>NC_135306.1:185624070-186894070 GCF_048772815.1 Callospermophilus lateralis | reverse complement strand
TTCAGCACCGTAACCCGCACCACACTACCATTACTGCATTGGATTCAAATAAGCAATATTGTTGACCTGGGCCCCACTCTTCAAAAGGGCTTAGACCAAATCTCCAACCAATTTCTTTTTCACAAACATGGTCTTAATGAAGCTAACAGGATGTGTCCACCAGTAGTCCCCAACTGTCTTCTTCTTCCCTGTTAATTAAGATTTGAATTCTCTGCTCAAACTTTATTTTGAATTCTATGTGGTATTACCTCTTGGAGTATCCTCCCAAGAGCAGCCATTACTACTTTAATATTTACCTCCCTGCCTGTAAGTGGCTTTGTACAGTCATGTGGTTGGGGCTTGGGCATACCGGCTGGAGTGTCTACATGGATTCATATGTGATGCTTTATACAGAGCTGGAAGTAAGAGCAGTAGAAAGAATTGGAAGGAAGGATACAAGGAGAGGGTTGTCACTCCCTATACCCCTCATTCCAGTACTAACCTTCAAGAAATCCAAGAACTACAACTTGAACCTGAACTTAAAGGCCATTACCAAGAGGATAGAATGGTTTTCTTTAACACTCTGCTAACTTTATTTGTATTTTTAAACTTAAACATTTGAATGTGGGCCTCTATTCATTGGACAGCAGCACATGCAGGGAACAAACCTGGGCAGCATGCAGACTGGCCGTCTGGGGCCCTGCCTCTCATATGCATGTTTCCTCACTCCTCTCTTCAACTGGATTTAAATCAATGTCTCTGAATCATAGATTTCCTTCTTTACTGCTCTGAAGGATGTGCTGGTTTCCTTATGTCTGGGATTTGGAGTTGGGGTTTTGTGTAACAAGAGCGTAGCAGAGTTGACATATAGACTGTTAACAACTAACCTCAGGGGATTGCTATTTCATCGCCAAGCTTCCCAACAGAGTATGTTGTTTCCCACTTAGTTGATATTCAAGGAAAAATAAAAAAGACTTGGTGGTTAAGTGAAAATAATGATTAACATTAATAGGGCATTTATCTTATGTCAGAAAAAGTGCATTTTTGCTTTCCACAGGTTGTCACATTTAATATTAACAATCATCCTTTTAGATAAGTACCATTAATATGCTCTATTAAAGAGGTAGAAACAAACTCAAAAAATACTAGGTCAAGGTGAAAAAGTCAGTGATTGATAGTCTGGACTTGAACTATAACTTTACAGTACCCCTAGATGGTTATAATGTTGTTTTACCTCCCAAAGAACTAAAAACTGAGGGGGAAAAACATGATTTTCTTTAAAGGTAAACTTATCCTGAAACAGGTGAAGTCAGATGGTCTGCACATTTTATTTGGGTGCTTTTCTTGGCAGGTAGAACTTGAATATCTAACTCCAATGTCATAAGTATGTTCAAACTTAAATTTTGTTTTAAAACATTAGGAAATAGTAGGAATGGAATGAAATCAAGATATACACTACCAACAGTTTGTTTTATGGATTCAATATATTAACACATTTTATTGAGTTATGAGTTATGATTATTTATCATACTTCTGAAGGAAGATGCCAGATAGAATATTGTCATTATGAATATAATCATTCAGTTCCTGATTATATGTTTATGTCAAATACCCCATAGAGACTGGGAATGCCTATGATGAAAATGCAATAAAAATCTCTTATTCATTTATATTCAGTAAAACAATATTAGAAGATGATTCATTCCCCTTTCCTTATGGTTAGCAATTTGGGTCTCATGATTCTTTATTAAATTTATTGTTTGTTGAGATATAATTTGGAAAGATTTTATCTTTAACATTAGTGTTTCTGCTTTGGCTTTTATTATAAATTATGTGTGCATATTCAAATGGTGAAAATATATTCTAATGGAAATGATCATGGCAAATAGGCACAAAGCAACTATCAGCCTGAAAAGGATGATACAACATGCTAGAGATGACAGCATTTATTGGGAGCAGGGTATGGATCCTGCAGGAGTACAAGTGGGCTCTGGAACCCTGACGTATTCAGCAGCACCAACAGCACCACATGGCACATTGCACTAATGGAGATACAGAATCAAGTCCTGGTTAAAATTGAACCCTATCAGAGAACTGTTGTCAGATAGAAAGGAGCTGAGAAAGTCTTCATAATGATCTTGGTACATAAGCATTAGGCCGCAGCCTTGCGTGCAGCTCATTTATTTCACATACAAGCCTAGATGGAGGACGAGGGTGAAGAGTGTCAGGAACTCTATGTAAAAGCCTCAAGCTACATTTATCAACTTTGGAACACCAAAATCTTGCCCTTCCCTTTACATGAAAGAGTAAATATTTGCCCTGACCTCATGTCTACTACAAGACGACTTCTTTTATTTTATGATATAGTAGAGTTTTCTATGAAGTATTAACTCTTTGACTTGGACATATGGAAAGGCAAACATTGTTGAGTGCATTTAAAAATGTATCAGCATCTTACTTTCATCTGAAAAAAATGCCTTTATCATTCAACTTGTCTCTCTCTTGTTCTTTGCCTTTAGTTCTCCTATATTGATAGCATAGATGTAATGATCACATGGCTAAAGGAGAGTCTCCTTAATTCTCTTAGAAGGAGCATCTTCTCTTTCATGCATCTCACTGTGTAGCAGTACTTACATTAAAGATTTAGAAACATTTACACAAGGGAAGTCCCAATTAAATCACAAATTAGACAATATATTTTAAGTAAAAAGATCAATGATATAAGAGGGAAAGAAGATGAAAATTGGTAAAAGATCTGGTTTTTAACACTTATAAACAACTTGGTAGATTTTTGATTTTGGTAGCTTTTCTGAACAACATCTGTTTAAAAATGATGCATTCAAAGTGGATTCTTTCAAATTGTCTTGAGGATTATATGGGACTATGTGTGAAAAATATTTTTTTACATTGTTTTCCCAGCAGCTTGTAGGTGGCCCAATGAAACCTGTTAAATGATAACTAAAGCAGAAATATTTAAAATGCACAAAGGTGAGAGATTATGATTAATTAAAAAGATAGATTAATTAAAAACTTAACTTTCTTTAGAATGTTTTTTCATCATTCCATTTTAAAAGAAGCTCGAGATTGTTCAATTAACCACCTCTCTAGGGAATTCTGTTTTCCTGAAAGAAGTTTGACAAATTTGGTGGTCTCATGATATATGGACTGTATTTCACAACAGGATCAATAGCTTATCCAACTACCTTTGACTCTGGAGAAAAACAACACTTTTAAGTGGAAACCTGCAATACACTTGGACATCTGCATAATGACTGGAATTAGCATAGGTTTACATAGTACACAATTGCATTAGAATTTTGATGCCTTGGAAAGGAACAGAAGGTTGTAAATTTCCTAAGGGAACTTCTCTGGAGAGTGTGAAGTCCTGAAACAAAATCAGCCCAATGTGAGAAGCATGTTGTGCATGGCTGACAGGACAGTAAAGACAGAGTTCCTCAAGCAAGAAATGTGTTGGCTTTTTCAAAACAGAAGAAAGAAAGAAAGTGTAGCAATGGTAACTTATAAACTTCTGAGATCCAAGCAAACTCACTCTGAAAGGACACTAATGACAGGTGATCTCTTTCTTTTTACAAGGTGATGTCGAATAAGCTCATTCACTCAATTGTACAACCCCAATTTTCTCATAGAAATAATTGTGTGAAAGGATGAGGACAAAAATCAGGAAATAGAAAAACTGGGAGAAGAGGAAAGAGACATTAGAAAGGATAGAAGACAAGAAGGAATGAAGTGGAATCGAACAACAACAACAACAAAAAGACAAAAAAAGACACATATAACTTTTTTATTTTTAGTTTATCATTCATGAGGCTGTGGTCCCAAAATTTCTAGAATATGAGTCCAAACTGCACTGAAAGATAGTTTAAGCGCTTATGGATTTCAAGAGCTGCATAAATTGCCGGCTGCATTCTGCATAAGAACATACTAGAAATTACTCCTATCCACCTGTCCGTGCTGACAGTGGGCACTTGTACCTGTATTTCTGAGCAAAGTGTAAAGCCACCCAGGACAGCAGTTTCTGTAAAGACCTTCAAAATTTATTGGCAGTAGGTGTACATAGAAAAGTGGTTCCCACACCTACCTCTAAAGAACTTAATATTTTCTTTCAATCATGTGAATGCCATAATTTGAATTTTTCCTGCTCAACAGAATCCATGGTTTTAATAATATTGAGAATATTTTCCAGATTCTTATCAATCGCACAGATATATCCTTCTATTGTTCGTCCAGACTGACATTAAAAAAAAAAAACAAAAAAAAAACAAAACATGATTCCCTCCTTGCGTTGAATTAAATCCAGTCACAAAGGCACTTAACCTTTTAGATCACCTAGTCTTATTGTGCATGGTTTTGAGACCAGTCTTGGAAACCAGGGTTGGGTCCCGTTCCCCGGGTGTGGAATACTGAACACCCAGGAAATGCCAAGGCAAGAGCAAAAAGCTTTATTTAAAGGACAGAAGACAGAGAGGTGGGGGGCGGGGAGACTCTTCCAGAGAGAATGGGGTTCAAAGTGAGTGCCCCAGGGAAGCGGGTATCTTGCCCCTTTATAGATTCCAGGTTTCCTTTCTTTTCATCTCCCCTCTTCCTCTTACCCTGCCTAAGTGACCAGTGACCCAAAGCCCAGAGAGGAGTTGGCCAGAAAGGCAGGGAAAGAGCCGCCCCAGGATATTCATTAACTATTCCTTGTTGGGAGACCCAGTTCCTAAGAGGCAGGTGACCTTGGCAACCGTGAGGAGGAGGGGGAAGTCCTCTGGAGGTATTAGCATTTTGTTTCCTTTTGAATCAGCCCCCATCTTCTGGGTCAGATCATTCATTACTTACACTGACTGTCCTTTTGTCTCAGTCTCAATAGTGACTGCCTTTTTGAAATATTAAAATTAATCCTCGGTATTGCCTAAGTTTGATATTGATAAACATATAAAATTATAATATTAAGGTAAAAAAAATGAATTTCGATAGAAATATTCAGATCAGTTGAATGAATACATAACCAGATAAATGAGGTTAGAAAGAAATCTTTGAGGCCTTCTAAAAACCTTGCACAAGTTTTAAAAATGTGGCTCCTTTCTTTCTCATGGATGCTGACTGATAATTGGTCCATTCTTCTTTATTATTGGTCTCAAATAAGCAAGAAGATGCAGAGAAGGTAGAAGCAATAAGTGGAGAGTCAGGCCTGTTCCAGTCTGGATGTGGGATTTACAGTTGTTCTGTATCCCTCTGTTCTGCTTCTATAAAATGAGGAAGTTGTGCTGTATGATCCTGTTATCTCTTTCCACCCTAAAGTGCCAGGATTTCTTTTTAAGCATTACTTACTCTGAGCCTCACGTTTCTTATCTATAAAAATGGGAAGAATGCCTACCTCACAAGGTGACTTTAAGGATTAAAAGATAGTAATCAAGTATCTCTCCCTATACAAATCTATTTGGTTCCTGAATTCAGTTAGCAAGAGTTTACAGAGTGTGTTCAGATAGTAGGGAGTATAGATAGCACTGTCTGAATTTATGTGAGTTCAGTATTTCATATGGCAAGTGAATTTGGGGGAGTGAGGATTTATCAAATGTTATTTTGGTTCCTGGATATCTATGGAAGTAACTTACTTGGAGGCAACCTCAATAAAGATTTGCTCTAGTCTCCTTGACCTTGAAGATAGAGACAACACTTGTCAGTGGTATAGCCATGGCATCTAGCATGCTGCTTCAAGTCAAGAAGCACCCAGTGGATGTCTTTGATCTTCAAGGAAGTCAGGAAACCTCCTAAGCCTTGTCTGTAAAATGTGCTCAACAATAACTAACCCCCTAGATTTGTAAAAATGGTCAAAGACCATATTCGAAAAGATAAAATCACAAAGAAAGAAAATGAATCAATGTTAAAGATTTCATAAATCATTAATTGCTGGGGGAACCAGGAGTGTTATAACCTGTCCAAAGAACACCCAAATAAATAATCATTTACAGGTGAGAAATACTAAAATGAATGTGCAATGAAAGTAAATCTGGTTTTGCATAGTGTGAAAGGAAGTTGGTAGAACCACTTCTGGAGAGGAGAATATTTGTCTGTCTACAAAGAAAAATTATTTTGCATTGCTATCAATTATTTACAACTTAAAAAGCTGTAATTTGTGCAGATCCCTCTTTTAGAATTGGAATCAAATAAACACTAAGATGTGCTAACCACAATATATAGTTTTTCATCGAAGCACCAAAATTTTCCTATGTGAATAAAGGAGATACTGCCTGGAAGACATTTCACTGTTGCCAGCACGTAGTGGACCTCCAATAAATAATTATTTTATTAGATTGTCAATCACATATTGTCAGTAATCAATAGACTATCTTGTTGATACTTAATAAACTGAGTTGGAATTGGAGCTTGAATAATCACTCTCAATCATTTCTGAGGTTTGATATTATCCCCTCTGTAATTGAATTTTCTGTCCTTTCCTGTACTTTCCTCTCCTCTCCTCTCTGTCCCCTCCTCATCCACCTCTTTTTTTAAACCATCAACTTTAATATGTTCCCTTATCATGTACTATGAAGGGTCTGAAAAGTAATGAACACATTTGTTTATTTCCCCTACACTTACCTGGTATATGCATAGAATTTCTACACCAGCACAGAATGGCAAAAAACAAAACTAAGTCCAAGACAAAAATAATAAGATTTGTTTATTAATAAACTGGTGGCAAGGGCCATCTTTCCTATTGCTGTGTTTAAGAAAAGGTTTAAAGGTATTAGAAAAGGAAATGATTTTTATGCCATCAAAGGAGAAAATACTCAGACTGTCTTTTTATAATTGCCAATATTCTATTAAAATGAGATTTTTGAACCTGGGGAACTTTCTAATTAGTACATTTGACAAGTCTTGATTGGCTACAAGGATTAAGTGCCCAGTTAGAGGATATTTCAAAAGAAGGTTTGCTCATATGAGGAACAGAAGACACTCTGTGGCTGATATTTTCTGGAACAAGAAGGGATACATAGGGGGTTTTATTCTGTCATAAAAAAAATGATTCTTAAGGGCTGGAGAGCAGGACTACTATAGCTGACAGTTCTTAATAAAAACTAGTTAATATAAGGGATAGTGTTGAATTTAAAAAGAAATGTGCTTTAAGTGGATATAAAATTACTTTACTGAATTTAGTTAGAAAAGCTCTGTGAATCCAAAATAGATATGGGAAATTCTGAAGTTCAAAACAACAGTAATGGAGGAAAGCAAAATTATATGGTGTCAATAAAAAAAAAAATTAATGCATTGAGTTTGAAGGCCTAATTTGCTCTTGTAAAATTAGAGATTTTTGAACTGGACAGCATTGATTTATAAAAATAGAAAGGGGGGTTGGGGTTGCAGCTCAGTGGCACAGTGCTTGCCTAGCACGTGTGAGGCACTGGGTCCAATTCTCAGCACCACATATAAATAAATAAAATAAAGGTCCATTTAGAACTAAAAAAAAAAAATAATAAAAAAATGGAAAAGTGCTCTTTAGGGCATGGCAAAATAGTTTGTAGGATAGTTTATGCAAGAATAAGAAAACAGCATAAGAAAAAAATTAGGTTGGTTAACATCAAGTTACTGCAAGCTACTTTTCTGGTAAGTGTTAAAAACTAAAGTTTTGACATTTGTCATGCCAACTCAGAACAAAGGCACTTGTTTTGAATGGTTGCTGTGTTACTTATAGATTTTTTTTTTTTAAATACTGGCCTATTTGGGAATTTTCCTGATTTTAAAGTTTCATTTAGACTGTATGGCATTTAACAGAAGTGATTCCATTTTGGTTTTGTCTCTAGGGCCTTTGTTCAGGAGCTCAGAACAAAAACAGTAGCCTTCCATGAATTTTATTTAATAGTAGTAAAGAAATATGACTATATTAGAATATATTGTGACATTAAACTTATTTTTCCTTGAAATTCACCATAGTCCAATGAATGCACAAATAATTATTTTCTTTTGTCTTGGGTCAGATTCAGCGTATGTAATATTTTGACATTTTTTTAAATCAAAACAATAGTCACTGGTCTTCTTTCACCATCTGAGTAAGGAAATTTAGTTTGACTGGTCTTAACATCTGAACTTTCAAAATTGTAATTCTTTCCCCTGTGATTTGAAAGGTAAGGCTAATAAAAATATTCACCAGACAAAGAATGGGGACTAAGTGCTTGAAACTCCTGTGCAGATTGAGTAAAGCAATTAGCACAGTGGCAGGCCATGGTGATTTCTTGATGTTGAATTCTTTGCAGGTTATGCAATTATTTGCACTAATGACAAAGTTCAGTCAAATCTATGATATTGAATCTGTAATCAAAAACTTTGATTGAACTCTTATCATTCATCTAGAATTCTACTTGGTATAATTGTTTATTAAAACACATTACAAGTAATGCAGATTTCTAAAATGTTTTTCCTATCACTTTCTATTACACAAATACTAAGAATGGTCAGATTATTTTTCATGTAAGTCATGGGTGTTAAAACAACAGTATTTATTGAGCACTATAATCCTAACAATATTCTTTTCTTTTTCTTTTTTATATAGGAGCTATTGCAAGAGCAAGCATAACCTATGTAACAATATGGAAACATCCTGAAATCACTTTGGTATCTCATAAATTAACTGGATTCAAGTTTGGCAAACAGGGATACTGGTCCATGGACAATTTGCTACAGGTAAGTGAGAGGTATAATTTACTCTGTTAGAATTCTTTATAGATTCATTGACTATGGGGTTGTTAATTACATTTCAGATAATTATAATGTTCCTTTGATACAGATGACAGCTTCTCTTCCCTCCCATACATACACATGTGGATTCCAGCATATGGCTAAATGTCTGGCCATTTCATCTTGTTTATTTGGGCTTCAGTCAGTTAAAAAGGATGAAGCAGGAGGAAAGAGTCCTCACCTCATAAAACTTTAACAGGTAGTGATTTATGCAGAAGGGTGGGAGTCAAACTGTTCCTGGAACAGATGTTTCTGTGAGCTGGAAGTTAAAAGAGTGGCAAACTGGCCTGCCTAGGATTCAGAATGAAACAGACAGACAAATGGTGACGTTTTCCCTCTTTGCTTTTTGAAACTGGGGCACTGGCTGGGTCGTTAATATGGAAGAGAATGTATAGGGAAGGTAACTGGCTTGTTATTCTTATTTCTTTGAAAACCTGGTGAGACTGGAATATTGACAATGTGAAAATATTTTCTGTTGTACTGTTGGGAAAGTTGTGCTTGTCTGAAAGAACCAATGAGGAAGGATAACCGTCCAGGTGACTCAAAATAAATGCAGTGTGTGTACTGGGACAGGGGTTGTGAGATCCTCTGTAGCTAAATGTTGAACCATCGAGAATCAAGACAAGTTCCATCAAAGACAAACAACCTGTTCATTCATCTGGGGTTTCACTATGTTCAGGAAGAAGGAAAAGATCAAATTATAGTGACACCAAGTACCATCCATGGCAAGGGAGACCCTTGTACTTGCCACTTTAATTGGAAAACATTTAAATCATTTATGCTCTTTTAAAGGGATAATGTTACAAGTGAATCTGGAACAGAAATGAAAGGAATGGCTGGTGCATCTTCCTGTTATTATTTAGCTTTCCTTGGTTTGCGTGCACAATGGCTATCTGGGTGCCTTCTTAATTCAAGGTATTTTCCCAAAAGACAGCAATTCTTTCCTCTTTCTTTCATCAATTTCATCATGTTATATAGATTAAGCTAAATGGAAGTTATATTCACCAATCTTCAGGGAAACGATTTTGTTTTGAGTGTAATAAAAGAGCAGAGATACAGAGGAGTTTACAGAGTGGGAAGAAGCAATGATAAGACAAAGATAAAGTACCAAGTACTGAAGCAAATATGGAAAAGGCTTCAAGCTTTTTTCCAAAGCATATGTCCACTTTCTTCATCTTTAAGGTTAGTCCTCTAGTCTATCAGAGAGGAGGATATTGGTTCAATTAGACTCTTGTGTTTATGGGAAGAAAGACTCAATTTAAGTGGCCTAAGTAAACGGAATTATTCTGGCAACACATGCAAGCTAAATATGAAACAGAAGTGGAAAGAAAGAAGGAAAATGGCAGTTCTAGAAACTTCTTTTATGCTTGTATCATTCTCAAGAGCAACAGAGATATTTTTTTTTTTCTTTTATAGAAGCAACTTTATTTCTCCCTAGAGTCCTGGACTTCTATTTTGTGCTTCATTGTATTCTTTTGTTTTTTTGTTGGTTTGTTTTCCTTCTGGTTGCTTTTCTTAGTTTTCTTACACTTGTTGCTCTCAGCTTTATAGGTAGCATTCCATGGCCTCTCTAGTCATTTTCCCTTTTATCAGTTTCAACCTCTGTTATTACCTACCTGTGTCAGTTAGGAGACAGAAAGCACTCTGGGATTTTAACAGTTAAGTAAAAATTGCTAACTAGTCATTGGAGAATTGTAAAGACAAAAATGGATACAAAGTAATTATGGAGGTAGCAACTGCATGAATTGTCTACCCTGGCTGCTGGGACAAAAGTTAGGAGTTGGGGGGTTCCTGGAATTTGGAATATTGAAGAAGGTGCTTTGCAGAACTGGAATGCAGGAGTCTTGGGTAGGGGTGTTCCCCAAAAGGTAGCGAAACTTTGAAATCTCAGGAGGGAATTCTGCAGAGCTGGAAATCATGTTTTTAAGGAGCAGCTACCAGCCAGCTAATCCTCTAGTAGCTAAGAAAAGTACTCCATAAAGCTAAGACTCAGAATTTCTTAAAAGATGCAGCTCAACCAATGTTGTGACTTAAAGAATTAGAAGAAAAGATACCAGCCAGATAAGTGCTCTTATATCACTGGGAAAACTGGGAAATTAAGCTATTTCTGGGAATATAAAAAACAACACAAAATGAAGCAATAGCTGTGTAGCATGGCACTTGTTAGAAGTAAGATGAAAGTACCTTCTTCCTCAATCATCCAGTCTCCAGGTAGCTTCCTCTATTGACAGAAATGAGGAGCCAGATGGAAAGGGAGAAATGCACTCAGCAGATACCTAGCCCCAGCATCTCAACACACAGTAGAGGAGGGTGGACTTGAACTTAGAGATACTAACTTAATGATAAGCACAAGGCCTATTTCTTGCATGTGCTTAATTTACATACTAAGTCCATTTCTTATCACTAACACAGGAATCCACGCAAAGCCATCTTAAACGAAGGATTGCCTCACATAGTAGACAAAAATAATTATTCAATGAATGAACAACTACTAAATGAACTAATTTACCAAGCTGTCTCTTATGTGTTAAGTATTCTAGATGTTGAGAAGGTTGTAAATATATATATAAGACAAAGACATAAGCATCACGTGATATAAGAGTCATTTATAGTGATAAAATAGAAAGACCAGTGCAACTATAACACTGCATAGAACAGTCTTTCCTCTCCTCGAAGCAAGGCATTGACTTCACCATATTTGTCAGCTACTCCTACATCACTCATCACACTTGACTTGCTACACAACTTCATCAGAGGGAGAGAGATCACTTTCAGTTCCTGGGAAGTAATCTGTCTTCTCTTTTCAAGAAATTCTTCAGAAAAGAAATTTTGTAGCATTTCTACATGAAGTAGTCTCACATTTCACATTTCTTTACAAAGTTAGAGAACTCTTTAAGTGAATTCCTGTCCCTTACAAAAGAACTGAGATGACTATTATTTTGGCCTTGGTAGAAGAAGAGGAAAGATAAGCACTATTCTTTACATATATGATTTTACACATTTTAAGATTAAACATTTATCATATTGTACAGTCTCTTGCCCCAAATGCCAACCATAAAAGCATCATGCTACGCTGCATTCATAAACTGGTAGTCTTCGCATCAATAAAACAAAGTAAAATGATAACAAATGAATAAGTAAAGCATTATATGGTGACAAGATGATTTACCACAATTGTTCTTTAAGAATTTTGTTAACTGAAAAATTTATCAGGCAGGGAATCACATAAGTAATTACCATGCAGTTACCTAAAAAAGAGACTTTATCCATAGGTTGGAGTGGGGGCGGGGTGGAGGGCAGGCTACTTTATAGAAAGATTCACAGCTTATAAACTCCTAGTACTTCTTTCTTGGAACAGCAGATGCCAGAGGCTTAGGCAGAGCAACAAGAGCCCTGAGGGAAAGCAGCATGAACCCCATTGCTAAGACCCTAGTGGAAAACAGGCATGACCAAGGCAGGAGGGGAACTGCTGCAAGGCAGGGGAGGGTTCCCTCATTGGCGACAGAGGAAGAGACTTTTTCTTTCTGACCTAGGCTGTAGAGTACTGGAGGACACATAAGGATTTTCAAAATGAAGAACATTCACAAGAGTAGTTTTAAAAGAGATTTCTGGTTTTTGTTTGATACATCATAAAAAGCTTGATCATTGGGTGTAAAACTTATTTCCATGAGTACCCACTCCTGCAAAATAAATAGCAAAAGTGAAGTTTGAGTAGGGTGAGTTTTACTTTGTACTTAAAATAGATTTATATTTATGACCACTTTTTGGTAAAGAATCAGAATAAGGATAGTATACTGTTAATAAGCAGACTTATGTATGCTTATTACACCTTATTTTATGGAAATCACATTAACAGATTTCCTATATAGAAAATTTTGAAAATTTAGACTCTAACAGCAGGATTTTATCTGTCATATAAATTTTGTTGTTGCCACAAATTGCAATGGTCAGGGGGCCATATAGCAACAAATGGTTTGTATTAATAGAAAACTACCCTATTCTTTGAGTTTTTAATTTTATGAATATTATTAGGTGTTAAAAATCTATAATGTATTTTTATAATATCTATTAAATATTATTTGATTATACTATGCATTAAAATATCTTTAAAATATATCTTCATATTATTACAAAATAAAATAAGGTTTATTATTTGAAACTTAGAAGCAAATACAAAGATGATAATCATTTTGTTGGGAAGAGCTTTCTATGTGTTATAACCTATGTAGAATATCGTAGATTTTTGTTTGTTTAAAAAAAAAAAAACAGAAAGAGAATGCATTTTACCTCTATTTATCTGGGAATTTTAAAAGATTTATCTCTGGAAGAATAACTTTGCATCTTTCCAAAGATATCTAGGAAAATGGAGGCAAAAGTTTACGGAAAAAGATGAATCTAAATATTTTCATTTTAGACTATTTTTCCCACATTAGCATGGAATAAAAGAAGACAGGGAGGGGGAAAGGGGTATTTGAGAGCTCATAAAATTATTTAACAAGATAATAATTTTAATTCCAAAGCCAAACTCAAAATATAGAAGCTAATAGAAATAAAATTATCAAAGATACGTGTTAAAACAGAAAAAGGTGTGTATTATTGCCATCACCCTGAATGTGATTTTGAAGTCTTTCTGACTGTGTAATACAAGATTTATCCAATTTTCCTACACTGCCTTAACATGACCTGGTTGTGGTGTGAGAGGTGATGGTAGGTAGGCAACTTATCTGAAGCACCTTTTCAAAGAGAAATTAGCCTTTATCTGTGGAGGCTTCTATATCTTCTGTCCCACTAGGTAAAACGATCACATTATTGGCAGTACATCAATTTTCTCTCAACTTTTTTTCTTTCCCAGGGACAAATGTACTGAATATTGTGGGAATTCCATATGCTTGATTTCTCACATTTTACAACTTTAAATTCCATATTCATGTTGCAAATACAATGAAATATCTCTGCAGTAAAGCAAAATGTTTCACAGCATACATTTACTGTTCAAGGAACCAAACCATAAAGGAGAAATTTCAAGGCAGTAAAACAATTTAGACAAGCATTCTATTCAACTGAATGGTATGCATCTATTACAGAGAGCAACTCCTAAATTGAGTGCCTCACATAGAGAAGGCACAGCAATAATAAATTGAGGAATGAATAGATGTTTATTTCAAACAGTTTGAAATGACAAGGTAGAACCAATGGTGTCCTGGAAAACTATCTCCCTGAGGGAGAAAAAAATGCTTAAATTTATAGCATTTGTCTGCTTCTGTGATATAAACACTGTCCCTATAACCATTTGGTATCAATAAACACAGAGTAAGGAGAAGAGGTGCAGAATATTCTCTCCCAGATGGGTCCAAGTGGACTCTATTGCCAGAGGGGCAAAATCCTTTCTTTCATATGATGTGACAAAAGAAAATTATGCTGCATAATTTCAATTAGTTAAAATAATTTTGATGGCAGCTAGAGTTATTTTTCCCCTACTATGATAATAAGGTGCTTTTTTTTTTTTTTTTTTTTTTTTTAATCAAGCATGTTAGCTACAGGTAGAAAGTTGTAAGGATTTCTCTCTAGGAGTTCCTGTGCTTTTGATGGGAAATAAAAAAACCAGGGAAAGCCTTGAGGATTTTCCTGAAGCTGAAAAAGAAATCTCTTTAACAAGGGCCACCTACTTCAGGGCCTGGGAGCTGTTATGCATGCCTTGAAGAATCCTTATTCTTAGCCATTGCAAGCTCTAAAAGTGAATAGGGAGGCCCAAGGCAAAGCAGGCTTTTAGCAACCTGGTATATTAAGCCTTAGAATTTATAAAATCCTTCCATCCCTCCAGAATTTGAACTACTTTTGAAGTTCAGAAATTTAGTTCATATAAGAACAGAAAAGAAGCTAGAAGATAGTTTAAACGATGATCAAAACAATTATTCATTATAGGCCTTCAATGGTCTAGACCCTGACCTGGACTTTTTCTCATATATTATTTTATACCTTGTATTTAATTCATATGCCTTCATTCTTTGGAATGAAAGTAAAAATTCTTCCATTTAATAAAGATTGAAAATGGCATCCCACAGATTACTAAAAATATTTTAATAACAATAGCAATCACCTTTTCTTTTCACATTTGCTAGGTTCTAACCATTTCACTTTTATCAGTAAGTTAATATCCTTGGAATTATTTCTATTTTACAGATGAGGTAAATGAGACAGGAATTAAGATAATGTGATGCTGAAGGTCAAAAGCTAATGAATTATAGGGGAGTAACTGGATCACAAGTCCTTTCTCTCCACATTTATTCTTACTATGTGTTGATTAATTCAGTGATTCCACAGATGTTCATTGATCACCCACTAGGAGTCACATGCTATTCTCTGTGGAGATAGAGCAGAGATCAACAAAAATAAACATTCTGACTCTCAAAAACACACATTTTAGTAGGAAATGACAGTAAACAAATAATAAAACAAAGTAATATTAAATAAATATTTACAGTGGTTATGAAAATACAGAGTAAGAAATAGAGAGTGTTGGTGCGTTAGTGTGTTGCCATTTTAAATCACTAGTCAAGGACAATATTCCCAGCAGGTTTACAGCTCAGGAAGCTTGGAAGGTAGGGAGAAGCTGAGGCATGCTATTATCTGGTGGAAAAACTTTCCAGGTTGAGGAAACAAGTGGAGATCCCTGAGGGACCTGCTTTATGCATTTGAAGATTACAGAGGTCTTTAAACCAGCTGGTCCTAGAAATAAGGGATTGCAGTCCTAAAGGTAGGAAATGGAAAGTATAGTGCTAGACCTCTCTGACTTCTATCATGTGGATAGCACAAGGGGATGGAAGGCTGGATGAGGAAAGAACAATAGCAGGCTGTTTCAATACTTCTTGTGAAAGATGTTAATACCTTGGGTGGTAATAATGAATTGGATTCTGAAATAGTTTGAGCAAATATGATTTGTGGGATGATTACAGGTACGATGTGTATGAGAGAGAGGGATTTAAGAGTTTTGATTTGAGTAAATGCAGGCACCAAATTTGTTGAGATGGGTAATAACAGTAAAGGAGAGGTTTGGGGGTGAGGGAAGATAAGGAGCTTTTTAAATGTGCTAAGTTTAAGATGGAGAAGTTGTGAGAAAAACAATTTTGTCCTCTTCAAAGTATAATTATAAAGTTAAAGAAGGTAATCTATATGAAAGCACTCCGCAAATTTTTGTTCGCTTTCTTCATTCTATTCTCAGCAGGGACATTTCACTGTGGCTAGGTTGAGATACAGGGACCGACTGTCTTAGAACTGGTGAGCTTTGATGCTTGTGGATAACTTATTTTGTGTACAGAGTTAGGGTAGTTTATTATTATTATTATTATTATTATTATTATTTGTCTTCAAAAAATAAAAGAGGCTGATAATAACATGAGTATTCTGAGGTAATCAAAACGCAATGTACTTGTAGATACAGATTTTCATAGGAAAAGAAGAAGAGTGAAGAGAGACTAAGAAGATGGTGGGGAGGTGGTCCTGCCAAAGGTCACTTTAAATGTCTGTAGAGTTGTTAAGAACGGAAATTGAAGAACTAAGTGAGTGAAGGAGTCATTACCTCTAGGTATGAGCCCTGGTGCTCTGGGAGTCAGAGATCCAGAGTAGTTGTATCGGTGAGGAGGAATATTCCTCTCACCTACATGCACGTGTCATCTTCCCATCTGAGGATCTTGAAGAACCCTGAGAAGATGACCATGCTTCAGACCTCAGTCTCAGCACCCTTGCTGGTAACATAGACTGTGGCAGAGCTCAATGATGAGAACAAAGCCAGTGAACATTTCCTAATGAGCCATGCCTGAGATTCCCAAAATCATTATGTATGTTGTGATGCATAAAGGCACAAAAAAGACAAATTTTTGAGCAGTGTAATAACATGAGTATTCTGAGATAATCAAAATGCAATGTATAAATATAGCAAGCCCCTCACTGTTCTCCATAAGGATGTCCAATCATTGTATCTTGATAAAATAAATAATAAAAGACACTGAACAGGACACAATGCCACATACCTATAATCCCAAGGACTTGAGAGGCTGAAGCAGGAAGATCACAAGTTTGAGGCCAGCCTGAGTAACTTAGCAAGACTTTCACAGCAACTTTTTTAGACCTAGTCTCAAAATAAATAAGAAAAAGGCCTGGAGAAGTGGCTCAGTGGTAGTGCATCCCTGGTTCAATCCCCAGTAACACACATACCAAAGGTAGGAAGGAGCAGGTCTTGGGATCTAAGTGAGTTAATAATAATTATCCATTGGGCCACGGATGTAGTCTTATTTCCAATGTCTGGTTGGAGATACTGAGAGTTATTCTGTTACCAGCATTCTACCACAACCTCTTCAAGCAAATCTGGTGTCCCTGAGGTGGTGACCCGCTCATCTGGAGGCATTTGAGATTTTAGGGGCAGACTAAAAATTAAAACCCAGCACATTTTCTCTATCCAGAGCCTGTTCCTTTTATACTATTTATGTAACATGAATCTAGGTAGTCCAGTTTTTTCTCCCGTGAATTTGATGAATGAAATCCACAGACAAGGGTGAGAGCAAGGAAACAGGATTTATTAGAATAACAGAAAGAAAACAGCTCCCAAGGGGAGGGACCTCAAGAGAGGGATGCCAGTGGATGTCTGTTTTCAGCTGGCACAGATGATTGGTAGGGATGAAGTGAGGGATGCCAGCATGGACCAATCAAGCTCTTCAAGTTCCAAGGTTAATAAGCCAATCAGAAGAACATAATTTCAATTGCTTATTTATGTAATTAATAGAATGGGTCCAATCTTGTGGTTTGGCAGGTTTTTGTGGGAGAAGAAGCATGTTGGGTAGGGGTCTGCTTGAGGTCGGCCATTGCTAGGAGTAGGGACAAGGGTAACTAAGGAAGGGCTTCTGTGGCTGAAGCTGTGCGGAAGAGAAGCAGGTATTCTAACTCAGAAGAAGTTATTGTGGTTAATGCTGGCAGGTTGTAGAGAGTCACAGGATCTATTTCAGACCCACTCTCTCCTTTCAGATTGGTGTGATGTCCCCTTCTCTCCAGTCCTTCGCCAAGCCCTTATCCTGGCTGCCTACGGGAAATCTATCTTCCTGCCTCATTTATGCCTTTCTTGTACTTTCAGGCTTTAATTGGTTTTCCTTTACTTTCTGAGATAGTATTATCAAGGTCTTTGTACTCAAAATTGAACCTGTGTGGTGTGGTTATCTCAGCTTTAATTTTATTTGCTCTTCCTGAAAAGCAGATTTAATGCTCTCATCTGCATCTCCCATAAGCCACGTTCCTTGGGCTGAGTGTTTGGATTCCTGCAATGCACTCTGCTTCCACTGCCAATTGTACAATTTTCCACAAGGGGTAGTGCTGTGTCGGCATCTGGCCACTGAAACGAATGTCCAGTTGGAGAGCACCTCCTAGTAGTCACTTACACAACTCAGGTGAATAATCAGTGAGCATCAGAGGTTGCCCACAGTGCTTTACCTGGAGCAGGACCACCATAAATAGACCCTACTTGTTGTCCCAAGGTGTAAGGTCAACCTGTTTTGCTGTTTCTCTAAGTGAAGACACTTCAGGCATGAGATCATGCCCTTCTGTTCTCAATCTATTTTTTCTTTCTTGATTTATTTTCTTCCTTCCTTCCTTCCTTCCTTCCTTCCTTCCTTCCTTCCTTCCTTCCTTCCTGGGATTTAATCCAAGGGCAATTTATCACCAAGCTACAGCCCTTGAACTTTTTATTTATTTTTTATTTTGAAATAGGGTCTCACTAAGCAGCTTAGTGCCTCACAAAATTGCTGAGGCTGGACTTGAACTTCCAATCCCCCTGCTTCAGCCTCCAGAGTTGCTGGGATTACAAATGTGCACCACTGTACCTGTTATTTTTCCTTTTTTTAAACTACCTTCATCCCACTTTTGCTTACAAATTTCAGGCTCTTCCTTAAGAGATGAAATGAACAGTAATATTATGTAGCTTCTTTAGACTTTCCCACTATGAATATGAGTTCCTTAGGCCATCATAGCATTTTATGGACATTTCTTGCAATTTCCTAAACATGCCATTTTATTTGTGTCATACCATTTTATTCTTTCTGTCCTACTTAAAGGGGAGTTCCTTCAGTAAGACATGTAGAATAAGTATCACATAGTTCTCCAGAGCCTGAGAATCCCTGGAGAAGCTGAGAAATTTAATGAGGATCATAGATTAGGAGATTGTGATGTATTAGGAAAGGCTAAAGGAAAAATCTTTCTGAAGACAGCTTGCTTTAATTATAATTGAGATTTAAATTCATTTCTGTAATGTACATCCACTTGGGGTGCTACAGCTCAAGGTTATGAATTCTATGGAATAAAATAAATGAGAAGAAAAGACCGATAATTATTACGTATTAAAGCTTTTGCAGCTTCATTTATTTTACTATTATTTTGTATGAAAAGGTAGGGATGTTGAGAATCTCTTTACAAGACTGCCTTAGGAAACATTTGCAAGCAAAGCAATAAACCTTCTTTTTCCTTTTTCTAAAAAAAAAAAAAGGACTGCCTTAGGCTGGGAGAAAATGTCTGTGAGCCAAAGAATAAAGACTTCTAATTTGCAGCAGTTTTAGAACATGTAATTAGCCTGTGACCTATATTTCTCATAGTTGGCTACAGTGAGAGTAAGTGAATCTAGAGAAATGGAATCCAGGTTTTTTTGTTGTTGTTGTTCTATATGGAAAAAAAAAATAGAGCCTTTATTTGTGATACAAACTTTGTCTAAGTGCAAGCAAAAACATTAGTTTTAAGACTTGCCAGAAATCAGCATATAATTTCAAGTATAATACTTTTTAAAAAATTGATTCTGATCATTTTTCATAGACTATTTGAGATAATACATTTAATAAATTCTAAAAATAACTTTCTTTCACATATAATAAACTTAAGGATTCTTTGATTCATGTGAATTACACAGTACATATGCAAATAATATATATAGTACATATGCAAATAATATATTATTTGCATATGTACTATGTAATTCACATGAATATATATATATATATGCATATGTATGTATATATATCATACATACATATGCATATATATATGTATATATATCAGCATTCTGATTTGTGAGAAACCAAGAGCCTGTCAATATACCAGTAAAATCTCCAATTTGGTGATGTTTAGGTTAGAATCTAAGGTAACAACTGTTATGGAAAGGGCGGCTCCCTTTGTTCTGCTTCCTGCATTTCTCTAGTCTTTGCTAGTCTCCCTTCATTCTGAAACTTTTAATTTCCTAATGCTATCATTAACACCTGAAGTTCAGGGTAACAAAATACCAAAACAAAACAAACAAAAAAACTCTGAAACAACAACAAACCTCACAAAAACTGTGGCAACTCAATTGTGAGAAACAGGGTCCTCAGAGTGTAACTATTACCTGGTACAATAGCCTCTCTGCTCTTGTACACAGGATGGAAAAGGAGAAAGGACATTTATAAGTGTGGTTCTTTACAGACCTGGCAGCCACTTCATTTAGTGTACAAAGTGGAATTTTGATTTAGGAATTCTTTAATTGATTTGTTTTATAACTTCATTAATTCTGTATAAAATGTTCACATATAAAAACATCAAACACTGTAGAAATAATGACATGAAAGGTAAAAATTTTCTTATTACTCATTATTTCACAACAACGTATATTATTTGTCTATTTCTATTAAATATTCCTAGCAGTGTTTTGAAGACAAGGTACCTGGAGCTCAAATTTAGATTGAATTGTGATTTAGATCAAGAGCTCTTATTGCAAGGCCCATGACAGAGGCCTGGTGCATGTGTGTGTGTGTGTGTGTGTGTGTGTGTGTGTGTACTCCTGTTCCTTCATGTTCTGTAGACAAAGATGCCTTCCTTTTGCTTCTTGATAGGGCTCCATTGATTCTGTTAGCTCATTCATTCTTTTATTCATTGATACATTCATATTATCATTTATTGAATAATAAATAGGAGAGAAAAATAAGAAAAATAAAGAATATAGAAGACATTTTTTTAAAAAAAGACATAAAACCATTGAGAGAATGGAGCTGAGTAGCCTTGGCAAAGATAAAGGGACTGAATTTCAATTAGGGAAGAAGGAGCTGAGTCGGGATTAAAACAAACTCCCATTGAAAAGCATGTGCTTTTAAACACTGTGTAAGGCTTCTTACCTTTGATGAGCTTGTTTTTTTGATGTGTTTCCCTGGAGGTTTTCATTACTAAAGTATCTTCATTGCACAGACCCTCTCACAGCCCACTGGAGAGAAAGAAGCACTTGCTAAGTGCCACCTTGTATTCTGGGGATTAGGTTCAAAGAATAATAAGATGAATTCCCAGATTTTCATCAGCGAAGCCCACATCCTGTGACTGTGAGGTTTTGCAACAGTTTTGTTGGATTATGGATTTATTCTCTATAGCATTTAAAGCTATGTTTCAAATGCAGGTTGTCTTTCCATCTATAGCCCCACTTCATTCCTATATTTCTTTTATCTTTATTATTTATAGCTTGAGTAAATTCTGATTCAGTAGCATCCCACCATCACCACCATCACCTTGTAGGTAGCTTTTTTCCCCCTATGGTTTCATTATCCCATGGTCCAAAACTATTGAAGAGAAAATTTCATGAATAAACAATCCATACATTCTTGTTTGCCTATCTTTCTGCATAGTATGAGGAAATCTCATGACACTCTGCTCCATCTTGCCTTGGATATAAATCATGTCTTTCTCCTTTATCCATGCTGTCTTTGCTGCCACCCATGAGTTATTTCATAGTCATATCAGTTGTCACATCAATGGTCATAGTATTTGCTCACATGTGTTCAGATAACTCTTTATTTATTTAACAATGTTTCCAAAATCCAAGTGTCATGGTGCTTACAATGGGGAGATACCACATCTCCAGAATGTATGCGTGTATGTGTGTGTGTGTGTGTGAGAGAGAGAGAGAGAGAAAGAGAGAGAGAGAGAGAGAGAGAGAGCTACACACACACACAGAAGTCAACAAAAAGATAACAGTGTCTATATGAGAAGTGTCATGGAACAACTTTATGGATCTGTTTCCTTCTTGACTCCAGCAATTTTTCAGAAGTTTTAATTGAGTCCCCAAAATCACATATCAATTTCTAAATCACTCTGTATGCACAGTTTTTAAGATGCTTTTTTTGGTTGGTTCAATAATATGTCTCTTTCCCCAAAGATCATATAAAACATTTCACTTTTGAGTTTGGGTCAAACTTTTCAAAACAAATATTTTTCAATTCATTCTTCTAATACTCACCTGTATTTTTGTGTAATATAAATCCACTTAACAAATATTTATTGAGAGGCAAAAGGTAATAAAGAAAGGAATGTAGTTAACATCAGTCATTCTGAGGGACAGATCTAGTACTGCTACTTACTGAACATGTCACCTTGGCTAAACCACGTTTGTCTTGGAAACTCAGAGAGGATGTCATGAGCATTAAATAAAATAATATTTAATGAGAAATATTGATGAATTTATATTAAATACTAGTCACAAATTATAATATCTCATACTCTATATCTGCCAATAAGATCATTAATGGGCTTTAAAAAATCAAATAAATTACATTTGGGGGGAAAATATGCTTTCTGTGAAAGTCATTATTTGCAAACATATAAGACAGATGTGGACTAGTGACTCCCAAACTAATTAAATTTCTTCAGATTCTGGACACACAGAGTGTGCGATTCCAGGTCACATGTTCCTAACTCTACCATTGCTTTTTTGTTACAGTCTTAACACAATATTTGTGCAACCTGTTATGTGTTAGCACAGATTTGGAATAGAGTGAAGAGAAAGGAAGAGAGTCCCCACACTTTCTGAAACCTCCCATATGCCAATAATATAGTGAAGTATTTGGGGAAAGAGCCACAGAGGCAAAGTTCCCAGGGAAAAGCAATTGCCTTTCCCCTTTTGCAGGCATAAGTCTGTCACAATATTGAGCTGTCACATATTGAGATTGCCAGTGTGACATCTTCATCAATTTCAAACTGACTTCTTCTGCCCGGCACGAATCCCCCAATTACAGAGATACCACCCTCATCTGTCCTCCATGTCACCGGCAGCTGAAGAGAACCTGTGCTTCTCCACAATGGACACATCTCTAGTGTGATTTCACTCGTGGGAAGAAGGCAACAGTTGGAACACATTAAAACCCAATCAGCTTCATCCCCATTTTTAACAGTGACAAGAGTCCAGGAAAGAACATTTTATAGGTGGAAAATATTCTAGCTCACTTCAGAGGAAAAGCCAAAAAAGCTGCTTTCTCTCCACGTTGGGGGCACATCAGGCATTCAGGAAATGCATTAGGAAAGCCAGAAAAGTCTTCCATTACTCTCCATAGGAAGCCCAGTGAGTTTCTTTCTCTCCTTTTAAAGGGCTTATATTTGACTATTTTTTATATTATTATTATTTCACATTAGAAAATTACTCCCTAACATGAAACTTCTTTTAAATTTATCTGTTTCAAGATGCATGGGAACTGTGCCTGAAGGGAAAGTGAGTATATTCATGAGCAGACTATGGAGGCAAAAAGTAGATTTTTGTGTCATAAAAATCTCTTTCTGTTATACAGGGAAATCGCTTGAAATTGTGATAAGTGGTTGTGAGCATTAATACCACTTTCGTCGGTGTAGGCAGAGTCCGGTCTAGATTCTGAGACGAAATATACCATAGTGCTGAAGTTGATTGTGTTTTGGTATGGATGCGAATTAGAGCATCCACTGTCATTTGAATTGTAAGGAGACTTGACTTGTGCAGCAGATCTACAGTCAGAGCCTCAGCTTAACCACCTATGAGTTGTGTGAACTGAGATAATATATTCAATCCAAGACTCAGGATTACGAATTACCAAAGGGCAATAATGACAGTACATACTTCACATAAAGTAATTCAGTGTTTTCTGGAAAGTGACCTCACAACTAATGTCAGCTAATGGCAAGAGAGAGAGAGAGAGAGAGAGAGAGAGAGAGAGAGAGAGAGAGAGAGAGAGAGAAGAGAGAGAGAGAGAGAGAGAGAGAGAGAGAAGTAAGGAGAGAAAGAAGAAAGCAAAAGCAAGTAGTAAAATTAAGGGCAGGTGATAAAGTTCTTCATGTGTGCATGTTTTCATTTTTTTTACTAATATGCTTTTTTAAAATTGTTTGTTCTAATTAGTTATATATGACAGTAGAATGCATTTTGACACATTGTACATAAATGAAACACAACTTCTTCCTCTGGCTATATGTGCTGTAGAATCACACTGGTAGTGTAATCGTACATGTATATAGGGTAATAATGTCCATCTCATTCCACTGTCCTTCCCATCCCTACACGCCCTCCCCTCCTCTCACTCCCCTCTGCACAATTTAAAGTTCCTTCATTCTTACCTGCCCACCACCCCCATTATGGATAAGCATCTGCTTCTCAGAGAAAACATTCAGCCTTTGGTTTGGGGGTTTGGCTTATTTTGCTTAGCATGATATTCTCCATCTCCATCCATTTACCTGCAAATAACATAATTTCATTCCTCTTTAAGGCCAATATTCCATTTTGTATATATACCACATTTTCCTTATCCATTAATCTGTTGAAGGGTATCTATGTTGGTTTCATAGTTTAGCTATTGCGAATTGAGCTGCTATAAACATTAATGTGGCTGTGGTATGCTGATTTTAAGTCCTTTGGGTGTAAATTCAAGGAGTGGGATAGCTGAGTCAAATGCTGGTTAAATTCCTAGTTTTCTAAAGAATCTCCAATACTGCTTTCCATAGTGGCTGCACCAATTTGCAGTCCCACTGATATTGTTATGCTTGTATTAATTTAAAAAATGTCTTGAGATATTCCCAAAGATAGCTTTGGTTTTCTTCATGGGTAAGAGTATTCTTAACATGAATGAATCAGAAAATTTGCAAAATCTACAACTTTGAGTTAAAAAAGAAGAAAGAAAACCTGTTTTCACAATGCAGTATGAGAGGTAGTAGTGATTTTAATATTAAGGAAATATTTTGTGAAAACCAATATGATATCTGATATACTTTCATCAGATATATAAAATAAATTTAAATATGTTCACTCTATGTATATCTATATGTCCATGTAAATTTCAATATAGACTATATATCGATATTACATTTAAACACAAACACACACACATATGCACATATACATATTAAAACAGAATTAAAGGCCAATGGTGCTATAATATCAGGCTCTATCAGCTAAACTATTGTGAGCAGTGGATTATTTGATTGACAGGGAAAGAATTAATGAAATCAGTATTGTTCCTTTTGCACATTGATGCAAAATGTGCACTGTGCCAAGTGCGTACACTCAAGAGTTTCCAATTAGAGCTATAATCACAAGTAAATGTGTATAACTCAGAGCAAATCCTTTCTTTTCACCAAAGTGCATCCTGGAGCATCTTTAGTTATTCTTATAGAGGTAGGAAAGATGATGGAGTGAAATGGACATCATTATCCTAGGTACAAGTATAATTACACAAATGGTGGGTTTCTACTTCGTGTACAACCAGAAAATTGAAATGTTGTGCTCCGTTTGTGTATGATGAATTGAAATGCATTCTGCTGTCTTGAACAATTAAGTAGAACAAATAAAAAATTTTAAATTATAAAAATTACTTAGAAACATAAGGCTTTAGTGTGGGAATCACAGGGTTAAATGAGGACATGGTAAGAAATATAGATTGAAAACACCCAGATTACATGAAAAATCTAATCTGGACAATGATGGGGATATTTGGTCAAAGGTAACTGTAAGTGTAAGCATCAATTTATGATGCTTACAAAGTAGTCCAGTAAAAGTTTTACAATAATTTCTGAGAGAAATACTACCAAAAGCCATTTATTTTTAATAGTCAGAGTTTTGATTTTCAACAAGAATATTTGGATAATATATGATATGGTTCCTAGATTCTTGGAATTGAATTTTGCACAATCATATAAAAATTAACTTTTCTTATTTTTATCCTCTAAAGTTAAAAACAAAATAACACAAATAGTTGAATTATGATTTGATAAGGGAATATTGTGAAATGGCCAAATGTTTCAGTAAGAAATAAGAGGTTTTTGCTTGGTAGTTTGCAATTTTTACCCCAAAAGGCAAATATTTATTTAGGTAACAACTAAAATCAAAGTAAATTTTTTTATAAGCACTTGAGAAAATGCATGGTTTCCCACTTCATACAAATATCTAAGAAAATTCACTAGTATAATACTCATTTTTTTTTTTTTGTACTGGGGAATTAAACTCAGGGCCACTCAACCACTGAGCCAAATCCCCAACCCTATTTTGTATTTTATTTAGAGACAAGGTTTCAATAAGTTGCTTAGGGACTCGCTTTTTGCTGAAGCTTGCTTTGAATTCTCTATCCTCCTGCCTCAGCCTCCTGAGCTGCTGGGATTACTTCACCTGACTAACAATCAAATTTTTGAACTTTTTCAAATTTAATGGTGGTGACTCAAATTCTTCCAAGGATCCTCTACCTTCTTTAGAACTAGATTTTTCTATTACAAGGTAAATAAAATAACAATAGTAATGCATTGACATTGAAAAGATGCCTAAAATTGTCAAGAAATTTCTTAGTGTTTTGTTGGTGGTGGTGTTAAGAACTGCAATGTGTTGCTGAAAATATGTGTCCTAGATGCTTGATAATTCACAAAGCACATTCACAAACATTGTTACTAGGATAGGTGGTACCATCACCCTTAATTTATATGAGGAATAAAACAAATGTGGTTTAGTGATTTCTCCTTTGGTCTCAACTCTGTAAAAGAAGATGAGTTCGGTCTGATAGTCTTTGGATTCTACATCCCATGATCTTTTCTAATACTAAACAGGCTTTTAAACATGTTTGTAGTAAAAAAGTAACCCTTCACAGGAAATGACTATTTCAATTTGATTTTACATTTTTTAGAGAGCTTCATACATTTCAAGTGCCACTATGTCCCTCAGCAGATTTGATTCTCAAATCAACTTAGATATGGTTAAAACCTATCTAAGTTGAAAAATTAAAATACACTAAGTGGCCAAGTAGCTTCTAACAGCCAATATGGGATGTCCTTACAAAAGTGACTTCTGCTTTCCTTAGTGCTTTTCTGTGGCTGAAAATAGAATGGAAGCCTTTCTTTAAGCAGAGTGATAGATTGTGGAGGTAAAATTCAGAAATGAATTGGACTTTACAGATTTTTTTTTTTGTTGTTTTACTGTTTGAAGCTCATAGCATCTAAGTGCTCAAATGGAAAAATCAGAAAAGACGAAAACAATATTTCTCTTAACTGCACATCATTCCCAGAGAAGAAGTCTCAGGCCAACTGTGACAATAATGTACATCAATTGTATGTAGCTTTCTTCATGTTCCATTTGTAAGGAAGACTTCGTATCAGAGTTCAACTTTCTCTCCCCATAAATCTAGTCCCCAGCTTAGTCAGAATTGTATCTCCTACGTATAAAGTCCTTTAATAATTTTTTCTATGCATGTGAGACATAGCTCACTTCATGCCAAAGTCACATACTCCTTTTCATGCATGCAAAAGGCATTCCATTGTGGACTCTATAGTTTCCAATTTTGAAAACTATATGTTTTAACATCAGCTATTGCCTCTGCCTCATTTAATTAATGATGACTGAATTTCCCTCTTTTTCATCTCTTTCAAGTGAAACACAGCTTGCTTCTGAAAGGAACTAGTTTCTGATTGCCTTTCTTCTATTGTTAAGAATATTCCTTAGGATAAAATGTAACCCCAGAGGGAAATGTCTACATTTGTTCAGCAATTTGCAAACCATCCTAGTACATGGAAGGAAAACAAAAGAAAACAAACAAACAAAATAAGGCAAACCCACATTAGAGTTGATGGCTTTAAAAAACGGGAGTCTGAATGCCTGTAATCCCAGCAGCTCAGGAGGCTAAGGCAGGAGGATCACAAGTTCAAAGCTAGCTTCAGTAATTTAGTGAAACCCTAAGCAACTTATCAAGACCCATCTCAAAGTAAAAAATAAAAAGGGACTGGGGATGTGGCTCAGTGATTGAGTGCCCCTGGGTCCAATCCCTAATACCAAAAATGAAATAAAATGAAGTAAACAAAAAAATGGAAAAGGGAGACATTGTTGTTATATGAAGAAAAAAAAAGATATATGATTTTTTTGTTTCAAATTAATGGAATGTATCACCCAAATGGATAGCCACGTAGCTGGAGAGTATCTGTGCTACATCAGGATAGAATACACAGGATAGAATTTACAAAAAGAATTAGGTAAAAGGGATTTCAAATTGCAGTCATTTGAAGTGAATGGTTTCTAGAAACAACCAAAGTAGAAACAAGAAAAAATTTATGTATGTGGGTCGGGGTGTTTACTGGAAGGTCACTCGTGGATCTCAACAAGGCCTGAGCAGAAGTGTATGCACAAATCTTATAGCATCCTTTCTAGCATCAAATGCTCGATGCCAAATGCAGGGGATGAAGAACAGCATACTGGTATTGTATAGTGCTAATGGGGCAAAAAAGGAGATATTTATTAATCCATTCATACATTCATTCATATGTCAATTTTTTATTGAAAATTGATGATAGGCAGGCTCATTTATAGGCATTGGGAATTAAGCAATCAATAAATGTTCTTATGAAGCTTACCTACGAGTATGTGCAATAGATAAGGTAAATGGAACAAATACCATTTTCATGTCAATAATAACTAAAATTAAAAGAGGGCAAAAGAGTCTTGGGGTTGCAATTTTAGATACAATGGCTAGGAAAGGAATCACTGAGAAGATGGCATTTGACCCCAGAAGAAGGTGAAGAAGAAAATCATGGAGATACCTGGGAAAGAAGCCACCCATTAAAAGAAATAAGATGTGGAAGAATGGAAGTGTATTGCCATATTTGAGAGTAAACCAATTAGAGTATATTCAAAGATGATTTCAGAGAGGATATGGGAATACCACAATGTAGAGTAAGGAGGAGTCTGAACAGGTTTGAACTCTTTTGAAAAGGATTCCTCACTTTTATTTGAAGCAAAAAAAAAAATTAAGCCATTAAAGAATTTTGATCAGAAGCCAACAATAATCCAATGATGATTTAGTAGGATTATGTTAGCTGTTCTTTTGAAATTAGACTGAGAGAAAAGAGAAAGATCTTCTAAGAAAGACCACATAAAGAATATTAAAATGATCCACATAAAGGAAAGGTGAGTTTGGATAAGATTTGCTATAGTTGGGGAAATGAGGGTGGTCCTACTGTGGATAATTTCTGAAGGTAGAGATAAGTGGATTTACATTACAGAATAGTGAGTCCCTTTTTTGCAGCTATTTTAACTATTTGATATATAATAAGGAAATTTGAAAAAAAATGAGAAATATTGTAACAGAGGCACAAAATTCTAGAGTGTTTTAAGAGAACATGTGATAGCTAAACTTTGCAATAGCAGTTGTAACTAGAAATGGATATAGTATAATAGTGAATAAGGGCGTGGCTTGTCTAGATACCTATATGTGGGTTAAAATTTTAGATATTGCAGTTATTATCCATGTGACCTTTGATCCCTCACTTAAAATATTCTCTTCATCTATATGAGAAGGCAGTGATACTAATATTTCAATATCATTCTGAATTGAAATGATCTGAGTTTCTTATTTCAATATTTAGACTATATTGAATGCTGACTAAATATAAGCTATTCACATTGTAATTATAATTCATTCAATTGATCTTATAATGGACTTTGTTGTGAGCTTTGTTGGTAATGTATGTCTTTAAGGGTTTGTGTTAGAACAAGGGAGAACTCTAGACTTGAAGTTAAAAGTCCTCGGTTCAAATGTGGTCATTTATCTAGCCTTAGAGTTTATAGATATCAGAGCTTTTCAGGCCTCACAATTTAAATGCAAAGTTTTTTTTTTATATTATGCTATTAATTTCCAAGGAACATGTGTTGTACTAGAACAAGACTTCAAAACCCTACCTAAGTAGGATATCCTATAGTAAGTCCACCAAATCTATTCTCAATTGCTCAGATATCTTCAAGAATAACTAAAGAAATAAGTCTCACTTTTTGGTACAGAGTTAACATTTCTAAATCTTGGTGGCATATCTTCAGCAAACCAAGCTGGAGACTCAGAAAATTTCAAGTTCAAAACCATTTGGATGAATCAATATTGACTTTATATCACTCAACTAAAGCTGTAATTTCAGAATTATATATTGAGGCAAGTTTCTAGAAATAGTATTCATTGCAAAATCTAGGAATTTTGTTTTGATCATAGGCTGCTACAGATAAAAAATAAATTAATTACTCGTTTGTGCTCGTAAGATATTTTAAAATACAGTTCCATATTAGTTATGGGGACCAGATGAAATAAAGACTGGAATTCAACTATGTACACCAAGGCCACCCCTTAACTGCATTTATAACTCCATGTACATTACTAAATATGGTTTAAAATAAATCCATAGATGCAGAATAGGCTTTTGGAAGCTGTGTAATCAGAGAACATGCTCCTAACTTTTGATTAAAAGTGGGAACCCTTGACCAAACATAATAGTATATGTACTTCATCGTTGGATGAAAGTATATTCACATTTGAGAATTCCAGTGGCTTTGATGTACTAAAATGCAGAAGACCAATATCTATCTATTCCTTGCTGGCAGGGTTCCTCTCTCCCTCTATCTCTCTATACACACACATACACACATATGTCGTTTAGAAACAAACAAAAACTAATTCTCATTTCATACAACTGTTTACCATTTCGAGGCATTTGTTTTTAATTTATGTGGGGGACTATCATAAATTAGTTTTGATTCTCTCTGTTAAGAAAGAAGGAAGACTCCAGTGCCATCATTGGAAAGCAGAACCCCTCAGGAAGAAACGCATTCCCATGTACTTCCTGTGCAGAAGTGACTTACCATCAACACTTGTGTGCTGCTCATGCTCCCCTCATTATCAAGTCGCCAAGACATTACTGGAACACTGTGGCACCTCAGTAGGATTTGTGAGTGTATGGAGCACTCATATAACCTTCAACTACCAGAAGAAATTAATTTTGTCAATGAGAAACTAAGCTTTGCCATGCCTGTAATACCAGTGACTCTGTAGGGTCAGGCAGGAAGATCACAAGGTCAAGGTCAAACTCAGCAATTTAGTGAGACCCTGTCTCACTGGGTCCCTTAGGTCAGTGGTAAAGTATTCCTGGGTTCACTCTCCTGTACCAAAAAGAAGGAGAAGGAGGAGGAGAAGGAGGAGGAGGAGGAGGAGGAGGAGGAGGAGGAAGAGGAGGAGCTTAGGGCCGCTGTGAACAAAGATGGCAGATTCTAAAAATAATGATACTTTAACTTATGCTAGAATCTGAGAAACTGGAAAGAAAATCAATATAAAAAATATATTTATTTTCATGTCTGGATAATTAAGCACATAAAAATACAGGGTCAAATAGTTTCCTTATTCTTAAAGTGACATTATGGTAATCATTTGAACTTAAAATGGAGATAAAGAATTGTGTACTTCAATATTTTTAAAATTGTCTTCTTCTGAAGCTTATTTTCTATGAAATGTCCTATTACAAAGTATACCTGATATCTTCATGATAAAAATAGAAACATTAAATGAATCTAAATACAAAAAAATGATCATATTTGTAAAATAAACGATCACTCTGATTATGCTTGAATTGAATGAAGAAAACAAAAAAGAGAGCAGACTGTCTACAAATACATTGTTCTGATTTATAAAGAACTTAAGGGGCAACTGAAAGAAGGGGAAAGAAGAAAGATATAAGAATTATGGCTTCAGTGTTTTTTTTTTTTTAATTAAATTTGGTGGTATACACAATTCAGACTGTTGTTTTTTGTTTTTGTTTTTTTCTCATCCAAAAAAGCAGACCTGTAAAGCCCAGGCAGTGTAAGTTCACCTAGACATAGAATTCTCTTAGAGACAACTACAGATTTCGGATAAGTATTGTTGAGGATATTGTTATATCTTCCCATTTTTTAAAAGTTCAAAGTCTCAGATTTTATTGTATCCTTCCACCAATGAAAAGAGAAAGTTATGTAGGGTTAGGATTCTTTCATACAAACTTTAATGACTGAAGATATTTGCTAAATGTTCCATGCATAACAGAGGATGACAATATTGTTCTGTCTTAAATACACATTGTTAACTGCATACATAATAAGTAGCAGCTTGAATGGAGCTGCCTCAAGATGGAATTCCTTTTATCCCGGAATAAGTGACAAAAACATATTCACACTTCTTTATCATTTTGTTTGTAGCTGCAACGTACTATTTCATACTCCACAATGAAAATCAGCTTTGAGCAGAAGGTATTTTTATTACATGCAATCTCTCAATGATCCCAATATAACAGCAATTAAATCAAAGACATTCAGAAAGCTGTAAAGGGTCTTAGAGTATTTTGTAGTATACCTTTCTCCTGTTATAGAATCAATTATGGCTCTGAGAGGTTTATTGACAGACTTAAGGGTGTTGACCGGGAGAAATGGAAAGGAGAACCCAAGAGTCCTTGTCCTACTATTTTGTTTTATTAAAATTTGTCCTCTACTTACTGTTTTCCCCAGCAACTACCCAATTGCTGATGCTTTTAGGAGCAATATAACATTGGAAAGAAGGCATAGAGGACATCAAATAGAGAAACTTCTGTCATTACCTTTAAATGCAAAAGCAGATTGCAGGAGCTGGAGGCCAGACCTGTAGCTCAGCTCTGAAGAGCACAGTTGATGAATAGAATCAGCTCAGTTCCCAGTGTGGCTTTTTACCTTTATGTATGTTTTCCTTTAAACTTTTATTTTTTACATAAGCACTTTTTCATGTGTTGGTGTTATACTCTCATAACAGTATCATTTTTAAATAAAATGTAAACCACCTGTAATGAATAAAAACAAAAAGCACTGCCTGAAGAGTTGAATAAAGTCATTCTGACTCTTTCTGTGCATCCTCCAGTGCTTTGTCCCACAAAATGGAGAAAATGTGTTTAAGGAAGCCAGGATGAGATAAGGAATTACTGAACTATGACAGAAGGGAGGGATTATCTATCCTAAAAAAATGCACATTTCTACATAGTAACTTGGAAGAAAATAATAATAATAGTATTAGTCAGAGGGTCCAAGTGAGATATTAGGTCATCCACATTAAGAAGAAAACAGTAGGGAATATAAAATCCACTTACTGGATTTGGGGAATATAAACTAAATCAGAAGAAAATAATAGCCAAAAGGTGAGTAAATAACTTCTAGTTATATGCACAGTTTTCATAGATGTTTGGATATTTACCAGCTACTAAGAATAGCTTTCTAAGGTACTCAGTTGACAAGCAAAATGAGAATCCATTCAGTTAATTGGGAGTAGTGCAATGATCTAATGGAGAATAGTGATCGTGGATCTGGGAATTGGGAGTTATAACAGTCAGGACCCTAATAATGTTTCAATTCTCCCATGTATAGGTGAAAAATAGATATCCCAAAATGGTACCTAGTTTTCTAAAACCCAGGGAGTCATACAGTGACACATCTGACTTAGAAGATACAAAAAGTATACAACCAAAAAAGTGGTTCAGGTACTAAGGATGATGTGCCACACACACACTGAGACAGCAGGAAGGAATCTATTATTCATATAATGAGATTTTTCTTGGGGTAATTACACAATATCTTAAGCCAGACCAAAACTGGCTTGAAAGAACAATCAAGGCCCCCTCTGGCTTGAATTGTATTGCATATAGGGCTAGGATGAGGGTTCCCAGGAACCAGCCTGGGTTTTATGGCACACTAGTATCTTTAGAGTTCTTAAAAGTTAGCACAAATTACATGGCTTTAAAACACAGAAACGTCTTCTGTCATTATTCTAGGGTTCCGAAGAGGGAAAACATGGTGCCAGTTGAGTTGGTTCCTTGTAAAGGCCTGAGAGAGGCACTTCTCTGTTCCTCTCTCCTAGTTCCCTTGATCCTTGTCTTTGCTTGGGTAGAAGCTGCCTTTCTGCTGCTGCTGCCTCTGTCATCATAGAGCTTTCTTCCCTGTTCCTGTGCATCTTCTCCTCTGATAAAGACCCCAATCATATTGGATAAAAGGAGCACCTTAATGTAGCATGGCCTCATTTTAATTTAAGTAATTACATCTTCAAAGGCCTTATTTCCAAATATGTTCACATGTTGAGGTTCCAAATGGACATTCATGTTTGGTGGACACTCACATCCAGTATATATGATAGGAACTTCTTGCTGGTACCAAATAGGACAACTTATAAACTTTCTTACTGATTTGTTCAGTGATGGAGCAAGAAGGAAAGAGGGAGAGATGGGAATTCTGAAGCTGTCTCCAGTTGGACATCAAATATCTAGTCAAACTCCTTATTGCAAAAAGTCTTCTGATTCCTCTACAAGTTAATTTCTTCACTTATATAACTAGATTTCTCAAGATAAAGAATGACTCTAACATATATCTTTCAAATTTGAACCCTCATGACTATAAATGAATATTCTAAAATGATTAATGATGCTCATTTATCTACAAGAGCTACTAACAGTCTGTTGTAGTTAAACATGATCTTATGTACAATCATCCCAAGAATATAGAATTCAGAAGAATTCAGAAATAATTTCTTGGTACATAGATCACATAATTTAAGGAATTCTTTCTCCATATTACTAACCATCTGATGTGGAGAAAGGTGAATATAAAAATAGATGAAACAAAACAGGACCCATAGGAAAAGGTTTTGAGATATCAAGAAAGAATGCAATTATAAAACTGTGATTTGAGTTAGGGAAATATTCTCAGAAATATAGTCCAGACCCATTTAATTCAATATATGCAATAACTTACACCAGAGTCAGGAGCAATGTTGAGTTGGTAATTTCCTTGATTAGGACACCGGAATAAATCTGTGCAAATTCCACCTCTCAGGATAGCTGTGGAACACTGGTTCAGTAGGGCTCTAGGGCCTTGAGATCTAATACCTGCTTTATATAGCAAGTCTTTTATAAAACCCTTCCTTTGCTATCTTTTTTTTTTTTTTAGAAAGAGTGAGAGAGGAGATAGAGAGAGAATTTCTTTGATATTTATTTTTTTTAGTTATCGGCGGACACAACATCTTTGTTTGTACGTGGTGCTGAGAATCGAACCCGGGCTGCACGCATGCCAGGTGAGCGCGCTACCACTTGAGCCACATTCCCAGCCCCCTTTGCTGTCTTTTAATGAAATGTGTAAGTAGTGTCCTCTACCTCATATATATACTATTTATAATTAGAAATAAATAGGCATCTAACTATAATAAGAGGAAAGTAATTTTTAACATTTGTAATTGATATGTAAATGGTTCAACTATTCAACAGTATAAAACATAATATACCATGCAGATGCCTCCACCTACAAATAGAATTGTGGTAATTAAAACAATTGCAAATTCAATTCCATAGTCTTAGTGGATTAAAAATCCTGAGTGAATTAAATCTGGTACATATTTTTTGGAAATAATGACCAAATCTTGGTAAGGTCTGAACAGAACAAAATATAGACTTTCTTTGATTTATATGTTGGTTTCATTCCTGGAAAAGTTCATGCATATTTTAAGGTTGCACTGGGAGCAGGTTTGGATTTATAGTAGGCCTGTCCTCCTGGGTCTTTCATGGAATCCCATGCCAGAGCAAACTGAGTTTGAGCCATTATCTGGCCTCTGTGGTCATAGGCTGCTGACATTGAAACAGGTTGCATAGTGAGGAAGAAAAAAGAAAGAAAGCTTACATAAGTATTTTAATTTATATGAAAAACAGAATTAAACTCCATGTTTAGATTATTATAATGCATTTTCTTCAGCTGGTTAGTATCTGATGCTACATCTATGTTAAGCAACTTTCATTGACAACCCAAAATATCCCTAATATCCAAAGTGCCCCTAAAACCAAATAGAACAGATCTCTTTAAATTTCTGAATTTATATAGAATGTGTGTTATCTTGTAGAGCTAGTTATTACTTGCAAATTTTAATGTAATTTTTGAAAAGTACCAATTACAACCAATTTTAACAGGCTCTGTCAGTCATAGAAATTAAAATGCCCTCAGCTTTCTAACTTGGTAGATTTACTTAATGTTGTGAAAACATTTCATTCCACTGAGAAAGGAAGACTAATGTTTGTTGGGGTTTATGTTAATCAAATAAAGATGAAGGTCATTTGTAAATATGAAGGTGGATAATAGCAAGATGACCCAAATTGCTTGAAATAGAGAAATGGAGGAAAATTTCTAGCCTGATATTTATAAAACTAATGATCAGTATCAATATTTAAAAATTCTATTTTGTAAAGGGATTGGGAATGGAGTTCAATTTGGTGGAATACTGTGTGCCGGAACTATACCAAAAGCTTAACATGAACATATACCACTGACTTATGGATAGTTTAGAGAAATATATAGCCAGAAATTGCTCTGCACTCAGCATACACTATCAACTATTATGTTTATTTTAGATCTCAAATTTAATAAGAAAGATTGCAACATATCCAGAAAAAAAATATAGCAAAATAATCAAAAGGCTAAAAATATGTATTTTGTATGTATGTGTACATATGCACACTTGCAGATTTGTATGTGTATCCAGACCACTGATACTGAAAAAAATACAATGTTTTACTATCTTATATTCACAACATTTTTTACTGTGCACATATTAAACTTTGTTTACAAGTAGATATTTTAATAATTGCTCTTTTGAAGTTGTATTCAACAAATTTGTGTGTTATTGTAGTGTACAGTACAGTACAGTATTGTTTACTACAGTAGATCCCTACAACATTTTCATATTGCATGACTGAAACTCAGTCTATTAAAAGTCTTCTCATTTTCCCCTTATCCCTAGCTCCTCAGGACAATCATTCTACTTTCTGTGATTAGAAAATCCTGTCGGTTTGATAATTTCAGATACTTTGTCTAAGTGGATTCATATGGAATGTACCCTTTTCTGACTGTATTATTTCTGTTAGAATAATGTCCTCAAGATTCAATTATTTTGTAGCATATGACAAGATTTTCTTCCTTTTCAAAGAGGAATACTGTTCCACTGCAAGCATATACTGTATTGTTTTTATCCATTCATGCAGTAATGGACAATTGGTTTGTTTCCTTCTCCTAGATGTTGTGATAATGTTGCAATTAATATGGGGGTGCAAATATCTCTTTAGATTCTGATTTTAAATATTTTGAAAAATACTCAGAAATATGATTACTGAATCACTCTGTGATTCTATTTTAGTTTTCTAAAGAAACTCTGGACTATTTTCCATAGTTGCTTTATGAATTTACATTTTTAACAAAGTGTCAAAAGGTTCCAGTTTTTCTGTATTCTTGCCAATGCTTGGTATGTTCTGTTATTTTCTCCTGTTGTTTATCAGGGTCATTCTAACACAAATGAGGTAAGATTTTACATGTGATTTGTATGATTCCTATATGATTAGTGATGTTGAACATTTTTTGTATACTTGTTACAATTTGTACTTCTCCTTTTGAGAAATGCCTATTAAAAATTCTTTGCCAGTTTTTTCATTGGGTTATTTGACTCCTTACTATTGAATTTTTTGAGTTATTAATAGATTTTGGATATTAACCACTTATAGATGCATGATTGCAAATATTTTCTTCCACCCTACGGGTTGTCTTTTCCCTCTTGATATTTACATTGCTGTTCAGAAATGTTTTAGATTGCTGTAGTTTCATTTTGCTATCTTTGCTTTATATTTTGGCTGTGCTTCTGGTGTTGTACCTAAAATATCATTTGTCACGTTCAATGTTATGAAGCTCTCTTCCTTTTGTTTTCTTCTAAAAGTTTTATGGACTCGGGATTTATCTTCAAATCTATTATCAGTTTTGAGTTAATTCTGCTGCATATTATAGGATATAATAAAATCCATTCTGTCCCATGTGGACATACAGTATTTCTAAAACCCTCTGTTGAAGAGATAATCCTTTCCTCACTCTGGAGTCGGAGTACCCATATTAAAGATCATTAAGCTGTATAGGCACTCTGGATTTATTCTTGACTCTCTATTCTACACCTTGGCTACATATCTATCTTTATGTCTGTGCCATAATCTTTTGATTACCATAGCTTTGCCATCTGCTTGAAATTGGGCAGTATGAAGCTGCCATCATTTATTCCTCTTTTCACGGTCTCAGACTCCTGTTCTGCCATCTTCCTCTTGTCACTCTGACTTATATTCACATTCTCACATTGAACATGGCATAAGATTAAATCATAATCCTGCAGTAAACAGTAAAATTCTTATATTTACCTATGCCTTCCAAAGCACATTTAACTGATCTAATTTTAAAGCTCATTTCTTCTTTAAAAAATCTCTTTGACTTACCTCTTTTTGCAACGTTGCTCTTCCAGAGGACGAGGAGCCTCCTGTGTCTAAATCCACCTCAATTGCCACACACACACACACACACACACACACACACACACACACATGCAATTCTCTTGACACTCAGCAATTGTAGTTTTCCTATCTCCCTTTCCTCTTCACTCCAGTTTCTTTTAGTTTTCCAGAACATTGTCTGGAAACTCTATGAGCAAAGAGTAGCAAGGGTCAGGATCTGTGAGCAAATGCCTTCCTGCAAGAGATGGCACATAGAAATAATTCAGGAAAATATGATTATACATATTCAAGTGAGGAAATAGCTTAGTCTCTTTTCCTTTTCTTCTTATTATCTTTATTTGCTTTTCTTCCCTCATTCCACCTCGTTCCATCTTTTCTTTGTTCCTTCTTCTCTCGTCTTTCTTGATCATACTCTCTTATCTAAGATTCTTTCTGAAGTTGAATATTTGTTAAAACATATAGCTGCTTCATATTGTTCATTTTAAGATACAAAATACTTTTTCTTTTATTATCAGGTTATGAGTTGTTATTATTTTTAAGTTCCACTGTACAAGCAATTCATTAAGATTATCAAAAGAGTGAATAGAACATAAACTCAAATCGGACTTTACTACAAGTCACCTACTCTTTCCACTATTAAAATGATGTGAAATGAGTTCTCAGTGAAGAAATGAAGGGATTTCTTCATGTGTAAATTGTGAACTATATTGATTCCTATGTACACCTTCTTAAATGAAGTAGAAATTCATGTGATATGCTATTGTACTCAATGCATCATAACTGCTCAAAATATCACAATATGATTTAAAGCTATATTAGAGGAGAACAGTGAGGGAGGTACTCTATGTGTCCCAGAGAAGAAAAGATGATAGGAGAAATTTATGGTGCTTTTGGCAAGCTATTATACTGACAACTTTCTTAGAGAAAACTTTCTTAGAAAACAAAGTTTTAGATACTATTCATCTTTCCAAAAATTCTTTTTGTAGATATTTAGATTTATTCCCTAATATTGCAATTTTAATTTCAGGCTGGATATTTATATTTGGATATATATTTCCCCTTGTTTTCTATCTATATGTGTTTCTGTGTGTGATCAAGTTGTAAAATATGATAGATTTTTTATTTTTTAATATCCATGGACAAAACAGAGAGGATTCAAAGATTTTTTTTAGTATTCTCAGCAAATATATACAGGCTGCTTATATTTTGAATTATTGGACCAAACTTTTTGAATATTGATGTAATTATTTGTTATCTTTAATTTTTGTGTCTTCTTCTGGACTTTTTGGGGTCCAGGTCATGAATATCAACAAACATGATCAGAAGGAGATATATATATATATATATATATATATATATATATATATATATATATATAATGGCATATTTGACTGCATTTGCATTGCTAGTAATTGTCCTCAGACTCACTCCCTGTCCCTTCTCTTCCCTTGCCTTGGACCAACATGCAATATCCTATATTAAGAATTACTTTAGTGGCTGGGGATGTGGCTCAACTATAATTTTATTAGCTACTATAATAGCTAATAAAATTTAGTGGCAAGTAACATATAAAAGCTCCAATTTCCACTTAACTTCCAGTTTGCTTTGACCTGTTGTGGCTTGAGAATCTAATAATCATTTGTTTGAAATGTGACTCGGTTATAAATGAATTGTTTTTTAGTGAGGGATTTTGGGTCTCCTCTGTGTGGTAAAGTGAAGCAACTCAACACGGGTCTTTGTCTTATTCTAAGTTTTTCATCACATTCTAGAGAATTGAGGTTGCCCTGAATCTCTGTACACAATCCATATCCGCTCACAAGTCTGCATTGACATTTAGCCACCATCTGCTCTGTACACGAGCTTTGCGTTTTCCATAAACTCTGCTAAGATCTGTATTGAATTTTCTATATTAGCATTCCAAATTTGCATCTGCACACCTTACATGTGGTATTGCTGGGAATTCAGCTCACTTGAATATTAGGACAGGAGCCAAAGCAGTCATACGATGTGACTGAAGCACAGGAAGCCAGTCTTGGCAGAAAGTGGCTCTTTCCTTGTCTCCTTTGGCAGGTGCTCAGCAACCCACTTCAGCTCACACATCAATCTTCACATGAGATTCCTTTGGTGATTATCAAAACTCATTGCTGATGTAGTTTTTGAAGGAATAATTAAGCCTCGGTGGCTTGGTGTCACCATGATGGCATATTTGACTGCATTTGCATTGTTAGTAATTGTCCTCAGACTCACTCCCTCTCCCTTCTCTTCCCTTGCCTTGGACCAACATGCAATATCCTTTATTAAGAATTACTTTAGGGGCTGGGGATGTGGCTCAAGCGGTAGCGCGCTCACCTGGCATGCGTGCGGCCCTCAGCACCACATACAAATAAACATGTTGTGTCCACCGAAAACTAAAATAAATAAATATTGAAAAATTATCTCTCTCTCTCTTAAAAAAAAAAAAAGAGTTACTTTAGGGTTTCAAGATCTCCTGATGTTAAGGATATATTCTAATCACCTTTTTTCACGTTCCTATCAAGAATCCCTTTATCTTTTATTTTTGTGTGCCTACCTTTTCATGGGAAGTGGATGGGATGTCAGACAAAGGCAGATTCAGGACTTCTTGGGACCCATGTCCAGAATAATGTCAACAATCATGATCAGAAGGATATATATGATGTAGCTAGCAAAATTTAGTGGAAAACACTTTACTCACAGGGTTGTATGAAAATGCAATACCGTGTCTGTTAGTTTTCTTAACTACTACTCCCAGCTGGAATAAACTATACTTGTTTTAAGATCTAGTCCTCATGTGAATGGACATTGTCCATCAACATCCTTAATGATGTCTTTCTTTGTTTTCTCCTCGTGCTTCCTTCCAATACACCACTTCCTAAGGAATTCTTGATATTTTCATCCCCATTTCTCTTCCACTTTTTAATTTTCTTACCCCTTTTTCATTTTTTTTCTATCTTATGTGATAATTTAAGACTTTTGGGGGGGGGGGAAACAACTTCCATGGTTACAATCAGTGTATTTATTATTTGGCTAAAAATATCCAACCTTTGGGAGACTAGCACTCATTTTCACTTTGGTTCCTTTCTCATGAACACAATTTGCACACGTGGATTTTCACCTGTATCAAAGCTATAAAGAATACACCATCTCCAACTGGGATTTCAAATGAGTTTCTCAAGAAGGAACCCACAATATTTGTACCTGTTAAAATATTTTGTGAGACCAGCAGGATACAAGAACAAAGCTCTTTTAAAAGTTACCAAAAGTTAGTTTACTTAGTAGCTCTTCTTACTTTTTTTGAGTGCTATGCTAGCTGTACAATTTTATATGCCAATCTAGAATCATTCACAGAGAAATAAAATGGAACTTTGTTCATTATTAAAATAAAATATGCTCTAATATATGTATTTTTATCATAAAAATCACGATCAAATAGAATCATATCAAGTAAATCAAGCATACTCATAACATTTCTGTTTATTAAGACCTTGATGGATTAGACCTGGATCCACCCATTAAGAAATTTTGGAGATATATGAAATTACCAAATGATGATGATGATAATGATGATAAGATGAAAATGAGGCCATTAAAGCTAAATAATTAGATGTGCCAGTTGAGTGATTTCTGAACCTAGTAGATCATTAGTAATCACCTGGCCATTTTTTTCCTACTAATACAGATTTATGGGCCCTACTCCAGACCAATTGAATCAGAGCCTCTGAACTTACAGACATAGGAATAACACATTCAGAAATATGCATGTATAAGTCTAATGATCACCCAGATGGGAGAATTACTGATAGGGATAAAATGGCCTTTGGTCCTTTAGAAAGGAAAGAGAATTGGCTTTGTGCCCATAAAGAAGGGCATATTTGGCTACTGAAGAACTGATACTATTTGGATAAACTGAGTATTAAAGGGGGTGTTCTCAGCTGAAAAACTATTTTTAAAAAGTAAATGGAGAAAAGGTGAGAAGGTAAAATATATCAGAGAATAATAAAGAGACTAGATTGATAAGAATTAATGCCACTTGGTGAGAAGGATAAAGCTAGTACTTTAGATGAAGTCTAGATTGGTGGGGACCTAGAGACCATGAAAGGGAAAGAAGGAAGGATTTAATTACTTGGACACCATTGCATATTTTGCTGTAGGCTTATCATTAGAAAGCATAATTTTTGAAAGATTTATCTCTAAAATTTGAGAAGCTACATTATAAGAGAACTGATACTAATATTGGGGTCTACTTTATAGTCCTCTACAGGTCAGAGTAGTCAAAATCAAACTTGCATTTCTATTTCATGCACTAAATAATTTTTATCTTGATATTTCTATAACCTTGCATATGATTTTCCATGTTATGCTCTCTCTCACACACACATGCACATACACACACATATGTATATACACACGAGCTTATGTTGAAATGTTCCTGAATATATGATGGAATCTAACATGAAAGTACATGCATTGAATGAATCAAAAGAAGGTGTTATTATTAATTATCTCAAATTTCATATTTATTTATGGGGACATTCTAGTGGTGGTTATGGGGAAAAAATGATATACATTAGGCCTGATAGTGCAACCAGTTTTCCATGGGTCCTATTAGAGTTAACAACACAGTGGCTCTCAAGAGAAATAGAGCAGAATTAGTGGAGGTGTCCAGAGCATTGAGTGCAGACAGCCAGAGATGTCATGTGAGAGATACCCCTGCTGGACAAATAATTGCTTGCCAAAATGTCAGCAGTGTCCTCCTGATAAACAGTAAGTAAGTAGTTCTGAGTGTGGGCTTGGAAGGAGGCAGCCCTGGTTTTGAATTCAAGGTATATACTACAATTTCCTGTAATACTTTGCACAGCTGACATAAATAATCTCTGTATACCTCAGTTAACCCTTGCTAAAGTGTGCAAAAATATCTATACATGGAAGTATTGTGGGGATCAAATAAGACAGTGGCTCTAAATGATTTAACAAAGTCCCTGGAACATAGTATGTAGCTAAGAGAAAGTATCAATATCAGTGGACTTGGATGGCTGTAGTCTCTGAATTGAGCCCAAATTCCAAAATAAACCTCAAACTTCACGTTTATTTCAGGATGATTTTGTTCTTCCCAGCACAATACATGCAGATATTGGGATTTTGCAGACCAGTTATTGAGCATCTGGTACTCTTTGAGAACATACTGGTCTAACCACTTTTGCTTTTCTTCAACTCTAAACCTCTATAAAATCCTGGGAGCTGAAATTTCTTGGTCACTTCTCTGTTGGACCTATATATCACTTAAACACCTACCAATGCTGCCCTTGTTCCCCAAAAGGCATGTTAGACACACTAAGCAAAAGTTCTTCTCTTAGTCATATTTCTGCTTAAAAATCCTAATATTCTCCTCCACTCTCATATATTCAGCACTTCTATCCATATCCTTTCATTTATTTATTCATCATTTGTCCCAAGAAATATTTATTGGATTCCTATTATATGCCAGTTTTCATTCTAGATATCAACATTATAGCTCTGTTAACAACAACAAGAACAACAACAACAGGTATCTCTCCTTACTCAGTATCATTCTAGTGGAGAAAACAAACAAGGAACAACTTAAATAAATAGCAAGAAGTAATTTCTGAGAGGCAGACATGGTGAACTGAGTAAGACAGGGTACTTTGTAACATGGTAAAAGTGTAGAAATGAGTTTCTAAGGAAGGCTTCTTTAGGGATATGTGTGCTGAAACTTGAACCATAGAAGTCAAGGTGTGTGGGTGGGGAAAGGAATGATTTACAGGCAAGTATCTGTAGCCCTGAAGGTTCAAGATACAGAGAAAAAAAAATCAATACTGTCATTAAAACAAAGTAAAGGAGAAATTGTAGACAAGGTCAGCAGTATAGGCAGAAGCCCACTCATGCATGATTGAGGGGTTTAGATTTTGTTCAAAAGCCTGGAGCAAATAGAACTCCATCTTCATTCCATTATTTCCCCAGTATGATCTGCTTTAGCTTGCTGAGGGAAAAAGAACCACCCCATGTTTTCATTTTCCCATCAATCCCTCCCCCACATGCAGCCCACAAGTCCAGAGCAAAATGGATTGCAGAGGAATGATCCTGTGGCCATTGTACTGTTCTCATTTTTTCTTCACACTGGCACCTCCACTTTAACAACTTCCCCGTTCAAAGCCAGAATAGACCTTTGAGAGTATGGACATTAGTCCAAACACTAAGAATGGAACCACCACATGACCTAGCTACCTCACTCTTGGGTATATACGCAAAAGGTTTAAAATAAGCATACTAAGATAGACACATCAATGTTTGTAGCAGCACAATTCATCATAGCCAAGCTATGGAATCAACTGAGGTTCCTGTCAGCAGAAGAATGGAAAAAGAAAATGTGGTATATAGATATACACAATGGAGTATTACTCAGCCATTGCTGGCAAATGGATGGAACTGGAGGCTATCACGCTAAGTGAAATAAGCAAGACTCGGAAGGCCAAAGAGTGAATGTTTTCTCTGATATTAGGAAGCTAGTCCAAAAATAAAGAGGAAAAAAGAAAAAAGAAAAGGGATATGAGATTCCATCAAAATAGAAGATCATCAGAGTAAAGGAAGGGGGTTGAAAAGGAGGAATGAGGGATGAGATAAAGGGAAGAACAAAGGGATTAATTTAACCTAACTTTCCCATGTACATATATGAATATACTACAGTGAATCTCACCATTATGTATATCCACGAGGCACTAATTAAAAATAAAAAATACTAAGTAAATCAGCAGAAAGATCAGCAGAATAAAAGGAAAGGAACTGGGGAAGTATTAAGGGAGGGGAAGGGGAATTACTGGGGAATGAATTAGAACAAATTATATTCCATGCTTTTATGATTATGTCAGAATGAATCCTAATGTTATATGAAACTTAAAAGAATCAATAAAAACAAAAAATAGAACTTTGAGAAAATATGTAACCAATAGGAAAAACATATATATATACCATTTTATAAGAAGAATCTGGCTTATAATAAAGAAAATTCTATGTAAATATAGAATAAAGGTCCCAATTCTATAACAAATTAAAGGAAACAAGAATCTTTGGATGTGGGATTGTTAAGGATAAGCTTCATAAGATGTGTGGACAGAGATGATGGATTTGAATCACAATGAATGCAGTATAGACCATCCCATGTGGTCTTTCTGATAATGGACAGCTTATTATGGTATGACCTTTCTCACCTGGCATTATCAGCTCACACCTTCTGATGTGCCATGTATCATCCTAAGTCCTTTGCCCAAGTGTATACAACGGACTGGTTTTTGACATGTCTACTCAAAATTGGATATTTCTTTTTTCCCCAAAACTAGAGTTGTTATAATAAAAACACATTTCTTATAATCTTTATCATTTATATGGTTAACAGAATAATTTTTAGTTTTTAGGGTTTTTTTTTCTTTGTTATAAACCCTAATGTGATTGAATGGAAGATGGCTAGAAAAGCAAAGGTGCCTTTTTTTTTTCCTTCCCTAGCTCATGGGAAGAGAAGAAAAGTGATATATTTTTTTTTTAGTTTCATAAAGAAATATCCACTCAACATTATTAAAAATAACCAGACTTTCAAATGTCTTGTAGGGCCTCTTTTCTCTAAGGAATAATTGCTTTGCTACTTCACAGGGAAATTGTGAAAAAGCACCTATGAGTAACAAATGATATTGGACTGCACTCTGAACCATGCAACCAAGCAAATTAAAAATGCTTTCAAACATTAGTTGATGAAGCCTTAGAGTAGTCATCCTGACTTTGTGCATGCTGATAGGCATTATGGCACTAAAAACTTTTCAGAGAAAGCAGATACAAATTGGGGCTTAAATTAGCTCATGTTACTAGAAATGCAATGAACAAAAATCTCTTTTCCTTACCATCTTATGGGGGAACTTATTATGATGAACTGGCTAGATCAACATGGACAAGTCTCATCAACCAAGGCAAGAGCCATAGTGGTTGAACTTGCCAAATCAATTCTTCTGAAGCCCCAGTAAAAATTGACCTTCCTCCTTTTTTTATTCCACCCTATTCCTTTAATGACAAAAGCTTGAGAAACTAAACCTATGGAAGTGACATTTATCCTTCCTGTTGGACATTCCTCAAATCACTGTTGCATATGTATATTGCATTCTATGAAACTTAATACCTCTGACTTAAAAATGGTGGTATTTTCTTGGTATTATTCCAAAAGAACTAAACCAGCGTAATATAATCATACTTGCACACCAATGTTTCTAGCACTGCAGTTCAAAATAGCCAATTTATGGAATCAACCCAGGTGCCCATCAACAGATGAAAGGATAAGTAAACTGTGGCATATATGCACAATGACATTTTATTCATCCATAAAGAAGAAAGAAATCCTATCATTTGCTCATGATGGATAGAACTGGAGAATCCATGCTTAAGTGAATAAGCAAGATTTAAAGTCAAAAATTGAATGTTTCCTCTCATATGTGGAAGCTAGAAAGAAAGGAAAAAATGAAGTTTTTAAAAGGTGTCTCATGAAATTAGAAGGGAGACCAAGAGTAGAAGAAGGGAATTGAGAGAGGGGGAGTAGTGGAAGACATGAAGAAGTACTACATACAAAAATGTAGCAAATTATGCTATGTCCATGCATGAAGATACTACATATATAAAATATATACATATATATGTGCGTGTGTATATGTGTATTCACACATATGTACATATACAATTGTAAGACACAAACTAAAATAATAATAATAATAACGGGGAGATCAGAGTAGAATAAGAAGTTCAAAGAAAGGAAGGGAGGAGGGAAAGAGGATGTAATGAGGAATGAGATTCATGAAATTATGTTATGTGCATGTACAGATATATATAGCAAAATGAATTGTATCACACTACTTTGTATAATTGTAACACACTCATAAAATTGGTGTAGTGAATACTCAGAGTAGGTTAATGATGAGACAGTAAAGACTATGAAACTATGAAGAAAAATTTAGACAAACCTCCCAGGATGTGGATCTTAGGTGTTTGGGAATATGAATAGAAAAATCACACAAGGGATTTATAGCCAAGTCCTACCTGGATGGGAATCCATGTGCCACAACTGTACCATGCTGATCATAGACTAACCAATTTACTCGCCTTTTGTCTAAAAATTACTTTTTTGATCCGTGGAGCAGATTATGCTAGATTATCAACAAGATCAAGAATATAAAAATATCAAACAAAATACACAAAAATGTCTATCACCAAACAATATTTCCTCTTAAAATCCTGAGTCCAATCATAACACTTGCCTAGATGTAGGTATAACGACAAACATAATCTGAAGCTGGTGATTTTTCTATGAATACACCTAGCAGTATGAATATTAATCCCCAAGTTCCGTAAGCAATATCACAATTGTATTTTTATTTTTATAAATATGGAACATTCACTACCAGACTTCCATGATTATTTAATGAACAAGCCAGTTTTGAGTTTCCATTATGCTGGAATAGTAGGAAGCCCTTCCACATTTTTAGGACTACCTCTTATGATTGTGTCATGGTTATGGGGCCTGAGTCAAGCCAAGATATTGCTGGTGTCCAGGCAGATTTTGTTGTCTATCTATCAATAACCATGAGACTTGCTTCCCCCCCCCATATCCATGGTCCTTTCAGGTCTGTGGACAGCTGGTGTACTGCCAAATGCAGGATATTTGCTAAGGACAAATCTCTTCTGCCACAAATCTGATGCACTCCACAACCATCCTGCTATCTCCCTATGATCTTACCTGTTCCAGTACCTCTTCACAGTAGTATTCTCCTCTCCCCACTTCTTCACATGCTCCCTTTTCCAAGAGACACCTTTTTATTCCCCTGTACCTCTCCATCAGGGTTTTAATATTCTTCTAAGATCTTGGATTTTTAGAAAACAACAGTCAGAAATTCACACAGTCTATTTCTTCTTGTTGCTATGTACTTCTGGGAGTCAGTGGAACACAAAGCAGCTGTTTGAATTGGTGGAAATAAAAGGGAAAATAAGAGAAAGAGGAAACAACCTGATATCTTAATACTTCAAAATATATTGGCCTCTTTTATTACTAAAATACCACTGAGATCATGCACAAAAGAATGTTTCTGTGGTTAAGGAAAGAATTGGAAGAAGAAAGAGAAGGAGAAGGTGATGTCCCCCAAAAGCTCACGTGTGATACAATGCAGGAAGGTGCAGAAGAGAATATTGTTTTGTGATAGTCTTAATCCAAGCTTAATCCCCTGATAGGGGTTAACTGAGTAATAATTGAAGTGGTAGGGTGTGTCTGGAGGAGGTGGGCACTGGAAACATGGCTTTGGGTTAAAAATTTGTTAACTGGCAAGTGGATACTTCTCTCTCTGCCCTCTGATCACAATGTGAGCTGTTTCCCTCTGCCACACTCTTCTGCCATGATGTTCTACCTCACATGGAGATCGGAGGAATAGAGCTGGCGTTCTGTGGACTAAGACCTCCGAAACCATGAGCCCTCAAATAAACTTTTCCTCCTTTACAGTTGTGGTCATATCTTCTAGTCCCAGCATCAATAAGCCTAATTAAAGGAGGGAGGAAGCAGGGTGGGAGGCATCAGGCAGAGGAGGAAGTGGAGCAACATACTTTGTTGCCCAGTTCTTTGTTGGATTCCTATGAAGAGTACTGACATGTTTCTGAAAAGTGGACTTGTCTGGTGGATTTTCAGTTCCCTCCTATGGTGCCATTATTATGACAGTCTGTCTCTTCTGTGTGTTGTTTTATAACATTTTCATATTATATTAAGTCAATCTCTAGCATCTGGAAAAGTCCCTACCACCCCAATTCTTATTTATCATAATCAACTGGTACCTTGCTCAGATAACGCTTAAAGTTTTTGAATTTGCAACATTTTATCCTTCATTTGGCTTCATAAATACATGCCTCTCTTCTTCCCAAGTACTATACAGTTTATTTGTATCTCAGAGTTCAATTCATCACTATTATCATAGGGAAAATTGAAAACAAATGATGTATAGCTAATTAAATGGAAATGAATACATTCTTATAAATCCATTTGAGAGGAAAAACTATGCATTCATTAAAATTCACTTTGTAAAAGAATGGTTAAATAAAACATAAACTTGAATTTATTACAATCCTTTGTATTTGTATATGTATATATTGAATATCATAGGTGTGCTTATTAAAACTATTTCCTAGTCAGTTCAAGTATAATGAACATTTTTCTTTGTTCATTTCCTAAAATGCCCCTTAAAACATCATACTGCAAATAATAACAAAACTGTATGTTACTTTAAAAATTACCCAGAATTTATTATGATTGGAGACACTATGGCCATCCTGAATCAAGAGACTTGGTCATCTTTGAGACAACCTTTGTGCATCTTCTTGTTTGGTTTAAAACTGGGTGTATTATTTCAGTTGTTACTTAACCTCTCTTTACCTTAAAATCATGGGATCATACTTTCCAGCCCTTATTTTATGAATTAAATTAGATTAAACCTATAAAAAGTTTTTATAGTATCAACTGGCTCAAATACCAAAAACCACAATTGTATCGTGGAGAAAGATTGGCACAGGATTCCTATAAAAAGAAACTAGAATTGAATCAAAGCTTTCTAAATATTAGATATTCCCTAAGGTAAGGTTCTTAGTATCTCTGAGCTCTTGTTTCCTTATCTATAAGATGAGAATAATTGTTTTACCTCCCTCTTAGGGAAATAGTAAGGATTATGTAAGATGATGTACCTATTTAATCAACAGAATGCAGGACTGGGCACATAGCAAAGAGTCTGTAAATATTAACTTTATCTCTATCAAGCCATTAAAGAGGTAACATAATGAAAAAGAAAAAAAAAAAAAAATATATATATATATATATATATATATATATATATATTCTACTATAGATGTTGCAAAGGGAAAGGAACTAGCAAGAGTTTTTGTTTGGAAACAACTAAGACGATGACGTTGAAAACAACCTAGATATTATTTGAGCTCCCAAAGCTTCAGCAAATACCATGCTCCACATTGTTAGTGATATTATGTAATTGGAATATATATATATATTCTGTATATTTTAAAATAGAATGTTCTTCTAAAATTATATTTGGTTCATTTTAGTCACACTTAAATTATTTTTAAATTTTAAATAAATGTAAAGGATACTGTGAGATTTTCATGTTAATTAAAATGGCCTGGGTTTTTAAAAATGTGTAGAAAAGAGTTTTCAATCTTATTATGCAGGGGGAAAACTTTTTAAAGATGAAAATACATCCCTATGCAATTTTTTAGTGTCTGTATAAAGGAAATGTCTGTCCAGAAAAGTCTTTAAATATCATATCCAACCACCTCATTTTGCAGATGGGAAAACCGAATTCTAGAATAAGTAATTGTTTCATCCAGAGTTACACTGTAACTGAATGCAAGAACTATAAACTCGCTGGATAGCACAATTCTTATAACAATACCGAAAGCATCCATCTCAGTGTTTTTCTCTAATTCACTGTGTACATGTGTCCATATAGTTGATACTTGTGTGTCTTTCTATATTATGTGTGTACATCCATGAAACAGATAATTATGTGTCTTTCTATGTATACAAACTGTGGCAGTGTAAGTGTGTTTAGGTAGTAGAAAAGAACACAAAGCGATTTTTTTTCCTGACTATGAGAATTTATTAGTCTGTACCCTAAAGCATGATATTTAATAGTTTTCTCTAAAACTCTTGAAGTCTAGGTAGCTCTTGAGATGTCCATTTCATTCCCAGTCATATAAATACCCCTATGTCTAGTCCCCCTAAAACACTGTTTCTTTGTTGGATGTATTTGCATAGCATCTCTCTCTGTACTTTCTCTCTGTCGTTCCAGTCCTGAGAGCTGAGGATCTGAATAATAATCTGGCAGACACTGTGCCGTGCTTGCCGTGTTGCCTGTTGAAAAATTATAATTTGTATTGATTAGTAAATTCACCCTCTTCAAAGGGACATCAGAAAGCCCCACTGGAGTCAGAGTTTCTGCTGTATTGGTTCAAGGGCACTCTTGAGAGAAGGAATGTGTTTTCAGTAAGATTAAGTCCTCTATCTCAAAGAAGAGGAAGAATGGCCTGAAGCGTTGCTTAAAATAGTCGGCATTCTCTCAACCAAAGACAAGATACAACAAGCAGAACAGTTCACTTTTTTTTCTGGGTAACAGGACTGCTGTGTCCCTTTCACTGGATCACAACCATGAAAGCTGTCTGTACATCCCAGTGTGGGGGTTGGCAGAGTGGCCTGACCCACTGTGGAGAAAGAGCTTGCCTGGCTGGAAGCACCGAGCCCTGGATGTGAGTCCCAACGCTGCTGTTTATGAGAAGTGGCCAAGGCAATTCATTGAACTTTTACCTGTTGATTCCACATCTGTTAAAAAAAGCGGGGGAGGTGGAGGGAGTACTTTCCCATATGGCTTGGTAATAACACAAAGTATCCTTACTTCCTCTCCGACAGGGCTGTTGCCTACAATTTTTCCTTTGCTTGGTACATTCAGATATTCTCAAAGTATGATTCCAGAACATCAGTATCAGCAACAACTGATTGTACAGGAAAGTATTATTAATGCAAGTTCTTGGACCCCACCCCTGATCTATCCATAAGAAACTCTGGGAATCAGGCTTATTACTCCAATATTTGGGGATCGGTATCCTCTGAAACTCTGATTGATGCCTTCATAGAGAAAAACCTGCTTTGTCTTTTCCCACTTGATTCTATTCTCCCATTATGGACCATTCTGGCACACTCTGGCACTATGCACTTGTTTATAGCACTTGTGAGAGTTGTCATCTACGATCAACTGTGTGCTTACTTAATTGTTCCATGAGGGCAGGGCTGTTTTCTGGGTTGACTCATCTCTGTATTCCCATCTGCAAAGAATCTGTCATATCACAGAGTTACAAATGTAAACTGAGGCACACTGAATTTTTTTTTAAGAATTTGTTTGAGCAAACAGCAATTCATGAATCGGGAAGCCATAAATCAGTAGTGGTTTCAGGGCTCTACTGAGGGAACATAAGAGATAGGTTTTCATAGGATCAACCCAGAGGTAAGAAAATATTGATTTTTTATAATTATAAAGTTAGTTGATTTGGTGTATCCTGATGGAAAGTCTCTAGTTATATGAGCTAGTTGACTCTTTGGTTGCCTAAGTTCTGTGTATCTTAAAGATTTGTATTTAGAAGAAATAGCTCAAAATAAGTTTTGCTTATGTTTGCAATTCAAGCAAAGTTAAGGTCATTTGTGAGGCCTAACTGGTTTGGCTGCTCAGTAATTCTTCAGGCCTGCTCTTCATTTAATTTGTTTTAACAGTAGAAACACAATAATCTTTTGCTATTTAGATGAAAGTTGGTGACCTCAAACAAACCATTTGTACTCACTGAGACTCCGTGTGCTTCTCTTTAAAATGGACTCAATAAAACATATCTGGGAAGTTAGCACATAAGTGAGCTAAGGGATAATAAAACCTTAGTCAGCCAACTCATGGTCATCCTTTTAGTTCATACATGCATTTTAAAATGTTACTTACTTTCTCACTGGAAACTCTGTTTAACTGCTGGATGTTAAATTTAATTGTGGGCTTTCTTATGTTTCCTATACAATACTGAGGTGAGCTGCTTTCTAATATTTTATGAAAAGTCAGAGTGATTCAAGGTGAGTGTACAAATGTTATAGTTTACCTTTGGTGTCCCCCAAAAGTTCATGTATGAGACAATGCAAAGTTTGGAGGAGAAGTGATTGGGTTATACCCTTAGCATAATCAATGAATTAATCCCTGATGGGATTAAGTGGGTGGTAACTAGAGTCAGTTGGGGTGTGGCTGGAGGAAGTGGTTCATTGGGGTCTTGGCTATGGAGTATATATTTGTATCTGGCAAGTGGCTGCCTCTCTCTCTGCTTTCTGATCACCATGTGAGCAATTTCCCTCTGCCTTACTCTTCTGCCATGATGTTAATCCTCACCTGGAGACCAAGAAATGGAGCCAGCCTTCTATGGAATAAGAGCTCTAAAACTGTGAGCCCCTATAAAAACCCTCTTCCTTTACAGTTGTCCTGGCTGATCTTTTAGTGGCAATGGCTAAAAAGATGACCTAAAACAACAAAGATATTTAGTCATCTGATTTTCAGGTTTGGAAGGAGAAGCTGAAATGCCCATATTCTACAACTTCAAAAATCTGAGACTCTCTGATGTCTCTTTTTGAGTTATTTATTTCTTTAAAATTTGCCTGCAAATGTTAGAATCCTATCTGCCTAAGCCAAATTATACCCATTGTGTCCATGGATCTTGCTGGTTCTCCAGGGCACTGCCAGTACACAGCATTTTCTCTGCACTGGAACCCAGAGACCTCCTGACACTCTCTGCCCCATCTCTCCACTCCCTTTAGCCCACAGGCATTTCTTTTTCACTACAGATTAATCTTTAATTGGGAATCAACCTAACAAAAGAGGTGAAAGATTTATACAATGAAAACTACAGAACCCTAAAGAGAGAAATAGAAGAAGATCTTAGAAGATGGAAAAATATACCCTGTTCATGGATAGGCAGAACTAACATCATCAAAATGGCGATATTACCAAAAGTACTCTATAGGTTTAATGCAATGCCAATCAAAATCCCAATGGCATTTCTTGTAGAAATAGATAAAGCAATCATGAAATTCATATGGAAAAATAAAAGACCCAGAATAGTAAAAACGATGCTAACAGGAAGTGTGAATTAGGCGGTATAGCAATACCAGATGTCAAACTATACTACAGAGCAATAGTAACAAAAACAGCATGGTACTTGTACCAAAACAGGTGGGTGGACCAATGATACAGAATAGAGGACACAGATACTAATCCACAAAGTTACAACTATCTTATATTTGATAAAGGGGCTAAGAGCATGCAATGGAGGAAGGATAGCATCTTCAACAAATGGTGCTGGGAAAACTGGAAATCCATATGCAACAAAATGAAACTGAATCCCTTTCTCTCGCCATGCACAAAAGTTAACTCAAAATGGATCAAGGAGCTTGATATCAAATCAGAGACTCTGCGTCTGATAGAAGAAAAAGTTGGCTCCAATCTACATATTGTGGGGTCGGGCTCCAAATTCCTTAATAGGACACCCATAGCACAAGAGTTAACAACAAGAATCAACAAATGGGACTTACTTAAACTAAAAAGTTTTTTCTCAGCAAGAGAAACAATAAGAGAGGTAAATAGGGAGCCTACACCATGGGAACGAATTTTTACTCCTTACACTTCATATAGAGCCCTAATATCCAGAGTATACAAAGAACTCAAAAAATTAAACAATAAGAACAAATAACCCAATCAACAAATGAGCCAAGGACCTGAGCAGACACTTCTCAGAGGAGGACATACAATCAATCAAAAGTACATGAAAAAATGCTCACCATCTCTAGCAGTCAGAGAAATGCAAATCAAAACGACTCTAAGATACCATCTCACTCCAATAAGATTGGCAGCCATTATGAAGTCAAACAACAACAAGTGCTGGCGAGGATGTGAGGAAAGGGGTACTCTTGTACATTGCTGATGGGGCTGAAAATTGGTGCGGCCAAATTGGAAAGCAGTATGGAGATTCCTTGGAAAGCTGGGAATGGAACCACCATTTGACCCAGCTATTCCCCTTCTTGGACTATTCCCTAAAGACCTTAAAAGAGCGTATTATAGGGATACTGCTAAATGATGTTCATAGCAGCACAATTCACAATAGCTAGACTGTGGAACCAACCCAGATGCCCTTCAATAGATGAATGGATAAAAAAAAAAAATGTGGCATTTATACACAATGCAGTATTACTCTGCAATAAAAAATGACAAAATCATGGAATTTCCTGGGAAATGGATGGCAATAGAGCAGATTATGCTAAGTGAAGCTAGCCAATCCCTAAAAAACAAATGCCAAATGTCATCTTTGATATAAGGAGAGCAACTAAGAACAGAATAGGGAGGAAAAGCATGAGAAGAAGATCACCATTAAACAGGGATGAGAGGGGGGAGGGAAAGAGAGAGAGAAGGGAAATTGCATGGTAAAGGAAGGAGACCCTCATTGTTATACAAAAATTACATGTAAGAGGAAGTGAGGGGAAAGGGGAAAAAAACAAGGGAGAGAAATGAATTACAGTAGATGGTTTGAGAGAGAAGTTGGGAGTGGAGGGGAGGGGGTGCAGGGGGGATAGTAGAGGATAGGAAAAGCAGCAGAATACAACATACACTAGTATGGCAGTATGTAAAAAAGTGGATTATTATTATTATTATTATTATTATTATCCTTGTTTCTTTCACCTATGATTTCAGCCAGTCCCTGGATTGTCTTTCCCTTGCTTTTTTCTGCTTTATTTGCTCTCTAACAATTTCTTTCTTCATTCTGAGATGTATGCTTTTGGAAACAAGAAGCAAGACAACCAGCAGGTGTTTCTAATTTTTCATCTTGCTTCATCCTTCCTCTGAGTCCGTGCTCTCTATTATTCTACCTGAGATGGGGGGAAAATGCTCTCACCAAAATAATAGCATTCCACATCAGCAACTCTCAAAATACATTTGATAATGTCAGGAGACATTTCCGATGGTCTAAACTAAGAGGGAGGGTGTGCTACTGACACCCTAGAGGGTAAATGTCATGGATGCCCCCAAACATCCCCAAATGTACAACACTGCCCTCCCTAAAGAGTTAACAGGTCTAGAATTTCAGTAGTTTTGTGCCAAGTTTGAGAAACTTGCTTCAGTGGGAGATATACACAAGGGAGGTGTTCAATAACGATTGCTAACTTTAAATCTTGTTTTCTTCCATCCCCGATATCTTTGCAACCTTGGCAAGTCAGAGATTTTAGTAGTTTGATAACTCTCTTAAGCTTCAGGACCCATCCTTAGCCTTCTTCTGTATTTCTATTGAAAAGACTCATATACCATATGTCCAAATTGTTCTTCTTGTCTTATAAATGAAACCATGTATTTCGTTGGTGGCATGTTAATTTATTAGGCAACATTCTGCTTAGTTCAGAGTAGGGAGGACTGACATTTGACTTTGATGTGTACTCACTCACACTTAAATAAGAGAGGGAAATCAATATACTGCAAAGATAGAGTCCAATGAGATTGTTGAGAGAGCTAAGTACTAAGTACTAAGGAGAAGAGAGAGAAGATCACTGGCACTCTGTAAACATACACAGCACAGACACCGTAGGACCTGTCAAGGGGAGAGGGAAGAGACAGTGCTGGGCTGGGGTAAGTAGATGCTTTAGGACAAGAGGAGTGGGATGTACCCAGGCAAGCTTTGGTGGGCCCAGACAAAGAGGTGAGGAAGATGCTTAAAGATAAGCAGGGCCAGCTGAACAATTTGGGGAGTTAGTTGCAAAATGTAACCATGGATCTTTTATTCAAAAGGCAGGAGAGGGCAACTGTTAAATGATGTTGTTTGTTATTTATTCCTATGTCAGCTGTGTTTTAGGTCAGAGGGAAAGTTGAAGAGCAATGAAGAGGAAATAGGTGGCTTAAACTGTCTGGAAAGGGATAGGTAGGCACCTCGCCAGATGGTCATGAGGAAGGCATTTAGGTATTTAGGAAGGCATTTAGGTTTTCAGCCATGAGGTAAATGGAGTCCAATGAGGTAAATGGGGCAGTGTGTAGAGTGGGGGAAATACAGGGAAGGAGAAAACATTGAACTGGACAAAGGGTTAAATTAGGCAGAATGAGAAGAACGTTCAGCTTTCCAATCATAAAATAAAATCTATAGGTTGTGTCTGTGATTGAAGCAGTCATTTTTAAAATAAAATGTGAAATAATAAGTGTTAGAAAAATATTGTTTAAAGCTATTTCTTGCAACATATGTATAACAATCTAATGAAGAGATGAATTTGGATTATAATTTTTTGTTATAAAGTCACTTAAAAATCAGTTTGAAAGAGGAACATTTTAAAACCATAGACAGAAATATAATCATTTTACATCTTTCCTTTCAGTGTGTGTAGTCTTCATCTCCATTTTATGGCTATATAATATTCCAGCAAATACATGGGATATACTTTTTCTAAACTTCTCTGTTGAAAAATTGAGTTCGTTTTCTTGGCATTCCTGAGAATAGATAAAATGTCAAGAAGACTTTGAGTTTTTTACAAGTAACTGTTTTGTTAGGCAATAACAAAGCAACATATCATTCTTATAATGGGAAAGCAATCCATCAGTAGCAGAAATTAATATTGATAAAACAGAAAAATAACAAAACACAAACAACAAGAATGAGCTCCAACCCACTAAGAATATAAGCTAGGTGAAAGATATAGAGAGTGGGCTCAGCTGATGGGTAGTCTTTGACCAATACTGTTAGAAATATTTCTAATGGAACATTATGGTCCAATGCACTGACAGTGTCTTAATCACCAATGTTTCAAAAGAAAACTTTAGTTTTACAGAAAATAAATTGCCACAGAATTGCCCTGAGTTATGGTTTTCACTGGAGCTTCTATCGTTGAACACACTGACATTTGATGGGGCCAATTTCTGTTAGTGTAATTAGCCAGTTTAGACTGGCACATTTAGATTGGCACATTTTTCATGCCCCAAAGATAACAGTTTCAGAGAGAAGAAAGGGAAAGGACACAAAGTAATGAGGAGGGGAAAAAAAAGGCTAGGCTTAATGTACAAAGAAGATAAACAATTTAGAAAAATATCAATAATGCCTGCTTGCACAATTATTCACAGGAACAGTATCTGGAAGGACAAGGTCATATTTAAGTGGCAATAATACATCTGAAATAGTTCATTTAACAAAGAAAAGCAGTATTACTGAGTCCAAGGTAGCTATCAAAACTTGTTTAACTACTTCAGAACAAAATATTGAGAGGCAAGGGTTTAAAGTGAATGCCCATTTATCCAATTCTTCATCAAATGAAATTCCTGTTTATCCAAGTTAAGATTTTTGAATTAGACTCTTATCAATGCCATAATTTCATCAGCAGCAATTCTTTTTGAAGTACTGAGCTATTCAATATTTGAAAATTGAGGATTTGCCTTTTGATGGGGAACCTACATCTGCATTCCATTGTACAGATGAAACATTTCACTGAGCTATTTTATGAAGAAGGTTGGCATATTTATTTATTTACTTTGGTAGGGATTCTTACGAAATGGAAAGAATAAAGATTATTACTGACTTATTTTTGCTTCAGTCTTAAGTTCATACACAATAAATGAGTGAACTGTCAGAGCAGCTGGTGAAATTTAGACAGTTACCATTTTGTAAGGTTTTCTTTATCCCTTTCCTACCCTTCCAAAAAAGAAAAATAATAATAATAATGGAAAATCAGCAATATAAAAGTGTTGGCACTATATTTATATAGCATTTACAGTTTTCTTGCTTAATAAGACAATACAAGAGTCCTTTTTGACTTTTATCCACAAATAAAGAAGAGATTATTACAAGCTCAAATATATTGCTAAATTTCTATCTTGGTTTTATAATATGCTGTTCTTGTGTTTTTCCATGATCCAAAGATACTATAAACAACTAGATAATCATTTCATTTTCTTCTTAGGAAAATAAATACTGGCTTAGATAATAATATTAAATTGAACATACAGTTTCTGCTCACCTATCTGCCAGCAATTTCCAAAACCAGAAATGTGACATATTTTTCTTAGAGGAGTTGGCCTTGATCAATTCTTTCTTTTCTTGTCTATTACAAGAAAGGGTATCTCTGATGGAAATGGGCTTTCAAGGATTCTCTACATTTCCAATTAATTGACAAAATGACAGGAACAATTACATGATATTGTGCAGAGTAACAGGCCATATTATTGGCTTCTAAATAGATGGAAATTAATTTATTAATTAAATTAATTTATTACTTATTAATTCTGTGACCTAGATAATAAAATATTTCTTCCTTGAGACTGTAATTATATTCCACTAGGATATTAAAAGTGATGGGTATCCTTTGATTGAACATGGAATATCATCCTTCCCAGTTGAAGTACCAATAATTATACATAATCTTTAAAATTCAGTGTCTATAGTTTGATATTCTAAGAGTTTCTTCTACAAGTAGTCATTTTACTTGGGAAATTATAATGGATTTCCTTTGACATTAGGTCCTGATTCAGGTCCCAGGTCAAGGAATCCTATCAAATAATCTAGAGCCTCTTACCTTTGAGATGTACCAGTTATCCTTTAAAACCAAAGAAATCATCCCAAACCTACTAGCTTAAAATACTCAACATTTATGTAGCTCACACTTCTGTGACTCAGTAAATTGAGTTGAGCTTACCTGAATACTCTTAGCTTTGTTCACTCATGCATTTGAGTTGAGTTACTGCATCAGTATGGGAATGAGTTTGAATACACAAAAGAGAATAAAACATGGAAAGTGTACTTCACATAGAATACAGAAAAAATCTGTTTAGAGAATTTGCCATTGGGTTGGATTTTTAAAAATCAAAAACATTTTACAGTGAAAATTAGTGAAACTGGGCTGCATGTAGCATCTTAGTGAGGGGATAGATAACAATTGGAAAAGACTGAAGAAGGAAAAATCAAAATTTTTAGAGATGGAAGGTGCTTATTATTTTAAAGACACTGTCAAGACAATACTAAATTAAACCAGGTTTGAAAAAATACTCTGTAGTCTGGGTTAACACCCTTATTTCCGAAATTATAAAATGTGGAGCAAAGTGAAATATAGATATATCAAAGCGAAATATTCCAACATAGGAAGGTAGGTAGGGAAGGGGGCTACCAGGGATAAGGTGAGTTCCTCAATAGGATCAGAACTGTTACCCTTGGGGGGCAAAGAGGTGAAAAACAGAGCAGCAACTTGGTGTTAGGCAGAGAGACACAAATATGACTTATAGAAACATTGCTCATTATTGTTCTCTCTCCAAAAGCAATCCTAAAGTTTGTGAAAATAGATTTAAAAGCTTGTGGTCAGATTGGGGGTTGAGTTTAGTGATAAAGCACTTATGCAGCATGTGAGAGGCATCCCCAACACCAAAAAAATAAATAAAATAAAATAAAATAAAACAAAACCTCCAAGCATGTGATAATAAGCCTGACTGAACATATTGGCTCATTGGATTAAAGCAGAAGTGGTGGAGATGGAGGAATAGTGATAGATTAAAAGGATATTTACAATGTAAAATTGGAATGATTTAAAAATGGATTCAGAATAGAATCAAAAATGCTTTGTTACCAATTTCTGCAAATCATCTTTCATGAACTTTCTATTTTAGGACTCATTTTCCCCGAAAGCTGATACTACTCTTATCATTTTTTCCACTTCCTTTCATCTTGAAACACATGCACGTACACACTCATGGACACACACACCAACCAGAAAAGCACCCTTGAGCAAAGCAGTTGTCACCTCCATTTATCTTAGTCTCAGGCCTGGCTTCAACTCTGTGCTCCCATTCCTCAATCATGTTTCTGCCAATCCCGGGTGAGTTACTGTAATTGACATAACTTAGGACAGAAAGCAAAAGGAATAGAAATGAGGGTGCTATTACTTTAGCTTTTGGAGCACTCTTTCTTTGGAGAGTGATTCCATGTAGACTTGGAGAGTAAGTTTTTGTCAACTTCCATAAGGAAGACAAATTTGAGTTGAGACATGTGAGTGGGAATTGGCTAGAAATAGGCACCACACAATATTTGGGGTTGACAAAAATGTTCTAAAGCTGGATCATGGTAAAGGTTGCACAATTCTAGGAATTTATTTTTAAAAGTTTTAGAGGATTTTTTTTTTTTGCTCTTTTCAATAAGTGAGGTTTATAGGATATAATTATACCACAAGAAAGATGTAAAAGAAAATAAATATAGAGAAAGTATTATAGGTTTTTGCTACTTAATTTCTAGATATTTCTATACACTTAATTTTAATGCTTGCCTAAAATATGTAGTTTATTTTCTATTACTATATTTATTCAAGCTTAATTATGTCAGTTAATTTCTAATAATTATGTTTCTTTAAAGATAGCTACTTTTTTGGTACTGGGAATTGAAACTGGGAGCACTTTACCACTGATCCACATTCCCAATCCTTTTTATTCCTTTTTTTTAAATTTTGAGACAGGGTCTCACTAAATTGCTTAGTGCCTTACTAAATTGCTGAGGCTGGCCTTCAACTTTCAATCATCCTACCTCAACCTCCTGAACTGCTGGGATTACATGTGTGCATCACCACACCCAGCAAGATAACTACTACTTTCAATAAGCAATTGTCATCTAACACTTCTAGGGTAAACAAGAACAAGGACACTAATGAATACATGCCATATACCTACCATGGATAAGCTTCCTTACTGGATACTGAGTAACAGCAATGATCAAACCACACAAAAAAAAAATCTTTGCTTTTATTAAAATTATCCACTACAGAAATCATTTGTTAATCTGTAACCTCTGTAAAATAGGTGTTGAAAGTTTGGATTGATGCTGCCAAAGTTTGCCTTATCTTTAAACATCCTTTTAAAATAGAACAGTTGGGAGGAAAAAGGATTTGTGGTGGCATTTGTCCTAGTTGATGTCTCTACAACAAATGAGATTTGCATCTAATCATTTCATTTCTTTGGTGTTTATTTGAGAAAGAAATGTGGAGGGGGGAGAGAAAGACAGTTGGTGTATATATGTAGAAGTGTTTGGGTACAAAACAAAGAGGTACCGCACTTTATGGCAATGGGATTGAAAAATATCCCAAACTATATGGACAAAAATACTTGTAGGTAGATTTAATAAAAGTAAGTATATCTAGGATTTTAAAATATACCTGAGATTACAGAACACTGCCTATCCTATAGGTGTATTTCCTGACCAAAAATATCCTTCCACCTGTATATAAAGTATACATTGTATGTTAGCATCCCCAGCTTGCCAGGGACCATATTCAGAAGCAAGTTCAGACATGAGCAAGGAAAACAGATGGAAAGAGGAATATTTGAGAAGGACAAACATCTACTTAGGAAGCAAGAAAATAAAAGATCTTGCAATTAAAATATTTTGAAGGGTTTTCGATGTAGAACAGTTTCTCAAGATCAGCGCGATGCCATTCATGCTCAAATCATTTCTTTTTATTCTGAGGGATGTGCTATTCCCCGTAGGGTAGGATGTATTAGCAACATCCCTAGGCTCTGCTGGCTTGAGGCCAAGAGCACTTGCCTACTTTTGTGACAATCCAAACTGTCTCCAGACATAGCCAAATGCATTCTGAGAAGCAACTCCACCCCTGCCTGTTCCACTCTCTTTCCTACTGAGAACTATTCATGTAGAATGAAGACAGGTTGTGGATTGTGGGTACCTGTGTGTCCAGGTTTGGCTGGCAAAGACCTGTTTTGTACCTGATAAACTTGCATATCATTACTAGGGACTCTTCACTTCCAAAATTAGCCCTGTTTATAGGGTAGACCCTGTGATCTGTCTAACAATAGATCAACCCCCACCATCCACATGGTGATTTTTATGCAAGAAGAGTAATGTTTATAGCAAAATAGACAAGAGAGCTTGGCTCCTCAATAGCCTTTATTTTCCAGTGGGTCAAGCAAAAGCTGGCTCTGTTAGCTTTAGTTTGGCAGTATTTGTTTTGGATTGCCCTTATTCTAAAAACCTAAACACCCCTCTCTCTTTGTGTCCTAAGGATGTACTTAAGACCACACTGTGATAAAAACCAGCTTGGTGTACATCTATCTCTGTTATTCTCCAATGCCTTATCATTTTAAGGCCATAAGACTAAATGCATTCATGTTTGTGTTAGAGTTCAATCTGGAGAGTTCAGTCTAGCGTTAAAAGTATCCTGCAGTGAAATCCCCAAATCTATAAAAATGGAGCGAGCTTACCATGATAGCCTCAAAGTCTCAGCTATAGTCATCCATCCATTCATTTATTCATTGATTTCACAAATACACAATGGGGTCCTACTCTGTATTAAACATTTAATTAGGTGCTAAACTCACAAAGATGCAAAATTATGACCTCTGCTCTAGAGAATTGTGTCTCCTTCTATAAACGGAACTTAATAGAAGAACATATACTCAAAGCACAATGTGATTATTTCCCTGATAAGGTTAGATGCCAAGCATAGTGAAAACACTGTAAAACAAATAACAATGCTACCAAAACAGGTGAAGGAATAGTCAGTTTGGGACTGAATGGCGGTGAGCGATTGTTATAAATAGTCATATATATGCATGAAATTCTACGGCCTTTCTTCATTTGAAGGTTGAACAGTCAGTCATAAGGTCCTCTTTGGAAGCACAGAGGCAGCAATATGCCTGCACCACTTTCAGTGACCAATTAGTGCCCCTAAGTGCACTTCAAGATTTATGTGGTCATTAGTGGATATAAATGTAACTCATAAGAATTTACAGTGCTATAGGCCAAGGTTCTAGGTCAATATTTAGAAGCATTTAAGTCCTGGAGCAAACAACACTGTCATAAGAGCAAGACAATGACTGAAAGTCCTGATTCCAACTATCAAATACTACACTCATTGATCAACATGGCTCTGTGGTTTAGGAATCTGTCCTTGGGCCTTATGGGTAAGAAACCCAGTAAAGGTGAATAGTTATTAGCCCACTTTGTAATGTTCTTCATCCTTCTATTCTAAACTATATATTGGTGTATTTTATTATTTTCATAAATTAAAATAACAAATTTAAAAGGTCATATTTTTTATTGTCATTTGCTTTACTATACAGAAGAAGGAAAATAAATAGAAAGAAAATGAGAATACGAGCAGGGGTGTTGCGAGTTTTCTTCTGTGTTGGATATTTTACATATGATTGATTGTGACATAATTTTATTAGAAGAAAAATATACCCATTAAATTAGATTGGGGGAAATGCAGTCACATTTTGCAATCTGTCCATAAAAATTATCCAGCCCACTACATATGAAAAAATACTTTCCATGGATTAGTATGAGTGGTATAGCTTACAAATATTGCTTATTCCTAGACAGATATGTCATTCTTATTATTATCATTGTCTTCCATTGATGAAAATAGTCTATCTTCTCAATAAGAATCATCAATGCTTTTATGAAATACTAAATCTTACTTCTTGCAGGAAAATGAATTCTTTATTTTACAGATGAAATCCAAATAGACAGGCTTAAATGCATATAGCTGATTAGTATTAAACTTTAAACTGGAAATAATGCATTTTTTAATGTAGTCGTGTCTTTTTTATTGCCTAGGATTTTTTTAGTAAGGTATTATTTGGATCCTACCCTGAAATTGTAGAATGAGAGACTGACATATATAGCCTGTTTTGCCTGGAAATGTATTGACATTAGCACTGAAATTCTCATATCCCAGAAAAACACTCTATTTAGGAAAACTTATTTTTTTTTTGTAAAAATTAAAACCACAGACCAACTTCCAGAGTCTTGTCATCTATTTTCCTGTTTTAAAGTAGGAAAATGAAGATAAATTGTAAGGCAATAAAATGAAATGAGGATGTGAGCAGGGATACTGTGCATGCTTGGTCACCCTATCACGTACACTTATTTTGTTGTTTTTCACACACTTGGTGGGTAGAAACCCAAGATTTTCTTAAGCTGCATTGTGTTTGCTTTTTATTTTTTATTTATTATGCTGACAAGTGTGGATTGTATTGCTCTCCGACACAGGCAAAAGGGACTCCTCTCCTGGCCTCATTCTTTGGAAGAAAGGACTCTGGCTTCAGTTCATGAAGTAATGAGCCCTGCAGTCAACACCATGTGCCCCTCTAGAGATCTTGCCCACCTCTAGACAACACTCCAGCCATCAAGGGTCCTGAAGATTATATACAGCCTTCTGGGACATGCATTAGCATGTGCACCACTGTATGTTTATCTCTACCTTCAGCCACAAGCCAAGAGCAGTTATTTGTGGAACCTGGGAGGAGGATGAAATAGGGGCTTGAATAAGTGAGCTGTAGAGTCTGCATGCCTGTGTGCACATATATTGGTGGAGTGGGGAGGGCAGGGATGGAAGGAAAGGGGACGGTAAGGCCAGCAATTGGAGACAGCCCTTCCCTCCCCTTGACCTCAAGTTCTCACTCCCCTTTTTAGTGCCTGAAACTGTTATATTTAAACTGGCATTCTAGATTACTATGAAGGGACATTTGTCAAAATAAGAGAGTTGAACACATTTTACTTCACAGGTGATTGGTTTCACTTACAATTTTATAATATTTTTCCACATGATGATTTGGTCTGCAATTGTACTACTGTGCCAGGCTCTGGAACTCATGGGAAGGCTGAGTGTTGTCTTCCCTCAGGTCAAATTTGCTCCTGGTATCACGTCCATGTCCATATGCATTTAGAAACATTGGCTTTATGACAACACAATAATAAAGTACACTTAGAATGCATGGACATCTATTAATCTAGCTTTGAAATCAAGGTTTTGAGGTGCATTCCATTCTCTTTTGGACCCTACTCCATTCTCTTGGCTGGCCAGTTGCTTAAAACTGTTAAGAGGGCTAGGGTTGTAGCTTAGAGGTTGAGCGCTTGCCTCGCGGGCATCAGGCATTGAGTTCCATCCTCAGCACCACATAAAATTAAAAAAAAAAAAAAAGATAAAAAAGAAAACCTGTTAGAGTTGGAGGAAAGTTTAGTCTATTTTCTGGTTATTTCCCTCACTTGCAGACTCTTTCTAGAATAGAGATGGGGTCATTGTTTTGAAACTAATCTAGCATAAAAAACTGAATTATATTTCTCAAGGGAGAGTGACTTTTTTCAATATAATTCAAGTGCAAATAAGACATGTTTCATATCACACACAAAATTTCTCACACATATACTCACATTCTTTAACTTCTACACATTTCTATGTCAGTAAATTACTTTGCTGCTTTAACATAGTAGTCAATATATAATAGATTCAGATATGAGCATTAAAACAATCTAATAACAGCAGCCTCTCTTCATTAAGCATATATAATGTGCCAACTTTGTGGTAAATCATTTTATCCATTGTCACAGTTGATTCTTGCAACAAACATATGATCCTGTAGTTCCATTACACAAATAGAAACCTGAGGCTTTACAGCATGTAACTTGCCCAAATCACTTATGCATAGCAATTCATCCTCTGCCAAACCATTTGTTAATTTGTCCTGTATACACTTATTGCAAATCTTCCATGTGTCTTGCCTATGCTATGTGGATCCAGTTTATTGACTAAATGGATTACAAAGCAGTTGTTTGTGGAACTTCCTATCATATCGACTTCAGAGTTTTAAGGAAATTAGAAGAGTAGCATTGAATTTAACTCTGGGGAGAGAAAATCTCTGAAAAGGTTTCCATATAGAAAAACCTGGAAGCAAGTCTGAAAAAAAGAAAAGTATTTTCTAAGACTGAAGAAGGCAGACCTGAGGGCAGAAATAAGGAGCAGCACATGCAACATCTTGGAAGCGCAAATGTTCCTGGAAGACACAGGGAATGTGACATGGTCTGAAGAGGTATGAAGGAGGAACAGGTGAAGCTAATGCACTTAGAGAAGATTGTGACAAGAAAGAAAATCCTCACAGTCTTGAAAACACTGGAAAAATTGATGGCTCATAGGTGTATAGAGTATTACCACAGGAAGAGCACTTAAATCTTAATCATTCCTTATAATGTCTGAAAGAGGAATAAGTGAGACTTGGATATATTTAATTGACTTGCTCAATCTGAGACTGAAAAAGTAGTACAGTCCAGTTCTTCTGAATCCTCATTCTCATGGCAAAAAGAGTCAGATCTGAGACATTATTTTGTTTTACTTTAAGTAACCTAACAAATACCTCTAAATTCAAGTGAATGAATATTCTATAATTGAAGATAAGATTTTAATGAATATATTGTTTTAAGAAAGCAAATAAATGTAGGTGAGTTAATCCAATTTTTAATTTTGTATATGTGTATATATATGTGTGTGTGTGGTGTGTGTATGTATATATGTATACATATATTTATATGAGTATGTGTGTATATGTACACATGTATGTACACACACACACACATGAAATAGTTGCATATATATAAACATTTCATTTTCAATTGTTATTGAACTTGGTGGATATAAATGCTATTATAAAGACAGGTACTATTTGCCCAAAGTCTAAAATAGCACATACATTTTGGAAACATAAGTAAACTCTTCTGCTAAAGTCAGTGTGACTCGGATTTTCCCCTTGGTATCACTCCAATCTTGATCATGAAAGTCTCAGTTCTAGAACTAATCCTAATTCTAAATAGAAGGATTTAAGTGTTAACATTTTAGATTGACATCCCACTTTAAATGTCTCATACTCTAAACCAGGCCCCTGTCTTGTGTTCCAATTCTGAAAAATAGGCACCCATATTATGACCAGGTCTGTCCTCTGCCTCAACTTCTCCCAAAATATTACATTTTATATTATATTACACAGCCTAATATCATCTTGTATTTCTAAACATGTGCCAGTGAATAAGCCCACTCCGCCTGCTAGAACATAAATGTATTCTCCATTAAATCTCTCCAATGTATGCTGACATATTGAGTAAATCATCTGTTGTTACTCTTTCTTTTGAATAATACTTTTCTCTTTTTTCAGACTCACTTCCAGGTCACCTGGAAAGGTAAGGGTTAATTCTGGCAGGTGTACTTAGAACGAGGAAGTCTGACCACTTTCCAGCCTCTGCTTTCCAATTTCAGTGATCAATAACATATTTTATTTTCAAAACATTTTAAAAATAGTTGTATTCCCCATAGACTCATAACTGCTACTGTATGTGCCTGCCTTATATTGAACAATTAATAACATACAGCGTACTTCCTATAACACAGGACTGATCCCTTTGTGAAAGAGGGACTATGCAGTGGTAGAGCCTAAAGAAGAAAAAAAGGAGATTGTGTGGCAAGATGTTTTCAGGGTAGTATTTTTCTAGAACTAATCCTAACTCTAAATAGAAGGATTTAAATGTTAACATTTTAGATTGACATTCCACTTTAAATAGTTACAATGCAGGGAGTAGAGGTTAAGGGGTGTCCCATTTTGTGCAACTTGTCAGTTGAATAGAGATCATTTATCTATCCAAAGAGTACAAATGTGTTATTCCTCTAGATAAAAGATCCTTTTGCCAAGTAATTTGGAAATCCTGTTAGACTACCCCTTTTCTTGTTAAAATTGTGCTTCTGAGTCTGCCCAGTTCTCATTATTCATAAGAAAAAAATTGCCAAAGAAACCTTAAGGCCTCACTTTGGGAAGATGTTCTAAGCCACAGGAAATATTTAAAGATCTATAATTGTCAAGAGGAACAGATGGAAACACAATATAAAGGAAAGGTTAGGATCAGATATTGTTTTATTTAGAATGAGCCTCTGAGCTCTTTCTAATTATAGATAAGACAGCCTAGTATATGGAGAGATCATTAGGCTGGGATTCAGGAGTCTGTGTTCCAGTCAGTCACATCTCTCCTTGTAACCAATTCTAGAAGGTGACTTTGACTAAGTCATTTGAGTAGTGTGGTCTCAGCTTGTCCAGCTATATAGTGAGAGGAAGTTAAGAGTTTTCATTTTGACATTTCAATTCATGAGATTTCTGTTATATGATGGCACATGAACATTCTCTGTAAATGTTATTAGTGAATACTGAAAGTTATAATATGAACAAAGAAACTTAAAATAAAATTTAAAGACACATTAGCATATGTGAATATCAGTATACATTTAGGCTTTTAATTTATAATTTTAAAATATTTAAATATCACAGTATCCTAGTAGAATATCTGCCTTATTTCCATCCTCATTTTTCAAAAGTTCTTTGTTTTTTTCTTCTGCACAACAGATAGGGCAATTTTTCCAAAGCCTAAGTAGGACCATGTATTCTCCCTGAATAATACTCCCCTCCAAATGAATACAAAATCCAAGCACCTTAGAGCCCCACACCTCCTTTACCTCATTGCCTGCAATCCATTACCTCTTGACCAACCTCTACTTCTAATAACCCCAATCCATTTTATTTCAGGATTGTTTTACAACACTGGTTTTGTTGCTGCTGTAGTTTGGCCTTGTTTGGGCTTTGCTGTTTTGTTTTCCTTTGCATTTACCTTGGATACTTTGTCTGACATCTTAGCAACACTGAATCATCCACATCATTCAGATCACACTCACTTTGTGGAGTGTGATCTCACAAAGACTCTGTTCTTCAACCAGCCCTTTAATGTTACATCATTATTGACTACTCTTGTCTCATGCGCGGCCCAGTTGTACTAAGGCAGTGGGGTAGGTTGCAGACGGGCCCAAGAAAGTGCACAGAGACAGTAGAGAGATGTGACTTAAAAGGGAAAGCTTACAAGAGATCAGTGACTGCTCCAAAAAGAATTCAGTGGCTACAGGCGGATAGACAGATCTCTGTCCTCAAGGTGCTTTGCCAAACAGTGCCTCCTCTCCCTCATGGTGTTTTGTCCACTGGCAGATGGTGACATGAGTGACATGTTTCCTTTCACAGTGCCCTCAGTTCTGTACCTGTCCCCACTCAGAGAGGGTTTTTATGTGTTAGGCTGCAGGAGCAGTGATGTCATCAGCATTAACTTGCTTAGTTTGCTTGTCTAACTGGCATCCCAAGGAGCAACTATTCTGGTATAAATGCAGAAAAGTGGCTTTCTACATTAAGTTCTCCTAATTCCCAGTGTGCATAAGAGAAAGCCATTGTCCTCTAAGATAATATGCACCTGAACTTCCTAGCCCAGACTTACTCTCTTTACTCCCTTAACTTGATAAGATTTGGGAGAAGAGATAGGTGACCTTCAGGGACAATGTGTTTTATAGTTCCCCTTTGCTTTAGGGACAATAAAACTTACTACCCATATTCCCTATTTTCTTTGTACATAGCACTCATGTTCACTCATGAGATATGTTTGTTTCTGATTACTGTCTTCTCCTACCACAGAGCGAGTCCTGTGTAGGCAAGGGCTTTACCTCGATAACTGAGGTGTCTCCAGTTTTTATACTGGTTTCTGTTCAAGCTGCCTTTCCCAGAATATTAAAAATAAGGATACATCCATGAGAGGTAATTCAGTCCTTACAATCCAGAACTCATTCTATTTATGCTGTTTATTGAAGACATAATTAAATATAACTAAATACACCTATATTATTACCATTAGTGCAATTTTGTTCTAGTCTATTTATATATTCATGAGCCACTTTAGATACAAAAGAGAGAACATTAGAAAGACTATTTACCTACAGTTCATGAGAATTTATAATGATATTTCCAAGATGCATACTTTTGCATCAGTGAAAAGGTAGTAAATAAAGAAAGCCCTAAGGAAAATTGTATTTTACCATATCCAAAATCCTTTCCTGTCTTTAGAATTCCTTGAATTTCTTTCTATTTAATTTCTTTATTTCTTACTTCTTTACTATAACAAATCAGGCATATGATTAAATAATACCCTTTTCTAGAATATTTGATATTCACAATGGTTGATAGTACAAATATTTAAATCTTTGTGGCCTTAAAAGATAAGCGGAAAAAAGTATGCATTGTGCAAATAGAAAGGATCAGATCCAAAGCAATGCAGTGAAGAGATATAGATACATAACATATACTGAGCCATCATGATGGGATTAGAGGCACTTTTGTATCCTGAATGGATGTGTAGTTTTCTCCCTTTACAGACATATTTGTTAGGCATTTTTTTTCACTCCTTAAATGGTATTGCAGGATATAGAGATATAAGACAAAATTCTTAAATATGGAAGGAAACAATAATTTCTCAGAGTCTAAAAGTGTAGCCCTCTTGTCCTATGAGTGTGTTTAGATCAATATTAGTCTGTCTGGCAGTCCTTGGCCCACACAGTATGGTACAAAAGCTTTGAACACCCATAGACAGTCTTTGGGGTATAATTTGGCCCTCCATACAGAGAAGTGACTCTTGTCACTCTAAGGCCTTTTTGTCTAATTTTAGCTTGCAAAAATTGATTTTTCCCCAGTATAAAAGAGGTATTTATTCAATGCAAAAATTGGAAACTACAATAACGCATAGAAAATATAATTCATGTGTAAATATACCCCTCAGACATTGTAATATTTTGGTACATACTTTACTAGTACTATAATATAAATATGGATATATGTTAATCAATTTATTTATAGTATAAGTATGCATATGTACATGAGTGTATTAATATGTATATGCATTCATATATGTGCATGTTGTATATGCATGTTATTATATATGTCATGTGAAAATATATACAATTCATATGCACATATTTTTATACAATATTTTTATATTGTACAAACATAGTTGCAGCAAGTATGATTTGTTTTCACTCTGTAATGTTTCCCTATGCCTATAAATATTTCAGCAAGATGATTTTAATGATGTTTAGTATCTCACTAGGTGGCTACATCATAATTTCTTCAACTTGTCCATTTTTATTGCTTCAGAAAATATTATGAATGGTTGATTTCTAAGTAGTTCCATTTGCAAATATAGAATAAGAGATGGAAGTCCACTTTCCCTAAACCCTTGGTAAGGGAAGTGTTGAGTTTACAATGATCTCTTTCTTTATCCCAGTCTTTGTGCTAGAAGATTTACATATGTTATAACATCTAATCTTCAAATACCATGTAAAACAGGTAATGCTGTTTTTATTTTTTAGTCAAGAAAAGTGAATGCTTTTTTACAATTAAGAAAAAAGAAGGCAGGCACTGTGGCCCACAACTGCAATTTCAGTGAATTGGGAGGCTGAGGCAGGAGGATCAGTATTTCAAGGCCAGCCTCAGCAATTAGTGAGACCCTCAGCAACTTAGTAAAATTCTGACTCCGGATAAAAATTAGAAAGGGCTTAGGATGTGGATCAGTAGTTAACCAGCCCTGATTTGATTCCCAATGACAAACACATACACATTCACATGTAGGTACATACATCTCACATACATACACGCAAATACTAAATGAGAAATTATAAATTTCATAATTTGGCCTTTAAAAATTAATAAAGAGTTTTTGCTCCCTTTTAGTAACTACAGCTTTGTTAGTTTGTAGAAGGTACAGAACCATAGTATTTCACAACCTGTTAAATAAGAAACTTAATTTGTCCTGACTTAATCCTACTGATTTACAGATGAGAAATTCTGAATCAGATAATCACATTTTTGTAACTTTTACCATCTGAATTCTAATTCAGGGTATATAAGTTAGAACATCACTTATTTAAAGATTTTTTTCACTTCTCATGCTTTTATTTTCAACATTTATTTTATTTTATTGGTCCTTTTACTCATACATGATTTTAGTCCATATTGAACAATATGCTAGAGCCTGCTAGCCATGGAGACTAAATTTTCAATTTATCTGATGAGTAGTTCTCAAATTCAAAACTTATCTTCAGGTATTTATGTTAAAGAAATCTGTACTATGCACTGTGCAAATCCTAGCCACTACGTTAGTTGTTAGGAAAACAAAGAACAATAAACATACCTCCTATTCAGTGTGTGAATTAGTAGTGGTATTAAAAAAACAGTATTTTCTCACTTTGATGATAAACTAAGAATCATTGACATCATTATTAGTTAATCCTGAGAAGGGGAGGTGTTTTTTTTTTGTTTGTTTGTTTGTTTTGTTTTGTTTTTTAATTTACCAAGCCTTTACCACATAAATTCTAACAAGATCATTTAATTATTTTCTTACAACTTTCCCCCTTCCCTCATGGAAAGATAATCCCTTATAGTCATCTTATCCCATAGGTTACTATATCTGTGAAATAGATATTGAAAGGTTTCTTCCAATCGAGGCATATTATTCCAGGGTGGTGGTGACTGTGTGCTGGATTGCTGGATATTGTTTTTCTGGTATGAACCAGAGTTTCTGCAGATATCAGTCAAATCCCCCAAACTGTATATATGACTCCAGGAGTATCATGTAAGTTAGATTTCATTAATATTCATAGAGAGACTACAACAGTTATTTGTTACTGTGCAAAAAATTACCCCTGAACTTTGTGGTGGCTTACAACAAATTTATTATCTCAAAATTTCTACAAATCAGAAATTCCCATGGGGCCTATCTGGCTTTGCTGGCCTAGGGATTCTCACAGTCTACATCAATTATCTGCTGGGACTTTAGTCCTTATGTTCTCGTCAAGGCTTATTTGGAGAGGCGTCATCTCCAGCTCACTCACATGCTTACTCCTTATGGGATGTAGAGACTACAGCAGTTATTTGTTGGCTGATAGTGGGAGTCTTTATTTTTCTCTCTCCATATTGCCCTCTGTTTCATATTACTCACAACATAAGAGTTTCCTTATGAATAAGGGTTCTGAAAGAGATGGTGGCCATTAGCTAGCAAGACTAAAGGCACAATGTATTTGTACCCTAATCTCAGAGGTGATATTACACTTCTGCTCTTGCCTATCATTTGAATCAAGTCCCTAGGTCCAGCCCATGCTGCAGAAGTGGGGAGTGGGGGAAGCACCAGAACTTAAGTACCAGAGAGTGGGGATCACTGGGGTCCATGTCAGAAGCAGCCTTCCACAGATATAAATGAGGGGAAAGGAATGGATTTTTCACTAGCATGAATAAAGGAACAGAGAATTCAGAGTTCTGGGCCTCATTCATTCCAGTGACATTTCAGACTACCATATGTCAGAGTAATAGCCTGGTCAGGTGAGAGGACAGGACAAATCTTAAGTCTTATCTGACTCTCAGCAAAAAGACCATTAACCCAGTGTTCTTATTGCAGCTAAATGATACTACATCATTTTTCTGGACCAGTAACTGTATGTCAAACTTCATTATAGAATCATGGGACTGGAGAACATTATAAAGAATCATGAAGCTTATCTTGCTTCATGGAAACAGAATGGACTCACTATCTAAAACACCTGAATCCCATTTGGGCCACTTATCAGGCCTTAGCCTAAGTCACTTAACCTTGCTAAATCCAGTGTCCATAGCTATAAAATAGAGCAATTATAATTACATCAAACTGCTGTTGGAAGAATTAAAGGAGATAACATTTGTGAAAACCTGTGGCTCAATGCCTGGTATACAATAGATATTCAGTATGCCTTGCCTGCCTCGCCTGATTTTTTTTCCTCCTGTATTTCTTTTCCTCTCCTTTTTCTTATCTCCACTTAGAAATTCTCTTAAATTATTACCAAAACCATGTGATTACCAAGTTTTTTTTAAAGCCTGCAAGGAAAACTAGCCATATTTATAACATTCTAAATCTTTGACATCTTTGCTTATCCTCAAGGCAGAAGGGCCATAAAATTAGGACAAAATTAATCCCATTTTAATTCTCTTCTATTTGGTTAACATATTGCACACAATACACACTGAATAGATGTATCTTAATTGAGTGATTTTTACCCTTTAGTCAAAAGCAATACAAATTCTCTAAAAGGTAAAAAAAACTAACACCACTAATTGTAAAAAAAAAAAAAAGATCTACAGAACTATAATAAGTACTAAGCAAACAGATGGCTAGTATAAATGACTTAAGAATCTGTGTGTTTTATCTTAAGAAAGACATTTAATACCTGAGCTAATTATAGATATAGCACTGCCTGACACATTGTAATTTATGCTTCTATTCTGATTTCTTTTTATTTAAAGAAATTAGGTTCCTTTGCATGAGGTATTCCATGCATCTGAGACTGTTACACAAATTACAGCTAAGTTTAATTTCAATACAGTATTTAAAAATTCAGTGACAATGCTGGCTTTCACATGCACCTTTCTCAGGAGGAAAAAAATTGAAGTTTTCTACTTAAATTCATGAATAATAAAGTAGGGAACATAAGATACACCAAGAAGTGTAACAGACCTAGACTCTCTTTGGTTAGTCACTCTCATTATTGCACAAAGAACATACTTTTTCAATTAATATCAAAAAAATTTTATAATGAATGGAAACATAAAAAATTCATCCTTGAGATAGTGTGACTTGGGCTGAAATTGTGGACATAGAGATTGTCACATAACTATTGATTAAATCCCAGGTTTCTTTTTATGAAGGGAGATCCGCATGGCACACTCCTGTGGCAGCCTGTCTATATCTCATGCTGCATAGACCCATTTCTCCAAATAAATGAGACAGCAATTCATCCGTGGCTGCTGTACATTTCTCTGCCTGAGGGAAATCTTTGAAGAAAGAAAAAAAGTTGAATGAACTATAGTTGTCACTCAGTTATAATCTCAGGGTGACAAATGTCATTATCACCTCCATCCTGTACAGTTTAACCTCCCTCGTTGTCCATATACCTTCATGGCTTAGTTGGTCTTAAGACCCAAATCTCTATCCCTGAATGATCTAAGATCCTGAGAAGTCACATTTTCCTCAGGCTGAATTTTTATGTTTCCATTCATTATTAAAATTGAGCAAGAGACACCCAATGGGTCACTTAGTTTCCATATATAGTCTTCCATGTCTTCATTGAATTACCAGTTGCCATACTTCCTCTTGTCAATCAGGGCCAATTACCTCTACCAAAATGCTCAATAGTCTTGTCTACACAAATAGACCAAATACCTTAACAGCAGATAATAGTTTAGTGAGAACTTGCATTGGTCCCCCCAAAAATCATCCTCTCTTTGCAGACTATTCTCAACTCACTTTCTAATCCAAAAATAATAATAATAATATTAAGAGAATGGGAAGTACAAAGTCCCCCAGTAGATCCTATAGAAATAGATCACAGAATTATTTTTGCTTATTTTCCAGGTCCAAGGTCTGGTAACCTAGATAGAGTGTAATTGCTTAGCTGGTTGGTGAAACCTCCATCACTCCTCTGGCTATCAACAAGGCCAGCCCTAACTCAACCTCTTTGATCATTAGCAGTACCTACATTTGACAGCCACCACTAGACTTTTTAATAATTTAAGTGCCAGAGCATTTACGATGGCCTAGGTGAATTACATGTACTCTGGGCTTTTCAAAGGTGAAAAAGATCCTCTGGGGCATCTCCCAAATCTACCTAATATGTCCATTCACGCATTCTCACCCCCATGAATGAGACTTATCCTTCATTTCTGTCGATGAAGTTAGGTAACTGCCCTTCTGTGGTTTGCTACATTCCCACCACCCACAGGAATACAAAGCCTATGCTACCAGTGAATTTGCCCATCCCTCAGAGTTCTTGCCAGGATATTAAATCACAAATTCTAAGGAAGTTCCCCCAAGTCAAGAAATCCAGTCATACATACATTCTAGCCCAACTTAATTCTCCTCAAAATCCAACCCCAGGGATCATCTAGCTTTTGATGGTATGCTAGCTAATTCCTGCAACTTCTTTGGAGCAAAATCTCTTTCTTTTATTATCAGGCCCAGAACATCCCCAGCCAATTTACACTGAGATGTAACACTAGTTATTGGCCTGGCAGATGGGAGATGAAAGAGCAGTAGTGCCTGAAAGCAATCCCTGCTGCCTGAAGGAAGCAAGAGGATTCTACAGCATTCTCCTGCACAGGGGAAGCAATTAGGGCAAGTCCTTACTGAGAGTGGGACGTCTTGTTTTCAAGTTCAGAAGATTCAGATTAGTCCTTCAGCCAAATTCCTAAAGGTCACCCTTTCTAGGCATCCCTGTTCCATGATTCAGAGATCAAGGGTTTTCTGTATTAGAATTGGAACCTTAGCACAGCAGATCTGCCTAGCCTGAATATTTTGCCTTCACAGATTGATCTTTTAGCAGTGGTGTATGTCTTTCCACTTCAGGATTTTGTATGCCACCAAAGAGACCCTCTGACCCTCACACTTAGCTTTTAACAGTTTCTTTAATTTTCTGAGTTACTCCTTATCCTTATACCTGGTGTCACTCCTACTTGGCAATAATCAGCCCAATCTACTATTGTTGTAGACATCAGTATTCCCTGATCTTTCTTGAGTTAGAATCATTTCATTTGCACTCTCTACTAGGCTGTGTTTCAAGTTATTGACAGTGTAATCTTCACGAATGGGTTCATGATTTTGGATTAAGGACTCTTCTGGTTCCACATTCAGCTCATTATGAGGCCCTTCCCACTGTGAGTGATGGGGTACCAAAGCCTCATCTTAGTACATGCTTTCTCAGATCACTCTTCATACCAGTAATATGATTTGGGGTCCTACAAGAAGTTGAAACCATAATGGAGTTTGAAGTGCAAGATATTTATTAAGGGAATGCCTGCACATAATAATAAAGAGGGGAGGAAAGAAGAGTAGGAAGAGAGAAATTTTGCACCATTGCATGAGTCTGATACCTATGAAAAGGTCAATAGAAGGAGTGATTACTGAGTAGACAGAATGTCACACTAAGAAAGCCTCAGTCAGACAGCAGAGGTCTATGTCAACAGTCAGAACTGGTTTGTCTCAAATACTCCCATTTTGCTAAGTTATTGGCTTAGATAAGCCCTGGAAGAGCATTGTTAGCAAGAATAGTGAAGCTGATATGAAGAGCAGGAAGATCTGAGTGATGCCCTCCCAGGTAGTTGCACAGAGCACTCCCAGATAGATTAAGACAATGGAAAGAAAGAAGGAGGATCTGAAGTCTAGGGAAAGATGGATTATCAATTTCTGTCCCAACTCACTTTTACTCAATTGGTGATCAGCGCAAGTTAACTGATATTGACCAAGATCTGCTTCCTCGTGTATAATAAAGACAATGTCACCTACTTCATGCCTTAATACTTCAATGTTAAGTATATACAATTTTCCAGTGTGATAAATGGTCTATAGTTAGCTTTTTAAAAAGTCACTTACCTCCTTGCCCTTTAAATTTCTCTTGGCTCCAGTCAATTTTAATTTATTTGCATTTCAATTTGAGGATAATATCAGTGACCTCCAAAAATACAAATCAAAGGAAGTATTACAAATGCATTTTATTTTGTTAGCATTTAGGTGATATAGTTGCTTGTATTTGATGATTAGGTTAAATAAACCTATCCATAAAGGATTTTCTTTCTTTCCTTTTTTTTTTTTTTTTTTTGTTGTTGTGCTGGTGATTGAACCCAGGGCCTTGTGCATGCGAGGCAAGCACTCTACCAACTGAGCTATATGCCCAGTCCCATAAAGGGTTTTAATGTTAATTATGAAATATGTATGCTTTTCCATAGAGGTTATTTTTATTGGGTCTTTTTTATTATACATAATGATATGATTCACTTTGACATCATTATAAAGCATAGAATATAATTTGTTCTAATTCAGTCCCTAGTATTTCCCCTATTCCTTCCTCTACCTGTTCCCTTCCCTCTGTTCCACTGATCTTTCTGCTATTTACTTAGGGTTTTTTTTTTAAATTAGTGTCTTGTGGGTGTACATGAGAGTGAGATTCACTATTGTAGGTTCATATATATACATAAGGAATTTAGGTCAGATTCATTTCACTGTTTTTGTTTAATTGTTGATGTGGGTTTGATTTTTAATTTTTTTTTTTTAGCTCAAATCTTCATTGTTTTAAAATCACCTATTCCTCCAACATAGGAAGACATAAGTCAGGCAAGGACATTCTCTGAAATACCTATGTGTATAATATTTCCTCAGTTTATTAGGTAATTTCAATATAATATCTGAGAACTATGGTTGTTTTACACACGTCTTCTGTCTCAGGACCATGAAGAATCACATTGTGTACTCTATTATAGAGTAACAGATTAGACCTATTTGTCAATTTCAGCTCCATTAAAGATTATATGAAGAAAATCCTAACTAATGGCCATCAAAAAACTGATACTTAGTTTCGATCAATACTTCATTAAATCACTTTTGTGTGTATGCTTTTGTAAACAAATAATGATGTGTTGATTATTCAGGGACCTATCAGTACATTAATAAAAACAATAATGTTAACACTGGTAACAAAGAATGAAGATAATCTCTGTGAGCAAATAGAAAGCAGGCAGTGTCATGGTACTGCTGGAATACACCTTAGAGATGATACAGTCCGATGCATTCATTCATTGCTCAGGGAAGTTAATTTCCAAAGTTGACTCATGGGCTAATAGATTTTAAACATGAAGTCAGGTCCTGAGAACCCTGGACTCAAGCTTTCCCCTTTTTTATCTATTGTGTGCTTAGGAATGGGCTAAGCAATATAAGGAATGCAGAAGAAACACAGACACTTTCCTCCTTTTTCAAGTTGAAAAATAGAATTTTTGTGTGTAATAACAAGTCTTAAAGAAGACAAAACCATCAAAGTATGCTGATATGTTGAAATGAGAAAAGAAGAAAACAATGGGTATCTATTGGCCTCTCATTTCTTAAAAACAATTTTACATACCTAAACTCATTTTATCCTTTAAAGTAACACTCTGAAGTGGTATGCTTCATTTCTTCCATTTAAAAGATAAGGTAACTGAGGCCCAGAACATTAAGTGACTTGTACCAGGATATAAGAGTTTATGAATTCAAATTATCTAAGACCCCAAAGCCTTCACTCCCTACCATTTAAAAAACAAAAACAAAACAAAACAAAACAAACATTGAATGATTCCATGTTAGATCATACAAGAAAAATAATCTTTGAACTTTTGAATAATGGAAGAAGTAGAGCCCAAATTCAGGTCTTCTAACTCCAAAGTTCCATCCCTTTTCTTAAAATAATCCCCCTTCCCATTTTTCTCTTGTAGTTTTCAAACGAAGTTTTCCATCAGCAAATTTTCCTATTGCATTCCTACTCTAAATATTATCATGAAAATAAAGTGAGAGATATGGTGGAGAAGAAAATTAAACTTTCTTTAGGGACTTAGAATATGTATAGTGCATACTCACTGCCCAATCATTGGTTGGTTAGGTTAACAGATTAATCTAATCAAATGTTGGCATGATCTTGCTCCAGGAAATCATTGAGTGTTAGTAGATTTTGTTAGTAAAATCTTCACTGTATTATGGTAGGTGTGAGGGTTACCATGCCTGGTTTTGCATATCAGCATTTTGTAACTATCTTGCGGTGGAAGTTATTGTCTTCCTGTGCATCGTTAGCTCACACTGTCATTTAGTATAAAACTGTTCTAAAAAGAGGATTTTCTCCTAAAAGTAAGTGGAATAGACAGCTGGAAGATCAGAATATGTCCAGAACATGTCACCAAGAACATTTCTAGAATGTAGCTCTTCAGACAAGTTATAATGTTTGAAAAAGAAGACCCTAAAATAGGCAATCATTTGGAGGATTGATTCTGTTTTTTGCCATTGCCCTAAGAAGGTAGGAAGTTATACAAGAGATAAAACCTCCACTGCATCAGCAGTAAATTCTGAAGTAAGTAATACAGGCATAAACACAGGATATCTTGATGGTTTTCGTGTATTTATACCCCCTACAGTCCATTGAAAAATTTATGTCTTTAATCTGTGTGAGCAAAGGTCAATGTCAATGGACACTGGTCAAGATGAGATCATCAAGGAGAAGCAGGGTGCAGAGATGACAGAATTATCAAAATGAGGAAAAAGAAAGAGAAGTAAGCTCCAATAGTTTGATGGGAATTTTCCTTAATGAGCTGATTATTCTCCACCTTGAAATACTTTCCTTCCATGACCACAACAAAACAAAACAAACAACAATAACAAAACCACACACATATACACCAAAAAAAAAAGAAAGAAAGAAAGAAAAAGAAAAAAGAAAGAAAGAAAAACTTTGAAGGTTCTAGGTTTCAGTATTTTCAAAATGGTGTCTGAATAGTGTAGAAATAGCCATAAGACAAAATAAAGTTTAAATGAACCAAACATTATTTTGAGAATACTTTGCAGATTCAAACTTGTACCCTTGCACTGATCAGAGGGTAGGATGTAGTCTCTAAAATAGTAAATTAAAAGGCTTGACTGTTTTTAAGAATGTGTTATTGTCTCAAATATGATTTTTTTACTCTTTCAATAACTCATTTTAATTGACTCCTAATGAGTTGTGTGTTTTTCATTTAGCATCCCATTCTGTTTGCCATCTTTAAATTTTTATTTCTGAGCAATAATTGCAGTGATAAATAATTATGATAGTTGAAGTACAAAGACAGATTTTTTTTCATGAGTTATTCAAATACACAAAGTGAATATTTTTACAGTGGGCTAGCATGTTCTGTGGATTTAATTATTATTAATCTGGGTAAATTTTAACTTTAAAAAACATTAATTTAACTCACCAGGTCTCCTGGCTCATTAATATCTTCAATAGTGCCACTTAGCATAAAATGGCTCATCAAACAATAGTGATTTAATCATAAATATATGGAAGTAGAATAGCAGCAGTGTTGAAGACTCATAGGATTCACAACACTCTACACTTCTTGGCAATCTTCATTCTTAATAACATCAGTCATTGTTGGAACTTTCCCCACTTCATTAGAAAATAATTATCCACTAATGAGACACCTCTCTCTCTCTCTCTCTCTCTCTCTCTCTCTCTCTCTCTCTCACACACACACACACACACACACACACACACACACAAACACACAAACACACACACATGCTTACCTTTATATAGAGTACAATAATAACAAATAACATCACTTTCCTATCCTTTGGAAAAAGCAAACCCCTCACCAAGTCTATTGCAAAACATGTAGAGATAGATGTACTTGAAATTATAAAGCCTACCAATAACGTAAGCTGGTATAATTATTGTTATTGAGAACTTCCTTTTTTCCCAATACCAAAGATGTTTCTTTCAGGTTAAAGATGATTTTGATATATGATAATCCTGCAGATGAGATATTGTGTGTGTGTGCTTCACACACAGTATGCCAGATCTTCACTTTAGGTCATCAAGATGGTTGTCATCATTTTCTGTTTTCAGCTGAGGAACTAGAAGATACCATCCAACTTGCTCACAATCAAATAAATGCTAGAACTCAGTTTGATAACCAGATCTGCTTCTTGAGTGATTATTATTCCCACTGTACTTCCATACATTATTCTTTTGCTTGAACATCAGTCTAATTCTTATTTCTGCAACTAATTGTTATATAGAAAACGAGAAGAATGGTGTACTATTTTTATGATGAAAATGGTCTTGCAAAAGAATAGCCACAATCTTATTTCAATCTTAGTATGTGCTGATGACTGCACACAAATCCTATCAGCTAACTTCCAGTGTAGCATGTGTTCCTGCTTTTCTGTTTTAGTTTGATTTTGTTTTGTTTTTAGAGATGAGGTTGCTGAAGCTTGGAGAACTTAGTTAACATATGACACCCCACATTATACTTACAGTTAATCAGATATGACAGAAATAAACTTCCAACCCTGATCTATTTAACCTTAAAGCTCCTATTTTCAATCACCATATTATATGGAAGTGCTTCCTGAGCTGAAATATGCCTTTCAAATGTTAGCATTGTTATAGCATTTTTATTTATTTATTTTTTTAAAAAATTTCTTGCCTTTTGCAATTAGCCCTTAACTTGAACTGAGGAAATGGATATCACCTCCTTTGTGTGAAATATTCTATCCTGATTTTTCTTTGGCTGTGGTTCACACTGCTAACTCCTCATGGCAGAATGTTACAGCCCAGGAGAGAGCCAGGACTGCCTGGTACTTCATCCACAAAGCCCAGCTACATGGAGAGCCAGTGATTTACAGTCTGCAGCCGGCATAGAAACAGGCGGATCAGTGGGACCGCAAAAGCCTATTGAGACATGTACAAAACCTACTTTCACACATGATTTATATCATTTGGAGCAAACAACTGATAATCTTTCTGAAGCTATGGACTAGGCTAGTTTAGACCAGTGAATGATAGTGTCTCAGAATTTATTCCTACAGCTAACTCTTTCTCTTTTCTCATTCATTCTCTAGTTTTATAGACTCTGAGAGAAATATCTCTGGCTTCAGATTTATCATAACAAACAGAACTTGGAAGGAAAGCTAGAGCCATATGTTTTCTACAAATTAAATGTTTCAATTAGAAACCTCTATAGGATATATGTGTCAGAAAGCATAGCATATTACTTATGTGAAAGAACATGATTTCTTGCTATGATTTAAATATGCCAGACTTGCTACTTGGCGTTAATTGCTAGTTCTCTTATTTATTTATTTATTATTTTTAGAAATATTAGAATTACTTATTATGTAGATGAGAAGTGAGGGAGACACATGAAATAAATAACAGAAATCTGGGGTGAGATAGCTAAAGAGAGAGAAACTATTTATGATCATCAAAATGAAGGTTTTACTCTCTTGGTTCTAATAAAATAATAAAAACAAACAACGTATAAAATAAATGCATGTGAAGCACAAGGCTTTTAAAATTTTTATTCCTGATTTCTTGTTTTCCATAGAGAATTGCGTCTAACTGCCAGTACCCAATGGAATATTGTCTGTTACTTCTCTCAATTTTCAATAGAAGCAGAGAGTACTCTGATTTTTTTTCATGCGAATGGCCAGGAATCCTGCTAAAAGTGTCCTGATCTTTTGTCAGAGATGTCTGCACCTCAGTGGCACAAATATTCAGAAAGTGTACTTTTCTACAAATTGGAGGAGGTATTTTTCTTGTTGCCAGGCTATAGGGTCCAGAGTATGATGTTCCACAAAATCAGGCTTCAATTGAGATATGCAATCCCTGAAAATACCATTCCAAAGACTAATTTTACCCCGAATATACATCCTGTAAGCACCACTGACATAAAGTTAGATCAACAAGATTAAAACAATATTAACAGGAACTTTAACTCCCTGAGTACCTGGCAATTGCCTTCACACAGGTAGTCACTTACCATCCTCAGTGAGGAGATTAACTAACTTGGTTTGGCTACAGATTGAACTCAGGGGCACTGGACCACTGAGCCAAATCCCCAGCCCTGGTTTGTATTTTATTTAGTGACAGGGTCTCACTGAGTTGCTTAGCGCCTTGTTTTTGCGGAGGCTGGCTTTGAACTTGCAATCCTCCTGTCTGAGCCTCCCAAACCACTGGGATTACAGGTGTGTGCCACCGTTCCCAGAAATACGGCATTTTTGATGTCTGCACCAAGTGCTGTCTGACCTCCCCATTCTATAGTCCTTATTTCTAGAACAATGCCAGAATGTCTGCAGGGTTTTCATTTGTTTGTTTTCTAGACTTCTCTCCCCTATTGCTCTAAGTAGATCTTTTTTCATCACTTTTCCTCTTCCTCCCCAAATTGAACTTTCTATTCTCTGTAAGGGTTTCTGGGTCACCAGTTTTCTGTCAGAAAAATACAATAAAAATTTGTGTGTCTTGGGGGGCATACAATTTGATTTTGTGTTTAAGATAAAAGGATATTAGAAAATTTGGGAAAGAATAAAACACACGATGAAAAATCTCTCCTGAGTTGGTGGTGTAACTTAATGCCCTAAACAGAGGCCTGAGCTCAATCCTCAGCACAACGTGCGCGCATCCACATATACACACAAACCAACACACATACACACACAAAAATCAAAAATTTCTCATTCTCCTTTCAGGGTTAGTCATGTTGGCATTTATTTATTTTTTTTATTGTTTCTGACTCTTAGAAGGTGTACAGATGGGTTTTCATCAATTTGGTTCGGATATTTACATTGCTTTGATCTTAAATACTCTTAAATATAGGTTATATATATCAGTGTACTGATAAATGTGAAAAGCCAGCTCTCAGGGGACAGAATGGAAATGGATGCATAAATATATTTTTAAAAAATTACAGATATGAAAGATAAGTAATATACTATTTACAAATAATAATAAAATATGCAATATGTCTTATTATAAATTCCATATGAACAAGCAATTGTCATAGAATATTTTTGCTAATTTTTACTGAAGTCTATCACCTATAATCAACTCCTGGTTGCAATTGATGAATAACAGCATTTCTAACATGAATATTAACATTGTAATTTACATTAAAATTTAAGGTAAAAATGAAATGATAAGGAAATGTCAAAACTGGAGCTAGTTCATCAATGACGTAAACAACATTTTTGTTAAATTGGAAAAGGGTATTCAAATTATGTAAAAACATTTCTTCCCTTGGCTGTGTTATTTGTAATGTAATATCTAAAGACATTACACACTAGTTTTACCCATGTTATTAACATTTTTCAAATACTTTTCAAAGTTTACACTATATATTTTTAAGGAATGTGATGTGGCCCCACAAGAACAAAAATTATTTCTCAAAATGAGATAAAAAATTCACACACACACACACACACACACACACACACACACATATGGCACAGATATACACATGGCACTTTAGTAGTAATATAATACATCTGTGATACAAATATTTCTTATGGGGAGGCATTTATGAAAAAATGATCTAAAATGGCTCTTTAAGAGATGATAATAATCAGTAAAAAATTTGAGAACTATTTTTAAATAATCAAGACAACAAGAGATCAAGCCTTGCATAGGAATTTTGGCACACATTTATAATCCTGGTTTTTCAGAAGCCTGAGACAAGAGAGTTACAAGTTCAAGGGTAGTGTGTACACTTAGACCCTGTCTTTTTGTATTATTATTATTTTGGTTTTGGTAGCAGAGATTGAACTCAGGGGCACTTCACCACTGAGCCACATCCCCAGGCCTTTTTATATTTTTTATTTAGAGACAAAGTTTCACTAAACTGCTTAGGGCTTCACTAAATTGCTAAGGTTGTCTTTGAACTCATGATTCTTCTGCCTCACTTTCCTGAGCCCTGGAATTACAGACATGCACCACCATGCCCGGTAAGAGGCCCTGTCTTCAAATTTAAAAAAAAAAAAAAAAAAAAAAAAAAAGCCTTGGGATGCATCTCTATGGTATAGAATTCCAGGGTTAAATCCCAATACTGAAAAGAAAGAAGAAGGGAAGAAAGGAAGGGAGAGTAGAGAGGGAGTGATGGTGGGAAGAAGGGCTTAAGCCTAAGCCCCAATTTGCAGTGTTTGCTGATTTCTGTGGTGTACACATTGTGACTGATATCTAACTACCAATATAATGTCACTGAATGTGGAATTGGAAGGGGTGGTATGGTAGGACATTGTTATTCACTGTTTCCACTATTCAATTATAATAGATGGAAGCAAAGTTTATAGCATAGAGAATTACAAAATATAACAAAATAATTATAAAATTATTTTTATGTGTATATTGTTTTATATATATATATATATATATATATATATATATATATATATATAATTTAGTTATTTAGAATGATATTCTTCCAGCTCCATCCATTTACCAGCAAATGCCATAATTTTATGCTTTTTAAAGGCTGAGTAATATTCCATTGTGTATATATACCACATTTTCTTTATCACCATTCATCTGTTAAAGGGTATCTAGATTGATTTTATAGTTTAGATATTGTGAATTGAGCTACTATAAACATCAATGTTGGTGAGTCACTGTAGTATGCTGATTTTAATTCCTTTGTGTATACACAGAGGAATGGGATAGCTGGGTCAAATGCTGTATCCATTCCAAGTTTTTTGGGGAATCTCCATACTGCATTCCAAAATTATTGCACTAATTTGCAGTCACACCAACAATGTGTGAGTGTGCCTTCTTCCCCACATCCTTGCCAACAATTATTATTGCTTCTATTCTTAAATTTCCATTCTGACTGAAGTGAGTTGAAATTTAGAGTAGTTTGGATTTGAATTTATTTAATTGCTAGAGATGTTAAACATTTTTTGATATGTTTGTTGATTAATGGAATTTCTTTTTCTGTGAAGCGTCTGTTCAGTTCCTTAGCCCATTTATTGACTGGGTTATTTGTGCTTTTGGTGTTAAGTTTTTTGAGTTCTTTATATATCCTGGATCTAGTGCTCTGAGATGGGTGTGGTAAAGATTTTCTCACATTCTATAGGCTGTCTCTTCACTTTATTGATTGTTTCCTTCGCTGTGAAGGAGCTTTTTATTTTGTTGCCATCCCATTTATTGATTCTTGATTTTACTTCTTGTGCTTTGGGAGTCTTGTTAAAGAAGTCAGGTCCTAAGCCAACATAATGAACATTTGGGGCTACTTTTTCGTCTATTAGGCATAAAATCTCTATTCTAGTGCCTAAGTCTTTGATCCACCTTGAGTTGAGTTTTGTGCTGGGTGAGAGAAGTTTAATTTCATTTTGCTACATATGGATTTCAGTTTTCCAAGTACAGTCTATCTTTTCTCCAATGTATGTTTTTAGTGCCTTTGTCTAGTGTGAGTTAATCATATCTATGTGGATTTTTCTCTGTGTCTTCTCTTCTGTACCGTTGGTCTACATATCTATTTCCGTGCCAATGCCATGTCATTTTTGTTACTCTTGCTCAGTACTATAATTCCTTAATCATTCAATTTTGTCATGTTCAAAGAGTTTGCTTAAGGATTTTTTCACCCCACCCGTTTTACAAATGTATTTTGAATTCTTTGTTAGTCAGGATTTTGAGAGAGCAAGAGGATGTATAAGGTGGGAGGGAGAAGAAGAAGGGTGGGAAAGGGAGATTTTTTTTAAACTTTACTCACATTAGCCTGCATGGTACATGCTTGTAATCCCCAGGATGAGGCAGGAGGATTACAAATTCAATGCCAGCTTCAGCAAAGGTGAGGCACTGAGCACTTCAGTGAGACCCTGTCTATAAATAAAATACAAAATAGGGCTGGGGATGTGACTCAGTGGTTGGTACCCTGGAGTTCAATCCCCAGTACCAAACAACAACAACAACAACAAAAATATTGTGCATATGACTGTGGAAGCTGGAAAAGCCAAAATCCATAGAGTACCCCTGCAGGCTGGATACCTAAGGATCAGTTGATGTTTCAGCTCAAGCTGGAATGCGGTCTGCTAGTAAAATTTCTAAAATTCCTCAGAAGTGATTAGTGTTTTGTTTTTGTTTTTTTTCTCTTAAGGCCATCAGCTGATTAGATTAAGGCCACTCTCATTATGAAGGGCTGGCAATTTGCTTTTCTTAAAGTCTGTTGAATCAACTTTTTATCTCATCCTAAAAAAAAAAATAATAATATGTTTTGACCAAATATCTGGGTGCCAGCATCTAATCAAGTAGACCCATAAAATTAACCATCACAAACTTCTTTTTTGAATTGAGTGTGTTTCTGAGCTCTGAGAGTTGATCACTTTTATACTTTTAAAATTTATTTTTCTATCAAATGGAGAAAAAAATCAAATGAAAAAAAATAAGTTACATATTTTATATGTCCTTTTTAGATATACATGACAGTAGAGAATATTTTGATATATTATGCATACATGGAGTATACCTTGTTGTAATTAGGGTCCCATTCTTGCAGTTGTATGTAATGTGGAATTTCACTGGTCATGCATTTATATATGGGCATAGGAAAGTTCTCTCTGATTCATTTGAGAATCCTATGGAAAAACAGATAGGGATAAGGCAGGTAAGGAATGTGCAACATGGGGGAAGAAGTCATCATGTGAGAAAGAACAGGAAAGTGGAAAGAGAATGTGCTTTGTGGGTGTCTAGGGGAAAAGTGCCTGAGGTAAGGACCAACACAAGTGAGTTAAATCATTTAAAACCGCCCCTATAGAATGCTGTATGGCAGATAGCCGGTGGTCATTAAATGTGACTTTTCCTATTCTCTTTAAAGATTTAATATGAACTTAATAGAGCTTAGAGTCATGGAATATTGGAACAGATAAAAAGCTTTGAGATTATTTCATTTGACTGCCTCATTTTACGTGAAGAAATGACGTGCAGAGAGGAAAATGCCTCACTCAAATTCAAAATTCTGTTCATGGCAGAGTCATATTTTATGTGTCTAATTCTTGACTTCTGAACTTTTATTTCATCCATTCAACCATAAATGTATAATGCAAGTTCTAGAACCAGATGACATATTTTTATTGGAATAGGGCTATTGATGTAGCATGGATAGATATGGATAGAAGAAATCAAAGGCTGAGAGAGTATAGAAACCAAGAGCTTGGCCAGGAGAGGTTTTTGTGACTTCTCCAATATCAAACATTCAGTAATACAAGATAAAAATAAAAATTTCTTTCTTTTTGTTTTCTGGAGGAAAACACAATTGGCAGAATCCATCAGTTAATACTTTTTAACATGGAAGTGCATGGAATTACATGCAGTCTGATTAGCATGATGAAATCTTGAGCATGATGGATTCTGTGTTCTACCTAGGACATTTCTCATTCCTTTGTCTGATGTCTTCACGCTCTATACCCCACCCTCCCATTAGTCACATTGTAGGTATCTTGGCTATAAAATCAACTCTTTCTCATAGAGAACAAAAGTAGTTGTGCTGTCCATTTGGATATGCCAAGGAGACCCCATAAACTGCTTGCTTTAAGTGAAAGTTATTCACTTAATAAGGAAAGAAAAATATTGTATGCTTAGTTTGCTCAGATCTATAGTAAGAAAGAATCTTCTATCCATGAAATTATGAAGAGGAAAAAATAAATTATTAATTCTAGTTTTGTTATACAACTCAGACTTCAAAAGTTATGGCCACAGTGCATGACAAGTACTTAGTTAAGATAGAAAAGGCACTAAAATGTAGGGTTCAGTATTATCTGTGGTTTTCTGTATCCATTGAGGGCTTGGAATGTATTCCTTAAGAACAAGAGGGTACTGCTATACATATTTATCAAAATATTTTTTCCAACTTTAACTGCAAGCATGCTAAGCTTGTCTTATGTCTTTTATTATTTTTTTTTTCTTTTCTGTAAAATTTAGAGGTTTACTCATCAGAAAGCTGCATTATATGCATAATCTCATCGTGGTCCTTATTGTACAGATAAATCATAAGCAGCACTAGTAATCCTTTGCCCAAACAGCAATCTGTGTATTACCTCTGGGTTGTAGTATTGCTATAAATAAGACTTGCTGCTTGAGAATGTGGATTGAGATATGCAAAGGCATTGTTCAGGTTTATGAACATCAATTAATATTCACCCATCTGTCTCTCTGTACTTCCTGCTTTTCCACTTATGTAAATAAGACTGTCAATTAGTCAGGATGCTGGCAGGACATTAAAGAGTCCTTTATTTTGGGATACATGTGCAATTCAAGAACTTTTTGTTTTCCTTTTTAAGGGAAGATCTTTATGAACCTGAATCTAAAGTATATAAACAAAAATTACTTTTGGCTTCATCAGAGTTGATCTCTGTATCTGTATGCAATGTACTGAGATGTGACACATTTGAGCTGACATCTGGGTAAACCTCCATATCAAAGGAGAGAAAATCTTTTAGGTGAGAGGAAGACGTGGAATTAATGGCTACGTGTTAAAATCCGCCTCAGTGTCATTATTAAATTATCTGATTCATATTATTCAATAATGCATATTAACTAATTTAGACTGAATAAGCTTGTTGACCTCTTCCTTTATAATTTGCACAACAGGTCCCTTGATATCTATAACCTATTAGCTTTATTGGCATGTCATTATTATTATTCAATTAAAGTTCTATGTGTCTTGGGGAGACATGATGGGAAGATGATAATTAGGTATAAAACATGGCCATTTCATTATTATTATCAAATAGACAGCATGTCGGTTTAGTTTTGTCAGTTAATACATATTTCAACAGTAATTTTATATTCTGAAAGATTAGCTACACTATCAATAGCATCTATGTATTACCTAATGAAATTAGAGCTTCCAATTATGCAATGAAAAAGATTCCACAGCATTCCAGCATTTAAATATATCTTCCAATCTTCTGATTCCCTAGATATTTTTACTTTTTGCTCCATGATGTTATGTTCAATGATATTAGATTTACCAGTTGACACTGTCTCCGTGAAATTATTAGAGCTTCATATGCTAGTATTTACAAAGTTATGTTTTTCATATGGAGAAACTTACAATTTTACAAATTCTCCCGGAAGTGGGCATATGGACCTGTTATTTCCTAAACATGGTTGATTAATTACTGATTAGCTCTGTTTCCTGAAGGTGAAGCTTCTTTTTCTTTCACATACACCAAAACATCAATTTGTTTGTAAACTATAAAGAAGTCATCTGTTTTAGGCCATCCAGTTAGAATCCCAGATAAAATGGCATTACCCTCCCCTTTCGAACACAGCCAAACACATTTATCATAGGACTTATTTTCTGTTCCTGTGCATGCCAGGGGGAAGAGAGAAGTGTGTGCCCTGTTTATGCTTCTGGTTGTCTCAAATGCAGTCAAGATGATACAGCAATTGACTAGAGAATAGTCCAGGCAGACTCCAAATGTTGTTTCAGGCGCAGCATGTTAACCAAACTATATCCTCCCCAGACTGTATCGTGAGCACTCTATCTTATCTAATGATAGCTAATGAGAGAAGCAGAGTTGCTTTGATTAGGGTAAACATGATTTAAGAAATAGATGTTCACCGAGCCACATGAGGTAAAAAAGGAATGCTTGCTTTGGAATCAGATGTTGTTGGCTCCAGGAACCCTTTCTATCAATTGCCAAATTTGTGATGTTGTGGAAGGAATTTAATAGATTCATGTCTACTGAGCATCAGGGAATAGGCCCTCACACGTCCCTACAGCCTGTCCACACTCATCTCATTTATTACATAGGGTGTGATGAAATGCAAATGGAAAAAGAGCACAGGAGTTCTTTGCTAACCCTGAAGCACCGTCATAAATTAAATTACCATTGATACCCTCTTCTCTGCCAGGGATGAACCCTTTGCTCTTCCTGAGGTATGTCAAGAATGAAACTTCCCAATTGTTCTTCACCCCTGTAATAATTTTGCAAGGGTTGCACAATAAAGTACCATAAACTTGCTGACTTAAACAATAGAAACTTATCATCTTGCGATTCAGAGGCTAAGAGAGTGAAATGATCAAGTGCCAGATGGTGGATTCCTTCTAAGGGCTGTGGGGGGTGTATATGTTTCAGGCCTTTCTAGTTGGCCTACAGACAATTATCTTCTTTGCATGTTTCTTTAGCATATCATTTCTCTACACATATGTGTCTCTGTGTCCAAATTTTTGTTTTTGTAAAGATACCAGTTATATCATATGAGGGCCTACTCTAAAGGTCTCATTTTAACTTGATTGGGTCTTTCTTCAAATAAGATCACATTCAGAGGTAATAGATGTTAGGACACAAATATATCTTTTTTGAGAAGGTGCAATTCAATTCATAATAGTTCTCAAAATGCTACATGATCCTCTCCCTTCCTCCAAATCTTTGCTCTGCATTTAATGTCTTTCTAACCATCCTTTATAAAAATACACCTTCATACGTGGACAAATACGTGATCCTTCTTTTTCTTTCATGCTTTGATTCAATTAATAACCTTTACCATCATTGGTGTGTTTCACTGACTTATTTATTAAAAGTCTCAGGTGTGGAACATTCATCTGTTTTGTTCAGTGCTCTATCTCTAGTCACTAGAGCAATCCCCAGCATGCACTAAATGTTCAATAAATGTTTGCTGGATTCAGCCTTATGTTCTATTTATTCTCTGACTTCTAGGGGAGATGGCAAGAAAAGATATGGAATGCCTGCCCTCTGGGAACTCACATTTTAATCCATATCATCTTCCCATTTTGCATCTGAGTGAGAATGCTCAACATACTTGTACAATTTCAACAACCTATGTCTGAGTAGCATTCATGTCTCGCAGTACCTTTAAGTTCACTGTGTTATCCAAGCACAATTCTAAGTTGGAAATGCAGAAGCAACAGGGATTTCAGGACATGATATGTTTTATTTTCTTTAAAGGTGCCATGAGGCTTTTGGTATTAGAACAATTCTCTTACATAGTATCACAGGCAGGAGAATGAAATTTAGGGCTGAGACATGAGGTGGTGGTGAAATGATATGGGACATTTTCCAGCTCCAGGGATTCACTTGGGGAACTGGAGAGCTCTCAGCTCCTGGCTTGTAAGCCTTTAACACTGTACTGGATTCACTTAGCAATAGGGCTCATTAAAATAATTATATTTCTCCACCCATAATTTGGCTTCCAGATCACTTTCAGTGCTTTAACCTCTCAGTGCCATGATTTTAGAAAGAAATGAAAAGCAGGGTTCATTTTTTTTCCCCAACTCTTCTCTAGCAAATGAAGCTCATAAAGGTGCCAGTGACAGAATAAATCAGTTATCTGGTGCTCTCAGCTGAATATAGCTGCTGTTATTGTTGGCCGATATGCCTCTGGGGAAAAGGCATTTCAGAGAGGACCAAATCCACACATAGCATCTCTGTATATTACAGCAACATTTAGCAAAAAAATTCAACTTTAGGAACACTATGTAAGACTGGGAGCTAATTTACAAGGAAGGCTGGGCAAAATCCATTATTTCAATACCATCTATCTGTAATGGACTCGAGTACTGCCAAGGCTAGGTGTGAATTCACACTACTGCCATTTTCTGGTGCGGGCTGCCTGGTGTGCTGGAAAGAGCTTGCATTTGTAAGTCTAGCGATTATAGCCCAGTCACTTACTCAGTCAGTGATGTTACTCAAGTCCCTAACTTTCTCTCTCTCTTCTCCATCTTCAAAATGCAATTAATAATATCCTCTCAAGACATATGTGTGAAAGTTTAATTTCTCAGAGAGCATGAACGGTGGGTTCCATTTTTACTCTTCTGGTTATTGATGCTATAAACCTGCCATTTCCTTAGCCCCATCACTTTGGCTCACATTCTCGTTTCAGCACATCTGCATTAACACTATTTATTTCTGCAGATTGGATAAGTTGGAACATATCATTTAAGTTCTCTAAAACTCAGTTTTCTTATCTACCAAGTTAGAAATCAGTGACACTGATAATCATGATGCAATTAACAACAGTGGAGATGGAATAACTAGGTGTTAGGCTCTATGCAAAGTATTATCACAACCGTGTGAGGTTGGAATATCATCAGTGCCATAACCATTCTCCCATTGCATCTACAATGTCCTCTACCCACGTTTGATGTCTGAGAACAAGGAGTGTGCCACAAGTATATCGGTTATTGTTATTAAAATTTAAATACGCCTTATACAATAAATGCTTATAGAGAAAAAGAAGGAAGGAAAGAGGGAAGGAACAGAGATAGGAAGGCAGGAAGAAAGGGAGACATGCATGAATAAAATGAATGCACGTTCGTTTTTATTCATCAGCCATTAGATTTCTGACCTGTTGACAATGTCAGTGGAACTATTAATGTGAAATGTGCCAGGCCATTAACAATCATGGTTTCTCTTGGTAGCGTGCCATTTTCCAGTATGCCTGTATAGATAAATGTAATGACAAGAAAAGTTGCTTCGTTTTTTTTTTTAATGACTGCCAAAGTTCCCAGTACACCGCTTCAGCCAGCAAGCACCTGGGTGAACCCTGAAACATTTTGACATAATTATGTTGACCCGGGCTTTCTACATTCTAAACTGCCATTTACAGAAAAGCATCTCTTGCTTTATTAGCAAGCAATAAAAGTGACTTTTGGAGGTTAACGTGCAAGGAGAACTATTGTTTTTCCTCTGTATTCATGTTTATATTTAATTTGTGTCTCTGTTCTAACATAGCAATGAGATTCATCCTGCTTCTAGCATTCTGGAAAAATAGGCTAATATGTATTTATGACTTGCCTGAATTGACAATTTGTGTTCCTTTAACCTACATTTTTTAAATCTGGCAATCAATTTCTTTCCTTTTACTTTTCCCCACACTATCATGTTCTAATATGTAAACTGTATAGGATTAAAAAATAACTGATATGCAATAAAAATAAGTTTTTAAGGATGCTAAAGAAATGCTTGAAAATAATAGAGGGGATGCTGGCTTTTTCTTTGTTGTTTCCTTCATTCGGTTCTTCATTCCCACCATCTTTAACAGAAAATTATTGAGTGAATACTATGCCAAGCACTGTGTGGTCTAGTGGGGGACCGGGGGAGCAGATGCACAAGTACATAATTAAAACACGACAGGATCATTAGTGTAATTGATCTCTCTACAGAGTACTTGAGAGTACAGGGCAGAGATCACCTTCGTCTGCTTAGGAAACTATGGGAGTTTACAGAAATGAAGTGCTATTAGCTGGGTATTTGGAAAACAGAAGGCAATTAAAAGGTAGAAAGAAGGATAAGAGTATTGTAGCAAGGACAATGGAGTAAATGTCATTGAACACAGAAGTTTCTTGGAATGCTACAGAAAGGAGAATGGAATGCATGTTGCTAAGAAGTGGAAGAGACCAAAGGGATGAGGTTAGAGAGAGTTAGCTGGAGAAATGTTTGACAGTTTTTTTCAATTCTGACCATATACTAACCCTTCATTGAAGGAAAGGAAAAGAATGGATGAAGGAAAAATTAAAGTGATCCTCCAACTGAGTTAAAATGCACAATTAATACACATGCATTGGCACACATGTGACTATGTCTTCGTATTCCGTTTATCCATATTTCAACAGGAAAGCATGCATATCTAAGCAAGTAACTGATGGCTATGGTGGTATTATGTGGTGATGCTGAAGCCCTAGGTAAATGTACATCCCTAATTGAACAATAAAGGAATTTGGTTCCTCAAAGGCATATAATGTCAAGTATATTGACAGTAATCTTATTTATTCATTTATTTCCTTCTTGTCTTCCTTCCTCCATTTATTTATTCATTTATTTTGTGGAGCTGGGAGTCAAATCTATAGCCTTGCAAGTGCTCAACCACTGGACTACCTCCATAATTCAGGTCCAACTTCTTGAAAAAATAATAATCCATATCTTTTGTTGTTGTTTACTTATTTTTATTTCTATTTGTTCTAATTAGTTATAGATAATAATCCAGATCTTGGCTGAATGTACATATTTGTGAGGAGCTATTGATTTTGATAGCTGCAGAGCTTTGGCAACCAATGAAAAAAGTGCTGAGAATTTGTAAGGCTGTATGTGGTCAGTCATTTTCAAGTCTATGGCATGAAGAGGGAGGAAAATTGCCTGAGTGTGAAGGAAATATTCAAAACTTCAGCCTTGGGAAAGAGCTACTTCTTTAAGCTGAATAGCGTCTTTTGGATCCCAATCATCTTAGCCTCATGCGACCTGGGTGTGCTCTCACCTGGGTTCGTGTGGAAAATGACGACTGCTTCATTTGAAAAGATCTCAAGACCAATTCTCTTTTCTTCTGGATTAAGTGTGGGTGCCCCCTGGTTTATAGAACACAGAACTGTTAAGGCTTCAGGGAAGTTAAAATATTGTGCCATCTAATGTAGCCTGTTTTTGAACAATAGGCAATTTTAAAACTACCTTTTGCAAGAATGATAGCGTAGCAAAGTTTGCTGAAGGCAGGGCATAATCCCTAGGCTAGAGGCTACAAGGTCCTTCTTCTCTATCACCTGTTTATGCAAAGGAGCTGGAGAATGTCTCTTTAGAAAACTCCCCTCTGACTGGCAGCCACGGATCATCATGGGAGGCAAAAAGCCAAGGAAACCCTTAAATAATAGCTTCTGGAGAATTATCTTCTTGGAATTATGGTCCTCATGCCTTAACCTCTCTAGTAGCTGTGATCACAAGCATGTGCCATTGTACCCGGCTGCATTATTTTCTTCATTCTTCAAAAAATTTTTTTTAAAAAATTGATTTTACACTTATTTATCATCAAGATCTCTTTTCAGAAAACTCTTTACCCTGCTTTCCTTACTGGTAATAATTTATTTCGATACAGTGATTGATTTCTGAGGACCTATGTTCATGGCTGGCTTTTGTGTGTCAGCAAACTCAGAACTTACAACAATGTGGCTTTCAAGGTCTGTATACGTTTGGCAATTGTACATTTTGGTGTGACAGAAGCATGAAGAAGAATGCAATGTAAGCAAAATGACCTTACCGTCAGAGCCTGCAAATGGCCTACTTTGGGCTTTGAAACATTGTTCGTATTGGATTTTTGCTCTAAGTTTTTAAATTGGTTGTCGACATTAAGTGTCTTGGTCTGTTTCGTGCTGCTATGACAGGATATCTCAGACTGGGGAATTCTTAATGCACAGAGATTTATCGGCTCATGGTTCTGGAGAGTAGGAAGTACAAGACTGATGAACCAGCATCTGGTGATGGCCTTTCTGCTGTGTCATCTTATGCAGAATTGCAATAAAAAAGAAGACAGACAGACAGAAAATGAGAAAGAGAGAACCAAGCTTGTCCTTTCATAAGGAGCCCACTGCAGAGATAATAAACCCTTGCCAACAATAACAGCTTCAGTGCACTCATGAAGGCCTTGTCCCCAACACCAAAATATCTCCTATCAGCACCCACCTCCCAACATTGATGCAGTAATGATCGAGTTTCCAACATACAAACTTTGGGGGAAAACAGTAGCATTAATAGTCGTTAGGTTTTTATCTAAAATGTCAGCTTTCATTTTTCTCAAGCAATTGGAAGTTCTAACAATATTATCTGGTGTTTCTTACTGGGAACAATAAAGTGGTACTCAGGATCAGCTATGGTGCCCTTTATGGTTTTGCAACACTGACCACCTTAACATTCTCCGAAATGATTCCCTTAAGCTGTGGCCAGATTTCCATTGTCATTTATTATTATGCTTCCACATTTAACCCATCATATCTAAGCCATGTCATTTTTCCATGTAAGCTGCCTGGCTAATACAAATTGGAATCTGCAAGCCCTTGAATAGAGTACGTTTTACAGTAATAATTTCATAAGTTCATAAGGTCAGGGCAAGACCTGTGGTGTTAAGGCGAGATTGCAATAAATCACTGAGTTCATCTTAAAGTCAGAGACAAAACCTTTATTCACCAGCTGGTGGTCCCGATCCACCAGCTGGAGGGCCAGGGGGCAGGCTGCAAGTCTACACCCTCTGACCCCCTCCTGGGGTTTGAGTACACCTATTATAGTCCAAAACCATAGTAGTCATAAGTGGCTGTTGCTATGATTTAAAACCATAAACAAATATCATGAGATCTAAAATCATAAGCAGAAAAGGGAGTGGGCCAAAATGTCCCTAGATGAGTTCAAGTTAAAGAATGGTTACTAACATCTAGACAATCAGTCTCTGACAGGGTACATTGTCTAAGAAAAATGGGAACCAATGAGAGAACAATGTTACATTGTATAAGAATTGCCATTTTGTTTTGCCAAACGTGCTATGCTAAGCAACTATTGATGAGCACAGAAGCAGGGCTTTCCCATGGGAGAGTGTTTCTTACATGACATGGAGTCTCAGGCCAAAAGGAGTCTGTTTGTTCATTGCCCATATAGCCTGGCCCATAACAGTGGTTGTCTGAGTAATGAGGAAATTTTCTTTAAAAGAAAAGGCTTAAAATGACCCCTGAAGGCGAGTAGGATTTAGTCTAAGGGCAGATCAAGTACAGGTGAATTTAGATATGCCAGGGGTATCCACAATGACTTAGTGGTAAAACACTTAAGCACAGTTTTGTGCAGACGACTTTTTAGAAAGTAAGATTGTCAGGTGTAGAATGGGCCAAGATTTTTACAATACTGCATGACTGGCTCGGAAGTTCTTATTTTCTCTTGGAGATCAAAGAAAAGATTAAGACGATATTTTCAGATCATTATGGTGGCCAGGCACACCAGTATCCTATAACAAGGAAAAATAAGGTGGCACACCTTTTAAGAAGCTACTGGAAGTTCCTATTTGCAACTCCGTAAAAACCTGGTCATTAAAAATTAAAATAAATCAAAAACAACAAATGTAAGAATCGGAACTATTGATTTAAATACATACCTTAGCTCAGAAGCATGTAAAAACAAATTCTCAAGCAAAAACAAAGAGTCAATAAGTTCTGAGAGTAGAAAATGGAGTTTGTGCTGGTATTTGCTTTAGAGGCAGAGCTTGAAGAGTTGTGTGGGGTCTGGTGATTAGGTTCCCACTCACAGATTTTGAATGTAGACTTGAGGCACACACAGAATGCCAGATCATCAAAGGAATGAATGAAAATAAATCTACTTATTTATTAAAAAGGAGAGAGAGAGAGAGAGAGGGGGGGGGGGGGAAAGGGAGATTTTCCTGTAAACACAAGACTTCCAAGATAAGGAATTATGCAAAGTGGCCCCAGTAGTTATTACTTCTGTTGGAGGCAGGGGAGAACCTTCAATCCGAGCTTTTAAAGGATTCCTGTTGATAAAAAAGAATGTTAATGTTTACTCACAGTCTTAATATATAAATCATAGTGAGAGGGAATATTTTCAGAGCCATGAGGCAGTGGGACTAGAGTTTTGTGAGTTTGGGCTAATAGTAGTTTTTTAATAAACTGAAATATATATATATAACATTTAAAAGAATTAGGTGATTCTGGAAGTCAGTTTCAATATTTCCTGTGGAACTCTAATGGTCTCATTTATAGAGAGAAAGACCGGAGGGAGTAAAAGATTTCCTCACAACCATGCCGTTTTCTAAATGCAAGAACCTGTCGAATTTAAATCTGTTTCTGTCAACACAGAGGTCTGGGTTGGGGCAGTCATAGAATTAAATGTGGGAAGGAAGAGAGAGAGGGAAGAAAGCCCAGAGTCCGTGTTGTTTGGTGTTTTGTTTGTTTGTTTTATAAGCTTAGCAGAAAAAGGAGTTAAACATCAAGAATCATCAAAATTTAGTTAAAGAACTTAGGTCTACAGAAGCCGGTTTTGTTTGCAAACTGTAGGGAAATCATGTCAGGGAAAAATCACATGCCGATTTTTTTTTAATCAAGAGCATTCTTGGCTTTCATGTATTAACTGACATTTGCTGAGCATCTATCACAGGCAAAACACAAACCTCCAGCAGTCTCAGAGATGCAGGGATGACTGAGTGAGTCAGGGCCTGTCATTTAAGAAATATGTCATTTAGATCAGGAGGGAAATAGGTGCACAAGCAAGCAGGGATTTAAATTAAGGAAGATGGAGGCTGGGCTGCAGCACAGGCTAGGGATGAAACAAGTCAGCCATTTTACCCAGCAGAACCCTGACCCTGTGATGGAGACAGTCTGTTCAAACCCAGGCTAGAGGCAGCACCATTGTTCAGTCAAAGATCACATGTGAGATCTGAATTTCTTAAATGACACTTGCTCACCCTTCCTAGTCTGAAATCATTAAAAAATAAAAATTAAAAAAAACCAACTTTTCTCACTTCTATCAAAGGGTCCACATATTAAAAACAAACAAAATATCAACCTATTAACTAACCTTCAGTTATAAATTACTGACTTCTGTAAAACTAGTAATTATTGCCATTTTAAAAGTTTTTGTTGTCTTATTTCCAAGAAGAAAGTGAAAGATGCTTTTAGAAATGCTTCTTAGTAAAAACTTGTCATAAAGTTGTTGATTTTTTATCCTATCAATAGGTACTTTTTATTTTTTTATTTTATTTTTTATTGGTTGTTCAAAACATTACAAAGCTCTTGACATATCATATTTCATACATTAGATTCAAGTTAAATGTTTTTTTATTTTTACTTTTTGCTTATAGATAGACACAATACCTTTATTTCATTTATTTATTTTTATGTGGTGATGAGGATCAAATCCAGTGCTTCACACATGCTAGGCAAGTGCTCTACCACTGAGCCACAACTGCAGCCCCCAATAGGTACTTTGATGAGGACATACAGGAATGTCATAAAATCACAATCTTCCCTGGTAGATGAGTTAATAAGACTCTAGGGGATGATCATAGTCAACATGTCAGTTTTTATATGTAAATTTCAGTGCAGCTACTTGAGTACATGTGTCCATTTGTAGGAAATTATGAGATTTATTATGGAAGAGAGGCTCTGGGAATGACATGTTTTGGGAAAAGAAAACCACCCCACACTGCAACAATTTTAGCCTATTTCTGCTGGGAACCCCCAAGAGAGAAATTCATATCTAGGGTGCTGAATGAACAAGAAATTGAGAGAACTCCATGTATATTTGATACCATTTTTCTCCTAAGTACCAAGCATTGAAATTGTCAAACAAAATTTAGAAGGAACACTCTTTCCTAACCCAAATCTCAGAACTCTGTAGGTAGAGGTGTCAGGGCAGCAGGGAGCATTGGTCAGCTTTTATCTCCATTCAGGTCTCCCTACAATTTATAAAATATTTGGTCAGGGTCTTCAATACTCCTAACAAAGAAGGAGATTCATGGAAGGCTTTTGAAATAGAATACCTGGCTGTTAGGGTTTGGAAAATAAGAAGCCAGAGGTGAGGTTGACAGGTTATGGAGAGAGGAAACAGACAGACCTGACAGTTTATTTTTAAGCATTTCAAACTTTTGCAGATCAATTTTCTGAAAGGGTTGCCTTCTGATTGTTCTTTTGAAAGTAAGAACTGCCAGGGCCACAACAGAAAGTTGACATCTATTCAGCTCGGCACTTAGAAAAAGCTAAGAGGGAGAAGAAAGACTTTCAATTCTTCTCCTTTCTATTTATTGTGATGTTCAAAGCAATGAATAGTGGAGTTGGTGCTGAGAAGCGTTTTCCATTATAGCCACTGCCAAGACTCAGGGAGCCCCAGTGAGTAAGGAGAGTCAGGCACTAAAACTTTTTCCAACTTCCAGAATTGGAAGGTGCATTCTCATAGGAAATCGAGCTGGGATGTTTCAATTGGACACAAACCTACATCCTAAGAAAAAGAAAATCAAACTTTTCATATTCCCACTATACCATAATGATCAACACATTTCACAATATTTTTTTTTTAGAACAGATGATGCATTTGTCATTATCTTACAGGAATAAAACGTGGAAAGTATTTGTAAGTCATTAATCCAAATTAATTTACTTTTCCATGAGTGTTTGATGTGGCTGCTTATTATAAGTCTTTATTATCATCTGTATTATATCACAGTTTTGTTTTGTTTTCAATTTTTTGAGTATATGACCCTGTTCTCTGCTATATTGAAATCTGCAGTCACCTGACTGATTCTCTGTAGGGAGTTACATATTCAATATACATTTAATAAATTGGACTTTAAAAATGTCCTCATCTTTTTTTGTGTGTTTCTTTGACTATTCAAATTATGCCTCCATGTGAGAGATGAAGCTAAAATAGAGATGGGAATTTTTTAAGATCTGATCACTGGCTGAAGTTTCAAACTTAACCAACATTTATTGAACAGGGGCAATGCTAGACTCTGATGGTAACAGATAAATGCAACAATGCATGCCCTTTAAGATTCTAGCAGATGAAAAAGACAGGAAAATAGATAAAGGTATAAGCATATGACAAGAGATCAATATAGGGTACTGAGCATTGAAGGTATAACTTTCCACGTCCAAGCAACACTAGACAAACTGGACACTAAGATGGTGAAACATGTGAGGAATAATTTACTTTGGTCTAAAAGTCAACATTAAGGAGACAGCAGTGTGCAAAATCATATGTGAGTGCTGATAAATGACTCACTCACTGTGGAAAGCTCTAGTTAATTTGTGTCACAGTAACAGCTTCATGTTCCTCAATATGACCCTCAAAAAAGAATAACTCTGCAATTTGGAAGGCAAAGCTTGTACTTCTCTTGGGCAGGGGTCTAGGCATTTGTGGAAGGACTGAAGAACAATGTCAGAGTAATGAACATCGTTGCTTAATACATCCAGTATAATCAGAGTGGCAGTTCTCAAATTTGGTTGTGTATTACAAGTAGCTAGAGAGCATTACAAAAGTTTCTCTTTACACCTCAGACAATTAAATAAGTCTCTAAGGATTGGGCTCTTAAACTCCCCACTGTGAGTCCAGTGGATAGCCAAGTTTGGAAAACAATGTGATAGTTCAGCATAATGTGGTACAAATCATCTAGAGATCTTGTTGAAATGCAGATTCTACTTCCCTGGATCTGAAGCTGGAGCCAAAATGCACTTCTCCAAAGGCTCTCAGGTGATGATGAGTTTGCCACTATTGAACAGGAAGAAGTTGCAGTCATTCAGAAGTTATAAGACTTCTACTGCTAGCCTTCCAATCTATACCCTAACTATGGAAGGGAAAGTTGTGGGAATAGTCATAGAGCATTTGCGAACTAGTTTTCCTTTTCAATTTTTTTTTTCCCAAATAAATTACCTATGTATCATGGGATTTTGAGATTTGACACTAGAAGTTGAAAGGGTCTTGGTCATGTCCTATTTGAAATGTTACCATCTGAGATTTGGCAGGGGGGACTGGGTATGACTATAGGCCAAATTCCCTTCATATAGAAATTGGTAATTTAAATTGTTATGACTCATTGAGCTTTTGAAATCTCTCTGAAAGTGCCCCTGTAAGCTAGATTCGTTTTGGAATTTTGCCTGATTCTCTTAAGACTCCAACTCTTTCTACAACTCTCATGTAAATTGAGACACACAGTACTGTGAATGAGTAGAATTAGACTATGCAATACTTTCTGTACAAGAACATCCAGCCTCTCTCAATTTCTTAACAATGGGGAAAAATCAAGATCTGTTTCATGTGGTTTCTGTAAGGGTTGAATGAGGTGATATTTGCATGACACTGAGAATGTGGCCTCCTTTCTATGGCACTAAGAATACAGCATGGCTCTTACCAACCTTATATGGAGTCCACTACAGTTTCACTTCCATCACAGACAGAACTTAAAAAGGCAATGTCCCAGCCCTTCACAAAAAGGGAACCACTTTAAGAATTAAAAATGTGATCATTCTTTGTTAAAAAAAAAAGGTCATACATTTTCTCATTTCTCATAATCCTCCTCTACAGCCAATATTCGCTGGTCATATTTGGCAGAATTAATTCACATGAAACACATATTAAACATCTACTACATGACTGTCTCTTGTAGCTGCTGATGTTCCAGCCATGAACAGAACCTAGCAAAATTCCTGTTTCTATGAAGCAAACAAAGGAAGCAAGACAATAAATAAAAAATAATAATAGCAATAGAACAAGTAGAATGCCCAATCATAATTGCTATGGAGAAAATTAACAAGTACCAGAGGAGAAGGGAGAGAGTTAGCAATATTAAATAAGGTGGTCAGGAAAGCCCTCAGAGAAAATGACAAAGCATTCACAAAGAAGAGAGCAGGAAAGGATTACAGGGATTTGAAGAAAGAACATTCAGGAAGTGCAAGTAGCAAATGCACAGGTTCTGAGGTGAGTGGCTTGGAAAGCCATTGTGTAAACAGAAAGGGGTTGTGTAAACCAAGGACCAACATGGCCAGCTGAGAGAAAGAAAAAATTTGATCATCAGACCTGAGCATCTATTTGAATCAGCTGAGTTGTTAAAACAGACTGATAGAGACTAGGGCCAGTTTCTGATTCATGAGATCAGGGCCTAAGAATTGCATTTCTAGCAAATTTTCAGAGCAAGGTAAGAAATACATCACTCTGAGAATCACTAGATTAGATTGAGATGACACATCACACTTGGTCTTACATTACAAGGGCTTCAAATTTTTACTCCTAGAGAAAAGTGAAGTTACCTGAGGGTTTTCATTAGAGTTGTATCTTAATCAAATGCACACATTTTGCAAAATAATCTTTCTGAAAAAAGTGTGATAGGCTAGGTGTCTTTGCTCTCTTGTGGTCTACATGGTGTGATACTGCTTAAAGGTAAAGTTTTCATCACATTTCACATTTTGCCTTATCATTTATACTCAGTAAAGTTGTCTTCCCTTCTTTACAAATATGGACAAATGAGCTGACATCAAAGAAATAACAATAAATTATTTCCATCTGATTTAAACCCAAAGATAAACCAGTGAAAATCCAAATCAAGTACTTCAAGAACAAGTTGTCTGTTTAAAAAAATGAGACAATGAAAAAACAGATTTTAAATAATTTTGCAAGCACCTTATGGACAAGTCCATGGTATAGCTTTTATCATTTTCATATATCCTGGCATTGATGTTATTTATATCCCTGAGTGATGCTGATAAATCTTACTATGGACATCCATTTATTGAACTTTCATGCTATTTTTAGCACAATGACACATTACTATTGAAAGCTTTCATAAGAAAGGGCAAATAAATAAAACAGTGTCTCATCAAAGTTTTCTTCTGTTTGATGTGATATTTTAAAGTGGTGGTCACCATGGTATTTTTGTGGTATCTTTATTTTGAGGTAATGCTATGCAATCTGGTATAGGTCTAGTACCCCCTTTATGAACAATATAATTCCAGCCAGGGCAGGAAGGTTGTCACTGAGTTGAGGTGTCTCTGTAACCTGCTGCCCTCCAGTTTTCCATATTTACTTCCACCTATTAATATTTCTCTAGGTTAAAAATTGCAGATCAATGCTATTTTCAGTAAGCTTTATTCCTTTACATGTCCAAGAACTTACTTGTGTCAATAAACTTTCCATTGCGGTGACAAATACTTGAACTACATGAACTTTAAAAGAGGAGGGATTTATTTGCATTCACAATTTTGAATGTTTATATCTGTATTAAGTTGGCCAGTTGATTTGGCCCTATGGCAATGCAATGTACCTTGGTAGGAGCATGTAGCAGAGAGAGCTGCTCACCTTCTAGCAGCCAGGAAATGAAGAGAGAAGGAAGAGGAAGAACTGGGTTCCCAATATTGCCTTCAAGGACATAATCCCAATGACCTAAATTCCTCACAGGAGATTCTACCAGCTCCCAATAGTGACACACTGGAGAACAAGACTTTAACACATGGGCCATTGGGGGACACTTCAGATGAAAACTATAGCACTCTTTCCTAAGTATGATTCTTCTTTCTTTTTTATATTTATTTATTTATCCATAAAAAATGAATTCTTTGGAAATCACTTCTCCAGAGAAGATGACTATGAATCCAAACTTAGCCACATTTCCAGGTTCATGCTTGTAATTCCAGCTATACAGCAGTCTGGGGATCCTAAGTTTGAGGACAGCTTGGAAAACTTAATGGGACTCTATTTTCAAGATTGGAAAAAAAAAATTAAAAATGGTAGAGATAGTTTAATGATAGAGTACTTGCCTAGCATGCACGATTCTCTGAGTTCAATCGTGACCAATACAAAAAACAAAAATCAAAACTTATTAACACATATTTATAGTTATAAAAGTTTAGCCCATAATATACTTCTTTTCACACACCTAATTTCCTGAGTTTCCTAAGGTAGATTTTTTCCTTAAGCATTTGTCCTTTTTGTTGCTTTATAAGCACACTGCACATTTCTACTGTGTGCATTAACATTTTCCATGGACTATATGCTCAGACCCTGAAAACACAGGGAACTCTGACATTAGAGAACTATTTACTTTGAGAGTGTGCTGTCTCCTCTTTGTTTTTACTACTCACAAGGCTCGTGTGATATTTAACTGTAACTAAACACCACCTTCCTTCATCACTCATCAGTGCTATCCTCTTAAACTTCCTGAATTTCAAACAGTAAATGACAAATTTCTCTAAAGCCAAAGAGAATGTCAATAGTAGCTAACATTTATTGAGAGCTTACTATGTGACATGCATTGGATATCCAAACATTATTATATTTTATTCCCATGTCCTAGGAGTTAACTACTTTGAAAGGTAAGTGTCTAGACAGAGCCACCTAGCTACAAAGCAGAGGAACAGGAGCAACAATTCTTATTGTACAATTTGACTCCAGAATTCATGCTTTAACCTCTATGCATTCACTTTAAAAAACTCAAAAAGAAAAAAGAAACACCAAGATTGGACACTGATGTTAGAAAAAAAACTTAACCATAGTATTATTTTTAGTATACACACACATACATATTCATATACATATAATTACAAGCCATGAGATTAATAAACTTGTGACACAGTAAAGCCACAATTTTGGGAGCTGTAATAACAACGATGGTAACCACACAAGCAATAATAATAATTATTAGGCATATAATATATGTCAGGTAGGATGTCAGGAGTTTTCTCACCTCACTGTCTCAATCATTCTGAGTAGTAGACATTATAGTCCCTATTTGGCAAATGGCACACCACTTCCTTAATTCACGTATCTAATGAGTGGTAGAACTACGATTGGCATCTAATGCAAGTTCATAATGAACATTCTATGTCATTAGAACACATGACTCTAAGGCTTGTGAATTCATGGAATACCCTTGTGTTGGACTGGGCACTCAACCAACAAATGCTCCCTTGGTGCTCAAAGTAAACTTTGGAAACAGGTGTTATCATCATACTCATCTTGTAGTTGAGAGAATAGAGTATAGCGTCGTATCCAGGGACATGTGGTGAAAAATAAAGAGCCAGGATGCACTAAAGCCTCATGGTTCCTCCAAATGTACTTCTTCCCATCAGAAACTTACTGAAAAACTAAGTTCTGTGGTTGTGTTTGGAGCATCTTGTCCTGTGTCACAAGTGTCACATGATTAATATTAAAATAACTTCTCTCACCACACTCCTCTGAAAAGGGTAAGCATTATGCCTTGGTATAAAAAGAAAAGTATAGCTATAAAACCTAACAAATTTGCTTCCTGAAGCAGAGACCAGAGGGCAGGACATAGAGTGGGGAATAAAGAAGCCCGAGATGATGGTCAGCTCCTGGAGAATGATGATGGCAATCTTTGGGAATAGTTCTTCCCACAGTCAGTCAGAGATCAGCTGAGGAGAACAACAGGGGAAAACGACCCTGAGGAAAATAAACATATTGCATTGGCTCTGCTGCCAAAAGATCGTCATGAAACAGTTGGAAGGAAGTTTGTGGTAATTTGGAGGTGAAATCCTCAAGTTTTTTCTCTTATTTCCCACTATTCCTACCTTGTCCTACAATCACATTTTGTTTCTCTTCTTCACAAGAATATCATATAATTGATCTTCCTGCCCCTATGCTCTACCTGGCAGAATTGGTCTTGATACAAGGGAAATATATGCTCTATACATTTAATTTTGAATTAAAATAAAAAATAAGGAGGAAAAATTGGGATAGTCTTAGAATAAATCTTGAATTTAACCAGAATCAGCCACAGCACACACAATTTCTTGTTATTTTACATTAGAACTTTTATACTCATTTTTGCTAGCTATCTGATCCCTGTAGAGGTGATATATTTTGTTAATCTATTCAACATTTTACAGAAAATATAATGTACTGATTCAAATCTCAGAATTAAAGTCAGCAAAGCTTGCTTGGTGTTACTAGCTGCAATATAGTATTCTAGCAATATGACCATGCGCAAATGCCCAAACTTCTTCAATCTTCAGGTTCTTTGTGTAGAATATATGATCACGCTGGTTGCCAGTTTGTTAAAGAATTAAGGAATGAAATGCACACAAGAAGTTTAGCTTGATGCTTGATCCATGCTGGATGCTATATAAACATTAATCATTCTTGGAATCAAAAAATACAAACCCAATGATTTCAAAATCATTAACCAAATGTTTAACCATGTTATTCTAGACCCTTCACGATCTCGAGTCTAACTCCCTTTTTAACTTTTTACTTATTTCCTTCTTTACTATACCATGGTTTCAAGCCAAAGTGACATGAGTTATGTATAGTGTTTCTTTGGTCAAGATGATTCTACTGCTATCATATCCTTCATTTCTATTGTTTCATCTCAGTACTACCTTTTCATCTACTCTCAAAAGAGTTCAAATGACATCTTGATTTAGTTGGCTCACTGGTTGCCAAGAGTAGAAATTAATTCTTATTTCTATAGGCAATATATATATATATATATATATTGAATTGAAAGAGTCAATTTGTCCTAAGTATTGGAAATGAGTCCAAATAACTGCTAAGATTTTCTGTTTTTTCATCTCTGCCCTTCATTTTACACCTGCTTATTTCTTTTTCTATCTGCTCTTTCTCTGTAACTTAGTTCAATTGATAAAATATACTGCACATAGCTCTCAGTCCTTGCACACTTAGAAAAGGGCTCAACTCTCTCTTGTTCGGTATTCCAAAACCTTAGAATTTTAATTTGGGCTGAGACATTGATGAAGGATGAGATGAGCAGTATCTAGGTTCCCCCTCAGTGTTCATAACTGGAGAGGTATATAATGAGATATTGCCATGCCTGCCTCTCAATTTTGTTGTGAAGCTAGAACTTTTCTAAAATAGAAAATAAAATGAAAAGAATAAAGTCAACTCCTTCAAAAGAAAGGGCGGGTAGCACAGACAGGACAAGTAGCTGCCTGGTGACTAGATATACACACTAACATTACCCACTGACATATATTGAGTACCCTGTGCCAGACACTTTCCTGAATGATTTAAATAGGCTTCCTCATTTATTCACTAGATACTCATCCCAGTCCCACTTTATGGATGGAAACATTGAGTTATGAAAAGCACAAGTAATTTGCACAGGGTCACATGGCGAATAAGTTTTCAAGTTAGAAGTCTAACAGAACTCCTACCACAACTTCAGCCTGCACATGTGAATCAATTACATTTGCCCTTCATAGTGAAGATTATTCCACAATTTCAGAAGTCAAAGGACTCAAGCTTCTATGAATCTCCTTATTTCATCTTCTCTTTCTCCTTCTCCTTCTCCTACTCCTTCTCCTTCTTCCACTCATTCTTTTGTATGATAGTTATTATTTGTGACAGGGCCTTATTCATTACCTTGTCTTCCACAGAATCTATGACAGTTCTTTGGATTATATGTCCAAAGAACATAAGTATGTTTTGAATGCATGAACAAGTTCATGAGATTCTATTAGCACTGTTGGTGTTTGGTTTTAGTTGATAAATGATAGTACTTGTTGTACTTAACTGAGGTCTCTCAGGACAGGACCCCTTGCTAAAAACTCTGCAAACAGGATTTCATCAATTCCTTTTTACCTTTGTTTAGGTATATCCCACTGATACCCCTTTATTTCTCATGAGAGAACAGGGCTATGAATGTATGTGCATGAATCTACCATGCAAAATGAAACTATCATGATCCCAAAACAAATATTTTTCAGTCTAAAACTGCCATTGAGTACTTTTGTGCAATATCAGGTAATTTTCTTTTTAAATTTTTGAAGGTTTTTTTGTTTGTTTTTTGTAGTTGTAGCCTTTATTTTATTTGTACATGTACTAAGTCTCGGATCCAGTGCCTCACACATGCTAGGCAAGCGCTCTGCCACTGAGGTACAGCTTCAGTTCAATATCAGGTAATTTTCAAAGGTAAAAATTCAGGCCAGTATTTCCAAATTACTAAACATCTTCTCAACAGGATATTAAAATAATTGTTTTAATGAAATCCTAATTTTAGAATTCTAGTAAAGTCTGAAACCTTCACCTTAAAAAATGTTTTTTGAGATTTCTTTTCTTAGCATTTGCTTTTCAATAGACGTACTCTTGAACTGTTGAGCAGAAGTTCCACATTCTGAAATTAACCAGTAGTTTCAGGATGTCAAAGTGACACTTTAAGGGTATTTAATTTAATTTAAAAATTGAAGCATGTTTTCATTATCAGACCTTATTTTATGCAACTAGAGCAGAATCATATTCAGACATCTAGAAGGCCAGGTTCTTCCATATCAAGCTAGACTGCTTTCTTTAGTGAGGTTTTGGAAGATTTTCAACGTGAGATTACTAGATAAGATATGAAAAGATTCATTAATGGAGTCATTCTTCACTTTGCAAATGATGTGTTATTTGACCTTCAATATGTTCCATTCAGTAATTTCCAAACCATTGGTTTTCTTCTACATTGTGCAGACTGTCTAACCTTCACTAACCTGGCTGCTCATTTAACAATTATTCATTTTGATAAATAAATGTATAATTTAAATCACCTTTTACTGGACCCCTGGGCAGCAGTCAACACTGTTGACCTTCTGTTTTGTTTAAAACAACTCTTTCTCTTAACTTATGGATCTCGTTGTCTTTATTGTCCTTACTTTTCAAACCCCTCCTTTGTATCTTATTTGCTTATCCTATGCCCCTCACATTCATTGTTGAAGTTCCTCAAGGTTTAATCATAAGCCCTCTATATTACTTTAAATAAAAGCTCAATTGATGTCTAATTGACATACAGTAAACTATTTATCAAATGTATAAAACTTGACAAGTTTACACATATGCACATACTAAGAACCTATCACCATAATCAAGGTAATAGATATATTTTTTACTCTCAAATATTTTCTTAGATCACCTTGAGTGGTTCCCCCCGCCCTCCATAAACAAATTTTAAGTACATAATAAAGCATTGTTGGCTATATGAACTATGTTGCAAAACATAAATCTAGAACTAACTCATATTGCATAACTGAAACTTCACACCAATTGAATAATGCCCCATTTTCTCCTATCCATTGCTTTTGGTAACTTCCATCCTACTTTTGACTTCTATGAATTTGACTATTTGGGGCAGCTCACATAAGATAAACTTTTTAGACTTTTTTCTTTCTTTTACCATTTTTTCCCCACTTAGCTCATTGACTTCCAAGTTGATCCAGATTGTTGCATATGGCAGAATTTTCTTCTCTTTTAATGTTGAATCATATTCCACTGTGCACACATACTACATTTTCTTTCTTTTTTTTTAAAGAGAGAGAGAGAGAGAGAGAATTTTAATATTTCTTTTTTTGTTCTCGGCAGACACAACATCTTTGTTTGTATGTGGTGCTGAGGATCGAACCCGGACCACATGCATGCCAGGCGAGTGCACTACCACTTGAGCCACATCCCCAGCCTACTATATTTTCTTTATTAATCTATCTATCAGTATTCATCTGGGTTGTTTGCATGTCTTGGCTATTGGAAATAGTGTTGGCATGCACATGGGAGTGCAGATATCACTTTAAGACTCTGATTTATATACTTTTAGGTGTATCTACAGGTGTGGGATTGCTGGATCATATGGTAGTTATATTTTTTAACTTTTAAAGAATCTCAATACTATTTTCCATAGCAACGGCATTATTTTACATTCCTAATATCAGCATAAAAAGGTCTCAGTTCCTTCACATCCTAACACATTTTCTCTCTCTTTTTTAATAATAACAATCTTGACAACTATATGGTAATATCTTGTTGCTTTAAGTTGTATTTTCCTGCTGATTATTGATGCTGACCACCTTATCTCTTAGACACACATAGGTCTGTTTTGGAGAAATATCTATGTAAGTTCTTTGCCCTTAGCTTTAAAATATATGTTTCATTTTTATTTTTAGTTAACATAAAACATTGTATGTTCTTTTATATACCTTGCAGCATCACTAAATTTAGCTAATTTACCTCAAATACTTATCATTTCTCTGTGATGAAAATACTAGCCCTCTACTCTCTTAGTGAATTTCAAGAAAAGAAAAATATTCTCACTAATTATGGTAACATTTTTTTAAAGAGAGAGAGAGAGAGAGAGAGAGAGAGAGAGAGAGAGAGAGAGAGAATTTTTTTTTTTTTTTTGTAGATGGACACAACACAATGCCTTTATTTTTATGTAGTGCTGAGAATCAAACCAGAGTCCTGCTCATGCTAGATGAGAGCTCTACTGCTGAGCCACAATTCCAGCCCTGGTACCATTTTTAAATTGGATTATTTCTTATTTTTCTTTGCTGCTGGGTTGTAGGAACTGATTATATATTTTGAGTATTAATCCTTTGCTAGGTTTATGGTTTGCAAATATTTTCTGCAATTTCATAGGTCTCCTTTTGATTCGACTGACTGTATTCTTGGCTTTACAGAAGACTTTTGCTTTTGCTTTAATACAGTTCCACTCACTATTTCTGTTTTTGTTGCATATGCTTCTCATATCACACCCAAGAAATAAGCCCTATTTTGTTTTACATTTTATTTATATCCTACCTATGCAAATTCACTCATATTTATAGGGAGATAACTTAGAATTTATATTTCTAGCATTAGATTTTCTTTGTGCTCCAGACCTCTATATTAAACTATTTACTCATCATGCACTTAGATAACTCAAAGGCACTTCATATTTAGTTTTCCCAAAGACAAGCTCATAATTCCTTCCAGGAAACTGGGGACTCTCTGAATTTGAAAGGTATGCTACTGCCATGCATCTGTTTGTGCAAATCTCAGACTGGAGGGGTCCTGATGCCTCCTCCCATGCTGAATCCTTCAGCAAATCCCATTTGCTTTATATACCAGATATTCATCTTTTGTCCTTTTTTTAAAAAAAATTTCTTTCTATCATTGCCATCTAATTATATCAACATTCTTCATTGAAACCATACAAATATTTCCTCTATTTCTTAAAATAAAAATAAATCTTCTTGTCATAGTCCTGATGACAGCACTTTGTCTACTGATTATTTCATTTCTTATCTACATCTTTCTTTAATTTTCAAAATATGTATTCTGTTAAAGTATAACATTTTGCATACAAGATTATTAGCTTTTATAATTAATGTACCTATATTAACCACTCCCAGAATAAAAAAAAAAAAAACACAACATTCCATGTACCCAGATGTGTCTTTTCTGTCACCTCAGCCACTACTCCCTAAGGATGACTACTCTTTTGATACCTAATGCTAAAAATTAGTCTTGCCATCATTCAGTTACATATAAAGTAAAGCAAACAGTACATAGTTTTATATGTCTTTACTTTGTTTACAATTAAGTTGTCTCAACCACTTTGAAGTATCTCTCTGGTTAATATCTGAGACTCATCTATGTGGGTTTATTTCCATACCAACTTTTCTGTTCCACTGATCTATTTGTTTATTCTTTTTCCACCAGCATATGTTGTTGCATAGAGCAATCACTATTTATTCAGTTGCTCCATAGTATTCATTGTATGAATATGCCACCCATTTTAAGTCCTGTCTACTGTTAATGGAAATCTGAGATGTTTACTGCTTTTAGCTATTATAAATAAAGCCACTCTGTGCATTCTTGTTTTTGATGACCATCTCTATACAGGAACAAAGTAACCCCTCAAATCATTCTTATACCTAGATATAGGATATGTATATCTTTTTTGCTTTAGTAGACAGAGTTGTTGTTTTCCAAAGTAGTTTTTATTATCTTTCACTCCTTACAGCATTGTATCAGTGTTTTGGCACTCCAACACTTGGTATTTTCTGCTCTTGTTATTTTAACGCTGGCTTTGCAATAATATTACATTGAGCTTAATTTGTATTTCTTTGGTGACTAATGGAGTTAAGTGCCTTTCATTTGTTCACTGGCCCTTTGGATAGCCTTCTTTATGTACCTCGGGTTTTTGCTGTTTTGTTTTGTTTTTTTTTTTTAATTGTACTATTGGCTATTTCAAATAGATTTGAGAATTTGGGATAATTATTTTATAGTTTCCTGATTGACAGTCCTGTATTGAAAATACTTGTTACAAATAATCTTTTCCAATTAATGCCTTTCCTCTTTGATCTTTTATAAGTATATTTTGCTGAATATGTCATTTTTTAATGCAATCTGCTTCATCCCTTTTTATGGTTGGCATTTCTCTATGTCATAATCAAGAGATACTTCTCTAAACGACATAATATATATAATGTTCTGTTCCTTCTAAAATATTCAATGTTTTAGTTTTCACAGTTGTACCTCAACTACATATAGAATTCACTTTCATGTAAGGTGTATGGCAAGATTCAAGAAGCATTTTCTTCCATAAAGATGTACAACTGACCTAGTACCATTTATTTAAAAACTGCTTTGTTCCACAAAACATTAATAACCTTTTCGTGTGTGTCAAACGATTGTATGTGTTTGAGCCTCTTCTCAACTTAGAGTCTGCTCCACTGGTCTATGGACATATCCCTCGACCAACACTACCTTGCTTGATCACTGTAGCTTTGTAATCAAACTTGATTTCTCTCAGTACTGTTTTTGCACTTTTGTCTTCTCTGATTGCCTTAGTATTTGCAGTGCCATCAATATTTTAGAACACTTGTCAATCTGAAAATAAATTACTGAAATTTTGTTTGGATTTTATTAATACTATAGAGCCATTTGAAGAGAATGTATATGGTAGAATACTAAATTCCCCTCTACAGGAACAAATTATCCCCTCCGTTCATTTAGGTTTATTTTAATTTATCCTATTACTGTTTTTTTAGTTTCTAATGTTCAGGTTTTCACATTTTCCATTAGATTTATATCTAAGTGTTAATTTGAATGCTATTTTTAAAAATAGAATTTGGGATTCATTGTTGTCCAGCCCGTACCCTGGTCTTAATGTCTTTCTCTATTGCACATATACTGGACTTTTTTTCATTCCTTCAAGTTTCTCTCCTACTGAGGTTTTTTGTTTCTTACTATTCCTTTTCTTGAAATACTTTGGTCTGGCATAACCCTCTTCATACCTCTAAGCCCTAATTCATTCTTTTTATCTCAGATTAATTTCATGTCCTCAAGGATGTCTTTCTTGACCTTCACATTAGATACCATCTGCCTATCTAACCTACCATAGCAATAACCTGACTACTTCTTGCATTACTTATAACAGCTGAAAGCTTATGTTTGTCTTTTTAATTAATTGATTTATGTCTATGGAAACATTCTTAGGGCAGAACTACATCTGTTCTTTCCAACCCACTATCGACAGGGTTTATCAAAGCACTTGGCTCATAGTAAAATCCAAATAAAGATTGGTTTAATGAATGAACTTTGATCCAAACTCTGTGTGAGGTCCTGAGGATATTGAAGTGAGACAAACATAATATGATTCTTAGCTTCTTTTCATTTCACAAACTTTCTTCATCGCCGCTTTTCTACAAATAAAAAATATCATTGCAGTCTATGTTAATAATACCCAACTTTATCCTTTCTGAACATATGGTTTCTTCTCTAATCTACCAAACTTTTAAATTACGTGCTAAAGCATAATTATTTTATTAGGAATTTCACACTAAAGATGTAAGTAAATGAAGAGACATAAGTATTCATTAAAAGGCCAGAAAATCTCTGAACTCTTATTATTGTAATTTTAATTATAACTTAGGCGCATTCAATAACTTTGCATAGAGTGACACCATTGTCATCTATTCTAGTACTCCATCAACTGTGGTAACCTTCTATACTGTATCTGCCACAACATCATAAAGACTTTACTTAAACATTTGAAATCACAGAACTCATTTGCTTATACCTACCCAAAGCACATGACATTGATGTTCCATTAATAAAGATGCACAGGAAATAGCATCACCAACAGTGAGACTGAGATAATGAGGCAAGTACAGGAAAAATCTTTACTTCAGTTTTACTTGCTAGGACTTTTAAGAGTGATAATTAATCACATCCCTTTCCCACCTGGATTCTGAATTAAGCAAGAAAAAGGAAGAGTCATCAGATAGAGATTAAAATACCAACTTTAGTACAATTAGAGCTAATTTGCAACCATTGTTTTATTTGCAATGAAAATGAGTCTTCTTATTAATTTTCCCCAAATTTAGACCCACCTAAAGTTCAAACGTGAATATCAGAAACTTTGATTTCTCCTGGTTGAGAGACACTGAATACAAGAACACAATGAAAAAATACTGAGAAATCTGAAACTTTCTATGCTGAAATTAGGAATACATAAAACATGTAGATAATTAATCCTAATCAAACAGGTAATGGGTATTGGATCTTCACATCTCATCCATCAGATAGACCAATCCTCTTTGTAAAGAAAGAAGTAAATGGCAAGAAAACAGAGATCCAGATGTAATGTTAACACTCTCTCATCTAAGGAATGAAATGTGCATTTCTTCATGGAAACCCACGTAAAGATATACAGCATTCATATAGATAAATATTATATATTTTATATGAATATTAAAATATATATCCCATTAAATTTATTTTGTTAAAATATATATCAAAATGCTGTATTATATATTATATGAATGTATATAATTATGTGTATATATATACATATGTGTGTATATGTACATATATACACACAATTATATACATTATATAACTGCCTATATATATAACTGCCTATATAATGTATATAATTGTGTGTATATATATAACTGCCTATATAATGTATATAATTGTGTATATATATATATATATATATATATATATATATATATATATATATATCTGCCTATAATATAATTCAAGATTTATTGAAAACCAGTGAGGTCATGAATTGGGAGAACATATATACAAATTATGTGTCCGATATAAGATAGATATTCAGAATTCATAGTTTCTACAACTGAACAATAACAAACAGAAAAACATTGTAAAAATGGCAAAGGACCTGAAAAATAATTTCTCCAAAGAAGATATTCAAATGACAAATTGACAAATACGAAGACAAAGAGAGCCTCAGCACATCTAGTTATTTGGAGAATCCAAATAAAAACTATGGTGAGATACCACTTTACATCTGAGAAGATGGCAATTGCCAAAAAGAAAAAAAACAAAAATAAAACAAATAAGAAACAGAAAAAGAAAAGGAAAAAAAAAACCGTTGGTGAGGATGTAGGGAAATCTGAACCAGTCTACATTGGCAGTAGGAAAACAAAATGCTTCCGCTGCTATGGAAACCAGTATGTTGAGTCCTCAAAATATTAAACAGCATTGGAAGTGAACTTTTGGATATATGCCCAAAGAAATTAAAAGTGGGGTTTTGGAAATATTTGTACATACATGGCCATAACATTTACAATAGACAAAACTGGAAGCAATGCATGAACAGATACATTGATCTCATATAGACAATGGGCTGTTATTCAATCTTTAGAACAAAGTAAATTGTGATGCATACTGCAACTGGATGAAACTTGAAGATTTTATGTTAGATGATATAAAACCATCATGAAAGGAAAATATTATATGATTTCTCTTTCAAGAGGTTTCTAGAGTTGCAAACTTCATAGAAACAGAATATAAAGGGATGGTTGCCCATGACTGGGGGAGAGGAAATGGAAAATTAGTACTGAATGTTTGCAGAATTTCATTAGGCAGAATAAAAAATTCTGTTGATGGATGATGATGATGGTTGCCTAACAATTATGAATATAGTCAATGCTGCAGAACTGCATGTTTCAAAATGGCAAAAAGATAAATTTTATGGTATAGCTTAGTGGTGGAATATAGAGTACCCCTGGACTCAACACCACTACTGAAAAATATTAACAGAGATTTTTTTAAAAAATTTATTTGTTCTTTTTAGTTATGCATGACAGTAAAATGTATTTTGACATATCATTCATACATGGAGTATAACTTTCCATTTTTGTTATTCTACATGGTGTGGAGTTATACTGGTCATCATATATAACATTGAAAAGTTATGTCTGACTCATTCTACTGTCTTTCCCATCCTCATCCCCCCTCCCTTCTCCCACTCTCCCCTGTCCAATCTGGTGAATATCTACTCCTCCCTCCACCCCACCTGTTGGGAATCAGCATCTGCATTTCACAGAGAACATTTGGTCTTTGGTTTTGGGGGATTGGCTAATTTAACTTAGCATGATATTTTCTAGTTCCATCCATTTCATTCTTCTTTACGGCTGAGTAATAATCCATTGTGTATGTATACTACATTTTCTTCATCCTTTCATCTGTTGAAGGGCATCTAGACTGGTTCCATAGCTTAGCTATTGTAAGTTGAACTTAGCAGAAATTTTTTAAATGGCAGACAAGTATAAGGAAAACTGAAAATCACTCTAGTTATATTTCTATAGGCTTTTACTTGAAGAATGCTTATTTTATGAACATACATATACTAATAATATGCATGTGAGGTCAAGCACCTGTGCTAATATCAAATATATAATTTAAACAAAATTATGTAAAGTTGTGAAATATATTAAAGTGAGGACCATGGATCCACATGAATTTTTGCAGTCTTGCCTTCCTTTCATTCTACCACCAGATACTTATGTGTCAGGAATTGTGCCGGGCTGTGAGGTATACAGTGGTAAATAAAATGAGCATACATTTCAATTGTCTGGAGCGTCTATATTCATGAGGGAGACACAGGAACAAAGAAAATATAGACATAAATTCTTCAATTTGCAATGATAGTATTTTTGGTAATAAATACAGAGCTAAGGTAGAAAACCACAAATATAAAAAAAAATCTTCATATGGCGTGGTCAGTGAAGGACTCTGAATGGAGGAGGGAGGTTTTAACCTGAAATCTAAACAGAGGATATGAACTACCCATGCAAGGAACAAAAAGAATATTCCATGCATAGAAAAAAAAACAACCTGAATAAAGACTCAGACATGAAAGAGCCTGGAATGATCAAAATGCATTCAAGGAAAATAATGTTGTTATTTTCTCTGGCCAATGCACGGAAGAAAAGTAAGAGCCAGAGCAGAGTAAGAGGAGGTCCTCAGAGTCTCCCATGGAAGAGATTTTATGGCTCAGATCAGATAGAAATTAAGAAAGAGTAAGAGGAGGCACGATTTGAGATATTGCTGGGAACATGTGGGAGGCTGTAGATAATAGGAACTACTAGTGGATTAGATTAAGGTGAGGGGTGAAAAACGAAAGGACAATGTGTTCTGTTTTTTAGTAATTTGATAAACAATGATGTAGTTTATTGAGACATAGTAGATTTGGCTAAGCGAGGGACAGGGATATGTTTGGGGGAAAAGTCAAGAGACATTTTTAGGCATGGTAAGTTTGAAGGGTCTATTGAATGATGATATTAGGTATTTAAGTGTTTGAGTCTACAGAAGGGATGTGAAGTTGGATATAAATTGAGGAAACATCTAAGACTGGAGTTAAGTGATGGCAACTGATGGATACTATGGAGAGCAATGAGTCCACAGTCAAACCCTGAGTAACCACAACATAGAGTCAGGCTTAGGCTCAGGGGGCTCAATGTTATAAATTCTCAAGAATTTGTACATAATTGTAATGCATGGGGTCTTAATTTCCATTAAATGTCCTTTCTCTTCTTGGTGGTAGCTGGACTTTAACTTTGTACCTTGATATAGGATATGATTAATTCATATGATTTTATCTAAAACTATAGATGTTAATACTACATTACATAGAAGGATAATTCAATTAGTAAGATAAATAAGTACATTCTAGCTTTCAATTATTATGATAACCATGTTTAAGAGAAGTATCAAAGCATAGAGAATTTTTTTTCTAGGCCATATGAACTTTAGTGTTGGAGGGATAATAGGAGGTAAGTTGAATAGTTGAGTAAAGGAAAATTCAAAAGTAGACAATGTGGTCTAAACTATTCTCAACAGATATAGACCATGGAAAGAACTACAAAACCTGGTCCCTGTCACCTGTTTAAATATCAAACAGGTGGAATATTTTGCTTTAGAAATGCTCCTTAGACCTCCCTTTCTTCCTCCTTGTCCTTCCTTCTCCCTTGTTCAAGAGTCAATAAGAAATATTTACTTTGTAGACCCCATTTGCTATCTACTTAACAGAATAAAAGAACATCATAATCTTGAAAAGATAATGACAGCATTCAATCCAAAATGTGGGCCTATAAACTAAGACAACTTGCAGAGCTTCAGAACCCAGCTTACATTTAGCTTTGCCAATATCTTACTTGAGCATAATGTTTAGTGATTTCTGCAAGCGTACCTTACTCAGAATGGATATAGACTCAGCTGATTTGGAGTGCAACAACAGAGACTTATTTTCACTATGGCACCATCACTCTCTTCATTTTAGCCCAGCTTCTCTGCATTTTACACCAAGGATTCTTGAGCATGATGGAGTCCAGCTCCTTGATGGCATGGGTCATGTACATGGACCAAGAACGCTGAGTATAAGCAGGCAGTGTTTGGTGTGTTTTCGTTTTCAGTGGTAATGCTTACCATTTCTTACCCTGCTATAATGATATTATTCTGGGTTCATACAAAAATGCTAAAGACATCCCTGCCCCAAAGTCATTTCTAAGTCTTTATTTTTCATGGAAATATTTTAAATGAAGTTCTTTTGAGAAGTCTACGTGTTTCAATAAACAACAAGTTAGGAAAGATTTGGTGAAATAAAAAAAAATCTGATAATATAAAATAATTATCAATTTATCAGTGTAAATAAATAGATACAGTTCAGAAATGAAAAAAAAAGTAAGTGGCTGGTCATGTCCTTGGAACCACAAATAGATGAATTAGTATCACACTGGCAAAGAGAAGTAACAAGATAATACAGCAATATACTTTGTGTATTCAGGGCCATAGAGTTGATACAACCCAATGCATTGCTTCCAATTTATCATTTAGGCATCAGTCTTAGCACTGTTTTGCATACTTGGCCATATCTTGAAAACTATCCAATGAGATAGAAACTTACATATGTTTTATGGGTAAAGAAACCAGGGTTGAGGAGTTATGGACTTTAAAGTGGAACAAAATTAATTTAATCCCATGTATTTTGACTTTTTCTCTAATAACTGTTTTCTCCAACATTCTATAATTTTTTCCCTTGTTTTCCAGTATTAACAATGACTTCTGGATTTTTTATAAGATTTGTATTAACTCCAGGCAAAGACAATTGTCTGTGCCTGGTTAATTATGCTGATAAAGATCTTTATAAACCAAATTAGGAACTTCATTGGCATTCTGGCCAGTGTCCCAATGCTTATGTCCCAAGGTTTCAGACCAAATCTTTTAAAACATGAAACTATGTCCCGAGTGTGCAGCATCTATCCAAAAGGAACACTGTAATACATTATAGCTGTTTATAGCCCCCTTGCCCACAAAAAGTGATCTACTTGTTCAGGGAAACCTGCTTTGATTTTATAACAGAATATGCCAATCAAACTGTCCAAAAGAACTACTTGATTCATTCTTGTTCTTTCATTCTGTTACTCCACTGGTCACTGATACTTAAGCTAATACAATATCTTCTTTAAAATTATTCAACTTAAAATCAAAGGCAGTCTCTTGTGATTTCTTTTCTTTTGAATCACTAAATACTCTATATTTTATAAAGTATAATTTTGTTCTACACTAAAAAGCATCTCCATTTTTACTACCGTAGTTCAGGTCCCTGTCATTGCTATGTAAAACATCAATAGATTCCTTACTGACCTCCTTGTTTCCAGCCCTACTCTCTTTCCCACTCATGTTTTTCACAAGATAGTAAAAGCATATGAAGGAGTTGCTCATCCATCCAAATTAAACTTTACTTTCTCCACCTTACTTACTAATCTCCAGCCATTATGGTCTCTGTGGTTTTTCAACTTGCATATTGTGACCATTCTTCTTGTATCTGGCTGGACTCTTTATATCTATAATTTCACATAACTTGATTTTTGTATCCTTCAGGTATCAATATGAATAAATCTTTAAAGATGAGGCCTTTCATGCTTACTCCCACCTCAGTGGTCTGCCCCAATTACTCACTAGCCTATGATACCATAAATTTTCTATAAATTTATACCATAATGGGAGCACCATAGTGAACCACAGTGCAAAAATGTCTCATTCGTGTATCTGTTTACTTCTTTATTTTCTCTTTCTTCTATTTTACATTTTCTATTTCTTTGGCTATTTCATGAGGTACAGGAGCATAAACACCCTTTCATTGCTGGTGTGCCTAGCTCAGTATTCATCTCATAAGCTCAATATGAATTGATGAATGAGAAAACAAATGAATATATTGCATGAGTGAATACATATGAATAGCAAATATTCCTAGCATTAGAATATTCAAAAGAGCTGATTGTTCTAAACCCAGCCTTCATACTGACTCTACTTTATCACTTGCTTTTCATTAAGAATTATTAAATGACTCATCATATTCACTATGACATTACAATGCTTCATGTCTCATGGATCCTTCTCTCAAAATTAAATTATAACTGAAGTGCAAGCTATGCAGATATGTTGTCAATTTTTCCTTACTGAGCTATATTTTTATTAAAGCTAGCATAATTAGTTTTGGACATTGATTCCCCCATTAGCTCCTTGTGAACCAAAGTTTCATTATTCTCCAATAGGGTAAAAATGATTTCTTCTACACTCCACAAATGGTTACAAATTTTGTTAATGTTTATTGACTTATTTTTGTCTCTCCTGCTTATGCATATGTGCATTTCTATAAGCAATGAATTTAACTTGAATCTTTTGGTTTTGAACAATTAATTATACCAATATCAACAAATATTCCAAAAATACCAATCAATGATCCATGTACTTAGACTGAGAATATACAGTCATTGTGTCTTCAGGGAAAGTGCATTAAATTTTAGTGACAAAAAACCTAGGTGTCATAGGTCAATGAAAGCCTTATCCAAGATTTAATCTCAGATCACTCTGACTTTTTAGTCCCAGGTATTTCTATTTTATCAGGCTTCCCTTGTAGGTACAGCCCATGTATAAAGATAGATGGACTGTGAAAGGCCTAAGTCAGTGTGTTTGATTGGATATTCTAGGAGGTGAAATTTATCCATAAAACATCCAGGTACAGAAAAAATTGGAGAGGAACTTACCCATGTCTGCTGACCCAGATGTAAAATCAATTTTGTGAAAATTTCTGTTTCTCTTCTTTCGTATTTCTTTCGCCACACATTACGAAGTTGACATCATCTGCCTTTTCTGTTTGACCACTGAATGAACATTATTGTGTTATGCTCTCATTTTGTATTTCATGTATACATTAGCATATTGTATTTTCTGCCAGTCAATTATACATGTCCATGGAAAGACTGTGCTTTTGAAACAGTTATTCCTGTTGGTCCAAATATATTAACATTATCTGATTAAATTTGGGAAATGTTAATCTTGCTCATAGTGAAGCAAAAGACAGAGCAAACAGGAACCGATGGCTGAGCAGCTGTGTTTCATACTGGTTGGTTGGTGATGTGCAGCAATTAACCAGCCTTTCATTCTGTCCTACTTAAGGGGCAATTCCCTGCTCTGTGAAATGCTCTGTACAGTATGGGCTTTCAAAATGTCCTGCAGAGTACCTGCTTGACACATTTTACCAAATTCCCCTGTGATATAGAAACAAGATACACTTCATATAGAATTGAGGGGTAATTAAAATGTGGCTAAGGGGTCCTATGCAAAATCCAACCTTTTTTTTTTTACACTAAAATTTATTTTTAGTCTTATTTCAGAGGTAATTTTATGCAGCAGGGAAATCAGGCTGGATTCTCAGAGATGCTTGCATCCTTATCTGAAACCTCTGTTTCATTTCTTCCATGGGACTTTTTTGATTTCATGCAAAATTATGCAGAAAGAAGCAAAAAGGGAATATTCTCCAGCCATGTGCCTACTTTCCTTTAAACTCATTCTATATTAGTTACAAGAATGCTACCATCTCCTTCTTTTAGAACTTATTAGGAGAGGCAAGGAGTGGATATAAACTAATCATATGTATAAACTATTTTTAAATGCTCCAACAATACCAAGCAGACACACTTATTGTACTAGTAACAATTCTGCATTTAGTTAGCTTAGCAATGTTGTTCTTAAATGGAGACTTGGATGATATGGTTTGACAATAAGGCATGCTAAAATTATCTGAAATGAAAATCCTTCCTGAAATTAGTATTACTCCTTTATGAATATATAAGTCCTGAATAAATGTACAAGTCCTTATTCCTTAGAATTGGTGGAAATTCCAAGAATGTCTTAATTTATAAACTAAAATCAATTGTCCCTACCTTATAAGGCTAAATATAAACCACATGGATCATTTTCATTCACCGTGACAGCAGCCAATATTACTAATTAATATCAGAATTCAAGTAAATGGTGCTCTAGTACAAGAAATAATCTGGTTTCTCAACTTTTTTATTAAAAGAAAACCTTCCCCCATATCTTTCAGTAGAAGAATTGCTTCATAGGTACCCATGAATATAATCTTAAACATCTTTTCCCTTTAATTGTCACATATTCTGAATGAAGAGGACCTGAGTTAATGAGGTATAATTTCATATACATCATCATAAGTAAGAGAAATTTTAATAATATGAACAAAGCTACATAAATTTCACATTGCACCTAATGATAAAATTCCATTATTTAGATATCACAAATATTCAAGGCCTTTTCTTAAATGCAGTATTGCATAAGGTCTAAGTGTGACTTCATTCCAAGTGTGACTAACAATATATAAGAGAAACTAAAGAACAGCTGTTTTCCAAAAATTGTTGGAAACTACTGTATTTATAAATGGTGCAGAAAATGTGAGCTATTTTATTTCTGAAAATTATAATATATAAATAATTTTGGTTTTTAAACCTAGTATGCCTTACTATCTAGTACAAATATAACAGAATTAAGCAAAATTAGAACTATATTCTTAAAAGTAGAAAGAAAAAGCTTATTTTGTGAAGAAAAATACCATCTAAGACCTTAGTCATATTAGCATATTCCTTAGGACAGAAACAGGTAATGTGTATTCATGAACATTGTGTCATTTCAAAACTGGAACAGGTTTTCAGAGTAAGGACAGAAAATATTGTTACCATTCACATATTGAAAAAATAGCCATTATATCATGATTAGGCATTTCATATATTTTGATCAATTCCTTATGGTTTCTACCAATTTTTATAGTAAATCAAAGACCTCTGAGGGTTTCCTTTTATCAACTGCATATCAGAACCCCTATTTTCTTTATAGCAAAAATGTGCTTAGTGTTGTCAAATGTCTCTTCTGGTCCCAATATAGAGAAAGGAGAAGTAAAACATGATTTATTCTTACATGTTAATTAAATTTTACATAACAGTTTTGTTCAATGCAGGACTTTTACTTTAAACCAAAATAGCTTATAAAAATGAAAGATTTTTTTTTGTTTTTGTTTTTAGAATATTCTCAAATAATACTAGCCTAACCTTGAGTAATTCAAATATATCACCAACTCCATAAAAATTGAAATCAATTTCCTTTCAAGGCTGATGGATATTCTGCAGTCTATCTAAGAATGAGAGGGTGGGATGTTTTAGTACTAATTTTTATTTGTCTACCGAGAACAGATGAATTAGGGGAATTTATAAAACTCTAGCCTTATATGAAAGAACTGAATCAGTTTGATAATTTTGTAAATTGTGATTTATTTCTCTATCTCAAAAAATTACCAAGAGTTAACTCTATGAATGCTTAGGTGATTGTATAATTTATGTTATTTCCCTGTGTTTGTTGTCCATATTTTGAAAGAGAGAAAGGGACAAAGGTAGAGAGGGAGGTTGTGTGTGTGTGTGTGTGTGTGTGGTATAACAGAGGGAGACTACAGAATACATAAAGGAGGTGGATAACAAGTGTAAGAAGATGGCAATATATGAAAAAGTCATGGTGAAGGACAAAAGAAGTATTAATATAAATTTATAGGATGCCAATAATTTTGATAATAATATCAGATACCAGCTATTAAACATTGGATGTATGCCAGATACTGTAATAAGTACTATGTATAGCTTTTGTCAAATAATTCTCATAAAACACTAGAAAGTTATGTGTTTATATGCACTTTATAAATAAGAAAAAAATTGATGCATCAGCATTGCAAAAAACTTGCTCAAGTCCATATCCAATAAATGACAGAGCTGGGAATAGAACCAAGATTGATTTAGCTGTAAATTATCTCTTTTAACCACTAGGGTGTACTGCATTGGACTAAATTTTTTCATGCTTTATTCCATTGACTTATTGCAACACTCTAAATGTGTGCTCTAAACCTCTTTATTTTTTTTTTATTAAATTAAACGATTGAAGTTCAGAGAAGTCTGTTAGCTAATGTCTGGTCATCCAGCAAAATGAGAGTTCGAACGTAGGTCTGTGTCAACCTTGGCCTCAATTCACACTTCAATTTGGAGGAATAGATAAATTGATAGGAATGTTTAGAGTTGGAGTTTCAAGAAACTATAGAAAAGGAAAATTAAGACATCAATTTTGCCTTATTGGCAATTCCATGGGAATTCATAGTGAGGGTGAGGTCTTTCTGCCAGAATTGAGTTCAAAGTGAAGCAAGTTGGTTTCTTGTCTTGCCTGCCTTTTAAGATATTCCTTATTTCATTTGATTGGTTTCAATCACCCTTTTTGTGATTTCTTTTGGATCCAGTACAGCTTTTATCTGAGTAAGAAAAAGCAGTGAAAGCCATAAAATTGATTAGAAAAGAAATGAGAGCAATTCTGTGAAAGCCTGTCCATCACAAATCCGGCAAACCTAAGATGTAGGAGACAGAGGAGGAAGCTCACATCTCTTGGAAGAGGTAGAATAAACTCTCTGATGCATTCCCTCTAATCCACTCTACCCTTCAGCTACATGCAAATACAAGTCCGACCCTGTCACTTTCTCCATTTGAAAGCTTCACAGTACTCTAAGATGAAGACAAAGCAAGACTCCTATAGACTATCTATGCCTGTAGCCTGCTCCCTTGCTCTCACTTTTCAGATAAAGCCTCACCATCTTTGCTATGTCCTGGTATTTGCTGTGGCTTATATTTGTGCTATTGCCTTCTTGCTGCAATACTTCTCCCATTCCCTGTCTCATATGGATTATTAATATTCATTCTTCAGATCAGCCTCAAACTCACTTTCCTCAGGAAGCTTTCTCTGAGCTTCTTAGCTAGGAACAAGTTTTAAAAGGTACTAATTTGGAGCAGTTGTTATCTTTTCTTGTTTAAATGTTTATCTCTTTCACTAGTTTGTAGGATTCCTGCAAGGCAGCATATCTATGGGAGTTTGATTGTTATCAGATGCTACCAGTCTGCCTGAAATAGAATATCTACTATATTGTGGGAATTCATCTTCTTCTAAGTTGACTCTCAATCCACCCTGTATTCTGGATTAATGTCCTTGGTTAGCCCCATGATTGTTTTATCAATTGAATGAGGCAGAAGTGACTTTGCACCAGAGCTGGGGTTAATCCTTGAGTTTGCCAAGTTGCTTTCACTTTAGTGCTTTTTGGGAACCCTGAGATGCCATGTCAAAAGCAAGCCATACAACTGTGAGATACAATACAGTAGATATTGCCTCAAGCTTCTAAATGTTGTTGCTTATTACACAGCAATAGATATTTCACAGGAGTGGCAAAGAATTCATGATCCATGTGGAAGGGAGAGGCCCTGAGAGTACATGGGGAAAAATAGAGACCTGACTCTCCCATTGTCTCCTTCAAACCTCTGGCTGATTTTGTTCTCACCCACCACTTGATTTTATCTGCATAAGATGCCCCAAGTTAGTTTAGAGAAAGAACTGGCTAGGTATGCAAAAGCAATCCACACAACTGTGAAATATAATACAGTGGATATTGCTTAAAGCTGCTACATGTTGTTGCTTATAAATAATCAAATTTATTTATTGCATGTTGTTGCAATAAATAATCAAAACAGAAAACATAATTTTAAAGTGTAGAATTCATAGATATTGTAGTTTTCTCAGGATTGAATTTTTGCTATCCACGATGTAGAAAAAGTTGTCAGGATAGTAATTTTCCTTTTTTCTGGAAACTCAGTATTCAATCTGCACTAGTATATACAAAGGAATGAAAAGAAGCTATCCATTTCAAAATTCTACTTGTTTACTTTATTAACATGGAGTATCAAATATTAATTATTCAATAATGTAAATTTAATACAAAATATTAAATTTTATTCTTTTAATGCCAAATTTATGGATAGTAAGCCCATAGTTCTCCTCAAAGTATACCCCCTTCCTGTGATATTTCTTGGGTCTCCAGGGTGTTTTTTTCATTGTCTACATGCAAGTGAAGACTATTTCTTGCCCATATGGCTTCTTTGAAGTACCTGTCATATAAACTCTGCTTGTGCATTACTTTCTGGTCTTTAGGGAAGACTCTGCTTACCCAAGATTCCTTTGCTTAGTATTCTTTGTTATCAAATTAATATGAGATGGTAAGCAAGCATCGTTCTGATTTCAGTCCTCACCAGATTGGTTTCATGTTGTGTTCCGTGTAGAAACAGGAAGTAATTCCTGTTTTAAGTGCAAACTGGAAGCATTTATCAATCTCTACTTCAGAACAGTTTCTGTATCTCGATTAGGGTCTGGTCATGCTTCCTGTGAATAATCTTGTGCAGCTCCTGGCTCTACTCATTGAGCTCTTGGTTTCTGCTTCTGAGCCGTCTTTCTCTTTCTATAAAAGGCATGGCTCTACATTTGTAACTGAATAGTTTTTACAGCTCACTTGTCAACCATAGTAACTTGGATGACCTAGACCTCTTTTCATTTTGTAATATTTCTGTCACATTGAGTATGTAGTGATATAATTTCTTTACAACCTTTCTGGGCTTTCTGTGAATCAAATTGTGCTTCTCTCTTAGACAAAACATGCTGTGCTTTCTGTCCTATGTGAGGTAACTATGTTAAAATGCCCTTAGAGTTCTTAGAATCTTTATTATTTAAGAGATGCTAAGAGGCACATTCTTATTTATAAGACTTTAGTAGAGGTTTTTACCCCTCCATCCTGGATTTTATCTTTGCCCTGAAGTCACTTCTTACTTCAAGAATGCTTTCATAGGAATGTCTGGTGCCAGGAAAACAGTGTTTTTTCCCTTAACCCAGCAAGTTCTCATTTCATTAATTTTCCTGGAATTTTTAGACCTTTCTTTCTTTTGCTTATCTTGCGCTTATTATTTAAGAGTCATTCTGGGCTGTGTTACAGTATTGTTCTCTGTATTTCCCACTTTCTTTCTAGAATATATATTGAATACCCTGGTGAAACTATCTCTCCAAAGTTCCTTAATGGTTTTGCCATATGTATCAACTAAGCCACCTAGATGGGTCCCAAGCTAACCAAGTTCCAGGCACTTCCACTGTGAGTCTCTGTTTAGGTTTTGCTGGAGCCTCCTATTACATGTTAAAAACTATAAGCATGATTTTGCTGCTCATATAGAGAGTTCATATCAAGATGAAGGAAACTCTATGGTTACTAATTTTTATTGTATTTGGCTTTGGGTAATTGTCTTAAACTCAATGAATCTCAATCTATTCATCTTTGAAATCATGACTAATTTACATGAATGTTATTGCATTTACTGAAACATACAAATATATTCTCCCATGCTAATATTGAGTTGAAGAGTCCTTATTATACATAATTTATTTGTTGTGTCCATACATGCGTGTTTACTTGGTAGTCAACTAGACCCTCTTTACCAGCAATAGGAATGTGGACAAGTAACTATACCTATCTCATCACATCATGTATCCTTACATTATGTAAGGTGGAAATATTAACTCTCTTCATATAGATGTTTGGCCAGAAGTTCAGAACTACTTGAGACTTTATTTTAAAATATAGTATGTATTGTAAGGTGCTATGCCAGATAGTTTTTATTCCTGTATCTTTGGTAAGGCATGGTCTCAGCTGTTTAAATTTCAAAATAAGGCCCCTCAGATGATTCCAATAAACAGCTGGAATGAAAAAGTGCTGCAAGTGTTGCAGAAGATAGCATATGCAGAATACCTCACCAAATGCATGTTGTGTCAGAAGCATCATTGTGTATAATGAGCATTCAGTATGGTTAGGTTTACTTCCACTGCCTGTATTCTGTCTCCCTTCACCGCCAAGTACAAGAACCTGATTAACCTTCTGGGCAGCCAATAGTAACATGCCAATGACTACCTTGTGGCTCTATTTTTACTTAATCAACAAATTTAAGCTACATAACTTTATGGTTCCATATGTTTCATTTTGTACTCAATAGTTTATAATAGAATAGTGGTTTAATCAGCTTTGTAAGTAACATTTCTTGTTCTTTCAAGAATGTCTCCATTTTTCAAATAAAATTTCCATGAAAATGAGAAAAAAATCATAAAATTGTAATTCATTTAAGCCCAATATTACCAGGCTCTGTGGACTGCACCATAGAATGAAGTCATGAAAATATCATGTACTGTATTGCCCTACCACAAGTGAAAATGGTACATGCCCTCACTGCTCCTTTCTGAAGAAAACAAAGTGCAGTAAAATCCAAGATATTTAATAACATGTACCTTTTCCTTCATCTGAAAAATAACTTTAAATTTGAAAAGCAAGAGAATCATGCAGAAGACAAAATGCACCCATGATCATACCACTTAAATATACTGCTAACAACTTATTAAATTTCCTCCTAAACCATTTATCATGACTAAATAAGAAAAAAAATAAACAAAATTGAATCATACTGAAAGTACATTGTTTAATCATTTTTATTCAATAACATTTTATGTACAATTTCTGATTTCCTACAGAATTACTTTAATGACTACATGGAACACCATAATTATTTAACCAGTCTCCTGTTGTTGGCTATTATATCATTTCTAATTTTCTATCTTATAATTATGCTGGGATGAAATAGTTATACATTATTTCCTTGAGATGTATTCTTAGAAAGGGAATTACTGATTCAATGGATCTGCTTATTTTAAAACATGTTAACATATATTTTCAAGTTGCCTTCAAGAGAGACAACCAATTTTACTCCTCCACAACACTGAATTTATCAAAAATGTTTTTTATGCTTTGTCAGTTTGATAGGCCCCAAACTGTATTTCTTATTTCAATTTAATAGCTACAATTTTTAAAACTCATAGTTATTACATATGGTGATGTTTTTGTGCCTTAAGTCAACATAGTTGAACAATAATAATTACCCTGAATGTACACTTTGACAATATTTTCACATTTATTTTTTCACATAATTTCCCTAGCAGCCTTGGAAGATAAATAATGGAACAAGTAGTTGTTAAAATATGTCACAAAGCATAACAATTAGCTCCTGTAGGTATTTATATCCCTATGTCAAAATTAGGGTAAATTTCTTCAGTAGGACCTGACATTCTCAGAATTGATTTTAAAAAAGAAGGAGGAGGAGAAGGAGGAGGAGGAGGAGGAGGAGGAGGAGGAGGAGGAGGAGGAGGAGAAAGTGGAAAAGGAGGAGGAGAAAGAGGAAAAGGAGGAGGAATTCATTTCCTAAAACTAATCCTGTTTGAATAGAGATGAGAAGGTATTTTTTCATCCTGGCCTGGTGAGGACCTGAGCTAACTACTTACTGGACACTTGCTTCTTCTCATGCTAAGCTTTTTGGCAAGACTTTTAAAATTTCCATTTATATAGCATTGTATAATACAATATTATAAATGCTATGTTCTATTTAATTCGGGCATTATTTTTGCCCAGTCTTCTGTCTACCTCCCTTTTATTTTATATGATTTTTATTATAATAGCAACACATTCTCATTGCAAAAACAATTAATTAAAAATGCAAATAATAGAATTAATCTACTTTCCCTTTATTGCCTACAATTCCATCTCCACAGCAATTCACTGTTAGTAGGATAGTGCTAGTCTTTTGGTCTTACCTTGTGATTTAAACATTTTACTCAGTTGGGACCATTGTATACCTATCGTTTTGTCACGTGCTTTGGTTGCTTGTTATTCAACAGTGTTCCATGTTGCTTAAGAGCACTACATTGGTGGGATATAAGTGGTCAAATCCACTGCTTCATTGATGAACATTTATGTTTTCCCCCAGTAAAGATGTTGCCGATATGAAAGTAAACATTTTTAGATGTACATTAAGTTTCCATAGTGAATTGTTAAATTAACCAAAGTGGTAAAAGGCGAGATAAAGGTAATTCATATTTACAATTTTGGTAGGCCCCCATATTCATTTTTAAAAATATACTTCCAACACATCTGTTCATAGGGCATTAGAGTATCTCTCCCATATTTTTACTGACATTGAATATATTAATTAGTCTTTATTTGCCCATCTCAGAGGCTTTTAAAAAATCTCATTGTTTTATTTTTTATTTATTTTATTTTTGGGGGGACTTATAATATTATAATTTTAATTTGATGGCAGTAAATTTCATAAAGGATGAGAAGGGCGGGAATTGGGATATACAAGTTAAGCATTTATAATCTAAATTTGCTCTAAATCAGTCTGAGGTTGACCATAATTTTATATAGGTAGATATATTTGAATTTTATACATAGTAAACTGTCTTTACATTAACATTGCCTGATTTCCTTTTGGGTTTCTAGAACTTTCTTCTTGATTAGTATGCTTTCCTTCTGTTAACCTAAAATAGATGTCATGTTCAGTCATGTATTATGCATGTTTCTCAGTTATTGTCATCTTTATATAGTTTTTGATGTTGAGAAATTTAAAATTTTTAATGTACACTTATTTTTAAGTTTTTTTGTCACATCTATAAGTTAATATTTATTCCTATTTTTTCATATGCTATTTTCATATGTTTTATTATTTTGTTTTTCAGATTTATTTAAGTCTTGATTTTAATTAGAATTTATTGTTAAGCAAAACATTTTAAAACTGTATTTATGTAGATTCACCCATATGTGCAAAGTATCTGTGTATTTCCCCAAATTAATAGCTAGAATACTAGCTATTAATTGTTTTTTGGCCCTTCAAATATCCATTTATCTCATGTCAAAGTTCTTAATTATTATGATATTATGAGGTATTTTATATCTAGAAAAGGTAAATTTATCAAATTGTTTTCTAGCATTATGGCTATTCTTGCCTCTATTTTTTCATACAATGTTAATGTTATTTTTCTCAAGAATTAAAAAGATGAAAATTTGATGACAATTCTTAAACTAAACCTTAGGATGGTGGAAGAAAGCAAACACTGTTTCATTTGGCCATATTCCCATTGGCTGTTGAAGGAGATAAATAGTTTAGATCTTCAACAACTTGATTTTTCTAATTGTTTACAGTTTTATTCATTAGTAGCTATTTCACTGATCAGAAGGAATTTTCATGTAATGAATAGGATAATTCAGTTTGCTGAAACCGTATGAAGAAGAGTAAAAAGACAAATTTTCATTCAGTAGTTTCAAGATTTTTTGCTCATCTGAAAAGCCACACAGCTGCTTATGGTCTGCTAGCACTTGAATTCTCAAAGAAACTGGAAAATGAAAGAAATAACCTACAAAGAGAAATATATGAGTCAGAGCATGCAGTGCCTCCCACTTCATCTCAATTACAAGTTGAATTAACTTGAATTAACTGAATTAACCGGCACTCTTAAGCTCAGTTTTTCTTAAGATAAGAGCTACTAAATGCAAGTAAAAACAGAGAAAGAAAGAAATGTATGTATGGCTAACTTATCTAAACATGGAACACTTTTACTTACATAGAGCTTAAGACCTAACAGTTTAAAGGAAATCTGAAGTTGAACATTAGATATATATATTCAATATATAACCTCATGTTAAAAATAAAGTTGTAGAAAAACTCCAAGATAAAATAAAAGTGAAAATGACAAATATCTGTGTGTAGAATTTCAATGTTGTTTTCTATACATGAAAAACCATATCAGAGACCATAAGCCAATCCACTCAAGATCACTAGCCTTGACCATCTGACTTACAAAGAACCAGTAGTTACCAATCCAATAAATAAGTGACCTATCTCCTTACCTGTATTTCTTCTTTCTTCCATCTCCTCCCAGTACCCAGATTTGATGTCATAGTACCAATTGGTTAGAAAATAAAGGAAGAGGTGAAAGTACAAAGGAGAAAAAAAAATAAAAAAACACCTTCTTTTCCACTATTGAGAACTCAAACACAAAGATGGCCTGATCTGTGTAAATAAAGAAAGTTAAACAAACAAAAAAGTATGCAATTCTAATGTAAAATTTTAGTTCATGTTTTAAACACAAAACATTAATGTTTTAAAGTGATTTTAGGATTACTGTTGTTTCAGAGTAATCCAGAAAAGTACTGAATTTTGTTATGGCTTCTGCCCAGAAAAAGGAAATTTGAGAAAACTATATTCTAGTCAGTTCAATGAAGAATTTACAAATGAAAAAGTATGTAATTATAAACTCTTCCCTCAAAGAGTTATTTCAACACATAATGTAGTTAAAACATCCTGACGTCCTAAAGAAAAACACAAAAACTTCTTTCTTCCTCCTAAATAATTATCATTTATTTATGTTCAATTGGAAACCTAGTCTTGAATTCACTCAATTCTGAATCTCATGAGGCCTGCAAGGGTTAGATGGTTCAATCATAAAGTGCTTGCCTAGCCTGTGTGAAGTTCAATTCCCAGCACCAAACAAAAACAAAACCTACAAATTACAGAAAAAAGGAATTAACTCTCAAGAAAGAAGATTATTAAAACTTGTTTCAAGCACCATTTTCAACAAATTTCATGTATAGATTCAAAATTATTCGAATGATATCTGAGCCCTGTCTTTTCGGCTCCTGTCAACTTGGAGAGTAGACTTTTGACACAACCTATCTATCCAAAAGCAAATCTTATGGAACTGAGAATGGGTAATTGCAACTCTCCCCATCAGGAGTCTTCTCTCTGCCATCAACCTTACCTCCACTACCCTCTTCACCATCTTGTGACTCTCACCAGAAACGTTAATGTACAGAATGTTCATATTTCTTCAAACTTATAAAGGTAAGATTTTTTCATTCAGCCATTCATCTGTCCATTTATCTATACATTTATTAATTATTCACCTAATATTTATACTTTTACATCATGCCAGATGGCAAAGGTTAAAAAATAAATAGGAGAAAAGTTAATATAAGATGCTCAAGGGGAAGTTGTCCATCTTCAAATTTTGTCAAGAAAAATAATAGATAATGTCACTCATCTTCATTATATGAACAGACAAGAAAGAGGATTAATGGTGGCAACTTCTTGGAAAGAGTGGTTAGAAGCCTTGGATGTCTTTCTCCACTTGTTTGGAAAAGGCTATGATTTGCAGCCAGGCAATCTCTGAAAAGTGAGTTGATACAGGGTTGGAGAGAGAGTGTCCCACACAATGGAATGTTTCTGAAGGATATCTGCATATACATCTCAAAAGAGCCAAGAGGGGTATTCTGAGAGCATAATCCAATGAGAGCATTAAATTCACATCACAAGGGCACCAATGAAATAAGGTATTTTAATCTCTTTAGGCCTTACTTCCCAGTGAACCCAACATTTGAAGGGAAAGAAATAAAGCTATATCTGTAGTCTAATTTCTGTTGCTAATAGTACAATATTTCAGACCAGGTAAGTTATAAAGAAAAGAGTTTATTTTGGTTCCTGGCTCTACAGGTACAGGGTTGAGGAAATGCATTTGGTGATGACCTTTATGCTGCCAAAATTCCAGGCAGTGCAGGGCATCACATGGCAAGAGGCAGGAATCAAGCCTTGCATATATGTCTCCTCTGGAGTCTCACCCTCTTCTCATAAAGCTATCAAGATTCAATTGTGGGGTTCCATCCTGATGACTTTATCCTAATCAAACCTCAATAGGTCCCACTTTGAAACACCATAGTCAATAGATTAAGTTTCCATTGTCTTAATACCTCACGATGAGGATTTGATTTTAACACATGAACTCTTGTGGGACACATTCACTCATATTCAAACCATAAGCAGTCATAAAAATGGTGAATCTAGGAAGAGAGTAGGCACATCACACACACATACAAGGTGTTTATTTGTCTCTTTTAATTTTGGGGGTCTGGGTCCTGCAAAGAATTATAACTGGGGAGGACAGAGGTTTGAACTGACCGGAAGATCAAAGCTTTGGTATAAGATTGCTTTGGGCTTTTTCATATCTGAGAATGGGACTAGATGATAAAAAAAAATCTTCAGTATTTCACATTATCCCATTCAGCACTTTCAGCAAATTAGTTATATACTGTTTTTAAGGAGCAGAGTTTCTAGAAAGACAGAAAGGCTATGTATAAATCATTAAAATGCAATTCATTTATTCAACCAATATTTATTGACGATGTGCTATATGCTAGGCATTGTTCCAGGTACTGGGAATACAGCCATGAACACTGTGTTAGATCCCTTAATACAGGCTTAAGAAAAGGTACTTTGAAATTGAAGAAGCAATTAGTTCTGTCCTGGGGTTTGTGGAGAGACTTCATGGAGGTAATGTTTTTATATATCTTGACAGAAGCAGAAGTTTGCCAAGTTAGGAACCACCAGGAAGCAGAAACAGTATGTGTACAGAGAAAAAGGGGAAAATTTGAAACAGCAGAGTAACTCTGTGCTGTGAGTCAGCGTGGTGTCTTGGGGAAACATAGACTGAGACAAACAGATCTAAATTTGTATCTAGGTGATATAGCATCTGAATATACAGGTGATAATTGTATTAGCCTGTCTGTGCCACATTAGCACACCTTTTCAGTTTTTCTCAGGTAGAGATTATGAATAAAAGATTTTATTTAGAGATTTAGAGATTATGAATAAAAGATATCTCACCTGGTGCTAGGCTCAGGACTCCTCAATTCCAAGGTCACCCTCTCATGTGTCAGAAAATATCAAAGTTATCAGTGGTGTTCTGATATCTTCTAATACATTGGTTAGGGAGATTGCTTCCAGTAACACTTGTGTCTAAAAGATGAATATTCTCCATTGGCGAATTCACACTATTTTTTTTTCTGAATAGAAATTATTTATCTATAATTTTGATGAAGGAAGAAATACATCTAATCCAGGAAAAGAAATAAACCAAGTTATAATTAAGGATGGAAAGGTGTTATAGGCAGATTATACACTATTGTTCAAACATCATAGATATTAAATTTAGAGATACTAAAATGGATACATTCATCATGTAAAAAATCCCAAATGCTCTTTAATAAACATAGATAATACATATCAGAAAGTGTGATATGTAGTCTTTATTTTATTTAATCCATCTCAAAATTTTACAAAGTTAGCACCCATAATCAAATTATGTTATCAGGGAAATTAAATATACACTGATACACACCTGGTAAATCATGCACCAGTTGTCTCTGATTTCAGAATCCAAGACCTTATCCACTGTTGAACATTGCTCTTTATTTGAATCACTCTCATAATTGGCATTTCTGACACAATTCCCAGAAACTGACACTCATATCTGGGAAGCTAGGTCAGGGTCAGTGGACAATTGAGGGCCCACAGTGGGACATTCATGTTTTCTCCCTCCCTCTGATTCCCCTGTTGTACCTGAGCTGGGTTTCCATAGGTTGCTTCAGTTTCTCTCACATGAAGGTGATTTATTTCTTCATCTGGGGCACTATCATGAGTTTCAGAGGCTGGTATTTTTGCTGTGTTGACTGAATTCTCTAAGTATCCACTCACTCCGCCCTTTACGTGTTTCCTTGGCTTTCACTCAAGCAGATGGCTAGATGTCTCCTCAACTTGCTAGATTCTATCTAGGCTCCTGATGGATTATAAAATTTAAAGTCCATTCTTCCAGTTATTGTAGCCATCATCAAAATCAGTATCAGTATCTCTATCATCACCACCATTATATTGGTTAGATATTAAAAACAACTATTGTAGTCCTTTGGCTGATATCAATAATGGGCAACTGTGTGAAAATCATTCACTTAAAAGGCAGGTTTGTGGCTTCTTTCCTACTTGAAGAAAGAACTGCAGACTATGGGTGATTCACTCTTTCCAATAGTCAATTGCAGGGTCATTCTAACCACAAGATCTATTCAGTGCCCTCTGCTCATCATATGACACTTGCTGAACAGGATGCGTAAGTATGTGGATCAATTTTCTGAACTTACCAGTGGGAATATTTTGTCTTCTTGGTGGCCATAGGGAGGTTGTACGAGTTCAATCTAGAGGTTTGACAGGGTATTTCTTTGGACATCAGAGCCAAGACCTGCTGTTTACTCAAGTCCTGTCACTTTTGGCATCAATGTGCACAGTTTCTGCCAAGGCTGACATACCATTCTTCTCTCCCTCTCTTCAGTAGGCAGGCTCCCCTGCCAAATCCACCTAAAATAGCTCCTTCAGTTCTGCCTGATACTCATTAACTCCTGTGAGGCAGGCAAAAATTTATAAATTTTGGATATACTATCACCTATTGCAAAATTAATAATACAAAATGAAAATTCTACTGACAACATGAACAAAGGGAAAAAAATAATTGAAATATCATCTCATAGTTTTCACTGTCTTTGTTGTTGTTGTTGTTTCCTTAACTCACTTCATAGGATGATTGACTTCATCGATAATCATTGAGGTCTCTTAAAAACTATTTTTCCAATAAATTCTATTTTTCCCAAAGTTCTACTGTGTGCATAAATCTCTCATGAATAATATCCTATTATTAACATCCCTGAGGGGATTAGTTTAACTAAGACATTGTCATTATTGTTTTTAATATTATTATTGTTTCTGGAGAACCTGCTTCAAAGGGAGCATTTTGCTTTTATTGTCATTTCTCATCACAACATGGTTAAGAGACAAATATCACTCTTTTGCCTATGAGCTAACAAAGGGCCAAATATACTGCTTTTCTCTTCCAAGGTCACAGACTTAAGAAGAATAGGATTGCTATCAAGTTTCCCTAATACTAAAAATTACTTTCCTTCTCATTTTATATAATTTTAGCATTAAAGTGAACAAAAACTTAAATTATTTTTGGAATTAATAAACCTATATTATGCAAAGTATTACTCAGAAATGTAATTAATATGCTTCTTTAAGTTTGTTGTTGTTGTTGTTGTTGTTGTTGTTTGTGGCATTCATGGACAGTAGATATAGCATTGAGTAAGGATGAACAAAAAGGTATTTTTTAATTTGGTTAGTACATTTGGAAGGTAACCTAGAATCCATGTACTCCTTATAGTGTAAATTCTGAGTTTGTGACTGAGAGAGATTAATTCACTTGTCTAGTTCCATGAATTATTTACTGAGCATCCCCAGGATCATTCTGACTCATGGTACAAAGTAGAGGAGTAAAAATGCCTTGGTTTTTAACTCTACTATGTAGATTTCATAACCACTCTAATAATCACAAAGGATTACACTGGTGGAAATAAGTCTAGAATTGTTTCTTAAACCTCATATTTGCTGTTTTAGTGAAATTTAGAAATACTAAAATATTGGACTATGATTATAGTTTTCATTCTTAGAGATCTTTTTAAATAAAGTGATTGCCTTCAGTTTTCATAAGAACTCTAATCTTTGCTGTACTGCTTCAAAAATAATTATCCTGTGATCATATACCTAACTTCTGACCTATTGGTCTTTGTTTCTCAAATATCTTGGGAAGACAAGGAGTCAAATATCAGTGGAATCTATGTGACATTTGATGATGTCTGCTTTGGTAATAACAGATGTTAATGGAATGTGTTTTGTGTCTTAGTAATCCCAGGTGTTAAAAGCACAAAATGGTCCTAGATAGAATCTGTGGATGGCTACTGTTGAGATGGGATTCATGCTAACAGAACCATTCTTTGCACCCAGAAAACCTATTATAGTATAGGGTTTGGAGTGAAGACATGATTTCATGTAATACAGAATAGGGACTTTACTCCCACAAAACCATTTATTTTCCAGCTTCAACATTTTTAACTTCTTTTTTTTTTAGGGGCAAATATGTCGAAGAGGGGTTAAAATATTAAATCATATATATGCTCAAACTCAAACTTGAACTGGGATTTGTTTTCTCCTTAAAGAATAATATATAGGTTTGATAATTTAAAGCCAATGTCACTAATCACATATCTTTTCTTCTGAATCACCCAATTCCATTTTCAAGTCAATATTTTAAGAATAAGAAATGAACAGCAAATAATAATTGAGAAAAATGATGGTCTCTTGGAGCCATTAGGGACACCGATATAAATATGTTTTTAGTATTTCATCTTTAGAACTCTAATCATAAGTTTCCAGATTATAAATTATTACAGATACATTTATAAACATTCCAAAATGGGACAGACATATCGTGATAATGATTTCTAGCAAATTCAAAACACACAGAAGACAAGTACCTAGGATCTTACTGTGTATCATAATTTCTCGTCTTGAGTCAGAGGGGAGTTGGACTAACGCAAATCCACAGAATTGTACACATAAACATACTGCCTTTCAGAGATCATATATATGCTTCCAGCTTCTCAGTAATGAACTATTCCAGTTATTATTCTTGTCCTCAAGATATGTGTATGCATATCCAGGTGTATGTGAGAGCAGGAAAATGATTGACAACTGTAAATTGAACTCCTTTGTTTTTTTTTCTGATAGATTTTCCCTCTGAATAGGAAGTTGTTATTAATTTACATCTCGGGTGAGAACAAACAATATGAAAGACATGTGACCATGTCAATGTAAAGTGTTAAAAAATATGTGTTTATATGATAATTTGAAAAAGTAAATTATTACAGATACATTTATTAACAATTATGATAATCATTACACAACACATATACATTTATTTTAAATATAATTACATATATAATATCATTGTGTATACTTCATTCAAATATATCTCATTTATATTTATCAGTTTTACCTCCCCAAACCTGGAGTGTGGGTTTGTTCCGACCAAAGACAACTAATGGGAAGATATCATGCCCAAATCTAAAAAGTTCATATAAGTCAAGGAAATAAATATGGAGTCATTATTTTTCTTCCTTCTTTCCTTTGATCTATGCTTACAGTCATTGAAAATGTACCTATTAAAACTTTCAATGCTTATGATGTCTTCAGTGTAACATATTTTCCAGTATTGGATGTGGAATTTCATCTTGATGTAACCTAAAAATATTATTTCACCCAACATATGAAATCAAGTCTGACAGCAACAGTTCCTAGAGGTGGCAAGTAAGAGGCTGCCAACTAGATGTGGTCCTACACGCTGCTGTTAAGGATTGCTCAAGATTTTTAGTCATCCTCTCTCTTCCCCATATGTTTGACCAACATTTTTTATTATCCTTGAGCATCTTCCTTAGGAAAGAACTTATCATGTGACAACTTAACTCAGAGAGTTTTGTTTTTTTTTTTTTTGTTTGTTTGTTTGTTTTTTAACGCTCCATGGTCTTACCTTATTGATTTAGTGAGTCATGTGTCATGTCTGAGACAGTGGCATATTATTCTACTTGAAGGTTCTCTATTTAGATATGGCATCTTTTCAAGTTCTGACCTCCAAGTCATTTTCCAAACCTATGATGCTGCAGGCAAGATATTTGGTTGGAATTAAACAAACATGTTTTTGTGCCTACCAATTCTTTTTAGATGTTTTAATATTTTATTTTATTTTTGATTAACATTCATTGACTGTACCTGATAATAAGATTCAGTGTGTTATTTCAAAGCACTCTAAAAAGCTTCTGCACAGCAAAGGAAGTAATCAACAGGGTAAAGAGACAACCTACAGAATGGAAGAAAATATATGTCACAATTCATCTGACAAACGATTAACATATAGAATATCATAAAAATGAAGAAAAAACAATAATAACAACAAATGGAACAAGTAATACAATTAAAATGGGAAAATGATCTAAATAGACATTTTTCGGAAGAAATCTAAATATGAAAATATATCTGTCCATTTTTATCCTTGATTCACATGTAAAAATATGTTTTTGGTTTATAAATAGTTGTAGAACCACAATTAACCTATACTTTCACATCTCCAATAACCTTTGAAATAAAGTGCCCATTGATGATTCAGAATTCCACAGGGCACGATGAGCAGAAATTATAAGACTAAAACAGCACAATTATTAATAATGATATTTCAGAATAACTTATTATATTAGAAATATTAGTTCAGTTTCCTTGGTATTCTGCTGAACTTTATATACATATTTTCACAATTTCAGAGATCCTATGAGGGTGATACTATCATTTTCTGATTACAAATTTCTTGTACTTATTTGAATCCCTAAACTGCTTCCCATGGTACATTGCTGGGGAGTGTGGTATCCCTATCAGAAAATATGCAATATCTACTTAGTAATTCTTCACTATTTTAAAACCAGAAGAAAAAGAATTCTCAGAGGAAAGTAGAGATCCCTACTTCATATATAATAAATTTATTGCCTCTTTCATCTATGCATACAATTTACCAACTAATTATATCAATCTAAGTGGTTCAGTGTTGAATTGCTGCTTCTGCTCACTTAAGGTATAACAAAGTCTGGATGATGTCATTTATAAAATGTGGAAGTGGAAAATTACATTTGCATAAGTGTGATAATTTATACAAAATCTCCAAGGCGGTGCCCAGTATATAAATGTCAGTATGCATGATTTCCTTTCCCTCATATATCACTAGTCTATCCTAAATTGAAAGTTTCTACAAATGCTCATCAAGTATTTTCTATAAAAATATTTTGAAAAATTACCTCTTGTCTTCTGATTTTAAAAATAAAAGCATGCCTCAAGAGAAGTGGTGTACACCTGTAATTCCAGCTACTCAGGAGGCTGAGGCAGGAGGATTGCAAGTTTAAAGCCAACCTCGGCAATTTAATACAGTCCTAAGCAATTTAGCGAGACCCTCTCTCAAAACAAAATATAAATAAAAGGCTAGGGATGTTGCTCAGTGATTAAAGTTCCCTGAGTTCAATCCCCAGTATTGAAAACAAACAAATAACAAAATAAATAAATACACACTTTGCAGAATATTTGAATATTTCAGTAATGAAAACTAATAGAAACTAACTTTAACCAGGTATGGTGGCGCATGTCAGTAATCCCAGCAGGTGGCATGGCTGAGGCAGGAGGATCACAAGTTCAAAGCCAATCTCAGCAATTTAGCAAGGCCCTAAGAAAGTTAGCAAGACCCTGTCTCAAAATAAAAAATACACTGGGGATGTGGCTCAGTGGTTAAGTGCCTTTGGGTTGAATCCCCATTACCAAAAAACAAAACAAAACAAAAAAAAAAAAAACCTAACAACCTAACTTGAACAATTTGTCTAGTGTCAGAAAACAGATGGCCCACACATATAAGAAATTTTGGCAAGCTTTAGAGAAATTTAGATGTTTCCTGAAAAACCAATATTGTTACCACCCCTAGGCCTAGAATAAGAAGTAGATATGGTAGTGACTAGAACCCAGAGATAGTACCTATATGGAGAAGGCTGCCTAGCAGAAGTTTTGAGCTTCATTAAATAAGTGCAGGTAAGCCACCGTGGCTTAACAGGGATAGAAGGAATAAATACCCTGATCTCATTTTCCTGATACTTCTATAAATCCTTCTAGTAACTTTAATAGACTGAATCCAGAAAGCAGCCAGAAATCAAGAGAAGTGTTATGGTGTAGATATGAGGTGTCCAGAAAAAGCACATGTATGACATACTGCAAGAAAATTCAGAGGTAAAATGATTGGGTTATGAGAGTCTTAATCTAATCAACACATTAATTTGCTGATAGGCATTAACGAGTTGGTTACTACAGACAGGTAGTGAGTGCTAGATGAGGTAGGTCCTGGGGGGCATGTCTTTAGGGTATATATTTTGTCCATGGTGAAGGACAGCTTCCTGATAGTCATGTTTTGTGTTGCTTTCCTCCTCCATATCCTTCCACCATGAATTTCTGCCTTTTCTCCCATCACAGAGTTGTGGAGTTGGCAAATCTATGGATTGAGGTCTCTGAAACTATAAGCCCCAAATAAACTTTTCCTACTCTAAAACTGTTCTTGTTGGATTTATTGGTCAAAGCAGCAAAAAAGCTAACTAAAATAAGGAAAAAAGGAAAACTGCAAGGTCCTCCTCCCAGAATTTAGAGTAGAATTGATAATACTTAAGAGAAGATTTATAGTAGGCTAAAGAAGATGTGGAATAATTTCGTCTTTTCTAACTGGTAATACAGCTAGCTTTCCATTTAAATGCACTTAGTAAGTTTAGTAAATATTGCTGATGATGTCATCTCATAGCATATTAGAAAGAATTACTATAAGTCATTACTTGTGGTAGTTGGTTGTTACCATTTATTGGGCTTAATATTTTATAATCAAGTCTCCAAGAATTTCTCTGGTAGAGAATTTTAGAATTTTATGTAAACTTGGTCAAGTTTGAGTGCACCTTAGTGACCCTGTGTTTTCTTTATGATCTTTACCCAGTCTGAGAAGTTCACATTCATCTTCAAGAAAAAGTCTTTAATTTCTTTGTGTTAGTTTCATTTTGTATTCCTTCTAAAAATAGTAAATTTTTGTGTTCTAGTGACTGACACATGGTGTGATTATTGCAATAGTTTTTCATTATAAATATCAAAAATAGAATTGAAACTACTTTAAACAAAAGACTCTATCGACTTATAAATCTATAAATTACCCAGGCATATTTGGAATTAGAGATAGACAAATCTTAATCTACAGGCTCAAAATTTATATCATAAGAACTCTATCTAATGGGATGTCTAGACAAAGTAGCTACCTACCATTATCTATCTATTCATTGATTTACCTGTACATCTATACTCTTACCACGTATCTATATAAATAGATACTTATATCTATATCTGTATCTTTATCTTACCATTGTTTTTCCTTGGCGTGGCTTTATTCACAAAAGACATTCTTCACTTATAAAGGTGACACTCAACAGATATAGGTGATAGTATAAAATGTTAGTAGCCCAGCAGAAAGTGAAACCCACCAGCTTTTCTGTCAAAGATTTGCATGGTGATTCTTAGAGTCCGTTTTGAATCATTTCACCATCACTGAATAAATAACTACAAAAAAAAAAAAACACTCATACAGGTGAGCCATAGGCAAAAGCTATTGATAGTTTTCTTCTGTATATCCTAAATATTTCATGGCTCTGTGGGTGTGTGTGTGCATGTGCATGACATACCTGAAATTAGATTTCAGTGATCTGACTCCACTTCCTAGAAATATCTCTTCAGGAGGAGGGGTAATGGCAGTCTGGAAGGAAATAATTAACTCTTTTGAAACAAACCTAGTCAATACCCTAGGTCCAGAAGAAAGGGATGAAATATTTGCTAGAAGATAGAAAATAACTTGGAAATTGTCTTAGGTATGAGGGAAGATTAAATCTAGTATTAAAGAAAATTCAACACATAAGAGCAAATCAACTTTGAAATAAAACGTTTATTCAGAACTTCTTAAAAATTAATTGCAAAATCAAGCACATTCACGATGGAAGCTCAAAGGAAAATGGCTTTTAATAATTGTCATGTGTATATCTGTAAAATCTACTTAAAATTAATATTAACAGCAAACCTATCATTAAAGAATAAAATTGTCCTAAAAATACGATTCAAGTGATATTCGAATTCTGACACTGTCATAGAGTGACAAAAGCACAAATGAAATTGTGGGTCAATCCAACAAATTTTTCAAATCAAGCAAAAAAAAAAAAAAAAAAAGGTAGGATCTTGTTTGTTTAGTCAACCGTTTCTATAAAGCTGCTTCTTAAACCTTTTAATGTTGTGTCTTAACTCTCTAGCACCATTTATTTAAAAAAGCTCTCTACAAAAATTAAGTGCATATGTGAATTACTATGGTCTCTCAACCTAATGAATTGCATCAGTCCAAAATACAAATCTATCTGCTTTGGGTGGCAGTGAACCACACCCCCACTTGGGCTATAATATGGAGTCGTAGGGCAAGTTAAAAGACTTCACATTCCTGAGGCCTAGCATATTCTCAAGGTATAATTCCCTCTCCTTGAAGGTGGGTGGGATTTTGAATATGATAATATATCATATTGTGATAGGATACATTACATAGCACAGGGGAAGATTTATTTATTTATTTTTCCCAGGTGTAATAAAGGTTGAGTTTCGTTATTCAAAAGAAAGTCTCATCTAGCAGGGATTGACCTAATCAGAGGAGTCTTTAAACAGTGGTCTAGAGGGAAGAAACACGATGAACAATGTGAGTGCTTATCAGTCTTAAAGAAGAAAAGAGCCAAGTTTGGAAAGGGCTATGTGGCAGGAAGAAGTTGGCAGCATCTAGGAGCTAAGGACCCAACTCCTTCAAACACAAGAAAATGAGTTTTAAAACAATGAGATTGCAGGAGAACTCTGAGGTTCAATAAAGATCATAATTAGCCAACATCAGGATTGCAACTTTATAAAACTCTGAGCAGGCAGTGAAGGTGCTCAGAATCCTTACTCATGGAAATAAATGTGAGTAAATAAATGTATTTTTTAAGCTGTTAAATTTGTTATAATTTGTTATGGAGCAACAGAGAGCTATTGAGCATAGCTTCTCTGCACTTTTATAATTAAAGGTACTATTTCCACATGTAATTTCTCAGATTCTCAAAATAGTATATTATGCTCAGATAATCAGTGCAGTCATTCAGGAGTAATCCATGTGTCAAAAAAGTAAATGATACTATTCACAAATTTTCCCCTAAAAAATAAATATTCTTCTTTTAAACTTGTTTTGAATTTCCTAAAACAGACTTTTAAAAAAACTAATGTTGGAAACAACAATGTTGGAAACAAAACCATAATGATAAAGATGAATTTCTATTTCATAACTCAATGAAGAGGAAGTATAATATGTGCAATACATTTCTACTGGATTATAATACTAGAAGTCATTGCCTTATAAATTGTGCTTCCAGATCAAAGACCATCCCTGATTTAAGAACTTTGAAATGAAGAGATTGTCTCCCTTATTAGTGCTCCTTTTGGCTTCCCCACAAATAGAGAAGGATATAATCCAACAATTTTTTTAATCAACCCAAAACAAGTAGGGTCTTGTTTGTTTAGTCAACAGTTTCTATTATGTGTATAGGAAACTGCTTCCTAACCCTTTCAATTTTTTATCTGAACTATAGTGCCATTTATTAAAAGAAGATCTCTAGACAAATCAAGTGGATCCATTTTCTATGGATGCTGCACTGAGGAGTTATAGTGAAATTTACTCATCAGGACCTGGGATTAACAGAGGGTTGAGAACATAAGAGAAGTGAGGAAAGAAAATATTTTCATCTGTTTTTCCTGTAAAGTTTTCTTCCATTAGTAATCCAACTAGCTAAGTAATTATGGATGGAGATTTTTGGAAGGAGATATATACAATAGGCATGCATCCCTAGAAGGTCAAATTAGAGGTCATCCAAGGGACATGCAGAATTTCATTAGAGAAGCCCAGCTTGACACTATGTCATGTCCAATGTCCACTAATGCAAGGTGATGAGCTTAGGTGCAGGAGTGGTGAAAAGCAGATGAGTGCTTTATCTAATAATGACTCAAAGATCAATATAAGCTTGACAAAGAACTGCTGAATACCAGAAGGAAAATTAAAAGTATAACTCTGTAAATAAGTTCCAAATTCTGTGATTTAATATTTGATGTAGAAACTACATTTTATTTTCAGTTGTATATTATTTATTTATACATTTTACTTATTCAACACACATTTGTTGAACACATACTATACAGCAGGCAATGTTGGAAAGAACACTATAATGATAAAGATGAATTTCTCTCCAACTCAATGGAGAGGAAGAATGATATTTGCAATACATTTCTACTGGATTATAAGGTTTGACACCTGTGTTTTCTTTTATTTTCTATTATTTTTTCTTCTACCCATGATTTCTTAACAGAGGTCCTGACATACAGTGAGTTCTTTGTAAGTGTACATTAAATATATAAATACACAACCAGTTTACTCACTACTTATTGAGGCAGAAATTTACAAAATGAAGTCAACAAAATTGCCTTGCGTTCCTGTCTTAAAATAATCTTCAAGCATAATAGAATAGTAAATGGAAAATGACATTTTAGACTCTCATAGCTTGAAGTTAAAAAAAAATGAATGGTAGAAAAAAAGCACATGTTGCTAAAGGATATGAAGGAATTCCATTTTGTGAATTCTCAATTGCTTCTGGGAATAGCAGTGGTAGCGCCTACTCTTGTATTTTGGAAGTGGTTAATGCGTTCTAGGTACCGGGTTAAGAGCTACAAAAACAGAAATAAAAAAAATAGCTCCTGCCCTCAAGGATAAACGCATACATAAAAAAGAACAAGCCATGATGGGAAGTTCTAATGTGAAGAATTTTTCAGGATTTTGTGAATTATATAAGAGGTCCACCAGTCCAGAGAGTTGGAAGTATGTGGGGGTAAGAGCAAGGATTATAAGAGGGTCACCTATGATTATGAGAAAGAATAATGAGTTTTTTCCTTTTTTGCAGGAGAGTAGGGGGTGGCATTCCAGATAAAGAGTTATATAAATATAAATGCAAAGTCATGGAAACCTTAAAGAAAATGGTCTTTCAAAGGGGCAAACCTCTAGGACAGTGGGCCTGTTGAAATTATGCATGGTACAGGTGGAAAAGCACAAGAACCCAGGCTGATGCAGTAGAAAGTGGAGGAAGGAAATTGGCTTACAGAATTACAGGGGAAATAGAACCTGGTCATCGTAAACACAGAGGAGAAAGGGACCATTTGCAGGTGACTTCCTTAGTTACATAGTGAATAACTGATAGGGCCATAAATTTAATCCAGGACAGTGTGAGCCCCAAACCTTTTATGCTATCTTCCTTTAGATCATATCTTTAAAAAAATAAAGGGAAACTTCACAGCACCACTGGGCAGCCATTATAACATTCACCAGGGAAAGCTACAAATAGGGATTGAGGTAAATTTGGCAAGGTTGTGAGAACTAGGGGAGGACATGGACCCAGTGAGCAGAAAGATGGAGGTGGACAGGAAGTTCCAGTTATGAATTCAAGACACAGGAAGAGGGAAACACAGGAGGCACGAATTCCAAAATGAATAGAAGCTCAAGCCGTAAGTCAGGGCATCCACTTAAGACTTAGTAATTTAAGAACACAGACAGATAGGCAACTGTTGGAGATTTCAGCAGTAGAAAAGAAGACTCAATTACAGGAAGCCAGAGTCAAGGTGACAAGTGCCATTATTGGACACACAAAATACTTGACAAGGACCAAATCAGTGCCAAATAAGAAAAGCCCCAATTCCTGGACAGCCAGAATACCAAAGTTGGTAGCAAAGTAAATTCAGTTACTTTCTAAACAAATTGCTCACAAAAAGAATCTCGTATTTCTATCATGAGAAACTATGGTCTCATGATGTGAGGGTCAAATGACCAGAGAGATTTAGTGGATTCTTCTGTACAAGTTACAGAAGTATCGGACAAATGCAAGGCACATCATTACAGGTATTTTTCCTTTTCTTTTTAAATTATGTGTGCACTTGTGATTTCAAATGACTGGAGATAAGTCAGAAGAATTGGAATTATATCTGTCATGGGCACACAAACATGCAAATTTTTGTCCTTTTCTATTTAGCATTTTTCCCCCACTTCTAAGACTTTCTTATGGCTCAGCAGTAGGATGCAGCTAAAATTTGGCCATGAAATTTGAAGGATCTCAGTTGAAGGACCAATTTTGGTTGCTATGTGACTTTGGATAACTACTTAAAATCCTGAAACTCACTTTAATGTGGGTGTTGATAATAATATACACACTTGGTAGTGTTTTGAATTGTATATTGTATAATTTGTGGAAATGCTTAGCAAAATGTGAACTACTACCAAAAATGGTACTTATCATAAACTATAAGAAAATGAATAGTATTAGAATCTGTAATTGTCTCATAAAACAAGACAAATCTATTATTTTCTTAGAGAAATAATTGCAATTGGATACTCAGTATAACTTTAAAATAAACACATAAAACAAAAACAAAACCTGTACAGCTTAACTTTTATAAACAAAAGATTTAAGGATAAATTGGTCATTTAGACAGATTCTTCTAGTTCTTAGTGAGTTCTATTTCTTTTTTTTTTTCTTCCTTAGTCTTTCTCACTTGAAGAGGCAGGTTTGTAATCTGTTTCACTAGTTGATAAGCTTTTCAAATTCCCTAAAAGATAATTAGGTATTTTTCGCCTACATCATGGAACTATTTTGTTCTCTGACTCTTGTGATGTCAGACTCTAGCTACCCTTGCAATTAACCATGCACCAAAGATGCCTATGAGAAAACACTGCAATTATTGTTTCATAAGGTCTTCAAAATGTTGAGATTTGATCATTCTGTAGAACTCGGTAAATCTTCTAAATGAGAAGGTAAATTTTGTGAATGAGAATGTGTCAGAGAATAAGACCAAATTGCAATTAAACATCTATGTGGTGATCTTTATACCCCAGAGTTGGAGGAAGAGAAAAATAACCTAAATGTACCAGGTATGCTGAGGAAACCCAACTCCAAGTTCAGCTCTCCATTTCAGAGATGGTGCATCCTCATTGTTTAAGTGTAGGCAATAGAGTCACAGGGTTCTCTCTTGAAATAGGCTTTGCCACTACGGTGACCATGAATTTTTAAATTGTATGATTGTTATCTTTGAATAGGAAACCAGCAAACTCTTCACCTCATTGTTCATGTTAGTAAAGATGGACAAGCAAACACTAGCACAGAAAAACCTTATAATGTTAGCTGATGTTGCTGTAAGTTAAGTGTACACAAAATAGAGAGTAGTTTAAGTCTGTTTTAGAACTTGCCTTCAATTACTCTTAGTTTGGACAGCTGACCAGATGGTGGAACATCACAATCCTGTTGGGAGGCTATCAACAGGAAACATGCAAAGCAAAGCTGGTTAACTGCTTTTTACGTGTGGAAATGAATGTTGTATTACTTTCTTCAGGCTCCTGTAAGAAACTGCCACAATTTTCATGGCTTAAAACACCAGAAATTTATTCTTTCCACAGTTCTGTATGCCAGAAGTCCACCGTCAGTTTCACTGGCCGGGAGTCAAGGTGGGAGCATGATAATGCTACCTTGGAGGCTCTGTGCCTTCCAGCTTCTGCGGCCTGCCAGCTTTCTTTTCTTCTTCGTGATTGCATTACTCCAATCTCTGTCTCCAAAGTCACACTGCCTTTTCCTCTTCTCTAATCTCTTCCTGCACCCCTTTTATAAGAATACAGAGAATTGCAAATAAGACCAACCAAGTCTGTCCAAGATCATTTCCTCCTTTCAAAATCCTTGGCTTAAACCCACCTGCAAAGTTCCTTGTCTGCATGTAAGGTAACATTCACAGGTTTTTGGTAAGATGTGGATATTATTTGAAGGGCATTACTATATGGTAAACTGTAAATTGGCTTGATTTTTAACCTTGGTAATAAAAAAAAAAAAAGACTTCAAATCAATCCTATATGCTCTTTGAATCTTTTCAGGAGGCACATAATGTATGGTTGTGTCAATATTGGTAATTCTATGTTTGATTTTTTAGTTAAGGTCTGGTTGTCACATCATTTTGAAAAGGTTTATATGGTTATTTATTTATTTATTTATTTAGGCACCTTGTGTTTGACATTTACATTGGTTTTAGTACCCATCCATTTCTAAAACTGTAAGTTCATTAAGGAATTGAAATGGCATTATTTTCTTGATCATATTCACTTTATATGTAAGCTGATTCTTTTTTTCTTTTTCTTTCTTTTTTTTTTTTTGAGAGAGAGAGAGAGAGTTTTTTTTAATATTTATTTTTTTTTAGTTTTTGGCGAATACAACATCTTTGTTTACATGTGGTGCTGAGGATCGAACCTGGGCCGCACGCATGCCAGGTGACTGCACTACCGCTTGAGCCACATCCCCAGCCTTGTAAGCTGATTCTTTTCTGAAAAAGAACTAACACAAAAACTGAGGGTAAAAATGTAATCCTAAAATGACTGAGAGGACAGAGAGGGAAAAAAAAAGTTACTTTTCTATTACTGAGTTTTGTAGTAAAGGTTGGTATAAAAGTCACTCCCACTGGTGATAAGCATATGTGTATATATGTGTTTCTGTCTTTTTAAAAATCACCTATATTTATTTATTCCATGTTTAAAAATGTACAGTCATTTTTAATGCTAAAATATGTCAAATTTAGCCAGGAATTACTGCTTCAAGCTGGCTTCTGCGTGTTATGGAAATGCCCCCCTGAGGTTCTGATCCCCTCCTGTTATCAGACACAGCAAGAAATTCCAGGTTCACCTGCTCTTTTCCCTGCTTGGATTTATCCAATCTCTGAATTCCAGGTGTTCCGAGATGAGTTAGCCTTTGTAGACTCTTCCAGTAAATATAGCTACCAAATTGGTATGTTTTCTTTTACACCAAAACAGTTTTCTACTCATATTTAAGTATTTATCCAATTTATTCCATGAAATTCAAAAAATAATATAATTATACTATCAATAGCATAATAAAATTAAGCCAAGTTAAGTTTTTTATTATTTTGCTATTTTTTAAATTGTTGGCAGGTGGTCTCTCTTGCATATGTTACAGAGATTTATATTTAACTTCTAATAATTATTTTCTTTTTTCTTTTCATGAACATATTAGAGACTTGATATGTAGTTAGAATGAATTATTCAGTTTGTTTCCAAGTCTAAGTTTTGTACCATATTCATTTTATTTTTGACTATATAATGCATTTAAATAGTTCAGAAAGGAATACTCAGAATAGATTTGTTTCTATCCCTTATCTTCCATCCTAGTTTCCACCAACCCTATTCCTGTATCTAATGATTATTGGGATTTTTTTGTTTATGTTTCCTGTAATCTTTCTTGACTGGCATATTTGTATTTACATTATTTTCTTGTGCTATAAACAAAGATTATTAAATGTGTTGGTCATTTTGCCCTCTTTCTCTTTGCCCTAACACCAAAACAGTAGAAAGAATACTTCCTGGACTTGTTTGTCTGTGTTTGTGTTTATTTCTTAGGATACCATAATATGCTATTTTTTTTTCATGTTCCTTATGGATGGACATTAAGGTTTTAAAAACTTTTATGCAATTGCAGTTAATGCTGCCGTGAGTGACTGCATGCATATAATATTTTGTTTTTGTGGAGTTGTAACTTAAAGATAGATTTCTAGAAGTTGGACTGCATCAGAAGGCAGAAAATATTTTTATTAGATATAAGAACATTTTAAAATGTTGGATGTGTATTTCAGTATCACTTTATTTTAGATATTATGAGTTTAAGCACATCTTTTCATACATTTAGAACCATTTTCTTTTTTATGGTAGATGGTTTTTATTTCTGGAAATGTTTTTGGATTATTGTTTTAAATATTAATTCTATTTGACTGTTGTAATTTTTTTTTGTCTCCAAAAAATCATGTTATAAGTATTTTGGATATCTGTGTCTTATCTTCTATGTTAAGTTACATTGAAAAATAAGTTTTACCTATTTACTTACTTTTATTTCATTTATTAGACCATCTTTTAATTATGAATTTAACATCTCATTTCCCTTGGTTACATTTTATTTTAAAGATAATTAATTGTATCTCTCCTTCCCTCATATTTTCCTGTAATCAATCAGCAACTATTTCAGTCTTGCTAATTGCTATTCATCTTTACTCAGACTGAGTTTCTGACATGTGCTCTTTTTTTCACATCTGCAATAGTTTAATTCGTGCTGGTTGCATCTGTTGATTTTGTTTTCTAAATCGTGGGTCACATTATCTTGCAGGAAGACACGGGAGACTATATTTTTGGCCAGCCCATGATTCCCAATACTTTAAGAGTCTTTTACTTTGTCTCTTTCTCCTTCTGTCTCTCTATTACAGTAACCAAATATTTCAAGTTTTTAAGAAATTTTCATTCCTCTTCATTCTCTCGCTGACTGTTATTACATCAAGAGCTCACTTTTTCTACTTCTAGCTTCATTTGTCCCTGCTTCATGGAGCTGTTGCCATGTATGAGATGAGGCCCCATAGTCCCTCAGGAATTTCTCTTAGCTTAACCCTAGCCCCAGCCTGACATGGTCCACTTGAAGGTCTCCGTACATCTGAAAGGAACTTCCTCCTGCCCCACTTTGTACATGTCCCGACTGTGTACTCAGTCAAAGCCCCATAGACAGAATTTGTGTGAGTGGAATTTTCTCTGCAAATGAGGCCCCTTCAGATTGCAGTTTGGTGTGCTAACCAGGAGACATTCATAGTTTACTAAAAGTTGGCCTCATTTCTCATTATTCTCATTGATGCTATATTCCCTCTTCTTTGCACTATTTTATTTAAAAGTAAAATCAGACACAGGTCTTTCCTTCCTAGGAAGATCTTGTCCCTTTCTTAAATTTAGCTTTTTTTAAGTTCTTTGTGCCCTCATTTTTCTGATGTATTTTTTTAAAGCTATAATTAATTTTTCTTTAACTTTCTTCTCCCTTTGCTGATTTTCATTGTTGTTTTTAATTTCCTCCTCCTGGAATATTTTGCTGAGAATGCTCTGTGGTGCAGGCTTTCTCACTGTAAATTCTTTTCACTTTTGTTTTTATTTCGTCATCAAATCTGAAGCTTAATTTTTTTGGATATAAGATTCTTGTTTGGCATCCGTTTTCTTTCAGAGTTTGGTATATATGTTGTTCCAGAATCTCCTGGCTTTGAGAGTCTGGGTTGAAATACCTGCTGAGATACAAATTGGTCTCTCCCTATATGTCATCTGATTCCTCTTTCTTGTGGATTTTAAGATTCTATCCTTATTCTGTAAGCTAGGCATTTTCATTATAATGTGCCTTGGTGTAGCTTTGTTGTAATTTTGTACATTTGGTGTCCTGTAAGCCTCTTGTATTTAATTTTCCAATTCATTCTTCATGTTTGGGAAATTTTCTGATGTTATTTCATTGAAGAGATTATATTGTCCATTTCTTTGATTTGAATCTCTGTGCCTTCCTCTATCCCAATAAATCTTAGATTTGGTCTTTTGATGACATTGCATAATTGTTGGATGTTCTTTTCATGGTTTCTTACCATCTTCACTGTGTGGTCAACATTATTTTCAAGATTGTATACTTTGTCTTCATTATCTGATGTTCTGTCTTCCAAGTGATCTAGTCTGTTGGTGAAGCTTTCTATTGAGTTTTTTATTCTGTTTATTGTTTCCTTCATTTCAAGATTTTTTACCTTTTTTTTTCAGAATCTCTCTTTCTTGAAGTAATCTTTTCCTACCTGTATTTGCTCCCTTATCTCTTTGTAGGAGTCATCAATTTTTGCCTGTATTTGCTCACCTAGGTCATATTTTAATTAGTAGCTCATTTTAATTTTATACATTCTGAACTCCTCTGATATTTCATCAACTGCACTGTATATAATACTATCATTGTAGTATCTTGCTTTGTTTGGGGCAGTTTCCTCCCTGTTTTTTTCATGTTTTCTATGTGTCTCCTTTTCTTGCAGTGTGGTTCTGAGGCATTACAGTTTTTACTCTATAATCTTGTAGTTCCCCCAAAGATTACCTGTACCTCCGTTTGGTGTTGGGCTTCTAGTCCCCAGCCAGTGTCCCACGATAAATGCTACTATAATTAAAGGTGGTGCTGGCAATAGCACAGGTAACTCAAGATAACAGTGGGGGTGTCCCAAGATGGCTGCAAACACTTTCAGAGATGGGGCTGAAAGGTTGGGCTGCTTGTTTGGTGATGCAGCTGCCTCCAGGGCCTAACTGTTGTCTCAAGGTGGAAGCCACTGCATGGGGAGGGATATGGCAATGGTTGCAGTGTCCCAAGATGTAGATGTGCTAGGCTTGGGTTCCAGCAAGGGTCTGCCAGTCAGGGCAGTCCTAGACCTAACCTTGGCCATGGCTCCTACGCAGGTCAGCAGGAGTGGTCCTAGGACTGGGCCTGGGCCTGGGCTCCTACAGGAGTCTGATGATTGGCAGGATGGTCCTGGGGCAAATATTAGCCTAGGCTCCCAAGCAGGTAGGCAGGGGTGGTCCTAGGCCTGGGCCTGGGCCTGAGCTCTGGCATGGGTCTCAACATTTTTTCTTTTTTCTAATTATTAGGGTAGGATAAATAACCTTATTCAACTTCCACAGTCAATCTAAAAACAGAGAGAATTTATTTTAAAGGATTAAAATTGTCTCTATTTGTGATTCAAAATTAATCTAAAAGTACTAAGGCATTAGTCTATTTTTTTGGATGGATTATGGGCCCAAAGTTCTTTGGCCAATGTACCTGAGTCAAAGGTGTTTTTCTTTAGAGGTCATTAATTTCTATGAGACCTCTGAATGTGCTCCACTGCCCATAGAATACAGACTTCTTAGTGATAGAATATCATTCCTGAATCAAAAATCATATATGATTATCACCAAACTAGAAAGTTAAATTTACTTCTGTAATAAACCAACTGTTAATAGCACAGTAATAGAGCTTATATCATTCTTTCTCTTGGGAGTCGTCACTCATTTATTGGGTGCTTTCTAATTTATACACATTTTCACCAATATTACTCAATTGCATTTTCATGATATTCCTCCCTACCAGGGAGTAAACAGCAAATATAATTTTTGTATAACTGGTGACCTGTTTGATGTTTACCAACTAACACCGATAACCAACTAGGTCTCTGTTTTAAGCATCCAATTTCAAAGTTCTTATACTTGTTCTGATTTTAGACTCATCCAATATCATAGCTCTTTTAAAATAGTCAAAGCAGAAGAAAAGAAAAATAAACCCCCAAAAGTAAACTCCTACTAAGAAAAAGAAACATAGCAAAGAGAAACGGCACATTTAAAAAGGATAATGGTTCTGCCTCATTTACCACGGGGATATTCTCCTGAGAATGAGACTGTTGAATGAATCAATATTATATGGAGTCTATAAAAACTAATCCCTATGAAAAAAAAAAAAGTACTACCTATATTCAACAGAAATTTGGAGGAGTTTAGTTCCTGGCCTTTTTGGAACATTCATTAAAATTGTCCCTATGGTGACTGATTCTAAATCGAGAGTCAGATGATTGATAAGATTCTGTGGCTATAAAAAGAGTAGACTTTCATATCCAGTATATATGGTAAGCAGTAAAATAGGGTTATTTTTAACCTGTACTCTGGAAACGCATCAAAATATTTGCTGATATTCATGGCCATTGACTAGAAAACACAATGTTAATGACAGATAGAAAGACATCTGTGTTTGAAATAAAGAAGCACTCTGTTGAATGCTACACAAAGAGAGGAAGAATGGTTAGCTGTGATAAATGAAAGCATACAAGAGAGTTAACGATACTGTCTTCACGGACTAGTGCAGTAAAAACATTACTATTTCACACAGGGCTAAGTGAAATAAATCCAAAGTTGGCATTTACTGACCACCACCTTTGTGTAGGGCATATTGTAAAACTCCACCTCCTTCATTCCTAGCAATTAGTTGATGGACATGAGATGAGAAAACTGAGGCTCAAGTAGCTTTACAAAAAAAAAAAAAAATGCAGAATGTCTTGCAATTTGCAACATAGCTGGTCAGGTGATGATTTCAGGTTTTAACTCAGAAGGATTTGATGTGGAAGCCTTCCTGGTATTTCCTCTATATTGGGTAGTCTCAGCCATGAACAATTTTAAGGAAAGAGCATTCTAGTGAGCTTTAGATCTCTCTTTTATTGAGGGTGCTTTTCCTTATGGTACTTGAGGCTGCTTTAATCCTGGTCCTTGCTTTCAGCTTAATTGCTTTTCTGATATAGGATTAAATCTCTTCAAGGAAAAACAATTTAAACAGAACAGCCATTTGTTTATATTCAGACTCAGACATCCAGTAGAAGCAAGGAATAATAGAGGTCATCTTTTCAAATGCCTGCGTTATCCGGATGCAGAAAATAACTGTTCCTAAGATCACAGTGAGAGAAGCAGCAAGCCTGAACCTGGATCTTCAACATCACAAACTGTGCTCTTCCTGTAGAGAAAACTGCATAACTACCTTCCCTCAGTCTCTCTGCTGATTATTTTTTTAAAGTTTTGTGAGAAAATAAACAGAGTTTTCTTTCTGGAGAAAGAGAATGAATAGGTAACCTGGACTCTAAGTGAACACACCTTCGTTGGATACAAGAGCAATTGTCTGTGATAGGCAAATGCCATTGTGAGTGAAAGATATTACCTCCTTTAGTAGGTAAACTTATCCCAACTTGTTATCTTCATTTCACCACATGAATTTTTAAATTTAATTTAATTTTATTGGTATGAGGCATTGAACCCAGGGTGATCAACCACTGAGACACATCCCCAGCCTTTTTATTTTTTTATTTTGAGACAGGGGTTCACTAAGTTGCTGAGACTGACTTTGAACTTATGATCCTCCAGCCTCAGCCTCCAGCTAGGATTATAGGTGTGCACCACCATGCCCAGCCCGTATTAATACCTTTAGATTCTTCTCAAACACATACATAACACCTATATGTGGTTCTCCCTGGCTCCTCCCTATCTCAACACCATTATTCGCTGCATTCACAAAATCTGTAATTATCAGACTCACCCACCTGCACATTGATTGACTCTCCTCCCTGGGACTTAACCTCTAGGAGAATGGGAACCTGGTCTGGCCTGCTCACCATGTGCCTCTTTCCTAAAATATATTGCATTACATAGCTGATCCTTTTGAAGATTACTTGAACAACTAAATAATTTTAAAGAAAAATGAATAAATGAGTAAAATTCATATATCACCCTCCAGGAAATATGAATAATATAATGAAATTAAAACATTATAATGCCATATTTTTAATAAGAGCTTCTAGGGACAATAAACTCTTACATTTTTATAATACACAAAATCACAGAATACATTTATATTCACTGTCTTTATTGATGCTTAACCTTGAACCTACTGGTCCAAGTCTAATTCTTGCAAATATATAACAATAGATAGATCACATAATTGTAAGTAAAAAAAAAAAAATAGATTGAGGATGGTCATCCCTCCTTGCAATAAAGCAAATATTTTGAAAAGTATTTTAAAAGTTAAAAATTTCCTTTTGTTATACTAAGCAGCGTAATTCTCCTTCTCTGAAGTCCTCAGCATTAACAGAATAGAGTATAACTCACAAACATTTTGTTAATAGTTCAAGACTCAATTTGCCATTTTCCTCCAAAACTTTCATCTCACACTTGGTGGACAACTACTTGACAATAAGAAGAAGGAGGAAGGAATGAAATAACAATTTTAATTAGGACTTTGTTTGGGGAAGATTATATTTGCCCAGTGATCTTTTTCTTTGATATCTTGAATACGTTCTCCCCAGATTCTCTGTGTCGAGGACTAAAGATTGAAATTACTAAACTAATATTGTGTTGTATTCTTTCCAGCCTCATTCTTGGGGCCATACCTGATGCTAAAAATCCTGACTGTGCAGCATATGACATCAGTTGCATGGAAGGAGCAAAAGAAGCCATAGTGTCAACCAGGACTTTCATGTTGAAGAAGTGTCTTCCCAGAGTTAATAGGATAACTTTCCTCAACTATAAGGAGTTTAAAAGCACAATCTTAGAGAATTTATTTCTTTAGTCTAGATCAACGATGTTTCTAAATTTCCATTATTATATAGGCTGGAAAGTGAAAAACAAAATTTAATAACTAATAGGAGAACCAGCCAGACAATGCAACTTGTTCTCAGTCTCCCATTAAGTCACTAACCAAGACTCAATCCCAAGTTTCCGGATGGTTTTCAATACTGCTCTTCTTTTCAAGGTGCTGTAGAGATAGCAGCTAAGTAAGTGTTTCACAAGGACAGATTCATTTATGAATTTTCAGAACCACATGAGATCTAAAATGAGAAAAGCAAAGAATAAAATGGCAGTCAACATAAAGGAAAGAAGTGAAGGGAATCTAACCATATTTTAAAGAAAAGCAAGGAAGAGAACAATTTGAGGACTTGTCTCCAAGGGAAATAATACAAAGGATGGCAACAACAAAAAGTCTTGGATTCTTCTGGAAATAAAGGCAGGTGTGTTAAGGGGTGCATTGACACACCCCTATTAAGGAGAGAATCAGCACTGCCCAGAGAAGACAAGCTACACCCAAGCCCGGTCACCCATCTACATATTAATTAGTCTTTCATAGGAAGCAGCTATGAAAAGGGAGACAAGCAGCCTATTCTGATTTAGTCCAAATTTTTAAAATATCATCTCCCAATGTCAGTACTTCCATCTTTAAGCGAAAGAGGGCAGCATTCTTCCTTTCCACCTAAAATTGTATCATGTTTGAGATCTACAAATTCTGAATCAAAGTAAAAAAAAAAAAAATCACTTTCAATGGCGCCCTGCTCAAACTCCTCCCTTCACAGATGAATCCCAGAAAATTAATGGAAGGAGCTGAAGAAAATGAAAGTGATGCATGAGCAGAGTAGGCTGTTTCTGACTTGGATAAATCAAATCACTTTGGCCTTAGATGCTGAACCAAACTGAATTATTGCTGGAATTTGAAAGGATAAAAAAGAAAAAGCATTAATACACTTTTGCACTTTGTGTTTCATGGTGGCAAAGCTTGCTGAAATTCTCTGATGCAAATGAATTGGGGCTGAACCCAGGACAGAAAAAATTAGAAGCCAGTTAGTAGTATGTTTGTCTAAGAGGAGAAGAATTTAAATAAACTATAATATTCATGACCAAAATACCTGACAAGAACAATTTAGAGGAGGGAAGGTTTATTCTGACTCACGGTTTCAGAGGTTCCTGTTCATGGGCTGCTCTCTCCCTTGCTCTGAGCAAACATGAGGCACAAAGTCATGGCCAAAGGGCATGGCTGAGGAAAGCAGCACAGGACATGGCAACTAGGAAGCAGACAGAGCTCTTCTCATCAACAACAAAATGCAATCCCAAAGACATACCCCCAGTACCTACTTCCTCCATCCACAACCTGCTTGCCTGCAGTTAAAATTCAGTTAATCCACAACAGTGGATTAATTCATCTATTAAATTGTACCTCTTATAATCTAATCATTTCACCTCTGAAAATTCTTGCATTGTCTAGTGTATGAGCCTTTGGGAGACATGGATATCTAAACTATAAGAGTACCTATTTTTTTTTTTTTTTTTTTTTTTTACATTTCACAGCTTTGTGGGATTGACTGCCTGATACTGTATTAACATTCTCATCTCAGAAATAAGAAGAGTGTGTGACAGAGAAGACACATTTGAAACTAGTTAAATTTTTAAAAATCTGCATTCATCAGTTCAATCTTTACATATTAGAATACAGTCTAATAAATTATAAGCCTTTTCAAAAATGATAAGTAAACTGTAAGTATACTCAGGAATATTCCCCCAGTATTTTATACAACTTCCTCTTTTTTTCTCTGGATGGTACAACCCCCTTCAGTTCCAGTAGCCTCTGGGCACGGAGGTCAGGCAATAGTTTGCAGCCATAGTCTGTTCTGGTGTAAGACAATATGTTTCTCTTTAAAATAAGAATAACAATAACAAAACAAAAATGTCACTTATTTTGACTTATGAGTTTGGAATTGAGTCATAATGTCGCAATCTATTTCAAAAGATTGATAAGTCAAGGACATCCATATACAATATAAACTATAACTGATAATTTCAGCATATATGTAAAGAATTATCTTTTACACACATAGGCTCAAGCACACACCCAGGCCCATCTCATCTACTGGCTTCTATGACAGTTAATTTTATGTGTCAACTTGACTAAGTCATAGTGTCTAGTTTTTGGTGAAACTCCAGATCTAGATGTTGCTGAAAAGGCATTTTTTTTAAAGATAAGGTCAAAATATAAATCAATAGACTTGAGTAAAGCTGATTACCAACCATACGTCAGCCCTATCCAATCAGATGAAGGCCTTAAGAGAAAATAACCAGAGTCTGCCAGAGGAGGGAAGATTTTATTTGCCAAGCTCCTTTTGAACTCAAGACTGCAACACTAATTCCAATAAGAATTTCCAGGCTGCTGGACTTCCCTGCAAATTACAGATTTAGATAATCCTCATCCCCCACCCCCTATATTTTTACATTTATACGTATTTCTACATATACATCCTTATTGCTTCTTATCGCTGCAAAATTCAAATACATTCCATAACTTAATTAACTAAACATAAAAAAATAGCAAAGTGGCTATAATATGTAGGGGCAAAGTTTTAACACCTCTCAATTGTATTGCCAATTAAACCTGGGCTGTGGACTAACAGATTATGCAGAAACTCCTAGTGTGTAGGTCCACTCCAATGCCTGCTAACAGCTAATGTGCATAGCCTCATCATATGTAAACTTCCAGGAATTTCTACTTTCTGAACAGCCAAAACAAGCATTAAGACAAAACAATGATTTCAGGTGTGGTATCTCAGGAGGGCAATCAACCAGTACTGTAGTCTGGTATATCTTTGCCTGTTTTTCTGTTGTTCTGTGCTTTCCCCAGGCTGTGTTACTCCAAGCGATGGTATTCTCTGCACGTTAGAGTTCTGCTACAATTTTGAAAATAGCACATTTCTTCCAACATCACTATCTGTTTATGCAAATTTAACACAAACATTATACTCCTCTCTGTGTAAGGACATGTTTGCAAACATTCAGTTCTCTTCATTCTTGAGAAAGAAAAATGAGGCCTAGTATGACCACATTTTCTACTGGGGGATATAGCCAAGTCAGTACTAAGGCTACTGTGCTTAATTTCCAGTGTCTTGAAAGCTTTTTCTTCTCTCAGCTACCCCTTCATTCTTATAGAAATTAATTACAAAAACACATGTGAGTTCCCACTCTTTAATAATATGGTACTAGTACTAACAAAATAATGCAGCATAATCATCAACCCCACACAGTCTCTGTAGCAGTAGATATGGCAGTTCAATCTAGTTCAGGTCATGATTAAAGAGGAGAAATCAGTCCCAAAAGGAATGCAACAAAATGTTAAAGGAGGACGTGGAGAAGGGAGAGATTTTTAAGCAGAGAAAGGAGAAGAAGGAGGCTTTTCAGCTTAAACTCTGAGGTTTCTCACCTCTGACACAGTGTTCTACTTTTGCTCCACACACCCAGCTCAGCTCCAAAGAGGTTGTGTCGGCGTCCATACCCGGTAGCACTGCCAACGCTGAGATTGTGCAGAATGATGTACAGATGTTTTCTCCTCAGTAATGGCACTGTCGCTACATCTTTTTCCTTTTAAGAAAATTGAAGCTCATATGAATCAACTTAAATGTTCATTCCTCATCAAACAAAAGCATAGTTTATGAAAATGTAAATGATCATATATTCATTTGGTAAATTAAATATGACACGTCCAGGCCCGTGACTTGAAAGCATTGTGATTTAAACTAAAAGGGACAAAGTTTGTTTGGGAGAAAGAGAGAAGGGGAATTAAGGAATCCTATACATAAATATGACTTGAATTTTATTTTTAATATACAATAAAAATGACTTGAATTCTCTTGACAAAGGCATTTTTAAAAGAGCCTTTTAGCTTATTTTAACAACACATTGGTATTTTACATTACAAAAAAAAATGGCTATCTTGTCATTAAGAGATATATTCAAATGTGAATCAGAATTATATAAGTCTTGGGTGATTGTATTCAAGTTAATTGCTATCTCTAATACCTTATAATATGTAAAGTGATAACAATCACATGAATACATACAATTATTATAATGATTAATTGGAAAATTATTAGTAATATACTTGCATATTATTTGTAAACATAGTAGGCATTTAATAATTATTAGCTGTCTGCTTTTAGTCTAATAGCAAAATGTTTCTAGAATACTTTCTCTAGCTAATACTTTAAGACAGGGATTGTGAAGCTCAGTGGAGTGCCTAGAACACTTCTTCTATAGTGTTACAGATATTCCTCAAATAGATTATATGGTCAAATAAGGTTAGAAATGGTGGATTAAACTCATTTCTTTACTATAAGACTTTTTAAAGCCTTTAATAGGCTAATTTCAAATATGAATCTCCAAAGAAGAAATAGAATGCAGTGGTTCTAATGCATTTGATCAAGTGAACTTCTGTTCATCCAGCCTTTTGACGGTCTAAAGTTCCTTAGCCCATATGTTAGGAAATTTTGCAAGCTGTTCTTGAAAATAAATGGCAAAACTTTTACAAACTTTTTCTGTGCCTTGATTTATTTTTTCAGTCCTTCATTCAAAATAATAGTATGGGGTCCTACTCATCCTTAAAAACAATACTTAAATATTAATCTCCCATGGCCTTAGTCTTACCTACCAATCTTGAGACCACTTTCTCTGTTACTGTTTTAAATTGAACTCAGTAGCTACAGTGTACATCTGTCAGCTGCTTTCCTCACATCCATAAGATATCACAATATTCTGCTGCCAGAATTTTCCCTTCACTACACACACACACACACACACACACATACACACACGACATTCAAACTCATACCTGTCACACCTCAACATAAACATTCCTCTCCTCCATTGAACACTAGGATGTTTGAGAGGTTTAGCCACACCCAGCTCCAGGGGTTGATCAGTATGTCCCCTCCCCTTGGCCACAGTTTGTGATCATTGATGGGCACAAGAAACAAGAAAAAGTAATAAAAGAGTAAATCATAGGTTTCATTGGTGATTATGGGACAACACACTATATTTTTACCAATGATTCTAGATAAGGATAATGTGAGCTTGCATTTTTCCAATTATTTTTGTTGTTGTTGTTAAAGCTTGAAGAGTTTTGGGGTAGAACCTAAGGAGCTTCTGGAGATGAGAATGATAGGATAAGAAAGAACTAAACCTGTTATTTGGTATCATTGGTTCAATCTTAGCTAATACCAACTCTACATCTGGGTTTTATGGATGTAGAAGCTATTAGTTTTCCTTTCTGTTCTCCATCCTTTTTATATCCCTAGTTTAATGATTGGTTTAAAAATTCTCATAACAGAAATAACTGCTATTTCTGTATAATACATATTTACTTTAGTGTGTCAGTTTTTCTCTTCCCATTGCATTTCATGTGGTCTGTGAGACCAGAAATTCTCTTTCTTACCACAACATTATTACAGAGCACAATTCTTGGCCTACAATTAGTAGTATTTGGTAATATTTTGTTTAATGTATCTTAATGTTCATCTTTATCAGAGCTTCATACCATTTTTTTGTTGTTGTTGTTAGTTATAGATGGACAGCATACCTTTATTTTATTTATTTATTTTTATGTGGTGCTGAGGATGGAAACCAGTGCCTCACATGTGCTAGGCAAGAGCTTTCCCACGGAGCTACAACCCCAGCCCATTCATATCACTTTTAATGCTCTACATATTCTCTATAAATAAATGATGGATTTCATTTGACAACTTAAGAAAACAAATAAGATGTTTAAAAAAAAAGAGAAAAGAACAAAGAATCTAAAATCTACACTTTTAACTTAGGTCACAACAAGTCATCTAGACTCTGTTCTTTTTGAAGTTCAGAAGCAAGTCTATGCTTCTGGTTATCCCTGAAAAATAAATACATAAGCCCAATAAAGTGCTCCTAGCCTTACCTCTTCCTTCTATGGCACTGGTATTTTATGTGATTGCTTCTAAACAGGATTTTAAACAAACTCAAGTTGTGGATCAAATGGGTCAGCTTCATCTTTCATTAGCATTGTCAATGTTTAATAACTGGAATTCATAGAATTGTATCATGAATGCTAAGAACACTTCATTTGGATCATTTAGAAGCAAACTTACTGAAAACTTCTCCTTGTTTAGGAAAAGCATTTAGTGTTAGAAGAGAACATTGAGAGATATTATGGATTCTAGCAAATAGGACACCAAATCCTTTGTTCCCCTTCCTCCTCCTTTTTACTGCTCCGTCATTTCATTCTGCTTTCTTCTTTATATAATTCATATATGTGCTTATCACAAAACTCATGTTCAATTCCGAAGAATTACTTTAGTTCATAGGTGACTTTTCAATTGGGAATTTCACATCTACTATATAATTTAAAATAATTATCTCCACCCAATATAAGATCTTTGTAAGACAACAAGCAGAGATTTTTAGAAAGATTTTTATAGTATAATGAGAGAATACAAGAATTACATGTCTTAGACACTGAGATATTGGATCTAAAAGGATGATTTCATTGCTTATCAAACAGTTTGGGGAAGTAAAACAAATTACTTCTAGTTCTTTATTGAGCACTTACCATGTGTCAGACACTATACTGAATGCTTAGTTGGATTAACTTATTTCATCATTACAGCAACTGATTGAAACAATTTTATTTATTATCCCATTTTATGGATGAAAAAACAAAGGCTCTAGAAAGAAACTTTTTTTTTCAACTTTTGGATTTTTAAAAATTTATCCAAACATATGCCCATTAGTTCAAAGTTTAGGCTTGAGTATTTAATAATAGAAAATACTGTTGGGGATACAGTGATTACGATAGGTGTATTTGGTTGGAAATAGAATTTGGGTTTGTGGCTACTGGAACTGAACTGGAAAAGAAGTTATTTTTATCATTCTTTTCAAGTGTAAGGAAGTGCACTTTGCTGCTTCAGTGTCTCATTATAATGCTTTCTATAGTGAGGTTTTTTTCCATTTGTTCATTTACTCAGTCATTGATTCACTCACTCATTTTTAAGACCCCAAAATGTGCCTCTTAGTGTTTTGGATCCTGGGAGTCCAACACTAAAGACAGCAAAGCCCCTTCCCTCTGGAGCATCATTTAGCACACGTCTGTTCTTGGAAAGGTTTGTAGATTTTATTTCATCACAACTTTCAGAAGTGATACAATTTTAGTGAACTTATTGTTGCTTACAGAAGCTTGTGGGTAATTTATTTAAAATGTGGTGTGATTGTGAACTGAAGAATGAGTACTTTCCTTGGATGTGGTGGACTTCTACCTATAATAATATAACAAGATCCATCCAAATCATCTGGAATGTCTTGATTGATCCAGATATTCTTTCTCTAGATATTATTTAGTAAACTTCACCCTAGTCTTTACCTCTTTTTGTTATCCATGGTCATGTTATATTTGTTAGTAGCAATGCCATTTCTTTTAATTCATGTCTGTATCATGAGCAAATTTTAATATCAAGAGGTCATTTTCATACCCCACCATTTTTATATTTTTCCCTTTCCTTCAGATATTAGTTTCTCCTGTAGAGAAGCCATATATCGCTAACATATAGCACAGTGTCTGATGTACAGTGTTTGCTCAAATAACTCAAGATGGAAAGAGAAGTGCAATTCAGGTTGTTGGAGTTGGTCCCAGTGATGCCACTCAGCAGCTCCGGGAGGAAAATAAGATGGAATTTTTTTGAGGAAGAATTGAGCACCCAGATTTTGTAGCTATTGAAATGACTACTGCGATTATCTTGCCGCTTTCCTCTTTTAGCTTTTTCCTCCCGTGGAAGTGCATTGTTGCTGAAAGGAACTTGATTGTCAGCCAGAGATAGTGAAAGTCTTTTGTCTAGTTCCAATCCTCAACTGCCTTTGCCGGGGTAATGAACACTTCGTGCTGCATCAGGGATGTGATTCAACTTTCACCTCGCACAGACAACTCAAGGGGTCAAAGGGGAGTCAGCACACCAAAGGGGGCTGTTCTGGTTCTGTGGCACCAACAATAGACACCCCTGGTTATGAAGGCTTTGTGTGGTGAACATCATTCTAGAGCAACACTTTCTCCTCAAATTCGGACTCCCCAATAGAGCCTCCTGAGTCACCATGTTTTCTTTTTCCTTTCCCAGTGGTTCTGCTTTGTCTGTAGTGTGTCTGTTCCAGCTTTAAGAATGGAGAGAGCCAGCACTGCAGGCTGACTGGATTGGCTGTATCATGTAATCATTAAGTGTCTTCAACTGAGTCTGAATTTGAAGGTGTTAGAAAACTCACAGGAGGCCATTCTTTGTGTGGCTTCAAAATTATTTTCAATTACAGATTAGAGCACGGCAGTGTCTGTAATGTCATTTAATGAGGCATAATGCTTCCTTTTGTCATTTTCGCCTCTGATTGAGATGGGCACCCTTAAGCCGACTGACAGATTCCTGAGTGCTGACAATCACGGCTCCAGCAGATGAGAAGGAGGACAATGATGCTGCAAATGAATGCCAATGAAAGTGATAGATTTTTAAAACAAATTGCGTAAGGGTTCCAAATTGGATGTAATTGGAATGTATTCATCAAATTTTGAATTTGGACTCAATAGTAACAGGAAGTTAGTATTGAAATATTGAATAAGAGACCACTTAGGAAATAGGAGTCATTGATCGTGTATATACACGCAGAGGGGAAATGGTCGCTAAAAATATTCAGTGGCTAATTTTTCCACATCTAGAGACAACTAATATGAAGAGTGTAATACATTTAATACACGGTATTGCCTACCTGTGGGTGTGTGTATGTGTGTGTGTGTGTGTGTGTGTGCTTGTTCATCTCCTCACATATCTCTTTTATCTAGTTGGTTTTTATCTCTCTACATTTAAATTATCAAAAATTTACTGATTAACTATAATGACTCTCAGGAAGCATGGTTCTGAGAGAGATGATGTAGTTGACTATACAAACAAACAAAAGCCATGGAAATAAATTCACCTCTGATAACTAATTTTTTAAACACATAAAAGTGAATGTGCTAGAACATAGTTAATTGTTCAATGGAATACCCATCCAATGGGATTTTAGAGTTTTTAGTGTGATTTGGAATTCTGGATTCTCGGATATTTTGGTAGATAGCTGAAATCCATGCTAATGAAAGAAAATAATTTAGATGAGAAAAGTTATTTTATTTTTACTCAATTTACCCATTGAATAGTGTCCTGAGAATGATGGGAAATCCAAAGGCTTAGAGAGGAAGTAGGCAAAGAAGATCACAGAAAGAATCATGAAGATTTATGAATGATAGAAAGAATAAAAAAATGGAGAGCAGTTTCAGTGAAGAGAATGCAGAGAATGTTGTTGTTGTTGTTGTTATTATTATTATTACTACTACTACTACTGCCAGGGATTTAATCTAAGGGTGCTTAACCACTGAGCCACATTCCCAGCCCTTTTGTATATATTTATTTAGAGATAGGGTCTCACAGAGTTACTTATAGCCTTGCTAAATTGCTGAGGCTGGCTTTGAACCTGACATCCTCCTACTTCATCCTCCCAAGCCTCTTGGATTATAGGTATGCACCCCCATGTCTAAAGAGAATGTATTCTTTATGGGACATAATGTCCCAGTAAAAAGCCAGGTTATTAGACAAAAGGTTATTAAGAACCCTGATATTCATGACAAGAGTTTGAATGTTATTCAGTTAAGCATAGTAGGTTGTTTTAAATATTTACATGAATAACAGAGTCCAGAAATACAATGTTTTAAATATAATAACAGTTAATTTCTTCTATGTGCAAACATAAGCAACATGTGGATAGTGTTCGTTAAGGACCCAAGTTATCATCCTCAATGTGTGGTTCACAACCGTTTATCTTGTATGGCTATTTAAATTTAGTGATATTTCCCTTTCAGTCTCTGAAAAATGAATAAAAGAGCAAATGTTCTAAGCCCTTTAAATCCATATCCTGGAAGTCACACAAACCACCTTTGTTTACATTCTTTTACCCAGAACATGGCTACCCCTATCTACACAGAAGAATAAGGATAATTTTTGTGCTATTCCATCACACGACCAGGTGAGAATAGTGTAATATTGCTGTAGAAATAAAAGCAAATGGATACTACAAGAAAATTACTGATTTTTCAACAAAATGCCATAGAAAATGTTACATGATACAATATCAAATCTTTGCAAATAAATGATGCAGTTAAAAAGGGAAACCCATCAATAAAACAGGTATGCTCTGGGAGCAGTGTATTATTAATAATTAGTGACTAAATTAGGAAAATGGAGAGAAAACCCTGTATAAGTTGAACATCCATTGAAGACATAGGGTTATAACCATGTTTGTTGATTCTCTTGTGGAAGATTATCAAAGGTCTGAAGGTAGTAACTTTATTCTGTATTTCTGCATTCATTATATAATTAACTCTTTAGTTTTATGATTGTTATTTATCAACATGGGATTTATTTTCACTGTATTTTTTTATTTCCTAAATTTGCATGGTATAGCCTCAAGTAACTTTTTTTTTTCAGACTGACACAAGAACTCCAAACATTCAGAACCATTGACTTTTTTAAACTCCCTCATTTTGACTAGATGTAGGATTCGGGATTCTGAATTATGTTTTCAACTTTGAAAACAGTGTCTTATGAGTTTTTGTGAAGACTTTAAGAAAATAAAAATCTTTTCTTCCTCTCTTCTTCCTTTCTTTTTTCTTGCTCTTCCTCCTCTTCCTTCTTCCTCTTCCTCCAAACTATAAGACCATCACTTTTCTTCTCACTTCTTGCATACTTATTCTAAAACCTCTTAAAATTATTTTTACACAATTAAACTTCCCCCAACCTAAGTCAGAGTACAGAACTATTTATCCTGATACTATTAGGCCCCAGTAAGAATATTTCATGCTGAAGTAGACAATTTTCTTTCTTTCTTTCTTTCTTTCTTTTTTTTTTGGAGGGGGGAGTGGGGGGTACCAGGTATTGAACTCCGCAGTGCTCGACCACTGAGCCACATCCCCAGCCCTATTTTGTATTTTATTTAGAGAGAGGGTCTCACTGTGTTGCCTAGATCCTAGCTTTTGCTGAGACTGGCTTTGAACTTGTGATCTTCCTGCCTCAGCCTTTCAAACACTGGGATTACAGGCGTGCACCACCTCACCCAGTGACAATTTTCTTTAACATAGGAAATTTCTGTCTTTTATAATCTCTTTCCCTCTCGTGCTTATATTATCTAATTGTAAAATCCCATATAGATGTCCCTTGAAGTTCTCAAATCTATAGTTCTTCTACAATTACTTCTTTATCTCTATTTTTTTTTCTGAATTTTAGCTTTCCACGAGTTTTGTCTTTCAGATCTCCAACTCTAAAATCATATTCAAGATCCTACTCAAATACTGATAAAAATCATAATTTGGATTCATAGAATTTTCTGTCTTATAATAGTATCATTGTGTTTAATAAATTGCTGTAATAAACCTATAGATAATATTAATTTAAATCAAACTTCATGCAGGGTTAATTAATTTTGTTCATCTAGAGAGTTCTCTTTAAAGTTAATGGCTTCCTTCACATTTCTGGTGACCCTAAATTGAAAATTTATATGCTGAATTGAAGGGAATCTTCAGACTGGTTAATTTATGTGGTGGGCACTGTTGGATAGACATTTTTCCCCCAAATAGACCCTCAATGAGAGGAAGTCATATGCGAGTAGAATAAGAGTAAAAGATATGAGTCTCTAGAGTGTCAAGTTAAGTACTGAAAACATGGCATTATCAAAGAGATAGGTAATTCCACACTTCCTAGTTAGAACAGTTACCATGCATCAATCTCAATGCCACCTTTACATACTAATATGGACATTAATATTCATCTCTATGCAGTTTGAATTTTGCAGATAAAGTGAGTTGGCCTGCACAGAGAAAAAGAAATATGCCCAGAATACAGTTCTGCACTATTTATTTCAATTATAGGTCTGAGGTAGGAGTACTAATGTCACCAATACAAAGGGTGCAAAGGGACATTTAAAGGAGACATTCATACATGATTTTGATGAATTCTAGAGGCAACAGTGTCTACAAAAAGAGACTGTGCCTGGGGAAAGGTGATAGAATGGACCTTTTCCCCTGTCTGTCATGGGAGTATGAAATGAAATTAGGACTCAGGTAAAAAAGAATAAGGACAAATGAACAATTCAAGTATGGAATATTAAGTGCACAGGAAATAGGAACCTAGTCGTCCCCCTCCCCCATCTCACCTTCCCTTCCTCTCTTGGGAAATTTCAAAGCTTGCATTGAAACAAATAGGGTAGAAGTATACTTTGGGAGTATTACATAAGGCTGGATGTGTTGCCCAGCTTCCTGCCTCCAGGCAGAGCTCTAGTTAAATAATTCTGGACAGATGGATGCCTATCCTGGGAGAGCAGGGACAGTTTGGACTGAGGATGGACACAGAAGCTGCGTGCCAGGCTGCTTCCATCTGGAACTAGTGAATTCTTCCTTTTGTACAAAGTTAGTAACCATGCTGCTCACATAATGCTCTGCATGGCTGTTATGGGATATGCTTTGAGATCGTTATCCTTCCCTTATGATCCAGGATAGTTATATTTTAGGGCATGCATTTGTATCTGGTATGTATGTATGTATGTGTATGTGTGTATACACACACACACACACACACACACACGCCACTTTTTCAAGTGTACACAAGATATTGAGTCAGTTAAGCTCCACTTTTGTTGCTGTGATACACATGACAGATGACCTTCCCATGCACCAGAAGAGCAAGGCTCTGAGCTACTTGTGACACACCATTCCCAATTAAGAGGATTCTGAATAGCACCCACTTTACCACTCCCATTTTGGAAGCATTTGAATATCAAAATAGGTATCAAATATTGGCTTCACTACTGGTAAAGATTTGAGAATAAACATTGAATTTTAGAAAATTCTCTCTGTTCTGTTTTTTACCTAATGCCTGATCTTTGGGTGAGCTCACTCTTAAGGTATCTTGTATATTAGACCTATACCTGGAAAGGTAAAAGGGAAATATCTGCTTCAAGTGTTGAGCCGCGATTTTAGGGATAGAGAGTGATGAGTACTCAGACTTACATATAAAAGAAAAACTGAAGTCTAGGCTAGATATATTTGCCCCCATTGAATAAGAATCAAAAGAAATACTAATCCTTTCACAGCAGGCAAGCTCCAAAGGCAGAACCAACAAGCGATAGGAGTTCCTTCTATTTTTGCCTTTCAGATAAATTACTTGTAGTCCCTTGAGTCAAATTGAGTTAGAAGGATGGACATAAATCTCTTCTCAAAAATAGCAAGATGTCAGACAGTCTTACTCTAAATGCTTGGAAAAAAAAAAAAACAGAAAAATATTTTCCCAGTATTTACCAGGTATAATTCCACCTATCCTACAGTGCTCTCACATTAAAAAAGGTAGCAGAGTACAAAAGAGAGAGGCTGATAAAAATATAGGGGTATCATTAAATCTTATGTAAAACAATATTTTAACTATAGTAAGTTAGTTTCTCATGAGCATTACACCTGGGAACAAATCACTCATTGTTTAAACAAAAATAACTCCAAAGAAGTGGTCTCGGGGCTGGGGATGTGGCTCAAGTGGTAGCGCGCTCGCCTGGCATGCGTGTGGCCCGGGTTCGATTTTCAGCACCACGTACAAACAGAGATGTTGTGTCCGCCGATAACTAAAAAATAAATATTAAAAAATTATCTCTCTCTCTCTCCTCTCTCACTCTCTCTTAAAAAAAAATAAGTGGTCTCTTTATAATCTGTGCTGGTAAAACAGCTAAGTAAGAGTAGTATGAAGTGTTAGAGGTGAAAGTTCCAAAAAAATCTCATGGATCCCCTTTTAACATTACTCATTGAAGAGTAACCAGGTTACTAGAGGCCTTTGATGTTTATAGCTATAGTATCTTAACTCTTAGATGTAATTTACATAGCAAAAAATTCACACATTTAAAATGTATGCCTCTCAGACCAGAAAATCTGAGCTTACTGGAAGATATAGTAAACCAAACTCTCCGTTATGTAAGCATAGGAACTGATTTCCTTAATAAGTCTCCTGAAGCACAAGAAGTAAAATCAAGAATCAATAAATGGGATGATATCAAACTGAAAATCTTCATATCAAAGGGATCGAGAATGTGACCAGAGACCCTACAGAATGGGAGAAAATCTTTACCATCTGCACCTCAGATGAAGCATTAATGTCTAGGATATACAAAGAACTCAAAAAACTTCACACCAGAAAAATAAATAAACCAGTGAATAAATGGGTCAAAGAACTAAGCAAACACTTCATAGAAGAAATATGAGTGGTCAAAAATATACCAAAAAAATGTTTATCTCTTGCAATTAGAGATATGCAAATTAAAACTACACTGAGATTCATCTCATTCCAGTCAGAATGGCTGTTATCAAGAATCCACATAAGAATATATGTTGGTGAGGAAATGGGGAAAAAGGTACTCATACATTGTTTGTGGGACTGCAAATTGGTGAAACCACTTGAAAATCACTCTTGAGATTTTTTTAAAACCTTGGGATGGAACTATCATTTGATCCTTTTTTCACACTCTTTGCTCTATACCTAGAGGATTTAAAAACAGTATACTACAGTGGTACAGTCACACAAATGTTTATAGAAACTCAAATCACAATAGCCAAGCTATGGAAGCAACCTATATGCCTTTCAACAGATGAATGGATAAAGAAAATGTTGTGTATATACACAGTGAAATATTCTAAGCCATAAAGAAGAATTAAATTATGGCATTTGCTAGTAAATGGATGAAACTGGAGACTATCATGGTAAGTGAAATAAGCCAATCACAAAAAATCAAAGGCTGAATATTTCCCCTTATATGTGGATGCTAACCCAAAACAAGGCAGGGTGAGGAAGGGAAGAGTAGAATCCATTGAAATAGACAAAGGGAAATGAAAGAAAGGGAGGAAAAAGGAGAATGGGAAGGACAATAGAATTAATTGTCCATAACTTTCCTAGTCTTATATTTAAATATATGACTAGAGTAATTTCACATCATGTATCACCACAAGAATGGGATTCTAAACAGAATATGTTATACTCTAAGTCTGTATGATTTGCCAAAATACATTCTACTAATAATGTATAACTAAAAAGAACAAATAAAAATAATAAAATATAAAATCTATGCCTTAATTTTTTTTTTATATTTTATGGAGTTGAGCAATAGCCAATTAGTTAACATTTTCTTAAGGAAATTTTGTACCTATTAGCTGTAATTTCATAGTCCTAAGGAACCAGTAATCTTTCTATATACATTTTCTCTACTGGACATTTCTTATAATGTGCAGGTATAAATGTCTTTGTATGTTACTGGGTTTGATTTGCTAGTCTTTCATTGATGATTTGAAATTCTTTGTACCTAAAGAACTCAGGCCTATTGATATCCTGGATTATCTTTCTATGTTTTGCTATTAGAGTAATACTGGCAACAAAAAATGAAATGTAAATGTTTTTTCTCCTGTTATTATTTGAGGATATTTAATTGGTATAGTATTAACAAATAAGAATTGGTATTAATTTTTCTTTCAGTATCTGGTAGAATTCACGAGCCATATGGTTTGGGACTCATCTTCATGGCAAGTTATAAAACTATTAATTCTATTATTTAGTTATTATGAAGCCATTCAGGCTGACTAGTTTTTGGTCAGTCGAGTTTTTCTACAAATCCATCTATTTCATCTCAGTATTTTAATTCATTGGCATATAGTTGTTTGTGGTGTTTCCTCACTTTTTATAATTATTTCTGTAATGGTGATTAAGAATACTCTTCATTTATTCCTCATTCAGGCGATGTGAGTATTCTCTTTGCTTTGGTTAGTTAAGGAACTATTTATCAGTTTTGTTGATCGTTTCAAAGAATCAGCCTTTAGATTTATTGATTTTTTTACTCTTATTTTTCAGCATCTACTTTTCCAATTTTTACAATTTTCTTCTGTCTGCTTACTTTAGGTTTAGTTTGCTTTTTCTTTTCTAGTTTTTTTGGGTTTTAGTTAGCTCTTAATTTGAGTGGTTTTTTTTGTTTTTGTTTTTGTTTTTGTTTTTGTTGTTGCTGTTGTTTGTTTAAATAAAAGGCATTTGTACCTATTAGCTTCCCTCTGAGCACTGTTATCTGTTATCTTTCACCCCATGAGGTCTGTATGTTTGCATACATTCTCACTTATCTCTGGATATCTTCTGATTTGCTTTTAATTTCTCTTTGATTCATTGATTGTTCATAAATGCGTTATTTTACTTCACCATATTTGTGGATTTTCAAGCTTTCCTTCTGTTATTGATTTTCTCATCTTACTTTGAGAGAATATAGTCTGTAAGATCTTGATTCTTTAAATATATTAAGGATTTTCCTTTTGTTTTGAGTTCTCAATGCTGGAGATCAAATCTAAGGCCTTGCTTATGTTAGGCAAATGCTCTCTCACTGAGCTACATCCCCAGCCTCAGGCATGCTTTAAGTCCTTATAAATATAATAGTTTGAAACAAAGAATGCTTAATCTTTCCCATCAGTCTTCTTGCCTGTGCTTAGCTGAATGATTATAACCCTAAAAAATATTGTTATATTTATATATGCATCAGAAAACATATTATTAACTAAACTTTAAAAAATAATTTTAGCAAAATCAATTTCAAGATCACTGAGCTTTTATTTCTTCAGTATTGGTATTATTGACATCTATATCAATAATATAAAAGTAAAATTTTATATCAACATGTCTATATATTATCACCATATAACTATACATGTATATAAATACTTCCACACATATTATGCATATATATTATAGTAAGTTTATTCCTTTTTCTTATTCTACCAGAAACAGATACTTTATATAACCAGAATCATAATTAACAACCTAACAATTAAAGACATACACACAAAAGCTATGGCCTGGAAGTTCATTTGCATCATTAACATTTTCCTATTAACACTGCTGAGTATAAAGAATGTCTATATTAATTAACCAAGCATAAAGATAGACAAAAAGAGGTGGGGGAGGGAAGGACATATTTAATGAGTGGGTCTTCTCCATGACCTTTCTTTTACTTCTGCACACATAATAATGAAGGATTGCTATAATGACAATATATTGTTGGTATTATTTTATTCCTGATGATAAGTAGAATTAGTGAAGCATTTAAAAAAATACTCTATCTAAAAACACAATGCTGTTAAGGATAATTGACGAGGCTTTATTGAATATGCATGTTAATTGCCAAAGTAGAGATTAAACTTGAAATTCGTCCTCCTCGTCTCTCTCTGGGGGAGTTCTGAGAGCTTTTCCCTTAGATTAATATATATTTCTCCAGATAATGAGCTTCCATTGGACTTCACTGATGTTTTTCATTCTCTTCTCAAGAGTACCGACTCTATTTATTTTGATCAAACATATGTTTTTAAGACAGTACTGATGTCTTTTCTTTAGGGATGCTATTGAAGAAAAGATAAAACCAGGAGAATCATAGTAGCTGAGTGTATTGATCTCTCTCCTTGCGGAGCATGGAGCATATGCTCATGGGAGCAGGGCCACAATCACAAGTCATCCCATGGAAGAGCAGGAGTTCAGTTGTCAGCTGTAAGAATAAGCACATGACTTTGGGTAATTCCCTTAACTTTAGGGCCTTATGTTTCCTACCTTTGAAAAAAGTGCCTGGATCAATTAATCACCTAACCCCCTAGCTAGGAACTTTGAACTCTCTTACAGTAAATGGAAGGTGTTAAAAAATAAAAGGTTTTACCATTTATTTGTACAACAAAAGAGACTTTTCTTCTAGGAATCCAGAGGATTTGATTTTTTTTTTTTTTTTTTTTTTGTAGAATTGATTGCTTGTTGCTTGTTTGTATTGTTTTATATTTTAGTTGAGAAACAAACAAACAAAAGAAACAAAAAAGCACTCCAATTTTTGGCAGAAGTAGAACTGAATTCTTGAGAGGTGAACAGGAAGATAAGACCAAAAGTTTCTGCAATTTTATGTAAAATGTATCTTATGGATCTCTCTAGAAGCATTCCAACCAGTTAAGAAATGCTTTGTGGAACAAAAATGGTAGTACCTTGGCAGGATTATCCAAAATGAATTTGTTGCTGGTGTAAATCTTTGGCAATCAAACTTATGCAATGGAGCTACTGAGATGGATCCAGTTTCTCCATATGTGATAGGGCCAAAATCCTTACAGAAGTCTATACTTGGAAGTAGAAGTGTTTGCTTAGATAGAAAAATTAACCAGTTATTATCCTTATTGCTTATTTTCCAAATAACATAAGTTTCCTGAGTCTTGAACTGTATAATTTTTATAACATTTATTTTTCAACTCGTATGCATTAGTCAGTTTTGCATTACTATTTACTTCTTTTGAGAAGAAAATAAAAAGAAAAAAAGAAGCTATGTATAGTTTTGGAGGCTAAAAGTCCAAGATCAGGCAATACCACGTTTGTTCTGCAGTGGGAGCCTAGCAGCAGATGGCATTGCAATGGCAGGAGCATGAGCAATCCAAGAGATCACTTTTGAGACAGGAAGCCAGAAGTGATTCAGGGGTCAGGGTTGGCCTCAAAACAACTCACGCTTACTAGAACTAACCAAAAATCAGCATGTTAACCTTAGAAGATGAATGGTATTGAAACTATAGCACCAAGTATGACATTCTTTTGTGTCTGCCTTGTAAGCAAACAAACAAAATTTGATTCCTGGTTTGTTGAAAGAACCATATTATGTAAAATTAATTGGATGCCAGCAATGGTTTTTTAAATTCAGGCCAAATTAATACAGATAAATAATCTACTTAAAAACAAGTAAAATACATACAATGAAAAGTCATTAGGTAAGACAATCCTGGTACTTGAAATTCTAAAATTAATAAATATTAATCACTGAAACATTAAGACAGGTTGAGAAGAAGCTCTAGAAACAGACTGCCTAGGAAATCTCAGTACTCGTACACTTTAGGAATTTATGTAAGCCCAGTTATGGTCTCAATTTTCTCACCTGAAAAAAACAAGTTAAAAATACTATGTATCTCAAAGTGTTTATCAGAAGACTAGATGAAATAATACATTGTGTTTCACCAGCACCTGTCACACTCTGTATACATCAGGTATATCATTGATCTTTTTATCCTGTGGGAGCCATCCCTTAATGTCTTTCCCACAATAAGGTTTTAAATAGATTCTGTTGTATTGAATAGAACTCAATTGGAAATCTTCATCAGGAGATAACTTTAATCATGTGAATTTTCTAAATTACATTTTTGCAAAATTTCACATTTTAGAGATTATGCTCTTAAGAAAATAAACAGTATAAACATAACATTTAATGATGAAGGGTAGTTAATGATGCTTAAACTATACCAACTCTCAAAATGTGAATGACACCGGAAAGATGTTTGGCAAAACACTGTACTAAAAAGAATATTTATTTATATAATATTTACATTACCTTGCAGTCTAAATTCTATAGGTGCTCAAATTAATATTCAGTGAGCTTCCACTTAATGATGAAAATTTGCTGTGTGAAAACTTATCTACCTCCTCAGGGTAATATACTGAGTATGGACAACTGGTCATCTGGGAAAATAATCCCTGGAGGATTTATGACATATCAAGGATCTGATGGAAAGTGCTGATTCCCAGAATTTTCACAACCTATGGGAAATTTTCTAAGGTGCCAGGACACAACTGTGCAATTCCTTGGATAGCAGGCAATTATTATCATTTCTCCTATTTGTCAAAGAATACAAAACACAGACTACATTCAGAAACCTGATGGCCCTCAGATTAAACCAGCCTTTCTTGTGAGCTTTAGTCAACCAACCATAAAAAAAAAATTCTGTGGAGTGATTAATACATAAAATTATTTTATATAGAATAATTTCAGGATCCATAGTACTTTTTCTTAAAGTGCGTGACTAAAATCATTCTCATATTCTACATTCACATCCATTCTTAAGGCAACTTTTTTTTTTTTTTTAACATTCAAAATGTTGTAGCTGTTAAGTGAGATTTCAGACATAATGTACAGGCTATTTTATCTGGAACGTATACTGATGAGTCCTCTCTCTTTCTAAATTTCAATAAAGGAGCAAAGAAGTAAGAAAACATGAGAAAGGCCACACACACATGCTGCTCAAAGATTATTTGATCCCCCCAGTTTCCTAAAACTTGAAGAATATTCTTCACTTTTGTCTCCCTAGAGAACCACATTTTATCCCCTTGGATCAACTTAAAGGTTGAGTTTTTTATTAAACTTTTCCCAGTATGTCTAAATATCAATAGTGGACTCCCTCTCTCTGATTCTTACTTCTGTCATAGCGATTCTGTTACTGTATTTGATTTATTGATAGGTCTGTCCGTCTCCCCAGCTGTACCTGGAGAGTTTTTGCTCTCTGAATCCCAGGACCCTTTTGTAGTACCTGACTTAGTAGTTGAGGCTCATAATTCTTTTTCTGAACTAATGAGTGAATGAAATTTTCATGTGCGTCAAATCCTGAAAATTTCCCACCTTTTCTTTCCATGTTAAAAAACTGGTGACGTTAATTAAATTCATACACTTAATGATGAGGCACTTTATACTTCTCTAATGACTCTTCCAATAAAAGTGTTCACGTAATTCATCTGTTCATGAAACACAATGATCTGCTATGTGTTTTAAAGAAAGTTGATCTACCATTACTAGTATATGATACTCTCAATTTCTGGAGAATTTTCATATTCATTCTCTAGTTTGATCTTCACAGTTACTTTGTAATGTTGGTGGGAAGAAATATTATACTTTTCTCAAAGAAGAGTTCAATAAACTCAGATAATTGGAAAAAAACCCACAATTTTGAAATGAGGTTTTCTAAGTCTAAATTTAGATTTTGTTCAATTCTAACATGATAACTTTTTAAAACATTTGAACTATCCAGAACAGGAAATTCTCAAATGAATCTGTGTTCTAAATTGGTCAAGTCTCTTTGGGTTGCAATTGGTAGATCCAGATCAACTTGCTATAACTAAAATAAGAAATTTACCGCATTACAAAAGAGTCTAGGGAAATAACTGCAGGCACACTCAATTACAGCAGTTTAAACTAGATTACTGGTAATCATATTTTGGTTTTCCCCATCCTTTAGACCTTTATTTATTTATTTATTATCTATTCCCTTCTCTGAGTTGGCCTCAATCTCAAAAAGTATATCCTACCCCCACCCAAACTTGCAAAGTGTGAATAGTTTCAGAATTATCACAATTTTGAAACTACAAGAGTTCTGTTAAACAAATATTTAAGACTTGTCATTCAATGGCTTGGTCAAAGTCATGTATTCACCACTGACCAGTCAAATTCTGGGGATGAATAATAGCTATATTGGGAATAATTCTGAAAGACTACTGTAGCATCAAACCCAGAGCAACAGCCCAGAGTAGGAACAGAGGAGGTATACTTTCCCAGTGAAACCAGAGTGCTATTTCCAGGAGAAACAGGGATGGATACTGGGTTAATGAAAACAACTTTCACTACAGCATCTTTGAAACCTTTAGAAGTTATGGGTTTCCTTACTTTTTAACTTCTATTAATAAAAAGGTAGCAACGTTCAAAATAACCTTGTAGATTTGAAAACCAAAGACTTTTTTTAATCCCAACTTGATTTCCAAGTTGTACAGATAAAAAATGTGAAAAGTACATGATTATTTAAGTTTTTAATACAACCTTGAAAAAATTAAATAATAAAAGTCAGCTTCTTGCTTTTTATTTAAGAAAATGAGTAGGTAAAAAAAAAAAAAAATTGGTTTAAGAATATTTCCTGATAGGGCAAGGTATACTCGTTCATGAAGGATCTGGATCTTTCACTGTGTGAGACACTGCAGAGCATAAGAAAGATACAAAATTCTCCCAGTCTGGTCAGATAGACAAGCTTTTAACTTATTAAATATATTAATTAAGTGTCCACCATCATCCACTTTTATTGTAGACATTGGAGATGGAGCAGAGAAAACAAGAAGGCAAAGATCCCTACCCTTCCAGAGCCAAAATTCTAGTGGAAGAATGCAGATAGAAACAGAATATACAAGTTATTATAGAGAATGACTCAGGAGAAAAATAAAAGAGAGAATGAGATACTTTTGAAAATATTTTTTGGAGGGGTGTTTGGAGTTTGGATGATATTTATTATGGGTTTTTTTTTCCCTTAATTTTTTAAAAGGATCATTAAGGAAGGATTTACTGAGAATATGACATCTGAGAAATGCTTGCAGAAGATAAGGAACTGAGTCACAAGGGCAGCTTGGGAAAGAGCATATTAGGCAAAGCAAACAAGAGGTGTAAAGTCCTAGAGTGTTACCATGCTTAGTCTTGTGGAACAGTAGCTCATTGTATTGGGATCAGAGTGAGCCAAGGAAAGAGAAGCCACAGGTGCAGTCACCAAGCAGTGAAGTGTAAGGGCTGGTGAGCGTGGGTGGGTGCTGGGGAGCTTCCCTAAGGAAACTTGGAAATGGGAAGTCCTTGGAAGGCTATGGGCAGAGAACAGACAGGCTCTGACTTATAGAAGGATCACCATGGCTTCTCTGTGGAAAGTAGACTGCAGAAAGATAAGACAGATGTGAATTGTCCAGTTGCCATGCTGTTTGTGGGGCGACACTATGCAGACTGACCTAATCCTTGTCTTGAGTTACTTCAAGTAGTGGAGAAAAAGGAAAGACCTTCTGATCAGTACCCACTTACATTTCTTCCTTCCATTATTTTTTTGGAAGAATATGATTTGCTCTGGTATACAGAGATCAAAAACAATTATCAGAAAGTTAACTATCCCCAACCCTCAAAAAAAAAAAAAAAAAAAAAAAATACTACCTTCAATCCATAGCAACTACTTACCCTGATTACCCTGTCCTCAAAGTGAGCAGACTTCCCCCTGAGCTTTGGAAATGTTAATCCTCCTGACCTCAGAGGTCTGAGTCTTTTTTCCCCTTCTTTTATATTTCTGACAGTGTCTCACTGAGGGTTTCCATCAGCAAGCACTTCCTTTGGACCTGGGCAAGTGAAACCTCCAACCTCCCCTGGGAAGTCCAGCTGTAGTTGAAGTCCTCAAGTGAGCCCTGGCTGACAGGGCAGTTCATCACTGTGCTGGGTGTAGCAGTCTGCAGTCCCTGCTGCCACTCTCTATAGCTCAGCTGGTGTGTTACAGTTTGGGCTGCCTCTGGCAGATGGTGTCTCAGTCTCTTCCCATTCAAGCTTTGAAGACACATCTCAGTCTTGCATTCAATCTGTGATAACTCTGTGGAGCCACGGAGCTTTGGGGATGGAGTTTTTCCTCTTGGATCCCATACCAGACTCTTAAAAATGGGACAGAATAGATGACATCTGACATATTCTTTCTAATTTCCCCTTGTTATCCCTGTGTGCCTAGATTGGAGCATTTTCTAGGAAGCTTTGCATTCCTCTGATCATACTCCTATTTCCTTAGACTGACTTTTGGACAAGAGCTGCATTTCTTGTACCTTGTATCCCTGTTATGCATACATACACTTTCATTAAAAGCCAAAGGAACTGCGGAATGAATGCCTCAAGCTTTCTGAGAAGCCTACTCAGGAACTTCACAAATCTTTCTGTTAATGCTTAATTATTATTTTAGGCTCCTGAGTAAATGAGAATATCCTAATTTTTTCATGTTGATAATTCAAGCTGGAGTACAGTAACATTTATCTTTGAGGGATCAACACATAAGGCATGGATATGATTACGAACTGTGTCGGTAACAAGATTGCAGCAGATAGGTAAGATTTTATTATGTTATAGTGCTTGAGCTGGAAAATTAAAGATAGATGGGGTTTAATTAAGCAGCGGAAAGGATTTTCAGGTGGGAAGAATAAGACGGACAACTTCTCAGTGTGGGGAATGGTCTTGGCATATGAAGGTAATGAAAGTTGTGAGGAGTCTTACATCATTGTAACTAACCCCAGGGAGCCCAGAGAAGTAAGAATAAATGAACAAAATGAAACCAAAATATATATGGATCTCTGGAGGTTTTCTCCCCTCCCCACTGCCTATTAATCCTCCTCTAGCAGTTGGGTTAACCTTAAGGTGCAAATCCTTTTTCATGTACTTATTATAATCACTGATGACTTTACATGTTCCCACTCTTTCTGCCCCAACAACTATTTTTTCAATTTCTACTAAATATTAAGTCAAGGACTATCTCCTCCATTCAGAACCCTGTAATCACTTTCAATATCTTCTGAAAGGGAGGCCCAAATCCTCACCATGGTCCTTGCAGTGAAGGTTTGGTCTTGATCCTGCAAGAACTGGGGATGTTGCCACTGAGAAAGCCTAATAAATCAATGCAGATGAAACACTATGCATAATCCTCCCATTACCTCTCCCCATATTTTCTTTCAAGTTTTTTTTTTTTTACAAAATATCAATACTAATTCAAAAGTTTTACCTATTTTGGAAGCAGATAAAGTAAATGTCTCATGATTCAGAAGTTCGGTCAAGTACCTAGTGCTATAGCAACTTAGGTGGTGGGCACAGAGGGGATGAGTGCCATGCACTGCCTCTGAAAATGGGATTGAGGCAGCCACAGTCTGAGCAGCATATGCTGCTAGTTGGCTGCCTGCTTACCCTGACTGGGTCCATTAATATAAAGCATAAACAAAGCCTGGGTGTGTGGGGCTGGCCATTTTATTGCAACATATGGTGGTGGCGTCCCGGATATTTTTATACTGCTCCCACCCAGATGTTTAGTTCTCCTGGCACTCAGTTTTATCTGGCAGACAAGGTGTTAGAAAATGCCCTTGTGATTTGAGTAGGGGAAAGTATGTTGATTTTTATTTGATGCCTTGCAAAAATAGGATAGTGGTCAATTAATAAGGCTTCTAAGGATTTTTAAAATATCGCCACTTTTTTAAACAAACCAAATAAATATCCACTAATTTATAATTGTTCTGCTGGTCACAGTTTCTTCGTGAAACTCTTAAAATTCAAACAAAATAAAGCACACCTTTTCCAGGAAAGGTAGAGATAAACCAAATATAATACTGCAGTCAAAACTGTTCAGAGAGTTTGCTTGTTTTTCCCTTTAGTTCCACAGTTCTGGAGACAGAGCTTTATTATGTTCAGCCAACAATCATTCTGAAGAATGTATGCATGGAGCCTGCAGGTATAGCATAAAAGATAAGTGTGAGTCTTATGTTCTTTCCCCAGCTGACTGGGTCTGTGGACCTGTGTTAAAAATCATGGACTACCATTGCTTCTAAGATTCCCCTGGAGTTTTTGGTTTTGATTCTTTGTTTTCTTGAAGCACCATGTTTAGACCTCTCCACTTATGCAATACTAAGCCATTATGTGCCTTACAACTTTTGGAGACCAGCAAGGAAATGAAAAAAAATGCTCTGGATTTGGCTATTTTTGCCTCATTGGCAAGGTTGGCAGTTATCACACTCTACCAGACAGAAAAAGAATGAAGCTTGCCCTTCCAAAAGCCCCTGTTAAAGCTCCAGGGTAGCTGAGAAATAAGCAATCTTCTAATAGGAAGGAGAGTAGTGCTGAGTATAATAATAATAATGTGCCTGCATGGATATTTCATCCTCAGACTCCAAGGTGCTCTGCCAACATTCCATCCACTAATCCTAAGTGGCAAGTATGATTGTCAGCATGTCATAGGTGGGAAACCCTGAGATGCTGGGTAAGACAGAGCCTAAACAAATAACATCACAGGAGGTAGATTTGCTGAAATTCTCAACTAACTACTAGATAAGAAATAAGAAAAGAAGGTGTTTAAGTCCCTGTTTGCATTTACTCTGAACCTAATTCTCCCTATTATGCTTTAATTTTTAGAAGTATTTAATCAAGCATATCTTTAAGTTTTTTGAAATTCCCTCAGTCCTCATATTCGCTGGCCCAATTTTAAAGTTCACAAAGCAATTCATCCCTTCCTATTTGAAATATTTTTGTCTCTTCTAGGCTTGGAACATACCTCACACTTCTTGTGTTTTTTTATGTCATTAATTGATGCTTATCAGCCTCCTTATCTCCACAAACTTTATATCCTTGGATGATAGATAAATAAGAAATATATATACACACACATATACACATATCTTCTGTTGACCATTGTATAAATACCATAGATTTACATGTCAAATTTCACATATATGTATGTATACATGTGTGTGTGTTCCCTCTCCTGTCTTCTATCTGCTGACAGGCAAATATTGGTCAAGGACCCTGTCAGTGTGAATTCATCTTCAGAGTTAGTGGTTACATAATTTTCTCCATATTTCACCTTTTTTATTTTCTCTCCTCAGTATACCTGATTTTGTGGGAAGTCAGAAAGTTAAGATTTATGAACCCTTATATTCTTTTACCTGAGTTGTTGCTAGAGGCTCTGAAATAGTCTTCTTGGTATTTTTATTGTCCTTCCAAACAATCTCTCCACCCAGTCCTATATATCATATCACCAATCCATGACTTAAAATACTTTTTTTCTTCTCAATTTCAAAAGCACAGCAGCCAAGCAAGCTTTTTTATTGCTGTATTATTTATAATACACAATAATATAATATATGTCATGGTATGTAACATAAAATGGTTGTAAACAAATTAACATCAAAATAGACTCTAGCCACAATTCAGTCTTTAAAACCATTATGGAATTATAGTTAACTTTGTATTTTGAGTGTTATTTGCATAGTAAGTTAAAATAAAAGTTAAAAATATACACACTATAATGTAATACTACTTTGGTGCTTGGTGTTTTATGAATGTATATGTTTGAAGATATATGCAATATAACGATTAAGGTAATTATCCTTGGGTTTTTACTTTTATTTACTGTACTACTCTAAATTTTTATGACAATAATTTATTAATTATTGCATGAAGCTAAAACTATTTACCCACCTAAGATTTAAAAAAAAAAAATACATGAACTCATTGATCTGACATTCAGTGCTAACATGGAACCACCAATTGTTTTAAGAAAAGTACACTGCATGGGAAAATGAAAACTACTTGAAAAATATTTTTTACTTTTGATTGTCATTGCATGTTTGATGTCATCAATTAAGGTCTTATTTATTTTTTAACCAAATAAAAACGGACAGCACATTTATTTTGTGAATGGCTACAAGGATATAAGTCAGGTGATAAAAGTAAGATTAAGGGGTTCAGAAAGAAAGAAATCATTAGATACTGAGAAACGTGAAGGTATCTGCACATTACTTAATGTGAAGAAGATCAATTCGTATTAAATGTCCTGCCTCCAAAATTTAAAAAAAAAAAAAAAAAAAAAATGTTTCAGCACTTGGACAGCTCCTGTCACTTTTCTGCAAACTTGTCTTTTCCAAAATAACAGAGATTTCAGAGAGAAAGCTCCAGTCCTGTCAGTGTGTGCTTTTAGCACCATGTTAAGAGCCAAAGGAAAAGACTAAAGCATGTAAAATGATTTCTTCAAGACACAATTTTTATCAAAGATGAATTTTTATGCAACTATGCCCAGGTATGCATTGCAGCAATATACATTGTGATTATTCAATGCATGGAGGAAGGGATGGCATGCGCTGGGATTATCAGAGGAGATTTCAAGGAGATGTTGCAAATTCATCTGTGTTTTAAAAGACAGTTGCAGCAACCTGAAAAGAGTAATCCTGGGCAGAATGAACAGCAAGGGGCATGTCAATGAGGCTGAAATTGCATGGCATGTGTGTGTGGATAGGTTAATGGGATATAAGTCTGACAAGGTATCAATGTTGTATGGATAAAGCAAAAGTTGTTGTGTCATCTGGCATGGAAACTTAAGGTGGTCTGACTGCTGGCCAAGGAGATGCTTGTAGAATTAGTGCTCATATACAAGTCTCCATTGTGGTGGGTGGGCTGAGAATCAAGAGATTGAGATCCCTGCCATACCTCTTCGTAACCGGCCTACTCAGGTAGGCTGTAGCTCTTCTTCAGGATTGTTGAGTTATTATAACGTAATGAACTCAGCTTCCTCAAATGTAAAATGAGGATAATGAGTCTGATATTGGTATTGCTTTTGAGAAAAAGATGATGCATATTAAATATTGACACAATTCTTGGGACATTTCAGATATTCCATATATCATAGATAAAACATTTCATCAAAGAATTAGTATCTGGGAGGGTTTTAATATCAAATTTTTAAAAAAGGAGAGGAGAGGGAAAATGTAGATGAAGGCTCAAAGGAAGTGATCAAGGTAGAAATAAAGGAATGGAATAGATAATTCTAAATCATAGCATCATGGGGGCTGGTTGCCTAGCAATAACTGAAAATCTTTAAAGTATCATATGATTGAAAATGTCTGATGTCTGAATATTGAAGATAACATTACACTTTGATTAGGGAGAGAGGAAAGAGAGAAAGAGAGAGAGAGATGTGTGGTAGAAAGCAACCAATGACAGATAGGACTTCATTCATATATCCCTGAAGAAAGGTGGGAGGGAATTCCTGCAGTGACTGGGCTAGTTACAGTTGGAGACACCATTTTGCCTGTTTGAGAGGACTACAGGGGCCCCAGTTCTTCAGGAGGACAAAAACACCAGTTCAAATGGGTTCATCTGAACATGTAAATCTGACCTACTTATTCCCTAACATGCCCACTGAAAAATCAAGAGGTACTTGGAATATTGAAAACTCTGTAAATAATTCCATGGTATTTCATATTGTAATGCTTTTCCATCAGAAAACTTTTTTTTTGATAATATTTCACCAACCTTCTCTCCAGATACTCCCATTCTATATGCACTTTCTTTCTTTCTAAGATTCCTTATCAGTGCTCCCCTCCCCCCACTGCACAGTGAATTTATGTTAACCCTTCTGATGTGAAAACTGAGAAAAATCTTTCCATGATCTTTTTGAAGCTTTGATTGATGTAAAGCACAACAAAAGCACAGCTGGAATTAGAGATACCAAGCTTTGCTTTTGGGCTCAGCATTGAAGAGTGGGGGAGGGGGAGCTTTGTTTGGTGTTGAATGTGAAAGCAGAGCCTAGATGAAGCAGGGTGCCATTTGTTAAAATACTTTGGAGCAATAACTGTGCTTTGAAACTAATGAGAATAATGTTTAGATTAATAGCTTAGGTCATATTTCATGTATTATATTTAACACTGGAGAAAAGGAACAAAAGGAGAAAGTTGGCATACCCTTCAAAACCTACACACATCACTAATCAAAGGACACGTTTTAATGTTCTTGCAAAAATGCAATAAATGCTAGCTAAAATCTCAAACAATGCATACCATTTCTTCTGCAAACTTTGTGTTATCATCTTGTAAAATCCAAAATATCTCTGTCAAAGAGATACTTAACACTTTTTGAAGGGGAAAGGTAATATTATTTTGTGAATCTGAATAACACCATATATCCTCAATTTTAGGAATTCACATATAATTCCTTATATATTTTTGGACCTGATTTGAAGAGGCTAAGAAATCCATGATGAATACTTACTTCCCTGAATGCTAGTCTCAGGGTTCCTAATCTAAAGCAAGTCAGTGTCAAAGTAACTCCAATGTGAATGAAAAAAAGTGTCCCCAACTCTTAAGATGAATGCAAAAGACTGAATAGGTAAAAGTAGTTTAAGTGGTCATCCCCATGCCTAGAACTCAATATTAGTATTTTCTATTTCTTATTATTATCATTGTCTCTACTTTGTTAATCCATTTAAAGATTTAGAAAAATGTTTTTGAAAAGGACCTTCAGTTTCATGGGAAAAAATGATTTGATCTGTACTTACTTAAGATCTTCATTAATAAGAGCTTACAGGTTTATTGTTTTATAAAGTAAAAAAATCAATCTTAATTATATTCCCTATAAGTTTTTAAAATAAATAGGTTATATGAAAATAGTAATTAACCATGATTCGAACAACTTCATAACTGTTAAGGGTATATTAATTAGAAATAAAATTTGTTCATACCTTGCTTGATATTATTTGAGAGAAATTCATTTTATGGGAGAAAATTCCAGCAATTCATAGCATGACATGTAAATAATACAGTTCATAGTTATAGTTATCCAGTAAATGAGAAGAAAAGCCAGCTTTTGAGATGGAATTCCACATGAAGGATTCCACATGAGATTTTTATTAAAGAGCTATCCTCAGCAGCAGTAGGATTGATGAAGCCAGACTATGCTCAGCCTCAGGAGTAAAATATCTTCAACTAGTACATATTGCATGTTCTTGTTTCCATGACATCAAGTAATATAGGGACTTCTGTGTATCTGGCAGGATATTTAGCCTTACAGGGCTCCTGATGTTAGGTAATGATTTATGTTGGTTTTTATCTTCTTGATTTTTTGCTTTTCTCAGTTCCATACACCCACTATAGAATTTTGGTCCATAATCCAGTAGATAGACTTAGTCCATGTCATCTTCCTAAGTCTGATGGTCAGCACCATACATCACTACTGCCTGCCTGCGTGTGAGTCAGAAGATTGTGATCAAAACCTATTGAGTCTTGGTACCTAGCACTTTAGGAGTCAAGGCTTTATAGAATACTGTCTTCTTTATTCTCCTAATGATCTTCCCATAACTCTGCTGGCAATTGTGTGTGCAAGCTTGAGGGCAGAAAGTGTGAAATATTTAGCTCTTTAGCATAATGACTGTCTTGCATTGGAACCGCCCAGGGCTTGTCCCCAACATCCCTTTGTGTTTTCAACAACATTGCACTTCACAATTTCATCTCCTGTAATGCAGTGGGATTTTCTGTAGCTTTTTATGGCAGTTTGATTTCCAAAAAAATATATCCTTTGTGTCATTTATAATGAATAAATCAGATCAGTTTCTTACATTGAGACATTTTACTGTCTCCAAGATCTTCCTTGAAATGACATTTGCTCCCTGTCATGATTTTTGCAAAGACAGCCTCCGAGGTCAGTTTCCTCTACAATTTACTGCCTGTGGTGCTGAACTTGCTTTCTGTGCCCTAAAGACAGAGATGTACAGAAGGGGTGGTGAATATGGGGTCGTAACCTTCCTGTTCATGACACAGAGCAGCCAAACCTGGGATGAGATGGCATCTGATCCAGTGATGGTGGCTTCTCAGGGGTTCTCCAGGACCTTTTGCCAACAACATAAACTCTCTTACTGTGAACAGGAAAAAGGTGGTGTTACCATAAATTAAGTTTCCAAGATTCATAGAATGGGACAGCAGGAAAGTCCTCTTAAAAATCATTTTATCCAAACTCTATTCTAACCATTCTTATTTCACAGAGTCTCGGGGGAATTTGCTTGCCCAAGGTCAACTTGGCTCTAATATAACAGACTTGCTCTCAAGGTCTCTTGCTTTGAGACAAAAGGTTATACATAAAACAGAACTAGCTTTAGTTCTAAACTTTAGAAGTCTTTGGTCTCAGCAACTAGGAAGCCAGAGGAGGCACATTCAGCCTCATGCTGAGAACTTTCAACCTCCTTTCCAAGAGGAAATTTCCCCACGAGGCATGTGTGGCTGTCTTCATTATTGCACTGTTTGGCCTGCAGTACTCTGGTTCTAAGAAGAAGTCCAGAGCCTTCACAGTTGAGGCCATCCTTTCTACTTGTTAGAGATGTATTAACTGAAGGAAAGCAGCTTACCCACAGGCTATCTCCTCCTTGCTTCAAACCTTCCTAATATTTGGGAACACAAGCTCTTAACCTTGACTTAAGTGTAACTACCTTTCCTCCCATGCTCAGATGGATGTTTTTTCTTCTTTACTTTTTGATCTCTGAAGACTGCACCCCTCTGGGAAAAAAAAAGAAAATGTTCTCTCTATATATCCAGTGATGGATGGAAAGTAACTGGGAGAAGAGCACTGGTCCTAGAACGCATATAATTCAATGATTTTGTTCAAAGAACTTGTTGTTCAAGAAAGAAGGTTTTCTGCTCGTGTTACCAGAACTATAGAAGAGTTGATAGTTTCTCGATTCTCCAAATAAGAAATACGAATGCAGGCATTTATGCACATGACTTCTTTTTTCCATAAAGTATTTTAACTTTAGTTTTATGGGAAATCTTGCTGGCACTTATTAATGGTTTTCTAAAATTTTATATCAGAAATTAGAGAGATCTTAGAGATCAGCTATTCCAAATAAACTCATTTTACAGTTAGGGAAACTGAGACTCAGGATATTTCATATGCCAAAACCATATACCAAGCCTGTAGCAAAATTATAAAAGTCTACTAACATTTCAAGCCAATTCATCAATACCACTTCCCTTTTATAATCAGAAAAGGCCTGAGTACTAGTTTAGGAAATCAAGATTTTCTAAATCATGTCTAAAAATTAACATCTTGAGGCTGAAATCTAATAATAGCTCAGAAACAACTAATTTTAATAGAATTTGCTTATTCTAATTCTGTTCATTGGACCCTTACCTGTATTGATTTGAATTTTACTTTTTGATAGGGAGCAATTCTTGGGAAAGAAGTCTTTCTGATTTAGAAGTCCTTGTGATACATTTTTAGAAATTTTTCACTCCTTATAACATATTTATTAGATTTTCTTTTAATCAGCCAATCTTTGAAAATAGAGATTTTATAAATTTAAGACAAGTAATTTTGTCTAAGAATTTGGGATTTAACTTCCCTTTAATAACAATTTATTGTTTTGCTTTCTCCTATGTTCTCCATCTCCAATTTTCTGGATCTTTCTCTCATCCCTGTCCTTTCTTCTTTATTATCACAAATATTAGACCTTACTCATATCTTCTCCAATTAGCTCTTGTATGCATCTACTTTGTACAGTATACGCTGCTGCTGTGTCACCTAAATGTCTCAGAAGGTTATTTAAAACTTACTAGGTTATGTGAAGACTCTGGCAATTCACTCAGTTAACAAAACCACTAGATCTAGATACCAAAAAAAAAAAAAAAAAAAAAACCACTTGACCAGAAGAAAGATAACCTGGTACTATTAATGGAGAAAGATCGAAGTCAGTATATGGAGAAACAGGAATAAAAATCTTTCAGTCACCAAAAAGATTACAAAATTTAAAAAAAAATCTCTTGAGTGTGTCTGTTTAAAACTATTAATTGTTTAGCTGCTAGGTACCAGGCACTATTTAAAATGTCCAGAATATATTTGTGAACAAAATCAACACATCCTTGCTTTTAAGGAGTTTTCATTTTAAAGTCAGGAAATAGACTAGAAAGTACAAACTGAATAAATAGTTAAAGTATATAGTATATCAGAATTTGACAAATGCTGAGGGAAAAAATGTGCTAGGAGATCCGTAGCCACAGAATAAAGTACATTGAAAAGGAAGGCATCCTTGAGAATAGGACATTTGAGTAAAGACTTGATGGGGTGAGGGGGATAGCTTTGTGGTGTCTCTGGAAAGGGTACCCTAATCACAGCAAATAAGTGCAAGCTCCTGAGGGCGCAAAAGCAGATGGTATTATGAAAGAAAGAAAGTGGTTAATCAAAGTGAGGAAGGGGAGAGTTGTTAGAGTCCATAAACAAGTCAGGATGGCGCCTGGCAAAATGCCAGAGGGAGTGGTTTGTGAAGTAACAAACCGGAGCCATTAAGTGTGGAGATTCCTTATTGATTGACTGCTGTATCTAGTTTATGCTAATTAAGATAAGCTGTGTGGAATGTATAAATACCTCTGTTGTTCTACAATAAATGGCTCCTACTCCTGCTGTATCAATCTGCACAAGTTGTTCGGTCACTCCCCCCGTTTATTTTGCTGCAGCCAGCCGGCCTGCGGCAGAGAGTGGCAGTGATACTTCCAGTTACTGGTGATGAGTCCTGCTCCCTCAAATGCTGAAGTATGACGTTAGAGAAGCACGCCAAGGCAAGCATATAAAGCAGGGTTTATTTAAAGAGGGGTAACATAGACTTCTCCTGGGAGGAAGAAGGGGGCGATAGCTGGTATCCTGGTATCCCAAGAAGCGAGGCATTCTGCCTTTTTTTTTTTTTTTTTTTAAATATGTCCTAGGCTTCCTTTGTTCTCCTGCTCTCTCCCCTTATCTCTCTCCTTTCTGCATACATGATTAGGCTCAGGAGATGCTCTGTGGAATGGCCAAAAGGTGGGAAACAGGTGGGCTGAAGGGGGAAGGGCAGGATGGAGCAGCCCTGGACACATTAATTAACAACTTTATAACTCCCTGTAGGGAGGGGCAATTCCTGGGACAGGTTACCTTAGCAAAATGTTGGAGCAGGGGCAGGTTCTTGATAAGGGTGGAGGAAAGGCATTAACCTTTCAATTTCACCATTCTCTGGATCTGATCCTTGCCTATCTGGCTTCAGCAGGATATGAGCTCATGGGATTATGTGTCAGACATAGTTTTCTCTTCTCCAGCATTAAGGACAGGTTCATGGCATAGAGTTAGAAGAATAACCACGCAAACAAGTGGAAGAGGAGAAGGATTGAACAGCACTTCCTGTCATTTAAAGGGGAAAACTGGGTAGGGTAGAGTTCCATCTACTGTCCAAGATGACTAAGTATCTGTGCATATACCAACATGATAATGAATTAGATTTGTTTTATTTTAGTTTTTTCTAAACTGAAAGTGATCAGACAATAATTTAGTTCCACTGTTGTACAACAGGATGTAAGATAATTAGTGTCACAATGTCTGATCTGGTTGAGTTATTTCTTGCTTTAATTTTGCTCTTCACTATTCTCACTTTCCCTTCAATTACTGTTCTCTTCACTTCAACTCCCACTTCTCTTCCATTCTAACTTATTTTTTATTTTATTTTATTGTTTGTTCTTTTTAGCTACACATTATAGTAGAGTGTACTTTGAAATATTATATATGCATAAAATATAACTTATTAGGATCCCATCCATTCCAACTTCTTATCCAATGGTTGTCTGAGTTTATGGAGCTGACAATTTGTAGCAATAGTGTCTCTGATTAACACCAAAAGAATTCCAAGATAGAGTTTATAGAGTCTCTGATTAACACCAAAAGAATTCCAAGATAGAGCTGAGATCATGAGAAATAGGTAGAAAAAATTTGTACTGCATCTTGTGGACATTTCAAAAGCTAACAGCTAAAAAGCTAATTTCTTTTACTCATCAAGAATATCTCATTCCTTTCTATTTGTCTCAGGGTGCCCTTGAAGGAGAGTGCAAATCTCCCTGTTTGATAAACACAGGGTTGGTCTTTTTGTGGGTTCTTAATTTATCTGCCATTGACTAATTTCATGAAGCAATCTCTAGTCCAGCTGTTTCTGAATTATGAAAAAGAAAGGGAAATCATTGAATTTTACTATGTCTCTTGAGATCTTAAATCCTGGTATGAGCGAACATCCCCCATTCACTCAGTGTAAGATATTTTTTGTTGTTGTTTTGTGTAAAGGTGAAATTTCTTCATTTATCTTCTGAATGTAAGGTTTTAAAGATTTTGAAAGGAGCTGATAATATTGCACACCTTGCTAACTATTTGTCTAGAAAACATGGAGAGTGAATATTATAATTGTTCTCTACCTTCCACCTGCAAGAAGAATTAGAGATCAAAATCTGCATGGATCATTTGTTTATTGAGCTGAGTTTTTACTTTCCTATGTACACCTATTAATATATCATAGTGAATCTCACCATCATGTACATCTATATACACTATTAGTAAACAGCAGAAAGATCAGTAGAGTAGAAGAAGAGAACAGGGGGGTGGAGGAGGAAAAGAAATGGGGAAGTGTTGAGTCTAAATTACAACAAATTATATTCCATATTTTTATAATTATGTCAAAATAAATCCAATTGTCATTTATAACTAAAATGACTAATAAAAATAAATAAATAATAATAAAAATGAGGTTTTAACATTTTTTTAGATTAGTTCTTGCTCATTAAAAAATATCAAACACTACATAAAAAATTGAAAATGTAAAAGCCCCAAATAAAGTTCCCCATTCCTCAGAATTTTCAGTATTAACAATTTGGAGTCAACTCTCAAAAAATTCTATGCATAATCAAATATAATGTACTTAACAGTTTTTTTTAATAATGCCATTCATGCTATGCAGACGTGGTTGACATCATTCCAAGTCACTGCACATAGATCTACTTCATTTCTAATGGTTACATAGTATTGCTTGGGTAGACATGCTGTAAGATATTTTAGCTGATCTTTTTTTGATGTTCTTTCCATTTATCATTATTGCAAATGATGCAAAAAATTATTGCGTACACATATTTATGCATTGAAATCTATTTTAAAAGCACTTCAAATTATTTCTTTAAAAGTGAACTGTATAGAAATCTATAAAAAGGGAGTGGCAAAATACTACTGATTTCATGTAGTCCTAAAAATACAGACACTAACAGGCAGATTGTTCCTAATTATTTTTTTTTTCTTGGAGAAGAGGCAAATTACAGTAAACTGAAAGTATTTAAGGTGCTTTAACATGCAAAAAGGAAACATGAAAATATAACTCCTCCTCAATTTGAAGTTCATTTACATTCCTCCATTCATCAGAAGATCTTTGTTAGTTCATGCTTCACTGGAGTACCAGTTTTGAAAGAGATAGTGAAATGCATTTCCAGCTTTTTCAGAGCAGATGTTCCCACTTTCCTGGAGGCCACTTGAATGTCATGAATCTATATAAAGATTAATTAAGGTGATTTCTTCTCTGCTGTAAGATGGATTCACCTTTCTGGTTTATAAGGCCTTTCATATTATGTTACCTTGCAAGCCGAATTTATCAAGTGGTTTTCTGGTAAAATTGAACAACAGATTCCCCTTACCCAAAAGGAAAAAATATATATCTAGTATGAATATACACATATTCAAGGGCACTGTAAATTTTATTGATGTAAAGCATACAGAGGACATCATACATAAGGTACATGTCTCTTTAGGGGTTAGGGGTTATGTATACCTGCATGTATCCTTTATTATACAAAATTTATAATTTAATAAAATGTTCACTATGCTTTATTCCAAATAGCAAATTATTCTCATACAGTACTCATAAATTTTTGTTAAACTGTTGTATCAGTAACCAACTTATATTTGCAATTCTAATGAATACAGTTCTAAACAAAAAACATTGGTTAAGAGTTTAGTTATCATGCTGGAGCTGGGGCTCAGTGGTGGAGCACCTGCTTCACATGTGAGGCACTGGGTTCGATCCTCAGCACCACTAAAAAAATAAGTAAGTAAATAAAGATATTGTGTCCATCTATATATATATAGTTACATTAAAATTAATACAAAAGTGAAACAATGAACACCCATGTGAAAATCTATGTCATTGTGATCACCAACAAAATGAACCATTGACTTCCTGAATAAATTCAGATAACACCATTTTGATACTGGAACACTATTATTCTCAATTTCATGTGCTATTCACAATGTAGTATGTACACCTATGAGACATTTTTAAATTTAATCTTCACTATCATTTTTTATCACTTCCATTAATCTAGAAATGAGCAAAATAACAAGTTAATCCTGATCTTCAGCATTTGGTAATATTCCCACCATGGTAGACTTCATGTTATCAAGGTGAGGTCACTAAAGAGCAGGGAAGAGATGTGCAGTAACAGGCCACTGTATATAATTTTTGCCAAACAGGTACAAGGGACATAGATAACAGTAAAAAGCATTAGATTTGTTAGGAAGTGATGTGTTTTGAATATGTATTACTTTTGTTTTTAATATAACTCATTTAATTTAATTTTATACAATTTTACTTTTTTTTTCTTTTTCTCCGGAATACTAACCCCTAATAAAAAATTTCACTATTATTAATGTTTATATACAAAACTAATGCAAAAAATTCTTGGGAAATTAAATTGGATTTGTGAGCCCATACAAAGAGCACCAGCTTACTAGTGATTTATATTTTATCACTTTCCAAAGGGTAAATTTCACTACTGTGTAATATTCCTCAATGTCCCTCAAGATGGCTCAAAACACTTTTAAGTTCTAATTATGCAGATTTGTTGTGTTTGCCTTTTTGGTAAAATGTATACAATAGGCTAAAATTTTGTTAGGTTTGATCTTTTGGTTTTGTGTTTTTAAATAATAGAAAAGGGGACCTATTTGGGTTAGATCTTGGTATGCTAACAAAATTCTTTTGTTCAAATTCTTATTATATGAAAAATGAGGCTGAAATGAGTAGGCTCAGAGGAAACTGTCCCATGGAGAGTTGTGTTCTACCCTCCAACAGGAAACCAACTTTGAACCTGACATGTGTTTAGACAATAAAAGGACTTCTGAATTGAATTTAAAATTATTTCAAAATTTGACCATTTCCAAGCTTAGAAAAATGCAAAATAATAAAATCTTCCGAGAGAGAAAGATGCAAATAATAAAAGCCTTGTAGGGTCCTATCCCAGATTTTGGTCATTTTGAAAACCAATCTCATCTCACTGCTATACCTTTGCTCACGAAGTTCTACTTCATGTCTCTTCTCTCAGTTGGGGGCAAGCATCCCCTTTTAGCCTCTTGTCCTTGTGACACTCCATTTCTTCTTGTGATGTTTATTATGATCTGCTCACAACTTCCTTTACTTCTCATTTCATTGTGAGTGAATGTGAAACTTCATGAACTAAACTATATGTGGTCAGACTGAATACCCAATTGAAATTAAATTACATGAACTGGGCAGAATTTACCTTGCGAGGGAATGTGGAGGATATTCCCTGCAGAGCCGGAGTCTTCACTAAAACAGTGGGCTCGCTTTGGTTTAACACGGTTTCACCTCGACAAGGAGGGTGACTTTGCAGTTTCTCCGCAGCATTTTGCTTTTTATGTTTTCATTTAATGGTGTGACATCCTATGACAATTATCATTATTTTTGGTCCAATTTTCCCTCTGAAGCAGCTCTGACACAGATCAATGCGTCTCAGTGTCGTTTTTTATGGAGCCGCAACATCAGAAACTGACAGCTGGAAATCTTAATTGGTCCAGTGACAGAAAATATAATGACTACTCACAGTGACTTATTTTATCTGACCTTGTGTTTAATTCAAAGGTAAATTTGAATCTCACTATTGGAAAAGAGAAAGTTGTGGGGCTATAAGTGGTACAGATGGGCCAGAGAAAGGCCCTTCGTTTAGAAGGAAATTACTACTGTTTGTAGGGCTGTTATTAAATTATGGTTTAAGTGCTGGCCTTGAATGATGGATACCAAGGGTCTCCACGCCTATTTGAACTGCCACCCTTTCTGCTGTGCCTGTCATTACAAATGGCAACAGGCACAGAATGCGGCATGGAAAGTTGCCGACAAGTGACTGGCTGGAGGCTTTATCACAAAGGCCACCAGACAGCTGTCAGACAGACTAGCATTTGATCATTACTGACTTGGTCCAGAGCCCAGTGACTTTGACCCAGAGGCAGAAGGTTTCCAATAATACCACCCAAATTGCCCAATCCTCCTGGTCCTATAGATGAATTCTACAACAAGAGCATTAGATTTGTCCTATTGAATGCAGTTATTCAACCAAGATTTCAAGTGTCCTTACTGGCAGTTTAAAAAGTATCAAATTTCTAACATCTTTATTTTATTCTTGAGTAAAGACATACCATAGAGGAAGAAGTGGAGTAATGAATTAAAAAAAAAAAAAGCTGATTTAGGTTGAAAGGTATCTCTGAGGGTCATTTGCAAGATTTGCCTAATGGGTATAATGAGAACTAAATGGCAGAATGTATATTTAAGTGCTTGATTAACTTAAAGATGAAGATGAGGATAATCATGATGAGAATGATCATAGTGTTAATGGTGTCAAATTAAACTTTTTTTTTCCCCTGCAAATATATTATTAATGTTTTCTTATTGCGTTAGTCAGTTTTCCATGACTGAGACACACTACCTGAGACAGACAACTTAAAGTCAGAAAGATTATTCTGACTCACAGTTTCAGAGGTTTTAGTCCACAGTCACTTGGCTCCATGTTTCTGGGCCTGGGGTGAGGCAGAACATCATGGCAGAGCATAGCTGCTCACCTAATGGTGACTAGGAAGGAGAGAGAAAGTGAGAGGGAGTGGGGAGGGACTTGGGACCAGATATATCTTTCCAGAGCATTTCCCCAGTGACCCATGTCCTTAAACCAGGTCACACTTCCTGGTTACCACCACCTCCCAATATTTCATTGATGGAATTGAACCCTTCAGTGAATTAAATTATTAATGAAGTCTGAACCCTCATAGTTTAATCATTTCCAAAAGTCCCACCTTCCATGAGCCTTTGGGGGACATTCCAAATACAAGCTCTACCATTTACTATATAAAAGTATATTAAGGATATTTTTGAATAATGATTTAGTTAAAAACATACATTTTAAATTTTGAATAAATAATGTAAAATAAATAGCAGGCTTAGAATTTTGTCTCTAAGCTCATGAACTAGTGAATTGCAATTTCTTGTTTTTCTTTTCCTTTATTTTCTTTTGGTACCTGGGATTGAACTCAGGGGCACCCTAGTGAGCTACATCACCAGCTCTTTTTTGTATTTTATTTAGAGACAGGGTCTCACTGAATTGCTTAGGACCTCCATAAATTGCTGAGGCTGGCTTTGAACTTGCTACTCTCCTGCCTCAGCCTACCAAACCACTGGGATTACAGGTGTGTGCCACTGTACTGCACCCGGCTCACAATTTCTTTATCAATACAGAAATAGAATACTATTTTGCCTTGAAAAAAAAGGAGTTTAATCATTCAAAGAAGCAAGGATGGAATTAGAAAACATCCTTCTAAGTGAAATAAACCCAATACAGGAATGTAGATACCACATTCTCTCACTTATATGTAGAATGTAAAGCAATTGAACTAACAGAAGCAGAGAGTAGGATGGTGGTTACCAGAGGCTGGTATGTGGGAAGAGTGGGGAGAAGATAGTGAAAGGAGACAAAGCCTAGGTGCAATAGGAGAAATGGTCCTCTTTCTTTTTTAAAAAATTGATTGTACAACCTGATGAATATAGCTAAGAATTGAAGGCTGTATATTTCAATATTAATAAGTGCAAATCTCTAATGTTCTCATCACAAAACAAAAAAAGTTAGATATTTGAGGTGATGATCAGCTAAATTGAACCATTCTACATTGTGTTAAAAATCCTAACACTTTTGTGCCCTGTAAATATAGACAACTATAATTTGTGAATATATAATAAAAATACTTAGCTTAGTCTTAATCTTGGCATTAGTTCTGGTTTCCCAAGAAGAAGAAACCAATGCTGGATTTTGTTTTTTTTAATAAGGGGCTTTTGAAAGAATAAGTATGTAGTTCAGCAGAAGAGTAGGAGGACTATCAGCATAGTATGCCGAGAGAAGGATAGAGGGAAGGGAAATTGGTGACTAGACGGCTGGGGTGCCTAAAAGAGGCACAGCAAGCCTATCAGGTAGTCACTGAGACAAAGTTGGCTGCCAGAGGAGCCCCTTACCTTCCAAAAATAGTAATATCATGCTCCATCATAGGGGAAATGCAGCTTGAAAGGAGCCATAGCCTTAACACCAACGTGACAGCCAATGTCAGTGTACAACATTTGAATTCCTGGTTCAAGTAAGTTTCCTTTTTTTTTTTTCATGTAGTTTATTTATTTTTATTTTATTATTATTTTTTTTACTGGTTGTTCAAAACATTACAAAGCTCTTGACATATCATATTTCATACATTAGAATCAAGTGGGTTATGAACTCCCAGTTTTACCCCAAATACAGATTGCAGAAGCACATCAGTTACACATCCACATTTTTACATAATGCCATATTAGTTACTGTTGTATTCTGCTACCTTTCCTATCCTCTACTATCCCCCCTCCCCTCTCCTCCCATCTTTTCTCTCTACCTCATCTACTGTAATTCATTTCTCTCCTTGTTTTTTTTTCTCATTCCCCTCACAACCTCTTATATGTAATTTTGTATAACAATGAGGGTCTCCTTCCATTTCCATGCAATTTCCCTTTTCTCTCCCTTTCCCTCCCACCTCATGTCTCTGCTTAATGTTAATCTTTTCCTCCTGCTCTTCCTCCCTGCTCTGTTCTTAGTTGCTCTCATTATATCAAAGAAGACATTTGGCATTTGTTTTTTAGGGATTGGCTAGCTTCACTTAGCATAATCTGCTCTAGTGCCATCCATTTCCCTGCAAATTCCATGATTTTGTCATGTTTTAGTGCTGCATAATACTCCATGTGTATAAATGCCACATTTTTTTTTTTATCCATTCATCTATTGAAGGGCATCTGGGTTGGTTCCACAGTCTAGCTATTGTGAATTGTGATGCTATGAACATCGATGTGGCAGTATCCCTGTAGTATGCTCTTTTAAGGTCTTCAGGAATAGTCCGAGAAGGGCAATAGCTGGGTCAAATGATGGTTCCATTCCCAGCTTTCCCAGGAATCTCCATACTGCTTTCCAAATTGGCCGCACCAATTTGCAGTCCCACCAGAAATGTACAAGAGTACCCTTTTCCCCACATCCTCGCCAGCACCTGTTGTTGTTTGACTTCAGAATGGCTGCCAATCTTACTGGAGTGAGATGTTATCTTAGGGTGGTTTTGATTCGCATTTCTCTGACTGCTAGAGATGGTGAGCATTTTTTCATGTACTTATTGATTGATTGTATGTCCTCCTCTGAGAAGTCTCTGTTCAGGTCCTTGGCCCATTTGTTGATTGGGTTATTTGTTATCTTATTGTCTAATTTTTTGAGTTCTTTGTATACTCTGGATATTAGGGCTCTATCTGAAGTGTGGGGAGTAAAAATTTGTTCCCATGATGTAGGCTCCCTTTTTACCTCTCTTATTGTTTCTCTTGCTGAGAAAAAACTTTTTAGTTTAAGTAAGTCCCATTTGTTGATTCTTGTTATTAACTCTTGTGCTATGGGTGTCCTATTAAGGAATTTGGAGCCCTACCCCACACTATGTAAATCGGAGCCAACTTTTTCTTCTATCAGATGCAGAGTCTCTGATTTGATATCAAGATCCTTGATCCATTTTGAGTTAACTTTTGTGCATGGCGAGAGGAGGGGATGCAGTTTCATTTTGTTGCATATGGATTTCCAGTTTTCCCAACACCATTTGTTGAAGATGCTATCCTTCCTCCATTGCATGCTTTTAGCCCCTTTATCAAATATAAGATAGTTGTAACTTTGTGGATTAGTCTCTGTGTCCTTTATTCTGTACCATTGGTCCACCCGCCTGTTTTGGTACCAGTACCATGCTGTTTTTGTTACTATTGCTCTTTAATATAGTTTGAAATCTGGTATCACTATACTGCCTGATTCACACTTCTTGCTTAGAGTTGCTTTTGCTATTCTGGGTCTTTTATTTTTCCATATGAATTTCATGATTGCTTTATCTATTTCTACAAGAAATGCCGTTGGTATTTTGATTGGCATTGCATTAAACCTATAGAGAACTTTTGGTAATATCGCCATTTTGATGATGTTAGTTCTGCCTATCCATGAACAGGTTATATTTTTCCATCTTCTAAGATCTTCTTTTACTTCTCTCTTTAGGGTTCTGTATTTTCATTGTATAAATCTTTCACCTCTTTTGTTAGGTTGATTCCCAAGTATTTAATCTTTTTTTTGAGGATATTGTGAATGGAGTGTTTTTCCCCATTTCCGTTTCAGAAGTTTTGTCGCTTATAAACAGAAATGCCTTTGATTTATGAGTGTTGATTTTATATCCTGCCACTTTGCTGAATTCATTTATTAGTTCTAGTAGATTTTTGTAGACCCTTTTGGTGTTCTAGGTATAGAATCATATCATCCGCAAATAGTGATAGTTTAAGTTCTTCTTTTCCTATTTTTATGCCTTTAATTTCTTTCGTCTGTCTAATTGCTCTGGCCAGTGTTTCGAGAACTATATTGAATAGAAGTGGTAATAGAGGGCATCCCTGTCTTGTTCCAGATTTTAGAGGGAATGCCTTCAATTTTTGGAGATCTGTGAGGCAATCTGGTGGCCACAATCTCCCTGCCTTTGAATACTGTGATTGCTTTCATACTGTTATGAATTCATTCAATCCTTCAATTCAAAGATAAACATGTTCATCATATTTGCTAGACTGCTCCAGGTGCTGGCTCATGTTTGCTGTTTGTTTTCATCCTTCCCATGTGTTCTGTTCTTCATAAACAGTTAATAAGGAAAATTCACCTTCTTTACTTGCTTATTCTTCCAAACATTAAGAGTCATCAGAAGTTTATGAAATATCCAGACCTGGTACCTCATTCCTCAGTCCTTTGAGATGTTCATTTCTTATGAGGAACATTGGCTGCTCTGCTGGGAAAGTTGAACATAGCTATAGAGCCACTGTGCCTGTCATGGCTCCAAGGGACCTGCCTCTTTTTTTTTTTTTTTTTTTTGAGGGGGGGCCAGGAGGTACCTGCCTCTAGTGACCTGGGAGGTTCAAGCCCCGATTCAGAGCCCCTAATATTCTTGTCCTGCTCCTCTTGATCACATGTGTACCTGTGTGTCAATGGTTCTGGTTTTATTAGTGGAAGGCACAGACCTTGTTTGGTGTAGGAAGTTGTTCAGCTGTCCACCTTTGCTCTTTTGCCAAGTGAAAGTCAAAGTGAGGAAAGTAATCAAATGAGTCATGCTTTGGAATTTATTCTGAAGGGTGCTGGCATCATTACTCTATGTTATAGGGGCACTGGCTCTGCTCGATACCTGAGTCAGGACCCAACATTGACACAGCTTTGGCTTTTACCATCTTTGAGCAGCAGATGAGCTCCAAACCATGTTTTACTGCCTCATGATCTTCCTCTTTCCAGAAACAGAGATCATTTTATCATTTTAGCAAGGGCCTTCTTGCAGTCATATAGGATACCTCTCAGAAAAGGTTTTTCAAAGGAATAAATGAATAAATGTGCAAACTTGTCTGGTGAATATGTTTTCTGAATCCTGTGCATCATAATTTGTGTTTCTTCTCTGTTACAAAAGAGAATCTTTATGAATCAAGTCCATTTGCTAACAAACAATTCCTAGAACAATCAAATCATAATATGGGAGAACTGGAAGTATCCTCACACAGCAAATGTTCTCTGTGACTTAAAAAAAAAAAAAAAAAAAAAAAACTAAATTCTGAAGGGAAATGACTGATCCCAGGTCATATAACCAACAAGGGTATAGTCAATCTCCTTCCTTCTTACTCTTCTATTCTAAACTAAATCACACTGCTTTACTTTCTCATATTTTATAGTTTATTTGAAAAGGGACATTTACTGGTTCTCAAAGAATATAGAAACTTCATCTCCATGATCCATCAGTCATCCACAGTCATGAAGACGGAATTTGCCAAATAAGATACACATTCTCACATTCATTCAGCAAATACTGAGAGCTTACTATGTGGTCCAAGAATAAAGCGAAACAAGGCAGATCCTTTCCTACTAGGCTTTACATTCTAGTTGCCCTTCAGGAAGAGGGTTCCCTGTACAACTGTGTCACTCACTGACTAGATAATCTTGTATTTACTTACTTGAATAAGAAAACCAGGTAATCCACTTTTCTTTGTGGTTGGGAAAACCAGAGACATAATATCACTGCATCATTTAATAGAGTTCCAGTCACATAATAAACTTGGTACAGGATGGCTTTTGTTGTCATCAGCTCTAGTATTCCTGTTATCCCGGGGTCAGTCCTGTCATTTTTCCTCTTCCAAAAGATGCAGTGTGATACAAGCATAGTGATGAAATTCCCTCCTGCTTATACGTCGCAGCCACACTCACCCTCTTCCACAAACACTCTGGTGCCTTCCTCTAACACCTTTGCCTATGACTCTTTTCCTAGAATATCCTACTTTCCTAATGTTCACCTTTATCTTCTGTTTTCACATCTTTCTCTTCTTCTATTCATGTTTCTATCTCAGTTTAATTGTATTGAAAATAAATTCTTCTCTCACTTCCTTGGCTGAGTTAGTTCTTTTTTGCAGACTCTTAAAACCAGGGCCAAGTACTACAAAATTTGTGTAAATAACTTCAAAATGAAAATGTTTGATTCTGTGTTCAAAAAGGAAAACATCTGTAATCCTAACAATGTAGGAGCTTAAAGAAGGAGGATCCCAAGTTTGAGGTGAGCCTAGGGAATTTATTGAGACCCAGTCTCAAAACAAAACAAAACAAAACAAAACAAAACTGGTAGTGTAGTTCAGTGGCAAAGCATGCATGGGTTCAATCCCCAGGGACAAAAAATGAAAATCAAAACACAACTGTGTGTGGTGATATAATGTACAATCTCAGTTTCTTGGGAGGCTAAGGCAGAAGGATTACAAATTCAAGACCAGCCTGAACAATTTAAGAAAACACTGAGGGTATGGTTCAGTAGTTGAGCACTAAAAAAAAAAAAAAAAGAAGAAGAAAAAAAAGGAATGAGCTTTCTTAATCGTATTAGATTAAAAACATTTTCCCTTTCTTTTACCACCTCTTTTTCAACTTGTCATGTTGTTTTGTTTGATATGTAATATTGTCCCAGGTAAAGAAAAATTTAAACATTCACTTATTAGTGTGGATTTTTACCATCCATCTTTATATTGTTCAATGGCAGTTTTTATAGAATCATAAAAGCATTTAACACATGAGGTAATGGGAATTGCAGCTCCTATTTCATAGTTCATGAGCATGTTTATTTCATTCCTACCAGAACATTGCAATTACTTCAGAGAGCTAATAGGTGTTTTAATTCCACTTCTTAAATGCACATATTCTGTATTTTTAGCTCACTGATTGATAAGTAACCTTAAATGAACTATGGGTTGCCCTGTCTTCCCCTTTGCTGCAAAGTCTTTTTTTTTTTTTCAGAAGTGGTTGGCTAACACAAAGAAGTAGCATAAGTAAGAACAAAGAAATATGATAGGGCCCTTTGATCATTCATGTGTCTTTCAATAGTATTACTCTCTTTCTGAAGTCAAGTACTGGTTAGAAGAGAGGTGTTGCCTCTGTGAGCTGTCAGTGCTCCTGCCTCTTCAGTCATTGATATAACACACTTACCTTGTACTCATTTTAAGTCTCACTGAATATTCATATTGTAGGTCCACTGGAGTCCATGTTACATATGAAGGGAGGAGGCTCACACTGCATTGTCACTTCTGCTCATGCACATATTCTATTTACAATTTATGACATATGTAAGACGTAATTTCAAAGGTAATATTATTAATAATACTGAGATAGCAAGGGAAAGCAATAAAGGAAGGCCCCAGTCCTCTGAGCAGGAGCCCCCATGTGATTTCAGAGTCACTCTTCCTGTCAAGCTGTCCCTGATTGTTGCATCTTGAACTTATCCAGGATAGTCCTCACAATTATTGCAATTATATATCTGTGAAGGTATATTTCCTATTCAGTTCTTCTTAGTAAATTATAGGAATATCATAGGAATAGATACATAGCATACATAGGTTGGTAGGCAAGAAGTCTGAAATCTCCTTGAACAAACTTTCAAGGAATGACTTGAAATTAAAAACCTGGGTTAATATTTATATATTCACTTTGAGTTGATAAATACTGTCCTTATCTGTCAATTCCTTTTCTCTTTGGGGTTGTATTACCTCCTAATTTTGTATGTTCTGCTTGATCAATCCATAGTAAAAAAAAAAAAAAAAATGAGATAGCCATCCATTCTAACAGTCACTTTGTGTGTGTGTGTTTGTGTTAATGAATGCATGACTAACACACATAAAGAAAAATGCTGTCCATTTCATTAATAATAGATTGTCACATTGCTCAAGTTCCGAAAGGGAATGCATTTTCTATTTTTACAAGTCTTATTTTATTAACCACACAAAGAGAAATAACAGTTCATTTAACTATGTCAAAACCAATAGAGACTCATTGCTATTTACTTTCTTTTGTGTAAATTTTAATGCATTTTTAATTCCACCCCACTGGTTGATAAACCAACCATTACAGTTACTGCTGCCCTGTAATGCATTTCAGTCATTTCTAATAAGCCTAGACTTTAAGATGGTTTATCATTATCTCTCTAAGCTACTGTGAATGGATTCCCTGCATGAACTGCTGGATCCTGCAGCACACTAGCTAATGAAAGTGAATTTGGAAATGTTATTCCAATAAACAAAACTACTGAGATTTTTTTTTTCACCAAATATAATGTTGAGCAAATTCTGTAATCTCACATTTTGACTTTCTTTGCAGAAGTTATTCATTTAAATACCAATCCCCTGGTACCTACTGCCTGTGTATCATTTCTTTTACAACATAATTTCAAAGAAAATCATCCAGACATGTAAGTCTAGAATTTCCATGAATTTTCAATAGAAAATAATAGACTTAAGCACAATATTCTTTCATTATTTCTTAGCCATGAAAGACCAAACATGTGTAATGTATAAATTCTGATGCAATATCACCTCTGTAGACTCAAATTAATGGATCACAATCACATGTTAGTTGATAAAGTAATACAAAATAATGGAAAGTGTGTACAGTTGTTAGATTTCAAACAACAATGAAATGTATCGTTTAAAAGAGAGTATAATGACATTGGAATTGTGAAGATTGTATTTGGTTGCTAGTTATCCACCAATATGAATTACTAATGATCATATCAATGAACAAGACTGAAAATGAGTTCTCTCTTTAGAGTACGGACAGGCAAAATCAGGGAGCAGACCAGAACAGCAAGTCATTTTCACTCTCGAGTCTTCTGTTTCATAACATCTTGATTCCCTTAATTGTAAACATAACTTCCATGTATTACAGTAAAAAAAAATGTTATATGTCTATTCATTTTATGGACCTTATATTCTCTAAATAAGAAAGAGTTAAAACAAGGCTTCCTTGAAGATGCAACGTTTGAATTAGTCCTTAGGAGATGTAATCAATTAGTGAAGGTTGAGATAAAGGAAGAATGGGAATTTTAAGGAAAGAGAATGGAGGATACTTAAAGTTGTGAAGACTCCATGCAAGAATATGATACAATCCCATATGGCTAAGTACAGGGGATTTGGATGCTTCGTGTGCATACTTTTAATGACATGGTCCATTGATATCTGCATGGACAACAAGGCCAGGCCTCTCTTGCCCTCCCAACACAGCTGTCTCTACCTTTCCCCAATAGGGCTTTTATGAGGAAACCAACCATTTCCTGTGTTGTGCCACTGCATGACTGTATTATTACGAGGCTATTTATTTATGAGGCTGTTAGTCTTACTAGATTTCAATTTCCTTCAAGACAAGCACTGTATCTATCCTCTTTCGTTGTCTAGATTGGTTCTGTCCAAATAAATGTTAAACTAAATTGACTTGGATTCAAGAGAAAATGTGAATGTAAAAATGGATTGAAATTAGATACCAAGAATTTTGCATGGTCAGTCAAAAAATTTAAAGCTATGATGCCCCCTATCCCTGAGTATAATAAAAATAGCAAATCATTTTGTTCTGGTCCCTATTTTAAGTGATATGCATATTTCATACTAGACAATATTTCATATAGTCTAGTCTTTATAACAACCTGATGATACAGGTGATATTATTATTCCCATGATAAAGTAAGGATGCCAAGTCCTGCTGATTCAGGGACTGTTCCAGAATGACAAAGTGACTCAGTAGTAAAGACAAAATTGAAACTCTCATTACCTGGCTATAGGATAAATGAATGCTCACAAACTATGAAGGAGAACAGTGCTTCAAAAGAAATAATTTGATAGAAATACCCAAGATGAATCTGAGAGGGAAGACCAAAGTCAAGCATTTCAATTTGGAAGTGAATGCAATAGAAAACACATACACACACACACACACACACACACACACACACACACACACACAAAGAGTGTCTAAATGATGGTGATGGAGGCAACAATTAAAAGGAGAGTTGTGTTTGTTTTCACTCAGAATTAAAGGAGTTGCTAAGTCATTACATGAGGATAAGTGAAAATATAGGAGTAAGAGATTGTTCAATGTTGAACTCTTGCAACTGGGAGGAGGGTGTTTTTATTTTTCACAAAAAGACATAAAAGCACAGAATAAGCAAGTTCAATAGGGAAGATGGTAATTCTGTGATCAATAGTACACATTATTTGTGATTCATAAATTACAAAATACTGAATGTATCAATGTATCATCCTTTTGTGAGGCTACTTCATAGAGAAAAATAACTATTTACAATAAAGCTTATTATGGCTACCATTGTTGCCATTTGTATTCTGGTTTTGCAGAGTTTTTTCCTCAAGTCAAAACTGACTTATTTTTGAAACATAAGCACCACATGTAAAAGTTTTTCTTTTTCTTTTCTTTTCTTTTTTTTTTTTTGTGTGAGGTTTAGAAAGAAATCTAAAGTTTCAGGCCACCCTAGGAAAACAAGGATTTTTACCATTAGTTTCTATTACCAAAAAAAAAAAGTATACTTTTTAAAGAATTCAATGTTTAAATTAGTCCAGAGACCCTGTGTCTAATACAAGAAAAAGTTGGCCCAAATCTTCATCATGTTGGATTAGGCCCCAATTGCCTTAACAAGATTCCTAAAGTGCAAGAAATAAAATCAAGAATTAATAAATGGGATGGACTCAAGTGAAAAAGCTTCTTCTCAGCAAAAGAAATAATCAATGAGGTGAAAAAGAAAGACTCAATTTGGGGAGCAAATTTTTGCCACATGCACGTCAGATAGAGAGCACTAATCTCCAGGATATGTAAAGAACTCAAAAAACTTAACACCCCAAAAAACAAACAACCCAATCAATAAATGGACTATGGAGCTGAACAGACACTTCTCAGAAGAAGATATCCAATCACACAACAAATATATGAAAAAATGTTCAATACCTCTAGTAATTAAAGAAATTCAAATCAAAACTACTCTAAGATTTGATCTCACTCCAGTCAGAATGGCAATTATCAAGAATACAGACAATGATAAATGTTGGAGAGGATGTGGGGGAAGAGGCGCACTCATACATTGCTGATGGAACTGCAAATTGGTGCAACCAATATGGAAAGCAGTATGGAGATTCCTTAGAAAACATGGAATGGAACCACCATTGACCCAACTATCCCACTCCTCAGTCTATACCAGGACTTAAAATCAGTATACTATTTGTTTATTTATAGTATATGCAGCCACATCAATGTTCATAGCAAATCAATTCACAATAGTTAAACTGGAAGCAACCTAGATGCCTTTCAATAAGTGAATGGATAAAGAAACTGTGATATATATATATACACAATGGAATATTACTCAGCATTAAAAGAGAATAAAATTATGGCATTAGTAGGTAAATAGATGGAGTTGGAGAATATCATGCTAAGCAAAGTAAGCCAATCCCCAAAAAAACAAATGGTGAATGTTCTCTCTGATAAGTGGATGCTGATCCATAACAGGGTGTGGAGGCATAGGAAAAATGGAGGAACTTTGATTGGGCAAAGGGGAGGGAGAAGTGGGGAAGGTACTTAGGAGCAGGAAAGATGATGGAATGAGATAGACATCACTACTCCTAGATACATGTATGACTGTACATGATGTGATGCTACATCATGTACAACCAGTGAAATGAAAAGTTGTGCTGCGATTGTGTACAATTAATCAAAATGCATCCTGCTATCATATGTACCTAATTAAAATTAATTAATTAATTTAAAAAATAATTCATTGTTTATATAAGTAAATGTAATATTGAAAAAAAAATTACTCCAACTCAAAAAAAATTATTTACTCACTTCTAAAATGAGAACAATATTTGGAGCAATTTCATGGATTTGACAGAATAAAATGAGATATTATATATAAAATATTTAGCATAGCTTTTAGACCATAGTATGCTCATCAAAATAATAGCAACTATTGTTATATTATTATTGCCAGTTTTATTTTTACTGGATTTCTTAATAATTAGTGTTCTCTAGAGAAATAATCATAAGAGTAGCTTATATTTATTTCAAGGTAGTATATAAAATATGGTTTATAGCCACAATTGCAGAAATCCAAAATTCTTTCTTCCTAAAACCTATAACATTAAAGATTTACTTTATCTTATGATTTGAGGTAGAAAGAGTAAAGAAAGAAGGGATAAATAGTGTTGAACACAAGGAAATAAATATATTATAGAGCAGTCCATCTTCCACATATTCAGAAAATGTAGCACATGGAAATACAATGTTACTATCTGAAACATTCAAATGGAATTTTTTAATGACATGCATTTTAGATGTGTTTAATTCCATTTTAAAATCTGAAAGCAATTTTAATACATTAAAACATTAATGTAAAAATTTAAAAGCTCTAAATCCTCAGCTCTGTAAACACAAGAACATAAATGAACCAAAGAGTGACTTTTTCTGAGTTCTTCCAGTAACATTTTTTGCTACATTTTTTTATTATCTTTTAATGCTCAAGATGTTCAACAGCAATAAAATTTTAAATAGGTAGTAAAGTAATATAAAATTAAGTCAGTATGGTAAATGATATTCTTTTACCTCTCTTACAAAATAAAAATATTTATTTTTATTGTAGCCTGAGAACATGATCTACTTGTCAACCAACAATGTTCCCTGTGAGCATAGCCTTTGAATCACATCACACAACTAAGAAAGCAAAAGAAAAGCCCTACTTAAATAAGATAGGTTTATGCATCTTTAATTGCAACACTTTAAAAAAAGACACGGAGGCGATATTTTCCCATGGGTATAATAAGAATCAATGGTGAGATGTGGCTGCCAAGGAAACTAATTGGACTTAGACTACAGTAACAATAAAATTATCTCTGAAGCAAAAGAGATGACATTTCTTCCTGTTCTAAAATGGAAAGGAAACACCTAGATTACTTGATTGGTTCAGGTTTGGAATGTTAGCTTGGGTAGAAATAAACAACAGACTTTTAGGATTGTGTCACAATTACCATAAAGAAAAATGACTCTAAGAGGCACCTCATTCCTGGTCTCCAATTATCAGTACAACCAACCCCAGCAAATACTGTTGGCCAGGACTTCTGAAAGCAGAAAAGAGAGAACAGGGCAGGAAACAGGAACACAATAAAGTGCAAGCATGCTATTCAGTGGCTGGAGACCTCACTAAACATTAGAAGTCCTATCACCTAGAAATACATATGCTAGCTGCTATCCACAGGTGTTTTATCTGAGAACATGAGATATGTTTAGTCTGAATGTAGAGGAGCTGTAGATATAAAACACACTAAATTTTGAAGATTTAGCCCAAGAAAAGAATGTGAAATATTTTATTTTTAATTTTTATATTTATTTTATATTAAGATGATAATGTTTCAGTGATTACCATGTGCCTACTGAAAATTTTTAAAACATATATGTACCTAATATTATATTTCCATTGTACATTTCTTTACTACAGTAGTAGTCAACATATTTCTAGTGATTAGTTAGATATTAAGTTTTTAAGGCTTTATCATTAAATCAACTATTTAACTTTTTAATGCAGTGTGGTAGCAGTCACAGACAATGTACACAAATTTATGCAACTATGCTGCAATAAAAATTTTCATGGGTGCTGAAATATATTTTCCTAATTTATTTTTAAATGAAAAATTAAATTACCTATATTTATCTTGTACAACATGGTGTTTTGAAATATGTATATACTGTAAAATGACTAAATTGAACTAATGAATATATGTGTTATCTTCCATACTTAATAATTTTTTTGTGGTAAGAACACTTAAATCTACTATCTTAGCAATTTTCAAGAATATAATACATTGTTATTAACTATGTTATAATACATGGTCACCATTTGGTACAATAGATCTCTGGGTTGGAATCTCATACTTAAGTGAAATTTTACATCCTTTGACCAACATCTCCCCCAAACCACACCTCTTCATCTCCTGATAACTACAATTCTTCTCTCTAAATCTATTAATTCAAGGGTTTTTTTTTTTTTTTTTTGGGGGGGGGTAGGTTTTTCACTTAATTGGTTCAAGAGGAATTTTTCTTTCTATGCCTTTCTTATTTCACATAAAAATTATTCTGAGGTTGTCAATTTTCATAAATGATAGGATTTCCTTCATTTCTAAGACCAGATGGAACTCCATTGTGTATCTATCTATTCACTCACTGATGGGCATAGATTGATACCATACTTTGGCTATTTAAAATAGTGCTGCATTAAGCATAAAAGTAGTACAGATATCTCATTGACATACTGGTTTCATTTCCTTTGGATACATACCCAGTAGTGGAATTGCTGGAACATATGGAAGTTCTATTTTTGATGTTTTCGGAACCTCCATACTGTTTTTCATAATGGCTCAACTGATTTACATTCCTACCAAGAGTATGTAAGGATTTCTTTTTCTCTGCATCCTTGCCAACACTTCTTATCTTTCCTCTTTTTGATATTAGCCATTCTAACAAATATAAAGTAATATATCATAGTGAGTTTAATTTTATTTTCCCTGCTAGTGCCCTTGAAAATGTTATACCTATTGATCAAGGACCTATTAAAGTCATTTGCTCATTTTTTAATTGGGTTACTTGTTGACTTGCTACTGAGTTGTTTGCATTTCATATATATTTTAGATAGTATCTCCTTATCAGATTTATGGCTTGCGTATGTTTTATCCCATTTTGAAGGTTGTTTCTAAATTCTGTTTATTGTTTACTTAGAAAGCTAGTCACTTAATAGAATCATGTTTGTCTATTATTTTGTTCTCTGCTTTGGGAGTATATTCAAACATTTCTTGTCCAAACCAATGCCATGGAGCTTTCCCCTTGTTTTATTTTAGCAGTTTAATAATCTAGATTATAATCTAAGATTTATATTTAAGTTTTAAATACAGTTTGAGCTGATTTTTGTATGTAATATGAGATAAAGGTACAATTTCATTCTGCTGTATGTGAATGTCTAGTTGCCCCGACATTATTTATTAAAGAAATTGTCCTTTCCCCAATGTGTGTTCTTGGCACCTTTGTCAAAAATTAATTGACAGTAAACATGTGGATTTCCGGAGCCTCTATTTTTTCCCATTTATTAATTTGTCAGTTTTTATACCAGTATTATTTTATTGTGAATACTATAGCTAGGTAGTATAGACTAAAGTCAGATACTGTAATTCTTGCAATTTTGTTCTTTTTATTCAAGATTACTGTTCTGTGTGTTATGTGGCTTTAAAGGAATTTTAGGATTTTTTTTCTGTTTCTTTGAAAAATGTTATTGGAATTTTGGTAAGAATCTCATTGAATATATAGACTACTTTGGGTAGTATGGACATTTTACCAATATTGATACTTCCAATCCATGAACATAGTCTATCCATTTATTTGTGTATTCTTCCATGAATTTCAGCCATGTTTTATAGTTAGCAAAAATAATGAAATTTAAATGTCATCAGTTTTTACATGCCTCAAAATATTATGGTTTTCTAAATTTGTTTTTAATAATTTGAAAAAACAAAAAGCATTATTTGGCATATAAAATAGGCTGCTATGGAAATAGTTTGCCATTTTCTGTTCTAAACATTTGTTATATGTTTATAAGTTTCAATTCTTAGTTATATATATATATATATATATATATATATATATATATATATATATATTAACATATATATATGTTAATATACAGTTTGGTATAGAGGTATTCCCTCCTGGAACTTTCAATTAATATAGCTTATAAGTGACATTATAATTTTCCAAAAATGAAGACTAAATTTGGCTACAGATAGACTGTTTCTAAAAGTAGCAATTTTCTGATACTCCTTCTATTTAAATATAGGGTATATACCACACAAGTTTTTTTTCTGAAAATTAAACACTAGGTGTGTGGTTTAATTAGAAGTATAATAACTTCTTTCCAAATCCTAAACATAGGATTTGTTTTGTTACATATTGACACAATTTTAGTTGAAATGTGTGTGGGGTAATTTAAAAAAAGATCTTGGTATAGTTTCTGACTGCTCTCATAGAAATAGTCTATAACATATAAAATCATCAATTCATCAAAAAGCTGTAGTAGTAACTTCAAATCTGATCACATCTTTTTCTATGTTCATGGTAGAATACTGTATGGTTTTAACACAAAGAAGTAAGTTTATAGTAAGAAAATTTGTATAATTTTTCCTTCAGCTATCGATGTACTAATAATGAATTATTTTCATCTTATCTGGGCACATAACCAGTGATAGGAAATAAATTGAAAATTAGTATTTTACACTGTACTTTTAATAAATACTCCTACAAAGTTTTTATTCTCTTTGCCAATTCCTTTCATGCTCTTTGGCTGAGTTATAACTATAGAATGTGTGATGCAATTACACTCAGTTTATATTTCTTTCTTTAATAAATTAGTCTTAATCACTAATGGATTCTTTATACTGATTGAATTTGTGTGTTGAATTGCTTTAAGTTGCCCAACCCATATTTCAAGGTTAAATACAAAAGTATGTCAAACTATTAATTTTGTGTTGCTGCTGTTGTTTGAATGATGTAGGTAGTCGAAGCTATAACAAGAGATTAAATTAATTTCTGTTGTTGCCTGAGTCCAACATTTCTATATGTATAATATACCTATGACATTTGTCCTCATTCCAGGAGAGGATGAGGAAAACTCATCAGAATGAATGACCAGTCTCCATTAAACTGATGACTTTCAGGGAGACTTCTTTTGATACCCATGCACTGAAACATTACCTTTCTGAAGAATGAGTTTAGCAATGAGAATCCCATAACTGAATGCACACCAAACTCAATCAATCAAGTCAACCTATTTCAAGGACAAAAAGGAGACAATGCAGAGTAGCTTCCAGCTTCTGTCAGAAATCAACATGTCTGACATCCAGTGTTTAAAGAGCCAATTCTTTCAATAGATGCTTTGCTCTCTCAAATCCACATGGCCTGCAAATTTACAACTTTGTTCTGGAGTCTAGGAAGAATTTTTACTTTTAGAACATAAAATTCAATCTTATGCAAATGTCCTTAGGGAGTAGATCAAGAGTTTCTCTGTAATCTCTCTGGAGGGTAAATTTTCATTTGCAAAACAATCATAATCCTTAAAGCTTTTACAAAAATGTAGATGGGAGGCAGGACAAAAAAGCCTTAATGAAAAAGACCCTAGAGAATATATGGAGCCCACATTCATCATTCTCGGTGTCTCTCTCATTGCACATAAATTTTTCTTCAAGAGAGGGAGGAGCAGTTCATGTTGATTTTATCTGTCTGGGGATACAAATTCAGAACTTGTCAATTACAGCACTTCATATTTCCTTGTTGCTGGTTTGAGCATACAAGTTTCCCAACTATTAGGCATATATTTTATTCCAGTTTATGCTTACATACCTGATTGTCAATCAAAATTAAATGTAAACTTTTTTAATATGATATTTTAGAAAAAATGTCTTTTGTTCTGTTGGGTTTGTAATTGTAAAAGTAATATATACATAATCTAGAGACTATAAAAAGTATTAAAACCAACGAAATAAAAAAAAAAACAATTATAGTCCTACTATCCAGAGACAACAACGTTCCATTTTTTAAATATACATCTTTCCAGTCTATTTTTATTAACTTATCCAATTATTTCATATATTTACATACACATCAAGTACTATACTGTCAGTGGGGAAGGTGATGGTGAATACATGTGATTATGTTGTTTCATTCACAGAATTTATCATCTAGTTTAAGAGAAAAATTAATGAAAATAACATGCTTTATGCTTTGATAGAAAGAATGAAAGTGTAAGAGCCACTCAGGAGAAAAAAAAAAAAAAATGTGTTCAGACCCGGGAGACAGCTGGGAAGGCTTTATAAGAGAAGTATGTCTTAAGCTTTTGTTTAAGACTGAATAACATTTAGTCAGGTGAATAGGGAGAAAGGAAATGGAAAAGCATGGACCCAGAGTAAGGGCCCAGGTAAAAGGTCTGGTGGATATTCTAGGAAATTCATAGAAGTTCATTATAGTTTTAGAGAGTGAGCAGGACATCTGAAGAAAGTGGGACTAAAAAATAGTGTCCATTACACAGTAATCCATCAAATAAATATATAGGAATTAGGCTACAGGCCAAGATTCTATAAAATGCGACCTTACATAAACTATTGCAAAAGAGATGAAAATTGAGTTCTTTTATAGAGAAAAAGGTGAGTGGCCCATTGTGGGTAGGCCATTCTGTTCTACCCAATTATCCAGACACCACAATCCTTCCTTTTCTTGAATTATCTATTCAACTGAGTGTTCTTTATATGGCACATAGTCCATGTTAGGTCACCTGTACTACATCTAGTTTCAAATCTAAAAGAAAAATGAGTATGTGGACAACACACAATTTTTATTTGAGGATTTGGCATGAAATTATTATATTCATTCTGTTAGTAATGATTTGGTCACATGACACCTATGGGAAACACTATCTCTAGTTGGGTGACCAAATGCATCTTACCATGAATTCTGAAATTAAGATTCTATATTAAATAGAAAAACAGCAGAATATTTACGTCACCATGATATGGAGACCAAAATGTATTTTGAGAATTACATAAGGTCATAGAAAATTTTAAACAAAGGAATATTATTATCAGATATGAATTATAGAACTTATCCTTGGCTAGGAAATAGAAGAAGAATTGTAGTCTAGCAGGGATAGAAATAGAAGTTGCCAGATGGGAGGTTATTGCAAAAATTCAGGCAAGGGGTAAAGACAACATGGGCTAGGATAGAGACAGAAAAACTGTGAAAGGAAAGTATTTAATTTATAAGGTAAAATGAATAGTCCATATAGTTGAATTGCATGTCTGAATGCACAGTTTAATATGGAGGGTGATGATGAAAGATTGAAAATTCAAGATGTCTAGTTGGCAACTGAGTGGATGGTGCCATTCACTGATCATACCCATGGATTTTGTGCTGTTTTCGAGATCACTACAACATCTAGTAGCTTAAAATAACAACTCTTTATTTAGCTCTTGATGGTGTGAGTCAGTTGGACACTGCTTGGCAGAACTGTTTCTTGCTGGTCTCAGCTGGACTCATGCATCTTAGGCCATCTGTGGGTCAGCTAGGATTCTGGGATTGCCTGCTTGTGAACCTGGCACGCCAAGGGCACCTTGGCCCAAATTCTCCAATCCACCAGTAGGTTAGCATGGACTTATTAATATGGTGCTAGCAGATTCCAAGAGCACAAAGAGAAAAAAAAAAAAAAAAAAACTCTGCAAAATAACTTTAAAATCTCTGCTTATGCCCTTTGTGCTTTGGTCTTATTAAGCCATATAAAGCAAAGCACATGGCCATGTGTAGGAGGGAGCTATGCACAGGATGCAGTAGAGAAATCATATTGGACTTGACTTTTGGAGAAAGTAAATGTGGTGTTTCTTTCAGACAAGTCTGCATAATTTTGAACATGACTTTATTTCCTTGGACTCCAATTTTTATACTTGTAGAAATTGAGCCTGATGAGCTCCAGTGTATTTATTCTCAAACACTATGATATAAATTGACTAATATTTTGTTTCCAGTGTAGAAACAAAAGACCATTTTGAAATTTGGACTGTCATATATGGTTTATTTTTAAAAGGAGAAAAAAATTGGAGTGTATGTTGAGTTTTCCTATTCTATTGATCTGAGAACTTGGCATTGATTGGCCAACTGTGATATGCAATTTGTTGTTATTGCAGTATTTTTATAAAATCAGCATTACTCAACACATAAATGATCCATTATGTATTACTTTAAATTTTAAAAACTGTATAAGTGACACTGTTAAAACACATGTTCTTTAATGTTTGAGATGACAGGAAAAATATAAAAGAACATTTTTTTCTAAATTATAGTTTGCAGGCTGTTTAGTGACTTTCATTATAAATCTTTGACTAACTGACTTGGTTTATCTAAAGTTGGCATTTAATACGTACATCATAATGTTATCAGCTGCTGGGATATGGCTTACATTGTTTAGTGTAGGTAAAGGTAATATAATAGAATCTTGTGTTTTGACTTATAAGCTAAAAGGGATTATGAAAATAATTGTATTTAAATCACTCATTTTATTGTGATTTCTCTGTTTAAATAAAAGAGTAGCCAGAACATGGAGACATCTTGGAAAAGTTACAGGCTGAGAATGCCTTATGTATTGTAACTCACTTCCAAGTTCAATTTTATTGAAAAAACTAGTCCTATACTAGAACTTATAACTGAGAATACATTAGTTATCCATAGTAATCAAGATCTGCATAAGTGCGCTCGGTCAAATCATTGTGAGGAGATATGAAATAATGTTGTGTAGAAGAATTGGACTGGTCACTACAGACCTACCACCCATTAATTGTAAGAACAAATTAGTTTTTCTTTCTTTCAAATTTTAATTGGTGCATTATAGTTGTACATAATGATGGGACTTGTCATTATATATTCCTGTATATACACAATATAACAATATAATTTGGCCAACATCACTCCTCAGTTTTTCTCCCCTCCCTACCCTCCTCCAACCCCTAGAGACCCATAGACCCCATCTTTGTTTTCCTTTTTCCTCTCTAGCTTCTGCATAAGAAAGAAAACACAGGAGATTTGCCCTCTGAGTTTGATGTGTGTGTGTGTGTGTGTGTGTGTGTGTGTGTGTGTGTCACATATATATAAAATCATATTTTCTATTTCAATTCATTTGCTGATAAATTAATGGATACCTAGTACCTATGCTGATTCCACAGTTTGGATGTTGTGAATTTTGCTGCTATAAACATGGATATGCATATATCTATGTAGCATGATGACTTTAATTCTTCAGGATAAATTCCAAAGACTGGTATAGTTGAGTCATATGGTAGTTCCATGCCTAGTCTATTTAGGAAGCTCCATACTGATTTCCATAATGGTTGCACTGATTTACAATCCCAAGAAAAAATTATTCAATGTCCTCAAATGCCTGTGTTTCTTCATATAAAAAAAATTAAAAGAAATATTTTCAACTTTCAAAGATTTTTATGAGGTTTAAATAAGTTAACATTTAAAAAACACCTGGTATAGAACTCAGGCCATAAAAGTTTCTCGAAAAATTGTATTTTTATCTCATATACATCAACTCTCTGACTCAATGGTGTGGTCTTGGATTATAGCTTTGAGGAGAATTTGTAAAAATGAATAAATTATCAGTATCTATTTTGATAATGAAGGCTTTATGCTCCAAATTTGATAGCTGTCCAAGTGAATCTATACAACACCCCTAAGTGTTATATGTATCCTCTGGGAATATTAATAGTTTGAGTACTGAGCTGGATTCTAGTTCCATCTTTTATGAATAAACACAAATTCTCGTCCCATCTTTCATGAATAAGCCCAGTAGTTGTAAGATTCTGATTTCACCTCTAAAGTGAGAGTAAAACATATATACCTATATATTTTAAAAACTATTATAAATTATTTTGAATTCATAAATCATTTTGAAAAATAATATCCTAAAAACATGAAGTGATTATTTAAAGAGCTAGAATAAATAATTTGAAAGCAATCTGGGAAATATGTAGTATATTGCTGAAGGGAGACAGAGAGTGACATCCAGTTTGCCATTATGGCCCTGAAAAATGAATGTCTTAAAATTTGAGTGTGTCCTTTAGTTCTATTTCTGTTTAATATTCTTTTCCAAAATGCTTATTTAAGTTTTTAGAAAAATTATTGTACATTCTGTGAGCACTGAAAATCCAGTACCTACTGTTTAAATAAATGCATTTACTTCTCCTTTGGTCCATTTACCCATTTTTACATATTTCTTTAAAGTCCCCTCTTCTTTGTCTGAGTACCAAAAGATATATGAGATAAAATATGATATTAATATATATATATATATATATATATATATATACACTGATGCAGAAAACAAATTCAACAAGAAAATGCATATATATACACATACACAATAAAACATTTTATTTTAGTTCCTAAAGAGATTGTGAATTTACACACAGTATCCTCATATACCAAAGGATATTTCAAACTCTTTTTATCTTAATATTTTCCCCTTCTGACCAGAAAATGTGCACATGTAGAGGACTACAGAGGGCAAAACACACATGTAGAATATATCCCAGTTAGAAGAAAATGAACTGTCTGTCTTGCTTTAGATTTGATGTGCTACTGATTTGTGATAGTTTCATTTTGATTTCATTACTGGACAACCAGAGTGAATTGACAGAGAAAGCAATAGACATTGGATGCACCCACTGGAACTTTGAATTTGAAATGTTGACTGCTTCTGTCAACATGGCCAATTACCAAATGTACTCAAAGGGTGAGAGTGATAGCCAGAATAAGTCACATGATTTCATGAACTACATCCTGCATACCTATTAGTGAATTCAAAGTCAACGACAAATGACAGACTACTTTGTCAATATTACATTTCAGGTGAGTGCACTGTTCATACCATGTTCTCAGAGCAGATGCAGATGTTTGCAGAAAAATAACTGTGAAGATATTTGTGTATGTGTGTGAGAGAGAGAGGAGAGAGAAAGGGAGAATTAAAGAAATAGAGATATTGATTGATGGTATATGGATGGCAGACTCCAAAACACAAAACATGAGAAAAATATTTTTTAAATAGTTCCATCTAATCTAATCACCATGTGGATTGTTTCTTGTGCTAAAGAATAAGGTTTAAGGGCTAAGGTTGTGGCTCAGTGGTAGATCGCCTACCTCGCACATATGAGAACCTAGGTTCGATCCTCAGCACCACATAAAAATAAATAAACAAAATAAAGATATTGTGTCCATGTATCACTAAAAAGTACTTTAAAAAAAGAATAAGGTTTAAGATGACAACAAAGACTCAGATTCTAGGAGCTTGTTGACTCATGCCCTGCAAACAGCCTACAATCAGCTGTTCATTTAACAGATATTTATTGAACATTTGCTATGTGCAGGTGCTCTTTGCTGAGCTCTTTTGGAGATATAAAATTAAACAATTTAGATATAATATGTATCCTCATGGAATTTATACTTTGGTAAGGGAGAAAGAAAGATTTAATATCTGAAAATTATGGTATGGAATGGAAAAAGTATAGGATGCTGTCAGACCTGGAAATCCAGATTTTTAGATCAATGAAGGTTTTAGAAAGAACTGATACCTAAATTAAGAGCTAAACGACAAATAAGAGTTACCCAATAAACTGGTAAAATAATGATTACTTCTCACAATTATAGTCAGCAGAGTACAGATGATAAGAAAACATGTTGATAAGAAAACAGAATAATTAAAGAACATGCAAATATTTAGAATGTCATTGGGGGCAGGAGTGAGAGGAAGAGCAGAAAGCAGAGCCTCAGAGGGAGGCAGAGGACCCATCCCAGATGGTAATGTAATTAGCTTTAGCCAGTGAGTGCTGAGGAGGTAGTAAAGAATTTTGAACTGTGACATGGTATAGTTAGATAAGGTACAGTAACAGTAATAATCACTGTAAATAAACATATATTAGATATATAAATAAAGATGGTATAAATACACATATGCATTAAATATATTATAATTTCTAGGAATTAAGCAATTAAGAGGAACACAAAAGTGGAAGCCGGTAGCTTTTTCGCGATCTTGATGAAATATTTATGGTAAATAAACATTTAATTTTAATTTAGGTCTTGAAGGGAGAGTCCCTGTCTACTTTTGGCACTGAGTGATTTTTGCAGTTAAGTTGCAGCTGCATCACACCAATGGAGAAACCTCTGCTCATGCCCTGAGTTGATTGTGTGAGTTTGTGAGGTGCTCTGGACTTTGCTACATCTAAGAGAATTCCAAGGCAAATAATTATATTTTTTTTCCTCTCTCAGTGTTTCCTGTGAACCTACTGAGGAAGACATGCTAATTGTTTTCTGTTCTCTAGGAAGATACAGAAATATTGGATGTGATGCATTTATAAATAACTCCAGCATCACAAAGTATTCACATGGCATCAACTTTAGTCAGTTTCTTTGGGATTCCCACCATCCGTCTTTATTTTGTCTAGTGTGGCTATATTTTTTACAAAGTCTAAAATGTCTTCCATGTGTAAGCTTGCTGTGTATTTGAAGTGAGGAATTGTCCCTTATGATTATTTTCTTAGAGTCTTATAGAGTAAACTGTCCCAGTTCTTCCAGCTATTTTTCATGACATGAAAGCATGTGATCATTTCCCTTCCATTACTTGTGAAAGATTGACAGAGAAAGTCATTAGCACATGCTGTTACCTTTGTAACTTTATTCATTCATTCATTCATTCATTATTTGGTGCAAGGGATTGAACTTAGGTGTTTAACCACATCACCAGCCTCATTTTTTTTTTTTTTTTTTTTAAGACAGGGTCTTGCTAAATTGCTTAGTGCCTCACTAAATTGCTGAGGCTAGCTTTGAATTTGTGATTCTCCTGCCTCAGCCTTGTGAGCCTCTGGATTTCCCAGTCTCTGAGTTCTTAAAAACTTTATTTTTACTGCAGGCATGGGTCACTGGAGGCAGCTACTATTGTAACTTCTAATGGGAATTATGGTCTCGGTTAATCTCCCTAACATCTTAGCTACTGTTTTCTGAATACATTTTAATCCTTCTTAGTGCAATTCAAAAATCTCATTCCTTAAAATGCTGTTAGGATATAATTTCAAATAATGAAAATAGCATTTTTATTACTATATTAATCAGAGAGTTACCTGAAAGACTGAAAGTTTACAAGCCTCTTTGATCAGCATAAAGAATTGGAATAGAAATTGATAGTTTTATAAATCGGTGAAATATTCACAACTATTGACAACAATAATCATGAGAATGTTGCTAGAGATTTGTTAGGAAGACTGATTATTAGATTGTCTTCTGAATCTTTATTTTTTCTCTACTATTCATGCATTCATTTACTTTGGTTTAGTCTTAGGATTTCTAAAATCAAATCTGAGCCCTGGCTTGCATATTCATGCTTGAGTTTTTTCATCTGTACTGGTCCTTGGCTTGACCCTGATAATTTCTCTCCATCATAGGTAATACCTGAGTTTTTAAAAAGTCAAAAGACAGAAGCAGTTCAAAATAAGATGTCAAAAATCATAAGAGGTTCAGATGTGTGCTTTTATTCCTAGATACAACATTGCTGGTTTATTCGTTTGTTCAATTCAGATCAACTGAGCATTTATTTTTTTTTTAATTTTTTATTTATTTTTTAATCAGTTGCTCAAAACATTACAATGATCTTGACATATCATACATTTGATTCAAATGGAGTATGAATTCTTATTTTTCCACATGTACAGATTGCAGGATCACATTGGTTATACAACTAAGCATCTATATCAAAGCAACAACAAACTTATTAAGCTCTAGGCATGTACCATATTAGAAACTGGGGTACAGTTGTAACCCAGGCAAACACAATCATAGAACTCATGTAGTTGATGTTCTATACAGTCATGTTGACAGTGTTCATTAGGACACTGTCCAGTCAAACAAAATTGCCCTTCATCCCATATGAGAGTGGCTCCCACCTTTCTGTCTTCATGAATGAAGTTCCCCTAAATGAAATATTCTGTTTGTCCACTCACCACTGCCAAACTTTTCAACTTGACGGTAATCACCCTTTAACACAAAAGAGGCAAAGAACATTTTATTTTAATTTTGTTTAGTAACCATAGAGAGATAATTACCTCAGTACATTGTTCTTTTAATCAGAGCTATAAATTTCCCAGTCTCTTGAGTTTTTAAAAACTTTATTTTTACAGCAGAGCTCTTTCACTTTCTTTGCTTTTACTTAACTTCAAAATTGATATCTAGGATGACTGCCAATGATATTATATCATCCCATATGTTTTGCTTAATTACACTATTTCCTGAATTCATTTTTTGAAGTTAAAATTTTTCTCCACCTCGTCATCAAAACATTATGAACACACTTTGTCACACTGAGATTAGAAGATAAAACATCTTTTAAAATTGTATCTATTTGAAATGTTTCCAGAGTTTGGGTAGAGAATGATTTAACACCCTGATAATTTAAATCCATTTTATAAATCACAAGATATCAGAATCTTGTGGTACATGAGATTGAGTTAATCTAAAAGGCAAACCCAATAAACCTTTAAGGGATTTAGACATATTTTGAATTTGAAGCATATTTTCAATTTACAGGTATGTTATATCTCAAATTATTTTTTCCTAATATATTGGTGCTGGTTCTGTCCATGGTTTATGTATTAATATTAGAAAAACATCTGCATTTTTATTAATACCTGTATTATACATAACATTAAGATGCATTATAACTCAAACAGAATGCCCTCTAGGGAACCTTATATTTCTTTTTTTTATTTTTACATCTTCGACAAATTGTAAATGATCTCGAGGTCACTGGTATGTGTTTGCATACAGATTCTTAAAATTATGTTTTGAAAGACAACTGAAAGATTTACTAAAAAAAAAAAAATCATGTCAGGTTTTTCTTCTTTATCTAATTTAATTTTATCATCCAAAGAAAAACATGAGCACTGGGATTGTAGCTTTATGATAGAGCGCTTGCCTAGCATGTGTGAGGCACTGATTTCAATCGTGAGAAACCACATAAAAATAAATAAATAAAATAAAGGTATTGTGTCCATCTACAACTAAAAATAAATAAAGAAATAAAAAGAAAAACATAAATGCCCAGTAAACATGCAAAGTAGATGTTCAATTTTTAAAATATTTTCTCTATTAAATAATTCTACACCTTCTCTCATATTTTGGCAAGTTACTACTTTTATCTGTAATACCCTTTTAAATCCTCTCTCTTACCTTCTCTTATTCACAGCAAGCTCTTTCCATTTGAGTAACTTATGAATACTTACTCTAGGTAGAGTAAGGATAGTTACAGAGCTAAAAAAAAATTGTTTCACTTTGAATATAAAGGTAAAAGTGACATTACCTACCAAGGGAACAGTGGTATTATAATTACTTGGCAGTAAAGTAGATGGTAAAAAAAAAAATGGGGAAGAAAAGTAGAAATTTTATAATACTGAGTTAAATCACTTGGAGATTTCTGCACTGGGGCGTCTGCTAATTCGTACTATAAACAGTGAGGAAGAAACAGGAGTAGAAACATAAATAGTTTTTACCGTATAGGATGACCAGCTCTTATATGAACCTTGATTTGCTGTAGGATAACTCAAAACTGTGTGTGAACAGAGTTGCACCCATCAGAAAATGGCATGGAACCCATCTCCATGGTCCCTAAGAGCAAGCAGACAAGATATCTGAGCATAGGTCCCAGAAATCTCTATTTTAATCCATATTTCAGAGAATTCTTAAATAATTGAAAAGCACAAACAAATATGTTGGACTCCAATTTTTAGAAAATAGTCAAAAATATTAAGCAGTATCTTCAATGTATACACACCCAAGTGGTTAGTTGAAACCCAAAAAAAGGTCTTTGATTTCCAGTCAGTTGATTTTTCTACAATGCAACACTGTATATATATTCAGATATTCTTAGCTTTGATATGGATCTCTAATTTTTCTAATTTATGCCATCTATTCAGAAAATGTGACCTGTATGAAAGCAAATGCCTGGTACAGGGCCTGGCACCCAGAAGACTCTGAATGTACCAGGCAAAATGGAGTGGCTGAGCAGACCTCTGCAACACAAGGTCTCATGGTGTAGAGGCCCAAGAGATAATGTCACAGTTTAGAGAGGTAATTTTAAACACAAAGCGTCAAAGGTTTCTCACCAAATACTTATGCCCAGGAAGGCTGGCTTGGTGTTTAAGGTGTCTGAATTGAATGTAGAGGAACTCCCTGACTGGACACACTTTTAACTTTAGAACACATCACTGATGAAAATGCACGGGGTGTGTTCTTTTAAGTTATCTGTAAAATTTATCTATTTACATCGTATCGTTATAGACCTCCAATAAATGGATGAGAAAAACAGAAATCAGTCTCTTTAGGCCAAGAGTTGCCCAATTAGTAAAGGCTCAAGGCTACTATTGAGGCCATCAAAGTTGATAGAGAACAGATTTAAAAAAAAAAAAAAAATTGGTACAGTTATGAAATCACATTTCCCAAACTCACGGTACCATGCAAAGTACATAATTCTCTGATTTTGGGGTTACAAGGGGGCACACTTGAGAACATGAAATATGTAAACCATGGTTTTCTCTATGTCATGCACTCTCTCTTTCTCTCTTCCATCTCCTCTCTTCTCTTCCTGCTCTGCATTGCCTGGTCACAAGTCAAGAAGGTGAACTACCAACTGCAGAGTATCTGAGGGTTGTTTGAAGTGTCAGGTGGGACTAGATCCAGATGGAGCAGGGAGGTCACCTTGTGGGTGGGTCCAGTTGGTTATTTTATCTGAAAGTATCATCAAAGAAAGACTGAGAAGTGATCTGAGGCCAGCTATCAACACATTGTTTAGGAAGGCATCTACAACCGAGAATAATAAATAAGGAACTCTCAAAGGGAGGATTTTACTCTTAATTCACCATGCCTTCCTCTCCAGCTTACTCATTTGTCCTGTCTTCTTGAAGATATTTCTTAACTGAAGGTCAGTGGCTTGCCCTGTTCTCTTAGGAGGAAAAGGTTCTGCCAGGAAGATTCATTATGTGGACATAAATGAGAGCTCTTTTCCTCCTTGGCAGGGTGGGATGTGACTGGGTGCTTAGTTTTCTAACATTATTATTTGTCATGGTCTTTGTGTCCTCAAGATTCCTAGAAGCCTGGTGCAATGGGATTCTGACCTGCCTCATTGCTGTGATTTTTATCTCCTATAGAAATCCCCAGCCCTTTCCATACTGGATTATCTACCCAATCTTTCTCACTTGCATTTGTACCCTTTCTTTTTGCTTTAATAATATCTCTTTCCAACTCTTTACTAGTCCTGTCTACTGCCAGATCTTTAAAAAACACATCCACAAATTGGGTCTTTGATTCACTGTTTTCCTCTTTTCTCAATATTATGTATGAATCTAGTTCCTCCTGTCCTGTGTATGTACAGAAAAAAAAAAAAAATCAGTTTAGATTCCCTATAAATTGCCTGGAGAATCCCTACTCAAATTCCATGAAGTGCCTTGTTCTGAAAACTTTTGTTTGGGGACAAAAGGCACAGCACTGATCTCATGTAATTCCAATAGTTTGTGACAGATTAAATGTAGGATTCATTAAAGGACCATTGTATCCTGTCATAATAATCAACATTGCAATCCTCTTTTCACTTGGGTTATGAGGTTACTCTTTGGGCCTTGATTTTATTGCAGGAGGTTGAAAGTCAATGTTAACATATTTGGAAATTAAATACCCAGTTATCTTTTGTCACTGCCACCTTATTTTTTTCTCCAAAGAATTATTGCATATGCATCATTTTTCTTTTTCCTGGCTTTAGATTTTGTCTACTAAATCATTCATTCAAAAGAGAGCTAAAACTGAAAGAATCAAAACAGAGTGCACTATTAATATGTCAATATTCATTTCAGGTTCTTCATAAATCTTCAGTGTCTCTTAAGAAAGCCTAATTTTCTCACTTGGATATTTTATAAAGGAAAATGCTACTAAATTAACTACCTAAATATTATCTAAAATGATATACAATAACATTATTTGGTCGAAAACACGCATTGTACATAGGATATTATGTGGGAAAAATCCATCTTAATTATAATCTTTCATTTATCCCTCTAAAGACTACATGTCTTCTGAGAGTTTCTTTTTCTCTACCATTATAGCTTTTTATATATCCCTTTATTTTAATCAAATGGGCTATAGTAGGTTATGCCTTGGTATCTGCTCTCCATTTCTGATGGTTAGATTCTCCAGAATAAGGACAGAACCTTTGTCCTTAATCTCATCAGGAAACACTCAGCTACATGTTTTTTAAGTTGGTTCTTTTTCATTATACATGACAGTAGAATCCTTTTTGACATAATAATAAAAGCATAGAATATCTCATGTTCTAGTTCGGACCCCATTACATCTCCTTCCTCTTCCCTCTCCCTATTCCCCTTTTCCCTTTCCTCTATTAATCTTTATGCTCTTTACATAAAGTTACTTTTTAATTAATTTCCTGTGGATGTACTCCATGGTGAGATTTACAGTGGCAGATTCATGTATGTCCATAAGAAAGTTATATCAGATTCATTTCACTGAGCTACTCAGCCAATAGTTCTTGTCCAAGAGTTGTGTTGAAAGCAAGCAATCATTTTTTTATTGTCTCTGTACCAGGGTGCCTGGTAGATATTAAATAATTGTTTCTATCCCTTTGGTTGTCTTCTTCTGTGTATGTTTTCTTCAGGACAATCAATTTAGATGTTGTATCATCCTTTCTATTACATAAAGCTGGACATTCAAATAACAATTAGAACCAAGTGTTTATGATAAGCTATTGATAGACTCACTTTCCTTAACATTATCAAACATAAAGGTTCATAACTTCAAAAACACTTGAACATTTTATCTTCAATTTTTAATTTTAATAGATTTTATTTCAATGCAATTTTAGTTTTACAGAAAAATGGTTCAGAATGTAAAAAGAGTTTCCATATTCCCCTTCTCTGTCATATACATACAGTTTTCACTATTATTGACAGTTATCAACATTTTAGAGTAGTTTCCCTCCTTGGTACTAGAGATTAAACCCAAGAGCATTTTCCCAAGGAGCTATATCCCCAGTTCTTCCTATTTATTTATTCATGTTTTTAGATTTTGAAACAGGGACTTGCTAAGTTACTGATGATCTCCCTAAATTGTTGAGGTTGGTCTTGAACTTGCAATCCTCCTGCCTCAGTCTCCCCAGTTGCTAAAATTATAGGCATATACCACTACACCTATTTAGTATAGTATATTATTTATGTTTGACAAGAGTTGAGTCAATAATGATATCTTAATGTGAACTGAAGTTCATAGCTTACATTAGATCCAGTCTTTATGTTATAAACTCTGTGGGTTTTGTATAATGCACGATGTCGCATATCCACCATTCCAGTTTTATACGAAATCATTTTCCTACTCTATATTCTCCTTTTCTTCTATATTGTAAATATTTATCCTTCTCTTCATATCCTCCACCTCAAATTCCTAGAAACCATTTATCTTTTTGCTGTCTCTATACATCTGCCTTTTCAAATGGGGACCATAAACTATGTAGCTTTTTTATATTGATTTCTTCCCATCAGCAATACTCATTTAATATTAACCCATGTCATTTTATGGCTCAGTAATTCATCCCTTTTTTATTGATGTATAATATCCCATTGAAGTTTCCATAGTTTGAATGTCTATTACCTTGTGAAGGATAGATTGTTTCCAACTTTGGCAATTATGAATAAAAAAAAGCTACAATCATTTGTGGAGAAGTTTTTGTGTGGACATAGAATTATTTGCACATTTGGGGAAATTACTTTTTTCGTTTATTTAATATTTTAATACTGCTCCTGTTGATGTACTACAAGTTCTAATAAATGTTGTGGCTTTGCGTATATAATTTGTCAATATATGCTCAGTAAAAACAGATATTTCAATACTAGAAAGGTTTATCATCTATAGATTTGAGTTAAAGGTGAAATATCATGCAGTGGTTGAAAATGTAAGCTTAAAAAAATATGTGCCCTATAGATTTTTGAGTTCAAGTTTTGGTTCTTTATCTCTTCAATCTAAGGTCCTGGTGCTTAACTGTGCCTCAACTCTCTTACTTTGACTCAGAATGGGATGATAAGTGGCCTATCACTTATATAAGATAAAACAGAACACAAAATGCTTAGAAGAGCACTGGATGAGTGAGCTGTTAAAGATGGGGATTATTATCTTAGTGTAAATCTTCCTACAGAAATAAAATTCGTGAATGCAAGAAACTGGAAAGTGTCACCGGTGATGCTCAAAAACAAAGCTTGTCATTTGTTCATGCATTCTGGGAAACTATTGTTGACATGTGCCAGATTAGGCCGATATTTGACATATCAATAGGAAAGACAGAATCCCAAGAACAATAAGGAAAGAGGCTAAATTCATATAGTATGAAGGAGGCTTGGTTTTCATGAGGACAGTGTCCATTTCCTAGCACAAGACACATAGCTATCTGTGAAGTCACAGACTCCTATTCCCACTTCACCGTGGAAACTTCTGCAGTTTCCTTATCCATTCCACACCTTAATTCAATTTTTTTTTTCAGTTTTTTTAGTAGCATTTCATTTACTTCTAAGATGTGAAGATTTGTTGACACAATGAATAGACTTTTCCTAATATGTCATCTAGTACACAGTAGGTGCTGTGTAAATGTTAGCTGTATATTAATAATTCATGGATTTGCATCAGGTAGTTTCTATAGATTTTTAGTTGTAAAAAGCAACTGATTTTTCAGGTTTCCTGTTCATGAAGATCCTAGCCTCAAAGACAAAAGTTTAGGATATTCTGAGTAACTTGTGAGCTGGGGATCAACAGATCAGAAGTCTATTTTGGATTCATTTAAATCAGTTTAACATTTAAGATTTAGCTGAATTCCTTCTTTTATTTAAAGAGACATGTTTGATGCTTCTGTAACTGTCTTGTACAGCTAAACACTGACAGAAGTGTGATGTCTAAATTAATGCCAGCCATACTAATCAAAGGTTATTTGCTTTACTGTTTAAACAGAGATTATTCATGGCATGAGCTGATGTGTTTTGATTTTTCGACATGTCAGCTATAAGATCAGAGTAGATATTTTAGCCTTGTGATAACTCCCTATAAATAGAGGCATAAATTATAAATGTTCATTGATGCAATTATAAATTGTCATTTTGGTTCCTTTGATCCTAGCAAAATGTAATGACCCTGAGTCATTTTATTGCACTTAGGGGTGACTTCTGTCTTTAACACTCTGTAAGTCTGGAATTCTTGGTGCTAGGAACATCTTATTTCTTTGCTCAGATCTTTTTACTAGAAGTCCTTCCTGATGACTTGAACGTTCAGTAACTCATTCTCCTCCAAAACGGCACCTGATCCAGCCACACATACCAAGGTTCTGCTGAAGTCCCAGCAGGTAGACATTAGTAAAATATCAATCAAACACATCGGTATGGCTAGATCTGATTGCTCTTATGAGAAGACCCTTCACTCTATCCTTGGAAGACTACACTCAGGGGGTACCACAGGAATTATTAAGAAGTCCTTGGGTCTAGAGGAATATTTTACTCCCCCCTTTATTAAAAATCCTACCTCTGTGACTTATAAGGTGAAATATGGACAAAGTAAATTTATCTTCCACTTTCTAAATATTTAAAATGAGAGTAACAGTGGTAGAAAATTAAGGGCATTTCTGTTTTCTTTTTGATTCTGCTTTCCAAAGCATACATAAGACAATTTACAAACATTCAGTACATGAAAAAGAGCATGCTTTCCCATGCTAATCCCTTATGAGCTCTCAATGACTAAACTGTCTGAGTACCATAAACAGGACTGAGTGTTGTAGGGGTGGGGTTGAGTATGTAGTTAGGCATGATGTCCTGATCTGTTCTCAGTGGCACAGGATGCTTTTCCACTGTGCCCTGGCAGGTCTCTATCACTTCGCTTTGCTTTTTCAGTGACTCCAGCACTTCTTCCAACTTCAATGTACCTGTTGGGATCTCTGATTTATGTCCCTTTTCAAAAATCCTCCTGCAGGTCCAATTTCTCCCTTGTACACCTTCCTGTTTATTAAGTAATACATGACTCATTTTTTCCACTTTCATAAGCATCCAGTAGGTAGTACTCAAAGTATATCTTAAGGAAAAATAAATACAACGTGCAGCTCTTCCTCCTCAAACCCTAAGAAATTGAAGTATAGCATGAGAACAAATGCTAACCAAGTGAACATATGAATAAAAATTCAAAATAAACACATTGGGCAAATCTTATTCTTTTAGGAAATGGGGAGACACTGAAATCTGCCCCTTTGCAGCACTTTGTCCTCTGAATTTCAGGATATCTTCAATTAAGGAGAGCTCAGCAAAGCCAAAAACACAGACATGAGACTTACTGACACAAGTACGAGTTACATGTTGATTCAATATGTGCCCCAAATTTACGAGGCCAATTTGCACCAATTCTCTAGGTTCAGTTCAGGTTGCCTCCAAGATGGTGTAGAGGATTGCTATCTGTGTGTTCATACAACATAAGAAGCAGTCATTGGAATGTGGTACCTGGATGTCTCACGGAACCATTAAATTGTCAGCAGTGGCATTAGGATATCAGTAAATTCCTTGTTCCATAATATACTTGGCCTCTTGTATGTTCGTGATACAAGGGAGCTCTAGGGAGTTTGTGAAGACCTATCAGGAAGAGTGTCTTCAAAATATTCATCACTCCAAGCATCAACTGAACATCTAGCTTTTTTTTGGCCCAGTAATAATAGCTTTTGAACTGGTCCCATCAGCCTATAACACTTTTATAGTGTACTTATGGGTGCCATGAGCTCCATAAAACCAGGGCAATTGAAGTTGACATAATTTCTTCTTTAAAAGAAGTGTCACATTTTGAAAGGCCCCAAGGGATTACAAATTACCAAGAGACAAACAACCTGAGAATACATTTTACCTGGGGGTCTCCTTTTTCACCCTCTTCAAAAGATAGGAATGCATCTAATTGGAAAAACAAAACAAAACATCAACAGAAAACAGCTGTTTCTCTTTTCAAATGAAGGTTATAGAAGTCAGAAGCACTTCAATAGGAGCAGATAGTTGTAGGCTGCTTTTCTCAATGCAGATTTTTACTATATATATAAAATCAGATGAAGGGTTGAGGAGGTTTATTGGGATAAAAAAAATTCCTTTATGAGCTGCCATATTTCATCCTTGAGTCAATCATGCTGTAATGAGCACCAAGCATGGGAGGTAAAATGAGATGGAATGTTTGAGGCAAAAGGAAATCTCAGTGGAAATTAGCCTGGCCTCAAAAGAGCCTTTAAAAAACAAAATGCTGCCAACAGCAAGGCAGTTCAACTGCAGATTTGAAGGTCAGCATTCAAAAAGGACAACAAATGCAAATATTACAGGAACCATTTACAAAGTTGCTAAGGCAAAAAGAGAGAATTTATTCATTCCACTTGGAGTAGTACTGTTGCTAGCAGGAAAAATCACTAATTTGCTTTCCCATCCCTTTTTCTGACATGTGCACTATTGCTTTTGATCCAAATACGATCATAGCCCCAGGGAAACTCTCACCTTTATGGAAATAAACAGTCCTTGGTTTGTTTCTGTTTCTACAGCAATCACCATGACTGGACTCCCCATTAAAGAGTAAATAAAGAGTTAGAAATTGACAAAACTAAGGGGAACTTCAAGGGGCCCTTTATAAGCTGTTGCTTTTCAAGTTAGGCATGGATGGGTCTTGTGAGTACACAGTGAAAGGGGCACACATCCCTGCCAAGAAAGTGCCAGAGAAAGGTAACAAATGTCATCACAAACCTGTGGGTACTTGAATTAAATTATTTGCTCTCTTAATATGCAACCATATGAGAAAATGGGAATATTTGATTGGGAGTAGTTACCACTCAAAACTAGACCAAAAGTCTTTGTCTTTTGAGTATTATTAGATAGGTTTAAGTATTATAAAGAGTGTATGTGCATTGCAAATCCGTATATATAAACTGAAACCGGGTAAGAGAATAAGAATTTTAAAAGGTCAATTTCATGTGCTTCTCTTTCTCTGACTATTTATCTTGTGGCTAAAGGCAGAATTATGTTTTAAAACAAAAAATGTATCCAAATAACAATATCCAAGATGTCTTGGATCCCAACAAAGTGCATCAGTATTAATTACACATTGAATCAAAGCAGTGAGTCAACAGAAACAGATATATGTGACAAAATAATGCAGAAGAGTTTAATTAACCCCAGTGGAACTTAAGGGCTTTCCAGAATGATTAACCCAAGGAAGCATCCCACATTAAAATTATATATGTGGGATTTCCAATTAAAGAAGAGCTGAAAAGCCCCATCTGGTGAGAGACACTTTGCTCTTATTACCACGTATTTGTTGATTACAGTTATATGGTGTTTTTACTCCAAAGAGCCTAGAGTATTTTACTGAGACATTGGCACATCTGAGATTATAAAAATAAAAGTGAGGAAAGATAGAAGAGATAATAAGAGTGGAAGAAGAAAGGAAGGTAAAATCAAATGATAGAAAGAATCGGAAAAGTGAAAAAATCGCTAGCAGAGATTACCTTTTGAGTCCCGATGGTAACTTGCAGTCCGTCAGAAGTGCTAGTGAGGAGAGGAGACCTAATGTGACTGAACAGACTTGCCAGAGAGACCTCATTTTATCTTCACAGTACTTCCATGAGGTTGGTATGCCTGACTCCAGATCACAAATAAAAAGCAGATTTGGGAATGCTTAATGGTCTGATTCTTAAGATTAAGAAGGTTTTATTGTATTATTCTTGCTCCCACCACAACTTGACCTGTCACGATTTACCAAATGCAAGTTCTAAACACTGAGAATATCTCAGGGACCATTTGGCTATGCTTATCCCATGCCTTTTGACATAGTCTACTCATGTGGTTTTCAATTTTCTAAATGTTTCAGAATCTTAACCCATTGGACACATGTTCAGGATCACCTGAGCTAACTACATTGGGTACAAAAGCCCTATTAAACAGATGAAAAAAGTTTTTTTCCATTTTAATCAGTGCTTGATTATTAGTGCAATTCTCCTTGAGATGACTTAGTTAAATATTTTTTCCTCCCAGTTAGAAAAACAAATCATTGTTATTTCAGATTCTTTCTCAGTGTCAGAAGGAGAACTTCAGTCGTCACCCGAAATGGCAGGCCCACACACCATTGTCCATGTGAGCATATATGAGAAACCTGGCTATGGAAGCCCATCTCTGGCTCTGAGGATAACTTTGAGTGTGTTCCTCAAAGTGCTTATACTGCAACATTGTAGACACATGGTGTGATTTAATATATTTATTTATATTATACTACTGACTTATGGAAATAGACTAACACATAAAATAACACAAATATACAAAAAAGTGCTGTAAAAATAGCTTTTAGAAAGATTTTGTTAACTATAAGGTATTAGCCACTCATAGTGTTCTTTTGCTTGGTAATTTGCACAATTTTTCAGAAGGTACCAAATAGAATTCTAATGGGTAATGAGTCATATTATATATAAAAAAATATAATAAACCTGAGTTATAGTTTTTATATGAGATGTACCCCAAATTCTCAGAAGGTTCAGAGGTTAGAGTATGAGACCTGCAAAATAATAAGTGGATTAATCCATGAACATGGTAATAAGTGGGTGGGAGCATGTGTGCCAAGGAGGTAGGTCCCTGGGGGTATGCCATTGGGCATATTTTTTTCTAGTGAGTTTTTTCCTTTTTTCCATGTCCTGAGCTGTGTTCTTCCACCACACCTTCCATCATGAGGGTCTTCCTCACATTAAACCCAAAGCTATAGGGTGGACTGACCGAGGACTAAATCTCCAAAATTATGAGCTAAAATAAACTTTTCCTCTTCCACATTGTTCTTGTCAGGTCTTTTGGTCCCAGTGACACAAAGCTGACTGAAACAACCTGTTGCAAGTGGGTTTCTAATTTGATCAAAATAATCTCTTGTGCTGAAGAAGAAAAACAAAAGGAAGGCTGAGATTATTCCAGTTCTGACTACAGAGGTCAAAATTTGGGAGAATAATGGAAAGAAACAGTCCATATGAAGTCTATTTCTTCAATGGACATGAGAGAGCTAATTTGAGCAGACTCCTAGTATTCTAGTCAAAAGAATAGACTAGCATGGACTATAAGAACAATTTAATAATGGCTGAACTATACATCAGGTACATGACATGTGAAGCTACTTAATTTTAACCTGCATAATAATGTTAATGAGTACCTACCTCATAGGACAAAAATCAAATGGAATCAAATAAACAGAAATTGGTATGATTTTAGTATTTACCAACTGATTTTAGCTATTGTTAGTGGTAATGTTTTATACACAATAATATTTCAATGCACTCTAATTTTAATCCTAATTTTTCCATTCTCCTTGTTGATCATTTCTACTTTCCTATTTACACTGCAGAACACAGATATTTCTGAGAGATTCCCCTGTGACATGACACAAATTGATTATAGAAAACACAAGACAATGATTTCTTGTACTTGACCTCCAAAGCATAAGAAACAAAAGCAAAATATAGACAAGTAGGATTATATCTAACTAAAACACTTCTCCACAGAAAAGAAAATTAACATTTTTTTTAAATGACAAAATGGAAATATTTGGAAATGATATATTTTATGAATGTTTGATATCTAATATATATGGCAATCAATCATACAGCTCAATTGCAAAAAGCAAATAATCTGATTTTCAAATGAGCAAAGGACCTGGATAGAACTTTTTCAGAAGAAAACATACAAATGTCCAACATGTATATGAAAGGTGCTTAACATCCTCAATGACCAGAGAAATGTACATTGAAACCATAGTAAAATATCACCTTTTGTATGTTACATGAATAACCATAAAGGAAAGAAGAAGGAGGGAAGAGAAGTATTGGCAAGGATGTGGAGAAAGAAATTTTTAAAAATAAAAAATGGCATGAATAATTATAATTTTTGGTATAAATAAATAAGTAAACAAAAATTTTAAGAATTAATATTTGCAAAATATTTTGTATATATGCTATGATAGTTCTTTGGGTATCCTCAGTTATTTGTTCCCTAAAATCAAAGGGCAAGACTCTGCATAGGATCTTTATATAATGAATGATTTTCAGTCATGCATATCTGTAAAGCAGTGAGACTTTCAGCCAATGTTTTAATGCTCAAAATTTTAATGTCTTTACAACAACTAGACTCAATATGATGCCTGGAGAAGGATATAATAGTAGCAACAGCACCAAGAGAGAGCCATCAATGGCAAAGAAATGGCTTTGTCATCAGCAAATGAGGAAAGACTCAGGTTCCCAGGCTCAGAGACAACAGTTTACCCTACACATGTCATATTTCTGTGAGGCCCAGATGATCAGTTTATGCTGCTGCAGCCTGACATTGGCTTACCCTCTCTTTCTGCTCTCATGAAAAAATTTGTTATGACATAAAGTTGTCCAACCGATTTTTAAGACCAGAGACAATATTTATTTGACAGTGATAAGAAATGCTGAGATGGATGCCAAATTTCAACATGCAATATTTCCCTATAGTTGTGTTAAATAAATTGATGTATTAAATATCACCTTGGCTGCAGTTGTCCTAGCTCAGGATTATGAAATAGGCTTTAAAGGCATATCCAATTAGTTAACTGCAAATTTATAGATTGTTTTGGCCAAATCCATTATCTACAGTTTTTTGCCAAATCCACACTGATGCTTCCTGCTCTCTTATTACCAAGAGGAAAAGGTAATTTTGCTCCTTTTTAAAATCAGTTCATCACTAAACTGGTTAATGCTTTTCTCAGTAGAGATGAATTCTCCCAAATCATGTGGGCGTTCATTCTCTTAACCATGGGATTAAATGCATATTGCACAATCACGCATAGCTATGAGATACTTAAAACAATGCTTGAGTGGTTGTCAGGGAAACAATGTGAATAACCAATCTGCAGCAATATTGAGCTAAGTGCATGCTTGCATGTACATGTGTGACCTCTCTCTTTCTCTTTGTATTTCATGTGCAAACACACATAAAAATAGCTGTCAATCAGTTTGTTAAGTTTTGTCAGGGGGAGAGAAGGATATCTTTTTTTCTCTTTGAGGACATTGCTGATTATACATATGTGAATCTCACTGTAGCAGTTATTTACTATGTATATTTGTAAATAATCACTACACTTATGTATGTCACTAGTTCCAGAGACAACATACATTATAGCTCTATATGGCAAATCTAACACATACATGTATATACACATATATATTTTATTTGTAATTTCATATATATATATACATATATATGTGTGTGTATATATATATATATATATATATATATATATATATATATATATATGAATCCCAGTCTCATATCCTTTCCCTTTATATAAACTTTACATCCTACACATGGCTTCACTGAAATATAAGTGATTTCACAATTATCTCTCTCTTTTTTTTTTTTGTATCAGGAATTGAACCCAGGAACACTTAATCAGTGAACAACATCCCATCCCTTTTTTATATTTTATTTAGAGACAAGAGTCTTGCTGAGTTGCTTGGGGCCTCATTAAGTTGCTGAGGCTTGCTTTGAACTCATGATCCTTCTGCCTTCAGAGCTGCTGGGTTTATAGGCATTTGCCACCACACCTGGCCTCACAATTAACTTAATAATGCATGAATCCTGTGAAGATTGTGAGCGGCACTTTTCTAACCTCCATATGACAATGATTCTAAAATCTTTTCTCAGAATCATCCAGAGAACTTTTCAAACATAGATCCATGAGCCCTTCCTCCAGAGATACTGATGCAGTAAGTTTGGGATGGGGCCCAAGAATTTGTGTTTCCAACAGTTCTCAGTTGCCATTAATACCGAGTGCCTGAAGCCACTATTAGAGAAGCACTTGTGTAAAAATATACCTTACTCTTGGCTTAACTTTATTACTTAGAACATTTGGCTATAATTAAATGTATGCAGGATTAATGTTGATGTACTACTTACCATCTGATATGATACTAATTTCCACAGGGGGAAAAAAAAGGGAGTATCTGGAGAAATTAAGGAATTAGGCATTATGCTTTGTCTCCCTCTTCAATTTTCCTAATTAGTTATTTAGAACCAAGAGAAAGAAGTAGAAAAGCAAATCTTCAGCTTTAAAATATAAAAGAAACTTCAGATTTCTCTCTTTTCTGCTTTGAGTCAGTTACTTTGATTCACTTAACAAAAATGTAACAACTAATAGCAGTTAGGATTATTTTGGTGTGAGTAAATAGTGTACCATAGAAATTAGACATATATTTTAAGCTTATTATAGAACCATTAGGTTTAAAATAGTTTTTTTGGAACCACATGAAAACTATTGGGTATTCTTTAATACAGTAATTTCATATCATAATTAGAATGGTATTTTGTAAGTAGTCTAAATGAATTATTGAATAAATATTATTTAGGAATTATCATTACTCATTAGGAATTATTCTTCCCAAACATTATGTTAGAGTCTCCTACAATTTCTATACCTATCTCCATATATCTTTCAGTTATCTTGGTTTTCCACATTTTAATCTCCTTTTCTGCTCAACCAATTTTTAGGTAAGGTTCTGATTTAAGTCATTTTCACTTTAATATGATTTTAATTCATAGTTCCTTCCTTGATGTTCATTTGAAGTTTACTTATCTAAGAGTTGAAAAAAAATGATGGGTTTGTACATACCAAATATTGGGAAGCACAACAAGTGCACACAGACACACATATTTATTTTATTTCTGACTCCATGCAGGTATGAGTTCCAACACTACTTTAGATTTGCATTGAATTCCACGCATTCAGGCATGACAGAGGATCTATAATCAATTATAATGTCAGAACAACTTTTGTTCCTACTGTTTAGTTCTGTGTCCTTTCACAATAAACGCATATGACCAGAATCATTCATTCCAGCTTGGAGAAGACAGGTTTGGGTGTGTAAGGCAAACTTGATATCTACATAGATAAATGACTAACAGTTCATATGATGACACATTTACTGTTTCATAAGGGTATCTGATCCATGGTCAACAATTAATTCTAGAAATGCAATATTTAAATTTTACCTATCCATTAATATTATCTCTGCCTCATAGAAATAGTTAACCTCTATAGCTCAAGTGCTACATATAAAACATAGGAGTCAATATTAATTAGCCATTTTTGGATGACCCCCACATGGTCCTAATATGCCTACAAGGCAAAAAAGTCATAATTTAATTATTCATGGAAATGATTCTTTTTTTTTTTTTTTTTTTTTTTGGTACTGGGGATTGAATCTAGGGGCATTTCACCACTGAGCCACATCCCCAGCCCTTTTTACATTTTATTTAGAGACAGGGTCTCACTGAGTTGCTTAGGGCCTTGCTAAGTTGCTGAGATAGGCTTTGAACTTGTGATCCTGCCCCACCTCCTGAGTTGCTGGAATTACAGGTATGAGCCACCATACCAGTCGAAAATGAATATTTTTGATCAGGAACTTTTATTCTTCTTATGATAATTTCTGTGATTACTTCTTAAGGTTTCTCATGATAAATGTTTTACCAAAGAAAATAAGCTGTCAAGTTAATCAAGTGAAATAAGTCAGTTCATTAAGTAACCCCCACCAAAATCTTCAAAATCAATTTTTTTTCATTTGTTTTACTTCAATCTGCTAAATTGATAGCCTTCCTAATGGGATGGCTATCTTTACAGTTTGGTTCCTACCAAGTAAATCCACAGTATCATGCTTAAGAACCTAATAGGTCCAGATTTAGGAAAAACTCTCTCCATTGCTATTTATTGAGTTCATTATATGTCATGGAAACTCTCAGCTATCCCGTAAGATTTTTATACTTTACGTTAGACAGAGTTTCTCAACCATGATATTGTTTACATTTTGGAATATATACTTCTTTCTTTAGGAAGGTGTTTTGTGCATTGTAGGATATTTGGAAATATCACCGACCTCTACCACTATATGCCAATAGCACTTCCACCACTGTAACAACCCAAAATACTTCCAGATATTTTCAAAGTTCCAAAGGAGGCAAAATTGATGCTTATTGATAATTACTGTGTTAAAGAATGAGGTATCCTCTTATTTTTTTTCCTCTCAAAAAGCTTCAAGATTCTTTTCATAATTATTCATTCTCCCAAGAACTTTTAGAATCCAAGAATTTCTCCCAGAGCTGGCGGGAGTGTGAGGGTGATTCCAATCTGTAGGTTATTCTATTGCAGAAAATGATTAAAAGGTAGATTCAAATCACCAAAATATAAACTAAGAATTTAAAAATTCAAACTGAATATTTCTCCTTATTCCCTGCCCCTTACAATTTAACAAAATTTATCTGATTACAAAACTTAAAAGAAATGTTACATATGTGACGCATAGAAATCACAATAAAAAACAGGCAAGTACCCCAAACCTTGATGGGAGAAATATTGCTGATAGTATAAGTTAATCAACAGTTCACAAAGTGCCAATAATCAGTTTATTTATAAGGATCTACATGACATGACATTTCACTGTCATCCCCGTGATCGGCTAATGAGCTGTATCTTTTGCCTACTGTCTATTTGGTGACATGGAGTGATACTAGACAGAGATGAGATAAGAGCCTCTGGTGTACAATCATTTTGTGTCATTACACTGCTAAGAATTTCAAATAAATGCTTCATTAGTGGCCCCAAAGACCATCCACTTGAGCCTGAAGCTACGATTGAAAGGACCTCTTGTTTTTTTCTATTCATTGCCTTCTCTTTGGCTTTCAGTCTCATTGCTTCTCTTATGCTATGCTATTTGTAGAACACTAGATAAATGGAAAAGGTATGTAAGTGTTATTTTGGAAATAAGATCTGTTACCAAATATAATTTGAATTCTGTCTGGTAGTAATGGCATTTTTGTTAGGAGAAAAAATATATATATAGGCAAAGCCAGAAAGATCATGTATGAGATGAGAGGCCTCTCCAAGCAAGGCCTTTCTAAGCATGCATTTATTCTGTTCCTTCTCTGTGGCTCCTTCCCTTATGTACAAATGGCGTTTTAGGTTAGTGGAAGGACACAGAGCACTGTGTGGAGAGAAGACATTTTTACTTCTCCATCCCCAAACACACACACACACACACACACACACACACACACACAAAAAAAAAAATGCTTGCATGATCCCTTTTGTCTCTTGGCCCAAAGGAACACTTGCAAATTTCTCTGCTCACTTTAAAGTTGGTATTTCATCAAGTCCTTCTACGCCAGCACCAGGCTCCAGCATCTGGCTGCAAAGCTGTTTAAACTCTCTGTGAGTTTATTGTTTTAAATCCATGACTAACAAATTTCTAAAATATGGCAAATAAGATGCCCATAAACTTCTATAGTTTTGTTTTCTTTTGAAGCTGGAGTACGTATGTCTCCTGTTTCTTGGGTTTTCTCACACGACAAAGATATTCCTATAGATCTCTTTTCTGGTCAGCTCCACTCCTTTCTGGGTTTCCATATAAGGGCACCAGGGAATCAGATCTATAAGATTAGTTCTAAAAAACTTTTTTGGAAATTTTTTAGAAGTATGGAAAACTTCTAAATAGCTACTGTGCTGGAGGCTATAATTTCCATTTTAACCTCAGAGGGGCTGACAAGGCAGGTTCTAGTAAGTGGATAATATTTTAATTTTGGTTTTTGAAATATCTTATATTTTGACTACACATTAAAGATATTTATAAAAACATACAAGAAGTAAACATGATGAAACTTGCTCTTAATTAATTGTTACTTGGTTAATATTTATCTTGCCTGCGTAAGTGCATTAGTTGGAATCATATAAGCTATACACTACAAGCTTAGAGAAGTAAATATTATTTCTAAAAATATTAATGTGATAAATACTTCAAGTTTAAGTAGGATCCTAAAATGATTATTTATATGGTCCACATTTTAAAAGCAGCTGAATCATGTAGAGATGAAATGACTTGACAAATATTCACATTTAGGAAATGAAGGTTGGGATTTGAAGGTTGGCTTCATGATAGACAAGTATTGTGTATCATTAGTCTCTGCTCAGAATTCTCAAATAAATGCTTCATCAATGGCCCCACAGACCACTGGATCATGCCCTTAACTCCATGTTATTGTGACTCCATCTTTGCTCAATAGTTAATTGGTAAGTCTAATGAGGACAACAGTGCTATTTCTATGGGGAATGTGGATCCACCGATATGTGTGGTTATACATGCTCAAGGAAAAGATGAAAATTACTCCAGAAACATAATTGTGGTGTGGGTCACAATAAAATATTTTATATTAAGTACTTAAACTTCCTGAAAGCCTGGCACATTCAAAGCTTGACATTTAATAGCCACCTGACCCTCCTCATTTGGTGGCACGTCACAGAATGTCATAGGTTGGTGAAACTATTGCATTTTATTGGTAGTAAATCTGGTGCTTCTTAAAAGAAAAATAATAAGTTGTTAATTTCACATTCCTGGCTACTCTTATTTCACTCAAATACTGTCAATTGTCAGGGAGGGTGTTTTGATTTGAAGTTTTTTAGCATTCCTCTCCAGTTGTTAAAGAAAATGTTCATTTTCTATGTTGGATGGATCTCAGAAAAACCCAAGCCCTTCCCTGTTTGGAATTGGGCTACCTCTATTTCATTTATAGAGAGCACTTCAGTGTAATTACTGCTGTTGAGAAAGGGATATTGAAATCTGTTTGCCAGTGTTATTTTTCCCCTTCTAAGAGGATATGTTGCTAATAAAATGGAAAGTGTGTTACCATGTATGACTACAGAGTCTTAAAGTTAATATTTCATAACTCAGTCAGCTATATGGCTTAGAAACTAATCTGTTACCTTGATTCTATTACTAGAAATTCTGTTCAACTGAATAATATCTTTAAAACCTCAGGGAATCCATAAGGATACAACCTACTATTTTTCAAAAATTAACATAAAAATTGTAAAAACTTTAGCATAGTTGCTTGCTGGATATGTGACTGCAGACCTTTCCTTTAGCCACCTTGTATTCAGGCTTTCCATCTTTGGTAAAACAAAGGGATTGAATAAATGACCTCAAAGTAACTGGGGGCTTTATTTTTCCCCAACATTAAATTTCAAAAGATGGTGAAATTCATTGATGACAAATGAACCACTTAGAGAGGTAAATATAGTAACCTGGCTAATAACATGACAGTGTGTTCCACAGAGGAAAGAGGAGTCTTAGAATTAGCACATCTCCTTTCTGATTCTCCTGCTCTCTCTTGTGCTTACTGGGTACAAAATGAACACCTACAGACATCTGAAATCTCAGAGAGGAATAAGATAAAAATGTGGAAGTACTTGCTAAGAATTTTTAAACTTTAAACTCCTACAGAATATTTGTTTTTGTTTTGTTTTTGTGAATCCCTCCTCTGTTTTTCTAGCACATGTTAAGTATTCAGTAAACTATAAATATTACTTTTTTCTGACAAGAATCTACATAACGAACACTGAAATTAAAAAGTAACAAGTTACTAAATCCATTAAATGGTAAGCAACTCAGTTTCAGGAACTACACACACTAATCATCCATTTCTGTTTCTTCAGAGTCTAATACAATATCTTGTATAGAGTGGGAGACTAATGAATGAATGCTGAATGAATGAATAGCATTAATTATACTCATTAGGGTCAGAAAAGGCATAATGGTTGCTACAACCACCAAACAACAACCACAAACATTTATTTAGCAACTTTTGTGTTCTAGGATGGCTATTAAGCCTTTTTTTATTCATTATCACAAAATAGTTGTGTGATTTTCATTCCTAACAACAATGAATGAGAATTTTTCTGGGTCAACATTCTTTCCAATGCTTGTTATTGTTAACGTTTTTAATCTCTGGCAATCTTCCTAAGGAATAATGATACATTCTTGTGCATTCATTTGAATTTTCTTGTATGCTAATTAGTAGAGCATTTTTTGTAAGTATATTGGTTATTTGATTTTTTTAATTTAGAAAGTGCTTAATGCAGTGTATACTTATTGATTCTTTTTGTATATGGATTTTGCAATGCTTTTGTTAATTTTTTGACTTGTACCTTTTTTTATGCTGGGGATAGAATCTAGGGCTTCCTGTATGCTAAGTATGTGCTTTAGCATTGAGCTAAACCTCTTGAAAAGATTTTAAGATATTCTGCATATTAATTATTTGCTGATTGTAGGTGTTCAAATGTCTCCTCTCATTTCACCACATGAATTTTATTTACTGCATGTTGCCTTTTTTAGGACACTTTTGAGATTTATGATCAAATTTACCAAATTTGCATGGTTAATGCTTTGTATACCTGTTTGATCAATATACTTTCCCATCCTAACTAATGTCATGAAAATATTTTCCTACATTATCTTAAAAAAGTTTTTTCATGTTGCCTTTCAAATATTATTTATTAAATAATCTTTTTTGAAAAGGTAAGAGATGCATGTGGGGAAAACTACCAGACATTACAAGACATAGTAATCTTTTATTCACAGATGAGAGTTGCATACCTAACATAACTAGCTATGACTAGCTAGGTTATTCAACTTATTCTACTTTCTTTTTTTTTTAAGAGAGAAAAAGAGAGAGAGAATTTTTAATATTTATTTTTTATTTTTCGGCGGACACAACATCTTTTGTTTTTTATGTGGTGCTGAGGATCGAACCCGGGCTGCACACATGCCAGGCAAGTGGGCTACAGCTTGAGCCACATCCCCAGCCCACTCTAATTTCTTAAAAATCCCACATTCTCTAACTTAAAATGAATCCCCTGTGGTTTCACGAAGAGTTTCTGCTAAAATAAATCCTATGACCTACAAATAATCATGTCAGACCCAAATATCCAATCTCACTATGTAATCAAAAGGTCAAGCATGTTTGTTAAATAGGACTAATAACAAAACAGACTGCTCTTCCAATCACTACACATTGAGCTCAGTATTCCTCTTGGTAGTGACATATATTCTTTCTTTCCAAGAGAGAGAATTCAAAGTTCCCATCCCAGGCTGGAATCAAGCACAAAATCCAGGATGACTGGTATGATAGGAATGCTGAAAGCATTCCTCCCACCCCACTAATTATCCCACTAACCCTAATCTCCAGAACCTGTGAACAGACTAGTTTCATGGCAAAAGATTTTGTACATGTATTAAAATTGCAAACCTTAAAAACACAGATCATATTTGATTCTCTAATGGGACAAAACTAATCTCAAAAGCTCTTAAAAGAAATGTCTGTCTCTAGGAGAGGAGATCCAAAGGAGGTATGTGAATTTGTCTACCAGGTGTCCATTACTTATCAGAGATCCTTAAAATATTCTAGAGTTTTCTTCCTTCTATGCTGGCAATATCAGAAATTATCATTGAACAATTTGTCCTCCTTTGGGAATGAGCAGTTCTTCAACCTGTTTCCTGCATGTTGGGTCCCAAGAGTTGTTATTGTTGTTTAATCATAGTAACAGGTAGTTATAGACTGGTAGTTTTCATGAGAGTAAAAACTATTTTAGAAATCAAATTGGTTTTTAATATCATGAGCTAAAGGCCACAACCATGGTTTGTTTTTAACAGATGTTTCTTAAATTTCCAGACATAACAATGAAATGTACTGCCATCTTTCCCATTTCTTAATACCATATAACCATCCAACTAATAGCAAATTCTATGAAAGAGCAATATTTTTCTGAGTCACATTGTCCAGCTGGGAGCTTCATCCTTCATTAAACCTTTGTTCTGATCCATTTGATCATCTCCTACTATTATGCATACACATCTACCTTAGCACTGTTTATAGTTTTAGGTTTCTCTGACAATTTCTCTGAAGTCATGAAGGTAGAACCTTGGTCTGATTTAGCTCATGTAATCATCTTCAAGTACATAGCTTGGTAAACAGGTACCTGTGATCGTATCTGAAAGTGACAAACTACTTACTTAATGAAGCTGAGGTTTAGATACAAAAACAAAAAAAGTTCACATAATCTATAGTCATTTATACTCTGATTAAAGATGTAGGCAACAGTTAATTTGTACAAAATGAATAGATGATTAAACTAATACATATTTACTCAGACCAAAGGTGTTGAGTCCAAACCTCTGGATCTGAAGGAGACATTGTCTTTTAGAAGAAGTGTCAGAAATCTATAATGTCTATAAGTATCAAAAATCTTACTTAGCTTCAAAGAACCATTTCCCCAACATTGCAGAGAAGATATGTCAGAAGTCTTATTACTTCAGCTGAAAAATCTCAAGAAGATGTGAACTATGGTTTGCAATATTGGTGAATGGCTTGTAATTAAAAAAAAAATCCTCATGAGTTCAGATGTCTATGGAATTTTTAAGATAGAAAGTAAGCAGTATAAAAACTAACAACCCTGTGCTTCAGTGTATGGGGAGACAGTACCTATAGTATGAGTGGTTTTAAAAAATTATTTTCATTGATGTCTTTGTGATCTAGCAAGCAATACATCTTGGGCAAAAAAAGTGTCTCTATGTCTGAGGATTGTATTTAGACAAGATTCTTCAAAAAGACAATGTACAGTGGCAATTAAATATGATTCATCCCATGTTAAAACTTTGCAAAGATTTGCTAAAGTGAGCTTATAAAGGATGCATTTAAAAAGGTGGTCCTATAAAACTCCCAAGCAACTCCAGTGCATTAAAAACAAATTTTAATTTATTTTATTATTTGGATATTTTTGGACAATTTTATTTTATTTTGCAGACAGTTTTCCATCTCTTTGAAAATAAACACTTGATGAACAGTATGAGAACTTTTTTAATTCTCCTTGAAACCCCATGCAAAGATGATTTTAATAAAGCATTTTACTAAAATATTTGCCACCTTCTTTTTTATTGTTTTTTATTTATATATAACATTAGGGTACAGTTTGATATAATCACAAAAGCATTGAATATAATATGCTCTAATTCACTCCTCAGCACTTCCCTCCTTCCTTCTCCCTCTCCTTGCTCCCCTCCTTCTACTCTATTGATCCTTCTGTAATTTATTTATAACTTTTTTTTAATTAATGTCTTGTGGATATACTTGATGTTGAGATGCACTGTGGCAGATCCATGCATGTACACATGAAAGCTCAGTGAGATTCTTTCCACTATTCTTCCTTCATCCTGTCCCTCCTTCCTCTCTTCAATTTTTGGATTAGGTTCTGCCTATCAGAAGAAAAAAAAAAATCAACCTTTGTCTTTGGTGACTGGCTTAATTCAATTACTATGATGTTCTCCAGTTTGATTCATTTACTGGCAAATGCCATAATTTTATTCTTTATGGCTTTGTAATACTCCACTGCATGTGTGTGTGTGTATCTCACACACACACACACACACACACACACACACACACATTATCCATTGTGTATAAAAGAAACTACGTTTTTCTTTATCTATTTATTCAAGGGTGCCTAGGTTGACTTCATAGCTTGGCTATTGTGAATTGTGCTGCTATAAATATAAAAGTGGCTGCATCACTGTAATATGCTGGTATAAAATCTTTTGGATATATACCAAGGAGTGGGGTAGCTGGATCATATGGTGGTTGCATCCCTCATTTTTTGAGGAATCTCTTACTGCTTTCCAGAGTGATTGCACTAATTTGCAGTCCCACCAACAATGTACAAGTATAACTTGTCCCCACATTCTCACCAACATTCATTATTATTTGTGTTCTTTTTTAAAAATACCTGAGGATTGAACGCAGGGCCTTGCATGTACTAGGCAAGTGCTTTACTGCTGAGCCACGAACCCAGTCCATTATTTGTGTTCTTCATAATTGACATTCTGACATGAAATCTCAAAGTAGTTTTGATTGGCATTTCCCTAATTGCAAGAGATGTTGAACATTTTTTCATATATTTGTTGGTCATTTGTATTTTGTCTTTCGGGACATGTCTGCTTAGATCTGTTGCCCATTTATTAATTGGGTTATTTGATTTTTGGTGCTAAGTTTTTGAGTTATTCACATAGCCTTGACATAGTGTCCTGTCTGAGCATTAAGAAAGTACTACCTTCTTTTAGCTGTGGTTGCAGAGCATAGCCTGGCAGAAGTCTTCTCAATGTATTTCTTTGATTCTGGTTTTTGTGTCTATGAATTATAGTTTAATGACCCTGAGTCTTTATTAGCTGGTTTTGAGGACCTTGATATTCTTTGTGCATATTAAGGTTGTTTACAATATGTATAAAATTCATGCATTTTTTGCTCTTATTATTTTTCATATTATCCCTCCCCCAATTAATCTAATCTCTAAGGGTGGCTTAACTATAAAATTTGCACAGAATGACACCTTCTCTTATCATCTATCCTAATGAGGATGAGAAGAACCTGCTGTGCCATCTGCAGTGGTCATTTGGTGAATGTTTCAGATTGTGCAGGCAGTGCTTAGGTCCCTGCCCTGGGCCTTAGGTTGACATCTTGCATGCTGTGTATGAGATCCCACCCAGGTCTGTGTATGAGATCCCACCTGGGCCAGCATTAGTGACAGTCAGAGAATCGAAAGCTGGCTCCCAGCTCTGTCTTCACAGGTGTTGGCTTTAGGGGATCCCTCAGGCTTGATTTTGGTTCAGCAATCCAATAAAACCCCCGTTCTTACTCAGATATAAGAATTCTAAAGTAAATTACTTTTAAAAGTTCCTCCTGCAAATGGAAGTATTCTTGGGACTACACACTGCCATTTTTATCTTAAAATAATTTCTCTGACTTGTATATACAAAAAAGAAAAGTGCAAAAAATAAAGCAGAAATTACTGATCAATATGGAGTGCCCATAAAATATTCAGCAAGTTTGCCATTTTTTTCCCTTTTCTCTTTGAAAGGTACGTCTTGTTTTAAACTAAAATTTTAAAAGTATTGTTTGCATATTTACTTCCTCTGTTTAACCATTCTGATATCAACTTAAAAACCAGTAGATTGTAAGTGCTCTTACCACAGAAAAATAAATAAATAAATAGAGGTAAGTATAAGAGTTACTATATTTGTTAAGTAAACTTGATATAGCCATTCCACAGTGTGTACATATTTCAGAATAAAGTGTTGTACATGATGAATATATACAATTTTATTTGTCAATTTAAATATTAATTAATTTTCAAAACTATGGAGTATAATGGGATAATAGAAAAGTAGGTATTGAAAAAAAAAAAAAAAAGAGAAAGTTGGGCCCTTGAAATGCCCTGCTAACTGAATAGAAGTATGAACAATTATATAGAAGGAGGCAGAACTGATCCCAAGACCTATCTTTAAGGAATTTTGATTTGTAGTTAGCTGCTTTTCCTTTGGTAGCAGACTGTGTCCTATCTTCCAATGTGCACACTGTATATGTACATATGTACTTGATACATACTAGGTGACCAATAGTCATATTGTGAGTGGAAGTAGTCAATAGTAACCCCACTGCCTTTATCTTATTATGTTGAATAACCATTATCTTGTTATCTCATTAACCATTGCATAAGACTTACTCATTTTTTGTGTAGATACTTTATTTATAACATGCAATTAATCTTACAGTATCCCTTAAAGTCAGCTTCATTATCATTCTGTTGCTGCTTAGAAAATGGTAGCCTAGAGAAGTTTGAAGACTTGCCCAAGGTGACAAACTGATAAATGATAGAACATGAATTTGACATCTGGTTGATCTGTCTGCAATGCCCATGAGACAATTGTACAATTACACTAGCACTATTAAACCCAGACTTATCTTTGTAGAACAATATACGACCTCATAGAAAGCTCTTATTTGCACAGAACAGAAATTCACTTAGGCTAGCTTATAAAAACAAATGAACCAACAGAAATTATATTATGAAAATGCAGAATTAATTCTTATAGTCATCACTAGAGGCCAGGAAGGAGAAGGGGAAGGGCAGATAGAGATTAAATAATGGCTACCAAATTACAGTTGGATAGGATGAATTAGTTTCTGAATTCTATAGCACAGTAGGGTCATTATAGTATACAGTAATTTTTGTGTATTTCAAAATAGTTAGAAGAAAGAATCTAAAGGTTCCCAATATGCAGAGATGATAAATGAGGAGCTAGAAATGCCAATTAATCTTACTTGATAATTGCATATTGGATATGCTTATGGAATTATCATCCAAAACCCATTAAACATGTGAAAATATTTTACTTAAAAATTGATTTTTTAATGCAGAATTATATTCTAAGACCCATGTGCAGACATGTTATCATGCCTTAAATGAAACTAAAATCAGGAATTGGGAGACCTCAGGAACTGAGATCATTCTCACATAAAGCTTTCAGTCTAGTGAGAATGAAGTCATTAGTTGAAATGCCACACAAACATAAGTACAAGTGACCCTACGTTAAGTCCACTGTAAAAAATTTCAAGATGTCATGAGAAAAGTTTTGACTCGGGGTTCTACAGAAGATTTCATGTGCTCATATCTGAACATTGAAGAATCATTAACTAGGATTCAGAGGAGAACATCTCAAGGCAAAGACCCCTTTTTCAACTCTACTCAAGTAACTACTTCTAAAATATCATCATGTAACTTCCTAAATAATATAGTATCTCTACTATTATTCTCAATAACCTATACTTTTTTTGTATCAATCTCTAGCACGATTTAATATTATTTATATGTGTTTATTTTTAAAATATATATTTGTTTCCCTCTACTCTATAATTAATACAAATATCTGGGTTGCCTTTAAGAATGCTGCTGTCTTAAACCAGTCAGCTACAACAAAAGGCAGGGATCCTAAAACAACGTGGCAGCCAAGATAGTCAAGGTGTACAGGGTTGGAGGGAAATTAATTAGTTAATATTTGAAATTTTAAATATTTGTTGAATTCTTACTATGTGGAAGGCATTATACTAAAGACTAAGACTATAGAGTTTTTTAAAGGCAAGATTTTACCTTTAAAATTTTACAATTCAGTAGAAGCAGTCAGATTATAACTAAATAAAATTGTACCAAATGCAATATTCTAGAAGATAAGTGCTATAGAGAAAGGGAAAACAAGAACTTGTAATTTTAAGTAGGAAAGTCAGGGAAGGCCTTCATGAAAATATGCCATTTCCTAAATAGATTAAAGCAGATAAGGATGCAAAATCTGTGGATAACTAAGTTCTAAAACCAGGAAGTTTATGACCTGGAAGACAGCCAAAGAAATTTACATATAATATTTTGGCTTTTACCATCACTTTTCATACTTGTACTTCTATGTAGTGACACCACCTTCATTCTCATTTAGCATCCATATTTTCAGTGTAGGCCCCAAAGCACTTCATTGTAATAAAATAAGGAAGAAATTATGAGGATAATTCTTCAAGAAATATTACTGCAATGTCAAAATGCTGCAAATTGTGCATTTTAATGGTGATATTATCTAACATGATCTGTATGTGGATTACCATTGAAAATGTTTCTACCAAATGAATTTGCCACACTAGAGAAATGACTGCATTTGAATTGGTATGCATCTGTGTTGTATATATCAGTGGAAGAAAACAGTCAATAGAACTCTAAATATAGTACAACTTAACTTGTGTTCTTTCATTCATTTATCAATTTATTGTTTAAATCAGAATATAAATTAATATCTACAGTGAGTTTGACTTTATGGTTTGAACTGGAAATATAGTAGCAAATAAGATAAACATGGTTGCAACATAAATAGGGATATAATATACAGTAGGAAAGCAGGTGTTAAATAATGTTTGATTGTATTAATTTTATGTCTGTGTCTTAGTTACCAAACCAGATTAGATTCTTCTTCTGAAAGGAGATGTGTTTCTCTGTATCTCAGAAACAGAGATAGAGTGGGATGGCAACTCAAATTGCTATTATAGAACAATAGAACTTGGATTTAGATTAAAATTCATCTAGTCTACCTACCCCCACCATCATATTTATAGATAACTGAGGAATGTATATAGACTTGCCTAAAATCAGCAACCTAGTTACAGTATTTGGACTTGAAATGAGAACATCTGGGTGCTATTTCTACCACATCATACCACCAAATCTGTCTTCCTTTTCTTTCTCCTCATTAAAATGTCTTAGTCAAAAATTTGTATGGATGTACATAAATGTTGTGTGTGTGTGTGCCTAGCATTTAAATTTGTATCAGTATATGAGAATACACACATAGATAGCTATATTTGATATATATATAATGTATATATTTGATGCATATGTATGCTGTAACACTCAGAGAAACATAGTACATTCATGTAAGCCTTGTCTGTATGCACAATTGGTAAACACTAGTCTTTTATAACTTGTCTCTGAATTATTACTATCTCCTTCATACACATCCTCACAGTATCCTCAGTATAATGTTATTTATTCTACAAATTATACCTTAAATTTCAACTTATTTATAAATGTATTCCTAAAATCCTGTTTAACAATATCTTCAGACATTAAGCCTATTATGATTGTTTCAACCAGTACCAAGCATTGTACCTTGTTCACAATGAGCATTCAGTAATTAATTCTGATATATGTGTGTGTGTGTGTGTGTGTGTGTGCATGTTTTAGGAATCATTTATTTTATGAGGTTATTTTCTCCACAGTTTCTGATACAGGTTTGAGTAAATAAACACAAACAGGAATTTTTAACTGGAAATGACCTTTAAAATAATCTGTTTTAAATTCATCATTTTGTGAGAGAGAAAAATTTTTAAAAATAAAATGAAGCTTGTTTTAGGTAGTGGAGCTAGTTGTTTTATGAGATTAAAACCCTGGTCTCATAAAATTCTAATACAATATAGTGGATCCCTTAATTTTTATTCAAAAGATATTTGTTGGAATGAATTAGTTTTTTTAGTGCATGCATAAGAGTATATGTAATGTGTGTTCTCATATACTGGGGTAAACTTTAAATGTTATTGATAGTATTATTGGCTTGCAATGTCAGATATAATAAGTAAAAAGAGAGAGGTCTATACCTCTTACGACCCACTCAGGTACTTTAAATAGAATAAATATTTGAAAAAAATTACAAGTGACAATGAAGTTAATTGTTCTCACCATGTCAAGATTGGCATTTTTGTTCTGCATTGTGAAGATCTGACAATCATCAGTTTGAGTCACCACCCATGACATTTACTTCTTCTCTTGTGCTATTGTTAAAAAAGAAAGACAAAAAGAAAGTTTATCCCTCATCCCTTCTTTGATTAATATATCCTCCTTCTTAAAAAAAAAAAATAAAAATCTCTGAGCTTCCTCTTTCCCCAGGTTTTCCTTCATTTTCCCTTAGCACCCTGTGGCAAGAGATTGCCAAGAAAAGACATTAGGGATAATGTATCAGCAGGTGAAAGAACCACAAAAATTAATGGAAGCCAATACCTTTCCTTTGCCTATGAGAAATGGCAAAACACCAGAAGAAGCATCTTTCTTAAAGACACATATTCGCAAGTGGAACTGGAGAGACTCATGTTCTCTAACTTCCTGGTTCAAATATGCATGCCCATCTAGAAATGAAACCAGCAAAACGGAAAGATGCCACCTTAATAGTTTAAATCTCCTATGTATTTTTAAATCATATTTTAAATATACGTATTTGACACAGCACAATGCTTTAATAGATTCAAGTAAACGTTATGAGCTTTCTGAAATAGCCTCAAGTTTCTCCATATCTACCATTCCCAACATATTTCATTCCTTTGTGTAGATCCACATTTCCATCTGCTGCCATTTCCCTCTACCTGATATGCCTCTTTTAACAATTCTTCTGGTTCCCATCTGATAGTGATGAATAAATACTTCCAGGTCTTTTATTTTTGAAAATGATGTATTTTACCATCATTGTGGAAAGATATTTTTACTGAAAATAGGACTAGAGTAACAGGTTTTTTAAGTGTGCTTCTTTTATTTTTATTTATTTATTTATTTATCAGTATAGTACTTTACAGGTATTGTTTCACTTTCTTCTGACTTACAATTGTCCTCAAAAAGAGATCTCTCTCTCTCTCTCTCTCTCTCTCTCTCTCTCTCTCTTCTCTTTCTCTTTAATATTTTGGATTCTCTGTAGGAAATGGATCTTTTTTCATTTGGCCATTTATAAGATTTTTTTCACTAGTCATCAGTGATACGATTTTGATGTTTGTTTCCTTCAACTTTTCCCAGGTTTGTTGAGCTTCTTCAAACAATGAGTTTATAACTCTCATTACATTTTTGAAATTTTTGAGCATTGTTATTACAAATAAGTTTTTGTGCCCATTTTGAGACATCATCACATGCATACTTTAAGCTATCATATATATAATTTATTCTCTGTTCAAGTGTCTTTTATTTTAAGTTCTTTTAAGCTAAATTTCATTCAGGAGAGCTTCTATGTCTTTAAGTTATATTTATTTCCACAGTGTCTAATCTTTTTTAAAAAATTATTTATTTTTAATTAGGTATATATGACAGCAGAATGCATTTTGATTCACTGTACATAATTGCAGCACAATTTTCATACTAGCCAGTTTATTTACTTATTTTTTTCATCTAGTTAATACATTTTCTTTCTTTAGAAACTTAATTAGGGGCTGGGATGTATGTAGTTCAGTGGTAAATTGCTTGCCTCTTATGCACAAAGCCCTGGGTTTGATAATCCCCAGTTCCAAAAAAGAAACAAACAAACAACAACAACAACAAAAAACAAAACAAAACAAACAAACAAAAAAAAAAAACAGAAAGAAAGAACTTTAATTTGGGTCATTTTTTAATCTTTTATATTTCTTCACATGTTCATGTTTTAACTCTGACTTCTTTGACTTCTTGAACATGTGGAATATATTTGTGACAAGGGTTTAATAACTTTATTAATTCTTTTAAGTCAGTTCAGGTTCTATATTTAGCAAATGCCCCCATGCACCCTGTTAAGGTTTTACTTTCCAGCTTGTTGGTTTTGTTTTGTTTTGTTTTGTTTTGTTTTTACAATTCTGGGGATTGAACCTGGAGTCTTACACATGCTATGCAAGTGCCTAGAATTTATTTGACTTTACCTCTGAGTTCCCTATCCAATGCCTGTTTGTTAGGAAATCTTTCCATTCTGTCCATTGGAAATATGAACTTCTTCTGTTCCTGTGTGAGCTCTGGTGTTTTCTCCACCTGTTCCTTTGTGCTGATTCCCTGAGACTCCTGGGCTAATCAGTATTCATTGTATGACTTTCAGGGAAACCTTAGGAAGGCTCTGTTTCTCACCAGAACACTCTTCCCTTTCGATATTGTAGCTCTCAAATTCTAGTCTTTAGTCCTCCAAATTTTTAATTCATGGAGCAGACTCTGCTTGGTTTCCTTCTCCATGCACTGTGACCTTGGATTTCCCTGTAAGTGGTCAGTTAGGAATGGCATAGGAATAATTTCATTTGTTTACCTTCCTTCAGACAGTAACCTATACTACCTGTAATCGGAGTTCTGAAAACCCTTGTTTTATATATTTTCTCCATTTCACTCTCTGAATTCTTTTAAAATGTGATAGATAGCCTGGTACAGTGTTGCATGCCTGTAATCCCCAGTGGCTTGGGAAGTTGAGGCAGGAGGATTGTGAAAAAGCAAAAGCAAGGCAGTAAGCAACTCAGTGAGACCCTGTCTCTAAATAAAATACAAAATAGTTCTGGGGATATAGCTCAGTGGTTGAGTACACCTGAATTCAAATCCCCTGTACCTCCCCCCAAAAAAGTTATAGATGCATGAGATTTTAAGACCAAATTATGCTTTCAATATATGTTTGTTTAAATCTAGAAAATTAGCATCTTAATTTTCAGAAATCTTTCTTTCATTTTGAAAAAAATAAAACTCTGGTTTAAGAGGCTTAAAATTGAGTTCTATTAGATATGGGTGAGGAGCAAATTTTTTTAATTTTTTTCTTTTTTAGCTGTAGATGGACACAATACCCTTATTTTTGTTTATTTTTATGTGGTGCCCAGGATCGAACTCAGTGTCTCATGCATGCTAGGCAAGCACTCTGCCACTGAGCCACAACTCCAGCCCCAGGAGCAAATTTTATTTTTTAATTGTTTGTTTGTTTGTTTTCCCTGGATCATGTAAACATAGTGTAGAATTGGTGAAGATCACACCAACACAACTAGTCAGACAGACGTTCTTTTAATACTGATTCTGATTTTCTGCCACACAACTTTAGATGGCATAAAGGGTTTCAAAATGCTATGTAAGAGGTAAGCCTTATTGGAGTGGGTTGATTGAGTGTTTGCAGCTTTCAGTGCTATGTTAGAGAACTTGAGTATATCCTGCAGCAAGTGGGAAGCCAAGAAATAATGAAGCAGGCAGATGTTCCCACCAAAAGTATATGTGCAAGGATTATTTCAGACATAGAATACATTGAGATGGGGAAACTAGAGGCAAAATACTCAAAAAAATATAGCTTATTCTTCCTAATTATGATAGTTCACATACATATCTCAACTAAATTAAGAAATAGTTTATTTGACAAGCAATGAAATTAACACAGTTTCATTGCAAATAATGAATGGCTTTGGAATTGAGGAGTGGGGATTTCTCCCTACTGAGAAAGTTAGACTCATAGCACTAGCAAGTCTTAAATGATATGACAGCTTATTTCTGAAGCAACTAGAATGTGATATGCACTCCCACCACTGGATCAGTGCTCTGTTTCTGGACAGAAGATGGGACATTCAGTTTGTGTTATGCACAGGCTAGTGATTCTAATGAGGGCTGTTTAGTAGCACTGAGCTTTGAGATGAGCACACATCTCTACCACTTATCAATAATGAATTACTCCTCTGTATCACTAGCCAACACCTTTCCTTATATCTACTTGACACATTAGCTAAAGGAGAAACAAAAGCTTTCCTTTTCCCTTTTCTTTAATCATATTGACTTTTTTGGTTGTATGTTTTAGGGGTTTGTTTGTTTTTAATTTATTTTTTTCTTTCTATTTTAATTGACAAATAATAATTTATTACTTTTTGGATACAATGTGATGTTTTGAGTTATGTATACATTCAAGATCCAATCATTCAATAGACATCTATTCGAAATTTTCTATTACTAACATTTACCATTTCTCTGTTTCTTCTCTCATCCCATCTCTGGGAACCATTTTTCCACTCTGTTTCTATGAGATAGACTTTTATTAAACATAAGATTAATTAAACTGGCCCTTTAAGCTGATGAAAATCATTAGTACAAAACAAAGGAACTATCTGTGGTTGTGGGGAAGAAGGATGAGCAGGAAAATCAGTAGAAACTCAGAAGAGCCTCTAGCTCATGTTATTTGTGAGCTTTTGTTTGAATAAAAAAAAAAAAAAAATCAAACCGCTCAGGAGCTTGAGGCAGGAGCATCATTAAAGCCCAGAAGTTGGAATCCAGCCTGAATAACATAGAAAGACCCCACTTAAAAAAAAAAAAAAAAAATCATCACTTCCTCGGTGATTTGCTGGGATCAGATCTTAACACGTGATCACCATCAGAACAGGAGCAGGGAGTATTTTCAGAAAGAAAAGGAAATGGCTACCTATGGGGATAGAATGGCGCCCAGTATTTCCATAGGTTCATTTGCATATTTTGGAAAGCTTTAGATGATAGACACAGAGGAGATCACCCTGAGGGACCATGGCCCTAATCAGTATTAAGCAGTCAGCCTGGCAGGTGAGGGAGAAGGCTGTGTTAAGAGTTGGAATAAGGAGGCTGGATTTAAACTCCAAAATGATCAGGAAACTAAGGACATGACCCCAGACTTATCTCATCATTCCTTTAAGCCTCACTTTCTTTATGTTTAAAAGAGAAAACTGGATTTAATTTGAGCTAAGTTCCCTTCTACTTCTAAAGTAATTTGATTCTTTGTTTCATGCCCAAATCTTTATGACATTCACATGTACAAGGAGGAGTTTGTAGAACTTGGTGGGCAGGCTTGTCACGAGCCATACACTGTGACTGTGTCTCCATGATTTGAAGGGACAGAAAGAGAGAGATATTCCATTTTTGGTAAGATATACATTTATTTTATTATTTTTTTTTTTTTTTTGCTGGTTAATGGAGTTTTACAGATGGAAATAAATGATTTGTGTCTATTAAAGAAGCAAGAGCAACAATTGAACATTTTTGAGAGCTCCATTAAGTGTGTTCAGTTTCCTGCACCGTCTCTGTTCATTTGGGTAAGCACTGAAGTGCACAATAAAAGGCTGAATTAAGTGAAGGGCTAAATGAACCAATTAATTCCTTTTTCTTCTTCCAGTACAATGGAAGTGCCAAGCAGAATGTAGAGTAGCCTTTAGATGACCCTTGCTTATCTCCTAAAGTGACTTCCTTGGCAGATAAAGAAAGCATGTTCCTATTCTTCTGTAGTCTCAGAGGTATATACAGATTCAAAAGTAAAGAAGTTTTTACAATAAGATACTTTTAATAAAATATCAGTCACACTGAATGCTTGAATTTCTCTCAGCCCTTTCTTTGATCAGTTTTGGTCTTACATTTCTCCCTTCTCCCTCAAAGAAATTTCACCATTAACCTTGCTTTCTTAATAATATTTTCACCTCCAAGGAGCATAACATGGTACTAGATTTCTTGACAATTTTGCATGTATTTAAAGGACACATGGATAATGCATGGTTTTTAGTATACACATGAACATTGAATTCAAACAGAACTGATATTTAATAACAGCTTTGTGATCTTGAGCTTATTACTTAACATTTCTGAGTTTTATTCCTTATTTGTATAACGGAACAATTCTAGTCCTTCCTCAGAATGTTTCTATAATTATGTAAGGTAATTCATGTTAAATGATTAAGAAAATGTCAAGCACATACTAGGCCCTTTGAAAGATAAGTTCTCATTCATTCCTGCCCCTTTCTTGGGAATGCATAATAGTATGGTTTTCTTATAACATAGTGATCAGTAACTTACTTCCAAGGCAATACAAAAACTCTTTCATCCACGGAACCCTCTACATGTCACTGTGTGTTGTTTTACCAGATCATCGGTGTTCCTCTACCCCACGATCATGCACAGCCACATCCTTACATAGGCACAATGAGATGGGATTCCCCAGTGAAGAAGACAAGCACAACATGGCAAAGCATGCTACTCAAGTTCTACCTTTACCCTTAGCTCTCAGACCCTGAAAGTCTCTCTACTGCATTAACCTTTCATGAAATAGGAATTATAATAAAACCAACCTCAGAATAATTTTCAGGAAAAATTAAGTTAATGCATTTTTAAGTAATTGCCTAATACAGTGTATATCATGTCCTTAGCATTTCTCTAAGTGATTATGATACAACAGATTTAATCATCGTTGCAACAGGGTTTTGCTGGATTGACTCATAGTGGCTCATGACAGCAAGTTATTAAATATTCAAGAACTTTGTGAGCTGTTTGTTAAACTGTTAATAGCTAGTAACAGGCATCAGGAGAAGTGCTCACACCATGGAAAGTGGCAGGCACCACCCACTGAACAAGGTACCATAATCATCAACCCCATTTTGCAGGTGAAAGACTAAAAGAATAAACAATTTGCCCCAGACTAGTTAATGAGTGCCAGAGCTGAGATTCAAACTCATTCTGTGTCTGATTTCTAAATTCATGTACTAAGCCTTCTACGATGCCATTTGCTCAATTCACTACATGATAAGTACTCAAAAAATGTTAGCTATTATTAACATGGAAAAAGCCATTTTCTCATTGCTTATCTACCTTCTGTTATTTTTTTTTAATCTCTCGATCTTATTTCTTGACTCTGTATGTTGAAGAATGAATTATTTTTTTAATTACTACTATTCTGTCATACCTTGTAATCATTAAAAGCAGCAACAGCTTTGTATAGACATCTCTTAGTATCATAGGAGGAGGAGGAGGCAGTGGAGTGTATATTGTCTATTGTCTGAGCTGTTGGGACCTGAAGTGGCCATTCTGGTTTTGAGAATATCCCAGTCGCTGCTGCAGATGAAAATAAATCTACAAACAGAAAGCGTGACAGTGGTGGAAGTATCATTTCTCCCCCTAGTTTACACTAACTGGCTGTGACTTGGGGCTCACACAGCTTAAGAGCCAAGTTCAGCTGTACCATTTGTGAGATGTAGGACCTATGGGAAGATAAATCTCAGGTCCAGGGAAGATGAATATACTGGCTACCTCTTCAACAGTATAATGCAAGTAGTGGTGATGCTTAGTTTTCTGGATTGAAATGATATTTGAATATTTGCCTTTGGAAGGCTTCTCTTGCTGAAGTCAAGAATCAGACCATATATCAAGGATTATTAAACAAGATGGGAACTTCAAGAGGTCTCTTACACAGATCTTAACTTTAAGATCCTCAGAAAATATAATGTTAAATAATCTCAAACAAGTCATTTTAATAAATCCTGGAGCAATCCAGAATCTGGAAGGAGTAATTCTTCCCTGAAGGGTTGAGGATGGAGTTATCCTAGAGAAAGAAACATCAAAATGCCTGATATAATAAGTAGGGTGAGCTCCCTGGATTGAAAGGCTAGCAGAGAATAAGACCAGAGAATTACAAGAGCCTCATTTATTTAGGGAAGTAACCTAGCATGAGGAGATAGTACATCTCTTGCTGGAGACATAAAGTAATTAACTTTGACCTTCTAAGCTCACATCTCATTTAATATTTATCTTCTAAGTTCACTTTTCCTTATGAGGATGCTTTATTTTCATTTGTAAAATATGAGGAGGTGAACACTTTCAAGATCTTCCAACAATGGGTTTTTATAAAACTCATAATTCCCTCCTTTTATATTTTTTAGTTACAAAGTTAGGCATGAATATATCTTTATATTCTCACTATTAAAATATTCAAACTTATATAACTTAATGAAAACAAGAAAATCTCCCCGATCAGCTTAACTTATAATTTATTTTCCAAAACTCAGTAAGGCTAACTAGTAATGAACTTTTTTTGGTTGCCTTTGTACTTTGGAAAATCTATATAAAGATACATAGAATGGTGTGTGTGTGTGTGTGTGTGTGTGTGTGTGTGTGTGTGTGTGTGTGTTTTACTTTTCTGTGCTTCTTTTTTTTAAGTGTATTTTTTCTACAACTTGCTTTAATTTTTTTAAGTTTTTTGTTGTGTGTGTATGTGTGTGTGTGTGTGTGTGTGTGTGTGTGTGTGTCTGTGTATATGGAGAGAAAGAGATGCCTTTTGCAATAGCATATGTAGGTCTGCCTCCTATGTTTTTTAGGTATTGTTTTATAGTTATCAGCAGCAGCATCATTAGTAATACTGCATGGATATATCGATACATTCAAATTTTACAAAAATGCCTAAAATGCAAAAGGCAAAACATGACTGTTTTTCACCTTTCAATAAACTTCATACTATCAAATGTGTATATATGTATGTGTATATATATACATATATATGTATATATACGATATATGAGTATATATATACAAATAATTCCATTTATATATAAATAATTCCAGACATTTACAATTATTGTACATATAGATACATCTATGTGTATGTACAAAATGACTTTTGCATATATAAATTTAAACAAATATGAGTATTATAGCAAACTGTGCTGCATCTTCCTTTTAAAAATACTAAACGATAGAACTTGAAGATATTTAGGCTTCATTTCATATAGATAAGCATATTGACTTTAGTGTTTAATAGTGTCCTTATCTAATGGATGCCAAGTAATGTGTTTAAGTAGTCTCTTATTAAAAAAATGTAGGTTAATTCCATAGTTTCCTGGTAAAAATTTTACTTCATTGTGTGCACAAGGTGATAATCATTTGCAAATATGTCAAAGTATAGGCAGTCCTCTATATTCAAGAATTCTGCATCTGTGGATTTAACCAACCACAGATAACACACATTTGAAAAAATAAATTGTATCTGTAATGAACATGTATAGACATTTTTTTTGCTCATCACTATTCCATAACAATACAGTATAACAACTATTTACATAACATTTACATTGTATTAGCTATTACAAATAATCTAGAGATGATTTAAAGTTTAAAAGAGAATATTCATAGACTGTACATAAAAACTACACTATTTAACACAAGGAGTATAAACATGTACAGATTTTTGTACCTGTAGGGGTTCTGGAACCAATCTTATAGAGTCATGTATAAGCCAAGTTCTACTAACAAACATTGTCAAGAGTAATAAACCAGCTTAGCTACACTGTCTTCAATTCTGTAGCATATACTCATTTCTTTATATTAACACTGAACTTACAGAACATTAGATGAATGAATGGAAATCTGAATAGATCAAAAGATGAATAGGTAAGAGGGGAGATAAGTAGGTAGATATGGAAGTTATATAGCATTATTTGCAATATGCAGTGTAGATGGAGGAATAGGAGTCTCCCTTTTCCTAGTCACTGCCTGACACTCTTTTATAAACAATACATTATAACAACTTTTTATATAGCATCTATATTTTTAAATACAAGTAATCTCTGAAAAGGTGCTTTCAATTGAAGTTTTAATAATTACATCAAAAATTACAAACTGATACAAGAAATCAGTGTCTCATTATTATTTGTTTCTTTAAAATAATTACGTTATATACCTTTGCATTGTTTTTGAACATGTTTTTTTCTTTTTCCACCAAGTGGCTCTCGTCCTCACCTATTTTTTTCTGCTAAGCTGTAGATATTTTCCTCATTGATTTATAGGGAATAAGACTTTACTTTTTTAAATGCTTCAATTGAATTGCCAAGATTTAAATTTGCTCCCAATTTGTGCACTAAGATGTTGGGAAAAAAAACTGAAGATGATTAATTTTTCATAATAATACTCTTTAATTTCACAACCATATGGCTTCTAAACAGACAAGACTAGCTATACTTTCTTTAGAATGATTTAATTGTCTTGTTTTTTTAAAAAGTGCCAGTAACATGATATCTACCAAACTCTGAGCTATAATTTTTAAAGAAAACCACAAAAAAGCTCCATATTGAAGATCAAATGTTCAATATCATTCCTACATTTTCCAAGTACAAGCAACAACAATTTATATTTATTTTTACAACTGAAACCCAACCTTGCCACTCAGGCAAAGGCAAGACAAGATATGAAAAGTGATGTATCAGCTGTGATGCCTATCTTTGCTTCTATATTTTGAACTCTGCAAAAAGACGAGGTAAAAATTAATATAAATGTAAAAGTTTTTTACAGTTCATATATTTTAAGTGAAGAAAGAAATGAGAAACATCAGGCATCACTTGGTTTTAGAGTTTCTGACAGCTGACGCTCTATACAGCAGCCTTTGATGTGACACCAAGAGACAACTTGCAATGGAGCTTTGGCAAGTTCAAGGTTTTCTTAGTTTGTTTTGAGAAGCATCTACCACCAGAATATTATAACTAACAGAAATCCCTGGATGGTTAGGTAATCCCTATTGTAAAATCTTAACTTTCATACATTTTCCCCATCATTGACAGGTCACCATATGGGCTTAATTTTGATGTTTGCAAATTAAAATCCCTTCCCTTTGTTTCTTATCAGTATTTATGAGAGACAGATCTCATTTGTGCTTAGTGAAGGAGAAGTGGAATAAACAGACCTGAGATTTAGCCCAAGCTCCACTATTAGTAGCAGCATTGAATTGCATAAATTGTTAACCTTCTGCAATCTACAATTGGTCTTTTGTAAAGTCAAGATAAAATTCCTGCATTGTGTCATTGTAAGAAAGGAGAGAATGTCTACAGTGTACTTGCAAGAGTACCTGAACATTGAAAATAGTCAATAAAATTATTATTGACGCTTTTATGACATTATAATTATACATTATATTATAATGGAAGTATGTAATTGGAAAAACTTAGCTTTCCAAACCTCTCTATCATTCATTCTCATTCTCCGGCACCTGATCACACAGGATTCCTCAATCCCAGTGTACATATAGTAGAAGAGTTTTCAACATGCTTGTTTGGATAAGAGTCGGTGTGCAATAGCATCCTAATCTATTGCTTATTTTTTTCCTGTTTCCTATAAGAGTAGAACGCAAGCAATACTAATACTTGAACTCTCCACTGGTCCAATGATTAATTTCTTGTGTTTATGGCCATGGGAATAAAACAGAAATCAAAATTCTGTATGCACTGTGTTTATTTTGTTGTTGTTTGCTTTCTTTTGTTAGCTTTTGGTTTTATATGTGAAAAAAAATAAGACATGAGCTTGGGCAGGATGGGAAGCGGTTTAGAATAGATACTAAGGAAAATTAAAGTGCAGTAATTTGCAAACTAGAACAGTAAAAAATCTTTAATAAAATTGTTTATCAATTATCTTTTCTAGTTTTTCATCTAAAAACACCACAGTGAAGAGTGATAAAAGCCATAAAGCCAGGCAATCCTCAGATTTTTATTCTCTGGAAACCACATATGTCAAATTTCCAAGTAAATGTCAGTGTCTTTTCAACTTAAACTATTGAAATCACTTCACATTTTATAATTCTGTCTAAAAACATGCATCTACCCTTCCTATGTGATGAAAGTTCACAAAATAAGGCAGAGAAGAGCTTAACATTTTTACTATCAGTAAGGTGTAACAAACCTGCTATTAAATTAAAACATGTCTAATATTTCAAGCAATATTTTAAGATATTAAAAACGTTCTGCTGGAAACATGTCTTACCATTGATGACTTTATTTTCATTGGAACCCATGACTAAATTACTTCATTATCCTACATTCAATCACTATAGTTTAAAATAAACTGATGCCTATTCTATGCAAGTTACTGCCCAAAGCATTGGGGTAGGGAAGAGAACAATGTGGTGAAGGGAGTTTCACTTCTAGACTATTATTTAAAACATTACAAATTTTAAGTCACATTAATTTGCACAACAGCCTCATGAAGTGAATTTATCATCATCATCATCATCACCATCATTTTGCCCATTTCAAAGATAGAATAACAGTCCTACATACAAAAGGCACCTTTTCTAACTAACAAATGTGGAATTTGAGGTGTTTCATATTTTATAATCCATGCCATTTTCATTGTGATGTGAAAAGATAAAGCACTGTGTGTTTTGAGATAACTACTACTGACTGTCCAAAGAAAACACAGCGCACCTGGATGCAACCTTCTTTTCTGGGTACAAAGATTGCCGATGGCAAAGTGGTATCTATCACTCCTGAACCAATCTAAGGTCTCTAGCTCCTACCGAGTTAGATAATGTGTTCCTGTGAGGACTCCAGTGTTCCAAAACACTACCTGTCACACTTGGGCTGTGAAGTCTGCTTTAATAAGGAGGAAAAAGTTGTGAAAACACCCTCTGGTCCTCTGTACCTGGTTACTCATCTTGAGACAGGAATAGAAAAAGAGTGAACACGTAAACCCAGTGCCTGACAATCATCTGTGGCTACCTGGAGGCCCCAGGTGACAAGGGTGAGTCATCTTTGCCACATTGTAAATCTGTAACTACAGGAAACTCTTTCTTTGTACTGACCAAAAAATAGCAAATTTCCCATCTTGCTCTTCCAAATTTTATTTCCAATGAAGAGATTAGAGACTAGATTCAACTCTTGTGTATTCTATGAAGACCTCTGGAACAATTTTATTTTTCAGTTAACCTACTGTCTTCTTTTAAAAAATCACTTTCTCAGTTTTTTTTTTTCATGAGAATATTACTAAAGAAAGTTTTTCTGAGATATAAAATTATTGTGGGTCTACAAACTGATAGGGAATTTTCATACCCATTTCAAGACTGAATTACCACTTTTGATCATATAAGTTGTTGCTCTGGGTTATATCCAGTTAAAATATATTTAAAACTGTCCTCTGGAAGTCAGGAGCGTGCTTTCAGCTGAACTTTAGTATCTTGAAATATTCTGTCAAGAAGAAAAAGGAGGAGGGGAGACTTCACTTATCAATCAAATCTGATTACTTCCATATTATCCCACCTCAAGGAGAGTCAGAATTCTCAAAATAGTTCAATAACCCTGTTATTTCATTCAATAATTCCCAAATATATTTGATTACAGACCCCTTTTCATGTCAAACTTATAGACTTCCTCAAGGACATGTTCTTTGGAGGTCAGAATTTGGTCATCATGATAAAAAGAAGTTGAGCTAAGTTTCCAAATAGCCACACCTTCAAATGGAAAGATATGGTCAATATTAAATCATTCTAGCTCCATATCAAAAGAAGTTTTAAAAAATTGTTTTGAAAGTATCCATTTCAGGGAGGCTGGGGTTGTGGCTCAGTGGTAAAGGGCTTGCCTAGCATGAGTGAGGCACTGGGTTCAATTCTCAGCACCACGTATAAATGATTAAATAAAATAAGGGTTCATTAACAACTAAAAAAAAAAGTATCAGTTTTAGAAATTAAAAATACACGTGACAGGTTTTAAAAGTAGAAAATGTAAGCAAAGATCTCCACAGTTTGATGAATTATGCAACAGTATGTTGTCTAACTTTACAAGGTTAAGGGATGTGGAACTAGAGGTGTATATTTAAGTCTGGCTCAATTTAGGAACCCTGTGTCAGACCAGGGTTCAAGTGCATCTTGGAAAGAAGTAAAGATGATGATGAATGACTGATAAGCTTTGTTATATGATAAATGAACCAAAAGACCAAGGGAGCAAAAACATTGACATAAGAAGACTTTAGCTGCCATTTTGTTGTATTCAAAGCTACTATAATAGCTTTATAAATGACTTGTCAACTTCCATTCCCCGCTAACCATCCTCTACACAGGAGTTACAGTATTTGTTTAAAAAATATAAATTACATTTTATCATGTCTTTCCTGAAAACCTTTTAACGACATCCAAAGTGCTTACGACGGCCTGTGAAATATTTCTGATCTGCCCTCTGATTACCTCTGAACTCACTCTTACTGCCCCAGTTTATAGTGGTTTTCCTGTGGTGTTTTGAAAATTGTAAGCATACTCACACAACAGTGTCTTTGCTCTTTGTTCTCTCTACCTATGATGTTCTTTCAATACCTGTACGGAAGTCTCTCTATATATTTTTCTGGAGGACTTCCCTAACCACTCTCCTCCAATTTCTGCTCCTCTATCAGACTTGGCTTTTCCACACTCAGCCCTAACTGATACTAACTTGCACATTTGTTTACTTACTCTCTCCATATTAGTGGAAGTAATACCAAATGCTTTAAGAGATAAACTTTGAAATGTTAGCAGCATACTACAGTAGAAGAGTGTTTTCTTATGTAAATACATTCTGAATGTCAGTGGCAGTAGGGATTTGAGTTTGGAGTTCTGCACCATACATGCAGGAAGCAATATTGGCCCCTTTAGAGGGTGGGTTTCAAGTTTATCCTGCTGTGTTCTTATGGCTAATAAGCAGGGAAGAGAGAAAAGTGGGCGTGTGCTAAATATTTATGGGACAGTGCTAAAAATAGCACATTTCACTTCTTTTCATAATCCTTCTGCCAAAACTCAGTCTTATGGACTCAGTCCTATGGACACATATCATTGCAGGGAAGACTGAGATGTGCAATTCAGATCTGTCAAGAAGGAAAAGGAGTGGCTAAAGCGCAGAAAAGAGTGGAGCACTTACTGGGCTCTTCCATTTGCAGTACAGTTTTAAAAAGATAAGAAAAGGAAAAAAGGTCTAACCACTCAAGTTAGAAGGTAAATTTTATTGGAGTAAGAAAAAAAATTATGTTATTTTGGTATCCCATGACCTGCAAAAATTCCTTAGTGTATATTATTCTCTCTCTCTCTCTCTCTCTCTCTCTCTCTCTCTCTCACACACACACACACGTATATACACATATAAATGCATATTAAAAACCTCATATCTAATGCTTCATATGTGCAGCCACTGGAGCCACTGGTCTATGTGACTGACATAGAATGCCCAACAAAATGGCCCTATGTGGTAGCTACTATTAGTGTCCACATTACAGAAGACTTAAATAGGGCACTAATAGTTTCCACATTTTACAGATCACATGCATGCATCACAGAAACTAAAAACATTCCTGAGGTCATGAAGCTAGGAAAAGTGACTTGAATCCAGGGTCCTTGGATCAAGAACTCAAGTTCTTACCTGCTTCACATAGAGTCCCTCTTGACATGTTTTGAAAGAGTAACCACACTGCATAATATGTAAAAATACACCTTACTGTCATATATATCTAAAAAAGAAAAATAATAAAGAAAGAATAACCACATAAGGAAGGAATTTAGATGGGTCTATTCTCTTTGGGATGGGCATCCTCATAAAATTCACTTCCTTTTTAAAAAATATTTATTGTTGTATTTGTAGTTGAACACAATAACTATTTATTTATATGTGGTGCTGAGAATTGAACCCAGGACCTCGAACATGCGAGGTGAGCGCTCTACCACTGAACCATAACCCCAGCCCTTCATAAAATTCACTTCTATGTGAAAGGTGTACAATCAGTAAAAAGACTGTGATCTTACAAGGATGATAAAATATAATTTTCTTCTCTTGGTAGACATCTGAACTAGGAATAGCCAACAGTTTTAAGGCTTTCTGCTTCTCTATTCTGGCCACATATTAATTTTTCATGCTATTGAAAATTAATACAAGTAGAGTCCATTCATGTTTATTTATTAAAAGTCGGTTTTTTAAAAAAAATTTTCTATTGTTTTGGCTCTTCCATTTGGTATGATGCTTGAAATGCCCTTTAATAAGAAAGTTCATCTTCTGTTTTACATGCCAATAAAATAAGGCTTATATGTAGGGTTTATCGACTGAAAGAGAAATGTTAAGCCTAAATCCTAATTCAGAAATATATTTGGGGGATATGCCTTTAAATGTCATCTATAGAAACATACCTCTTTCTCAATATAATACAAACACCTGTGAATTAAACTTCTAGCATAGACGCAGGTCACGTTCTGATGTCTGTGTATGTGGTATGGTTTCTCTCCTGAGAAAAACAACTCAGGAAACGACGACAATGATGAAACCAAAAAATGTGTACAACTTTTTGATTTAGGTAGGCCCTGAGTTTTTTGTTTATATATTTTAAATGTAATATCAAGCATATTTTATGACTGAAATATTGGTAGTTCCCTAGTTGTTTTAAGTTATGAATACATGGGATCTTTGGAGCAACCAGATACTGAAACTAACTCCCAGTGAATATTGATAATGACTAATAAAATTATTTCAGTGACACCAATTGATTACCAGTGACCAAATCACTGAATCCTGTATGTTTTGGTTTTTGAAATATTGGGGATCAAACTAGGGTCTTGTGCATGCTAGGCAGGTGCTCTACCACTGAACTACTCCTCCAGCCCTCTATCACTGAATTACTCCTCCATGTTTTGAGCTATTGTTCTTCTTTTGTTCTCTCATAATTATGCTAGGAGTTTGGGATGTAGATTAACTGTGGACCTCTGAACTATATGTCATCAATATTAAGCCTTTTGAATGTTTCATGTCTGAAAATATATTCAATTCTTTCAAAACTGGAGAGGAAAAAATATTTTTTGCTAGCAATTCTAAGGAGCTATTATTAATGAAGAATATGTTGTTAAGTGAAATTAGAGTAATGGCAGGAAGGAAGGAAGGAAGGAAGGAAGGAAGGAAGGAAGGAAGGAAGGAAGAGGGAGGGTGGGAGAGAAAAGAATAAAAAATACATTAAAAATTTAAGACAGAGTTTTCCAATTACATTAGTCTTTTATCATACCTCCCTCTTTACTGATTGGATTATTTGCTTATAAATACATGTATATGCATATGTAAAAATATGTGCACACATATATATGTTTATTTGGTGACTTCAGTATTCTGCTTAATCCTCTGTTCATTAATGTACTCATAATCACTGAATTCTTGCAAGTAACCACAAAACAGTTATAAGTTCACACCCCCAATGAGATAGACTGTAGATAGCCAAATAAAACGTTAATTACCTTCCTCCCCTACTCACACTTGGTGGTGTATTGCTGCAATATAAACTGCTTTTACCACATTTTATTATGTCCTCGACTTATTTTCCTAAACTCTAACCTACTGTCCTTATGCATAATGGTGCCCAGTGGTATGCTTTTCTTGTTGTTGTCTTCTGAAACCATTATTAAAAGTTTCACTAAAATGTTTTAACTGCATCCTTGGTAATAAGAAAATGTTCCCAATGGCCACAGCCTTAATATTTAGAAATTGTGTGATAGTCTTACCAAAGACCTTTAAATGCTTGATAGGTGCCCCTCAATATCAAAGGGAACAGGATCCCTGGTGGTTTCCTCTTCGCACGTAGTGAAACACAGCAAGAATAAATACCAGGTTAGGTTTTTTACATCTTGAGCCATGGACTCAAGTAATTACATCATCTAAGAAAGTTATCTTTTCATGGTTTATTTTTTAATTATGCTTACTTACATTCACATTTGTATATATAATTAAATAATATTAATGTAATACTTACATTCACATATGTATATATAATTAAATAATATTAATGTATTTATAATGAGGAAGATCCATAAAAATTACATTTGCCTACTAGAAATAAGTGAGCCGATGGAGCAAGGATTGCCTTATGATTTATTATACCCATAGGAGAAGCCTACCAAAAATTGCTTTAAAGGTGGGATTTTTTTGGTGACCATATATTTTCATTTTAATATTCAGCACTCACTGCATTTTTGGATTCATATGAACATTAGCATGGGTCATCAGTTCATGTATTCATTTGGTCATCCTTTAATCTATAGATTCATGATCAATGATGAATAATAAATATTAGAATTAATAAATATTTGTGTGATAAACATCATTTCTGCTTTTAAATAAAAGTTTCATACACAGAGAGAAATATAAATTCATGCTCAGGACATGGTTTGATAATTTATTTAGTGGAGATATATACATACTGTATATAATGAGAACAGAGGATGAGGGAGGCTAAATATTTTATATTAGACATACAACAGCAGCCATGGAAACACAATCTATGAAAGACTAGAGTGTGGTCAGGTGGACAGCAGAGAACACTTCTATCTATGAACAATCATGATGGAAGATCATGTGTTCAGGGAACTTGATGTGCCTTGCTTTTGTTAGAAAATAAGATAGATCAGATGTCAAGAATGAAGTTTCATGGAAGGAAGAATCTTTAAAAAGAAATATAAGAGAACACATTTAAATGTTAGTGATGAAATTAAGCAAAACACCTTGTTGACAGTTGAGCTGTTTTTTCCCCAAAAACACATATTGAAGTTCTAACCTCTGGTAGAGGTGAATGTGACCTTATTTGGTGTGTTAGCTGGTTTTCCAACAGTATAGCAAGTATCTGTGATAATCAACTGATCAAGATAAAATGTTTATTTGGCTCATAATTTTGGAGGTTTTGGTCCATGATCAGTTGGTCCCTTCACTTGAGGCCTGTGGAGAGGCAGCTTATCCTGGCAGGAACACATGGCAGAGAAAAAGACTCTCACCTCATGGTCAGGGAGCAAAAATGAGAAATAAAAGGTCTAGTATCACACAATACTCTTTGCTCCCTGGGACCTGAAGACTTGCCACTGGGTCCACTTCCTAAAAGTTGCACCACCTCCCAAGAGTGCCTTGCTTTGAACCAGACCTTCACCTCATGAGACTCGAGATAACAAATGATTAGCATTTGGAAATGAGGTCTTCACAAATGTGATCTGTTGAAAATGAGATTAGTATTTTAGTGGATCATTAAATCCAATGATTTGCACCTTTATAAGGATAGAGAAATTCCAGGAATTCCAGAGAGCAGAAAAGCACATGGATGTGGAAGCAGAGAGTTGACTCAGGCTGCCACTAATCAAGGAACACCAGGAGCCACTAAAAGCTGGGAGAGACAGGGGAGGAGCCACTAAAAGCTGGGAGAGACAGGGGAGGATGTTTTCATAGAGACTTCGGAGGACTTGTGGCCTGGCTGCATCTTGATTTGTGGTTTCTGATCTCCAGAGAATGCATTTATTTATTTTTTTTCTTTTATTTGCTCCTCCTTTTTTTGAGAATTAATTTCTGTTGTTTGAAGCCACTGTGTTTACAATGTTGTGATGCCTTGTTACAGCAGCCTTAGGAAAATAACGCACTACTAAAGTATATTCAGTTTTTTTTTTTTTAAACTGCATACTATGGAGAAGAGTTGTTTGTTTGTTTGTTTTTAACAGAAACTACCTCTCACATACTACTTTAGACATTATGATATTTGGGCTAATGCTGATAATCCCAGTGGTATTAGTCAGGTTTTTTCCCAGAATGTGTAGGCATGTGTGGATATACACATATATGATTTATTATGGAAATGGATGTATATGATTCTGGAAGGCACAAAGTCTTAAATATGCTATTTGTCAGCTGGAGAACCAGGGAAGCTTATGATATTATTCAGTCCAAGTCTTAAGAACAATGAAGTGGGAACAGGAAGCAGTATTTTATGTCCCACAATCTGAAGGTTCAAAACCCTGGAGCTCTGATATCTGAAGCTAGAAGAAGAGAGATATCCCAGTTCAAGGACAGAGAGAGAGAGAGACAGAGAGAGAGAGAGAAACAGATACAAATACAGACACAGAGATGGATGTACCCCTCCTTTCCCCTTTTCTGCAAGGGATTGGAAGATGCCTGCTCACATTGGCACAGGATTCTTTTACTTAGTCCGATGACTCAAATTCCAATCTCTTCCAGAAATACCCTCAGAAAGACATTTTGAGATATGTTTTACCAACTATCTGGGCATCCTTTAAAGTAGTTGATAGGTAACACTGTCCCTCATACCATCTCACACTCTACCACATAAGCAACATAAGCAATTCATATATACTCATAATGCAAATGCAACTGTTCCTTCATTAAATTTAATTGAACCAACAAATACATTGGATTCTGAGAATGATTTTACTGAGCCAGAAAGTAACGACCGTGAACGTGTGGAAACCTTAAGTGATAATAAACTATCTTCTAGGGCAGTCCATTCTACCCATGGATAGTCTTGGGGACTGGAAACTTTCTTTTTTTTTTTTTCTTTTAAAAACATAGAATTTTAATTGCATCTTCCCTCATTACTCCTTGGGTCTTGTTCTATACCTTAAGGCACACAAAAGAATTTTAATCAACCTTTCCAGAATAACCCAGAAATCCTGACTCCTTTCTGCCCGTTGCATACCAAGTCTGCCTGCTTTCTGCAGAATCACACACTCAGATCCTTCCAGCCCAGCTCACGTGACATGGCTTCAGCTCACCGCCCTGCCCTGTTGCTCTGCTCACCTGGCTTACTTTTACTCTGTTTGCAGGCATCTCAGTTTCAAGTCCCTCTACTTCCAGTCATGGAAGTGGTGGGCTCTGTTCTCCTGTCACATCACTGCATGACTAGTTTGCCCAAGTGAAACAAGGTTTAATTAAATCTTAAAAGTTGTGCCCACTCTCTACAGAACTAACTGTTATTTTCACTTCCATGTGCTATTAGCAGAATGCGTAATGAGAGCGTATGGGGTACAAAATCAGCCCCACGTGCAGAGTAGCATTTTGTCACTCACTCTCATTCTCTCACTGAGCTTACTTTCTGGCTCAAAATAGAAGCCTCATTCCCACACCCACTCCAGACAAAGAGACTTATATTTATGACAGCGTTTGTTCTTGTTGAGAAATATTTTAATAACTTTTTAAAGTTATTAAAATATTTAAGTTTTAAAGTTATTTAAAAATATTAAGATATATTAATATACCTATATATAAAGAAGCCATATTTAGTGCAGAAAGTTTGGGGAACCTCCCTCCCCTGACTTCTCCTGTTATCTGGTTACCTTTTCCACATTCACGAGTTGTCTAAATTGAAATCACTAGTCTTCTGAGCACACTAAAACAAATAATTCATAAAATGTTCTGTGTTTAATCTAATATAATTTTGCTCTTAGTTTTAAGTTATGGCCAAAATAATCCTCAAGTTTATTACTATCTAGTAGGGAAAAAAAATACAAAGTGATAACCTCCAGGTACCCCTGGAATTACTAATTTTTTATCCTGGTTGTAAATTCTCAAGAAATGTTGATCCAACAGTAGCTTTTCCAGTGATTGACTACTCTTGTCTGCCTTGCAGAAATACAACAGAACATAAAAATTTGTGGGCTGTTATACACTCTCGACTTCTCAAAGATGAGAAAATTATTGTGTGTATTTATCATATAATATTATTTAATTGATAATTATATAATATATTCTCCTGGACAATTCATCTCTTGATGCTTAAATGTTTGCTTTTGATAACAACAGTGATATACTCTGTTTATTTTGATTTAAAAACCAAAGAGCCTTGAAGATATCCTGGACACCAGGCTTCTCATTCCCATGTTAAATAAGAAAATAGTGACTACATAAGAAATTAACTTCACTTTAGATAAAAATACTGTGCACAGAATGTTGAGCTGTCTCTTTTCAAAGCTGCACAGGCCATGGAAATGTAAAATATCACGTTTGGATATAAATGTTCTCATTTTAGTTCATCCTGTACAAACTAAATTCTTTGAAAATGTATGTAAAAAAAAGTTCATCTTGAGAAGTATCTGTCTACAAACCAAGTCAGCTTCAGTGCTACATACTCATTAACATGTGTAAAGACCATGACATCATTTTTACATAATGATTGATCCCATTCTTTTTCCAAAAATAAGAAAAAAGATAATTGTGCACATCCACAATTGAAATTCAGAAAAAAAGAACGAAATGAAAAGTGTAATTTTTTTTTCCTAAAAATTGTGAAGCTTTCATAGTTAAATGGAAAAGTAATTGAAGTGATTATTTGCTTAATCTTTATTTTTGTCAAAAACACAGAGCTGATGCAGATTGGAGTGAAGTCAGTTTGTTTTCTTGTTGCTCTTCGGATATTTGTTGTTGCTAAGTATTTTAAACACCTGCAAAATGTATAAGCAGAAGATGACTTAAAGAGAGTCATCTCTAAGACCTTGACCAGTGCATGGCTAATTCATAGTAAATGTTTATTGAATATGTGACAGACTGACAGATGGACTGACTAAATCAGGGAGTACAAAGAGCCTATGATTATGGTGAATCTTCATAACTTTTGATGCATATTAACACAAAAGACTCTTCTTGGTCTTTCATTTTCTTGAAAGGAACAGCAAGGTTTCAATATTTTCAAAATAAATCTGAAACTTCTCATTTGGATCTTTTTATTTGTTCATGAAAAGTAGCCCCCCTATTTGAGGGGGGCATCACACCTAAAGTGTATGTGTGCATCTGTAGGTAGTTTCTGCAAAAGCCCTGTTGAAATCAGCAGCTTTCTGAATGGCCCTATGGAAGTCAACAGAAGGCTCATGCTTCGTTTCTTCCTCTGTCATTTCTAAAGATGTCCCTTAGCAACAACAGAGAACATCAGCCCTCAATCATATCACTTCTACTCACCGCACTCAACATTAAGATTTCCCAGAAGTTGCTCTTAACTTTGAGTTTTTTTCTTGATATATTTCTCACTTCTAATCCACAATAAATCCTATTTGGATTTCTTCCAAAATATATCTCAAAATCCAGCTAAGTTTCTCAGGGTCAATTTCTATCAGGATGGTATGAATCTTTCTCACTGGTGTCTGAACTTCTGCAATGTTCCTAAACTTCCCTCTCTGCCCTTAATATTACTATTATCATCTATTTTCTAAACATTGGTTATCATCATCTTTAGAAATTTCAGAACAACTCAGTGACAGTCTTTGCATATATCTTGGAGGATTCCTATAATGAAGACAACGAAATTCAGCAATATCATCCTGGATCCGCAAGGCCCCTCATTATTTGTTTCTTGTCTACATCTCTAGTTTCAATTTCTAGCAGTATCTTCCTTCCCACACTCCAAATGTAATAGTTTCCTGCTGCTCCTTGGACATGCAAAACATTGTAAAGTTGTAGAAGCTGCTTTTTGGTCTTGCACAACATGTTGGATAATGGACTTCTGTTTTGTTTTATTTGTTTGTTTGGTTTTGTATTTTTTATTATTTTTTTATTATTGATATATGACAGTGGAATGCATCACAATGCATTACAATTTATATTATACATATACAGCACAATTTTTCATATCTCTGGTTGTATACGAAGTATACTCACATCAATTTATGTCTTCATACATGTATTTTGGATAATGATGTCCATCACATTCCATCATCTTTTCTAACCCCATGCCCCCTCCTTTCCCCTCCCATCCCTCTGCCCTATCTAGAGTTCATCTATTCCTCCTCTGCTCCCCCTTCCGATCCCACTATGAATCAGCTTCCTTTTATCAAAGAAAACATTCAGCATTTGGTTTTTTGGGGATCGGCTAATTTCACTTAGCATTATCTCGTCCAACTCCATCCATTTACCTGCAAATGCCATGATTTTATTCTATTTTATTGCTGAGTAATATTCCATTGTGTATAAATGCTACATTTTTTAAATCTATTCATTTACTGAAGGATTTTGTAAATAATTTCCAAAGAAGACTGGCCTAAGTGAGGGCTAGCTTTATTTGAGCACCATTTTATAGTAAAGGAATACCACTGGCCTCATTTTGCCAAACACAGAGACATTTATTAGACAGACATTCTTACAATATTGAATTAAAAAAAAATTCTGCAATGTGTTCTGAAAGTGCAACAAAGTTCCACTTTTTGTTCTTTTTGGTTCTTGAAATTCTATCTTTCAGTACCCAGCACTTCAGAGGCAGGATTCATTTAGATCATTATATGTCCTTCCCACCCATGGCAGGACATAGAACTAGTCAAGGATCTAGCCTCAGGTGTCATCCAAAACTTAGTAATACACACTTCTGACCTTACTAGCCTCCTAAGTTGTGTCATTGTAAGTGTGCAGAGTGTCTCAAAGATGTGCAAGTCAACACACAGATGTTAAATACTATTAATTTTTGAAAAGAAGGCTTACTTCAATTATTCTAAATGCTATTAGTACCACATTTATTTGATTAAAAATAAAAGTTTCTGACATTAACTATGGTCATTAGCTGACTGGCATTGGTCAAAGATGAGACAAAAAAAAATTGGTTACTATTTCTGGAATGTGATTTTTCTTACATAATCCCAGCAGGTGATTTAATAAGTGCTTCATATAATCTTCAAATTGAGACAAATGGTCCCTCTTTTCTGGAGTCAAAGCTTAAGCTGGAATTTATACAATATCTATTACACTGAAGTAGTTTCAACTAAATTGAAAACATTTTATTTGCACCAAGTCTGGCTGTGTCTAAGAAATGTTGTGAATGTCCTTCCTAAAGCTCTTCACATGTCTAGATTTTTTTTCATTTTTCAGGCCTAAGCTCAAAGTTCACCCTTTCAAAGAGGCCTCCTTTGGGACATCCCAAACTATCCATGGAGTAGGAAAGGAGTTGATTAATAATGGTAACCATGACCACAATACTTACGAGCATAAAATGTGTGCAATGGCAAGCTCTACATAAATTAATTAGTTTCATCATCAAAACGTGTCTACAAAGTGCAATATTTATCTTCATTTTACGGATTACAAAATATAGGCATAAGATCTTGTCAACACGACAAAATAGGGAGTGATGGTTGAGATGTGAATCGATAGTCCCAGTCCAAAGTTCTTCACAGTTAAGTGACCCAGTTGGACCCCATCTGAATTATTATTGCTGTGCCCTGTTTACTTATTGATAATTCTTACTATAAGCTACAAATATTTTTACTTAACTGTTCTATTTCTCACACTTCACATGACTTTCTTGTCTTATTCATCACTTTATCACAGGGTCTAATACTGTCCTTGCACAGATTTGGTGCTCATTTTACACCTTTTGGAAAAATGAGTGGGGGTGATAGAACTCTGACATAGCATTGTTAATTCTAGACTTTTATGACCCTTTTTTCTCCACCATCTAGAGGACAAAAAGGAAAACTGAAAATTGCTAAATTTCTTGACTTTCTCCACTATGTGTGTTTTGCATCTAGTATCACAGTAATTCAAGCATGGGTTTACTAGGGCCTATTTTGATATCCAACAATGTTACGGAGTGAGCCCGGCTCGCCATTCTTTTATTCGCTGCACTATTTGCACAGGCTTTACCTCTTAAATCAAGTCTATTAAAACCCATCAGAACCTCTGCAATTGCATAATTTTAAGGACAATGTCCAAAGTCCTTAGCTTGCTAGTTTGGATTATTCATAATTTCTTTCCTGAGTAACCAGGCATGTCAATTTGTTATATCCTCATCATGTATTGTGCATATATACACACACACACGCATACACACAGGATGCACACACCCTTGCTATTTCTAGCACTATAAATTATGAATTTCTCATTCATTGTGGTGAAGGTATCAAGCAATCTTACAGAGTCTTTCCTCAAGGTGAGATTTTCTGCTCTTTCTTATATGACTAATGCTTACTTGTCTTTTGAGTCTCACGTCTTCAGAAATTTGCTTTGTTATTTTCCTCCAACCTTATTCAGAGAACATTCCGTGTGAAAATTCTTTCATTACCAACCATGTCTCATTACTCTATGCCTGCTTATGTACAGAAGTACAATCATACAATAGAAAATGAGTTCCTTGAAGTAGGATCTGTGTTGCTTTAGCACATAGGGTAGGTGCTCTACGAATGTTTGATGAGTAAAACTCATGGTAAAGAAAAGAAGTAAGTTCTGATCCCAAAGTATTCCCAGACGGGACAAAGTTCTATGGCAATCTACCCTTGCAGGGAGAACGGGTGCGTATGCACAGCTGCTGAAAGTATTTGCATGTTTAGTGGACAGGCCCAGCTTCATTCCCTGATGAGGTCAATATGGTGCCTTTCATCAGCCTGAAAAATCCTTTGGCACTGAAAATACATCAAGTCTGCCGACTGTTTATGAGACTAAGTAGGTGAGTCAATAGACTCTCTTCCAATTTGGCAAGAAGACACAGCGTCCTAAACAACTAAACTTCCATAATTCACACTGAGCTTCTCATTAATTTAAATGTTAATGTAAATTTAAAACATGTCATATTGATTTGGAACTATTTTTATATGAATATTGAGTAACCAAATTCTCTGAAAGCAGAATCCAAAATGGACATCCTTTTGCAAGTTGTTACAACTAAGAAAAAAAAGTGAGGCTTTCCTTTTTACTTTCTTTTTTTGTCATGCAAAATCACTTGTTTCAGTTAAAATGTCTAGGTATGAGAAGAGTGCAATTACCTTGGACAGTCTGAGCCAAAAGATCAATTTTTTAATCTATTCTTTCAGGGTATTGAACATTTAATTTCACATGTGTAGAAAGATTAGTGTCTTTTCCATTTTGCTATGAGAAAAGTAAAGTCAATATGACAATGCTAGTTTACTGAGTTCCTTTTGTTAATAGTTTAGCCATAATTTTATTTTATATTTATATTTTTAAATATAATAATTATGTCTATATTTTATTTATAAACTAGTTTATAAATTTTGTGTCTTATTCTAAAATTTTTATTAAATTTACAAAGAATATTCCACTACTTAAGTCCACATGAAAGAAATCGTGATGATGATAGCAATACCTGGACATTTTTGTATGTTTACTCTGAGTCAGACATTGATGTAAAATTCATTATAAGAACTTTATAATTTAATCTCCAAAGTAACATGCAGAGGGAAGAGCTCTCATTGTCCTATGGTATAAAAAAGGATATTGATCAATGGAGATATTAAGCCAGTTTACAAAAGTTCCACATCCAGGTAGTGATGCTGGCCTGGGTTATTCTGATTTTGAGATCTTTTGGGTAGCCAAATGGTGTCTGGGGTATTAAACAGTGCGTATTGATTGACACAAGAACACCTGGAATCAGGAATTTCATGATTAAGAGATGCGTATAAACATACAGGTGAGGACCAAATGCTACTACTGAGAAACGAAATGGGTGGGTGAATTCGGAATCTGAGTTCTTAGATTGTCAACATGTTGTATCTGACTCCTTTACTTGCACATTGTAGAGTTTGTGTTAGCTGATTAGTGAGGCGTTATCCAGGCCACATTTTCTGAATTTGTACAATGATAATATTCACTCTGTTCTGGTCAGCAAATACTCCGCACAGTTCTTCTCTGAGCAGCCACCCATTACATGCTTCTTCATATTTGAGTCCTGTGCCCCAGCAGGTAGCCCTACTAGCTAGCTCAGTTCTCTGAATCATATTACAGGCAAAGTAGACATCCTGCTGTCAACACCTTTGCAATAAGCTAAATGACAGGTAGGAAAAGCAGAATGAAACATGGAAGAAACATCATTTGTTGACCCTAAAATGAAAATGAAGTATAAAAATCAGAACCTTGAGAGCAATGATACAAGGCTATCAAATATGTTAAAAACTGAATAATGAATGATATATTCAGAGGCACAAGTAACACAGGTCTAAAAGAACCTTCGGAAATTGAAGACACACTGATCCATGTGTAGCCATCAAGCTGTATCTTGCCAGAATGCAGAAAATAGTCTGTAGTGAGGAGGATGGGCTCTGAAATCCACATACCTGTCAACTCTGCCGCTTTCTGGGTAATTGACTTAAAAAGTACATGCCTCAGTTTCTTCATCTACAAAATGGGAAACATATTTTAAAATTTTCATTGAGTAGTTATGAGGCTTAGTTTTTTAAAAATTATAGAGAGTTTATCCCAGAGTCAGAAGTATAATACAGATTTAAATTAGTCTTCTTTATTCAAATGACATCAAGAAACAAATCTGATGTGTCAGTTTTTAAATCATCCCTGAGATTAGTTAATGATTTCAACTATCACTTAGTTCTCAATTTCAGAAACTGTTGATTTCATGAGACAGTGACACATGAAACATCAACTAGACACAAATATTTTTTTTCCAGAAATGTGTTTTGCCTTGGAAGATAATGTAAGGAAAAAAAGAATCATTATAACATGCTAAATTCTATAAGGTATTTTACAAGTTGCCTGTGGTCTTTCCTGTACCTCCAGAATTCCAACTTCTTCCCTTGAACAGCAGGATTGCTGAAGGTTAGACAGGTGAAGCACTAGTTATCATACCCTAAAGGACTAATTTATTTTCTTAAATGTCAAATGTTACTATGTCCCATCAGGTGGATCACCGATTTTTCCAATCAATAGGTGATCCTCAAACTAATTGATTCTAATCACTTTACTATTATTTATATACAAGTAACTAATCACTCAACAGAGAGAAAAGCTAGTAACTGAGTTCATATAAGTTTATAAAAATTCACTTTTGATCTAAATATGAGGGCTTTGTTTCCACAGATTGTTCTTGATCATTTTATCCTCATTGAACCCCATTCTTAGAATGAAAATTAGCATAAAACTTGAGTGAAGGAAGGGCCCTAGTGAAAACATGGTACATAGTCCTTCATTTCACATGTAGAAAGGATTAAGACTCAGCCAGATTTGGAATTGCCTAGCAAATTGTGGTAGGTTTATGAATTTAATTGAGTTCTAATTCCAAATCTAATGCCAATATTTGCCTAGATTATTTGTAGCTTTTATCAATCTGAGAATCTGTAATTACGCTGCATATTTTCTAGTTTTATTTTTAAGTCTAGCTATTAGAGTTGAAATAAACTGACAATTATCTCTGCTATTTGGAGTTCATGGCCAAAGGGTTGAAGCAAAAGCAAGAATTTTCTCAAATATATATATATATATATATATATATATATATATATATATATAGCTATTTATGGATGAAATATTTCCCAATAAAATTCATATGGTACATTTCAATAACCAACTACAATGAACATTGACAAAAAAAGAAAGACTAACAAATCTAAAAATAGATAAGCTAAAGAAATACAAATATAAATATGTATTATATGTTTATGGATAAATATATATAGCTTCTGTCTAACTTATCTATATACTTGTTAGTCATAACATACAAACACACACACATGCATATGCACATGAAAGATAAATATTCCATTATTCAAGTTACAAATTTCTACTGGGGAGTGTAGCCAACAGAAATGTCTAAGCCTAAATTTGTTCTCATTTGTATAGTATGATTTTAAAATGTTTGTGTTATCTTCCTCCAGGTGTAAAGAACCATCATCTGCAGAAACTTGGAGCATTTATTTAACTTCCTTGGATTTTCTCAGGAAGACATGGACCTGTTGGATACATTTTCATAAGGTAAATTCCAAGCACCACTAATCTGTTTTCTAGGGGCTTCCATTATAATTGTTCAAGTTAAGAACAACACGAGGCTCAATAATCCAAAAGAATAGACAAATGGAGAGTCAGCTAGCACTTTTCTTAATGACTTTTGGAAAAGTCATTTCAGCATGTAGCAAAAAATATGGTTTCTAATGTTCAATCCCAGAATTAGGGAGATTTACTCACAGAAGCAAAATAAATGCTGAGCCATGGTGGGCTCTCCCAAGGAGAAGACCTCCCAACCTCCTCTGTGGAGCAGTACATCTTCCTGTGAGCAGCAAATACAAAGATGAGGGGGAAGAGGATGGGGTCAACTTTAATTGTAAAATCTTGCCCCAGAGAAGCAAGAGAAAAGGGAGAAAAGAAAGCAAAAGAGACCAGGGCAGATACTATGATGGAGTTATCAGCTCATGGTAAAATATATATATATATATATATATATATGGAAGATGATTATTGTTCCTGTCACCACTGAAGAAACATGCCAAGAGAAAGGGCAGTTGAGTGGTTGCACCAAGATTTTTAGATCCTACCTACCAACTCAAGAAAATTTCTCTGGAAGGATAGAGGCAGCTCTAGCACTGAGGTTTTCCCTCCTTTAGGAAGTGCACACCTGTAATTCGTGCAGCTCTTAAGGCTGAGCCAAGAGAATAACAAGTTCAAAGCCAACCTTGCTACTGAGCAAGGCTCTAAGCAACTTATGAGATCCTGTCTCAAATAAAAAGGGTTGGGGATGTGACTCAGTGGTTAAGTACCGTTGGGTGCTTCAATTCCTGGTACCAAAAAAAAAAAAAAAAAAAAAAGTGAGCAATATTCCAACCAAAATTTTTGTCAACTAAAGATTAGAAGTCACATAATTTCAGAGTCCCATGAGTATATTCTTTGTGTTATCATCAAGTTGATTTTATGGTAGTTGAGTATCATTTGTAGTCTTAACTTCTTAACTTTTTTTTTTAACAAAAGTCCATTGTATATATAATTTTTTAATTGGGAGTACAATTCAATTATTTTTTAAAGAGTATGTGGAAGTTTAGGTAGAATATGAACTCACTATGTCCTCAGTGTACTGGATTTTATGGTTATCTGGAGCCCTAATGTAATTAATTTATGCACTTGGATTTATTTGTGAGTAAAAACAAAACAAGGAAAAATAATGTATTAAGAGTACAGAACTCAAATCATAAACCTAAAGAAAAGAAAAAAATAATAAACTTGGTATAGGACTATGAATTAAGTCAAGTGTACAAGAGAATATAAGGACCTACTGAATGTTCTCAACTGGATAGTGCCTGTACAATATACTAATCCTATTTACTTCTTATTTGTGTTTTTTCATCTGAGATCCAAGGTCATTCAAGAAAATTTTTAATTTATGTAGGTTGTTTGATTTTGTCAAAATTTGATGATTTGTCCTCTTGGCTAGACTGAAATAGCAAAGGACAAAATCTAGCAGATCAAATCCTTTAAGCTTTTACTATGAAAGGTCACTCATCTGTATTTACTACTCCATTGTAGGCACAAAGCATGGGGAATAATTAACTATCCAAAACCAGACAGAACTAGTCTCAGAGATAGAATCTGTATTAGTATTATTTTTGATTTACCACTTGGTGGCATAGATGGTGTATCAGATAAAAACTTGAGTAATCTCCAAAAAGTAATGGATACAGTGACATTTGCAAAGTTGATTAACAGCAAAGGTCTTTTGCGTATATCTTTCAAGAATATCAAAGGCCTACTAGATTGACTAACCTTTTCAATTTGACACTCAAAACTTAAACTCCTGTATGTTAATATGAAGCTGAAATGTAGGATTAACTCTATAAAAGTCCTGACCCGGCCTTCTGTTCATTCTTAAAGGAAAGGAAAGTTCCTGGTGAGAAGGCCTTTGCTACTGCAGAGAATAGAGACTGCTGATACTTAAAAGAGGAGCCTAGTTTCGCTCATCTGGCCCATTCAAGTATGGAATGGGAATAGTTTTGACTTAGAATATGCTGCTAGCTGTATTTACCAATAAGCAGCATAATTTTGTAATTTGGGTAATAAGTGGCTAAAAGCAAGCTTGAACTAATGAATCCATGAAAGAGGATAAGTGAATATGGTTGTTAAGAAGGCGAGGTCAGGAAGGACATGTAGAGTGGACCAAAGATCTCAGTGTCTAGATGGAAGATATAGAAGGGTTTGCAAGATAGGGAGCATTAATACCAATTATTTATTGGTATAAATACACACAGAAGAACTGGCTAGAACATTTACTATTGTCTGTGAGGTATGAATTGGGGGGAAAAAAGTGGAGCAATTTTGTTATCAGTTCTAGATTTCAGAGGCACAGCTTCTTTCTGCTAGGATGCCAATCAGAGATACCCATAGCTCTAATTGGTATTTGGGAAATTACAACCTATTAAGTAAAGAGAAATTTCCTACTCCTAGAAAATAAACAATATTACACTGAAAGAAATATAAGGAATAGCAAAGAAATGGAAAGTGCACTCATACCTAAGAGTCATTCATAAAACAAAGACTTATAAAGAGGGATAAAGCAGCCCCAGGCCTATTAGGAGTTTTGGTTCCAGAAAGAATAAAATTCTTCATTCAGGACCCTAATTTTAAGAATTTAGGATCTCTCTAAATTGAATATAAACAAATACACATTGATTTGGATGTTTAGTAAATATTAATTGAATGAATGATTGAATTGGTTAGATTAGATTAATTATACCTCTTAGGCACTATTTTTTAAAATATACACATTTGCCTACCTAATTTGAAATGAACAAGTCTTCTTCCCTGATGTTTTGAAAACATATACATCATCATTCCTTCAGCATATTAAGAAACCAAAGAAATAATTTAAAAACCCTGATAATTGAAGGGAAACCTATACCTATCTGTACTAGGTCTACCCTAAAACATTACACTCAGAAACTCAAGGTTATCTAGTTTCCAGGCACCAATAAAATCACAGCATAATGAAATCATATCATAATGGGAACACTCCAACTTTAATTTGCCTTGAGATTTATGAAGTTTCAAGTTATATTGGGAATCAGTTAAATAAATGCATATCATGTTCTATAGGAATGTTTAGATATTTAAAGAAAATTGCCAAGAATCTTTTGCAAAAATTTATTGAAACCGTGAGGAAATCAGAAAATGCAACCATTATTTAATTAACTGTCATCAGTCTTCCTCTTGTGGGATGTATAAGCACTGGCATGCAGATTTTTTTACCCATTTGTAGTTGTTACTCTAGTAGGAATTGGTCCTGTCAGCACTGAAGTTTATTCTGCCTTCTCCTTGGTAATGGAAATACTGAGAATTATTGTGCTCTGAGTGGTTGTTAAATGGACAGGGCAACAGATTGGAACGTGTAAAGTTCTAAATAGCCTTGTCAGGTTCCTGGTTTATATACAAACAGTAGACATCTACATGGGTAAGTTGCAGTAGTTGTTACTTTATGATTGACATTTTCATTTAGAAACAAATAGAGCTTCACTTATTTCTGGAAACATATCTATAAATTAGATCCCCCGTGTCTAAAATGAGATACATAATTTCCAGTGAAGCAATATTATTGCCCCAATCTAAAGAGAACTAAAAGGATATTTGCCATTATCACATCCATGGGAATTTTTTGGATAAAAAAATATATAGCTTTTTCCGGTTTGGGTTGTCTCTGCAATGTGGCTGTATTGGTAGTGACTGAAATAGTTATTAGATCTGATTCATAGAGTTCTTGGTAATAGAACAAACATGCCCACATTCCCATGACTCAGGCCCTGGTTAACAAATCTTTCACCATAAATCTAATATAGCCCTACTCAGGGAGGTTTCAAGCCCTGTGGGATGCCTCCTCCTTGCTCTTTAAATTAAAAACTGAATTAAAACACCCAATAGTGGCAAGAGCAGAGTGAGAGAGCACTTTTATAAACTGCTGTTGAGAGTGTAATTTGATATAACCCTTCTGGAAACCAATATGGCATACATATCAAAAGGTTCCTGCCCTTGACCTAATATTTCCTTTTCAAAGATTTATCTTAAAGATACCAGTGGAAAGTCTGGGCTGTATCTCAGTGGTAGAGTACATGCATAGCATGTATGAGGGCTTGGGTTCAAACCCTACCCACACTAAACCAGTGGATAAATGAAGGAAGATAAATGTATATGTATGATCATTGGAGCATTTTAAAATGTTGCAATATATTGGGATGAACCACAATGCCTAAAAATAAAGAACATTTTATTTGGACTTTAAAAATATAATTGGACTTTAAAAATCATGTTCCACTCTGTGGAGACAATAAACCACTAGATAATCATTCATAATTATGCTCTGCTCTTTATGTATAGACAGGGAACTATCTGGAGATATATATATGGACTTAGTTAAATAAATGTATATCATGTTCTATAGGAATGTTTAGATGAATATATATATATATATATTATGAATATATATATATATACACATAGATATGTATATAAATATTCTATATTTATATACATATATATACATAGATATACATAGATACGTATATAAATATTCTTCTCTTGCCCAAGTCAAGAAATACATTCATGATAAATAGCAAGACATTAATGAACTCCAGAGCTTTAACAGCAAGAGAAAAAGAAAAGAATACAGCATCATATCATACCCAAAGGGGGGAAAAAAATCACACTTTAAGTATGGTGTATTTGGTAAGTGGTAACCATTTGGAAAACAGAGGTGAAATGAAAATTACCTGCTATGTCTCAGCCATTCCACAGCACATTTCAGCTGAGAATGCTTAAAAATAAAATACCCGAGAAGGCAAGTTATTTGCAGTTATATTTGTACGTGATCTTATTTTCTCTGTGTGCGAGAAGAGATTTTCCTTCAAAGTTGTCACTGTCATCATTGAGCACTCACTCGCTCATTCAATAAATGTTTATTGAACGTGTACATCATGCCATGGCGCTAGCTAGGCACTGTGGCTACCTGGGTAAAAATAGTGCTCCCTTTCCTGGAGGGAAAGAAGGGCAGACCTTAGGAGCTTAATACCTTAATGGTATATGATAGAGAAGAGAGGAACAGATGCACATTAACATAAAGATATATACGCTTGCCCACATATACGCATATGCTATCTCGCCACACTGCAGGAGAGAAATATCAATCACACTGAGGATATTAACAGAATGTCTGGGTGGCTTCCGCCTCAATTGCAGATTTCATGGATGAGTTGAGTTTTGAAAAGTTTTGGAAAAAATGACAAGATAAAATATGGTGGCACAGTATAGGGACGCATCTTCTGGGTTTGCAGAGTTAATGACATAAAGAATCTGAGGACTGCTAGGTGTGTTTAAAGACTATCATGAATTAAGAATCAGCAGAGGTGAGCCATTTAGTGGAAGATCAAATTCAGAATTAATGCCTGTTTTTCAGAATATTTCCCAATGGAATCCAAACAAAACAATACATTCTCCATTAACTCAATATTTCTTTAAGATCTTAAGTCTTTGGATTTGAGTTCGTAGGTAATTATACTTAACACTGATTAATAAAAGCAAACAAAAATTCCTTTTTAATGTATACATTTTTTAGTTGTAGATGGTCACAGTACCTTTATTTTTTTATTTTTATGTGGTTCTGAGAATTGAATCTAGTGCCTCATGCATGCTAGGTGAGCTCTCTACCATTGAGCCACAACTCCAACCCAAACAAAATGTCCTTTTTAAAAGCTTTGAATTAAGATCAAATTGACTTAAAGTCCCAACCTCATGAGTTATTTTTTAAATTTAAAAAGGTCTTATTTTTCTTTCCTTTGGTTGTTGTGTTGAGCTTAGCGTGTTGCCTGACATAGAGTATATTCTCATTCAATATAAGCCAGGTTAGTATCAATAATACTTTGCTTCTTCCATATGACTGAAGAATATAGCATTCAAATTGTATACACACTGATTAATACACGATAATACACACTTTTCTTCAACCAAGTAGTTTCATTGAAATTTTACTACATCCTGTAAATTGTGGCAACGTGGTATAAAGATGAGTAAGATAGTCTCCTACCTAAAAGGGTCCCAGACTCTCTTAGGACCCATTTTCACCAATCAAAATAACTATTTGAGGCTTTTGATTTTTCTTCTGTATTTACCTGTCGATTCCTAAGAATTTAAAGGATTCCTAAAGCATTTTTCTGCCATCAGAAAACATTTTAAAATGCTACTAATACATTGTACTATGGAAGTATAATTGAACTTTAAAAATCATGTTCCAGTTCATAAAACACTTTTACCATCATTAAGATGTGATCCTCAGAGTAGGCTTTATGAGGTAAGAATGGGCCTGGACCAGGGGAATGGAAAGGGGAGGATTACAGAGAATTGGCAATCCTGGGATTTAAACACTTCCCCAAGCTAACAAGGCTAGTAAGAAGGCAGGACTTCCTTCTGCATTATGTTGTCTATTCATTAATGGAAGAAATCACCTATTAGTCCTTGGACTCTAGGCTGGGCCCTCCTTAAGGAAGCAGATATGTCTCTGGCATGCTTCCACAAAATGTTCAGCTTTTCTTCTCAAATACCCTAACCCTTCTCTAGTTAAAAATATCTCCTTGCTGCTCTGGAGACTGGACACCATTAAGAACACACCTCTGCTTCTGTTTTCTCTCTCCTTGTTACTCTAAAGCACACCATCCTGAAAAAAATAATACTGTAATAAAGTACAGTATATTTATAGGGTGCAATATTATCTGGCAATAAAAAGGAATGAAGTACTGATATACACTTTGACATAGATGATCCTTCAAAACATTCTACCGAGTGAAAGAAGCCAGACACAAAAGACTACATATGGTGAGACTTCATTTATATGAAATGTTGAATATGAATATGATATGAATATAGATCTATATGAATTTGAATATAAAATAAGCAGATCTACAAAAATAGAAAGTAGATTAGTGGTTGCTGAGGGTGGAGTGATAGCTTGGGGGATGACCACTGATGGGCAGAGTTGCATTTTAGGTTGACATGATATTTTCAAATGGGACAGCGGTTGTGGTTACACATCTGTGAATATGACAAAACAAAACAGTAAATTTACAAATAGATAATTAAATTGCATACTGTGTGAGTTTTTTTATCAGAAAGCTTGTTAAAATATTAATAATAACCAGAATAACCAAAAAAAATCATATTAACTATGTCAGCTTATATGTGGCACGCACCAACTTTGCAGGTATTAATTTTGTGTATATAGTCAAACTTCAAAACAGCACTTGGAGATTAATGTTATTTTAATTCTCATTTTATGTATGAGGAAACAGAAGAACAAACTTAATTTTACCGTTTCTAGAGGGCACTTAGGATGTGAACTCAGGAAGTTTGGCTTTAGCACCCTGTTTGTACCCCTAAAGTCCCTATGTTCAAATTCCAGTCTCCAAAATGATGCCATGAGGAGCTGAGTTTTAAGGGATTATGATTAGGGGATAGGAGCAGAACCTTTGTAAATTGAAATATAAAAGACATCCAAGAGAGCTCATTTGCTCCTCCTAAGGACACTGTCCTTGCTCCTCTAAGGACACTGAAAGAAGGCACCATCTCTGAACCGGAAAGAGAGAACAACCAGATACCACATCTGTCAGTGACTTGACCTTGGACTTCCCAGCTTGCAGCATTGTGAGAAAAAAGAATTTCTGTTGTTTATAAGTAATACCCAGTTTGCAGTATTTTATCAGAGAAGCATAACTAGACCAGGACAGAAAATGTTGCTGGGAAATGGGTCCTGCCGTAGTAAATACCTAAATCATGCAAACAGTTTTGGAATAGGATCTTGGGTAAGAAGGAAAGAGTTTTGAGATGCTTGCTAGAAAAAAAGCCAATCCCAGGAATTAGGATCCCCACCTCAAGCCAAAGCGGTCTCTGTGACCACAGAGGAAGTGGCCTCTTTACCCAAGGTGACAACAGCATTCCTACCCCAATGGTATTGACTGTTTGACCTTCAGTTGAGGGGATTAACCCTGCCTTACCTATGGAAGAGGTAAGGATCTCCCCTGAAGTAACTGCCAAGAAACACAAGGATGACACTCTTTAGGACACACCGTCACCATCTCCCTTTGCTTCTACAGGTATAATTAAACTTACGTCCCAGCAGGACCCCAAGGTGAGGTACAAGTATGACCCAAGAGGCATATGATATACTCCAAAATAAGTATTTTTGATTCTAGGAAAGATGTATGAGAATGGACAGTGGAAGGAACACAAAGTATAATAGGACTGAATTTACTGATATGGACTCAGTAAGCAAAGGTTCTGCATTTAATTTTCCAGCCCAAGAAGTTAGGAATTCAACAGTTTGTTTGGTTGGTTGAATCATGGACAGAAAAGCCCACTCTGAACAAATTGAAAATACCCAAATTCCCTTTGTTTAATAAAGAGATAAGGATTCAAAGGTTTGGGGAGATTGGGATGTTAGGATAAACTTATCATTTAAGCCCTACTCTTCCATACTGGGAATAGTTCAGAGAACTTACCTTTGACCGACACTTTGGAAAATTATATTTGTGACGGTAGCCCTGGCATTCTTGAGGAGGTCTGTGATCTCCCTTTTCTGTAGGCCTGAAGTGACAGCAACTACTCAATTGGAAAGACTAAAGGCAGTGGGCACAATTGGAACCTGGCATGTCAGGGGTCAGGTGTTGGGGCTCACCACAACTGAGGTGGGCATAGTTGCTCTAATGGACAGTAGAGTCACAGCAGCAGTCAGAATGGTCTGACTCATGTGAACTTAGGGCTTTGTTAGTTAATCATGGTGTCCCTAGAAGTTAAACAGATGGGGAATCAACTAAATTCTTATTTGGTTTCTATAAGTAAAATTAGTACCAAGAAGTGGGAGTGTTGCTGTAGCAAATACATAAAATGCGGAAGTGCCTTTGGAGCTGGGTAATGGGTAAAGGCTAGAAGAGTTCTGAGGTGCCTGGTAGCAAAAGTGCTATGAATAAAATGCAAAAGGTAATTCTGGTGAGGCTCAGAAAGAGAAGAGGTGAGCCACATAGAAAGCTGGTCAAGTGTTCCTTAACTAAGTTCTATGCCTATGCTGTTCTATCCCCTTCTCTAAGAAAGTATTCTTAGAGAATATTTAAGTAGTTGTGAACCAAATATTATTAGAATTATGGATGGCAAAAGCCACTCTGATGAAGACTCAGACATTGTAAGCAGCTTGTCATTGGAGGAAAGGCCATCCTGGTGTTAAGTGGATCATATTCATGTCCTCATGTTTTGTGGAGGTTTACCTCATAAAAGAGGTAACATTAGATGTCTGGTTGAGAAAATATGTAAGTGTTGAGGATCCCGGTTCCTCTTGACTGATTATACTAAAATACAGGAAAAGATGAATAACTTGAAGAAGAAACTGTTAATCAAAGGGAAAACAGAACATAAAAATTTGGAAAATTCTCAGCCTATCAATGTTGTAGAGAATGAAAAGGAATGTTCAGGAATGAACACCAAGAGTTTGACCAAATGGCCATCTGATAAGGAGATTAGTCAGCCATCTAAGCAGAAGACAGGACCTATTGTTCCAGATAATGAAGAATAACTTCTAAGTTATTTCAGATATAACTGGGGCTGCCTCTTCTATTGTAGGTCCAGAGTGTAAGGATCTGTGTGTTGGCCATTTCAAAGAGAGTGCTGCTCTCAGGTACACCTCTCATTGTGAGCTCTACTCCTTTGTACTCTGTAGCCACAATCTTTTGCTATCACAGGCATGTCTCCTGAAACTTCCATCACGGCATGTGCTATATCCATGAAGCTGTAGGGTCAGACTGTTTCCACCAGTTGGTTTCAAAGATGGAACCACTTAGAGTCAGGTACACAACCAGACAGAGATTCAGGGACAGGTGATCAAATACTCCAGTTAGGATAATGCCCACTAGAGCCACAGGGACAGGGCCACAATCCCACACCATTGGAGCATATAGCATGCAAGTGCAGCCCAGAAGGGCTGCAGGAACAGGACTCCAATTCACATGCACCCAGAAAAACTGTGGATACAGGGGTGTATAGAACCTTGAGGGTCCAACAAATGCACGACAAAACTGCTGAGCTCAAGATCACAAAGATGGTTCTCTTATGTTTTCTTCTAGAAGTTTTAAGATTTTACATTCTACAGCTAAGTGTAATCCATTTTGAGTTAATTTTAGCATATGGCATGTGATGTGAACTCAAGTTCATAGTGGTGCATATACATCTAATTGCTGTATTCTCTTGTATTGAATAGGCTACCCTTTCTTCTCTGAATTATGTTTTCACCTTTGTCAAAAATCAGTACTTTAGGGTAGGAATAGAACTTAAACAACACTTAACCAGCATTCTTGAAGTCCAGAGTTCAAGTCTCAGCACTGAAAAAAAACTGCCCACTTATGTATAGGTTACTTTCTCTTTGCCTAGCACACTTCCATGAGTCCTTCAAGATCAAGTTTAGATGGCTCATTCTTTAAAAATTGCCCCCGGACTCCTACTTACTATATTGTATTCATTGTCAATTAAAGAAAAAGCTTATATATTAGCAGTTGTTATGTCGTGCTCTGTAGTGTTGAAAGGCTTCATTTTTTGGCTAATGTACTTATTAATATTATTTGGACTTTGTACCATAATAAGCATTTATAATCCATAAAGAAAAACATTTTATATATTTGTCATGCTCTCTGTTCCACACTTTCATTTCATCACTTTTTATGTTTCCAACAAATAAAAACCAACCAAATTAGCTTATCAATGTATCACATACATGATACATATATATGAACATGCTATATTAAATATAAGTATATATGTATCCATATATACTTAAACACATATTTTATTGGTCATATAACCAAACAATTTCTGAAGAGGATAGCTTCAGGCATGGCTAGATAAAGATGCTGAATAGCTTGTCAACTGATGCATGGTGTTAAGTGGTAATTTCAAAACTCTGCATTCCTCAGTGCTGGGATTTTCTCAGTGAGCCTTTACTATTTGGTGGTAAAGAAATTCCCAAACAACTGCAGGCTTATGTTCAACACTCTGGAAACATCAGTGAATCCAAGGTGTCTCCTCCCTATTTGGGTTCGTAATAAAGCTCTGCTGGGTCTGCCTTGAATCAGTTGCCCTCTCACCACTCTTACATTGACTGATAGACCAAGTTGCTTGTCACCCTGCCTTGCTATTGTAAAGACCCTTGGGATTACAATGGAGATACCCAGATAACCCAGGATAATCATCTTATGTCACAATCCTTTTCTATGTAAGGTGTTATATTCACAACTTATTGGGATTAGAATATGGACATTTGGGGGTACCATTGTTCAACCTGACATAGTCTAAATGCTAGTAAGTATTAATGTTACTGGGCTTGTCTTTTCTACTTTATTATAACTGCATCATATAACAGTGGCTGTGAATAGACTCATCTGTATTTGAAACTCTAAGAGAACAGAGAATTTCACCTACTATAGCAAACAAGTGTGTGTGGGAGGGTGTTGGTACTTTTTACAAAACTACAGGAAGACAGAGGGAAAAAAAATGTTGTTCAATTTCATTTGCATCATTCCACATTGACAGTGGCCTCCCTGACCCTCCTTCTTGATTATTAAAGGTAATAATGTGAATTTGCTTGTACTGACTTTATTTGATAAATTCTGTTTTTTACAGAAGAATAAAAATTCTATCAGTAGGCAAATCAGTTGATAGTTTCCAAATAATAACTATAATTCTTTCTCAGCTATTCCTACATGTGCAAAGAGAAACAGACAGAGAACCAAGGCAATCTCATGAGTAGCCTAAATAATAAACTTCTATTGGCTCAATTATCTGCCTATTTTAAAAGCACCTACATACACTTTCAATGTTTATTCTCTAATCATTTTGAGTTCATTCTAACATTTTTAGTCATTGCCTTATAATAATTCATTTATTTATTTTGCATCTTTAATTTAACTTAACAAATATTTAATGAGCACTTAATGCATGCCAGAAACTGTGTTTCCTCTATGGTGGCTAAAAATACAGAAGCAAAGAATTTCATTGTCATGGAATTTTCAGTTCAAACAGGAGAGATGATACAATCATAAAAATAACTATACAATATGACAGAATATGAAGGTCACAATTAGGGTGTGAAAGTGATTATTTAAAAGTGTTTAGAGGGAGAAATATCATATAGTTGGGAAAAAAATTAGGGGAAATTTCTGGCAGGAAAGGAATTTTGGAGGATAGATAGGTATTTGTATAAGGGAGAAGTGAGGTAGGGAAACATTACACTAGTAACAACCCCAAAGTTGAGGAGGAGGAAAAATGCAGGACTCATCTTGAGAACTCCAGGTCCTCTGGTTTTTCAGGGAAGATAGAGCATACAAATTACCCACCAGTACCTGGAAAGGGACAGTGTATGTCCAGTATGTCCAGTGTCTAAAAGTATATTGTTTTTCACCATAATGTCCTGGTAGTTTTCAAAGGGGTGGAAAGAGGGGAGGGTTAGGTAATGCTGGTCAACACCTTGATTGTCAAAAAATGGGGCTCAGGAGTTTGGGGGGAGGGGAGAAAAGAGGTGCTACTGCCATCTAGTGGGTAAAGGCCACTGTTGCTGCTAAACATCATTCAAAGATAGGGTGTCCTCCCTGAAGGAGGAATGCATGTCACCTAAAATACCAATGGTGCCACAGACAAAAAGTTCCACAGGGCTGTGGACATGGGTCTGTGATAGAATTCTGTGCTTAGCATGACCAAGACCCTGAGCTCAAGTCCCAGAATTCCCTATCTCTCACACACACACACACACACACACATACACCCGTATAACCTAATGAAGTTTTACAGTTACTTTCCTTATTTTATATGAGGAAACTGATATCTCTTACGATTGCATATCTTTACCAAAATCATTAAATAGTAAATGGCAGTCCAAGTTGAGGGCCATGTTATAAAGAATAATGAATGTAGATATAGTTAAGTAGCTAATTAGAGTCTCTGAGTGTGGGCATGGCAGTCATTGCAGCTATAACTAAATGACAGTGCCTGTGAAGTGCTTAGCACAGTGCCTGACAGAGTAAGTACTCAATAAATGTGCCTTGCAACCTTGTGTGATAGCTGGCACTGTCAGCTATGTATCAGCTGTGAGTGGGCTGAATTGAAGGTGGAGCAAACTAAAGACTGAGAGACAGTCTGGGACTAGGGAGAGCCTTCTGGACTTAAACTGAAATGAAACCAGATGGACTGTAAAGGGAGAGATGCTTCCAAAAAATGTTACCTGTAAGGGGTAATGGCAAATGAATGAATATGTAGGATTGTGGGGGGTGGGGTATTTCAAAGGAGAACCTGGTTTAGAACAAGATACATTAATTTTCACCTTGCTACTGTGAAGTGAGCAGCTGCAGCATTAGGAATGAGTATGCTTACCTAAAACAGACAAACTGAGACACAGAAAGGGAATGCAATTAGTTCAAGGTCACACCACATTTGGAGATTTCTTTTGACATTCGGGAAAAGGAAAAGGCTGACCTTTTTAAAGATACAATAACTAAATCTTTATAGGAAAGATAAGGGCAAAATGACATTTTCCTTAATATACTTCCAGAAACAGTATTAACATTTGTTTTGCTATATATTCATGTAGAAGAAACTAACTTTAACCTCTAGTTGGGAAGTCTGGCTGGATGAGATAGGTTAAGATACCAAGGAAGAATTGTCCAAAGAATGCAGAGCAAGAGTCTGATTTCTTTTCCACCTTTGCTGCATTGTTAAGGGAGAGCCCAACAGTGATCTTGCTGGTGAAGTAAGAATATATGGAAGAGGACCTACAGTGACTGATCACTTTGTATAACATATTTGTAATAGCAGGTGCCAGTAATAACCAAGTGCTCATGAGATGTCAACCACTGTGTTATTTCACATGCACTATTTCATTTTAATTCTTTTAACACTGTGGAATAGATGTGGCCTGTTATTGATGAGGTTAGGTAACCCAGCTAAGGCTGCACAGCTAAGAAGTAGTACAGCCAATGTTTCAACACTGGTGTTGGGTCTAAGATCCAAACTTTTAGCCAACATTAAATATACATGGTGAGAAGTTAAAAACACATATTCTTCCTTTTTTGTTTTCATTTTTGTATTTGACAGGATCTAACCAACACTGGACATAAAGTTACCACTCAATTAAGCCCTAACGGTGACCAGAAGCATTTGCTAAAGAAATGGCATGCCTCGTTCTCAGATCCCTACCTTTACCCTTAGCAATGCTGTACAATTGGCTCCAGATCAAACATGTACTGTTTTACTCATCCTTTCATATATTTGAATTGGCCACTTGCTCTGTGCCAGGGACCATGCAGTGAACAGAGGGCAAGGAAGTCAAGGTCCATGCTTCCAGGGGCAGCACATCTAGCAGAGGCAGATAAACATCTCTACAAATAAAAGAAGACATCAGATAACAGTTCTGCAGAAAATTAAAACATAGTGATGTAACTTGACATTGGGAGGCTACTTAGGTTTCTTGGAAGAGATGGTCCAAAAGACTATCACCTGCAAAAGGTGACCCTATTTGGACATGGAAAGAGGCTTCTGTGACTGGAGAGGCGAAAATGCAGGAGCTGGTGACATGGGAGAAGGTCAGAGAAAGACTGAGAGGAGGTTGAAGCCAGTGAAATAAGGTTTTTATACATCAGTGTGAGGCATTTTAATTATTTTTTTTTTTTCTGTGCCTTTGCATGGACCTTGTCCTCTTTCTCAAGGGACTCTTGTCCCAAAAGGTGACTTTCGTGATAGGAAAAAAGCTAAATACTTACGAAAACTAATTTTACCTAAAATTTATCAGTTAATATTTCATATGAATAAGAGAGAATGAAAAAGCCCCCAAACACTCTCTGTGCCTTCATTTATATTTGAAAGGTACTTTTCTGACACTTCAATCAATCAGTGGGTGCTGTTAATCTGCATACTGTGTTACAAGGAGCTGCTGTTCTTCTTGACTTTTTCCTTTTCTTTTTGTTCTTCTCAGGAAATTAATTCATGTCATTTCCATTTGAAATCCTGTGGCATTTGACTGCACAGACACTTAGAGGCACCCTTACAGGACTGGAAGCTTAGTTAAATGCATTGCTAGTCAACAGTACCTTAAGATAAAGGAAAAGGGGCAGGGGGGCAGTTTCAGGGCCCCAAAGTCACATATGGAAAATGGCTTAACACAGGTCTGAAGGTCTACGTGGAAAGGTTTCTAAAATAGTTGACTTTGGTGAGAGATGTTGGCAATTTGGCTCTTAACATTTTTCCAATGTTGTATCTTACTGCGAAAGGAACATTTGAGCAAGTGTTTGTAAGATGTCATCAATTTCACTTTAGAATTTGGATTTTGAAAAAGGCTGTACTTGAAAACTTTGGGAGCTTTTTCTGCAGTTAGAGTTGGAGACAACTGATTTGTTTTATTCGAAAGGTTAAATAAAGTCAATCATATCATTCTGTTGATCTACACGAAAGTACTTCTCCACGCAGAAATATTCTGATAAAAGCATGCAATCTGAGTCCAAAGGGCCCTCAAAGGTCATCCGTCTAGCAGGTCTCAGACTTTACCACCTCTCATGTCATAAAAATGGATAAATATGCAGTGGTTCAATATAGTGTTTGCAGTTTAGCACTTTGCCAAGTGATTGTATTTTTGAATAGAAATTAAAAAAAGAAAAAAATAATTTAATTGTAAAAATATAGGAAATATTTGTCACCAACTGAAGATGTTTTCATTACATTCGACTAGTTAATAGGATGTCCACTCTGTTTTGACCAGCATTTCACTTTAGTAGGCCCATGGATATTTAACTAGAGAAAAATGTTTAGGAACTGCTAATTTAAGTTTGCCTGAAAGACCCAACCACCCTAAAGACCCATGGTGACCTTGTTTGAGTAACTCAGATGGCAAGAAAATGACCACCTCCCCTAGAAAGTCTATTCAATGTCCAGAAAGCATTTAAATACATTAAATGAGAATTGTGCATAGCTTCCAACTAGAATGTTGCACATGTACATACATTCACACATATGCACAAATAACAAATATGCAAATCAGTAAAACTTTGTATGGTCTGGCACTTCGCATTCCTTAGACCCACCTCTGTCTCTCCAACCCCAAAGTTGCTGCCTTTGTTTGAATCCTCATAATTTTCAATAACCTCTTATTTGTGCTCCTGGGGCCCCTTGTTCCTCTTTTTCCAATTCAATTGCATCCTGCCCCTGGGATGTCTTTTGTAAACCCCAAATTTATCATGTCACCCCTCAACTCAATATCCTTCAATAATGTTCCTTTACTTTCACACAAACCCCTTCAAAAGAAAAAAAGAAAGAATGCTCCATCTGGCTGTTATAAGTGGGTCCATTTCTTGGCATTTCATCTCCTTCCCCTGCCACACATTCCCTTTAAGCTCAAGCCCAAAGTATTTGCAGTTCTCCTAACACACAAACAAAGAATGTTTGTCAAGTTCAAACTCAGGTCTATGAAATTTCTAACCTGCTGCTGCACCTGGCTCAACTCCATGCTGTTTCCGTGGACCAAGCATCTGCCTTATCTGAGTATGCACTAACCTTTCCTAAAAATATAAGTGTCTCTGGGAGGTGATGAGAAGTGACTAGTATTTTGCCCATCATTATCTATACAGAATGCTCTAAAATCGATACTCCATAAATATTTCTTCGATAAATAAATAGGTTGGATTGGATTAAACTAAATTGCTAGTACTTTTGTGCAAACTTGCTCATTCCATACCCTTCTTCCTGCAGAAGGAAGTTACCTAAGGTTGAGGCCTTCGGTTTATACAAAGGCAAATAAAAAAGGAAAGTGATGAAAAAGCGAGATGGGCCTCTTCATAGAAGCTCTGTCCCTATAATTTTGCCAACCTTTAAACGTAGAAATAAAAGAAACAATATCAAGGACTGAAGAATTAAGAAATCTCTATGGCCTTTTTGACATCGAACCTAAAACTCCATAAGAACAGTCACAAAAATACGTGGAATCATTTGCAAGAATTAATTAAAGCAGGAAATTAAATTTTAACAGGGCATAATTGTTATCCCAATGAAAATGTGAATTCCCATAAAAATTCTAAAAAGTTCATTAAAAATCCTTTTCAGGAAGAATATAAGCTGAAGATTTTATTACAGTGTGAAGCATTCAATCACTTAAAAGTCATTCACTGTTTATTCTGTGCAATGAAACCACAAGTCTGGCACATGCCTCATGTTCCTTACCTTCTACCAGGATATTTATGTTAACTCTGATGGAATGTATAAAATTAACACATTTTTTGATGGATTCAAAAGATCTGTGTAGTGAGTCAAAGAATTCCCATCCCAAGTCCACTCCCATTTTGAAAACCCACATTTCTTTATATAAACTATGCTTATTTACTTGGTGTAATATTTCATTCATGTGATGGCAACAGTGTTTTCTTTTTCATTGTAAATAGGAGAGATTGTTTTTTCACAAGTCTGCAGCATCTCTTGGGTAGTCATTTTCTTCCCTTGAAAAAGTTGTGCATATTAGCAACCTGCACGTTTAAAAATTCAGATTACTTGATGTTGTCTAAATTATGTGCTAATGTGTTAATGGAGAGAACTGAGTTTTAAGTCCATGCACTTGGTTTCCTGAAAGCACAATAGTGAAATGGTTGGGAAACAAGGTGACCATTGCTTGAATCTGTGTTGTGTGGCTAAAGCTGAAATAAACTCACATTTTTAAGGGGTTGTTTAGTATCAAGTGCTGATTTAGCTGGATAAATGCAGCTATCTTCTCAAATTACACAACTGGATTCACACCATCTACTAATTCCTGGTGGAGTTTTAAAGATACCTTTACAGGCAATTTTCTTCCCAGTGCAAAGATTTCCAATTTAGATGATACAAAAATACCACCATCTAGAATCAATCCACAAATACCACATCCCTTAGAAACATTTGATAAAGGAGATGGTATTTTACAAGGGCCGTGGTCACGATAGAAAAAAGGATTGCTATAATGTAATCAGGTCTAAATCAATTCAGATTCAGTTGTCAAATTGGCATATCTTGGTTACTCTCATCTTTTATTAAGTCAGTCCTAGAGTTTGCCAAGCTGCCTAGTGTGGTCTGAAAGAGAAGGACCCCTCTGTTGAAAAACCTGCTTTGCTAATGCCTTCCTCTCCAGACTTCTTTTGTTGTCTCATTTTCCTAGAAAGAATATTTTAAAATTACTTTCAAAATATGGACTGTCTGGATTTCTATGTGGCACCAAATAATTGATCACTTCTCCCTTAGCTGAATATGTAAGTTAGTTAAACTTGAACTCTGCTCATCTTTGGTCAATGACTTTTTTCCCTCCTGTTGTTTTTAATGATGCATGTATCCTGTTCTTTGTTCTCTGATTGCAAAATGGGCAATTCTGTATCCACCCATTTTATGTTCCCATTTATGAAGCTTTGATCACATTAGCTATTCCTTTCATAAAGTCCTCTTGGACTGCCTTCTCTGTCCCCCAGATCCTGCTCTTTACACTTACTTCTGATAAAATTTGGACCATATAATATCATCATTTCTTGAATTAGCATAACTACTATCTATCAATTGAAACTCCCCCAACCAAGTAAGACAGTTCATCAAATCAATAAAATTCACTAAGAGGCCCAAGGGCCAGGCACTGTGCTAAGCAATGCAGGTACTAATAAGTGTTAAAGTAGAGATTTATTCTTCAAATTGACTAGTCCTAGTTTTCTCCATCTTAGCTATTTATAAAAACTATTCATGTATTTAGAGTATGAATCTGTTTGGTCTTTTTTAATATACATTGCAAATAGTTTCCCCGGTGTTGTAGTTTATTGTTATATATGGAACAGATTTTTTCTTTATCATTTATTCTCTTAGACTTTCTCATCTGCTCTTCTCTTTCCCAAGTTATCTGGTATTAGAGAGGGTATAGAATGAGTAAGAAGAAACACTTAATGGCAAAGAATCTGCATAGGAAGTTGAAACTGGTCTCTGCAAAATAACACAAAACAACAGGTAGATGTGTGAACCACTCCTATAACAACAGCAACAAATGTCATCAAGAAAGTTGGGACAACTGAGTAGTTAGGTCTTCCATCAGACCTTGCACATAATGGAAAGTTATGATTCATCTGTTGGAATAAGTAATTGGTTTAAATTGTGCCAAACATGGAAAATTTTCTTGCCAGTAAAAGCCAGTAATCACTAAGGATGTTTTATCCTTTGTCAGGGATAGAGGATGTGGTTGATTGGGATGACCATCCTGGTTCTTGGCTCTCTTGTGTTATATAACTTTGCAGGGACCTTTCATTGAGGGTGGGATGCTGTGTCCCAATCGTTAACAGTGGGCTTAATCAAGTGATATGCTTTGTCCAGTGGGAAATCAACTGATCCAATTCACACTGAAGTTTGAAAAAACACTCATCCCCTTTTCTGCTGGCTCTCTAGAAATTTTGCCAGTGACAGGAATTATGCTTGCGCCAAACTGATGAAGGGGGAGAGTGAGTCACCATGGATTGTACTGGTTGGCCCAGTGACCCTAGCCAAGACCATTCTAGATCATCAAACACTGAGCCTGCCAAGATGAGAAGAGCCACTTAACCAGTCTCTGCCCTTCAGACTCATGAGAAATAAATGATTGTTATTTTCAGCTACTAAGTCATGGCCTGCTTTATCGAGAATCAATTGCTAACTGATTCACAAGTCATATACTTCTCTGATGAAATCATCTCTTTTGGTCTCATTTTCTCTTTCTCTCTTTTTTTTTTTTATATTTCAATGTTTGTAAAAAGTATTTCATCTTTCTAATATTTTGTATACTGCAGTGGAAAGAATATTGGATAAGAGAGAAAAGATGTAGGCCATTCCATTTCCAAATATCGTAATCTTAGACATTTATCCACTCAAAAATATACAAAGCATTAGAAATGTGAAAATGCACTTTTGAGATCTATCATGATTTACAGGGGAATACAGGCTGGGAGCAAATTATTTCTATCCATTATAAGTATTTGTTAACACCCACAGTCCCTGTAGTGTATTAATCAGGGCTACAATCTTGCCTTCTTCACTGCCTAGCTGGGTGCTGTTATTTAACTTCAACCCCAGTTTCTCTTAAATGATATGGAATGCTATCTACCTTACATGGTTGGACAATAACATGAGCTGAAATCTGTAATCCACTTAGAACTATGCTTGGTATTTGTAAGCTCTCATTAAATGCTAGTTATTGGTACATATTAAAAGTATAAGAGCACAGTAAAGTAAGACTACATGGGGTGAGGACTGAATATTGGGGTACTCATCATGAAGGGTAGACCTTTCAAAAACGTAGAGATTTGCAAATGTACTGGGACCTTTGGCTCCTTATCCATATTTTCAAGGAATAAAGAATAGATGGCTGTTAGGATCTTCTAGCTCTGGAATACAACATGTATGAAATATTATCTAGCACCACACATGTTGTAAATCCCCACTAATTTTGGTGTTTTACCATCAAATTAATTTCTAAAAAAGAATTTAATCTACTAGGCACAGTGGTGCATCCCTGAAATCCCAACTACTCAGGAGGTTGAGGCAGGAGGATGACGAATTCAAATCCAACCTTTACAATTTAGTGAGATCCTGTCTCAGAATAGAAATGAAAAAGACTAACAGATAAAGTGGTAGAGTAGCCCTGAGTTCAAGGCCTAGTACAAAATAAATAAATGAATAAGTAAAAGTGAATCTGATGAAGTTAACTCATGTCATCTTGTGTAACTATAGAGGCAAGCTTGATGCACTTATTTTACAGGATTTTCTGGTCCTAGTGTAATAGTGTTGGAAGTAAAAAGTGAATATCAATTTCTAGAATTAATAACACAGAATAAAGCTTCACTGCTTAAGAATGTATTATTCTTCAATAGAGTAGCCTACAGACTATTAAATCCAATTAATAAACACAATACACACTTCTATATTTTTAATTTTTAAGCAAAGTTACTGAATTCATTCTATATCCTATTTTGTATTTCTGATTACAAGATACTGTCCCCTGCTGTTTGCTAAAGATTACACCAGTTAGAGTCACCAACACACAGTAAAATAATTTGATAATTGTGTTTCACTACTCAAATGTCTGGAAATCAGAGAATCAGGGTGGAGCTCTGTATGTGCATGTCATGCTGACCCCTGCCTCTCCTTTTCCAGCTCATCTCATTCCAATGGCATTTTGCCCTTTTCCTGATAACTAGGCAGACTAATTGAGAGTATGAAGATGTGACCAATTACTGATTAGACAATTATTTCTTCTAACAGAGCTTTTATGATGAATTTTACCTGAACACAGACCCTGTCATTATTGACAGTACCTAGCAACCTCTACTGTATAACGATCTATATTTACATTGTTCTTAACAATGATTAAATTTGCTCATGTATTTTTATGACATTTAGCTTATTCATTATTTATTTCAATTCTTTTTGAGTAAGGTCATTCAGTGACAAATATGACAATGCTGTTTCCCCACAGGGTTACAAGTTCATCTCTAGGAATCAGTGCTGATTACTGTGTGATTCTGGCTATCTTAGAGGCATTCCCTATGTTACCCACAACCTAGAAGTCAAAAAGCAAAACTAGAAAATTAGAAATTGCATAGGTCTGGGTTCAAAGCTTGACTGTCATTTACCAAGTATGTGACTTTGCATTTCACTTTCCACACCCTCAAAACCTCTCAGGAGGTGGCTTTGAGTATTAAATAAGGTGATGTCAGAGATAGAGGGTGTGGTTGACTGTGATGACCACCCTGGTTCTTCACTCTCTTGTGTTATATAACTTTGCAGGGACCTTCCATTGAGGGTGGGATGCCCTGCCCCAATCCTTAACAGTGGGCTTAATGTGAGGAATCTAGCAACATATTGTGCATATAATTACCAGTTAAAGCTAAATCTAAAAATGAAAGTCAAATAACTAAGTCAAGTTCTTATAGTGCAAATAAATAGCAGATGTGGGAAAAAGGTACTGCAGCTGCTGCTGGTGTGATAGCTAACAGGAATGAGGACTCTTTGCTTTTCTTTTTTGATTTACTAACACTGATACTTCCCTGCTGTTTTTGTTCAATAGATTAATTCATTCTAAGAGGTGTTAAAGATGTCTGGTAGATAGCTATTAACCAGCTCTGAATAAACAAATCACTGGCCTTTTCCCTTGCAGTCAAAACTCCTAAAATATACATTTTTATTTCTCATGTTTTCCAGCATAGTTCCGAACCAGAGTGTAGACTCCTCTGAAGCCATCTAGAGAAGATAGTGAATATGCTTTTCAATGGTTTAGTTGTTAATAAGCTGCAATCAAAAAACACAAATTAAGGATGGAGTTGTATCTCAGTGGCAGAGTACTCACTTTGCATGTGGGAGGCACAGAGTTCGATCATCAGCACCACATAAAATTAAAATTTTTAAAAAATTGCCCTTCAGAACAAAAATATTTAATAAAACCCACAAATTGAAGTTGTACTCGGCTGCCTATTAATGTTTTCAATCAGTGCAGCATTTATTAAAAATAGAAGCAATGCCTATTCCCCTCAAAAGATATGCATTTTGACATGATTAATAATTACATGAAAACCTTCAAAAAGGTGGAGGGATTTTAATGAATTATAATCCATGTGTGAGGAAAGGTCTTTTGTTTGCAGGTTATTATATCTAAGGTCCATATCACAGAAAATTTTTAGCCCCCTAAGAAACTTATAGATGAAAATTTTTTTAAGTCTGAGCATGGGATTATATATTTTACTATAAAGGAAACAGGAAAAAAGTAGAAAGAACATCTGGTGTGAACTTGGATATGCCTCTGATGTTCCTTTAGTAAAAAGGCTTTTCTGACGGATGCTACTTCTCATAATGGTTTGCTCTCTTTGTTTTAAAGTGTTTTTAAACTAAGTACATATTCTGATCTCTCAAAAACAAAGAAAATCAGCACAAAGATCATTACATAGAAAACATGAAACAGAAATGTTTATCAACCCCCCCTTCTCCACAGATTTAATTTTTTGTTGTTGTTTGAATTATCATTCCTGGTTTTATGCACTTCTAATCTCAAGGTCTCCTATTTGAATGACATAAAAGGAACAACCATAGTTCATAGAAAGGACCTTATAAGTATTACATAGTGGAAAGAGAAAGCAATATAAACATAGTGTGAATATAATTGTTTTGTGGGCCGCTTCCCTTCTTCTTAGGAGACCAGTGAAGTTGAAATGTGCCAACTGCCTCCCTAACTCTAGGTGATGGGAAAGCCCACATCTAGGAGCAAGGGATGTGGAATTGAGTTGTCAAGCTGTCGTGGATGTCTTGTACAAACTGAACAGGCCAATTTATTGCAACACTGCATAGGCTGAAGGCTCCTATCTGGCCTTTACAGTTGCTTCCTTCTGGTGAGATTATTCTGCCCGACCACAGGCTCCCTCCCCAGTAGCATTTGAGCTACTTCTGATTCTTTCTGAGGAGCCAGTTCTAAAGAATAGGACTATGTTAATCCCTGCCTTGGGACCAGCCTGCTTCATTTCGAAGAGGCTCTCACCTTGCAATCTGAAAGTAACAGCTCTGTGTGTTTGGTGATCATTTTGAATCCTAATGGTGACTTGATTTCATTATCTTCCACATTGTAGTTCAAAACTCCTAGCTTTCCGGATGAAAACAAGCAGGCTTTTTGAAAAAAAAAAAAAAAAAAAAAAACTGTCAACTTCTCCCTCACAGCCTGAATTTCTTTGCCTAATACTAACCTCCTAGCATGGGGTGTGTGTGTGGTGGTGGAGGTGGTGGTGGGGGGATGCTTTGAAATGCCGCTGTTCCGGTTCTGCCCTCCAGGTGGCAGCAGTGCCACACCTTAGAGGCTCCAACCCCCTCTTCCCTGACTTCAAGTGTTAATGCAATTGACCAATCACTGCTAAGATGATGGGAGGTAATTGGGTAATTGTATTTTACTGATCACTAGCAGAGAAAGGGAAAGGGAAAGGGGAAAGAAAGAGGGGAAGAGAAGGGAAGGGAAGGGGACTGCAGTCCGAAAGGGAGCCTTTGGGGAGCAAGGACCCTAAATGATAGGACATAGAATTGGTCGAGAGAAAGCCTAGACTGGCAGCAGCTGCAGCCGGCGCAGGAAGCGCATTTATTTATTTGGAGGAAAAAGGAGGGGAGGGAGGAGAGCAAGGGGTAAGAAGAGGGTTCCGGCCGAAGTGGATGGAAGGGGACCAGGGTTTCTGCGGAGTAGGGAGCCGCCAACCAGGGCGATGGCGCTAAGGTCGGCGCGGAGCGGCTGTGCGCCTGACTACGCGTCTCCTCGCGGAGGACCTGCCGGCGTCGGAAAGGTCTGCGCCAAGAGGAACCAACTTGTGGCTCCAAAATGTACCCAACGCAGCTGGAAATGAGATCAAAGCTGCAGTTTCATTCGAGAAGGATGAGAGGAGCCAGCGATTAGGGATTTTTTTTTTTTTTTCTTTTTAAAACCTTCGTTCCTGTTTCTTCTTTCTTTTTTTTTTCTTTCTCTTTTTTCCTTTTTTTTTTTTTTCTTCTTCTTTTAAAAATTTGTTCCACACCGCGTCGGTCCCACCACTGCCTTCCCCATTTGAAATAAAAGCCCAGTCCGAACTTCCATCGCTGGCGCCCCTGGATCTGCTGTCCGCTGATGGAGGAGAAGGGGACCTGGGTGCTGGCAGGGGCCACCGGCGAGGGACCGCATCACGCGTCTCCCCCGTGATCCTGGCCCTGATCGCGGAGTTCTGCCACACCTGGAAGATCTGGACCGGGTGCTGGGGTGGGGGCGGGGACAGAGTGAAAGCCACCCCGAGCCTTTAAAAAAAAAAAAAAAAAAAAAAAAAAGTAGTGGGGGGGAGGAATGGATTTCTTGACAGCTGACGGAGCCTTGAAATTTTCCTCCACTACCTCCGCCCCCGCCCCCGCCCCCGCCCCCCGCACTCCATTTAACGTGAGATTATGAAATTGCAGAGGCGGTGGAGGGAAGGAGACAGGATATAACCGGGAGTTTCGAGGGGAGAAGGGAAGGTGGCTGGCCGGGTGGCTGAAATCAAAAATCCAATTGCGCACTGGGTTGTGATGCGAAATCTAATCAGATCTTTGGCAAAGGGGCCGGCCGGAAGGGTAGCGAGTGGGGGGAGTTTATCCCCAAATTCTTGGAAGGGGGGGTTGTAGAAAAAGGAATCGACTATGTAAGAGGTGACTTTTTTGGGTGGCGGTGGCTGCTGGGTGCCTTGCAAAAATGAAGAATGCGGGACGCAGCTCTCTCTGGGAGCCGAACGCAGTGGATAAACTGATCGTGCCAGAGAGAAGGAAGAAGGAAGCTTTTTCTTCTGAGACCTGGATCTTAACCCAAATGTGTGTATGTGTACACCGGGAGCGTTGAAAAATGAAATAAGCCAGTGGCAGACCTGCGGGGATTGGTGTGTTTCTGACAAATAAATAATAATAAGACAGTTGCTCCCCCTCCCCAAAAGGATGATTGGAAATGAAAAAACGCGGATCCACGAAGAAAAAGTATGTTCATTTTGCTCTATAAAGGAGAAAGTGCGCCAAGGAGATATTTTTGGAGTGAAAAGTTTGAGGCTTTTTTAGGAAAGTAAAGACCTGATATGGTGGTCCTTCTTCTACATCATCATCATCTTCTTCTTCTTCTTGTTTTTTTTTTTTCTTTTTGAATTTCCCACAAGAGGAGAGGAAATTAATAATACATCTGCAAAGAAATTTCAGAGAAGAAAAGTTGACCGCGGCAGAATGAGGCATTGATTGGGGGAGAGAAACCAGCAAAGCACAGTTGGATTTGTGCCTGTGTTGACTAAAATTGACGGATAATTGCAGTTGGATTTTTTTTTATCAATCTTTTTTTTTTTTCTCCCCCTCATTTTGGTGTCAAGATCATGCGTTTTCTCTTGTTCTTAACCACCTGGATTTCCATCTGGATGTTGCTGTGATGAGTCTGAAATACAGTGAGTGATCCTTATTTTCTTATTTATTTGTAAAACAATGTTCATTAATTTGGTGTTCTTGTTCTCCTTATCCCCCGCTCTCCTGTGGTTTTTTAAAGACCTGGCTACTGGGGCACAGAAAATAAGGGACAGAGTGGCCCTCGCATTTGGTCCATCAGGCTGTGCTCACCGATAAGCTGGTTTGCTATAATGATGCAGGTTGTCTGCATCCTGGGGAAGCGCTTTTGCAAATCTTCAGTAAGAAAAAAAATATATATATATCCCCAAGAAAGCTGCTGCAGTGTGGGGTGCTGGTACTGTGTGATTGACACTCTAGAATATATTTAAGTTACATGGGAGCCCCAGAGTTGGAAGCACAAATGTATAGCTATATTGGAAATCCAAGGGACCCAATTTAAATTTCATTATCCAATCTGACATTGCAGATCAACAGAATGTATTCACACAAAAATATGATAATAAACCAAGAAGGTGAAGGATGGCTTCTGCCTGGTGGGTGAGTTGTAGGCTGGAGAGTAGGCATGGGGGAGGAAACTGGTGGAAAGGGGTGGTTGCACTTTGCACAATCTCTCTTGCACACACACACTTCTAAATATGGTCTTCACCTTACAGGGTTCTCACCAGGGCTAAGAATGAAACAAGGAGGACCCACTTCTCTTCAACAGAACCCCTTTCTCACTGATGGCTTCCTTGGCTAATAGGTTGCACATAATTGTAGAGGACTTGGCAGTTGGCTTGGGTTTTGCCAGAAATCTTCCCAGCCATCACTAGGACAGAGCTCTTGAGAAATAAGCAGAATCTAATGTCCTGTGGTAACTTAGAATTATAAACCTAAGGAAAGGTTTGTTGTGTTGAGCACCAATATTTGTCATATGCCAGCTTTGTTGGGGGTGGGGGGTGGGGTCAATAAATAAAGATGAAAGAGAGGTTGAAAATGCTTAGAGAGCCTGAGGGCTTGCAGGATTACCTCCCCCAACAGCTGCCAGAGTCCTGGAGCTGAACTGTATGACAAAAGTCTGCTTCACGCTTGCTTCTCTGTTCCTCTCTGGGGCCTTCTATCAGAATCATGGACTCATATAACTAGTGCCAGAAGAGTCCTCAGAGATGTCATGCCAATAAAAGCAGAAACTGAGGCCTAGAGAAACTGTAACTCTTTGGTTAATGGCCAAACAGTATGAGACAGGTGACTCACCAACAGCCTCAGAACAGCAGACAAGTTTCAGACCCAAACTGGATAGGAGTCAGGCATACACAGCATGGCTAGTTCTGTTACCACAGCTGCCATTTTTATTAGGAGGGGCCAGGGGAGGGTACACTAGTCCCAAGAGAATGAAATAAACTTCTACCAGTGTCGATCTCAAGAATTGTAAACTCCAGCCTTCCTGCCCTTCTTCCCTCCTCTTTGTCCTCATTCTTTTTTCTTTTCCTTGTTTCTTTCTCTCTTTCATAATTCACATGAGTCTAGCTTTGATACTATTTATTTATTTAAATAAGAGCCACAACTCTGGCATATCCCCAAAGAGATGAACTGCAGCTGTCCCTTGGGTTCCTTTTCAGTGTTGGGCACTTTCAGTCCTGTTGAGCGGTGGACCAAGTAGATTGTTAAAAAACTGTGGAGTTAGATTTATATTAGGGAGGCAGTAACAGACACCAGAAATACCCCGCACTATAAGCATATGCCTCTGTTCTTTTGCTCACAGCACCTTTTTATTACTCCTTAACTAAAGTAGCCAACAGCTGAGTGCTTCTCTAATTTATTTTTCTGGGCACCTGTTTCCAGTTGAGACCCAGATCAGGTAATCCCTTTCCCAACCTATGAAAACACTCCTGCAGGACTCTTGTTTATTTCTTGAGCTCTTCCCTAAAGTCTTCTGCATAGTTTTACCATAATTCTCTGCATTATTTTGTTTGTTTGCTTGCTTGCTTAGTTTTATATGACCACTGTCAGTTCACAATTTGTGGTCATGGAAGGACTCAAGTTATGTTAAGGTCCTGATCAGCTACAACTTAGTACAACAGACTAAAAAGTAAGAAGGGGGAACAAAAAGTACTCTGATGCTTTCTACTTTGTAGTTCAACTCTATGCTTCATATGGGATACTGGCCTTGTGATTAGGATTAGGATGGGTCTGCCCATTGGTGGAGGTTTTAGTTTTGGTTTTGGTTTTTTTAAATTTTTTTCTTAACGTCAACATTTCCTCAGTGCTTATTCCAGTTAGACCTCAAAGACTTTTTTTTTTTTTTTTTTTTTTTTTTTTTGACATTGCACCTGTCACTGAACCTTCCACACACACACATGCAACATTCCTGAGCGAGAAGGAGGGAGGGAAGGGAAGACAGGGAAAGAGAATCTGTTTAAAACTGTGAGCTGAGATGTGTCCTCCCACCCTCCTCCACAAATAGGGCATCTAAGGATGTTTTTCATGTGGTGAATCATTTCACCAGCATTAAAGTTAGGAACGCAGACTCAGCTTGGGTTGAAGCTCCTTTGACTTGGCAGCCAGAGCTGGTCCTGCATTGAGAGCAAGTTATTCATGGGCTATTGAAAGAACTGTGGCTATGGTAGAACTGGAGATTTACCTGACCAGTTTATATCAAGGCAGAAGCTGGTGCCCACTGAGGAGCATTTTTGAATAGGTAGAAGCACAGGCCCAAATCTGCTAGGTATTACAAGATTTACTTTTAACATTGCAGATGTGTTCCTCCAGCAATTTAATTGTTGTGTCCTTTGGGCAACACTTGGAATCTCTCTGGCCCTCAATTTTCTCATTTGTGGAATGGGAATGATGATATCTAATTTGTTGGATTGTTTTGTGAATTAAAAGTAATGTTATGCAAAACCCAAGCATAATAGGCCCTCTAAGGATGGCTGTTTGTTATGGTTATTCTTGGATTAATTAATTTGTATTTGCTTCCTGAGATTGTGCAAGTGACCTTACATTAGTAGTCAGGTTCCTTGTCTTAGGTCTTATCAGGACAGATTGTCTGAAGTATATCATTTTAGGTATAAAATGTTGTTCCAGACCAGAAATTGTGAATAATGAATTTATGTTAAAAAGTGTAGAAAACCATCAGCAAAACATAGAAGAGAATTGAGGAGAAAATAAAAATCATGTTTGTATAGTTTTGTTCTTAAAGTTGCACAGCATGGCTCTTGTGTATTAAATGTATCCTTTTGGCTATATAGGACATAGTGGGTACCTTAAATGCACAAAATAAAGACAAAGTCTATGCAATTATATAATTTAAGTTAAAGGTGTAAAATTCCATTACCACTACTAAAACCCCAAAGTTCACGATTTGGATTCACTAGAAGGCTATTCATGATGAATCCTATATTACCTAAAAAAACTGTCTTTACTTTGTGATAGGCTAAAACCTGAATAGAATGCATGGGATCAAGATAATTTAATGTATATGTACACGTCTTATTGCTTACATGTGCAAATCTTCCAAAACCAACTTGCCAGTGGTTTTTCTGAGGGAGCCAATCATGGTCATTGTTCAAGATTTCACTCTCTACAGTAGTAGCCTTGGGCTCTGTCCATCTCCTCAATATGCCTCTAAGGAATTCTTCTCCCTTCATGGAGAAAAGGACTTCTAGTGTTGTAATTATTGTTATCCTTGATGTCATATCTGTGAAATAGCAGAGTTGGACTGGGAAGTTGTCTGTTGTGTTTTGATGATATTTTTGAAAATAATTTAAAATTGGTATCAATTTTGTAAAAGTATTCCAAAGTTGATCATTTTCTCTTAAGGAGAGATAGAAATTGTGTATGCACATCCTATAAGCATTTGATACATTTTATTTTTTTATGTGCTTTTTAAAGATGACAAAGAAATTAGGTGAAACTTGGTTGCTAGCAACCAAAGTGGATTCAAATACTGAGCTTTTTCACTGGGCCACACGTTACATGCACCATTTAGCCTCCCTGAGCCTGTTTGCTTATCTGTAAAATAGAACTGCTTGGAACTGGCTGGTGTGAGAATGAAATCAGAAACCATATGTCATGCACAGCAAGCATTCAGTAAATGCACATTTAAATTGATCATCTCTGATTTTAGTTATGAAATGCATGTTTGAATAAAAACAGATAGTCTTTGTTGAGAGGTAATTGTAAATTCACATTTTCACCGACAGAGATTAAAAAGGCGAAATGTGTAGACAGGATTAAGTTTGAAGTAGGACATAAGTCCTTACAACCATTTTTTTTGCAAGGTCCTACAGTTTTACCATATATTTGGAAGTGCAGTCAATGTCATTCCCTCAGCAAAGAATGGGAAATGTACTCAGTGATTTCTATAAAATGTATTTTGTGTCCATGTAAACTTTGGTGAGATTATCAATTGTTAATTATTTTATATTATAGGCACACACAAAAAAAGAATGATTTGTAAATGGTGTCTAAGGAGACTCTCTAAGGGGATTAAGAATCTGCCACATCTTTGTTTTCAAAATGACTTCTCGGGAGACATGTAAATTTGACAGTTGAAATTTGGATAGACAAATATTGTGGCTGAGACAATGTGCTTATAACACTCTCTAAGGGCAAGAGTACTGTTTTGTTTACTGGAATGTCCTCAGCTCCTCAGAGGAGTACCTGATGGATACTGTGCATGCAATCAGTTGTCCTTGAATGACTAACTTAATTTATTTTAAGAAGCACCCCCTCTAATGGACTCAACTGAGTGTGTACACTGTTGCACACACACATACCTGTAGGCACACACATATAAACAAGTCTTGTTTTTAGGAATCTATAGAAGTTGCCTGAGAAATGTCAATTAATATACATGTACACACACACACACACACACACACACACACACATACACAGTACCAAGACCACCATCACTCCCACCACCATTGTGTGTCTTCCTTATGTTGAAAATGCTGAGGTCTGAATAAGGCATACTTTTCTGAATTTTGGTGTTATTAACGGACTATGACATTTTGTACAATTCACCTCACCTCCTCCATAGGTCTTTTATTCTCCTCTTTTAATTAGAGGTAAAAACTGAGGTTGCTCCAAGTACTAAGATTCTAGGATTCTGAGTTGATAGTTGACAATTTAGAAGTCAGCACTTCTAGGAATTAAAAATGTATAATCCCTAATGGCAGGAAACTGCTTATAAAAATGTGAAGAAGAATAGCATAGTATTATGGGAGAAAAGTAGAATGAGCATTGCAATGGTAGATATGTGGGTAAAAAACCGAAGTAAATGGCTGAAGGGTTTGTAAGAGTTATACTATGAGAATTACAAATGCAAACATTGGATTCCGCCTTTATGTTACCACCTTCCAACTGGTGGCTTCTACCTTGGCCATTTAAACTTGCTAACCCTCAGTGCCTCAACTGTAAAATTATAAATCTTTTTTTTTTCTAGTTATTTTAGGAGCATTAATATATGCAAGTATTTGGCATATGAATGGTATTCAATCACAAGTAATAGCTTCTTTGCCTTTTTAAAAAAAATCTGTGCTTATTTTCTATAGAAATAGAAACATTTAACTATCAAGTCTGTGTTTTGCCTTACATTTGCTGAGCATGCAAATAATTTTTTTTTTTTTTTTTTTTTGCCAAATCTACTTTCAAAGTAGGTGATGTTATTGTTGATATTATGGTCAGTAAATTCATAATGAAGTCTAAAATTACAAAAAATAACTTATATAAGACTAACAATTTTATTTCAACTTATGTACAGATTTATGGCAGCCTTCGATGCTTACAGATGTTTTCGACATTTATGGGGTTTAGAAGCATAACTTAATAATAATTAACACATATTGAGCATTTGATATGCACAACATTGTGTTGAGAATATAACATGTTTTTCTCCTTAATCTTCACTCAAGGAACAGAGGCTGGGTAATTTGTCTGAGGTTATACAGCAACAAAAATTTGGGGCTGGAAATGGAAGCTACTTACCTCCTCACTTTAAGACCCAAGATCAGAATCAGTAGACTCAAATTTGTTGAAGTGGTAACAAATAACATGACAGTTCACTATCACAGAATCTAGTAGTGCTTGATCTGAATATTTTCACTGGGGTCGGGATGTCTGCTGTTTCCCTCCATCCTGTTTCCTGAAATCAAAATCTTCTAGCATCTTAGTTTCATATACCTTGCATAATTTTGTAAGTCCTCAGTAATATCCAAGTTTGACCCTAAGTAAGGAGAGAGCAATTTCTAAGAAAGATTCAGGAAGAATGGCCTGAACTGACCCACCATATCTACTATAGAGAAAAACTTGAGGAAATGCTGTCATATTATCTAGAAAATGAGAATTACCATCAGTGCTAATAAGTTTGGACTTTGGATGTGACACTTGTACCCCAGATGGGATCCTAACTGCGTGGACCCCACACCTGATTGCAGTCGTCCTCCTCTTTGATCTCTCTGTAGCACCGGATACCATTTCCCTCCACTGGCTTCCTGAAACTCTTCCAGAGATTTGGGGCATTTGGGCATTGATCATGATCATTCCTTTCATTTTACTTTATCCTCCTTCTGTTTTCCTGTTGTGCTCCTTAAATGCTGTTGCCTTCCCTTTGACTCTTCTGTTCTCAGTCTCTCCACATTTTTGAGCGATGTCATCTGAGTTTGGTTTTGTAGATGAAACTGAACTCCTTGCCACCTTGCTCCTAAATCTCCTTCAATCCTGTCAATGCACCGGAGTCTCCTGCTGGCCTCTCAAATTTCAAACAACTACTACTACCTATTTTTTTTTTCACTTCCCAGAACCTATATAGTTTCTCTTTCCAGTGATATCCTTGTCTTTAGCCTCCCTCTTATCCAGCCCATCTTCAAATCCAGCCTTAAGCTTGGATTGTGTGTATCCTATTACTGCCATTGTCCAGATCCCATCATTACTGTCCTAGATGTCTCTAGCTGGTCTTTCTGATAGCATCAACTATTCTTCAGTGTAATTCAGTATTCACTCTTCTTCCAGAAATATCCTCCTAAGAAATGAAGCTGAACATCCCTTTCTCTATATTCCATAAATGTATTTATTAATAAAATGTATAGTATTCTCTTGACACTACAAATGGCCAGTCTCTCTTATCTCACTGCTATACTAAATGTTTCACTCTGGAGGTATGCAAGTATTTGGCATATGAATGGTATTCAAAGGCCAGGTTAGTTTTGTCTTGAACTTTGTGAGGGCCACTCTCTTTGCCTAGCATAGACTTTGTATGTTAAGTGTCAAAACATGCTAATGCCTCCAGGAGAATCTTTCCCAGCTGCCCTGGGTCCTCTGGGTCTCCCTGTGCCCTGTGTATGAACATCTTGTTTGTGCACCTGCAATACCTCTGATTGCAGCATGTCTACTTACTTGGCAAGAACCCACTAGATGATGACTTCCTTAAGGGTATGGATCTCATAAACCTTATCATCGCCCACATCTAAATAAACTAGGAGTTTCCAAAATATTTTGTTGGAACCAGTAAATGAGTAGATGATCTAAACAATCTTTAGCAAGAAGAGATCCCTTCAGTTTGTTTTATGATGTAGGCCATTATTTTTCCAATATTTTTGCCATTAAGATCACCTTTTATTATTTTTCCACTAGGGACCATATCTCAGAATTACTTTGTGTAATAAACACATTGCAATTTGCTTTTCCGTTTAACTAACAGAAAGCATAGCTGCCAATCATCACTTCTTAAAATACACAAGATGAATATGTTAACATGAGTTGATAGAAATTGAAGCAAAAATCAAGGTGCTTTAATTACCTTATGCAGTTCGATGCATGCCTGTATGATTTCTGGTTGACTTTTTGACATATTGGTGATAGCTACTTTTAAGGATGCTGTTTCAAAAAGTAGTGGTTTAAACATCTTGTAGTGCCAATTTTATGTTCTAATTTACAGCTGTTGATAAGTTGACTGCAGGTTTTGCAATGCGTAATGCTCTCTGGCAAGACCCCATTGCTCACAAAAATAAAGGTGCTCCTTAGAGTTTTGACCTACACAATCTTCACAGATGTATGAGGTAGGCCTTCCTCTTCATGAATGACTATGAGAAAAAGACTGGATTTGCAAGTTTAAGGAATGCCCATAAATGGACACATGAAAGATGGAACTGGAAAAAGATCTTCTTTTAGTAAAACTGCCTTGATTAAAAAAAAAAAAAAATGAAAAGGTAACCTGGAGCTACATTTCATGAAAAATGAAATCCTTTATTTTTTCCTGGGGATTGAATCCCGGGGAAGCACTTAACCACTGGGCCACATCCCGGCCCCCCCTTTTTTATATTTTATTTAGAGACAGGGTTTCTCCATCTCTCTTAAGTTGCTTAAGTCCTCATTAAGTCGCTGAGGCAGGTTTTTTTTAATATTTATTTTTATGTGGTGCTGAGGATTGAACCCAGGGCCCCGCACATGCTGGGCGAGAACTTGAAAGCCTCCTGCCACAGCCTCCTGGGCCTTTGGAATTGCAGGCATGTGCCACCATGCTTGGCTGAACACCTGGTTTTATGAGATCCAGCCATACATTCTCATGTTGCTTTGGCTTCATGCTTCAGAAGGAGCAGCAGAAAACACTAAATTAGATAACTGAAAGTATTAAATGGTAAGATACTATTCAGTTATGCTTTAATTTTAATTTCATGCGTTAATTTTTATTCTTCAATATTTGAAGGTAAAGATTAAATTGGGATATCTGGTTTTCATTAAGTCCTTTTTAAAAAAAAAAAAGTTTTTCTTCTCATGTTAGATGATTTCTTTCCACTGAGATGTTATTATTAATCTCTAATAGTAATAATAGTAGACAATAGAGTATTAATAGAAAGAGTCACAATGCTTTTGAAATCCCTCTTAATCCTCTCAACAAGTTTTATTCCAAACTTCCAAAGCAATGATGCCTTCACTACTATACCCCCTATGATAAAGCTTAAGATGTTGGGAAGAAGGGTAAAGACCTATTACAAAGAGGTAGTGATGAAAGTGGTCCTTGGTTCTTGCTAAACTTCAAACTGCTGAGACAACACTGTTTTGTGGGGGGAGTGCCCCATTTGTTTTATTTCACCAGTCTTATCCAAGTCATCATAGTTAATGTAAGAATTCAGCCATCTGATTTTATTTCTTTGTTTGCTGCTGAGTAGGGAGGGTGGGGGAAGGTGGGGAGCTTCACAGATTAAAAATGATAGGATCTTTTCTTTTGAGACAGTCTCTTAATTATTAAACTCATCTGTTACTGTAGATGTAGCCCTGCCAGGTTGGTTGACTTATTTGTGATGTGTTAATAGATATCCTGTTGTCAATGCGGCTGATCATTTGTATGTAGTTTGTTTATTGGCTTAAGAGCGGTAGTACTAAGGAATTCATTTTAAAGACACTAGACATGTTTTCTTGAAACGACCTGCTTGATAATGATAATAGGAACTTCAGTAACTAAGATAGGGAGTTTCTAACAAAGGTGCCTGGCATTTGAAAGCGTAAAGATGTTTTTCTCCTGAAAGGTCTGACATTGAATCTGAGACAGATCTCTGAGTGTGTTGGTTTTCCCAAACTTGGCATGAGGTGGGCAGGGGATGGTGGGCAAGAAAGAAAGGGAGGAGGATGATCTCACCCTGGCTTTTCTAACCTGGGCAGAGGAAATGTTGAGAGTTCAGTTAGTTATCTCTACAGAGTCACCCCAACAGGGACCACAGCATGCCTACGAGTGACTGGATTCAAATCCATTATGAGGGAGAGATCCAGGGAACTCTGGTGTCTACTAATTGAATAGGCGAAAAGTCAGAAGCCACCCTAAAAGAGTTTAGGTCTACACAGTGGTGTTCAGGAAGGCAAGAATGGAACTCTGAAGGCTTTCTCTGTATTGTTTGAATGTTGCCATGGCAATCGTTTCCAGCAGAAGTTACATGTTTTTCAATTCCCCAAAGCTGCAAGCTGCCTTACCCTCTCCTTCTCACCCTCCCTCCATCCCTCTCTATCTGCCTCCATGCCTACTCCTCACCTCCCCTTCCCTTCCCTCCTTTCTCTGTTCTTTCTTTTGTTCTCACTTCCTTTAACTCATTCCCCATTGACAACAGTAATATTCCAACTCCAAGACGTTGCTTTTAGGCAGAAAGTGAAGCAGACATACAGTCTTCTCTCCAGGTTTCTGTTTTGCCCGTCTGTTTATGTATTAAAGACCTAATTAGACGGAAGCTGTGGATGGAGGCAGGGTTGGGGCTTTCCCTTGTTGGTAGGACACAGAACATATTATAATGGTTGGTGTTGTGGTGATATGTTAATTGGATCGCTCCAGGCAAGTGCAGAGCAGCAGTCTCTGACAATTAGAAAGAACAATGACTTTACTATGAAGGAGCCCACTCTCTTCACCAGGGAAAGGATTAGCATGCACTGCAGGTCTCTGGAAGGTTCCTGTAGACCCTGAGAGAGATCTGCGGTTGGAAATGCGTCCTGTCTCTTTAAAGCTAGACTGCTGCCTCTCACTTGGCTGATTTCACTGCCAAGGAAAGAGAAGCAAGGGATCTGGTTTCCTGGGCTGGTGGGGGAACCCTGTTGCAGACCTGGGCCATAGGATATAGCGCAGGGATGTTAGGAAGAAATCTTTGCCTGCTTAATGCACGTGGCCAGTGAATTGTGAAATGGGTCTCATTAGAGCCTTTCACATCCCGGCATGTGCCAAAGTGCTTTGCCGGCACAGGGCCATCACTTCAGGTCCAACCCTGCTGCTGATCACTGCAGCCAAGAAGGGACAGAGGCTCTGTCTGTATTAAAGACTTGGGTCCCATGGTCTGTGTCTACTGTTCATTGTAAGCCTGCTCTGAGCCTTTCAGTCCAGCCAGGGATGAGGCACAGCACATCCCTTAGGTGTTTGTTGAGAGGAAATATTAAGGATTTGGAGCTGATGGGCTTGATACTGCTCGTGGTTGCTGACCTCACATGGTCTTTTCCCCAGATCTGGCGTTGAAGCTGGACCTAAGCTCCTGCAGATATGCACAGATGCCCTTCTGACAGAGAGGGCCAAATGAGTCATCAGGGCCCTTTGTGTTATTAGATACAGAGGAGCTCTTTACTTGTTCTCAGACTCACAGAATAGATATTTTACAATGAAATCGAACCTCCCAAAACATAGCGACCATGAGTTCTGGCAGCTGCAAAACGCTGAGTGCTGCGTGTCAGATGCTTTGCCCTTCTCTTGTTTAGAGCATCCCATGATTCAACAAGCTTGGTGATTTCAAACAGGGACATAAGAACCAGATTGATCTGAGCCTTCTCCCATCTTCGATGGTGGTTTTGAGCAATTTCTCCATCGTGAACCTCAACTTTCTCATCTGTGATGTGGAAATAGCTACAAGACAAGGGTATGAGGAGTTATAATTGAAATAAGGCCTGTAAAGCTTTTAGCAGAGTGCTTATCACATGAAGATACTCAGGCTGTTATTGATAAAAATGTAAATGGCATCTTTTCTTACAATACTGTGAAATAATCTGTTAAGTTTCTGAATTTGGCACAGTGAAATTGCTGATGTTTCTTATATAAGCTGTATAATTTGGGAAGCAGAATTGAAAGGACCAATAAAATAAATGTTTGTTGATTTCATTTTGGATACATGATTTTTACTTATCCATATTAGTGTTTTCTTGTGGGATTGATAACTTGGACCTAACTCAGTAGTGATGTCTTAGTCTAGTCTAAGTAAAAGAAAAAAAAAATGTTGTAGGGTAAGGAAAAAAGTCTGATACAACTTATTTGAAAGTCTTCTTGTACATGAAGTTCAGGTATGGTTTGATCCAGATGTTCACAATGACATTGGGACTCCTGCTTTATTTCCTCTGTAATTCTCTTAGCTTAGTCTTTGTTTTAGCAAACCCAGAGAACATCCTAAGATCTAGATGACTGGACTAGCTTAGGTTATTATATGCCACTCAAGAACCACCATTGTCTTTAAGGAAATGGAATTGAGGACCAAATGCATCCCTGAAGGAAACTTAAGAGTTTTATTAAAAGAGAGAGAGAGAGAGAGAGAGAGAGAGAAATCAAGTGTTGGAGAGAAAAATCACAAGTATCTTCCTTATGTCTGGTAGTGAAAAGTGGCAAGAACAATGTAACCTGTTTCACACTGTAACTTGCTGCAAGGGTTGTTTCCACTTTTCTGTAATGCTATATTGTATATAGATATTCAGGTTTCCATAATCATCCAAGGAGTTCTTTTTTTTTTCCCAAAAAATCAACTACTGTAACTATTTTTCATTGGGTCAACTTTATCTACAGACGTGTTATTTTGGCATTGTTCTTCTCTTAGGAATAGATTTTTATTTTTTTTAAAGGGAATATGCAGGTCGTGTGGTAATGAGCAAACAAGAACAAAAGCAAAACAAAACAGAATTTTCTTTAGTCAATTACAGGCCGCTAGGAGAGGTCTTTCAAACTACCTCAGGCACACTCCTGGTCACTTGCATGCCTGGGTAGATGAATCACCAGCCATGCGTGTGCTTCTCCCACCCAGCCTGGATTCAATCCAATTGATCAAAGCAGAGGTTGCTCTCTTCATTTTATCTACCCAGGGTAGTGATCAAATGAAGCCCAAGGCCCTCTGTTTCTTCCTAGTCAGGTGGAGGAAATAATTACCTGGTGTTTGGTGTCAAATCCTTGCTAAGAAGTTCTCTTCATAGCACATGGCTGCTTACCACATTCAAAGACTGGGAGTTATCTTTTTGTAGAATTAATACTGTTGTGTTCTTTACTAGAAACACCACAGACAATTCATTCATATTGGTATAGTGATAGGATCACAATTAATAATTATACCAAGTTCATATCCTTCTCAAAATAACTATTGGACAGCAAATAAATGGTGGGGTAAGATTTTCGTGGAAAGTTAAAAAAAAAATGAATTCCATTGTGATCATTTGTAAAATGGTTGGACTTGTAGTTGGTTATTTTATATATTTTATCTAATTATAACCTTCTAACAGCTGCAATAATAACATGGAAAAACCAATAATGGATAACATTTATTGAATGACTAATATGCATAGACATCATTCTAAATACTTTCCCATTTATAATCAGTAGTCTACATGCAAAAGAGCACATTTTTAAAAGTGAGACAAGTGAACTTTGGGTGGGCTTGATAACTTTCCTGGATCACAGGGTCAGTCAACAACAGGACTCTGCTTATCCTGGTGGTTTTTCTACTCTGCTGTACTGCTTCTCCCATGGGACTCTTTAACAAAAGTATTATAACTGGATTTCTTGAAAGAAACCCAAATTTTCTTTTTTTTTTTTTTTCTTCCTGTCTTCTCGGGTGTTCTCAGCTTTGACTATCTCTTCTAGTATTTTGCATCCTCTAGTTTGATGGGGTCACTGCCCAGCCATGACTCCGTGTGTTTGAAAGTAAAACTTTCCCTGTACCACGTATGTTAAACCTAACACCCATTTGAGATCACCACGCAGAATCCACAGGGGTCTTGTAGGAGGCTCTGTTGTTGGTTTATTATAGCTCTTTTTTGTCTTACATGGGCAAGAGTGAAGAAGTATTTCATATCCTGAAGGTCTGTAACAGTGAGATTTTCAGTACCTGGATAGATATTAGCAGTTGGAAGCCTTGTTCCTTAAGATAGAGTGTTACTAATGTCAGCATCTTAGGTACATAAGTCTGTCCCAATTATTTATTGTCTTACTTTAACAGGCAGAAGACATCCTCCTTCATGTGGAGAAAAATGGAAATAAGGGTCCTTCTTCCATAGGTCTTAAGACTTTACTCTTTTCCTACCAGGATGTTGGTGGTGGAGGTGTGCGGCTAAAAGAGATATAGTTTTAGGTAACCCTTGTTATTTTTTTCCCCACCAATATAATGGGAAAAATTAGAATTCTTGGCTTATTTGGGCATAGGGCCAGAGAGGAACAATGCCCCCAATCAGTCCTCCGTCTTCAGCATACCACCCTTTATTTTCTTTATGACACACTGTAGGGCAATAGCAGGAAAGGAGGCCACAGCACAATGTGATTGCAGGATCTATGGACAGGATCACTGGCTCCATTTTATCCACACATGTGTGATACCATCCCTTTATCTCTGTGTCCTGAATTCCCCCACGATGTCTGCCAGAGTGCCTTCTAATCACATGTGCCACTTATCTTTCTCTGCTCTTCAAGGTACAAGAGAAAGTATTGCACTTTGGGGCAATACACTGTAGATTCAGGGCATGGTGTGTTGTCCAGAGGATGATTCTTCTTATGGCCTACTACATGTTAGACCCAACACCTTCTGTACAAAGAATAGAAAGTGACTTTAACATCATTTGTGGATTTTACTCAAATCTACAGGTTTAAAAAAAAAAAAAAGGTTTCCTGCTCCTCACTGTTGTGTAATGTGGGAACCCTTGCTTCCTGTCCCTTGGGGCTGGCAAGGCAGAGCAGACTCTTTGCTTCTTATTGTCTCTCTATATGCTCCATTCTGCCCTAATCTGGGCTGTGAGCACTTTTCAAACCCAGGTAACTATAATCATGCCCTGGTTTGCCCTTTTCCTTCCAGTCCATCTTTATCCCTATGCTGTGCTCCTACCAGCCAGCTCTTACTTGTGAAAAGGATTCCAGACCCTGGGACCTGGCTCTCCTCCAGAGGGCCTGGGCTTCTCAGTCCTTCATATCTCAGTTCTGCATGCATTTCTTTGCTCTACCATGTTTTCTTCCATTTTTTTTTCTATCCTGCTTTGTATGGATTATCATTTTATATGCTTCTTATTTGTTTCCTTACCTAGCATGAAGTCTCCCTGAGGTCAGCCCTTTGATTTACACACAGTCCACATCACTCAATATATCTTCATAATTTTTCAAAAAATGTTCTTCACTAGCTTCTACCTAGTGATGTTAATATATATTTTTTTAAAATTAAGACCAAAGCATTACTGTGGTTTTTACTATATTTCGTTCAGTTTGTCTAGTGGCCTCAGAGACTCTATTTGGGGCTTGTAGTCTTTTTTTGCATTAGGGGCATCAACTTGGCAGTGTGGCATGACTGAAATAAAAGGATCTGCCTTAGGCTCAGTTCTCTGTAGGGTCCTTTAGAGAGCTGCTCTTCAGAGGGTAGTAGTTTAGAGCTGTTGGTGTCCAGAGCTGTGTGCCTAGCAGAGACGTGTAGCTCCTTAATGAAAGGATGCCCCTATCTTCCTCAGTGGGAGCCTGCTTTGGTTGCTCTGTAATGCTGACAGGGTGGACAGATTTCCCAAAGCAACTCCTTGTGTGCGCAAGGGGTTTTGCTTTTCCAGCTTCCCCTTCTATTAATGTTTTAAGGAGCAGGATGAAGCCATGATTCTTAATGTTTCAAATCCCCTGCCCTGTTTGCTTATTATTCTAATATGTAACAGTGATTCTCAATAAAACTAATCCATCAAATGAGCAGATGACATTTGCAATAACAAATGGGGGAAAACAGCACAGCATAGTGAGTTTCTCACAAACTTCAGTGTGTACAGTATTGAAGACTAGCTCATTATGTTTTTTTCCTTTGTCGTTTCATTGGTGTCAAAATGTCAATATTAAAGGCAAATGATTACGAAAGTAGATTTAAAAAAAATTTTATCTCCTGGTATTACTACTTTGGAAAAATAATTTATATATACATATGTATGTCATTCATGTATATCATTAATTTTTGTAATTGTTATTTTAATTTTTTTTCTTTTTTCATATTTTTCATGCATTATGCTGGTACGTAATGAAGGGGTTCATTGATACATGCACACAATATAACAATATAATTTGGCCAGTATCATACCCCAGCATTACACAGATAGATTATCATAGCTCTTTGACAAGTGACTACCATGTCTGTCATTCTCTCAATAGTCTTGGGCACTGCCATGAATATAAAAATTAGGAACCTTACTGGAAAATTAGAGCAGGTATCTGCAAGTTAAGTTGGAAATATGGACCCATTTTACCCCAGGTTTCCCAGTGGAAAGTTTCCCACAGCTGAATGCCTTTGTCCAAGGGAGCATTCCAGTGCTTCTACAGTTGCCCTTTAGCTGTAGAACTCCAAGCAAATGCCCTGTATTTTCTGAGCCTTCTGTTTCTGTATAATGAGGGATTTGATTCAGATGCTCTCCAATATTCCTTTTAGCTCTGTAAGATTCTGAGGCATTGCATAGAACTATTTGCAGATAATAGGGCTATCTTTGCCACAGAGAATGGAAATGCATTTTCTTAGTTCCTCTTCTCATATATTCTGGATGGCTTATTTCCTTTCTTTACATCATCAGGCCCTCCTCGGTCTACTTTTTCATCATGCTATCAAATGCATTTCTTTCCTCTTCCATATATGTCTAGCCAAGTCCTTCTTCATATTATAGTTGCCTTTTTTTTTTTTTTTTTTGTGCATGTGTGGCTATTCCACAGGGTAAGCACTTAATTTCAGACTTGCTGCCACTAATTAACTAGGAAATTAAGTAGGTGAATTCATTGATTCAGCACTTGGTTTGATGTTTGTATTAACTCATTAAAAAGGAAGCTCTGGATGTGGCCAGAGGCTTGACGGGAATCTTTCCCTCCCCCAGAAATCTCCTTTGACTTCCCACACCACACATCTATCGTGCTATTTCTCAGAAGTATTCATGCATCTGGGGACCAGCCAAATGACCGGAGCTGTGTCCAATAGGAATTCCATTCTTTGTGACCATGGAAACAATCATTTCTTGTTCTTCTCCTTTCCCAGCTTGCTAGCCACAGCTCCAGTTTTGCTTTTGATGCACCCAAAGAATTCTCTTTGGATGCAAAGACATGCAAGTGAAAGGTTTTCATAGTTTGATACCCCCACAGTAACTGCCCACCTCCACCCACCTCGTGGGGAAAATAAGCCTACACACTTACACACTCTGATGAAATTTTCACCTGTTTTGTATTAGGAGGAACTTAGGTTAAAAGCTGTCATAAGGTTCTACATTCCACATCAGAGCCATTTACTAGTTTTCAGGAAAAGTATTGGCATAAAATCTACTTTTTTTGTTGTTTGTTTCCAACAATCATATTTTATGTTCTTCTTTTGCAAAAAAAATAATCATAAGTGAATGACAGGGATGGTGACCATGGAATTGTTTATGTATTTTTTCACATTTTTTTGTGGTGACTCATGGGCTTCTTTCAAATCCCTGAAAATAATATCCAGCTTATAAAATATGTTTTGTGGTAAAATAGAGTGGAACATAGTTTGTAATAGAGTAGCAGCCTTTGTAAAGGGGTGTTTTCTTGGAGTTCATCCAAACAATTCAGTTACTTGTATAAAGTAATTGGATTAAAAGAAAAGTGTGGCATTAAATATATGTTCTCTGATTTTTCTATACTTTCTGTACTTTATGTCCTGTTAAAGGTCTTGAATTAAGTGGTATTTCTCAAGATATTTTATTTGGGGCTAAGGATGTAGCTCAGTGGTAGAGCACTTGCCCAGCATGCACTAGGCCCTGGCTTTGATCCCCAGCATTGCACATGCAAAAATGCTCACCTTATTTTTTTGCATGGAATTTTATACCTGATAATTGGGATGACTTGACTTTATCTCTCCATTGCAATGTTAATAATTGCCTCAGTTGTTTTTCTCCAGCACTTCATACACAACTATACTATAGCATAATATGGTTATTATTATTGCACATTTAGTAATCATGTATATTATTCATCCTTTCCCCACGATTCTGAGTTTCCTTTGTGTAGAAAGCCAGATGCATTCTTTGTGTACCTCTTTGATACACAGTAGGTAATCAGTATTTAAAGAAAATGAATGAAATAGTGAATACCTTTAGTTTAGAGTTGGTTTAAAGCAGGACTTAATTTTGTGATGATAATAATAATAATAATAATAATATAAATTTAAATAAATCTTTCCTTAGCAAAAATTAATATCACAGTATTTTGAATTATCATGTCTGATTGTGTTGTTAAAATCATTCTATAAATGTGTAAGATAGTCTTGAGTTTTTTATCATATTTCCTCATGATTTCTAAAATATGGAGCCATATAAATCAAGAAACCACTTAGTTTCAAATAAGCTTCATATATTTCCTCCCCCAAATTACTTAATATTTCCCAAATTAATCAGTAAGTTCAATTTCTTATACTTCAACCATTTTGTATTTATCAGTTTATTTTTAAAAGTGGAAGAAACATGGCAATTTTGGCTTATCTTAAGTAGATAAAATTGAATTGATAATTGTCAGGTCCCTGCTAATTCACAGTATAAACATAAAACATTCAAGACTCTCCTAATATTTTACATTAAAATTTAAAAATATATCTCATTTATTCATATTTAAGATATACAGACGTATGCAAATGTGTCTTTTATACAGTCATAAAAATATATATGTACATATGTGTATTTATATACAGACAGATATCATGCATATCCCTTGATAATAATTTAGACGTTCTAGGTTATACTGCCAGTGTTGTCCTCTATGAGGTATTATACTGTCATTAAAAAATACATACAGCCTATAAATAAAGCCTGGTAGAGTGGTGCACACCTGTGATCCCAATTAATATGTAGGTTGAGGTAGGAGGATCACAAGTTCAAAGCCAGCCTCAGCAATTTAGCAGGACCCTCAGTTACTTAGCAAGGCCCTGTCTCAAAATAAAAGATAAAAAATAATCTGCAAATGTAGCTCAAGGGTAGAATACCCAGATTGAATTTCCAGGACCAATATATGCATAAATAAAATAAAAATTAAGAGTACATATACAATGCAGAAGATAAGAAGGGAATGAAGAGAATTTTTGCCTTTGTACAAGAAGACACTTTTTTTTTTTTTATGGAGAGAGAGTTCTAATTAAATGTAATATAATGTTTTTTATTCAATGATTTGACAAAATGTGTTTTCAAAATCTCATTCCTTTGAAAGATACTGTTGTTTTAACTGTTTCTTACCAAATAAAAATGTAACTCCAAAGTTAAAAAAAAAAAATCTGGCACATGGTGGTGCACACCTATAATCACAGCTAAGTGGGAGACTGAGGCAGGAGGATCATGATTTCAAACCATCCTGGGCAACTTATGGAGACCTCATCACAGAACAAAAACAAAACAGGGTGTGGATGTAGCTCAGTGCTGGCATAACATGTTTCAGATCATAGGTTCAATCCTCAGTATCAAATATATGTATGCATGCACACATGTGTGTGCGCACGTGTGCACACACACACACATACACAGACAGACATACTTTATAGTGATACATTTTAGTTTCTGATATTTTTCTGCAGTTTCCTAAAACTGATGAAAATAAAATAGGTCATCACAAATTAATTTTAGGCACTTGGACCATATTGATACAATTGCATAATTGCGGATTAAGGAAATGGGTTCATTTTGCAAGGTAAGATTATATCTCAGGATAGAAGAGGTGTACTATACACAAATATCAAGTTTGAGTCAAGGAATTTTCATTTTCATACTCAATGTTTTTATAAAAGATAAATAAGAGAAATTGTTATCCAGAGATCTTCCTCCACCCCATTAAGCAAGATTCTATTTGGGATCTTTGCAGGAACAGAAAAAAGAAAATTAATCCTAATTTTACACTCTCTTCATGAAGTCCATATGGTTTAGTTGATGCTTGCATAATAAAATTCCTCCAAGATGTTTTTTTTTTTTTGAGATGCTTCAATGGAGATACTTCATTTCAAAGAAGATGCTTCAATGAAACTATGATTTCTCACTAGCAAGTATTTTATTCTTTTAATTCATTAAGAGTTCAATAGCCCTTGGGTCATTTTTTTTTCCTCATGGAGTCTTATACACTTAGAGATACAACAAAAGCAATGTGACTTTCATTCTTCCCCTACACACCTGTAATCTTTCAATTATTGCAAAGAGTTCACAGAATCCTTTCACGTATCTTTCTTAAACACAAGTCCCTCTTGGAATGGGTTTAGTTAGAGCATTTACAAAAGCAGAACTCACAGCTACTTTATCATAGCTTTCATAAAGATTCAAATTTTGAATCAAGCATTTAGAGTTGAATGCATGAAGGAAGATATTATTAGTTCATTATGTTCTCATACATTCATCTCATATTGTTCCTTGAGGGGAAGGATCAGGCTCCCAGTATTCAGTAGTTTGTGAATGATTTCTATTTTTTACCTATTATGATCACTGGAGAAATTTATTGACTTCAAAATGGCCACTACACATTTTTTTTTTCTCATGAGAAATCTCAAAACCTATTTTCATTATTGGTTCCATTTTGTTATGCAACTTCTTGAGGTGAAAACCTCTCAAATTTCTGCAGTTCATGAGGAAAGCTCTGTTGAATTTCTGTTCAATTTGAAGACTGGCATAAGGTGTCAATGCCTGTCTATACATTACAATTAACAAAGTTTTTCATGCTAATTTAGAACACTGAACTTCAGACAAAACCCTTTACAACAAGACTGAATGCTAGCCTGCCTGAAATTTTATTAATAACTGAATGAATGGGAGATAATGTAAGCTGCCTGCTCACTGTATCATAGAATGTGACTCCCTGGCTCTGGGATGTGGCTAGGAAGTGAATCCACTGCAATTCCCTGAGTATATGTCAGCCACAGATGTGCACCATGAAAAAAAAAACACTTCCCTGAGAGACATTCTTATGCCCTCACCTACACTGACAAGTTGGGGGCCACAGTTGGAGTTCATGGAACTAAAGAACGAGGTGCCATGCACCAGTGAAGGGTTTAGCATCAAGTCTGCCTTAGTAACTCCAGTTGGCAGGAAAAAAACTCAAAGTTCACTTTCATTGAGGCTGTTTCAGCCAGACCAGGATCTGAGCATATTTGACGTAATTCAGTTCTGTTCAAGTTATTAAATGTTTGCTATGTGGCATGCTAGCCACTATCAAATTATGCCAGTTTGGGATTCTTTCCTATTACAGAGAATTTAAAGGTTAGTAAGGGAAGAAATTTAACTTACATTTCCAACCTTTGCATTCTGTGATTTAGGGAAAGTCATTTAACCCTTCCTGAATCTCTCTCTTCTAATTTGTAAAATGTAGCTGCTCTGCTCTCTTTCCCTCATTCAATGTTGTTAAAAGGATGGAAACAGACGGTAAAGCAGAGGAAACTGCAGACACTTGTTTTTATATTAGGGCTTGGGGTTTGGGGTGAGATAGAAAGGAAAGAAGTCTTAGAAACTGGTTCAGGAATAGCAGTCTATTGTATTTCCTTAGGTAGAATATATATGTCAAGGTGGTTGGGGATGGGAGGTTAGTGAAAATTATTTGGAATACCCAAAGTGCATCTACTTCAGTGTATGAAAATCTCTTAGGATTTTTAAAGGCTGCTCACATTAGGGATCTACATTCATGTGGCAACACTTGGCTTATGGTAAGTGCTCAAATGTTAGTGTACCCAGCTCTTCTCCACCAGTCACCTTATCAGGGAAGGGAAAGTAGAAAAGACAGGAGAGCTGGTGCACCCAGATTGTTTGTACACAGTACTGTGATCAAAAGCACCAGATATGCATGATAACCCTTAACTCTGTTCTGCCTGTAAACAGCCAATGATCTGGTTAGTTGCAGCTGTTGACCCAGTGGTAGTGGAAATCTTTGTTTATTGAATTTCCAGCTTCCAATCGACTGTGCAAAGAACAACTGTGAAAATAAAAGTCGATAGTTTCTCTTTCCTTCTCTTCTCTCTCCTTATAAGAGGGATTTGGCTCCTTAGGTTGGTTATAATTTTTTTTTCCTATGAATTCAACAAAAGAACTTTTTTTCTGTTCAAAGAGAGGGACGGATGGAGCGGGTAGGAGAGGGAGAAAGGAGGGAGAGGGAGAGAAAGAATATTATAGATTGAATTGTATCTGGTAAAATTTATATGTTGCTGAGGTCTTGATTTCCCAGTGCCTCAGAATGTGACTGTATTTGGAGATAATATCTTTAAAGAAATAATCAAAAGGAAGTCTTTAGGGTAGCCACTTATTCAAAATGACTGATGTTTTAATAAAAAGAAGAAATTTGGACACAGGCAGGTGCCCACCCAGAGAAAAATTATGGGAGAAAACAGTGAGAAGGTGACCATCTTTAAGCCAAGGAGAGAGGCCTCAGAAGACATCAAACCTGCCAACTCCTGATCTTAGACCTCTACCCTCCATAACTGTGGGGAAATAAAAGTTCTGTTGTTAAAACCTACCTAGACACTGGTGTTTTGATATGGAAGCCCTGGCAAACTAATACAGTGATGGTAAGGTGCTTCCCTTAAATGGATTGGAGAGCTCTGGTTACAATGGCAGAAGAAATGGTCTGATTTCTGTATCTCCTGAGGGATACATTCTGCTATCACCTCCAGCGAGTCTAACCTTCAGCTTGGCTATCCACTAGAATGAGAGATGGAGGCACATACAGACTGCTCTTTGAGGAGGAGCCTTGGCTTAACCCTGGAAGCCCTACATGTGGTTCAGTTTCAAATGACTTGGGTAATATAATTTTCTTCCATCCTGCATTTCTTCCAGTAAAAGTAGATTCTAAGAAGGAATTCTGAGTCCTAAGAAGGGACATATTAACTAGAAATTCCAGGATCTGCCTCCAATATAAGCATTGCTTATAACCACCTCTGTTATATCAGGGATCTTTCAGTCTTGGAGAGGGCCAGGGATAAGAACTCTTGTTTTTCTGATTACACAAAACCAAGTGTATGTCTCATTACTAATTATCTATGTTATCATTATCATTTCTATACTATCATTATCATTATCACTTCTGCTATAACCTGTACAACCCCAGTACCCAGGCTCAATAAAGGAGAATGAAAAGGTGGAATTTTGTTAGTTTTGTTTTTTTGTTGTTATAGTGTAGTGGCAATTGTCGGTTTGGAGTGGTGTGTTGGACAATGAAGAGCTAGTTTGAAGTGAGATAGACCTTGAATCTAATCAAAGTTGTTTGCTATCAACAGAACTACTTGATGACTTAAATTTCTTAAGTGTTGCTTTCCTCATCCTAAATGTGGATATGGTAAATAAGCATAGTGACTGTCTTTATAAACAGGAATAAGAACACCCACTTTGTCCTATTGTTAAATAGAATGTGCACCTGTTTGGTACATAGTAATAATTCAATGAATATTAACCATTGTTATCATTCATTATGTCTACAGTCAACGTGCTCTTTGTAGTGAAGTGCATAAAGATGGATATTTATGTTGACTCCACTGCTGGGCACCATGGCTATTGCTCCTTGCCTTGGTAGCATAAGGGACGTACAGCTGAGTGGAGACTCTGAAAACTCTTTAAGATAGCAACATCAGCTGTAGATTTTAAATGAATTCAAAATAATCCTATTTGAGACCTGTAAGCTAAGGTTCTATCTAAAACACAGAGCCTTTAAGTACCAATATTAGCTTCTTCCTTCAGAAAGTGAAAGCTGACTAGTACAGAATTTGAAATAGCTTTAAATAGAGGGGCAATGGCAAGCTTGGTAAAGCAAGATACTTAAGTGATTCTACCTAGAGACTCTAACCCAGTGGGTTCTCGATCCCAGCTGTGCATCAGGTTCTCCTAAAGAATTTAAGAATCATCAATATGGGACCGCCCCCCCCCCCGCAGATTCAGATGCTCCAGGATATATTAGCATGTTTTCACAAATTCCACAGGTGAGTTTGAAGTACGTACAGACTGTATTGAGGATCATGGGTTCCAAAATGTCATGTGTTAAAAAGCTGTAATTTCTAACTTTCTTTATTTGTACTTACTTCTTTACCAGTACCACAGTTTGATATTACACAAATTCTCATCCAATCTCTGAAAATCACGAGGTTTTCATAAAGAATTCTCATTTATGTGTTCAGTATCTCTCTATATTCTTGTCTTTTAAATACGTAGTACATTTACATTAATATAGTATCATTATGAATTTTAAGACTCTCTATAAAAGTCATATAAGTAGAAACTTCTATGTAAAGTCATATGCAATAATTCCCTGATATAACCTCTGAGTTTCCTTTGTGTTCAATTTGGGGTGCATCCTGATATTTAAGTGTTCTCAAGTTGATGGTCTGAGATACAACATGACCTTGTGACCTTGTATTTCACTTTGAAGGGTCTTAGGCTGGTATTGACTTGTTTCCGTGGTGAAATGGTGTGTCCTGGGGGATTTGGCAAGTTGATGACCAAATAGAAGGATCAACTTTTGTTTTAATGACTCTACCCAACTCCTAGAAAGGTATTCTTGCTCTTTCCTGTACACTGGAAAATTAGTGATACAGCAAGGATTCAGAGCCTTTTGCTGACTGGGGACCTCCTCTTTTCATAAAACATTGAATTTTCCTTTCTCCTATTGACTTGCTGTCTGTACATAATTTCATCTCCAGAAGGAAGAAAAACAGGGAAAGCATTGAAGGTTTGAAGTTGCGAGTTTATGAAGCAGAAAGCCAATAATTGCAGAAAGTTAAATATGTTTCTGCAGATAGCAATGAGTCTATCACACTTTCCAGTATATAAGCCTAATATTATTTTCATCAGACTTCATTCTGTATTCCTCTACCTTCTTTTCAAGCTTACAAGTCCCCCTTCATTTGAAGCAAAGCTAATACTTGCAAATTCAGACTTAAACATACCTAAGTTTCTGTTATTAGTTTTAAACACAAAAAGGCCCCCACAAGATTCTGTTAAGCACCCCACTTAAACATATGCTTCATAAAAATTATTATTGGACCTAACTTCATTGAAGCAGCTCTAATGTGTGAAATAAAGTGCTTCTCACTAATATCATACAGTAATTCACTTACAACTTAATAAATTAACAAGTTTTCATTAAATGCTTATTAGGAGATAAGATCATGTATGCCACTGAGGATACAAATGAAGTTTGACATATTTCTTTGGTTGAGAATTATTCTGTTCAGAGACCAGAAAACAACTTCTGAGGAACTATTATTTCTCCCTTCTTCCTTCCCAGTGATGATATATTTTTAAGATAAAAATTGTATGATAGAACCAGTCCCCACCACTGAAGATCAAAAAGGGGATGATCCATCCAAAGATGAAAGTAAATGTTACACTAGAGATTGACAGAGAGAAGAAATGAGGAGTGTGCCTGTGTGCACACACTTGGGTTCAAGTGTGTGTTCAACAGAGAGGTGGTGATTCAGATTTTGAAATCCAAAATCCTGCAAGCGAATTCCATAGTAACCAGCATGAGGTAATGGAAAGAACAAGGTCATTAAAACCAAAGAAATCTCAGGATCAATATTGTCACTGAAATTAGCCAAGTATATTTCACTGGGCAAAATAGGAATAGCTTCAGTTTCCTCACCTTTAAATGTAGTTAATAAACCTGCCATAGATAGCCATAAAGATTCAAAAGATAACCATGCAGAAGATTCAGTATATGTTTGCCTCTTTCTTTCCCAAATCACTAAGAGCAATATTGTATGCACTATAGTACATGACAGACTTGCCACAGAATTTAAATGATGCCTTGGGAACTGTTGAACTAGAACTCTACCAAAGCAGTTTAATTCTTCCTCTCCACCCTCTCCCCTCCTCTTCCTCCTGCTTCTAACAAAGACATATTGGAAAATGTGCTTCACATTTTTACTGAAATATTTTATTAACCATTCCCCAAATGTAGAAATGGACTGTCTGAATATGTTGAAAATCTGTCAAATTCTTCCTTCTCATCTCACAAACAAACAAATTATGTTTAGATTTGCTGTTGCCCCCGCAGCAACTCAAATCACCATGAATTGAGCAGACTCCTAACGGGTGGATTTTAATGATTTATTTATGTATGCATATAATCCCTCTGTCAAATGCAGACCACATACTTGTCTGCCTGAGCTGAATTTTATTGGTATGTTTTTTTTTTTTTTCTTGCTCCTAACTCTACTGTTCAGATTTTAATTCCTGACAATGCATTAGTGCCAAATGGCACCATTAGTGCTGTTAGAGGTTGAGGTTTTTTTGGTTTTTTTTTTTTGAAATATTTAATACCTGCTGTGTCTATCCTCCAGCAAAGAGAATAATCCAATCTTCCTCATTGGCTGTGACTTCCTTCGAAGTATAGTTTTTAATTTGAGACACTTTGGGGTTGCAAAAGCAATAACAGAATTTTTAGGCTCAGTAGGATTTAGAAAGCAGGGCAAAGTTAATGTCCCTTTTTAATGTTTAAAACTGTGAGGTTCACTTTGAAGAATAAGTTTCCCCACATTATGTCTATTCTCAAAGCCCATTTAAATTACTTCAACAGCTGCAATAATAAAATGACACTGGAAAGTACCAACATGAAATACACGAGGCAAAGTAAAAGGGCAAAGTAATGAGATCAATCATGCCAAGAGGATAATGAAAGACAGAGCTTCCCAGCCTACTCAGGGAAAAAGACATGGGAGAAGATATTTATAGCACAATGCAAGAAATGTTGATAGAATTTTGCACAAGGTGCTGTGGGCAAATGGAAAGAGGAAACTTATTGTTGTAGAAACAGAAGAGGGATAGGAAGAGAAGGTTTTATTTAAATCTATGTGGCCTTCAGAACAACAGATTTCCCAGTGGAATGCAAAAGCATTTGGACTGCCCTTTTAAATGTATGGCATAAGCCCCTGACCTTCAGCCATCTAATTCAAAGGAAATACTAAACAGTGTATTTCTCTATTTCCCTGAAGTAGCTCATTAGTCACGCCACATATGTAGAAATGGATGGTGTACGCATGTTACAAATCTGTGACATTCCAAAAAGGTAGGTGGACCATGGCAGCTGAATATCTGGAAGAAGATGTGGGAAGTGTCCTCACTCTTCCCCAGGACTGGATGGAGAATGAGAAAAGGCTCAGAAACATCAAGCACAATTTATCCCGAGGGTGAAATTCTTCTCCTTGGCAGCTTTGCCCGGGATAAGTGCTGAGTGGAGAGAAAAAAATAATGGCACAGGAATTCCTATCCAAATCAGGCTGCAGACTGGCTCTTCAAAGAGTCTAGATATATGCATCAGCACAGAAAGGAAAAAAAAAAAAAAAAGCTTTTATGGCTTAAAGGATACAAGTCCTTTAAATCTAACAGTCCAAGAATTCATCTTAAAAATATGTGGGTAGTTTTTTCCAGCGCCTCATTTTTCTCACTGCACTATATTTTATAAGGCAACTAAAATAAGTGAGTTAGAAGTACAAGCATTGAAGAATTTAATTTTCACTAAGTTAAAGTCAAAATCATGATTTTTCAATTGAGAGTAGTTTTTAAAATTGGGGATAATGAAGTTAAAAAAAAAAAAAAAACTTCACCAAGCATAAAAAAAAATGTTAAGATTTTGACAATTGATATGCTTCTAGAAAATAACTCTTCTTCTGTTTCTATGCCCTGAAGACAGTGTTTCCTTCTGGAAAAGAAAGAACAGAGTATTTGGAGACACACAGTACTCTCTAGTTCCAAACACTGGCTCTTTCAGTTCCTGAGTTGGTAGCTAACATTTATTGAGAGATTACTATGTGCCAAGGGCAGTTCTAAGTTCTTTACACACAGTGTTGGGAGAGCTATTATAATACAGACATCCAAAGGGTAATAGGCTCAGCAAGATCTAGAATTTCCTTTTTCACATAGTAACACAGAGGTCTATAGACTGATCAGGGTCAGTATAGGGGCAAGGGTGCAGATGCACTTCTCCATGTGGTGTTGTTACCCATCATGTCTGATTTGTCCTTGAAAGAGTGCTCATTCTGTCACCCAGAATTTAGTCATATAAACAGTGTTCCCTATGGGGCAGGACAAGTATCTAGACTCTGCTCCAGTTGCCCTATCCTCTGCTAAAATGTGGGTCATGTTACCACCACATGGTATGATTGCTGGAACTTCCATTCCTATGAGTTACTATTTGAATGGTGACCTCCAAAGCTGACCCCCAAATCCAAGTTTGAGGACCAGAGTAGGAATCACCAGGACAAAAGTTTTCCCCTATTCATTTATACATGGAAATGAAAAATTTAGTTAGATAATGCAAGCAGGATGCAAATAAAGCATCATGTTCCATTTTATAGTTTTAAGAGAGAGGCATATCATTGTAACTGCTTGGAGTTCGAGAATGGATATAGGGAAACATTATGACTCTCAACATATTAGCTTATTTAATTCTCAAGAAAACTATCAATGTGTCTTCATTCCTACAGACTGTTCACTCACAGTGTTGTGAAAAATCACTGCATCATGACCCAACAGAGCAGGACATTCAGGTTATCTGATACATAACTTGTGTAATGAATTACCCCTCCATTTCCCCTCTAACTCTGATCCTCATATTACAGTTATTACTACAGGAATTAGAGCTGGTGGATACATCAGCATTAAGATCCTGTTGTGTTCAGGGATCTAGGTAGTATTTGATTGTTTTATTTGTTTGCTTCAGCCAGGGAGTAGGGTGGCTTAATTCGTGGAGTTTCTGCTGGAGTTTTCTAAACTCCAAAGGCGGCCCTTTCTTCAGCTTCAACTTTGCCTGATATTTTTGCTTCTAGTGATCCATGATGCTGCTCTATTTTGGGGTGTGTTTTCCATAATTGAATCTGACTGCTTATATTGCAACCCTCCCACATCTCATAACTTCTGAAGCTCAGTTGTATTGCCCAGATTTGTAATCTTGCTGACTGTTGATGAGAGATGAAAATGGTTTCTGTCATCTTCGGGTAAGGTCACACATTTTGCTACCCCACTGAAGAATGGACCAAGCTGCCATTCTCTCCTCTCCAAAAAATGTGTCAACCCCAACAAATGGCCTTCCCTTCATAATCCTCATCTAAATGCTGTTTGAATACTTTATCATCAGAAACAAACAAATAAAAAATCATAGTAAAGTTTAATTTTTTTCTTCTCTTTTTACCACTAGCATTTAGTGATTGCTTTTTTTTCTTTCTAAATTTGCTATGTGTTTTTAAACAATATTACATTTTTTAATGTATTTTGTTAATAGTTTTGTGTATGCTGTACATTTTGCATTTCTTTTAGACTTTTTTGTTTGGGGAACAAGGCACAATAAATTTTTAAAAGTAATAGTTTACGGGTAGAAGAAGAAAGATAAATGTCAAAGGTTGGTTATTAGTGGGTTATTCTATTCCTGTGTATTATTTTCAATTCATAATTTGGTTACTCCAATGATGGTCTCTGATACTGTTCCCTGTGCACTCTCAGGAAAGATTTTGGGGCAGCTTTTATTCCTATAGATCATTTGCCTTCTTGGAAAACAGGATACTTTTGCAGGAAGGGTATATGAATAAAGTGCAGGCTGAAAGGCATTTGCTTTTCTAAAACTCCAACACTCTACTGGTAGGCTAAGAGACCCTGGGCAAGTCAGTCTACTTTCTTTGTTACCTTATTTGAAAATTAGGGACGGCAATTGGATTCAACTTTAAGAGGTGTTATGGGGATGACAGAGATGAATGTATATTTTTTGTTTGACACATGGTAAGCATCTTATACAGCTTAGGTATTCATCTTTTTTTCCATCATCATCTTCCTGTGGCCTTGATTAATAATATTTCTGTTATTCCTTACAATGATGAATTGGTTTCTCGATGTATTGATTAGTTGACATTAGAGAAGTCCAGCTGTAGCAAGTGAAATACTCTTTTGCTTCATCCACTTTGATCTGATCTGGACAGGTGGTAAAGAAGTAAAGAGTAGTTTGAAGAAGATTCCAGAAGGTTTTTTTTCTTTTCTTTTCCTTTTTTTTTTTTTTCTTGTACCTCTATAGATGAAAAACTAAAGAAAACTCAGGGTAGGATGAAAACTTTCCTGAGATTTTTGCCATTTTCCACGTATGTATGATAAGTTAACTGGTCATGAAATGTGATTGTATATTTTCTATATAATAGCTTTTTGCAAGAAGCTGACATGGTACAAAAAGAATATGGCAATTGCTTCTAGGGATCTTAAGATTTAGTAGATTCCAAAAGACTAACACATATGAAATGAATTGTACATATATATGCACATACATAGCATCAGAGTTAGATAGCTCAAATAATTACCACTCTCCAGAAATACATTGGGAAAACTGAGAACCAATAAGGGTTGGAATACTTGCAGAGTCTAGACAGAAATTATTCTTCAGGTAGAATTTTGACTTTCCCAACTTGAAGCTGTGGCTGATGTGAATTCATACAAGCATCTGAACATTTATATTGGATCCAAATCCAAGTTTGAGGACCAGAGTAGGAATCACCAGGACAAAAGTTTTCCCCTATTCATTTATACATGGAAATGAAAAATTTAGTTAGATAATGCAAGCAGGATGCAAATAAAGCATCATGTTCCATTTTATAGTTTTAAGAGAGAGGCATATCATAGTAATATTTAACTGTGCAGAGAGCTCCTTTGTAATTCTAGAATTTTGAGGGGCTAATTATATTATAGAACCATGTGCTCTGTGGATGTTCCACCCTGAGCCTTCGGCGATACTTATCTCTATGGGCTTTTAAAAAGCAAGGAAATTTATTTTCACATAGAACAAGGAGTCCATTGAGAGAGTACTTCTGGCTTATCTCACTTTGTGGTTTATCTCACTACATCAACAGTTGCATCCTGAAATCTTCCCATCATTTCTTTTCACTGTTCTTCATTTGCCACCTTTGTCTTTAAGCAAACTAAACCTGTGGTCACAAAAATTTATAATAGTCATAGTTGTCAAATTCAGACCTAGTTCAGGTGAGAAGGACCTCTTTATGAAGTCTTTATTTTATTTGTTGGTTTGTTGTTGGTTTGTTTGTTTCAGTACTCTGAGCTTTGTTTCAGTACCACTGAGCTTCACTTCCAATCACTTTCATTTTTTAAAAAAAAATTTTATTATTGATTTATTTACTCACTTGAGATAGTCCTGCTAAGTTGCCCAGACTGGTTTCAAATTTGTATTCCTCTTGCCGCAGATTCCCCAGTAGCTGGGATTACAGGTGTGCACCACTGCACCTGGCTGCTTCTTCAAGTCTTTAAGGGAAATATTCTCAGAAATCCCCACAAAATCATTCTTTAGGTTTCCTTGGCTAGAAATCTATACCCAAAACCAATCACCAAAAAAGGAAATGAAACAACCGTAATTATCTCAGATGAGTCAGGACCTACCTTTTGGGATTGTCCTCAGAAGCTTCTCCAAAAACGTGACTACATGGAGGAGAGTAAATGCCTGAATATAACTGGGTTTGCACAGGAATCAGAAAGAATGTGGATTAGGATGCAAATTTTTAAATATCAATGGTGTCTATTACCCTTGACATATAATAAGTACTCATAGGTTCTTGTATCTTTATATTTGGCATATAGTAAATATGCTTATGCTCTTATTTTTATTGAAGGAAAGAAGAGAAAAAAGGAGAGGAGAGAGATTAAAGGAAGAGAGAGAATGGAAATTCTTGTGTAATGTTTATTTAGTCTTTTCTACTCAGCCAATAGAACTTGGTTTTCTTCTGTTAATTCCGGATAGAACACAGTCATCATATCATTGGGCCAAGCATTAGAATCATATTGTCAGAAACTGATTAGCATTGGGTGCCCACTGCTTCTTTCTTGGCAAGGGGTCAATTTATTGCAGTAATGCATTAAATAACCCTTCAAAATACAAGAGCCAAAAAAGCAATGTCCTTTGGAACTAACACTCTTAAATCAGTAACTAAATTAATGGAAAGTGCCTGCACTAATGAAATAAAACATCAAGACTTTGGCAGGAGGTGATTGGCAGAAACGCTCCATGGCTTGATACATCTGTCTCCTGAAGACATAAGTGGATTTCTCCTTGTAAAAGAGAATGAATAACTGTGGCTGAAGCTAAAGCTGTAGTCTCAGGAAATGACTTCCTACTTTCTGCCAGGGTACCTAGGAGCACATTTCTCAGCCTGATATATTTGAGCCTTTTTCTAAATTAAGATTCTGGCTATGAAGCTTGGAAAGATTGCACATCTGCAGTTGTGAGTGCTGTGAGCTAAGGGAAGTAAGAAAGAGATGATATGACAAATGGGTATGGTCTCTTTCTCCTGAATTTGTAAGGATTTAGGAGTTGTCGTTGTACAGTTATGGATAGGTTGACTTATGAAGTTCTCTTTATTCCTTCATTCAATGATTTTTTTATTCATTCATTCATACATTTATATGACTTCTTAAGAAGCTGATCTTTTTCAGACACACTTAAGTGATAGACTGTTGGAGGTGAAGGGAGGCCAAGGTCCTGGGTTTGAGTCATGTGCAGGTCCATGAAGGAAGCAAGGAGATCTATGTGATTCTGCCAAGATCCCCTCTATACACTTGCATCCTAGCACTCCCACAACTCGGCAGGTCTAATATCATAATCTGAATATGGAGGTTCGGAAACTGTGCAGCCTGTTAAATGGGACTCTCGTGGTTGATGAGGTTCCTGGCTTTTGAAATCAAGAATATCCTATCCCAGAACTCGAATCTTGGCACAGTGAAGGAACTTGTTCTCTCCCCTAAGCACCGATTTACCCACAACTACAAGAATCATACATCTCAGAGCAGAATTCAGCTGGTGTTAGTAGTAGAAATATATATGCAGAAATATTAGAATAGTGTTTAAGGAATGAGTAAATAGACTCTGAAGGAAAGCCTTTGCAACTTTTCTAGAAGTAAAAGAAAAAAAATGAATTTGGTATATTTATGATATTAAATTTATTTTCTGCAAAATATTTTAACTTCCCCTTAAGATTTAGCTATCTCCCATACAAGAGAGATTGCCAGACGACCTTGGTATCAATGAGGTTTTGCCCAAATATTTTGTATTTGAGTAAGCAGATTATTGTTAATTGTTTCTCAAGTGCTCAATAAGCACAGTGACATCATAGGGAAGAGTCTACTCTTCATTGTTTGAGTGAAGAGGCTGAGGTTGAGAGAGGCCCAAGGGCTTCGTAAACTCAAATAGCCTGAGAGAAGTGCATTCAACCTTTCTCCATTATGTCTAGACACTATTTGGGTTAACCATTTTGGGCCTGTGTAAATTACTCTGCATGATCATTTTATTTAAAAAAAAAAAATCTTTCTCAGAAATTGTGTGAATTTCATGGATATTGAGTGGTAGGACAGGTACCTGAGAATTTCCATATTTATCACTTTTGCTTTGTTGACCCTTCAGAATAATTGTTACCACACATGTGAAATAATGAGACCAACCAATCATTTACTGGAACCTCCCAAGCTGTGAGCCAAAATAAACCCTTTCTCTTAATAAGTTAGTTGTCTCGGGTATTTCATTATGGTGACAGAAAGCTGACTGATAAATTCTATGAAATGTTATACATGTGGATATATGTATGCACACTATATAATTCAACTGATTTTATGGTATCATTCACTCTTTGGGAAAAGACTTGTATAACCAAATCTAAAAGTGATATGGCAATAAAAACTTCAAACATTGATCTATGATTTCTTTTTTTCATTACCCTTGACAATATGAGATATAGGCTAATAAATTTGAAATAAATTTGTAAATAAGAAACAAATGGTTCAAACTCTTCTGCCCCACCTTTCCATTCTGCTCCCTCTCCAATCCATGCATCACCATGCTTAATTCAGAATCTCAAGGTCTTTGATCTGTCTGCACTATCTTCCATCAAAGTCTACTTTCAAATACTTATTTTATCCAAAGTGTAAATGACTAACACAATTGCATTTTATTAGTCTTGCCTACTTTTCAGTAAAAATTGTGACAAAATCTAAAAAAAAAATACATATATGTATATATTTTCCTTGGCAAATCTTGATGGCCATTTGGGGCTTCCTTGGCATTGCCACTCATGGCTGGAAACACATCCAACATCCAAGTGTCATGCTAATGAGTATCAGAAGGTTCAGAAAGGTTTGTATTTGAATTATGGTAGCTGACAGCTATTTGTGGTATCTACTTTAAAGATAAGATCCAGAGAAATAGAATTTTTCCTGTGATTTGATAATCTGCTTTTAAGATTAATATAGGAGGAAAAGAGCATGTATTTTACTATGAAAAGTTATACGGTGGGAATGAACTCTTTATAATGTAGCAGGGACCTCAAAGTAATAACATAGTGTGATATGCACTTACAGATATTAACTTAATTAATTTTTTAAAATAATACAATGAAAAGCCTCATTGTTATCCTACTTTGTCATTAAAAAACTGAGACACAAGGGTTGAAGGTGTAACTTAGTGATAGGACACCTGCCTAGCCAACACGAGGCCCTGGGTTCAATACAAAGCACAACCCAAAACAGGAAAACAAACAAACAAAAACCCAGACAGAGAAAGTTGTAATGACTCACAAGGAATTCTGCAGGTGATTCAGGTCAGATCCAGGAATTAGTTCCAAACCAATGAGTCCCAAAGCTTTCGATTTTCTTACTTTCATATATCTTATTATCTCCATTGCAATTATCTTTTGGGGATATTGCACATCTTGAGTGTTAAGAATGATAATACAAATATCAGTGCATTTCCTTCATTTCTCTTACAAAGACCAAACCATGTTCACCCAAATCCTTTACAGAGACAAATGCAAAACATGCAATGGTGGAAGTCATCTGTATATCGATCATCTCATTTAATCACCACAAATATTTTTGAAGTAATTATTCTCACTATATGAGTAACAGACTCATTAAAATTGAGTAATAAACCTCAGGTCCCTCAGCTATGAAGTATTAGTCCTGTAACTCAAAATAAAATGTGTTGGCTTCTAAACCAGCTCAGTATGCCACCTGCCACTTTGCTTGATATTTAGCCCAAATGACAAGTAAACAAACAAATGTGGGATCTAGAGAGCGACAGGATACATACTCCTCTATTATAGAGTCAAACATATTCCAGAGACTGACACTCTTCTACAACTCACAATATTCCCTTGTCCAGGAGTAGCCTTAGATATTTGGACAAAGGAGAAGAGTAGACAATCTATACACCATGCATGTATTGAGGAATTGCCACAATCTGTATAAATGCCAAATGGGGTGATCATTTGAGGATTCAGTAAAATTTCTTGTCATCCAAAATTCTTCTCTTTCCAATATCATGGATATCTCAAAAACTTCACCCAGGCTCGTGAATATGTCTGTACAAAGCGATTCATTTGTCATGGGGAGAGACTGAGCACTTGGGAAGATGATCCTATAGTCTCCGATTTCTCAAAATGAAAGTACTGGTGTTTAGTAAAGTGATATGCCTATATAAAAGTGCTTTTATAGAGTACATTGTCTAGATGAATAAATATAAAACATGCCATATGTTTTAATATATGGATTACATAAGGCTTTTGATTGTTTTACTTTCATATCATATAATCTCTATTGCAACTATAGAGGAATTTTCCATTTTATGGATTAAAGGTCAGAGGAATAAGTAAAATTGATCTTAAGACCACCTTTATGAGCGGCTCCATTTTATCTTTTCAAATCATTTCTGTTCCATGCAAAAACCCTGAATGAAGGCAAAATGCAGCAAATCTTTTCAGCAGGGGGTTTTTATTATTTGTCTTCTCTTGGAAACCTAAATCAATACTTGACCTTTTCACACCCTGTCAAGATAAAATGGAGTCTGTTAGTGCTGACTTGGAGCTATAAAGTATCGGTTAAAATCCATTTGTCTTGAGAGCTCTGTCTCTTGAGATCTCCTTTGGGATATCCATGTGTGAATGTTAGGTGGATGTATATATCTATGTATATTAAGTGTGTATGATGTGGATATATGTATGCATGTGTTAAGTATATTAGGTGGATGTAAGGATATATCTATATGTGTGTGTTAAGTGTTTGTCGGTGGATACAGGTATGCATATTGTACCTATAGATCTTAAGAGTGCATGTGAGACCTAGATATATGTATTTTTGTACTGTGTGTTAAGTGTGTGTTAGGAGGATGCATGCATGTGTTTATGTATTAAGAGTGTTTGTCATGAACACATGTATGTCTATATAGGCATGTGTTTTATGTATATGTACATAGATGTGTATGTGTGTCGGGTATGATGTGGATATATACCTGTGTGTATATGTGTATGTGTTAAGTGTGTGTGTGTGTGTGTGTGTGTGTGTGTGTAGGCATGTACGACACTTCTTTAGGTGATCAGCCCATTCCTGGTCAGCAACATCACTACCATCACTACATGTTGCTTCTCACAAAGCCTTTGCCTGTATCATGTCCATACATAAAGGGAGATAAGTACATAGGCTGTATGTGCAAGCTCATGAAAGCTCAAAGAAGATAGGTCAAAGTGTCTGATGAGAAACAAGGTCCGAGGATAAGTGCCCCTCCCAACACTGAAATCCCAGGTACACCTAGAGGGCAGAGGCCAGAGGACTCTGTGGTCTGTGTGTGTGTCACTACACAAACATTGCAGTGGAAAGAGCAGGAAGTGCCTTGCTTGCCAATGCATCCTAAGGACTGAAATTTGTGAAAGGCATGATGTAAGCTATTTTAAATTAAAACGATTGGAGACAAGAGTGTCTTTGGTGTGATCAGAAGAAAGAAGACACTTTGATGCAAAATAAGAAGGTGAAGGTGCTGTTTCTCTGTTTGTTTCTTATCTCAGGTGTGCAGGCCCCTTGACCTCTGAATTGAATAGCTCTACAAATGGAATTGCTTTTTGGTTATTTTTACTTTCCTTTGAGCAAACCTTTGGGGCCTGGGACTTGGGGGGAAGAGTCAGAGTCAGAGAGCGTGGAGTTTTGGAAATATCTCTGTAGGTTTGTGTCTAAATGTGACTGATATGCAGAAGACTGGAAACAGTGGGAACTGCTGTGGACTCAGTTATTATCAGAGAAGAGTCAGTGGATGAATTTTGCCTCACCCACTGAATATAGTTAAATGACATCACATAGTTTCTTACTGTCCTGATATTTAATTAACTCCTTTTTATAAGAACCAGAATAATACCTACCTCATAATATTATAGTTCATAATCTTACATGAAAAGTAACTAATTTATTTAAAACTGAAAAGATGCAACCATTAAAAATTAACCGCTAAAATAAGGGTCCTTTATAATTTTTATAAGAGATTATACAATTTCTAAGTGACTTTTATGACTGTTTAAGAGGAGCTGGTCTTGTTTTTGAACTTCATCCTCACAAATGATTTAGTCTTACCAAATGTATTACTAGTATTTGTAGCATCCTCTGGGAGTAAAAGAATCTTTGTGGATTCAAAACTCCCTAAACATGAAAAGAAAAGTCTATTTCAGTTTTCAATTTTTAATTAAAACATCAGCTCTGGAAATAAATAAAGACATGCAGGTCCTGTTCACTTCTGAGGTGAGAAAAAGTCTTTCATCACAATCTGGCATGAAGATCCCAGTGGTTCTGGTTTTCAGTCCAAATAAAGGGTTAACTAGTTATAGAAATCTGCAAAATTAGATGACTTTGAACTGTTCTGCACTAAATTGGGAAGAGGTGAATATCTTATCAGGGAAAAAAGACAATATCAAATTAGCTGTGCTACTTTATTGAATCAACTCTGATTTTGAAATTTCAAAACAAATATCTCTGTTTTCATAAGTGGGTCTTTGAGGAAAAAAAAGTTAAGAGATTCATGAAGCTTTTTTATTGATCAGATCATTTAGATATTGTGTATATAGAGATATGAAATTACTCTTATCTAGTTTTCTAAAAGCAGTTTCCAAGACAAGGTCATTATTTATGTGTGTGTGTGTGTGTGTGTGTACAAGTACGTGTACACACTAACATATATATTTCATAAATATATATTTCATAAATGAAATATCTATATTTTATTAAATATAGAAACAATATTATTTTCTTTCACTCAAATCCAACAACTTTTTAGCTCACTTTCTTAGACCATGTAGTGTAGTTTAGCAGTCACCTGTTTTTGCTTTTGAATGAGATGTGATTTCAGTATATTTTGTAATCTGTAGTATTATAACTGAGTAATAAGACTAATTTAATACAACCATCAGACTAATCGTCTATTTGCTTTGGGCCTGATACTCTTGGATTTATATGATGGGGAGAAAACAAAAAAGAAAAAGAAAAAGCTGTCTCCACCCTTGGGAGTACTATGATGTGAAGCAATAGTTCTTAACTGGGGGTAACTTTTCCCTCCCCTTAGGGAATAGTATCTAGAGACATACTCGATTTCACAGTCAAAGAAGAGTTGCTACTATTGTCCAGTAATCAGAGACTAAGAACACTACTAAACATCTCACAGCACAGAAGACAATCCTACATATATATATATAGTACAAAAAGTCAAAGAATGTCAAGTTTGAAAACTTAGTCTACAAGGTGATAAATATACAATGCATTGTGATAAGTGATATTCTAGGGGTGTGACTGATATGCTGGGGGAACTCATAGAAGGAAGGTGCTGAAAAAACCTTTGTGGATGAAGTTCATCTGCACTTGACCCAGAGCAGTGAAGCTGCTTGAGCCAGGAGTGAGAAAGGCAAAGGGGCATTCAAGGTAGAGGTGCAAAGACAGGTAAGCACTAAAAAATAACTATGCCCCAAGGCTATTTGTACTTACCATGGAGGTGGCATGGACTCATGGTTACTTACAAATCAAGTTAATATAACTCTATATAGAAAGGTGTTTTTTTTTAAATGTGAATTTTATATTACATATGTAAAACCTTGTAAGAGAAGAGACATAAAATCATTTTATACTACAAGAAGGAAGCTTTCCAGCTCCATGGTTTCAGTTGCCCTACAGTAAAATCATTCTATCTGCAGATTGACTTAATGCTCCCAAGTTTCCTGGGCTGCAACTCTGGGAAAGGGCTTTTAACAAACAGAGCCATGTAGAAGACGACATGATCGCTACACTTAGAACTGGACAAAGAATGTCAAGATCTTCCAAAGCTTTTCGGATGGGGGAAAAAGACAGACAAAAACAATCTCTTCCTTAGCTCCCAGGTCCAGCAGCATGAATTCTAGAAAGCCCATCTCAAGAGCCTGGACTTCTTGTGATTTTTGATAAGTCATAGAATCTCTTTATACTTCTACTTTCTTCTTCATTAATTGGATCTAATCATATCATATCTATATCATGTCATTCATTTGAAAATTAAATATCACAATTTATAGCCTGACATGCTGCAGGTTCTCAATATTAGTTCATTTAGTTTTCCCACGGAGGTATAAAAGCCTGGGGATTTGTTTAAAGACAAAACAAAACAAAACAAACAAACAACAGTCCGTTTGTGTTGTGGTGATGCTATAGGAAGGATTCTAGCCTTCCTGGATGGCAGAGAAGACAGGGCAAAGGATAGCTTTTCAATAGGAAAATGCCAAGTGCTGTGGGCAGATAATGAGGTTGTTTAAGAACCATTCAATTAACAAAATGAAGCAAGTGTGGTACACTCAGTGGGTGCTCTGAAGATGTCTTTTGAAATGTTGATGCCCACGGCAGGCCTAATTTAAAAAGATCCATATTTAAATTAGTAAAGGAATGAGAACAGGAAGGAGTTATGGGTTCCAGGTGGGTAGAGTTGAAAGTAAGCAAAGAGGAATTACTTCAGTTTCTCCAATGATTAAAAGACAACCATAAATTTTACTTGGGAAAACAGCCTCCCTTAATCTTCACTGAGTAGTGGGTATTTTCTCTATTTGCTGTCTGAATTCATTCAGACTCCTGATAAGTCATGGTAGAAAGGACAAACAGATTATTGTCTACTTTCTTTGTGCACAAATACTAGGAGGAATATAAATGAATATTTTATATATATATATACATATATATACATACATATATATATGTACACACACACACACACACACACACACACATACCTTATATTTCTGATGGTTTTTTTAGTTTAAAATTATATTTATAGTAAATTTTATCATGAAGAAAATACATGATTTTAAAAAGATGATACTTTTACTTATAGCCTCTTTTTTGAACAGTAATTTGAAAGTTCAAACCAGAATTTTTAAAAACAAAACAAACAAGCAAAAAAGAAGACATAACTTGTTCCTTTTAGTATCTTTTTCTCTGGTACAAATACTGGAGTTGAGAGAGCCCACACACTTCTGTTCCTGATTCTTCTACTAAAAGATGAGATGACTTGCATCACAGCTAGGTTAGGAGATGAATCTGTCATGTATGTCGCCTCATCCTGTAATACAAGGGCATGTGAGCACTAGAGGGTTCTTGTCTCCTATACCCAGGAGTCTGATGATGGAGGGTGAGAATTCAGTAGTGGATTGATGAGAAGCAAGCAAGGAAAACTCCTGCAACATGGGAGGGGGTCCCAACATGGTGGCTCTTTGTCTTCGGGTTTTTATGCTGTTTTGATGATGAACTAACCTTCATTGAAGAGTCTTTCTTGATAGCTCTTTCTCTGATTCAATTTCTTGTTCCCAGAAAGGGATGGTTTAATGTTTGAGAACCTGAGTTTGTCCTGTACATACTTGTTCCTTAAAGCAAAAGAATTGCTTGGGTTCAAGATACTTGTTATGGGTTGCTGACATTAGAGTAGTCAAGAAAGCCTGGGGCAACAACAGAATGTATGGGCACCTAAGTGTGAGTGGGACCTTCTAGTCAGGCAGCCCCACACAATGAAACAAACAGGCCAAAAAAACAAAACACAACAAAAAAAAGAAAACAGGCTTTAACTTAGAGTTTTAATATGGGGTTGTAGGATCCAATTCTCTGAGGTTCCCATTTCTCCTGCATCAATAGAAGTATCTAAACAAAATGCCGTCTCCCTTAATCAATACCAAAAGTAAGTACTAAATCAAAACTCTGCAGAGTTGACCAAAAACATAATAATGAATATTTGGATATATGGAAAATGTATGAACCGATTTTATTTATTATTTTTTCTTTTTTCTCCCCTGACAATTGCAATACAGTCAGGAACTTAAAAAAATGAATAGCTTGTACATAACAACAACATAAATTAGCAGTTTAAAAATATATAGATTTATAACAGTGGTATAATATAAAATATAGTTAAAATAATAACTATACAATATACCTGTATTGAACACTAACCCAAAGCAGTGCTACTTTCAGAATTTTATTTAATACTAAAACAACACTATGAAAGAGACATTATTGTTATCCACATTCGACAAGTAAGGAGAATAATCCTTAGAATAGATTAATAATGTGATTGGATTCTTGGTGCCAGAGATGGTGGTAAAATCAATTTGATTGTTCCACAAACCTGCTATTTCTTTCAGTGAAATAGATTGAAATGGGCTAGAGTAGAACAGAAAACTATTAAATTGCATTGCTTGTTGTAAAGTTTGATTGATGAAACTTTCCTTAGAGTTTTTAGGATGTAGAAAACAAAGAGGTAGGTAGGGGAATGTGAGTTGTGTTGTAGTTGTTAAATGGATTTCTTACGACAAACAGAACACAAAATTTTGCTCCAGAAATTTTGGAGCAACAGCACTAGCGGAGATTGTGGCCCACACTGTCCCAATATCGTTATTATATAATCTAAACAGAATGAATATATATTATTATTTTGCGTGTTCTTTATTGACTCAGAATATTTAAAGACCAGAAAGAATGATCACCATCTTGATCACCATCTCAGCCAGTTCCCTTGAGCTATATAACAAGAACAGAGGTCTGAATGGACTAGTATTCTAATCCAAGGTGGCACAACTAAATGAGTGGCATATTGTGAAGTCCTGATTAAGTAGTCTACTACCGTTAGGTGCTTGCTTTTTTTTCCTTTCCTTTTTGTTTCCTAGAAGTTGAAGATCATATTAATAAAGCATCAGAAATACCCAGTTGCAGGTTGTCAAACACTACTCCTTGACTATTACATCTATACCATGTGGGCCTCCCATCACAATTAAATTACAGAAGTGACGATTTACTAAGTGCTTCTTTGGCAAAACACTATTGTTTAGGTTTAAGCCAAGCTTCTTACTGTTTTGGCCTTCTATTACAGATAAAAAGAAAGATACTTATCCCTAAAAAATGTATTCCTAAAAAAAAAAAAAATAGGCTAAAAGTCTAAAAGAGTTTTCAACTAAAATGGACACTGTATTGATAAGAGAAAGTAAAGGTAACTTTGATTTAGAGGAGAATTAAGTAAAGGAATTGTGGAAGAAATGAATTTTAGTACACTTAAGTGATCTCAATATATGGCCAAGATTATTTAACATTTGGTGAATTTCAGCCTGCTTTCTAGATGAATGGATGAGAAAATCAAGATTGTCACAACAAAGATCATAAGCAAAGAGGTTGAAGAATGAAATATTTAAATGTTGAATGACTCTTTAGGAATCCACTGATATTATAATGCTATTTTGTTCTAGTTGTTTAGGAGCTTCTAAGTAATTTATACAGTTATTCCAATGAGCATATGTTAAGAAATCGAGGTACATTGGCATATGTCACTATCTCTCATGCAAGCCAAAAATTAATACCTTGAGGTTGAATTGTACCTCTTCCTTTAAAACTATTCAAATACTTGCTGTCAGCCCATAAAGCTCTCTCTTTTTAAGAATTTCTAGCATGCACCTTGCTGCATTGCATTTAGCATTTAAATATTATCCTGACTTTTTAAAACAAATTTCTGTTTCTGCATCTATGCTCCATAAACAGATTGTAAATTTCTAGCTGCTATTGACTTTTTCTGATAACATTCCCCGTTCTTTGTCCTTGCTACATGATGAGTACACATTTGGTAATCAGTTTATTGATACAAGTTTCCTATGTATAGCTAGAAAATAATTAAATTAACTCATCAAATTTTCTTGCTTTCCTAGGTATTAAGTACAGTATGTCAATTACTACAGCTATCTATGTCTTTGGTCCACTTTGTACTAGTTTTTAAAGTGTCTGTGGCAGATAGCAACTCTTACCTCCACTTCCACAAGTCAGAAAACTGTACCAAACACACTGTCTGTGCTTAATTAAATGGAAATTGCATGAATTAAAAAATAAAAGTAATCAAACATTGCTAAAATTGAAAAATATCTGTCTAGTTCCTAGTGCAAAATTTTGTGTTTTTTTTTTTCATATCTATTGGGACAAAAACTATTTTAAAAATCTATCTTGCTGTCATTATATGACCATATAATACAAAGCAATGGATGAGAGATCCTGTTATTCTAGAATCCACATTCACATAAATTGACATTGATTTTTATGGTAATATTGGAGATAGCCTTAATTAATTATAAAGACACATAACAGTGCCTTTATTGCAAAAAGAAAGAAATATATGTTTATTTGTCATGTATACCACAAGAAGTTTCAAAGGATAAAATGTTTTAAAAATTTGTTAAAAAACTTTTTTTTTTCTCTTTTATCCTTCTCTGTTCTCTTTTTACTTAAAAGAGGAGGAGAATGGAAACATTTTATTAATTGCTTCTTTTAATGAAGGTTTTGGGTGTTTTGGACTTGTTTCCTTCTCTCTAATTTAGATTGGCAAGTATGAAAGCAAAATTTTGCTACCTTGATTATTTCATTAGAATGTAAAAAGGATAATTGATGGGTGTTTACCAGACTTTAAAATCAAAGGTGCTGGGCCTGAGGCATTTATCTGTGGTTAGTATGAATCACAATAATATTAATAGCACATAATAGTGTCACTGGTCAGGAGTTTCTTGAGAAGTGGGAACTCCATTCAGGACCAGTGGGTTCCATAGCTTATGTATAAGGAATTCCAGCATTTGCCAGTCAGAAGTATAGACAGTGGTTTATTTAGGGAAGTAGGTAAACATTCAAGGAAAATTGCACACAATCAATATTTATTGGGGTGGGGAGTTAATTAAAAATACACAGGTAGATTTGTAGTTTTTCCAGGAATTAGGGAGTGACAGGTCTGGAAAAGTCAAGTCAAACTTCTGAATTACAATCTGATTTCCTTGTCCTTCCATGTCTCCTTTCTACTTATTTCCTCTATTGTACCTCAATAATAGTAATAATAGTAATTATTAAGAGCCCTAGTTAATTTTATTTGTTGCTTTCTGGTGTCTCATACTGGGCTCAGTTCACTAAATATTGTCTAATTTATTTCTCATGCTTTCCCTGTGTAACAGTTTCCATTACTATAGGAAAGGAAGATGGACACTTTTCTTAAGGTTAATAATACCTAATATGTTATGAATGAGGATTCTATGAACTTGTAGTTTAATAAGAATGAAAATGAAGAAACAGGGGTGAGGTTGTGTCTCAGTGGTAGAGCAGTCGCCTAGCACATGTGAAGCACTGGGTTCTGTCCTCTTTATCACATAAAAATAAATAACTAAAATAAAGGTATCTTGTCCATCTACAACTAAGAAAATTTTTTAAATGAAAAGGCATACATATATTGCTTGTAAATTAGAATATAATAAATACTCCGAGAGACACATATATTTTCTTTAAGGTTGTTCAATTTCCCCTTACTGATTTAGTCAATTTGTGCTACTATATTCTTAATATTCATAATATTCTTTTGATTACAGAATTTCAATGTTTAGCTTTTCCACTATCTTCATCCACTGCTAATATCAATAATATTAGTAACTTCCCTGAAACAGGCTTCAGCAGAGGTCTGTTACTGAAGATCTTTGGCAGCAAGCTACAGCCCTTCAGGCAGGGGGTATCTGCTATAGATGAAAGTTGAACCAAATTGTTTCCCTGTACTATCCATAAACAGTTTTAGCTAATATAACCAATTAACATTTGTTATCAATGGTTTTCAAGAAGTTGATCCATCTCTGAATTGACTCTTTGGTTCCATTCCATTTCCATGTCTCTTTTAGGGGGAGAGGAGGAGGCTTAACATTGCAATGTTTCTATAAAGTTAAAATTGTGTAATAATGTAAAATGTTTAGCAAAATGTCCAGTACATAATAAGCTGTTTAATTAGTAGATGACAATATTCATGATTCTAATAACATAATTGTTCTTTATGGGATGATTGCATTTTTTTTCTAGAATTCTTAATTTGCTGGTTGACCTAATTTTGTATAAAATTATTAAGGTGTAGACACTAGCTTTCTTTAAATGCCGGTGCTAATAAGACACAGTACTTCAGGTTCATTTGTGTATGTATCACAAAAATGAGTTCAATCAATTAACCTTTGGTTTAATGATTGGCTTAATTAGTAGGGACATTGGTGGTATCCACTTTTGCATACATAATATCTGAGTTGTACTTTGTTGAGTTGTTGTATTTGCATCTCCTTTTTAAAAGGCTGCACCATTACCTGACTGCATGATTTCCCAATAGAAAAAAAAATAGTAATAATGAAAAGAAGAAAAGGGAAAGATGGAACTCATTTGAAAAAAAATAGAAACCTTTTTAAAGATACTACTCTATATAAGAATGAGGCATGAAAGATAAGTAAATGTAGTTAAAGCATAACCAATGATCATGACAGAGCCCGTAAAGACTGAATTTATCATTTTTATTATGCATACCAACTCTTTGTTTATTAACATAATGATATTGTAATAAAATAAGAAAAAGGTTTCACAAAAGACCAGACAATGCCAGACAACTGATAAAAAGATGCTAAAATGTGCAGCTCCATGGAGCCTAGAGTTCCTTTTAAAGTTGATTTTGAATGACTTGGCAGGCAGGGAGTCTTCTAGGAGGAAATGCATCTTTGTCTGGGGTTAGGCTCGGGTTGGACTCCCAGGGCTCCAGTGAACTTTGGGGAGAAATTCCTGAGGCAGGACTCTGACAGACCGAGGGAGTCACTAGATACTGGGAAGGGGGAGGATTTACCATCACTCTCAGCAGATCTTCAGTTGCAGCTCTTCTCAGGCAGAGTATGCCAACAGACAGTCTCTCCTGGTTTTGTTTGTCTGTGATGGGTAGCAGCAACCCCTGTGCTTCTGCAGTATTGAGATTATACCATCAACAAGCTCTGGGACATCAGCGATGCCAAGTGTCACTTAAGGACCTTTTCATCTTGTATATTGCTTTTGGAGCAGGGATATTCTAGCATGTGGTTTCTAGTCTTGCAGAATAATAGCATTTTCGGGGTCCATGGACCTTATGTCATGCAGTCAAATCACCTCATTTTGCAGATCTAGAAACTGAGGCTGAAAGAAAAAAGGATTTGCTCAAAGTTACTCATCTTGTCAGTAACAGACAACAGTGGAACTTTTGGTAAGTTGTATAGGCTCTTTGGCCTTTCTTTACAAATCTATAGAATGGAATTGGAATAGGTCTAAATGATCAAGATCTAAGATTCCTTCTTGTTTTAGTATTCTGCTTCTCTGACTTTAAAATTTTAGATGCAGCGACCAAGAGGCTTTTTCTTTTTTCTTTTCTTTTTCCTTTTTTTTTTTTTTTGCCTCACTGGCTGTGATGAAGCATTTTGTTAAAGGCTAACATTCTGGTTAGTATTCTACATTGTGTATAAATATTTGTTTCAGTTTGACCTAGATTAGGATTAAAAATTCTGAGAATGCACCCTGATTTTGAACGTGTTTGACTGTTTACCGTATTGCAGCCTAATATGATATTTCCTAATGACACTGTAATACAGGTTTCATATTATTGCCTCCAATGTTTTATTTATTGTTTATTCATTGCTGAAAAGTCAAGTCACATGAATGGGTACAGCTCCTAAAAAAAGTCATACTAACTTCTTGAAGCCCTAAACAACTTAGTGAGATCCTGTCTCTAAATAAAATTTATAAGGACTGGGGATGTGGCTCAGGGCTTAAGTGATCCTGGGTTCAATCCTCAGGAACAACAACAATAAAAAAAAAAAAAAAAAGACATGCTTTGAAGAATTAAAATGCCTTAATTGAGAACTTTGTTACCTGCAAGCATGGATTATATTGTCTTTTTTATATCGGCAGCAGCACAAATACTTTAGACAGACTGACAGCAATGCAATTATGTAATGGCACTTATAAAAGCTTCCATCAATAGTGTGTGTGTTTGGTGTCTCCACATGGAACAAACTGGGTTATGATAGTCAAAAGAGCCAAAGATTCAAAAATAAGATAGACTTGGGTTTTTAAGTTTTGGGTTCCATGTATAATTCAACTAGAATCCTGGGGATGGAGAGTTGGATAGTAATGGGGGAAGCTTTCTGCTTATTCAAAGATTGAATATGTAGGTGTTAGACATCTGTTACATAAATGACATGTGATAGTTACATGTTGTGATATTCACAGGGGCATCAGAAGAATCAAATGATATATGAAGCATGTGAATGAAATGTTTCATCTTTTTGTGTTGCATATTGAAACAAATAGATGGCTGCATTAAAAAAAATTCAGGAATCAAGAAAGAAATGGTATGGGAAGCAAATACTTTATTTTCCCAAGGTGGGGGGGAGGGGTAAATACAATATTGCTGCCAGAATATCCAATATTCATTCTTCTTAAAATATTACCTCTATATGAATCACTTGGGGATATTATTAAAATGTGAACTCAGATTCAAGAAATCTGAGACAAATTCTCAGATCCTGCATGTTTTAGAAGCTTACGGGTGATGCTGCTGCTGCTGGTCACAGCCTTGAGTAGCACAATATTATCCCTGCAGGTTAATAGGTATAATCAAAGGTCAACTAAGTATCTTACCATGAAAGATACACACATTTGGGGGGCTTTGTTTATCAAGAAAGTACCATCCAGGCTGGCCAAGTCCCATCTTGCCACACCATAAGGAGCTTTCTGTATTTGCAGAATTTATTATGTGTTGAGAAAGCGCTGGACTTCTGCTTGTCTGGGCTTTCTGGCTGATGGAAGCAAGGTGTGAGTTTATATGCAATAGAATTAGGAATAATCAGGATCCAAAGAGCTTATGTATTGCCAAGGCAGTAGAGCTGCTTCTTATTTCTTCACAAGGTCTTACCTAATAGAGAAACTATTAGAGAAGGCAATGGATTGAATACTGAATGCCAACCCAAGCATTTTGAGTATGTGATTGCTTGTTGTAACTCCTCTCTTTCCCTGTATTTATTATATTGGGTTAGATACCTCAATTTTCGAAAATAAATATGAACAGAAGGAAATGATGTGAGACTTTCCCTCTTCTTTTATCTTTGAAATTAAATTCCTCAAGCAGGTACTGGTTACTTATTTATCACATAGTTGACAAGATACTTTGAGGCTAATAATGACCAAGAAGTTAATTTCTAAGTATTTTCAGTTTATGTACAGAGGATGAAGACAAGGGAGGGAGTGAGAGAAGGAAAGGTAAAGAAAACAAGCACAAGGCATTTGAAGTTTAGACAATACTAGATTTGGAAACAACATACTTGGAGATCTGAAAAGCTGAAGCAAATTGAAATCAGGTCCGCCAAGGAGTTAGCTTTGTGATGGAGAAAGAATTCGAGTGGGGATTTTGATCCTGGTCATTTGTACCTGTGCACAGAAAATAGCTTTAGACAAAGTCTTTGTCATATTGGAGGTATATAAATGGAGAATATAAGTAAAGACATGCAGGTTAGTTAGTTCACCTAGCTCCATGCTGAGATTGAAATGTCTTGGGAATCAGCATAAGATCAGGTTTTGTGAGGGACAGATGGAGGAAATCGGTATATAGCAGGTCCAGGCCTTAACTGTGGCTTCACTCAAACTTTGATTGTTCCCCATTTATCCATGTGCCTTGGACCCTGCAAGAAAAAGATCACTTTTATGTAAACATTTCCCTTTAGCATATGGGACACAGTACTTCAGTAGGCACGTGAGTCAGTGGAGGGAGAAGAAACACGTCTCCATATTGCCGTATTTACTCAATAGATCTTCATTCTTTCTTTTCAACTCTGCCACTCAGATCTGATAAGGATTTTCATTTCTCTAACTTAGGGGAATTAGAATTTTCTCAAATAAATTTTTGCCATGACAGTTTCTTTGGAGTATTGATTGGTGATAAAGGAAAAGCCTTTTGTATCTCCCCTTCTTTGATGTGCTTTTCTGATTCTGCATTTTCCTGGCTGCTGCTGTTGCCTAGATAGGATGGGTCTGGGGTATTTATTATGTACTATCTCCAGAGCCAGTGCAGTCTCAGGATCAGGTGTAGGAACAACTGAGATAACTGAAGATCATTAACCATTATCAAACCCAAGGGCAAATTTGGGGTCATATTCATGAGTTGAAAAAAAATCAGAATTCAGAAGTATTCAGGAATAAAGAGTGACTAGAACAAGACCTGGTCAGGGATTCACAGTGTGAGGTGTTTGTTCTCACTGGATATTGACTGTGTTGATTGATAGTACTTTAAAACTTCGGGGGGGTGTGGGGGTGGGAAATTGTCGAAGTGCAAAAAATTGTGGAAGCGCCACTGTATCTCCTTATTGTCCACCCTTGAAAAATACACTCTTAAGAGCACAGATGTTCAGTATGAACTTGTGCTACAATAGAAACTTTGGATTCTTTTGAGTTTCACTAAGCAAAATAATATACCACTCCTACTAAATTTGTTTAAAATTTATCCAATTAAAAATTAGAGTCTCATGGACACAGACAAGTGTGAGTCTATGAGACTCTAATTTTTTGTAAACTACATTCAGCTACAATACTTCCCAGCTTTATTTGCATTCTTTTAAGTTTGTTCTATCATTTCTACCATCTTTAACTCATCTCCTCCCTAACACACCAAGTTTGGCAATATGGGAATTGGGAAACTTTGATTTTTTTTTTTTTTTTTTTTTTTTTTTTGTCAACTCATGATGTCAGTTCCAAATTATATAATAACCAAACTTTGAAGGCATAGATATTTCATACTGACAGGAGTTTTGCTGGCCATCTAGCATTCATTTTCTTTGTTTTTCAGTTAAAAGCAAAGAATAAAATAAGACATTGGAAAGAAATATGGGCAGTATAGAAAAGAAAGGGAATTAGGAAATAAAACAAATATTTATTGTGTGCTAACACTTCTGAATGCTTTCCTAGTTTCTACATATGCATAGTTGTACTTAACCCTTGCTATGACTTTCTGTTAGTTAGAGTTTGTCATTGGATGCACATCATCTGTGGGTGAAACAAAGAGAGATTCCAATCCAAAATCAAAGTCCTGCAGCCATGCCCAGCAGAGCCTAGCTAAAGGTCTGAATCTCCCACTGCTTCACCACCTGGCCCAGAAGTGAGATGGTGGTAGCTGCTGTAATGTACCATTCTATCCCGTTTTCACAAAGTATCTTGAACTATGCCAAGATAAGCAATTGAGATAAAGGACAGAGGGTAAAAATTGAGTAAAAGTTACAGAACAACTGCCTTCCAAACAGATTATTCTCTTCATTCACTTTGAACTTAACAAATGTAAGGTGTTTTATAATAGTAATAATCTTTTTACATGAATATGACCTGTCTGTACCCGAGTCAGTGGCATGGAATCATACTGGGTACTATCTAGCTCTTTAGAATGCTGATATATAGTCTGTACATGCTTAGTATGCACACATTGCTTTATAAAATAAATCAAGATCACTTTCTTTCCTTGTTTTCTTTGTACCTGCGCACAGAAAATAGCTTTAGACAAAGTCTTTGTCATATTGGAAGTATGTAATGCATATATAGACTTTGGTGTCACTAGTAAATATGTTCTCAGCTCTGCACATTTGTTCTTTAAAGAGCTCTCTATATTAAGCACTTACTATGTGAGGAGTTGTATCAGTCAGAACTATCTGAGTTCTGCTGTTATAACAAATCATCCCTGAATAACATAATAGAAGTTTAATTTCTGTGAATGCGAAGTAGAATGTGGGCTTTGCTATCCTCCAAGGCATCTCCCTTTCGGGGGATGTGTCAGGAGGCCAGTCTGTTTCTATTTGTGGGCTTTATGTTTTCTATATGTGGTTTCTAAATCAATGTCTATTCCATGGGGAAAGAGCTCCATATGCTTCAGGGGCTTTGCTCTGCAGTACCCTGCAATTGACACACTACATTCTGTTCACTGTTACAGAAGAAACCTGCCTACAAAGTCAAAGCAACAGCAGGGGTACACAATAACCCATTCTGGCAATCCCTCAGGAAGGATTTCAAATGAGTTACCCAGACCACAGACAGGAGTTTATTAGAAAAAGTGAGAGTATAGATGTCCACTACAGGCACCAAACAGACTGCCTCTGGAGAGAATGGTGTGACTTTTACAGAGTCTGGATTTTTTAAGGGTTTGGATTCCTTTGTTCTCGCCTTAGTTTCTCATTTCTGATTTATCAGCTTATTACAGTTGTATAGCCCTTGGTACTTTTTCTTTGTGAGAGTGGTAATGGCCTGGTCACAAGGAGTGGATGTAGTAACGTGGTCTTCAGTCAATGATTCCTTTAAGGGGCTATCGTTAATTATGGCTGGAGGAGATTTGGCATACTTGTTCCCATTTCCCAGACCTATGCCTGCCTTGATAAAGTTCCCTGGGATTTCCCAGTCCTGTGAACTAAGGACTCTCTTTGATGCATATGTCCGATGTCCTTCCTGTAGGTATCTTTCCATTGTCCTCCCTTCCATGCACCTGCTTATGGGCACATACTCTTGTTTTTCAGAAAAATTTATCTGGCTCTACCTGACTGTGTGGATAATCATGAGAAGGGAGTGTTCTGGGAAGTGTAGTCTTCTCTGACCCTAAAGAAAGAACCCACAGATACCAGTAGGATGTGGTTGTAGCTCAGTGGTAGAGCTCTTGCCTAGTGCTGGCAGAGTTCTAGATTCCATGCCCAGAACTACAGTAAAACAAATACGTAAGAAAACAAACAAAATAAACAGGAAACTAAAATATATTATATATTTAAATATATATATATATATATATATATATATATTACATATATATTATATTTACATTTACATTATATTACTATATATATATATATATATTTACATTTACACACACACACACACACACACACACGGGGGGGGGGAGAGAGAGAGAGAGAGAGATATCATGAAGCTGTTGGTATATTACAAGTTCTTGAGAGAGCAAAGTTTAAATTTGTTGTTGTTGTTGGTGGTGGTGGTAGTGGAGACTGGGATTGAACCCAGAGGTGCTTTACCACTAAGCCACATCCCTAACCCTTTTTACTATATTATAAATTTTTTAATTAGGGTCTCACTAAGTTGCTTAGGGCCTTGCCAAATTGCTGAGGCTGTTCTCAATCTTGAGATCCTCCCGTCTCAGCCTCCTTAGTCCCCAGGAATACAGGCATATGCCAGCGCAGCAGGCTACAAAGATTTACATTTTTAAAATGATCTCCTTCTATGAGAACTATAAAATCATGTGAGGAAAATAATAGTCATAGGGGAATATTTAGGACCATATTGCAATTTGGCAGGGCCTATAGTTCCTTAGGCCAGCAGCTACTGTTTTCTTAAGAGAGTTCCTTTATCATCAGAAGTAATTAACTTGAGATTATTAAAAATGCCCATTTTATCATATGCTCCTGCTGCCTTCTTTGTTTTGTTAAATGAAGGTCAAACATATTTAAAAACCAAGTCTTGGTCTTAGAGCTTTGGAAAAAATAAAATAAAAATGAGCTAGTGGCCTAGGGGCAGCTCTTTCTTTCTTCATAGGAGGAAGGGAATTTTCTACCCCACTGTGCCTACAGCCCTGAAGGGCAAGATGAAGCTGTACACCCTAATAGCTCTTTCTTTCTTGGGCACTTGTTCTTTATACTGTGGATAAATACTGAGACAGTTTGGTAGCCTGGGCCATGCAAAACAGCAAAGCATAGGCAATTTGGAAAGATCTACATTTTGAGAAAAATAAGAATAAAATTATAAAAAGGTCCTTGTTTTTTGTTTAGACTTCAGAGAATGAACAGGTCCAATGATTTAGACTGAAGATTACATTATTTCAGAAAGTTTATAGATTTTCTTCTTGTGTTTGATACAAAAGTTTCTCTGAATCTTTTTTATTGAAAAATAATTGATAAAGAAGTGTCACAATTAGAGATTATCATGTTGATTTGTAAGCAATGAAAAAAAAACTGTACCATTTTTTAAAAGTTTTTCTTGTAGTAAAAAGAATTTCTACTATTTATATCTTATTTATTACCATACCATGCTTTACTCATTGATTTGTGTATTTAGATTTAGCTGTCAAGGGTTTCTTCTTGATAATTTGTCTTAATTTTCAACTTTCTTTGACTTCAAGGTCATGTCCATATAATGGGTTTACTCTGGCATTCAGACATAAGGGTTTGGTAAAGACTTTCAGCAAATTTGAAGACTAAGCATAATTATTATTATTATTATTATTAGTTTCTGAAAACATGAAGATATTCTAGAAAGGCAAACTGTGAAAAATTACACAAATAGCTCTCATGATAATAATAACATAATTGTGAACATATTTGATAATTAGAATCAAGGTTTAGTCAAGTGTTTTACAGACATATTTTTTTTATTTAATCTCTGTAGTTATGTGCAATGGGGACTATTACTAATCCAGCATAATAATGGCTTAAAGAGATGATAAAGAAAATGTATAATGTCGTGTGACCATAGCACATCTTTCTGACCTATTTTAAATAAGTCAACTCTTATCTTGTTATAAAATATTTAGATGGTTTCTAAATGTATGCAAATCCACAAAACCAAAATATAATTATATGAAACTCTAACCTAAATTGTGTTTATTAAAAGCACTGAGAAGGTGTTCACTTTTTACACATAAATATCCAGTGGAAGAATCAATTATGCCATAGTTCTTTTGTCTGATTTTTAAAATTTGCTTCAGTTGTCTGAGTCTAGCAGTCTCTATTTTGTCTTTTCTATATATTTTTATTTTATGGGTGGTCAAGAACATTTATGAAACATACAAAATGCTTTCTATGGTATATTATTAGCTTCTAATGATATTATAGATTTTTGAATGACTTGGAAAGAGGAAAGAATGGAGTCAGAAATACCAGTTAGCAACTGCCACAGTCAAGGCAAGATGGTATGAAAGTAGTTAAAATCGTATCTCTGATGGAAGAAATCAGTTTCTACAAATAAGACCAATATCCTCTCCTGCAAAAGGAAGGCTCTTGAACTTGCAAAGACTTGTTTCAATTATTTTGGCTTTTTTATCTTTAACTTTCTTCTTGTCCACATAACAGAGGATTCTATTAATGAATAAGTATCTCTTTTAAAGAGTGAAAATACAAATGCACAGAAATTTTTTAAAAAATTGAAATGTACCTCTATAGTACAAAAAAAATTACTTCTGTAATTGATCCGCAAATTTTCCTTTCAAGTAATTTTTGTTCCCACTCTCTCTAGCAAGAACATATCCAAGAACATTTATTGACGTTAGGGAATTTCTTCCTCAATAAGCTTTGATGCATAATAGAATTTCATTTGTCCCATCTTACAGAGAAAGTTGGAATTGAGAGAAATAGTGGTGATCTTCCATTTTGTCCCTTGCATTATAGAAAGAGATTATACAAAAGGTTGACTCATCTGTTCTTGATTTTAACTACTAGTGCCTTTATTACAGATATCAAATTTCAGATAGTTAAATAAGGAGAAAGTGACTTATATGTATGCATTCCAAATATGTGCTCTACAAAATACAAACCATGTAAAAATTTAATAAATGTGTTTATATACATGCTCGATTGTGTGAGGTCTTGAATGTCACACTTTAGGAAATTGAACTTTTCATTTTGAACATCTACAATGCCTGCTTACATGTCATTGCTAAAATGTGCCTGAGTGAGTGTTCCTACTACATTTCTAAATAGGCTTAAAAATTGCTATCTTACAGGGCAGAATGAAGTGAGATAATTTAGACAAAGTGTTTGATTTTGCACCTTGCACTTAATAAGCATTCAGTAAATTTTAAATATGCATATACTGTTTAAATATAGTTTGCATTATCACAAATTGATCATATAATTTATTATAAGCATGCATGTTGGTAATACAAGTTTTTGGATACATATAAATACATAGATATGCACATATATATACTTTTAGCTTTTGTCTCTTAACAACGACAGCTTCACTAGGCAGATAGTCCTAGAGCCACCTTTGATGAAATTAGCTTGGGTTTGCATTTTGTTTTGGTTATTTCTACTCTCAGAAGCTACTGTAAATCAGAAATTAGATGCCAGCCATGAAGTTCTGACTTCACCTGAGTTGAGATTCAGGCCTGGTTTCTATATCTTGCTTTTCCTCCTTTACTCACTCATGTCCCTACACATCATTTAATAATGATTTACTGGATCTCACTTTTGTGCCAGCCATTATCACCTGCTTTCATGAATCTTAGGGTCTGCAGAGGAACACACATAGAAGCAAACAATTGCAATAAAACAATGTGAACGTGGGCAACACATGGGCCTTTTACAATGAGGAGGTATCTACTCTTTCAGATGGACACTTGGCTTATTATTGTGGACATGTTTGCCTATAGTTAAGGTAAATAGAGAAGAATAGAAGCTAAAAAGAACAAACATCAAGGAGCATTCCGTTCTACATTTTATCTATCTCCTTGTCTTTATCTACCACCTACGTGCTGCTAAAGACGTTCAAATGATTATCAGTAATTGCTAACACCTTTTCTTATCCCAGAATCCTATTTCCATCTAATATTTGGCAATCTGTAGGTAGATGCTCCATTGGTATCTAAAATTCTTTCTGCTTATGATAAATTTATTGTGTTCTTCCATCTAACAGAAAGTGTTTTTTTTTTTTTTTTTTTTTCCATATGTTTAATGCCTATTCAATATATAAGCTCCTGAAAAATTCCTCCAACCGGAGTCTAGGAATCTCGTTCAATGTTTAGTGCCTGCACCATGTGGATGACTGGTCATCAAATCCTCCTTATCCTCTGCCAATTTTCTTTTTCATTCTCCTGGGTAAACACATGCAAACACACCCCTTGTGCCCCAAATTAGTAGGATAAGAAAGCAATTTTCAAGTTGCTAGGCAGCGGCAGATGAAGAGAAAGCTCAGAAAATTAAGTCAGTGACTTGGTTGTCAAGTACCATCACTCTGTTGTCTCTTTTTCTGTGCTTGTAAAATGTTTTTTCTATTTAACATGGAATTAGAGATTTAAATTCTATTGATCTGTAAACCTTAAAAACAGCCCCATACACATCTCTGCATCAATATTCTTATCTGCATTTGTTTTTCTCTTACATCACTAGTATCTTATTCTTCCAAGGGGAGTTCCAACTATGAATTGGCATCGTTTTCAAAGATCCAACTGCTTAGGATAGGGAAGGGACATTAATTAGTACTGCAGCTCAGACTTAGGGAGAAATACACTGCTTGTTGATGTTATCATAGAAAAGAAATGATTCACATCCCAGCCATCATAACAATGAAATATATCACAAATTTGGCCCTGGTCATAATTTGTTTCTGAGTATTCTGGAAATTTCTTTGTCATCCCTACTCTTTAAAGAATCATTTGTTTATTCATAAATATAAATGCAAAAATGATCTGGAGCATAGTAGTAGTGTTACAGTAATTAGCACATCCCATTTCCTCTCAATCTGTAGATACAGATATAGTAGTAAATGCTTAGACCCCTAAACCTGGGGAAATGTTCCTAAGTCTCTAAATTAAATATATTGGAAAGAGAAATATGACAATTTCTTTTTTTTCTTCTTTTTTATTTCATGTTTTTAAATAGTTTGATGTCCTGGCAAATATGTGAGTGAGGGTGATACTAACATTAATATTATGAGCTAAAAAGAGCAGTTCAAATACATCTTTAAAAAGTGGGTTTTAAATGGTATAGAGCCATAGCTACAGAGGAAAAGGCTGCAAGGAGGGGGAGGAATTAAAAAAAAAAAAAAAAAAAAAAAAGAAGACAATTGTTCCTTGAATAGGAAAAGTTAAATTTGTCTTGAATATGTCTTAAGTAAGAGGGTTATTAGTTTTTGAGTTCCCAAGTGCCTATTTTTTTTTTCCTTCTCTTTTGGCACATATTAAAATGTCTGATGTACCTTAATATTTCACATCTTTTTCTGCCTGCATATCCTGATCTGGCATGGTAGCCTAGCATTGTTAGCAAGCAGTGGTGTCATTGCAATATGCATATTTATTGGTCCTCAGGTAAAATCAGATTTTTCTGAGCTAAAAGATTTTGTGCAGCTGTTACAGGACTGGGGCCTTCTGGGAAACTGAGGACACGCAAAAACTCCACCTTCAAACCCCAATTCTTGTGATCAAGTCAGAAAGATTTCAGACATGTCACTCAGAGTAATGGGCATGAGTTTACTGAGGTGTTAAGGGAAAGCAGAAGCAGACACTCTGTGAAAGGAAAGCAAGGAACCCGGAGATGGGCAAGCAAGAAATGGAAGATGGAGATCAGGCAGAGATACAAGGGAGAGTTTATTTGTCAGAGCTAACAAATAAAGGAACATCTCTCCAGAGAGAGGCAAAAGGGACTTGGGGTAAGGGACTTTTATGGGACAAGCTCAGAGATAAGAGCTGGGTGGGTCCTAATTGGTGTGGTTAAAGGTGAAGTTGGTATGAGGGAGTGGTGATATGCCCTTGGGCCAGAAAGTGAAATTTTTCTTAAAATGGCAGCTATCACTTAAGGTGACCATCCAGATGTTAAGCAAGGACCTGACATTCTCACAGGAGAGAGTGGGTGATCTGAGAGAGTAGGGGGACAAGGTGCATTTCCTGCACTCAGTTTTATTGGGGATCCCAGAGAAGTTTCCAGAGAGTCTCACCCGGGTCCACCTTTTGACTTTTGACTGACAGCAGCATGACATCAGACTTTCAAGTCCCCAGTGCCTTGACAACTCTAGGTCACCTTGACCCATGGAATCAGTTCTAATTGGGTTCATAACCATAAATTCTTACAGATTTTATGGCTAGGAGGAATTATCCTTTTCTCCCTGAGTTTTGAGATCTGGTCTAGGAAAAGGGTCACAAAAGTCTCCCCTTTCAGGGTAACTTGGGTTTGTTCCTCTTGTTATTTGGGGTCTGCATTTCTCCTGCAGGTAAGGAATAGTTTCTGAAGAATGTGACATATCCTCTCTACTTAAGCCAGGCAGAGCTACAGGTAAATTGCTTCTTGGAAGAGAAAGCATGTGAGGGTCAGCATAGTGTAAAATTATTCGCTTAATTTCATGTTCCCACTATTCACATCTGTCTGTCCCCTACCACAGCCATCCTCCCCCCAAAAAATCATTTCCCAGAGTTTCAAGTGAAAATACTGACAATGGGCCTTACTACATCCCTTTTCAATATATTATCATATCTTTTAAATGAGAACAGGAAAAAATTGCACCAAGGGAAAGTCTCCTGATTCACATTCACCTGTTGATGCAAACAGGAGTCATCTGTCTGAAAGGATGCCTTGTGCACATCCTCACAACAAGCAAGGATCATTGTTTGCAGCAGCTTATAACTTACAGTGAGGTGTTTTAGATAAATATGAATGCTAGTCATTATGTGGCATGTAGTCTGCTTTCTGTAAACCAGATGAATGAGGGATTATTTGGATAGCATAATAGTTTTTAACATGGATGTCGAAGGACAGTTTATTATCTGTTCTCTCCTTCTTCCTAAGAGGTATTATGTTTCACTTTGAAGTCTACTCTCATAAAAAGCTTGCAAGTCACAGTGCATCTAGTAGTTTCCTTGGAATGAAGTCCAAACTATAGTCTGTTCCGCTTTGCCACTTTATTTGGAATCTACAGAAACATGGGCATACATGGGATCCAAAACTCCAATAGATTCGGCCCCACTGGAAGAATGCAATGCTTTCAATGTGAAATTTTTGTAGTAGATGTCCTAGCCTTTCTGATAATGCTTAGTTGAGAGTGGCTAAGAGGACTGCAATTAGAAGAGAGGATTGAGGGAGATGGGAAAAGAATGAGCAACGAGAGAGACATGAGTTAATGGAAAGAGAAAGAGCTTCTGGCCAGAGGAGGAAGACTCTGGAGTCAGTCCTGGATTTGAATCCTCCCACTTATTAGCCACTGCTTTTCTCTGCAATCAAAACATGCAGATTGGGGGCTGGTGGCAGAGTGCTTGTCTACCAGGTGTGAGGAGCTGGGTTCAACCCTCAGCACCACATATAAATAAATGAAGGTATTGAGTTCATCTACAACTAAAAATATTTTTAAAAAATAAAAATAAACATACAGATTGCTACCTGGATGACGCTGCTTAACATATGACTCATCTTGCTCCTTCCTTACTTGGCAGGCAGCGGATCTGCCTTCAGTAGTGGACCTTTCCCCCTTCCTAACAAATCCTTTAAATTTTTCAACCAAATAAAAATCCACCGTCTATTGTTGTGTTTCAGGTTTCTTATTTTTTCAAATATCCTTATTTAGAAATCTGTGATATACTCTGGTTCTCCCCACCCCCACCCCCACCCTTTTTCCCAGTGTTCTTGTTCTTTTTCCTTCTCTTTTTAGTACCCATTGTCTCTAAAGTTTACATAACCACAACCCCAGCTCTCAACAAGGAATAATTGACTCAAGAACGCAGGGGAGTGATCCCGCATTTAAATGAGAAGACTTTGCTGCCCTTCTCTCCTCCTCCTCCCTCCTCTCCTTCTAGAAAACAAACAAAACTGTGCTTCAGCTCTATGACCTTTTGAAATAATATTTTTGGGGAAGAGTGTCAGTGGTAAACTGACTGACCTATTTCTAACTTGGGGAAGAAGCTGTGTTTAAAGGAGAGAGAACAGAGAGGTAGGTAGGCTGAGGACTACCACCGTCATAATCATCGCCTTTGAAGGAACATCATCTACTTATGTAGAATGGGAGGTATAAATATAGGATGACTTTTACACACCCCTGATCACTCAGGGGGAGCAGGGAGGCAGGCAAAGATTATTTAATTAATTTGAAAAACAGATTCCCGCCATAACTTTTATGCACCATGCCGGCTGGCTGTAGCTTCCTGGTTCTGTTCATATGGGTGGTGTCCTCCACCTAGTTTTGTTTTCAGAAGGATCACTCTTCTTAAGAGTGGACTACTTTATCAATGCTCTGTGTTCCAAAATTTATATCATGTGATGGTGCCCTATGCATAATGACAGAGAATAACAGCCTTTAGGTCTCACCTTTCAGGACAGGAAGGCTGAAATTTAATTAATGAATTCTGTAAGATCCGTTAGCACCCTGAGATAAAAGACTATAACCTCTGAGAACTGTCATTTCCCTAGTTCTTAAATCAATTCCTGTAGAGCCAACAGACATTTAAATAACTATTGAAATGCAAAATGTGCGGCATGTGTACATACATCTGTACATATATGAAATAAACAGCATTTTATTCCTGAAAGTTCCATTTCAGGGTAAAAATGCTGTTTATTTCATGTATGAAAGTTGCCCCCACATGTTACCTAATTTTAAATCTGAGGCTCAGAAGGAATTTCACAAGATCATAGTGCATATTAGGACCACAATCTAGAAGAAACCTGGTATCTGTTAGCCTCTGTGCTTTGCATGACATAGAAGATAATCTTGGTGTAGATATTCTATATATAAGTGCAATCTGACCAAGCCCTGAAAGAGAGATGGTTTGTGATTGGCCTCAAACCACTTTTAAATATAAACAGGGTTATTACTGCTGTATAAAATGTCATGAATAACTTTTCATACCATTGGATATAGGAGATGATATGGATTTGAAGCCAGCTCTATGTTAGGGAAATATTACTGGCAACAACCCATGTCATTTGCCCAGGCAGCAACCACCTGTAATTGAATGTAATATTGTGGTGGTGTTGAAAAGGCGTTGTTGAAAATTGCTTGTAGGAAGTACATGGAGGCCAGAAGATTGAATTTATTGGATTGAAATTGATCTAGCCTGAAATTGTTACTATTAGGATAGGTTAGTAGTTTGAGTCATAATAGAATGAGCTCTAGATTTTGAATTCGATAACTTGGGATAGAATATCCAAACCAGCATTCTCTTTATTAACTGCATGGCTTCGGGCAAATAACAGAACTTCTCTGTGTCTATATGTGTGCTTTTGTAAAACTAAACTGGATTTTTCAGATCATGTACATTTAGTGAGAATTAAAATGAGACAATTTAGGGTAAGTTGAATTGAATAGTGCTTATGACATAACTATAGTAAATTGTTAATTTTCTGGGTCTTTCAATCTTCATCTAAATCTAAAGAAAGATGTCAGTAAGGATTAGGAAGTATGTTTGTGGTTTGTTACATAGACACAATCCTCCAGAAGAGTTTTATGCTACCAATTAGGATGTCTGTATCCTCTAGTAATCATGGAATTTCTTTAAGATTTTATGATCTTACTGCTAGATGTTTCTATCCATTACCTCACGTTTGGTTGGCTAAATAAAACCTTTTAAACACATGAGACAGGAAGGGAACAATAGACCTCATTTTGTTAAAACTTCATTTTTTATGGTAAAATCCTTCTTCCTAAGCTTACTTTGTTGTAGTAAAGTATAAAATTTTACTTTGGCACTAGAATCAGCTTAATCAATTAATTCCAAAGTTTCCAAGAAGTCATACTAAACACTACTCTTTTCCCTCCCAGTGGAGACCACACCTGATCACTCATGACAGGGTTTTAACTATTCAAATAGCTCCTGTTTGCTTCTCTAGAAATAATGAATTTAGGCACTGGATTCAGGTAACCCAGCTGTCTGGATAATTCATGCTTTTATGCAGGCAGCTTGTAGGGATTCTTTTCCACAATAGTTTTATTAGTCTCTCCACATTTTACAATTACTTGTTCTGAGTCAATAATAGTGGCCTATATAGCAGGTTCTTAGAATTGTTGTATTGACTATATGATTTTAAGAGCACAGTTTTGACCTCCATCTGTCTAATATTGTCTTGGTGGGATTCTGCCTAAGAGCACAGTAGAGATAATAAACAAATTGACATTTGGGAACATTCCAACTTTTTAAACCTATAAGAGTAAGATCAGTAGATGAATGAATATCAGAAGTCATATTAAGTTATTGATGATTTCCATTCATAATAATTCCTTAATTTTTTTTGTGCTAACATTTTGGTACTAAATGATAGAGGCACAAAATGAATTAATGATAGAGACACAAAATGAATTAAAACAAACTCTCTCTTTCTATGAAACAGCTTTAAATATTTGTGGGGGCACAGAACCTGGAGAGGTAATTGTGTTATAATGTGGTGGGTATATTGCAAATCATGGTAGAACTAATTGCTTTGCTAAATTCTCTTAACTGAACTTGGGGAGGAATTGTGTGTTTAATTGTTTCCCCAAGGAGCTGATGCTTAAGGTAAGACTTAAAGGAATAGGAATTAGCCAGGAAAGGAAAATTCAAGGAATATGAGTTGTTAACTTATGTTCCATGGAGTTTTTGTCTTTTATTCCAGCATTGGAAAACCATAAAACATTACGCTTTCTGGTGGCCTTTTAAATAACAACTGGGAGAGGGCAACAGAAAACAAAGCAGGTTATAGCATTAGAATCAGGAACTAAGACACTGAGGGCTACCTGCCAATATAGAAGGAAAAAAGTATTTTGGAGTGAAAATAATTGCAATATAGCTATTCTTTATGAAATCCATACTCTGTGCAAGTTAGGAATTTTACATATTATTTGCATATGAAGTACCCCTCCCAAAACTTGTGTGTTGAAAGCAAGGTCCCTAGTGCAGCAAGGTTCAAAGGTAGGACATTAGGGAAATGATTGGTGAGAGTTGTAACCTTACCAATGGATTAATCAATTTGATGGACTGATAATTTGAGAGGACTACTGGGTGGTAATTGTAGTCTGGTGGGGAGTGTTGGGCCATATCTGTGTACCTCCCCCCACCCCCACACCCCTTCCTGATGTCTTAAACAGAATAGCTCTTCCACTGTGGTATCTGGTCTCACCTAAGAAATGGAGTCAGCTGACCATGTACTGAGACTTCTAAAACATGAGCCCAAAATGAACTTTTCTTTTCAAAGTTTGTCAGGTACTTTTGGTCATTGTCACACAAAGCTAACACATATAGCGTTTCTTATTTAACCCCTGCAACAAAATTATGAGTTCAAAATTGTGCCAGTTTTAGAAATGAATCAATCAATAAAAGCTTACAGGAAATTAGATATATACAGATTTGAGTCGAGGGGTTGAGACTAAGAATCTGGTTTACTTTACTCGAAAGATCATCATCTTTGGGCTATATTGTCCTGTCTTTATGTTCAATTGCATTTTTCATTTTGCATTTATTATGGGCTCCATAAGTTATTTAAGGCATAAATTAGAGGAAGCTGGAAAAGTAAGACAGATAATGAAAGAATTTGGGACATATACAGATAGAGTAAAGTTTATTGAATAAAGTCCACCTTGTAGAGATGGACTTAAACATACATGGCAAAAGACATGAATGCTAAATGTAACTTAAGTTATAAATAACCAGATTATTATATAATAAGGATTTTAATGATTTCAAAGGTTTCACAGCCTCTATAGAATAAAAAGTTATGGTATTTTCAAAGCTATCTTGTGGGAAATACTCAAAACTTAATCACTTGAGGATGTAAAGTTAAATTAGATAGAACATGTCTCTGATATCTGAAATGGTTTCTCTGCCTCAAATGTATGCACAAACACACGTATCATTCAAAGGCTTAATTTTTATAAAATACATATCTCAATGCATTTAAATAATGATTTTTAATCTAAGAAGGAAAACATTTAGAAGAGGATATCTTTTAGAAATTAATTTTCAGGTAGAAGCTAAACTATTATAAAATATGTTTTAGAAACTGAAGACTCCTTAGAGTGAGTTGGGAAACATGTAGTCATTTTAAAATAATTAGTTTTGTAAAGGAAAACACGAATGGATGGTCTTGGAAAGGAGGCAAAGAATTAATTTCCCAGAAGGCCCTGTAGGTAAAATTGTGGTTGGCACATCTTGTTCTGCAGATACATCCCTTATTGGTATCTTGACTGTTCTCTTGGGTGACATTTTGAATTAGCATGTGCTAATGATTGTCCAATATCACAATCAAGAAAGTCACCTTTATGGGCTGGGTTTGTGGCTCAAATGGTAGAGTGCTCACTAAGCATGTATGGGACGCTGGGTTAGATCCTCAGCACGACATAAGGACAAAATAAAGATATTGTGTCCATGTAAAACTAAAATAATATTTTTTTTAAACAAAAGGTTGATAATTAGTTAAAAAAAAAAAAAGTAAGTTATCTTTCAGATATTTCACTCTGGAGAGCTTAGTCTTGATTGCCCTTATGGAAGAAGTCTGAAAGGAAATAGCCAAAGTAGTTACTCAAACTTGGTAGGTAGAAGTTTCAGGTTTCACGATGTAAGTATATTCTGCCCAATCCCCCTGGATGCTCCTTATTCAGCAGTGAAAAAAAAAAAATCATGTTATAGAAAGGGAACATCCAGCTTGCCTGACACTTTTGGGTACTTTGCTCTGAATCCCTGAGCTATACTAGTATTCATTTTCTCCTGCCTAATGCATATTTAAGTCTGGCATCTTTTCTCCTTTTGGTTTTTAATGGTTTATTTCCATTTTCTGTTCCTGCCCCTCAACCAGCCTAGGCCTCATACCCTCTCTGATAACATGAGAAAACATGATACTGTTTTTGCCAGGTGAACAGATACCCACAGATTCACCCATGCTGAGAGTTGGATCTATAATCCTTTCATTCAGTCTTTTTTTTTTTTCCCTTGGGTGGTAGTGGGGTTCATGGATTGAACTCAGGAGCACTCAGCCACTGAGCCACATCCCAAAGCCCTATTTTGTATTTTATGTAGAGACAGCGTCTCACTGAGCTGCTAATAAGTGCTTTGCTCAGTTGCTGAGTTGCTGAAGTTGGCTTTGAATTCAGGATCCTCCTGCCTCAGCCTCCCAAGCGGCTGGGATTACAAGATTGTGCCACCACCATGCCCAGCCCATTCTGTCTTTACAGTGTAAAGACAGTCTGTGTTTCTAACTTTTTCTTGTATTTGTTTTTAACTTTTTTCCAGTACTATGGATCAAACTCCAGTCCTCTTACAGACCAAGCAAATGCATTACCAGCCCTTTCCATCTTATTTTGAGACAGCATCTCACTAAGTTGCCCAGGCTGACCTCAAATTTGTGATCCTCCTGCTTCAGTCTCCCAAGTAGCTAGAATTACAGGCATACATACCTGTGCCTGGGGATTTTCTGTTATATCCTAAATATGCCTTTCCTCCAGTCAGACTGGTAACTATTCATTGTTCCTAAACACCAGCTTATGCTCCATTATTTTTCATCTTTCACTCAAGTGGTTTTCTCTGGTCTGTTCACATTTATCAGTATATTGAAACTCCACCATCACTTTCTAACAACAGACCGTGATCTTTCTCACTAAGTGAACCCTTTCCCTGTGTTAAGCCTGCATGTCATTACCTGGTTATCTTCCCTGTGAACACATCCTAACTCACTGTGAGCAATTACTGGGTTACCTCAAATTTCCAGCACAGAAATTTCAGCATATTAGGTGATGGATGAATGTGTATTGAATGTACAGGAATTATTTCTTTGGAACACATAGCTTTATTCAAGTGAAAATTGAATTCTGAAGCAATCAAAATGTCCACAGATAGTAGAAAGGGATAAATGTGTTATATACATTCATATATATATGGATTTTTGCTTCAGTCATTAAAATTAAGTTTGCAAAAAAAAATTTTAATGCCCTGGGAACATGATTAAAGTACATTCTTGATATACCCAATAAATTCTTTCTTTTTCCTTCAGAGGTCCCAGAATTTTTAATAATGGTATAATAATAATTGTTGAATCTTACTTGGTAGATATTTATAATGTGCCAGGGTATCTTTAGTTATTTTGCACCTTATTTAATATAGAAAAATAAATGGAGGCTCAAAACAGCTAAATGGTTTTCCCCAAGATCAAGTACTTTAAGTGAAATAATGAAATATTATGATTATGGACACTGAAATTGGAACACCTGAAATCAAATAATTGTTCCATCCCTCATTTTATTACTTGTCCTCAATTTATGAGTTATTAGTATATAAGGGAGATAATACAGTTGTGAACATCCAATAAGTAACACAACAGAATGTAGAAAGCTCGAGGTAAAATTAGCTATTCATAAATCCATAAGCTAGTATCATACTTGGTTAAATAAACATCTGTGGACTAAGTGAAGAAATGGAAGTAGTATTGGAACCCAAATCTGGATGGTGTTCTTCACTGGGCTTTCCCATCTTCTTCTTATTGACAACCTTACTATTCTGGTGAGTTACTACATACACAGCAAAGACTATAGAACAAGAATCTCACACTGCTGTCCAAATTAAGGTCAAACTAATAGATTTGTTCATCAGCTTAAACTATGTTCATCCTGCATGATTCAGATTTGTCTCTTAGAAAAATACAAAACATTATATGTCAGGCATATTTAGAAAAAAGTACAAGCAGTTTAATATGTGAATTCTAAGGACTACTATAGTGCTAAGGGGAGAAAGCTGAAAGTATATTGGATACAGAGGATTCTAAATGTGTGCTTGAAGAACAGTTGTGTTGATCTCACAGCCTAGAGTAGAGCAATGGTCACCAGAGGCTAGCAGGGGTAGCATGGATAGAAAAGTGGGATGATGTGCACCAAATGCAGTTAGGAGGAGTTGTAGTGATGGATTTATTATATATGTTCCAAAATAGAAAAGAAAAATCTAGAGATTTCCTTACACATAGAAATGATACATGTTTGGGGAGCTAAAATGGTAATTATGCTGATTTGATCATCATTGTATTGTTCATGTATACAATGTATACACATATAGAATTACCATACTGTGCTACCTAACTATGTACAGCTACTATGTGTCAATGAAGAATCAAAATATTTTAAAATTTAAAAATAGAGAAAGGTTGACTGAAAAGAACTAGGAAATATACCAAAGTGCTAAGAGAGATTATATTTTGATAATAAAATTATGTATAATCTCCTTTTGAAACGTTTTAAGTATTTCTGTGCACTTTTAAATATTCTAATTTCTGTTATCTTTATATTAAGAAAAATATGATTAAAAATGTCAGGGCTTTAAGCCTAAAGAACTGAATTCATTAGCTGTGGATCTAGAACTTCTAAAGCTAAGATTCATCTTGAAAGCTGTTGCTTTGAATCTTTAATACATATCAAATGATCTTCTACAGTATTAACAATGATGAATTCCTACCCCAGGAGCACTTTGTGTTCCTTGCAAGGTCATCCAAGAAAGGTAGCGATCACACACAGTAGCCAGGCATTCATTCTAATTAATACAATTAGGAATAAAATGATCTTCACAAGATGAATGCATATCTGAGTTTGGAAGATCAAATAGACTGACTGGTGCCCTCTCTCCAGCAGTAATCTTTTAGCTATCTGCAATAGCATGGATACAAAAAGCCTGTGGAATTCTAAAACTTTTGTGAGGGTTACAATTTTTGGCAGGCTCGGGGCCTGCAGGCTTTCTACCATAAAACTCAACACATTTCAGCGATTTTCACTCCAGCTCAGAAGATAAATGATTACAGGAAGCCGTAGTCTTAAAAGATTCACCATTCAGAGGTATTTGGACAATTACAAGCAACAGACCAGTGGCTCTGGTGAATGCAGCTGGGGGTAATTTGGCATGTTGAAATTCCCTGGATGGAAGAGTGATGCAACTGTTCTTTCCTCTCTCTTTCTCTCTTTCTTTCTTTCTCCCTTACTTCAGTTCTTTCTTTCTTTTTAAAGGAATAACGAGTGGTTCCGTTTTAGTCCGCTTGCTAATTTGATGGATATTTAACTAAGTATTTCCTGTGGGCCAAGGATTCTTATAAATATTAGGGACACAGCAAGAATCAACATAGACAAAACTCCCTTTTCAGAGTTTATAATATAGAGTGAACCTGGATGGATTAGTGGGAAAATATATGAAAGAAAACAATTATACAAAGTAGATATGTGTCAAGAGCAGCAGTATCCCACAAAAGTCCCATCAGTGACAAAGGCTGTAGATCTGTACTCTGCAATATGGTAGCCATTGGTTCCAGAGGTCTACTGGATATTTGCAATAAGTTAAGTTTGACTAAATAGCTAAATTTTAAACTTTCATGTTAACTCATTTAAATTTAAATAACCACATGGGTCTAGTGCCTACCATATTGGAGAATACACATCTATATAAATATGTAGATACATAGCTAAGAATAGAGACATGTATTTGAGGGGATGGATTATAAAATTACATATATAATATATTTATAGATACATATTTATATAGATATATTTTATACAGATCTATATAAATATACAGATAAAAGAAAAGATATGTATTTGGATCTATTTGAGACGAGAGATTATAGTTAAGGACTGGTTAAAAAAGAGATCTTGAGGAGATATAAATATGAAAAATAGGTTAAAAAAAGGTCTTAACTCAGTGGTTGAACGATTGCCTAGCCTATCGTATGTTAGGCCCTGGGTTCAATTTCCAGTACTGGAGGTGGCAGGTGGGAGACAGATAAAAGAACAAGCACTATAGATACCTAGAAGAAAACTGTCCTGGATAGAAAGACTGTAGTATAGAGAACATGAAGGGTGCCACACGGCTTGAAGGCTTGAAAGAGGTGATGTGGAGACCCGTACAGATGCAGTGGAGTGAGTAGGTACTTGGGCACAAGAAAGGATGAGACAAGAAGGACCATGCCCGTGGTGAAGGTGCAGGACGCTACCCTAGGTTTGTTGGTTATGTGTATTCTCAATCTCAAACTTTATAATTCAGAATTTACAAGAAACTCTTAGTTCCTCTAAAGCCCTTTCCTGATGTGGATGGTACTATAATATTTAATCATATAATATTTTAACTTCCAATTATGAAGTTTATAGTTTTAAATGTTCTCTAATACTCTAAGCACCTCCTAGGCTTGCAGTCTTCCACCCTAGTGTGTGACATTACAGATCCATCCCTCTTTAGGCCTCTGCTTGCCTCGCACATTTGTTCTTTTCCTTTCTTGAGTTTGAGCTCACCTTCAACATTAAATATAGAGGAAATGCAATACGGAAGAAAACGTGCCAATTTCCATAGGCAGATAATTATGTAAAAGTAATGAGAATTACAGGTCATAGTGCAGAAGGAGTTTTGAAAGCAAAACATTTTAGAATAAAAACTAATAGTCGTATAAAACTGCACAGAATATTAAGGAAATTTCAATTATTCATGTTTCTCTTGAATTTTAGTCTCACTGAAATATACTTGACACATTTTAAAACTTCTTAGCTCATATTTCTATTTAGTCTCCATAAAATAGATTTTTTTTTTTTGTCTTTGATTTTGGCTTTATCTATGACCTCATTTTTAAAAGAATCTGATGGCTTTGTAAGCATAATTATAATGCCCTCTTTCCAAAGTTTATTTTTAATCAAGAAAATGTTTAAACAGGGCCCTGTTCTTCTTGAATTAAACTCCAATATTTTGGAATTGCTATCTTTTTAATTTACTTTCTTCATGCTATTTATTTAGTTAGCAAGTTAGGTCACTTGTGAATATATAAAGAGAAATAGGAAAAAAGAAGAAAAGCACTAACATTTAAGGGCCCACACATACAAAAGTCTGTAAAAAAAGTAATTTTTGTCTGCACTTTTTGAGTGAAAAAAGTAGTTAAGAATGACTATTACTATTACTTTATATATATATAGCAAGCATCATAAGCATTATCTCTTCATTTATGAACCAGACTTACAAGGTAGCAAGTAATACTTTTTATTTTCAAGAAGGAGGAAATTAACAAGATGTAGAAATTTGCAAAAACACCCACATATGACTAGTACATAATACAATCAGAATTTAATCAAAAGTCTTTTTAACTTTAAAAATCAATGTTTTTTCCTGTTACATTTTCTTTCTTAGTCATAATTTACTAATATCTGAAAAATAATATATTTACCTCCTGGCTTTGCCATTTTTTAGCTGTGTTTATTATTTCTAACTAAAGTAATGATCTTGCTGAACCTTTGTTTCTATTTCCAAAATATGGTATTATTAATTATGTTATACTATTTTAAAGTATTATCTAGAAATGGAGGTAAATATCATGATGCTATAAATTAATTTTCTGATGTGATATAATTCTTGTAAAAACACACAGATAATGCTTTAAATGATTAGTACTTAATAAATGTTAGATGTTATTAACCAAGTTTCTGCCTATGTACATACAATAATGAAATAAATTTGTTAATTCCATGTGGCTTAATAGACCAGATCTTTTAAACCTCATGCTTCTTCAGTCTTTGCAACCACACACTACTTAATTTTGATCTTCCATAATTTACAGATTATGTGCAACCAGATACCATTATTAATGAGCTTAAAGGAAAATTGATTAACATCCTAATGACTTCCTTTCCCAGGACTGAAAATGATCCTGGATTTTCTCGGATGCTCTGTGATTGCTGCTCTCTGTCTGTAATCAGTGTTTTCAGAAAGATTGACTTTGGCATTTTGTTCTCTACTCCTGCACTGACCATACCCTGCAGAATTTGATGACTCTCCATTGCTCTTGTGACTTGTTAGCAAACCCTGTTCCATTGTGGTACAGAATATCGACAGGCATGTTCATGATACTCTTGGTGTTCCCTTTCACTTTTTGTTTACTAACTGGCAACATTCACAGAAAGGTTTTATGCTTGTTCTTCCTATTTCTGGGATTCCCCTGGCTTCTTCTCTTGGAATGCTGTGTTCTGTCTGGACCATTTGTCCTCCCCTGTCTCTCATCTTCCACTTTTTAGTGTCATTTTAGCCTGGCCTAATTAAGTGATCCTTTTGGTCTCATGAAAACCTTATTTTTCTCCTAGAAGAAATTGTCCAATGGTACAAAATTTAAACTCTAGAAGGTATCACCTTGTGATACCACCAGTAATCAGTGATGAGTTCTGCTTTCTCACATGCTGAAGAAAAACGTTAGAGAGCATACTAAGGCAATCATATAACCCAGAGTTTATTTAGAAAGGGTTAATATAGACTTCTCCTGGAAAGAAGAAGTTGGCCATAGCTGGTATCCTGGTATCTTAACAAGTGAAGGTGTTCTGCCTCTTTTATACGTTCTAGATTTTCTTTGTTCTCCTGCAGTCTCCCCCCTTATCTCTCTCCTTGCTGCCTAAGTGACTAGGCCCAGGAGATGCTCAGGTTGAATGGCAAACAGTTGAGAAGCAGATGGGCTGGAGGGGCCAACTGGAGGTGGAGTGATCTGGGCAGGAAGGGGGCCCAGGGTGCATTTATTAACAACTTTTACAACTCCCTGTAGGGAGGGACAATCCCTGGGACAGGTTACCTTAGCAATAGGTTGGAGCAGGGGCAGATTATCTTGATAAGGGTGGAGGAAGGGCTCTGAAGACACTAACATTTCAATTCCTCAGGGTAGTCTCCAACTTCCAAATAGGCCCCATTTCTTCCATCTGAAAGGATTGCCTATTTACACTGACTGCCTGTCTTTAACTCTGGCCTCACTTGTGCCACCTCCTAAGTCAAAACCTCTTTCACAGCATGCAGCAACAATCAAGAAGAAGGTATTCATTGGTGTTTGGGTGTCTTGACTGGCTAACTGGAAGCTAACCTAGGTGCATTTTTGCTTAAGTATATGGGGGATTTTTTTCCATTCCCCATCACAAGTGATAAAATAATAAGATTAGTTTTGAGTATGCAACTATTAGCAGCAACTAGGAATGTCACAGTACAGCTGAAGTTCTAAACATCGCAGAATCTTACAGCTTTAACAGTTACGTATTCTTCAAATAAACAAATAGGACTGGGGATGTAGCTCCGAGGTAGAGCACTTGCCTATCATGTATGAGGCCCTGGGTTTGATCACAAACAGAAAAAAAAAGTAATAATAATAAAAAGTAAGCAAGAAAAGACATGCAACAGAAAAGGAAAGCAAATTAGGACTATGTTTGTTAAAGCTTTGCCAAAAATAGTAGATAATGAGAATGGCACCCAAGATAGTGTACACAAAGAATTTCCCTTCTTATTTTTCTTATTTGTTCCACTTGTTCCCAAGAAAACCAGATTAATGTCATTACCAGCTCTGAATGAAGAAGGCTATGTTTCTCAACTTGCAGACCTTTTCTCTCTCAGTTTTCTTGAATACTTTGCAAATTTCCCTCTGGGCTCTTTGGCCTTTGGGCCTGCCAAAGGGGTGCCTGTTCTGTGAGCTCTTTTTAGACTTTTTGCCTTCCTAGCAGTTCTTAATCTTGCCTTTGTTTCTTCTTTGAGCCAGTTCTGAGCTTGAGCCTTTCCCAGACTGTCTTTGTGTTTGCACTCCTTGGGGAAATTTCCATGGGCCCATTATTATTTATGCAGTCAAGGCCAGGAGCATGTCTTTTATTTATTTCTTGGACCCAGCAGGGGCTTCCTGCCTGTTTTTGTATGTCACTTTCTGAGTTAATTGGACTAATCAATCTAATGAATTTTTCTGAAGTAGTTCAACTGTTGTAGCTCTAAGAGCTATCAGGACAACAGTCATTGAAGCTAATTGGTGGCACCCCCAAAGGTTGAATTTAGTTTGCTTAGGGATGTCTTGAGAGGCCATTTCATGTACTAGGAAGAATTCCTACTAATCGGAAACTTATTAGATTTGGGGACACATATTTTTTAAAAAAAATGATAAAATACTGGATGTGAAAGTGCTTAGTTTAGATAGATGAATGCACAAGCAAATTTTGAAGGTGTGGGGTGGAGAGCATTAAATAGCTTCCAGAGACCTTGTTGTGTGCCTTACCTTTGCCACTTGCTATCTTAGCACTGCTCAGCAGCTCTGAACTCCACCTTTCTCATCTGTAATGTGCAGATAATACTTTTGTTGCAGACAGAGTGAAGAATTTTAATTAGAGATGGATTGTGAAAGTGTGATTTTTAAAAATAGTTATTCAGATTTGGGGTACTACTAGTAGACATGGACTAGAAGAGTAGAAAAAAATAGTACTAGCATCAAATACTAGTTTTAGGGGATAACAATTCAAATATTTGTTACTCAGTGGCCCAGCTACATTGTTATTGGTTAATATTAATTATGCAGATGGAAGCAAAAGCCACAAATTATCTCTATTGCAAGCTGTACCAGCATAACTCCAGGGGGTACCAGTAGCAACTTAAAGATGAAATGTGAGCTCACTAAGCCTCAATTATTTTTTCATTCAATTTTTAGGCATATTTGAATTGCAATGACTAGGAAAGTCTTAGAAATTAGAGAACAAAGGAAACCTTGGAGTGTATTGGTCTGCCTGGGCTGCCAAAACAAAATACCACAGACCAGGTGGAACAATGAATATAGAATCAGTAGGAAGGAATCCTAATCTCTTAATGGTTCAACTTCACTCTTGCTTGACATAAGATATACTTATGCTCATAGCTTTCTGAGAAGAGAAATTATCTGATTATTTAATGGTTTTATGAAATGAAGAAGATCTTGGTGATCAGGGTGTGCCCTTTTGTTTTGCCTACTAGGAAAGGGAAGCCACCATAGTTTGAGGAAACCTACATAAGATAGTTCATGTACTAAACAGCAGAACCAAGATTCTTGGCCTTCTGACATCAGTATGAAATGCTTTAGACTACAGACTAAAATCAGTGTTTCTCAAATACTCATCTACCCTAACAAACAAAACTAATGATTTCCATGGGTACCAGCAATGCCTAGTGCTATTATCAAAATGCTATTCTGCTTGCTCTTACTCAATAAAGAAGTTCAAAATGCAAGTGACTCGCACGAATCATAAGAGATATGTTCTAGAACTTGCTCTCACTATAAGTGCATTGTTTCCAAACTTTGTTACTCTAGTGATTGTTATAACAAATTACTTGAGACTTTCCCCAATATATCCATCCACTATTATTTAGTGATATGGGTAGAAAATCGTTGTGCTAAGCTGTGTTTAGCCTTTGAGTTTTGTCATACCTTCAACCTTTCTCCCAGTGCAGGACAAGAAAGCACTTCCCAGTGGAGCTAGCCTCATGGTTCCAAGATGCTTGACCTATACTTTAAGATTTAAATCCCAAGCTTTCCAGCCTGGGCATCGTTCTCTAGTTAGCTGCAGCATTTCCAAGTCAGGTATTTCAAAAGGACTTTGTACTGATTTCTCCCCAAATTATTGTTTCTTCACTGTCATCTTGCAGTGGTCACAATGCAAGATGGATGGTTAAGCACTTGGAGTCTAGTCCTGGCTCCCTTGTGTACTAGATATGGTACTTGGAGCAAGTTACTTAGCATTTCTGCACTTTTGTTTCTGCATCAGAAAAATGAAGATAATAGTATCCTCCTCATACAATGGCTATGACAGTGATTTTATGTGATTCAGTATAAGTAAAGGTCTTTGTAGAATGCCATGTGAAGTGACCACCTGTTACAAGTGTTGGCTATGTAACATTCTCTTTTCCCTGGGAGAAAAGCTCAAATATGGTTGTTTGTATAAACTGGAAGAGATATACCAATTCATGTATTATTCCCAAATATTCAGCTTACTGTAGTTTCACAGATTTTTTTTTTTAACTTTCTTACACGTCTCTTATTTTCCTTGTGTTTGCCTTTGTCTTTGAATAAGTTGTGTGTTTTTACAAACTACTGAAAGTTTCTAATCTGAGCATGTAATTACCCTGAGTGTTTTGCTTTTAAATCCACAACAGTGAGCATTTAGTTTGTTTTCAGAGCTATCGTGCTTAATTAATATTTATGCAAGACTTAGGGGAATCATGAAAATTAGCAGATGTCCTTACCTAAAGCAGGTGGTGCATATATCAACAATGGCAATAAAGGCAACAAAGCCACAGTAGTACTTCTTTAGATCTCAGACTTACTCCTGAGTCTGATAAACATGGTTTTCACTTTACTCCCCAATGTGAAAAACACCTTTTCATACAAACAGACATGACTATAAGAATATTTTAAGATATTCACATGCAACATGAATTTTATTTTGATGCAAAATATAGAAAACTGAAAACAACAGTGACATCAGCACACAAGGGTAATGCTGTCCCATGGGAAAGTCTGGAAATAGTACAGAGCAGACATGATGGTCACACAAAATTACCAGGGATCCAGGCTTCTTTTATGATGTTTTTTCTCCAACATTCTAGCATAAAGCTTTCAGCCTCAAAATCAAACAGGATCCACGGTGGCTGCTGAAGTTCCAGCTATCATGGACACATTCCAGGAAACAAAGGAAACCTAGAGAAAGGACATTATAAACTCTTCTCTAATCTATGTTTTACTTCTTGGAAGCTTCATTCTTGGAATTCCCCCAAGATACTCTGGCTTATGTCTCATGCAGTCATAAAAACAACACCCAGATATAAAAGATTCTTGGAAATATAGTATTTAATTTGGGGCTCATTCTAGGCCCCAGACTAAATTTAACTTTTTAATTAAGAAAGGGAAAATGGCCACTGAGTGGACAACCATCAAATTTAAAATCGACTCTTTAAAAATGTGGAATTTCATTCATATTCCTTAATAATTAAGTTTTTAGATATACTTCGCATGAAGTACTTTTTCATATCCTGTTTATAATTAGTGATTTTTGTTGGTTTGCATCTTATTCAGGTTTATTGATACATTGATATATAGCATTGGCATTTAAAAATATTGGAGAAATCTTCCCATAAAAGCACATGTCAAAGAGAGCAGTTTATTCTTCCATTCATCTAACAAAAATTTACTATGGACCTTCTCTGTGCTGGGTACTGATTCTTGTGCTGGGAATAAGAATGAACAACACAAAGGATATATTAGTATGGAGCTTACCTATTGGATGGGAAGATAAAATCATCTGTAAATGGGGATGTGGTAAATAAAGCATAATGAGGGGCTAGAGAATATAGGAAGACAGGAACACTATTTTTAACAAGGTGATCAAGGTAGGCTTTTCAGTAGGGAATGCCCATGCAAATGTCCTCAGGGGAATGTCCTGGAAGGGGCTGGTTCTTGCATTGCTTGGGAAGAGTCAGGTGGTCCAGGAAGCTGAAGTTCAAGGATAGAAAGTGAGAGTTGCAGGAGATGAATTCAACCAGCCTAGGAATCTGAGCCAAGTAGACAAGAGTAGAGATGATTTCAGCCCTTTGAAAAATACAACTCAGATACTACAAACACTAAAGTGAAATATAAAGTGAAGATGGCCATTTTGATGTTTTACTGTTTCTTTTTCTCTTCTTCACTACACCAATGGTTTAATGATAGACTGCTTTGCACTTGATACTTCATTAGGTCCAGAAGAGAAAACATGAATAAGAAATGTTCTCTGAGATCCACGTTTTTACTCTGTAGAGACTTTAGATCAACACAGAAAGCTTATGCCCTAAACTTTATATATGCAGGTGACTTCAATTTAGGTTTTCTCTTCTGCTTAGTAGAATCTTTATATAAAATGTAACACCTTGAAAACTATAGTTTGATTCTTAAATTCATTCATCTAATATCCCTCCTGTATTTCTGAATCTGTTAACACAGCCTCCTATGTTGCGTGAGTGTACATAACTGCAAACATTGCTGCCTCTGACTACCATGCCCTTCCTCCCTTCTTAGGCAAACTCCTGTTATTCCTTCATGGTATTTTCTTTAAACTGATTTCCCCTAGCTCTTTCTCACAGAGTTAATTACTTCTGTCTGTGTTCAGCTCAGTACTTCTGTTATATCAGGCATCATAGAGTGTAATATCATGATTTTATGCATACATTTTTTATTTCCCACAAGAATCAAAGTTCCTTAGTAGTAGAATGCAAAGCTTATCTGCTATTGAAACTCCGATACCTAGCAAAGGGCCTGGCACATAGTCAATGCTTGAAAATATTTTCTGTGAGATGAAAAAATGCTCCATTAAAGATGAGGCTAATGTTCACAGCATGGAGTAAATAGAAAATTCACAAATTGTGTTTTGATTATGTAATCTCTTCTTTCCAAAGATCATTATTTGAAGGGAAGCTTTTAGCCTTTATCACAAGTTATTACTGAGTAAAATGTATGTGCTTTCATATTTCAACAAAGTCTTCTACATGGTTTACTATTTATGTTCTTTAAAGCATCTCATGGAAAACCTCATACTCCTGCATATTTCTTTAATTGAAATAAATTAAATTTAATTCATTTTATGATGGATAGTGGGCATAGCTGTCATGAAGCAGCTATTTTGGGGGAAGCATAAACCCTAGGACAACCTTATGTTTGTAAGTATGTAAATTTATTATTAGACCCCAGCCTCTTCACTAATTGTGAATTCCTTAGAGAATATAACTTGCCATCTTCACATCTCCTGTACAGATTGCTGGGGTACAGATTCACAATCCCTCATCTAAAACCCTCAGGGTAGTGTTTTGCAGACAAATGTGTAACAACTGTCTCTTAGAAACATACACACCCACACAAGAAAGCCCTGATTCTACTGTTTGACTACCTCTTCCCTTAGCCAGTGCTAAACTGCCAAATTGGAGTCACTTTGCTGAAGTTGGGAAGAGAAATGTAAAATTGGCAAATACATAGGCTGACCCTGATACACCATGCATAGGAATCTCAATGAATTTTAGACCTCAAAAGAATTCTGATTTTAAGAAGCTATCATGTCCATGAAGTATGCATTATGTAACACCTTCAGAGGTATCTGGGGCAATGCTTGCAATAAAATACATTAATATTTCTGAAGCAAAATGAATGAATGTTTACACTAGGAAGAATATATAAGCAACAATCAGGAAAATACAGCTTTTAGTTTTCAGGGCTTTTTCTTCTTTTGTTGCAATTTAGAATTGGATATAAAGTATTAGGATTCTACTTCAACATTTTAAAAAATTAAAACTTCAGTGGAAAAAAATATTCTTGATCTATAGCACACCCAACCAGACTATTGATTCTAGGCCTGTTTATTGTCTTTAAGCTATTTCACAAGTCTGTAAACTGAAGATAACTGATGGGTATGCAAATTAAGTCTTGTTCAGTAGAATTTCAGATGACTTTTCTTTCACTTGCAGTTTAGCTCAGCATTTCTTTATTCCATGCAATTTTATTGCATTTGACTTTTCCATTGAACTTATAAAAATCTATTTCATTCCCTAATATAATATGAGTGAAATAAATTCTTAGACACTTGTTAATTTTTCTATGTTCATTGGCTCAGGACAGAGTTCAGGTATGTTCTGGTTAGTTTCTGAGGGTAGAACATAGATGAATATAGAACTATAAAAGCTTAGATTTCCCTGAGTCCGTCTACGAGTGTTGTTAAATTTGGAGAACCAGCTGCTAGTGGTATGAAATTTGAATCCCTTCAACTGGAAATGTTCATGGAGACTCAGAGTTTCTGATTGCTATTTGTAAAGGATGTTATCTAACTGAATGAACTGGTTTTAAAGTTTAACTTAAGCTGGGCACAGTGCTACATGCCCATAATGCCAGCAGTTTGGGAAGCTGAGGCAGGAGGTTCTCAAGTTCAAAGCCAGCCTCAGCAACTTAGTGGGGCCCAAAGGGCTGTGGATGTGACTCATGATTATGTGATCCTGGGTTTAATCCCTAGTACCAATAAATAAATAAAGGCCAAATTTAATCCTTTTTTTTTCTTTTGGTTTTAACTTTCCCTTTGAGTGTCAATCCACTGTCATTGAAACATTTAATGAATCATTAATAACCTAGGATGACCAGGAGCTTGGTTGAATCTATGGCTACACAATTAGCTGATAAAGTCAGACCTTATTTATATCCAGTGTGACTAATAGATTCTTATAATTCTTTAAATATTTTTTTTCTCTTAGGAGACTAGTAAGGATGTTTTAATTATTAGAATGTAACTCTCACAAATATCTCGAGTCTCTTATCTTTTGAAAACATAGTATCTGGCTTTATGCATGATGGTGCCACATTCACAATTTCCCACAACCTGGTAATCAGCTCTAGCTGTGTTCGTTCATCCAAACTCCTCATTTCTGTCATCAAATAAATTCCCATTTCAAGAATATCAAGGGAGAAGAAAAGAAGCCATTTTCACTACACTGCCAATTTGGTACAATATTTTAAGATCAATCAGGGCTTGGAGAATGAGTTCATGCACATTGGCTTTTTTTTTTTTTTTTTTTTTTTTTTTTTTTTTTGAGATGAAAAGATTTAGGGTCTTAGAGACTGAATTTTTTAGTGTATGGAGTACTACCATGTTACTTTCAAGCAAGGATTCTGACTAGGGTTTTGTCTATTTATTTGCTTATAAGTGAGTATGGGCAGTGTCCCCTTTACTTCAGATTTATGTCTGTTTTCCAAACCTACAATGAAGAACTGACTCTTCCCACAGCCAAATGGAGTGCATACATAGGTTTAATTAGTCCTGAAATGAATGAGAACTAGTGAAATACTAATTTGACTCCCATTCCCAGATACACATATACATATTGTGCAGGCACATACTAAGGTTTAACATTAGCATGTTTGAGGCTTCTTCTAGTCTGTACCTCCAAATGACTAGAATTGACACGTGGCCCAATAAATTGGAACTACGGGACTTCAGGCCTAATCATATACCCAGAGTCATCCTAATCAGATTTGCTTTCAATATTTAGAAGAGATGACCTCTTAGCTGAGCACTGAGAAATCACTTAAACTTTTTGAAAAGTGGCAATAATTTTTAATACCATTCTCTATCTTATATGACTATTAGGATAATCTACTTAATTTATCTTCTCAATTATTATACCTTAAATATATTTATTAATATATACTATGATTTATTAAAATAATAGCCAAGTACTGTGTTGGTTATTATAGGCTAAGAAGGTAAATAATTTTGTGTATGTACAGCTCTAAGCCTAAAATAGAAGGTACTATCACTACATAATACAATAAAATTATTTGGAAACATATTCTAAAGAATGCTAATAAACTTCTATGTGATTGTGGAAATGAAACATATGATTTTCAATATAAGGTTATATAGGAAGGAGAAGTAGAGATTACGGATGTATAAACTTTAGGGAGGAAAAGGCCCTTTATGATATTGGAATTTTCTCCTTCCTTCAGGAACATACCAAGTGCGTGCCTCAGAGTCAACTCCTACATCCTTGTATCTTATATTATTTTCTAGGATGAAAAACCAACTTAATCAAATGAAGGAGTTTGGTTAACTGCTTGCCTCACTAGGTACTCCTTAATTTTAAACCATGCCCAGATAGAATAGGACACTGGGTGGGTAAGTTTTAATAGGGGGTGAGGATGTAGAGGAATACCCAGAATAGGGAAACGGCTATCCCCTAAAATGAGGAGGCTGGACCTAGTGAAGAAGGAACTGTAAATATAATGACTATGTGTCTCAACAGAATAACACAAGGACAAACTTAATGAACTTCATAGGTATTTCAAGGTCTTGATTGTAGTCCAGCCATTATTCTTCTCCTCGTCCCCCAGATGAATACATGACATTTTTTCTTGATGGGCCTTAGGAGATGAAGTTACCAAAGAGTCTTGGTATCCTTCCCTTGGGTGCTCAACCCTCAAATACTTGCTTTTATTTGAGGGGTTAAGAAAATAGCACAGAAAGATGAATACATTTATGATTTCTTCGATGACTCTTGAAATGTGTGTGGTAACTTGATTTATTACATCATAACATTTTGGGTTTTTTGAGGTAGAAGAAAACACTTTCATTGTCTCTGCTAGACCTGGAGAAGTAAATATCCAGGCATTCCCCTAGGAGGTCATTTCAGGGAGACAATCCAGGCCCTGGGAGGGCTTATCCTGAAGAGAAACTTAGTTTATGTATTTAAAGGAAATGTAAAATTGACTTATTCTACTTTTTTTCTTTTTTCTTTTCTTTTTTTTTTTTTTTTTTTTTGGTACTGTAGGTTAAACCCAGAGCCACAAGCATGCTAGGAAAGCATGGTACCTGAGCCACATCCCAGCCCTATGTTTATTATACACAGACCCCTAGGGCAATACCAGGGTTGCTGGGTAGAATTCCCAGCAAAATGTATTTTGGCACTATAAAAAGGACAATTAATTGTCTAGGATAAGAGATGATTAAGGAAGAAATAGAAATTCAAGGAGGTGTTGGGATGCTTGTTCATCATCGGAAAGTTTTGAGCATTGGTAAGATCAATATATCAGAGCAAGGCAGCTTTATGCAAAGTTATTTCAATAGTAGACTGACTACAATAGCTACAACTAAATTTAAACTCCACTTTTCAGAAGAACAGAAGAAAAGGGTTTTCTAAGGGCTGTGGTGAGCTCATGAAAAATTTCAATAGGTAGTCATAGACCATCTATCTTTGATAGTTGTCTTTATCCAAAGAAAAAAACAAACTTCTCCTATCTTTAAGACATGTAGCTCTGTAACTTAGAGAAGGACACCCATAGGAATTTTATCCCCTACCCTCTCACAGAAACTGGGCAAGAGTGTTGTTATTTTTTTTGTGATTATATTTCAAATAAATGGTTCCTAGGTTCCTAAGAAAGCCTATAAAACTGGCAAGAGGCTTTTAAAAAGTTTTATACATCGAAATGTTACCAGTGATTGTGTTACGTTCTCCACTCTAATGTTCTCACAAGAGAAGATTTCAAGCAAGACATGAGATGTAGTAAAAGTGTAGCAAAATTTATTAGTGGAGAAAGAAGGGTTGGGGAAAACCCTCTCAAGGAAGAGAGGGTGTTGTCTTGGAGAGGAGATCAACTACTCACTTCTTTGTGTACTTAATTTTATAGGGTAGGGGGGAATGTTTCTAGATCCTTCCACCCAGATACTACGTCTGAACTTTTGACTGACAGTAGGATTGCCTCAAAGTCCTAAATCCTTAATGCCCATGTTTTTACCCTTAAGTAAAATCTGCAGAGGGTAGAAAATTTGTAATTACAGTGAAATCATCTTAAGGACCCACAGAGAACTTTTGATCATACTGATCTGCAATTGCCAATTTTATCAGGAATTGTTTTTATAGACCTTGACACTGTTGAGCTCTCCAACCTTTGGTCAGGGAAATCTGTCTTCCTGTTATTGAAAGAGGAATCTTGGGCAAATAATTCTTACTCCTGAAAATAATATGCTGTTCGTTAAAGGCTATTATCCTAAGTCAGAGGAAGACCAGAAGGACTTTGTTTAAATTGATTTTTAAAAAACATATCAATGGCACATAGACCAGTCTGCAGAATCAATTCCTCAATTTCCATGTTTCCACCACTCATATGGACTTATTCCGAATCCAAAGGAGAAGATGAGGGATTTGTAATTACACATTTTGTAAAGCAGATTATCTAAGGAAAGCAAAATTAGAGACCTAGACTCAGGAAACCTGCCTAAAGTTTAGCCAAGTTGAAGGAAAGGGTAAGACTCGCATAATCAAACACACAGTAGGAGTGTTGTTGCTGGAAGTCAATGTGGAATGAGTAATTAGAATTAATCATACTAGTATCTGGTCAAATCTGAGACTTCCTTGGCCCTCACATTAGGTAAAAAAAAGATAACAAAGGATTTTAAATTTAAAAAATCAGGATGGGCGGGCTGATTCACCAGGAATTCCACTTATTTAGTTAAATGGCATTCAGTCTGTACTTCCATATGATTTAGGGAAACATCTACATTTTTAGTGAGTGAGGGAGGTTTTATTGGTCTACATCTAGCACCAGAATAGAGCCCCCTCTCCAAGTGAGATGCTGTTTTATAATAATTCATTTCCCTTCCCTTATGGCTTCTAAATGACTTTTCTTTCCCTTTTTTCTTTTTTTAAGAGAGAGAGAAAGAAGAGAGAGAGAACTTTTAAATTTATTTTTCAGTTTTTGGTGGACACAGCATCTTTATTTTATTTTTATGTGGTGCTGAAGATAGAACCCAGCGCCCCGCGCATGCCAGGAGAGCACATTACCACTTGAGCCACATCCCCAGCCCTAAATGACTTTTCTTTAAGAACCTAGTCATTTTTTTTTTCTGTTTGAGGATTTCAGGGAATGAAAATTTCATCTCTTTGCACTTCTATTCATTAACATTACATAGAAATATTTGGTGGTGTCTCTGATGAAAAAATTACTACATTCTACATTTTGTGGCAAATTATGTCACTCACTGAAACCCAGGCGTTATGGAGCTAATTCAATTCAGTAAACTTGCCCTCTTTTTTGTTTTGTTTTCTTTTGCATTTGAATGGAAAAAAGAAAGTGTAAAGATCAATAATATACTATCATTTAAGGGTCTTGGATGGAATTTAACAATATCATGTTAAGTGAAACGACCCTGACTCAGAAAGTCATGTACCAAAAGTCTTTTCTCATATGTGGTAGCTATAGAGAAGTTAGGACACCCCTCCCCCCCAAAAAAAGAAAGAGAATCCTGTGAAAGTAGAAGGGAAGAACAATAACATGGAGAAGGGGCCTGTGGGGGAAGGAGGAAGGATGGGAAAATGAAGGAGATACAGGATGAAAATGACCAAATTATGCAGTGGGCATATATGAATAGGTCACAATGAATTCCACTTGTATGTATATTTATAATGCACCAATTAAAATAAACCCAATGATGTAATAGAAGGAAGTACAATAAAGTAGAGAAAGGAGGTTGGGGGAAGGAAAGGGGGCAGGGAAAGAGGAAGTATTAGGAATTGAAATGGAGCAAATCATATTATATACATTATATGAATATGCCAAAATGAACTCTGCTACTCTGTCTAACTGTAATGCATTAACAAAAACAGTTTATAAAGGCTGGATGATAAGTGGTGTTCAACATATCAATAGAGCATTCTGCTTTTACAAGACTTTTCAGATATTATTTGGAACTTTTGTTTTTATTTTACAGTGTGGTTCTTTGTTGCATATTAATATCAATGGAGTTGCCACCACTAAACTTGAAGCATTTTTATATCATTTTTTTACTGAAACTGAAGAATGGGTCAATTCCAGACCTTTAAGGGAGTCACAAATAACAATACTCAGTGGCAGAGTGATGATTTGAATTTGCCAATAGAGTCTGTGTAAGGCTTGCTAATTTAGAGGGGCAGTTTCAAATCTTATAGTAGTTGGGATTTCCCTGGGGAGTTCACTTTAGCACAGCAAGTAAGTCAGTAGTTAAATGATATTATTAATTTTAGAACAATTTGCAAGGAAAGATGAAAAAGTAAATAGATGATTTCATAACCACTACTCAGTGCAAATCATTCTGGACCCATTTGTGCTTGTAGAAGAGGCTACTGGACCATCTTCTCTGTTTTGCCCTGCAAGCTGCTAGGCCATGGGAAATGTCCCTGAAGAAAGGCACTGCATTTCTAACAGTTTTCCTCAATAAATGGTCAGGCTTTAATTACTAGTCTTAGTAATTCCCTCTCCCCGTAAAGTCTTCAGGAACAGATTCTTGCATGCTGGTTTCAGATTGCTCCTCTACTGGTCTAATAATTAAAATTGATAACTGATCATCACATGGTAACTGGGGACATTTGTAAAATTCGGTCATCCTTACAGAGTTAGAAATGGTCCCTTCCCTATTGAAGAAATTAGGGCCATGAAGAGATTTAGAATTTGGGGCCTCTCATTTCTTTGTAGCCCAACTTGTTCATTTTACACAAAGGGAAATGAGGTCCAGAAAGGTTACGTGACCTGCCTGGGGTAGTTTAATTTGTTTGGCACAAAGGGAAAATTATAACTCAGAGTCCTCTCCCTGCCTGGCTTTGTCCTGGACCAACACCATTTCTTTGTGATTGAGTGATTTTCTCAAGGTTAGGGGATAAGTCACTGATGTGTGAGCGGGAACACACATGTTGATCAGCGATTCTTTACAAAATACTGCCTTCTTAGGATAGCCTCCCTCTGGCCAGTCTACTGTCCCTTTTATTATAATCAAACAAATATCCTCAGAGAAACACTGTTCAGGTACTCTTCTGAATACTTCTTCCCTTTGCATTGTTCTCCTTAATGCTTGCAGCCACTCTGATTACCACTCCAGATACACAGGAGAAAGGAAGGGCCAGGGGTATTCAACACCAGGCCCCAAATTGCACACCTCGTAAGTGTAGGAACTGAGATTTGAATAAAGATCTTTGTGATTCTTACATTTGCCTCTTTAGCCAAAATTATGCAAACTTGCTCTCATTCTTATTCTTATCTGAACAGATGACCTAACTAATGGCAAGGGGTGATTCAAACTGGTATGTTTTTCGCACCATGCAAGGCTTCCTTTGCTGCCTGGTAATTCTCCCTCTTTTCTACCCGACACCAGAATGGATTTGTCTCTATTCCTCATTATTAGTCCTTAAAGCAACTATTGATCAGAGTGGACATCTCAGTGCTCTTGGGAGGTCTTTGGGTCATTTTCTTATCTGCATGCCTCTCCCATGGGATCTAGCCTTCACTGCCCCTTGACAAGAAAGCTGATCGTGCATAGGTGAAATTGATGAATTAAAGGGGTTCACTCCCACTACTGAGGGGAAAATCAGAAATATTTCTTTGCTTGGGAAGATAAAAGTTGAAAGTCTTCATTTATTCAAAGTAGGTGGAAATATTTGTTTATGATATCCAGTAACAACCATGCAGATCCTTCTCTCTCTCTCTCTCTCTCTCTCTCTCTCTCTCTCTCTCTCTTTTAATATAAAAAGTTGCTTTTGGGGGCTGGGGATGTGGCTCCAGAGGTAGTGCGCTCGCCTGGCACACGCAGGGTGCTGGGTTCGATTCTCAGCACCACATAAAAATAAAACAAAGATGTTGTGTCCACCAAATCAAATAATACCAAATCAGAGAAAGAATGAGAGGGAACTAGGAAAGAAGTGGAAGTTTCATAGGTTGTTTTGATACATTGTATTTTCAAACTGGATTCTGAAGAAGGTGAGGCTGGTCCTATTATGCATTTCTCTCTACCAAGTTTGAGGTCTGTTTGGCAAGTGTAGGCTAGTTTGTGCCTTCTGCCTTGTGAACCAGTGGGATACATACACTTGTGCCAGACTGGAACCAAGATGACACCCCTTTCTCTCTGTCTCTCTGTATAGACGATCTCAGTCTGTCTCTTAGTCTTTCTGCCTCTGTCTCTATCACTCTGCCTCTTTTTCTCCTTCTTCTTCCTTGCACATGTGCACATAAGTAGACATCACATGAATACATACACACCACTATACTCCTATCCAACTCATTGCATTAAAGATTTGAGTTGGTTACTTTGCAGTAGGCATATATTTTCAAGAGTGGCCTGAGATGGAAACTTGGTTGAAGAACCATAGAAAAATATCAGACCCTCAAGGTCCATGTATCTAGTAATTCATCTTCATCTGGCCAAGTAAGGATCCTGTGATTCATACTTATCAAAATTGCCTAAGACTGCTTTCAAAACTAGAAATTTTCTTTTAAGTTGCAACAATTGTGGCTGACAAGCCTATAACAAAAGGCAGATTAACAAGAGAAAGGCATGATACATATTTTTTTAAGCAAAGTTTTATGTAACCTGAGAACCTTCTTAAATTATGGCCAAACAATCCAGGGAGGTGGGGGGCAAACTGTGTATTTTGATGCTTAGTTTCCATGACAAATGGACAATGGGATAAAATATTAGACAAAAAGGTTTGGCCTAATGGTGGTAAATTATGGAAAACTTAGTAAAACCTGTTTTTTTCAAATTCTTGACATTTCTGTGTAGCATTCCTTTTCTCCAGGTATTGGGAAGGATACCTGTCACATGAAGCTTTTATGACATACTGTCAGGAAGATGGGTCAGATAATTCCTTTATAACCACCTCTCACACAGAACATAGCAAAAGGTCAGAGAATGACCTAAATGCTTTTGATGTTGTCTAAATTTTTAAGATGCCATATCTTGGGGTAGTGTGTTCTGAGCTTGAACAACAATTATACCAAAAGTTTTTGCTAGGCTTGATGGCACATGCCTGTAATCCCAGCAGCTCAGGAGGCTAAGACAGGAGGATTGAAAGTTCAAGGCCAGCCTCAGCAACTTAGCGAGGCCCTAAGGAACTTAGTGAGACCCTGTCTCAAAAGAAAATAAATACATAAAAAGGACTGGGGATGAAGCTCAATGGTTAAGTACCCCTGGGTTCCATCCTTGGTACCAAAAAAAAAAAAAAAAAAAAAAGAATTATTAACATACAGGGAATCTTGTACCATCATAGAATGACGAATGCCCTCTGAGGCAGTCAGAACTAGCTGCATGGACCTGAGCCAATTACTCTCGCCAAGTTTTCTTTCTCATCTATATAACCCCATTTTGCAGGGTTCTTGTGAGGGTTAAGCAAAAGAACATTCTTGGAGTCATTCAGCAGAATATCTGAGAATCTGACAATCATGTTCTATAGATCCTTGCACTCTCTTCGAGAAAATTTCTCAGGATGGAAACAATTTGGGGAGAGAAAATTAATAACACATTAGAAAATATTCAGGTATATTTCATTATTCTTAAAGCAATATTGTATATTTAAACTCTAGAAGCCTAATATCTTTGTATTCATTAGAGTTCAATAATCGTTTCTATTTCATTACGTAAAGTATTCTCTTCCTTGTTGTTTCTGACGCATTCTAATCATGCCCTTTAAATGAAGGAAAAAAAAAAAAAAAGAAACCTTTAGAAATAAAAGTCTGTGGAATCGCTTCTCAGCTCAAACCCTACTGGCTCATTTTTCAACCAAGGTAAAAATTCTTGTTCTTGACAATGTTGGCAAGTTCCTATTAAGTAGGATTCCCCTGCCCCAACAACAACAAAAAGAATCCCTTGCCCTCAACTTCTCTGTGTTTCCATTTCTTTCTTCCAACATGCCAGGCATGTTTCTGCCTCAGGATCTTTGTATATACCTTCTGTTGCCTAGAACAATGATCTTCCACATATCAGCCAAGTGCATTTCCTCCCCTTCTTCTGCGGGGGATTTCTTCAGAAGGCATTCCAATCTCCAGTTTATATCTTATATTTTTAATCTGTGGCAGCTACTGTCTGACCTTGTGTCCTGATTCTGAGGCCCCCTAAAAGTTCCACATTGACTCTATTCATTACCATAGCACAAATCAGCATCCATTTAAAAAGTTTGATAAATAAGCAGGCTTCAAGAACATAAATACATGCAGAATTATTCCATTTTGAAGACCCAGAAAGGGCCTAGAGTTGTACTGCAGTGGTAGAGCACTTGCCTAGCACTTGAGAGGCACTGAGTTTAATCCTCAGAACTACATAAAAATTAAAATAAATAAAATTATTGTGTCCATCTACAACTAATTTTAAAAAAAGATCCAGAAAGCCCAGAAAGGTCTTTTGACATGGATGGATGCCTATGTTAAATAGAACTAGCAAAAATCTTAACCTAGAATTAGAGTTTAAAACTGGACTTTACTTGAGCTTCAAAATGGACATTAAGTCTCTTAGAAGAAAAAAATTAAAAAATTATAAAAACTGATTAAATGGTATGGTGAATCTTAAAATGCAAATTGTAGACATTTACATTGCTGTTATAAGAAAGAGTATCTGTGGAGTTTATCTATATATCTCAATTGTTAACTAGATCATACTTTACTTTTCTCTGTAAGTTTGTAGGCAAATAATTGTGGTAAATGTGTGTGTGTGTGTGTGTGTGTGTGTGTGTGTGTCTTTGTCTATATCTCTATTTGTCCAAATGAAATAAAAATTCAGGGACAGGTCACTCTGTCTCTTCTCTCTCTTCTCTCTCTCTCTCTCTCTCTCTCTCTCTCTCTCTCTCTCTCTCTCTCTCTCTCTCTCTTTCTGTTTTATTTATTTTATTTACCCAAGGCATAAATGAAACCTGTTCTAAAAGTCCTTCCTAACTCTCCTCCCATCTCTTCTGCTACCATGTCCTCCTTTAGCACATACACTCTTTGTTGAAAGTGCTGATATTGTAGTAGTCTCATTCTTATCAAATGTAAGTTCTGGTTATGTTTATTTTATTCATAATTTCTTTTGAAGTAATAACAGTACTTAGTATAATAAGTGCTTAAGAATACTGGCTTAATGAACACGTGAATTAATCCAGTGTCAGCTAGATATGAAGGACTTTGCTAAACTCTAAAAGATGTTTATTATTAGAAATCATTTTTGCCCCCATAAAGCTTGCAATGTTTTTGGGGAAATAAAACACACTTTCCTAACATAATGCAATGCCTTAGTTTATAAGAAATAAAATGCTTGCTCTAATCAGTATTGCTGGAGATCAGAGATTAGCCTGATCCTGTGGCTGCACTATAGGGAAAGATAGATTCCCAAATTTGGGTGGAAAGAAAAGGAAAATGTGGTGGAACAGCAGGAGCCTTGCATGGCTCAGAATCGTCATCATGGTGGGTTCATGTAAATAATTAGTGATGGGATTCGAATATAGATTCATCTCGGTGTGAGCTGAGCTGTGGAGCTATTAACTCAGTGGCTACAAAGAAGCTGTGGTCCATTCTGAGCAAAGAAAGGACGTGATGGAATCATTCTTTTAATAAGGTTAATATGTGGTGACTGAGTGCAGCATGGATTATCTGTTGGCAAATAAAGGACATGTTTGTGTGAACCTGTGTACTGATATGATAGGCGAGTGCCTGTCTAATTATAAACCCCCGTGGGACAGATAAGCAGGTGAATGAAGGGCATGAATTCATCGAGGCTCAAACTCAAACCTCACATGTGAGAGGATTATTGGGGCAGGAAGCTGTAGCATACACTGTTTTAAATTTACAAGCAGAAATAAACTTCTCCACCAATCCTGTAGCTTGTGTTTCTAGGTGAGGCTAATAAATATAAAAGAGTAACTAAATCTGGATTTGGTTAGTTATGTTGCTGTTTTATTATTTTTGTTTTACATTTTGGGCATAAGGGGGGTATGCTTTTAATTTCTTCAATGTCTCAGTAATGTTTAGGGACCCGATGGAAATATGGTTTAATTCACTAGAATATAATGCAGGCAGCAGAGTCCAACAGTCCTGGATTTTAATTGCAGGGCTGTTTTCACTAGTGACATTGGGGCAGTCACAACTTAAGCCTATTTTTGCTACAATTAATATGTCGTAGGCTCATTAAAAAATGTAATCAGATTCACAGAAATATATGTAAATACATAGGTGTATATACAAATACCCCTTTTAATATGATAGTTAATAAATTATTTTATGGGGAGCACTGTGTTTACCAGACATATTTATTATCTGCATTGAGATTCAGTAAAATCTTAAATTTGGTCCTCCTTCCCTAAAGAGAATTGTGCCCTACAGTGAAAACCAAATGTGCTGTATTTTGTGTGCCATTATTCCATTGTACATGTATGTATGTGAATGTGTATATGTATACACATGTGTGGAGGGGGAGTAAAAGGTGAATAAAAGCACAGGTTATGGTGACAACCCACTAGGTCACTTTGAAAGAATCGAGGCTTCGACAGCCTTCCACGATGCAATGGGTTTTGCTGTTGATTTTCCATTGATCTCCTTGCCTAGCCCAGAATGGTACTGGCTGATTTCCTTTTTCTGTCCACCTGGTTTGGGACAGGAAACATAATGTTGTAGAATATGTATATCTGTTTCCTAAGGGTTTTTTTTTTTTTAAATGTCTTAGGTTTTCATTGTATTTTGTTCATCCCCCTCCTCATAGTTTCTGTGCTAAATCCTAAGATTTCACTAATAAAGCCTTAGTTTCTTTGCCTATTCAATCCTTATCCACAAAAAGCAAAAAACTCCTACTAGTCACATTTTAGTGTGCAATGCATTCCAAACTTCCTGAGTTGAAAGACAAACTGCTTTCTGAGAAGCTTTGGGATTCCTCAAATTTTAGGATACCCATGGTTCAGATAAAGTGTCTTTGGCAACCAGAACATAAAATTACTTTTACTTCAGTCACTGTATAGATTTTTATTAAAGTACATTGGAATTTTATTAGTGGTGATTTTTGATAAACCACCCAGCCTTATAAATGCTTCAGGTTTTCATATTTTAGTCCTATTCTTTGCCTTTCAGAATAGTTCTAAATACACACACACACACACACACACACGCACACACACACATTTGGATTGGCTAATCAAAGGCTTTTTTGTCCTCTGGGAGTCAAGGAATTCTTGGAACTATTTCACTATCCCTAGAATATGACATGGCCACATGAGATATTAAGTGCCCATACAGTGTTACCATAACCTGTGAATATAAACTGATTCACAGATTTATACAGCTCAATGAAATTTTGGTAAAAATTATTAATAACTTTGGGGAATATGTAAACTCTAAATGGCCAGTAGGTTTCATCCTGAATGCCAACTCTGATTGATAAGATGTAATTATCTAAGTTGCTTTGAGGAGGATTCTTGGCTCTATCTACTTTACCAGGAATGAATGCCACAATTAAGTAGTGATGTCTTTGATGTGATAGGATTGGGAAGTTTAGCAATCATGTGTGGGATTTTCACATAGCTTATTAAATAAACAAATATGAAAGCAAAAGAGCTGAGGTACAGAGAATTTATATAGTTTGCAAGTTTAGAATGTGTCATTAATGTGCATTTGGAGTTTGAACTGAAGAAACTCAAAACTCTATTTCAAAAGATGAATAGTATTGTTAATATGGAGAGAAACAGGAATGTAATTTCTTGGTGAAGTCATTTAAACTTGGGTCTCTTAAAGTTGTAAGGTTCTGCTCATGAGAGGTGGTCAGCCTCTGGCTTTGAAGTTACATTAACCTAAGTTCAGATTCTAGTCCCCACCAATTTAGGCAAATTTCTTCAGCTCCTGTTTCCTCATTTACAAAATTAGGTTGATGTGAGGTATTTGAGATGCTTCATATAATGCTAAATGCCCAACCAATTCATTCAATTGTAGTAGCTATTGTTTCCCCTACTAGTCTACTAAGGTAAATGAACTTACTTAGACTCTGTTAGTCAGCTTTTGTCTTTGTTACCAAAATAGCTAACAAGAACAATGTAGAGGAGGAAATATTTTTTTGGGTCACGGATTTAGAAGTCTCATTCCATAGTCAGTTGACTGCATTGCAGAAACATCATGGCGGAAGGGCATGGATGAGAAAATCTGCTCAGTTCATGGTAGCAAGGAAGCAGAGAGAGACTATGGAGCCAGGAAAAATATAAATTCTTTCAGGGCATGTCCCAAATGTCCTCTTCCAACAATGAGGTCCTACCTTCCAGTAGTCCATTCAGCTAGCAATAGATGAATCCTTTGGATGGAGATACGATGTTTCTTTGTCTCACCACAGTATTAGAGATCTATACATTTTTTTGAGGTCAGAACACTTATGATCCTGTCATTACCTAAAAGCCTTACCTTTGAATCTTGGTGCATTGTAGACCACACTTTGAATACATGAGTTTATGAGGGGATATTTCAGATTCAAGTCATAACATCACTGAAATGAAAGATCTCTTGGATCAGCAAACACTGTGAGCTTGCTCTCTGGTGTAAGACTTCTCCATATGGAAATTGAAGGTGGAGGATGGGAGGTGTCTTTTGAAAATGCTTTGGGGGGAAATAAGAAAAAAAAATGCAATGTGTTTTTTTCTATTAGTACCATCCTTTTTTTTCCTTTGTTTCCCAGATTCTCTGATTAAAACTAGAGGTATAATGCTCCCTATTTGCTTATTCAAGGAATCCTTCTAGATTGTATTCTCAGGTAAAAACTTTTTATATTTTAATGACTTCATTAGAATTCTTCCCTCCTTGCCCCTTTCTTCAGGAATTGTCATTTATATTAAAATTCATGTTCAAAGCATATCTAAGCAAGAAGGTGGCTTTTGGGGTTCATGTTCTAATTGATGACACAAACTACTAATTAAATGCATCTGTGTCTAATCAAAACATATCTAGAATTCAGCCGTGCAGCTGTGCACCAGGGGAGCTGCTTGGCAGATTTGATTGGTGATGGCATAAATGCATAATTTGTCCCTCGGTCAGTGGTTCCAAAATATGGCAAAATCTCAGACCAGGAGCTATGAAAAAATCAGTGCAGTGCTGTCTTTGCCCCACCCCTAATTTTGGCACCCAAAGATTTGTTTTTAAACCTCCCAATGAAATTATTGATCATCAACCAGAATTGAAAATTATGTATAGTACTAGGTCCTTTGTATTTTGATGAAATCAAAATAGTGCCTTATTTGATCCAGAGTTCTTAATTTCATTGGTCTTTTCTTTACAATCCCAATTTAGTCCTTTTGGTTTTCTTATTGCCCCTTGCTTGACTTCCCAGTGGTAATTTTTAAGTTGTTGAAAACTGCAGCTGTGTTTTACACAGCTTTTTTTTTTTTTTTTTTTTTTTTTTTTTTACACAGAAGAGGCAGGCGTGTCTGGCTTTATTTCAATGTTGGTACATGCAAAGGTCCTGTTTATAATAGTCTACTCTTTGGAAATGTCACTTATTGTAGTTCTTGCATGATCCTGAGAAGTTTATAGTGGTTAACTGTGGGTAGCTCCCACATAGAACAATGATTATTCCTGACAAATGATAATGATAATGCTAACAACGTGGTTCATTTTAACTAGTATATCTGTTTAAAATATTAACCTGAATTGCTTGGTTTTTATCATCACGGTTGTATTTGTTCATAAAAATATTCCCACCATTTTCATACTTCGAGTACGAAAGATTAAGCTGCCCTCAAGTTGACATATGTATTCAAATTATCACAGAGAGGCCTTGGGTAAATAAAATAAAATTTAAATCCTATGTTCTTCATCTCTTGTTTCTCTCACCATTCTTTCTCAGGTTATGGTTTGATCTTTTTTGCTTCTAGTTTTTAATTTAAACCTCCTCATGTCAAGTAGCTACTTACTGTGTGATGGGTTGAGTTCATTGCTAATTATGTTTGCACATTCCTTCACTACTTCTTACAGACTGGTATGAAAGAGGTCAGTGAAACTGAGGCCCACTGTGATAAGCAGTGTGTCGAATTGAATAGGAGTTTGAACCTTGATCTCTCTAACAGTAAAAATTATGCTTAATTGTTGTAGTTTTTATATGTATATATATTTTATTCTCCCAGGCAATCTGTGTAGAGGCATAAAACACAACACAATACTTTAGCCTAAGTAGGTGAAGAAACAAGATTTTAGAATCAGATGAATTGTAAAAAAGTGACCAAACAAATAGCTTAAAAAAATAAACAAACAAACAGATTCTATTAAAAGGAAAAGTGAAAGAAGAGAAACAAAGATATCAAGTCTTTTTATTTTGTGAGGCCACAGCAGAAATGAAAAGAGATAACCAGGGGGGTCAAGGTGTACTTTCAGGTGGAGGATCTAAACCTTAGATCCCAAACACATGAATACTTCTCATGTGTATGTGGTTCTGGGAAAGTGAACCCAGGGCCTTGTGCATGCTAGACAAGCACTGTACCACTGAGCTTCAACCCAGCTCTCAAGCACAAGAATAGATGCCTGACCCAGATCTAAAAGAGGAGCAGGAGCCAGATTGGTTTTGTTGAAGAATAGTCTTATATGCCCATTATGCAATAAATATTCCCTGCTGCATGAATATTTAAAAAATTGAAAGAAAGCTTCTGTGACTGCCTTACTTAATTTAATGCCAAAACTTAATCTTTACAGAAGCTATCAATCGTTAAAATATCAAAGACGTGCACAGGTGTGCTCAAAGAAAGCTTCCTTGACAACAACTTTGCATCCATTTCATTTCATGTTATTAAGGTCCACTTTGAATTTTCGTTCCAAGAATCAGGACCAAAATTTATATTTGGCACTGGAAATAGACATATTTTCTCCTATAACGAGTTTGTAGTTCTCTGGTTTATAGAGTATGAGAAAGAAATCTTACTGCCTTTTGCACCAATTTTAAAGAGCAAATCCTTCTCTGATTTAAATGTTTTTTTGTTCAAATCTTTTGATATCATAAAGATGGTAACAATGAAAGTCTACATGAAAAGAGATAAGCAAGGTAGAAAAATGATGCAAACTCAATTCAGTAAGATATCTGTAAACCCAGAAATAAAAACCAGTTTGTATTTCTTTTTATATTCTTGATAATAGGAGTTCTGTGAACAAATATCCATCCTGAATTTTACTAAAAATTCCATTACTTGATGCCAAATATATTATGTTTGCCTGGGTCCTTTCTAGTCAAATATATAAAGAAAGTTATTGAAATGTGGAAAGAGCTGTAGAATAAACCTTTTGCAAGCACAATTTAGGGCTGTGGGGCCAAAAGGAAGTCAGAATTTCAATTTTCTCTTTATAACCAAGGGTTTTGCATTTAGAAAATAATTCAAGGTTCAGTTTAAGAAATGATGCCATTTGATTTCTGCTAGTCATTCATCTTCTCTATTCAGATACTGATAAATTTGGCTTCTAAGTGCTTTGGTCTATATTTTTTTTTCTATATCATTGTTCAGTATTCTGTTTGAAAAGAGTCATCTAATTACTTAGTTAACAGTGGGCTGTGCACAGTAGATCCTTGAAACTAAGCGCTCCAAGGTAAGATAACCTAAATATTATTCTCTTTTTTCTTTGCCTCTTCCACTTCCTTTGTGACTAACTTGAAAATGATCTTTCCCCCAACTCACCTGTCTCCCCCTCTTCCCCAGCATCTTCCCTGCCCCCTCCACCCAAGGGTTAATTTCTAGAGTTTTAGAGAGTTGCATCTGTTCTTTCCAGGGTAATGAGTATAAAAGCCCCTCATCCATGAAAGTCATTTGGAATCCTCTACTCAACCTAGCACTGGAGGAATGGATTTTACACTTCAGGAGGTGACAGCATGCTGAAGGGAGGGCAAATGATCAAAACATCCAACTTACCCAATCCCCTTTACTTCTCTTTGTTTCACTTTCTTCATGCATATACCACAGACAGCTGGGCTGGTTAGTCTCTAGGATACTTCTCAGTGGTACTGATATCCTGTGGTGCTGGGAACTGGTTGCTCCTTTTCAAGAGAAAATTTGAGACAGCTTTGTGGGCAGAGGATAGGAGGTGACCTGGCATGGCTGTTGCTCCTGTTTGATAATCGAGAAGTCGGAACTGGCCTCAGGAGGGCTGTCAATCCAACCACACAGAGAAGATCCAATGACAATGTGGGATCTACAGTTCGTATCTAATATTGAATCAGCACTCAGAACAAAATGAAGTTAAAAAGAAAAAAAAAAAAAATTCCTCCTGAAAGGCATTTCACCTTGAAGGATTCTCATCATCAGCCGAGTGTGCCTCTGCTACTCGGAGCGCTGCTAAGAGTTCAGATGTAATTTTACATTTGGCACAAAGCCAATTGTCAAAGCCAAAAGAGAAGTCAGGGTTCAGGCTTCCTTAGGCTTCCCCCTACCACCCCCACTGCTGAGTGGCTCGAATTTATGATTTTTCCCAGACAGGGAGAGATGATCCGATTTGAGCCCCAGGCAGTCACTGCGGCTCCTTTGTTGGTTCCCCTGCCTGGCAGAGAGAGGTCTGCTATGGCCTGACTGAAATGTGTCAGTGGCAGCAGTTGCTGCCATCCCTCTAGCACAGCCCTGCCACTCTCAAGCCACTGGGGGCATCCTGTACAAAATGCTTCCTGACAGCGGGGCCCCAGCCACATGGAGAGATCAAGTGGCAAGGTGCAGAGGTGAGAGGATTTGCTTAAAGGGGGAAACTAAATCCGTCCATCATCATCTTTCCTTTATGAACCGGTGACTGCAGAAATGTCAGAGAGAGCCAGGCTTTTAGGCAACCAACCTTCCCCTAGCAGTGATGCAGACTTGAAGCAATCTAGTATAAACTTACCCAGCTCCCAACAGCCCAGTGTTGTCAAACTGTTGGCAGAGCAATGATTGTGTAGCCTGTGCCTTTGGAAGAGGAAAACATAAAGGTGATGGTGACTCATAGATTTGGTCATCATAGCATGCAAAAGGGGGCCTTCCAGTTTCTAAAGCCTCCAGCTGCAGAGACTGGAAGAAAACGCTTTGTGCTTTGTTTTTCATAGCCCCAACAATATTCAATTCAGGGAGATTTGGTCTGGGAAGGAGATGGAAGGAGGAATGGAGAACATCTTAGTCATGTCTTAGACTCTGTTTTGTGTCCTTGATTGTTATTTTATTCAATCATGTATTTATTAGAACACCCATTAATTCACTCAATAAATTACTGCTGGGCATCCCCTATGGTCAAGATGCTGAGGTTGGTCCTGAGTCTATAACAGTGACCAGGAAACAACCAGGTCATTGCCTTCCTAGCCATTTTTATAAACAAATTCACAAACTACAAAATGAAGATTGTAGGAAGTGCCAAATGAAAAATAAATAGGCTGAGAGGGTATCTGGGGCAGTACAGGAAGTGAAGGATGGAGAAGACTTCTGTGAGGTTCATTGAGGATTGAAACATGACAGTGAGCTACCACAGGAAGGAGAAAGGAAGAACATTCTAGGCTTCCAGTGTGGCCATATTCTCAGTTGCTCAGGGACCTTGTGCGTCTGCTGTTTCTTCTTCCATCTTCATTCTCAGGTATCATTACTTTCTAATAATGTTACCTGGGGCAAGTTTCATCTCTTTCATGTTCTTTCCTTGTCTGAAAAAATGAGGATAATAGAAAAGGTATGATCTATAGCTTGAGTGGGATTTCAACATAAAGTGAAAACCACCATGGTACCTGGTACCTCGTAGTAGCAACAAATCTTAGCTCCCTTTTCACACTTCCCAAACTTTTCACTTAAGTTCTGTCATAACACTTCCTTTCAAATTCCTAAGTAGAACAGAAGTGACAGCCCTTCCTAGAGATAGTGATATTTTAATGGTGCCATGTTGGTCCTCTCTGTCTGGGCAAGGTGGTGGTTGGGGGTGGCACGACATGGAAGAATGTCTCAGGCTCTTGAAATCAAATGATGTTGACAGCTGTCTACGTTTTTTGTTAAGCTCTGCAGGCTGGAAATCATGATTTTCAGCTCTGTCTGAGGACGTAAGATCAAAGTAGCTGGTTCTTGCTTGGAAAAATGGTTATGTGGGAGGCAAGCCTGTTCCTTTGTGCAGCTTCCCAGGCTCTTTCTTCATCTCTACACATCACTCAACCCGCTCCTGGAAGTGCCCACACTATGTCCCCTTGCTGTCCTCAGCTGGATATCAACCAAGGTGTTAGCCAGTCACAGATTCTTCCTGATGGTTTCCCCCGTACGTTTTTACACCTGTCATGAAACTTGTTTAAAACTCATTTTGCACACCATATTTAAATTTTATTGTGTGAAAAAATTTTTCTCCTGGGATGAATTGGAATCTATAAGAGGAAGTGCTACAGAAAAGAAGCCTTTGAGCACAAACTGTCCTAACAGGAGGAAAGTGGAGATAATTGACTCTTTCTTGACATAAAGGTAGAAAATCTCTTTGTTCTGATTTGAGATTTTGCCCATGAGATTGATTTCCTTTCCTTTACACATGCATAGAAATGCTTATCTCATTCTTACCTTTCTTTTCCTTTGGAGATAGGGAAGAAAGAAATGGGTGTGAGTTTGTAAATGGAACTCTGACATATTCTGAGATCAACTTTCCTTAAAATCTACATTGTCTTTCATGGACTCCTCCTCTGTAAATGTTGGAAGTCATATGACCTTTCCAAGACTACCACACGTTTCTGTGGAATTTACATTCCTGGGAGGCTCCTGGCTCTTTGTTTCCAATGTGTTGATATTTTCTTATTCTCTATTATTTTGTGATTATTTCTTGTTTCTTCATAGTATCCATCTGCATATTGACTGAAACACTCTCTTGATTCTACTTTTCTCCTTTGGATCCCATTCGGAAGACAGACCCAATATAGAGGATTTTTTACTCACTGTATAAGGAGATACATTTGAAATATCAATGTTAGCATTACTCTTCCTGAGGAGCACCTCCATCACTCCCATGAACTTGGACTCCAGCTTTCCTCTTGATTCTATGAACCAACTTGAATCCCCTGAGCTCACATGGCAGTGATTCCTACTGTGTCCCCATAGTTTCCCTCCCAATGTAAGACACTTTGGAGTGAATAGCTGTTACAATCCAGAGCTGTTCCAGGGAAATGGGTGCATTATCACACAAATAGCACCAATATAGCCAGCAGATAGACTAACATTGAACTTGTGTGGCTCTCTTTACCTGTTTCTGATGTACTCTAGCTGTGATGCAATTTCAGTCTTATTCTTGACTTGAAGCTCTGTCTGCTTATGCTATTGTCCTTTTCAGAACTCTCTGACACTCATATTTTTACCCCTTCATGAACTTTGGCTTGAACTGATGATATAAAAAACTAGGCTACTGGAAGGGTGATACATACTCTCAAAGCATTGTCACATGAACTGGTATCTAACTCCAGAACAGGTGCAAGAGGGATGAGGATGAGGTTTCGGGAGGGATACAGAGTCAAGTTGGTCTTTGCTGAGGTTCACGTTTTCAAAATGCAAATGCTTGAAACAGCATTGTCTTTTTTCCTCTCATTATCTCAACCTTCTGATGAACAACATCAAGAACAAAAAGATCTGCACCGAGTTTCCGATTGGTTTTATAATGAGATCATTATCCTAGCTTGATCATGTCTTGGAAGACACTTTCCAGGCCATAAACTGCAGTGGAACAGAAGGTCCTGAAAGAATCCACATGAATAGTTGTAGGACCATAAACAGTTGACTTGACCCTCCTGTTCCCTTTGGTGGCAGTTTGTATGAGGTGACTGTTTCAAACAAAAACACATTGAAATCTTCAAGCTCAGCTCTTTGGTACATTTCTGGGGATGTAAGAAAAATGAAAAGAATTTTGGATATTTTTTTTTTTCCCAAACAGGAACTTCATGGTAATCTCATTATTGATAATTGCAAAGGAAAAAGCACTCAAATGCAAAAATTAATGTCCAATTTGCCTTTTAATGGACTGAAGCAAATCTAATGGCTAGTGCAATCCAATGAAATAAGGAGTTTAAAAATTAAAAAAAAAAAAATCTAAAAAAAAACTTGTCTAAATTTGTTCTGTCCTCATTCAAACCTGCATCCTTGATATGCCTTGGTTATTAACAAATTTGCAAAATCATGTTAAAATTACAAACTATTTAATTTTTTCCCCCTAATTATAAAGCTGATATTTTTAGTACCATGTGGCAGTAAAGAGGTCAGGTACTGAATCCAGTCACCTGAAAGCGCAGACATGCGGTTCCATTTATAAGCTTAACAAACCTCCTGACCTCTCTGTTTCACATTTGTAAAGTTGCAGTAATAACAATACCTACCTTCTACCAAAAATTAAATTGGTTAATATATGGAAAGTTCTTAGAATAGTGCATCATATGTGTTCAGTAAATGTCAAAAATAAAAATTATAGAATAGTATAACTGCAAAGAGATCATGACAAAAAGAACAAACCAAACTCAAGAACAAACAAATCACCTACAACCCAGAATCAAGTACACTTAAATCTGGGATGCTTTCTTTTTAAGTAATGTATTTGTATGTGTTTACAAATACACATATACAAATACACATATAAATATTTATGGATATATTCTATTTCAGACTGTATTAGCATCATGCATTATCATAGCTATATCACACTGTAAAAATGGCTGTGGATTTTTCAAAAATATTTTTTATATCTATGGACCTTTATTTTATTCATTTATTTATATGTGGTGCTAAGAATCGAACTCAGTGCCTCACACATGCTAGGCAAGCTCTCTACCACTGAGCCACAGCCTCAGCCCAGAATGTTTTTAACTATATATTTTATTCAGTAAATGTTTTGCTTTCAGATAGAATTATTTTTATTTTGGGGGGGGGACTGAATAAATTAAATTATTTAATTTATTTATTTAGAAAAATTATTATGTGGCATTTTGTTTCTGCAATATTTAAGTGAGGGCACCATGCCTTGAGTTGAGAGGACTAAAAGAAGCACAAATTTAAGGGTTACACTTTTGTTAGTGTCTCCTAAAGAGCCGATACTCTTTTGCTCCCTCTAGTTTATCTGTTTCCTCCGGCACTAAGGGCAAGGGTGGTATGTGAAATATGTATTTCGGAGTTTTCATTAGGATGGACTGGTTCAGTGTGGAAGAGAAAGGGAGAGTTTTAGAAGATGGTCAGAATAATATCCATCTCATACTAGTGTTATGAGAATTAAATTAAATAAAACCAGCATATAATGTGCTTAGCATATTGTTAATAAAATGTAATTAGCGTTATTAATATTAATAAATTTTCCTTGTTCCCTTAAAGACTATACTTTAAGTGCCTCCAAATTAATAGGGAGAAATAAATTTAAATATTTGGATTTACCTCAGTCTGATTCAGACTTTTTAATGGAAGGGGGGATTAAGGAATGAAATTTCCTGATAATTACATTTCCTGGCATTAGTGAACATTTCAATCACTTTTATTTCTTCTCTACCACTTGAGGATATGAGAGGAGAAGAGGTTGGCCACAGGAGGCCATTTCAAGTTTCTGAGTCCAGGTTAGGCTTGCTTGAGTGACCAGCTCTGGTTACTTCTGGCCCGGATGGGCAAAGCTTCATTCCCACCCTGCTTGATTTCCCCATTGTTCATTTAAGTGCCACCCCAGCTTTCTCGTCAGATTCCCTGTTGAGCTTCCTCCTCATGGTTGGGTAAGAATGGACCAGAAATGGATTTGCTCACTCTTCAGTTACCCGCATTATTATTTGCTTGGTTGATATCAAATGAAGCTGAACCAGCCTAGCTGTCTTGTGCAGCAAGATCACAAAGTCCTCTTTTACCTAGCTCTGCATGACATCCAAGATTGCCATCTATATAAAAAGTCCAGTAGAAAGCACATTGCCTATGTGAAACACAAGTCTGAAACTTGCCTTATTCTCCCATGTTTCTAGCTTATCTGAATAATAGAGGCAGATCCAAGGAAAGTTGTATCAAGGAGTTATTTGCAATATGCCTTATCTTCAGATAAAGTGTAGTGAGTGTCAAATTTTATCCTCAAATTCCCTGGAGACAGAGGAGGAAAAATTCACAGTAACTTTCCCCCTTACTCTCTTTGTCTCCTCCTACCACTTCTTTCTCTCACCACATGTTGTATATAGTATCATGTCTATCACTCTCACATAGAAGGAAGAAAAAAAGGAAAGGAGGAATGAGGGACGGATAGAGTGGGGGAGGAAAAGATTGAGGTAGAAATAAGGACCTGATTTTGATTTTGTCATGGAGAGAAAAAGTAATGGTGTAGTAATAATAAACCATTTTAATTTGTTGCAAAGATGATTTTTTTAGGTTGACCATTAAAATAGAAAAAAATTAATATTAGTGTGTATTGTTTTTTATATTGATAAAGTCAGTACTACTGTTTCAGGATTGTAGAGATTAAAAACTATTTGGTCAAAAATGGCTTCCTGGTCTGGTACATATAAATCCGCTTTGTGACCATGTTAATAGAAGCACACTAATGGCTCTGAGGAACAAATAAGAGGAAGAAATGGACTTAACTTCCTTTGTCTACAGAGGCAAAGCTTATTTGTCATAGACTCTTCCTTCCCAGTCTCTTCTGTCTCCTTCCCTTCTTCCCTACCCTTCCCGATGTCCCTCCCTTTGTTCCTCCTAATAGCAAACTTATTTCTTAGTTGTATGAATTAGAAAATTTGGGCACTTTGCTGTAGGCCTCCTTGCTGGTCCCACAGTCAGCCAACCTCTGGCCCCAGCAGTCTGTTGCTTTGCTCCTAAACTGGAATTGCTGGTATATATCTATGCATTTCCTTACTGAAGATTGCCTACTAGGCACATCAAGGAGGACAGGGAGGGACATGATTCAGATACGAACATGTCATCAAGGAGCATGGAATTTAAGGGGACAAGATAAGACATGTACACAATTCTGAAAATTCCCAAGTAGAAATTGATAAATCTCATTTGAGAATTGCAGATAAAAGGCTGTGCATATTCAGAATGAGGAAATGTTTCTTCTTGCCTGTTTGCTCTCAGTGACTAGCAAGAAATGACCGAGAGAAATGATATAATTATATCGTTCAGGTGTGGGCACGGCTGGAATTATTAAAAGACATGTTGTGTTCAGAATAAACAGAGCATTGTGTGAAGCCACCCACAGGCTACCTGGAGGTTCCTTTAATGGTACCCCCATTGAATAGCAGGAAGCTGTACCTCCCACCCCTTTTCTACTCCCCTAGTTCCTCTGTTTATCCTTAGCCTCTTCCCAGCTTCGGCTATTATGATGGATCATTGTTTTGTTTTGTTTTGTTTTTTCTCCTTTTCTTTCTCATTCTATTCTCTTACACACTATGTCCTCAGCACACCAAACATATTATATTCCCCCCAAGCATACTATGAGCTAACTAATTATATAGCATATGTTTTTTTTAAAAGGGATTGTTTGAGAGAGAACAAGTGATTTTTCCAAGTCTACCCAGAGGTTAATGTCAGAAAGAGATCTCAAACCCAGGTCCATGTTCACCTCATGTAAGTTTCTGCTAGGGTACAAAACAATACATCATATATCTAGTAGGGTCATTGATGGATTTTCTGTGCCGCTTGTGGACACATTCAGAGAGAAAACGCTGCCTGTCTTTGATCCAACCCAGTTCTTTGGTTATTGAAGTTACAGAATGAAAATGTGCAGAGACTTTATGAAAAGTGCAAATAAAAAATGATAAGATGTAAATTATACTACAAAATATACACCCATGTGTACTTTAGTTCTGCCGCAAACTCTCAGATACATGCACTCACTCTCACAGGCAGGCAAACACCAGCTTGCAGTCAGAAAATTCAACAAAGGAACCATCACTGACGATGGCACACCTGTTGGTCAGCAGAGGTACAGACACAAAAGGGAGAGCTGCTCTAGGTAAGAATAAAGAGGAAACCAACGGGGAGATGAGATAAAATTGGGGGCTGGCTGTAGTCCAACAGGAAATTATCCCCAGAAACATGCTGTTACGTAGTCCACCAGTTCTATTGAATTGGTTCCTGACATGCAGAACAGACTGCTAGTTGTTATGCCAGAATCCCTCCCACTCAACAAATGCCCCCTTTTTACTACAGACCAGTGGATCTCCAGGGGGAGAGGATGCATATATAGAGTTTTTCATAATATGCATGTCTGCATCTAAATGGAAATGGAAATTGCTGAGGTCACCATCAGCTATCTTATTTTCAACTTGAAGGAAAAATCTGTCTTTTAATTTTCTCATATGTGCAAATATGAATAGGTTTGTGCTTTAATGCATGATGTTTAAGCAGTTAAAATTTCTTTAGAAATAATGCCTTAACAGATTTGGTAATTATGTTATTTGGACCATATATAAAAAGTTGGATTTTCACTATTAGATTTTAAAAATTATATGCACTTTTCTTTTAGTCTAATCACCCCCTTTAATAGTTGTGTTCCCCAGTATTAGTCAACTGATAATGGATTGGTGGAACCCTCTATTCAGTTACTGTTCATTTCCAGGGTATCATTCTTAAGAAAATTGTGTCAAGTAACTAGAGTAGGACCCCCTCTGTCTTTCTCCATCCATGTGTCTACCTATCTATCCGTATATCCATCCACCTATTACTATGTTTGTACATACACACACACACACACACACACACACACACACACAAAGATTCTCAAACATGTTACTAACTAAATATGACTAGAAAGATCAAAGTTGCCTTTACTCTTCAGCCCTATAACTAATTCTAACATCTTCATCTTCAAATTATAAATTCTCATGCTGTTGCTGACCTGGGCATGCTTGTTCTGGAGGCCTGTATTTGCTGCTGGTATGCCACATTCCCTCAGTGATCATTTAACTGACATTTGCAGGTTTTCTGCTGGTTGCACAAGTCTTGATCTTTGAGCCTGTAACCCTGGCCTTGAGGAGCACTCAGTCCTTGGAGAGGAAAACAAATAAGAAGTTTAGAGTGCTCTGTGATACGTTGCAAGCAAAGCAGGCCAAAAAAAAAAAAAAAAATCTGATAATTTGAATTTTTCCCAGGACAGCTACTATGCTATGCTGAGTATTTTATAAACATTTTGCTGACCCTGGGTGGTGGATATTATTTTTTTACTGATATAAATTAAAAAAATTGTTTTAGTAAGACCTTAATGATTGGCACTTTCAAATTAGTATAATCAAAATGAAGTTCAAGAAAGGATTTTTTTTTTTTTTTTAAAGTGTGGGTGGTTTGGTGAACTACAGAGGAGACAGTAACTACCTTGCAGCTAGGAAGGGAAGGGTGATCACTACTCATAGGCCTGAGAGACAGAGAGAAAGGTAGGATGCCAGGAGCCAGAAGGAGGGAATCAGGCAGAAGTCACCTTAAAAGCAAAGGTGCTTAATTGAAAGTCATAGAGTCCAGCAGACCCTACATGGAGGGAACTGGGGGAAAAAATTGACTTGCCTTTATCTTGCTCCCTACCTCCAGTCTCTTCCTGGGATGAAGAAGATCTGGAACTAGAAGGCAAAGGAGGCCATTGATTTTGTACTACAATCCCTTGTTCTGCCAGGGTGGAGAAGTGAGAGAATAGATGGGGTGGGGAGGAGGGCAAACATAAATCACATGGTACATTTTGATATTTGTACAAGGCCATATAGCAGTTGTAGAATGGAATAAGTAATCCCAGATATAACTTTTTAAATGCACCTGTGTATGTCATGTGCATTGGTTGGCAGCAGCTGCAATTTTACACACTGACATTGGGTGCCATTGTATCTTCCTGCATCCACATTTCTGATTCTTCTTATTTATATCTAGCTTAGGTGAACAGAATGACCACAATTTATCCATCTGTCCATCTGTGTTTACCAAGCGAATGGATTTTCATTTCCAGAACCTCACTTTACTCTCCTGTTTTCTTCCCTGTCCTTGGAGAGTACAACATCCAGATGGCAAAAAGATGAACTGGTGGCCTATTTGACTCATGCTCTTTGTGATGTCAGTAATAAATAACCTTATAAGCATATTCAATCTTATACTCTTGTGAGGATTTTTCACTTTTATTATTCATTTCTGAGAATCACTTTGCAAACTAGGTCAGTCACATGCACCCGTTCTGCTTTATATTTATCAAAACTTAAATCTTTATTCAAATAGTTCGACATTCAGTGCAATTCAGCAACCATCTATAAAGTACCTAATATGTGCTGGGCTAATTTTAGACATAAATATTTGGGCACATCAGTGGACAACAATATTGTGTTCTTGTTAAGTGAGAAAAAATGGAAAATAAACACAAATAAAGGTAAATTATAGAGAATGGTTAAATGAAATAAGTGTTTTATGACAAGAAAAAGCAGAGTTGGGTAAGGGAGAATGGAAACAGAGAAAGACACAGAAAAGAAATTTTCAGTAAGTTGTTTAGGGGAGACATTATGAGAAAGTGACATTTGAACATAAAACAGAAAGAGGTGAGGTTGTGGATATGGTAGAGAGGATAAAAGGGAGGTTAGGGAGGAGTGTGCCTGGATTATGCATTGAGTATCAGGGTTCCTGTATGTCTGGAAGGGAAAGGGGGAGGGAGGGCAATCAGGGAAGAAAATAAAGAAAATTGGGGATAGAAATGCTGCAAAGCACTTTGGGACACTGGAGGAACTTTAGATTTTTATCTAAGTGAGATGGGAAACCAATGGTGGGTTTTAACTGGAAAAGGTTCTGATGTAACTTGTGTGTTAGGTAAGTCTTTTTATTGTTGAGAAAAAATCATGGCAGGAGAAGAGTAGAAACTAGAAGGCTTATATTAAGTAATAAATTTATATTATCAAAAACTACTTGTACTGGGGCACACACCTACAATTTATATTATCAAAAACTACTTTTACAGCAGGGGCACATACCTACAATCCTAGCTAATTGGGATGGTGAAGTAGGAGGATCACAAGTTCAAAGCTAGCCTCAGCAACTTAGTGATACCCCGTCTCAAAAAAAAAAAAAAAAAAAAAAATGCTGGGTATGTAGCTCAGTTTAATTAACTAAACCCTTGGGTTTAATTCCTAGTACCAGAAAAAGAAAGACAAAAGAATCCTTGTAAAAATGAAAGGAAGTAATCACAGAAGGATGCAAGTTGTCTTTTAAAAGACCAATCTAATCATGCTGTTCTCCCTGCTTGAGTATCATGCATGTCTCTCAGTTCTTCACTTATTTATTCATACAGTTATTTTTTAAAGTTTATTATATATCTACCAAGTGCCAGGAGACATTCTGGATGCTGTTGACAAAACACATTGGTTCTGGACTCAGTGAACTTACATTACAGCAAAGATGACAATCTAAGTTATTTAAGTTCCTTAACTATGCAACGTCACTCTGATGTCTATTTTCATCATCAAGGTCCGGTCTTATTATACCACTTGACATTCTCAAATATGTCAGTCTACACTTTGAATGTGAATAAATTTGGTCATTTCTTATGTTCCAGAGGGTTTAAGAGAGTCTATGTTTCTTTGAGATTGCTTTGTTTCTGTGAGTTTATCTAGGACAAGCCAGCTTTGTAGTTAATAATATTTGTAGCCACCTTAAAGGTTCAGAATATTGTGCCCAGATGACAAAAAACTCCCATCACTCTGTAGAGGACAGTATGGGTTCAAGTTTGAAGCTAGTAAAATAAGATGAGCACCCTCTGAATGATGGGGTTCTAATGGTTCTCTCTGTGGCCTGTTAGCCTGGGTGTTTCATTGGGATAGAAGAATTCAGCTGTGAATGGCTAAGTGGAGAATTCCCCAGAGATGAGCCAATTCGACTTTCCTCATTCAGTGGGCAGCCTGGATGTTGAGTAAGGCAGCAAACCAACTATTTGTCTACAAAGTGTAAAGACACTTGGATTAGCTAGACAATGCTGTGAATTTTCATTTAATGGTAAATTTTCCAGGGACATTAAATTTCTTGTTTCATGGGTAAATAGCATCAGATAAGTTTAGCACAATCAAATATTATGCAACCTCTTGTATATGATATTGGTACTCCAGATGGAAAAGATGGAGTGTTTTGAAAACAGATTCATAGAAATTATTTTACATGGTAGAGTGGATGCATTAATGCAGTTTCTCTTTCTAACTGTATTCTAGGTAATTAATCTGTCCATCTAGCTTTTACCTAATTATTATAGCAAGGTATAATGTAAAGGATATTTGAAGTTGAAAATGACAGATTTAGTACCACCTGTATCAAAGAGTAGCTCTGTGACTTTAATTAAGACATCTGATCTCCGTTCCTTCTACTTTGAAATGGAAATATTACTTACAATTATTTGAACTGTCCTCTGGGAGGATCAAGTGAGATAATGAGTGGGAAAATATTTTATAAGCTATAATGCAATAAAAAAATCCATTGGTTATTATTATTGCTCTTGTACTTTTTCCTTTGTGTACTGTATAATCATATGGTCAAATATTAAGCTGCTGTTATGGTTATAGGGTAGGAAGAAAATTTACACACACACACAGACACACACACACACACACACACACACAACTCTTCCTATGGCTACTTCAGGGAAAAAAAATTGTTCCATGCAGGGCAACACACACATGTGAACACACACACATACAGGCACATGTGTATTCACACAGATTGAAGTCCAGTCTCCTTAAATCATCGTGAATTGTAGATGATCATCATCTTCTCACAGACTTGAGTAATAACTTTGAGAGGGAGTCTCTTAGATAAATCAGTTATATTGGGATAAAATAACTATGAATATGGCTTCTACTTGCTAAAGTGACTCCTGATTTTCAATTTCATTTAAATCAATGAATAGTGTTTCAATGGTTCAGGACAATCAAATAAAATTGGTTTACATTATACTTCTGCAAAATAATCTTGTGTGAGTGAAATAATCGATTTATAATTTGTATTCTGCACATGTTTCAAGTTGCCAATCATTCCAGTGGAACCTCTGGTCAGTGGGTTCTTAGTCAAATAAGGTTGACAGCATCTAACATTTACTTCACATCAACTCTCTGCCGGGAAGTGTGCTAATTCCATGCATGCATCTTCTATTAATCTTTCCATCAACACTTTAGGATAGATGTCAATGTTCCTTGTTTTTTTTGGGGGGGGGGATTGGGCTATTAATTTAAAGGACCCTGAACATTAGGGTTCTCCACCTCCAGGACCTGGGTTTTTATTTATAATACTTCCATGCCTCCCAATTTAAGAGAGGTCTTAAAAGAGACAAGAAAAGGGGAAGAGTATGAAACTCTATGCTATTACCCTCTTATAAAGCACTATTTGTAAATATTTCCCCAAAGTCCCCATCCCCTTAATACCACTTAATACCTTATAACACTGCAACGGGGATCAAGTTTTGAAGTAAAGTTTGGAGGGGACACATTCAAACCCAAGTAGATGGTAAGACATATTTTTTTTTTATTAATTAATTTATTTGATGTATTTAGTATCACTTGGCTGGTTAGTAGGAGGAGAAATGTCTAGATTGTGGGGAAATAGATGTTCAGGCCAACATTTTGTACATGATGGTATAGAAAAATAATTGGGTAAGTGTGTGGAGCTGCTGGTGATGTCAGCTGAATTAGACCATCCAAATACTGAGCTACCTCTGGTCATTAGACTAGAATAAGGAATGGATTGATTAGATTAAATTAGTTCAAGAACAAACTCATTCTGTCATCTGTACTTGAGGATCACTCTGTCAGAAATCATCACTTGGTTTCGTCTTCTTTCTTCTAGAGGTTTCTTCCATGCTCATAAATATCTCATTTTTTTTCTGTTGTATATTAAATAACAATATCAATAGCATGTGAAAATAGTTACTAGCATTGGGTGTTTATCATATGTCAAGCACAGTGGAGGTGACTTTAATATATTGCCTAGGGGCTGGGGATGTGGCTCAAGCGGTGGTGCGCTCGCCTGGCATGCGTGCGGCCCGGGTTCGATCCTCAGCACCACATACGAACAAAGATGTTGTGTCCGCCAAAAACTAAAAAAAATAAATAAATATTAAAATTCTCTCTCTCCCTCTCTCTCTCTCTCACTCTATCTTTAAAAAAATATATATATTGCCTAATGTTAAATAGTAAGTCTAGCAAACATCATAAGTTCCCTACCCCCATCAATCTCGATCCACATGGGTTCCAGTTATTGCTGGTGTTTTTATTTACAAATTTTCACCTGACTCTCAAAGATCTAATATCTTAATTTTTTAAAGCCAAGTTAATGCTGAATTCCTGCATGATTTTATTTTGTGTATTAGTAAAAAATACCAACATGCAGAAAGGCCAAACTTAAAGGTTGTAAGAACCAGTTTCTAATCAATTTGTTTGTTAAAATTATTAATCTCTACCCACAATACAAAAGTCCATTCCTAAAGTAATTCTTAATAAATTTCTCACAAGTTTATTAGTAATGACTTTTAAAAACAGTCTGCTCTATTAAATATAAAATATTGTTAGATACCTTATCTAAAATGTCTGAGTCACCTCTGGAAAGGAAACAAGGGAAACTACCCCATTTACATTAGCCTCAAAAAAAAATAAAATACTTGGAAATCAACCTAATGAAAGAGGTGAAAAACCTTTACAGCGAAAACTACAGAAGACTAAAGAGAGAAATTAAAGAAGACCTTAGAAGATGGAAAAATCTCCCTTGTTAGGATAGGCAGAATTAATATTGTCAAAATGACCATACTACCTAAAACACTATGCAGATTTGATGCAATTTCAATCAAAATCCCAATGACATTCCTCATAGAAATAGAAAAAGCAGTCATGAAATTCTTCTGGAAAAATAAGAGACCCATAATACCTAAAGCAATCCTTAGCAAGAAGAGCAAAGCAGGTGGCATCACTATCCCAGACCTTAAACTAAACTACAGAGCAATAGTAACAAAAACAGGATGTTATTGTCACCAAAACAGACTGATAGACCAATGGTACAGAATAGAGGACACAGAGACTAACTCACATAATTACAATTATCTCATATTAGACAAAGGCACCAAAAACATACATTGGAGAAAAAATAGCCTCTTCAACAAATGGTGCTTGAAAACTGGAAACCATATGCAACAAAATGAAATTAAACCCCTATCTCTCACCATGCAAAAAGTCAACTCAAAGTGGATCAAGGATCTAGGAATTAAACCAGAGACCCAGGGCCTATTAGAAGAGAAAGTAGGCTCAAATCTCGATCATGTCGGATTAGGCCCCAAATTCCTTAATAAGAATTCTATAGCACAAGAATTAAAATCAAGAATCAATAAATGGGATGGATTCAAACTAAAAAGCTTTTTTCCCAGTAAAAGAAACAATCAGTGAGGAGAATAGAGAGCCTACATCTTGGGAGCAAATTTTTACCACTTGTACATCAGGTAGAGCACTAATCTCTAGGGTATATAAAGAGCTCAAAAAGCTAAACACAAAAAAACTAAATAGCCCAATCAATAAATGGTCCAAAGACCTGAACAGACACCTCTCAGAAGATAATGTACAATCAAGCAACAAATATATGAAAAAATGTTCAACATCTCTAGAAATTAGAGAAATGCAAATCAAAACTACTCTAAGATTTTATCTCAACTCCAGTCAGAATGGCAGGTATTAAGAACATAGACAACAATAATTGTTGGTGAGGATGCAGGGAAAAAGGAACATTTATATATAAATGCTGGTGGGACTGCAAATTGGTGCAACCAATATGGAAAGCAGTCGGAAGTTCCTTGAAAAGCTGGGAATGGAACCACCATTTGACCCAGCTATCTCACTCTCATTCTATAACAAAGGACTTAAAAACAGCATGCTACAGGGACTCAGCCACATCAATATTTATAGCAGCACAATTCACAATAGCTAAACTGTGGAACCAACCTAGATGCCCTTCAGTAGATGAATGGATGAAGAAAATGTGGTATATATATTCACAATGGAATATTACTCAGCAATAAAAGAGAATAAAATCATGGCATTTGCAGGTAAATGGATGGAGTTGGAGAATATAATGCTAAGTGAAGTTAGCCAATCCCAAAAAGCCAAAGGCTGCATATTTTCTCTGATATAAGGAGGCTGTTTCATAATGGGGTTGGGAGGGTGAGCATGGGATGATTAGAGGAACTCTAGATAGGGCAAAGGTTTCGGAGGGGAAGGGAGGGGGCATGAGGGTAAAAATGATGGTGGAATGACATAGGTTACTCTAAGTACAAGTACATGTATAAAGACACGAATGTGTGAATATAATTTGTGTACAACCAGAGATATGAAAAATTGTGCTCTATATGTTTAATATGAATTGTAATGCATTCTGCCATCATATATAACAAATTAAAATAAAAAACAGGCAGAGGAGGATACAGAAATTGACAAACTGCAGTTAAATTTAAAATTTCTTGACCTCATATTCAATATGTTTGAAATTTTTGTTTTAAGATTTCTTAAGTTATGATTTTACCTGATGCATAAAAACTGAAAAAAAAAAAATGTCTGATTCAGTCTTTTCCAGAATCAGTTTTAGGGGGCATGATTTCTCTCAGTGTATTTGCTCTGGTTAAAGAATGCCTTGATCTACTTTCCCACTACATATAATATGCCTCCCTCACATTGGAAATGGTGATGTTCATTAGCATGTGAAAAGCTCTGAGAAGTCCTGCAGGAACAGTCTGCTTTGGTTTATAGTACCTCCCCCCCTCCCCCGCAAAGTTTGCAATCTTGACTTTGGACTGTATCTCTCACATCCCAAAGAGAAATGCTCTCACTTTGTTACTTGTGTGTTGGGAAGATAAGGTGAGCCTGAAATTTCCAGAGGAAGAAATATAAAATCCCAGGGAAACTCCCACTTGGTGGACAGTTCTTCTCTCTCCTTATAGATTGGATTTCTAATTTCTTTACAACAGCAACAACAAAAAGTTAACAACATAGCTTGGATTTCTCACAGAAGCTATCTAACTTTGGAGATGTTAGCATTTGCTTTCGCTGGACTCCAGAGATAGGTATGGAATATCTTGCATTCTTTCTTACCTTTTCTTTCATCCCTTTGTTCTTTCTTTTCTGGTTATTTCTGTCTTTTTTGTTTTGTTTATTTTTTCCCTCTTCCTCTCTGAATGTAGCTTCACTGTGAAACTTTAATTTTCTGCAGGGAGTAGCGTACTCTTCCTGAAGATGTAATTTGGAGGCCCTGATTTAAAATAGTCTCTGCAGATGTTTTCACTGAGTGAGCCCTTTAAAGCATCTCCTTGGGTGCACAAGGTCCTCTGCCTTTGTGTTTACCAAAGGGGCATAGTTAGCATCCAAATTAATGTGCAGCTATGATTACACTGGAACAAAGCAGGGGTTGTGTGATGACTCATTGGCTAAACTGTTTTTACATTCTTTTAACGGTTTATATGTGTGTGTTGGGTTTACAAGAGGAAGTACACAAATATCCATAAGCAGAAGCGCAGTCACGTGGAGAGACCTTTATGTAGCATTCTGGCACTATTACTACCCTCTGCCAAAATGGGACTCTGTAATAATTCTGCAAATTCAGACTTCATCTGGGATAACTCTCTGTGTTGTATTATTGTAAAGCCTTGCTAGTATCACCATGGTTTCCTTTACACAAAAGAAATTAAATACATCTCATAACTAAGTCTAATATTAGCTCACATCTGCAAAAGGGAAGAAAAAGGAGAAAGGTTTCAAATTAATATTTTGAGTAATGCAGCTAACCAATGCTGGTCAGGGGTTGGTTGAAAACATAATTGGTGCCCATAAGAACATGGTGTGAAATGGAGATTTTATAAGTGATACTGCATTTTATATCCTCTTTTTAAAAAATGGGACAGCAGAGTTGGCCAAGAGTCTTAGAGTAAGATCAGATCCATAATAGTTATCAAATCATAGTTCTTCACAAACAGAAACATAAATAGAATCTGAACTGACAAACATATGCATTGTTTATTCCAACTAAAAAATAACATATTGAGCAGCCTTTATCATTTATCATTTATCAATTCAAAATATTATACCAATAATATGTGAAAATATAGGTGAATTCTATATACCCTGTGTTTATATGTCTACTAAAACAAACCTGTGTGGTAAAACTGGGGAAGTAAGTAAATAAATGGGTCTCAGGTCATCTCTATACTTTAAATTTGATTTTCCTCCCCACCCTCCAAATATTTTCGCATCAAAAATTTAATATACAATAAGAATTCATCCTGGAGGCAGAATTTTTTTTTCCAGTTCTGGAATTTGAGCCCAGGGGTACTTAACCACTGAACTACATCCCAACTGCTATACCATCCCCCTTTTTTCCTATTTTTTAATTTTGAGGTAGGATCTCACTACATTGCCATGACTGGCCTCAAACTACTGATCCTCCTGCCTTAACCTTTGAAGTGTGTAGGATTATAGGTGAATGCCACTGCACCTGGCTAGGCAAAAATTTATATAGTCTTTTTTTTCCCCACCTCTATATTTTGAGTCACATCCTTGATGAGGTTAACCTTCACTCACATTTATTTAGCCTCCTACTATAAATGCCCCAGAGTAGCACCTCATTACTTTTTTTTTACTTATACCTTTTAAGTCATAAGGAAATAAGAAATACAAGTAAAAGAATAGCTTAGTTAATATCCCATAGAGTACCCATTAATATACTATATACACTAATATAATTCCATACTTGAAAATTTAGGATTTGAATAAAGCCAGAATAACTTTATGAGTTTCATCGTTTTCCTTCCTCATGGTTCATTAATGTTTGATTCATGTTTTCTTGATTAACCCATGATCTCATGATGAGCTAATCCGTGCCACTGTCCATGTATGAATGCTTTGCATTTCTACCTGGGCCAGAATTTCATCCACATGGAATAATACTGACTTTATTTTCTGTGGATTGTTCACATTTTGACTGGAAAATGAGCCAGTTAACAGTTATCTATGAACTCTTTCAGAATACTGTCATCCTATTCATAGCTGATCCTATTTCAGAAAAAATGTCTAAATATTGCATATATTTTAGATGCTAATATATACCTATGCATGTCTATGAATAGATGTATGTATATTTGTGTTTGTGTATGTGTGTGCCTGTGTGTGTGTGTGTGTGTGTGTGTGCGCGCGACTCAGAGGAGTGCATTCTCCTTTGTTTCTGTAGCTATTATGAATTAAAATGCTGCACTGCAAAGTTATTTCATTAAAGTCAAGGGTGAAAACTGCTCAGGCAACAATTAAAAGGGAAAAGCTGAAGTAAAGACGGAGGCTCTGGGTAACTCCAGTCTCTGTCCTTACTAGAGGTAATCTGAAGGTGGTGGCTGTTAATTAAAATGGAACTGCTGTGTCGCGGCAGCACTGATTTGATTTGGCCTATCTACCCGACTCAGAAATTATAGACTTAAAAGATGTAATTAACAGAAAATTAAAGATTCTCCTTCATTCTTGGTTACGTAAAGGATTCCCTGTGCCTCTCCTTTCCCAGTCAGATTTCTCCCTGATGTGGAGCCTTTGAAGCTGTGTTTGCAGTCACCGCATGAGACAGTGGCCTTAATTAGGGCGATGATCATCATCTCTGATATGAAGTTTCTCTTTTCCACCTGACCCTTCCCAGGACAGGAGCACTTGGCAATTGAAGAGTTGAAGGCAGGGAGTTTCTGTCCTCTGTGCTCCCATCTTTCACCAGCCCAAGGGAAGGCCCCCAGCTCAGGGGGAAGATTTTCAGGGTCTCTTCCTACACAGAGGCCAAGGGAGCTCATTGACCTGAGGCGTCAGGACTGGAGCAAATCTGAATGTGTCTCTCTTTTTAGTCAGTTCCAACCACCTGTGTAACTTTGGTCAGTGGATGTTCCTACCTGGAATGCCTTTTCTTTGTATTTTTTGCCGGATCAGTCCATAAATGGCTTCTCAAAAATTTTCATTATGTTTCATTTGTTTGTCATAGGATGCCACAAATGATTACATGTCTTAGCTTTTGTGTATACTGCTGTAAGAATCATGGACATGTAGGTATCTCTTTTATATAGGTTTACTGTCCTTTAAATAAATACCCAGGAGTGAAGTAGCTGAATCATATGGTAGTTGAATTTTTAGTTTTTGAGGGACCCCTTTTGTCTTTTCCACAATGGCTGTATTAATTTATATTCCCACCAACCATACAAAAGTTCTTCCTCTGCACCATGGAATATTATTCAGCCATAAAAAGAATGAAATTCTATCATGTTCAGTTTTATGGATAGATCTGGAAGACATTGTGTTAAATGAAATAAGTCAGACACAGAAAACGAAATACTGCATGTTCTCGCTCATATGTGGAATCTAAAAGGAGTTGATTTCACAGAAGTAGAGAGTGGAACAGTGATCCCTAGAGCTTAGGAAGTATAAAGAAAATGGAACATGATTGAGTAACAGGTACTAAAATGCCATTAGACAGGAAGAATAAGTTCCAGTGTTCTATAGCACAGTACAGTGACTGTAGTCTACAATAACTTATTATATATTTTATAAAAAGCTGGAAAAGAGGAATTTGAAGCTTCTTAGCACAAGAAATAATAAATGTTTAAGGACACAGCAATGCTGATCCCATCAATTATGCATGCATCAATTTATCACACTATATCTCATAACTATGCCCAATGAAAAAAAAATTAGTCTTTAATAAAATTGCACATTTGTCCCTCTGAACAGCCCTTCTTCACCATTTAATTCCCATTTGGTTTTGAAAAACAGAGTGTTAGGCTAATCTCTGTCTCTAAATAAGGCAGGTTTCATCTCTAATCCTATTCCCTCACTGGTATTCTTATTTCAAATTTCCTTTCCTTGGGAAAGATGTTAAGGTGTGTAGGTCTGCTGTGAAAGACCCCACCTCTAACGCCTGCTTTTCTAAAGCTGCAATCATCTGAATTTGGAACAGGCTCCAACATTAACCTCACCCTACCCTTTACTCACCCTTGATTTTGTGTGTGCTGTTCTCCCCACCACTTCTCCAGAACCCTTACTATCATAGAACAGTGCTAGTGATTTCCGTGGGTGAAATGTCCCGAAGTAGAAAACCAAAAGCTATCTAGTCCCCCGGCTTTTGTGGGTGGCCTTTTAATTTTTACTCAGTGCCTGTATTCGTGACTAATTTTCTCATTGACACATTTACCCAAACATAAAATCACATGTTTACAAACATCTTAGCTGGAATTAATTAAATCAAGGGCCATAAATATAGCTATTAATTATTATCTTCATCCCATTATTTTGGGAATATGCAAATGAACAATATTTTCCATTCCACATCTTCACCCAAGCACAGTGCTACCACTTGCTGCATCTGCTCTAGTGTTCCTGAGAAAAATGGTTGAGACGAAGTCTGTGCACTTTGAAGAACCTCACTTGGAAGACCATAGCTCTCCCGACTATGGAAGGAATCCATAGCCTGCAGGCCCCACACTGTGTGAACAGGCCCAGGTCTTCTGGCAAATGGCCAGGAGTGACCAGTGGTTGCTCTTACTTATGAATATAAGCTTGTTATGATTTAATTGTATTTTACGATTCCCCTGTTGAAATGCTTCTTCATGTCACTAGGTGAAATCAAACCTGCTCACTGCTTCAGTGAGCCATCCTGCAGGGACAGTCTGTATGAATGCATATCATTGGCCTTACATGGCAGTAACATTGATGCTTTTTAACAGTGATGCTTAATACAAAGTATATTTTACATATGGAGCCCTGTAACACATATATGTATGTCTTTATCACAAAATGATCTTTGTATGTAATGCATGTTCTCTCTCTCTTCCCCCCTGTCTCTCTCTCTCTCTCTCTCAGTGTTGTGGATCAGACAAAGAACTTTGTGCATGCTAAGCAAGCACTTAAGTATTTTACCACTGAGTTACACCCTCAGATCCACTGTGATATTTTCTGTTCTGTTCTCTTTCACTTACTTAATATATGTCAGAATCCATAAGTTGATTTTATGACTAACTAGTGGTCATTGTTCACAGTTTGAAAAAAAAAAAAAAGTTTTCTCATAGAAATGCCATGCTGAACTTTGTAGAGTCATGATCATGTATACCATCCTAACTAGAGCATCATAGTTATTTGACACTATGCTTTCAGAATGTATCAACATCCAATATTCTAACAGAAGTACACATATAAAACGTGTGCAACTCCATGAGATTTCACAAATTGAACACACAAGTAACCAGGACTCAGAATGAGAAATCTGATGACACCTCTCACATCACATGACCCTTTCCCAGGGGTTTCTTGTCAAGAATAACACAATCCTGTGTTCCAAGAGTGTAGATTAAGTTTTCTTAGGTTTGCTTATTTATGTACTTTATATAACTCATATGTACCTGGCTTCTTTTGTCCATATTACATTTGTGAGATTCACCTATATTTTTGTAAGCAACAGATTGCTTCTGTATAATACTCTATTAAATATGTATACCATAGATTATCTATTTATTTATTGTTGATAGACATTAGGGTAGTTCAAGTTTTGGCCTAGTGCTGCTATAATAGTCCAATGCATGCCTTTGATTAATACATGGAATTGGTTGTAGATACCTAGGAGAGGAATTGCTGGGTCACAGGGCATGAGTCTATTCAGTTTTATTACAGAGAGCCAAACAACTTTCTAAACTATCCTGCCAGTGGGCTAGTTAAAGTTCTTAGGATATGATTCTTGTTTTATTATGAGAAACCCAAAGTTCAGGACTGAAGCAGGTTACCAAAGTCATTGAACTAATGTATCACAGAGTTAAAACTAAAACTAGACTCCAGAGTCCAAAATTGATGCATTTTATTGTTTTGTTTTTTCTCTCTGTTCCTCGTTACACTTGCAAAGGCCATTGAAGGGCTTCATTGGTTCTTTCTCCATCTTCTCCAAGTTTCTCACACAGGCAGACACACAAACACAGACATTTATACACATAGACAAACACACCTAGACACACACACACACACACATGCTGTGACTGATGAGATACATACTTACACTTTCACAACACATATTCACAGATACAAACACACAAAAAGGTATTGACACAGTCAGATGCACATAGACATATATAGACCCAGATACACATAGGTACAACACACAGATGTGTATTCACATGCACACATATACACATAGCTATAGACAGAGACACTTGCAGACACACCTGGAGACACATAAACACATGTCAAAATAAGCACAAAGAACTATAATCAGGCTATAACCACGCTACTTGGTTAATGTCATATTTTTTAACTTTCAACAAGAGAATGAGCTCCTTGATGGTACATTTGTGTGACTCATGATTTCTTACTAAATACTTAACTGTATACTTAATATGAAAATTATTTCACTTTTATAACTTTTAAATATCTGAAGAAAAATACTTATGCTCCCCTTTGACAAAATGTCCTGAGTTTAATAAGCAGCCTGATATCTGTCTTCATTTTTTTAGAGCATCTCCTGGACATGCTTGTGTCCACTTAATTCAGGAAAATATGATGTGTTTCATGGGTCTTCCTCCCACTGAAGATTCTTTTTCATTAAGGTTCTGCTCAATTATTGAGAAAATATGCTTTTGCAAAAAATTGAAATGCAGACCCTATGACTTCAGGGGAAAAAAATCTTTTAAGTTTTATTTTTCTATGCTGGATAACAAATTATCATAAATCCATCAGACACAGCTTAGCTAGGTCTTCTCAGGTTTCACAGGGTGTGATCAAAGTGACCACCAGGTTTTAGGTGGAGCTTAGGCCCTTTTCTAAGTTTAATTTTTTTTTTTTTTTTTGGCATAATTCAGTTTCTGGTGGTTTAAGACTCATCCGAGCTTTCTTGCTGGCTCTCTGTTTGGCCACCTACTCATATCCCACAGGTCACTCCCTGCTCCTGTCATATTACCTCCTGGCAGCCAAGTGAAAACTTGATTCTTCAAAGTCAGCAGGAAAGTCAGTCTCTCCCTTTCTCTCTCTTTTATTGGTTCTCTTTAGTTAAACATAACAATAGTAATCATTTGACTAATTATCAAAACATGGAATATTCTTTGTTCTAATTCAGTCCCCATCCCTCTCCATCCCTTCCTCTTCTCCCTCCCCCTTTCTCTTCCCTCTACTCTGCTTGCTCTGGTATGACAAGTCAGATCTTGTATAAAATCATGACATCACAGCCATGACTTCCTATCACCTTTGGCACATGGTGTAGATTTCTCAAGCAAGGGATTATTCCACCACTTTTGTTATTTTCACTGGTTAGAAGCAAGTTCTAGCTCCTACTGATACTCAAAGTGTGAGATCAAGGATTCTATGAGAGTGTGGCTTTGGGTCATCTTAGAATTCTCTTTACCAAAATTGGCTTTGGAATTTTCTTCTTTGTGGTATTTCTAATGAGGTATTATAATTGCTGTTATGTATTTTACTAAATTGCTACTCATAGGATAAATGACTCTAGAAGCAGCATACAGTACAACTCACAGATAACATATCAAACTTCAAAATACACACATACTCACTTATTAGCATATTATTTTTGTTTCACATCTTGGCATTGGACTGGAGTCAGCCAGGGTTTAGCCTATTCACTTGATACCTTGACACCAAATGTCTTTATAGTGTGGATATTTTACAACCTAGAGATTCCTTCCTAAGAGATTTTCTATCCCCTTACTCTCACCTCCAATAGAAATAAGAAAAGACTCCAAAGATCAAAGGTGGTGGTGACGTCTTTTGAAAAGCAGCACACATTTTTCAAAACCCTCTGAAAGATAGCCGATCCTTTCTAAGATCAAACCTTCAAGATAATACGAAATGTAGTTCTTTCTGGAATGTTATAAAATTTGGTTGGAAATTCATCTGAAACTATTAATGGGTATAAATGTCCTTCCTTATCCATGCTATGGTGGGCAGAGCATGGATAGGATGCACTGTGCTTTCTGGGAAATGTGCCAAGCTGTGGCTTAAGGGGGCCACTAGGAGGACTTTTCTTGCTTGGCTCCTTGACAAATGGCATGCCTGCTTAACCGAGACTAGGTGCAATATGGTTGGTGCCCTTTAACAAAATCATAATTGAAGACAAAAGACAAAAGGGATAGGTAGTGGACGTGCTTAGTGGGATAATGGAGCTTGTAGATGAGGTGAGATGGCAGATTAGCACATTTCATCCAGAAAGGCTAAGCGGTAGTTAAGAGTTAATACCAAATCATGAAAATGATTGCAGCAAAAACTATCCAAATCTTTCTTCCTGAAACTAGGTGCTTAGAAGTCCAATATAAAGTGCCTTACTTTTGGATATGGACAGCTTGAGCAGGAAACCTTGGTTTGTTACCTACCAACTATTCTGATTTTGGCTGAGTTACTTAACCTTATAAGTCACTGCTTCCTTATCATTGAAGAGAATTAAATGGCACACTTAAAGAGTTTACTACAGTATTTGGCCCTGATAAAGACAATACTGGGACATAAGCAGATGAACCTCAAGCTACAAAGATGACAAACTTGTGGATCTCTTCAAGTATCTCAGTCCTAATGGGGTGAGGGGAGCCCCACACAAGCAAACGAGGAATGACAGAGCATTCTGCCAAGTTCTGGAAGCATGGCAAGGAATTTCAGCCTTTGGGAGAGGTCAGAAATAATCAAATAGGTGCTTGTTTGCTCGCTCTCTCTCGTACCCTGTGTCCGTGGAAGGAATTTCTTTATTTGATCTGTGTCTTTTTAATTCTGCATCAAATATTATTAAAATCCATTTTTGCTTTAACCTTTCTACCCATGAAAAAATGTCCTCATAGAAGCAAAGGTGGTGAGGGTTTGCTACTGTGATGCTCATGAGCTAATAAAGGTCAAGCTGACTAAGTCCCTGAGAGGAGACAGCAAAGCTGGGACCGGAAATGATGTCTGGCATCATGTAATGGTCAGTCTTTCTTTCTTTCTTTCTTTCTTTTCTTTTTTTTTTTTTTCCTGGAATCAATTTTTCAAGACAATGAAAAGATGATGATAATGAGTAAGAAGTTAAGTCATTGGACTATGAATGCAATCCACTGCCTGCCTTCATTCATTCATGAATATTTATAGTACTGAGTTCTTGGCCAAACCAGAAATTTTCACAGTCTCAGGGGACAAATGTTAGGGGAAAAAATACTACCTTGTTTTTGCTTCTGCTTTTCATTTCTGTTACTCACCGTCAAGAATAGTTTCGAGGATTTCAATGTAATAGGAGGATAGGGAGATTGATTCTATCTTTTCTGTACATCTGAGCAGAGTATTGCTATAGGTACATATGAGATGGCACAAAAGACCCTTTTTCAGGTTTATCTATATAGCTTAAGCAATTAATAATAAATTTTATATTAATTACTTTTGCCTCTAAGTAGCATTTTCTTAGCCTGCAAGCTTTTAAAGGCCTCCCAAGACATACAATTCCTGTTGGAAACATTAAATTGGAATAGGCAGGTGAACTGGGTTTTGTTTTGACATTTTATCTTGTCAGATAAGTTGACTACACTGTCGTACATGGAACTGACACTTTAAATATGCCTATAAAAACAGTGAAGAAAGGGAAGATTATGGGCACACAGGAAAAATCAACAACAAAACGTAAAGGCCAAAATAGCTGTGTGGTCCCTGTGAATGGTAAAATCATGGCATAATTTTTTTTCATTTAATATTTTATAAAAGACATGAGAACTCAGAAAAACCCATTGAAGATAACTGGTAGTACTCTACTAAAATGAGAGAAATTCCTTTAAAAGCCTATGTTCCACCAATAATATTTTACTATTTCTGTTGTCCTAACCTCATGTCTTATTGTGTATTCCCTCTGCTGCTGGGGTTTGAATGCATGGTTTCTGCACTTTCAAAATAAGATTCAGTATAGTCAAGGAAAGGGACAGGGCCACAGGAGGACGGGGTGAGCAGGCAGAGAGAATGGAAGAGAAAGGACAAACACTGGGGAATGATATTGGCCAGATTATATAGTTGCATTTTTTGCATGTACAAATATATAACCACAAATCCCATCATTATGTAAATCTTCAATGCTCAAATAAAAAATATGGGGAAATTAGCAAAAAAAAAAATATATATATATATCTTGGAACCCAAGATCAATGTGATAGTATTGTTTGTCTTTTATGAGATGATTGATTTATGAAAGCAGGGTCTTATGAATGGATTTGAAAAATTATGGGCTGGTGGGAACCCTCTAGGTCATTTTTTTACCCTTCCACTTTTGCCATGCGAGTGTGCAGCAATAAGGTGCCATCTTGCAAAGAGAGACTGGGCCTTCACTGGATACCACATCTGCTCGTACCTCGATCTTGGACTTTTCTTAGCTTTCATAACCATGAGAAATAAATGCCTCTAATTCATAAATTACTTAGTCTCATGTACTTTTTACATAGGTACTCAAAAGGACTAAGACAGATCTCTTCTCAAATTTACACTCACACATACAAAACCATTATTTTTTTATTCTCTAGCATCTGTAAATTGTTCAATGCAGTATTACATTCTAGACTCCCTTGAGAGACCCTTAAGTGGGTGCATACCACTCTGAAGGCTTGACTGTGAACTTCGACATGGCCTACATTGCCAAGTCTTTCTATGACCTTAGTACCATCACCCTGGATGGCGAGAAGGTAGATTTGAACACCTTCTAAGGCATGGCAGTGGTCATTGAAAATGTGGCCTTGCTCTGAGGCACTACCACCCAGGACTTCACCCGACGTAGTGAGAGCTGCAATGCCACCTTCCCAGGCACATGGGGGTTCTTGGCTTCCCTTGCAACCAATTTGGACATCAGGAGAGCTGTCAAAATGAGGAGATGGGGAACAGTCCTAAGTATGTCCAACTCAGGAGTGGACACCAGCCCACTTTTACTGCTGTCCAAAATGTGAGGTAAATAGGCAGAATGAGCATCCTGTCTTTGCCTACCTGAAGGACACACTCCCCTACCCTTTTGATGACCTGTTTTCCCTCATGACCAATCCCGAGATCATCATGTGGAGTCCAGTGCTCTGCTCAGATGTGTCCTGGAACTTCTAGAGGTTCCTCATAGGGTTGGAGGGAACCTCTTCCAAGGCTACAGCGTATGTTTCCTACCATCAGCATCAAGCGCCTCCTCAAAGTTATCATGTTACATGAGCTGCTGAGCACATGGATCTCCTGTTCCGTTCATTCCCAAGTATTCTTCCACAGGATGCAGTGTGCCCTCAGGAGCCCCTGCTGGACAGAAGCTTTCCCTCCACATCACCCCTTCATTGAAGAAGCCTGCCTCTCCTGTCTGCTTCTTTCCTTCCTCTTTGAGCCCTCTGAAGACCATCTTGGAGCTCTAAGACTGGGCAGCAGGCTGTGGGCCCTCACAGAATAAGGGTATTTTCATAAACCCTTATGGGTGGTGCCTGAAAAGTGTGAAGGGCCCAGAGCCAGCCTGCCGGATGAGGACAATAAAGGTCAGATGTAGAGATGGCAAAAAAAAAAAAAAAAAAAAAAAAAAAAAAAGCAGAATTATATTCTTAGAATATAATTTATTGATGCTAATTTATTTATTCACTCTCATTTTCTAACTTCCAAATGTGCCTTTCTTTTCATGAACTCTTCAGAAAATAGATACCTTAAAATATTAAAATACAGGGGAATATTAATTGCCAATTTAAAAAGCAACTTGTATGTATCAATTTGAGAGTCTGATTATCAAGTTAATGCTTTATTTAACGGTTACTATGCTCACTATAAATCATTAACAAAATATAAAGCATAGCCAGAGAGAAATAAGGCTAGTATTTGAGGAGGAGATTCTTACCTGAAATTTTAAAGCATGGAACCCATGATTTTGAAAGTCAGTAAAATTATTTTAATTATTATATTGAATTAATATAATGTGTTTTAAATAATCATAGGACAATTTAATTCTCATCTCCTACTTGAAATTAATATCTTTTGTTCTTAGCTTAAAAAACCTTTCTGAAAATAGGTAATATGAGACCATATAGTAATCAAAGTGTTCAGAATATGTAATATTCAAAATGTTCAACTTATTTTAATATTAAAATTTCAGGCTGAATGCTGGTGGAGAGCCTCAAGTTATAGACTGGGACATGGACATGGCTGGATTCTCAAACAGACAGTACTCTATTTCTCCCCCAGTTCCATGGGCCTACTGCTGTCTCTGACTCTTCTTTGATGGATCATAGTTAGGAAAAGTAGGAGAGAGTTCAGCAGAATAGCTTTTACTTGACTGTTAATCTGTTGGATTGACACTACTATCTTTCAGTCTAGTGGACATTGGACATTAACTCTTTTTTAAAAATTTGTTGTTTTTAGAGATATATAACAATAGGGTTTATTTTGGCAAATTTTATACACATGAGGTGCAACCCATTACAACATTGATACCATTCTTGTGGGTTGTACATGATATGGAGTTGTGCTGGTAGTGTATTCACATAAGACCATAGGGAAGTTATGTCCAATTCATTCTACTACCTCTTCTAGTTCCATCCCCCTCCCTTCCTTTTATTCCCTTTTGTCCTATCCAGTGAATTTCTGTACTTCCTCTCCCTATTCTTTCTTGTTATAGGTTAGCATTCTCATATCAGAGAGAAGATTCAACCTTTGGTTTTGGGGAATGGGCTTATTTCACTTAGTATGATATTCTCCAGTTTACATCCATTTACTACTAAATACCATAATTTCATTTTTCTTTAAGGCTGAGTAATATTCCATCGTGTATATATGCCACATTTTCTTTATCCATTCATCTGATGTTGAATGGCACCTAGGTTGGTTCCATAGCTTGGCTGTTGTAAATTAAGCTGCTATAAACATTGATGTGGTTGAGTCACTGCAGTATGCTGATTTTTAAAGCCTTTGGGTATAAACTGAGGAGAGGGATAACTGGGTCAAATGGTGGTTCCATTCCAAGTTTTCTAAGGAATCTCCATACTGCTTTCCAGATTGGTGGCACCAATTTATAATCCCACCAGCAATGTACAAGTGAACTTTTCCCTCTACATCCTTGCCAACATTTACTGTTACTTGTATTCTTGATAATTGCCATTCTGACATATAATTGCCATTCTATGTCACTGGAGTGACATAGAATCTCAGTGTAATTTCAGTTTGCACTTGTTCAGTTGCTAGAGACGCTGAACATTTTTTCATATATTGTTTTGACCATATGTATTTCTTCTGTGAAGTTACTGTTCAGTTCTTTTGCTCATTTATTGATTGGGTTATTTGTTTGTTTGTTTGTTTTGGTGTTATGGTTTTTGAGTCCTTTGTATGTCCTGGAGATGAATGCTTTATCTAAGGTAAATCTTTACCACTTGCGGTAAAGGTTTTCTCCCATTCTGTAGGCGATCTGTTCATGTTCTTGATTATTTCCTTTGCTGTGAAGGAACTTTTTAGCTTGATGCCATCCCATTTACTGATTCTTGATTTGACATTCACTCTTATGGTGGCTTTTATGAGTCCTTTGCTGACACACCCATGCCTTCTCACTATCCCCTAACTTTGCCTTAATGAGAGTGGTAGTCTCCTCCCCCACACAATTACTCCTTCCTCAGCCCCTTATGCATCTGGAAATACATCTAGAATTTCAGATTCCCTCTGTAAGCTGTGTATTCCTACTGTCAGCTCTCCTGTTCAAGGATCCAAAATATCTTCCATGCTTTCTCATTAATTCCTTCTCTCAAGTAAGATAAAGATTTGCTCTGGAGATTTTTCAGATGACATTTAGACACCATCCTCCTGGGTCTACTCTAGACTCCCATCTCAACTCTATCTTTGGTATTGATAAGAGGGGCAAGATTTTCTTGCCTCTGGGGTGGGGGCAGTAAGTTATAATCCACAGAGGGTTCTCACAAAAATCCTCATCCAATAATCTTTCTGAAGTCTCTCTTTTTTAAAATACTTTTATTTTATTTATTTTTATGTGGTGCTGAGGATCATACCCAGGGCCTCACACATGCTAGTCAAGTACTGTACCACTGAGCCACAACCCTGGCCCCTGAAGTCTCTCTTTTAAGCCGAGGATCAGCATATGACATCATCCATCACTTGCCTTAAGAGTGGGACTCATAACTCTGTCCAAAACAATTCTCAGGATCCTCCTCTAATCCATTTGTGTCTGTCACATGTAAAAATCATGAGCAACCACTTATGATCAGTCCCATTGCCAATTTACAACATTTTAGATTGCATAATTCACTGTGTCTTTATTCCTTAACCAAAATTTCCATTTCAAAATTCTGATATTCAATATTATATAATGTGAGGTGTAGTTTAGGTGGTGATTTTTATGAACGCATATAAAGCAGTCTTCCTTTTTTCCTTCAATAAACGTTTAAGTAATAAAGTTACATAACATCATAATGTCTGAAATGTGCATTCCTATGAAGCTAGGGATATTATATTGAAAAGAGGATACACAGACAAATAGTGTTATTTCAGAGAAAAGAGATTGGTGACTATATGCAGGTGAATAGGGGTCTTTTAAGGGAAGTTTGTGAGGATCTGTGGGAAAGAGGCATTTATAGAAGTCATTCAGAACAACTGAGTGATCTAATCTACATTGTGGTATAAAACACACAACAAAATATATGTAATCACATCTGGAAAATTATGTGTAATGTGCCGTGAAAGTTTCTTTTACATTTATTGTTCATCTTCCCTTGAGAGATGGGAAGAAATTTCTCGATCCAGACCAGTGAGGTTTCCTCATCTTCATCTTCGGTGGGTTCCACTCAGCTGGACTGCACTAGCATATGTGTGACCTTGTATCAGGGCTCTTATTACATTTGTAGACTATTCTTAGTCTCTGCTAATGAGATCGCTTGGAGTTCGCTTGAGTATCACATCTTAATCACTTGATTTCTGCAGACGTTTCCTTTCTCCAAATAAACTCTTCAAAATGCCTGCTGCTCTGTGCTCATTAACCTGGGGATGGCTTCCCTAACTCCAATTTGAAAATTCTCTCCAACATCTGATACTTCTGTTCTGAATGGGATTCTCCAAGCAGTAATAAGAGGAGGAGGATTTGAGATATTTTCCAGTGTGGAAAAAATGTCACTAAATTTCCAAATGCAAGGGGATTTTCCCCTTTATGTAGAAGTACAGATTTCACTCTCTTAATGTGTAGCTTAATTATGATCCATCCCCAACCCCACCATCTGCTCAATTCCCACTTCTTTGTTTTATGTTCAAAAAGATGTAAGTGACTTAAATATTTTAAATATTTGCTAATAAATAAATGAGCAAGTGAATGAGGAGATGAATATTTATCAGCTAGGATATCTTATTTTTTGTTCTGTTTTGGTTTTCTTCTTATGATATTTTCCTACTCTTAGTTCACAATTGATTTGATATGGTGATGAAGATAGCAGTTCTCATTTAAACAAACCCAACATAAGATTAGAAATGAATGGCAGCTTAAAATTCTACAACACTTTTCCGTCTGCTGTTGGTCATTTGGTAGATGACCTGTATTTCTAAAAGGTGCTACTTTGATAGATTGCATTGAATGCACAAATGTTGTAATCCAGGCCCAGAGAGTACCAGCCCTTCTTTCCACCTTTGCTAAATCTCACATGCCAAGAAAGGTATTATCTTTATAAGTATGCTTTAAGCTCTAATAGTGCTATTTTTAAATACTGTAGGGTTTTGAATAATAAATCCTAAGTTTTTTTTTTTGTTGTTCACATGGAACAAAAAAAGTACGTAATCCCAAAATTGATAAACTAAAAATACAGGCACAAATAACTGAAACTTTTGATGTTGAAATTATCCTAAAAAAAAATTGAGCATATTCAAAAATGAGCTTAATAGTCATTTGCTAGAAGAACTTTGCAGATTCTCAGGAATGTCTTATATGACCAACTCAAAAGGGGAGGGCCTAATGTCAGAGAATGATGACAAAGATCTCATGTTTCCCTGTTGCCCCTCAAAATCCCAGAGTATTTTACAGGCTGCCAATGTGTTCTGTTATGATGGCTCAGTGTTAAATTGTAGCCTTCTTCATCAAGGGACCTCACTTCATGAAGTGAGATGTGCTGCCCCATGTCTTATCTTTAGCTTCAGTGAACTCCTTCAGAACACTTTAAGTCTCAGTTCTTTATCAGAATTTGAAACAAATGAGGGAGGATAACTACACTTGATGTAAAACAGTCAATACTTAAAAAGACATAACTATGAGAATCAGCATTGTTTTGATTAGATTAATCTCTTCTTTTCTAGAAGAGGTCCCTGAAGTGGAAAGACATTCTAGAAATTAGTTTCTTAGAAAAGTAAATTCTTGCCCCCGAGGTGCTGATGGATATAAAATTGGGATTTGAACCATTGTTAGCTCCGTTGCCAGAAAGATTTTAGTCACTTTCAACAATGGAATATGCTGAAATCCCCAACATTTCAGTGTCTATCACCTGGGTTCTGGTTTGGATACTGCAGAGAATTGTATTGCAGTAGGAAAGAATTGGAACAGCTTTGGAAAGAAAGGAGGAAAAGACCAAAGATAAATAAAGGAAAGGGAAAGGAAAGGAAGGATAGGAAAAGAAAGAGAATGAAAGGGAAGGGAAGGAGATATGTCACCAGGTAGGGCAAACTTGGGGAAAAGGATTAGGAAGAGAAACAAACTAGCAGAGAGGGTAATATTTTCAAAAGGCTATGAATAGCTGGGGGAGTAGAGGTGATCCCTTGACTTAAATACTCTGGCAGGCATATGGAGCTTGGTGGTGGGAAGCTCAAGAGCAGATAATATTGAGACAGCTGCACTGGTAAATGGCAGATGGCAATTTTTTGGTTTCTTTCACCACCACCACCACCCCCATTTATAATCCCTAAGAAAACCTTTTTGACTCTACTTCCAAAACCAATTCTGAATTTTTGCTTCTTTCTATTCCAAATGTCAAGACATTTCTCATCTGTGCTGCTGACCAACTGTTGCTCCCCTCATCAGTTCTTACACCTGACCAGAATGAGGTTTTAAACGTCTAAACCAGACCTTATTATTTTCCAGTGAAAAGTTCTTCATGATATTCTTATGGCAAAAAGAATGGAGAAATTGGTTTCTCTGGCCCACAAGGTATATCTCTGAAGAGGGTTGAATAGTTGCCCTATGGAAGTCTACATGCTAACCCCTGGAACCTGGAATATGGCTTTATTTGGGAAAAGGGACTTTTCATAGAAAATTAAGTAGAATATCTGGAGAGGAGATCATTTGGGTTATCTAGGTTGGCCCTAATAAATTATTAAGTATCCCTTTGTAAGAGACATACAAGGGAGATAGGAGAAGAGAAGAAGGCCATTTGAAGTTGGATGCCAGTATTTGAGTCAAGCCATGGAACACCACAAGGCTTTAGATTTGGAAAAGTCAAGAGAGAATTCTTTCCTAGATCCTTTAAGGAGAGTACAACCCTGCCAGTATCTGAACTTCAGTCCTCTGGCTTTCAAACTTGTAAAAAAAATTCTTTCTTTCTTTTTTTTTTTTTTTGTATACCATGTTTGCTGTAATTTGTTATGGAAGCCACAGGAACTAATACCTCTTCTAGCTATATTTACCTTTTTGCTTGAGTACTTCATTTCTAACAGACTATCTTTTTTTCTTTTTCTTTCTTTTTTTTTTCTTTGATACTGGGAGTTGAACTTGTGCACTCAACCACTGAGCCACATCCCTAGGCTCTTTTATATTTTATATAGAGACAGGGTCTCACTGAGTTGCTTAGTGCCTTGCTGTTGCTGAGGCTGGCTTTGAACTTGCTATCTTTCTGCTTCAGCCTCCCAAGCCATTGGGATTATGGGTGTGTGCCACTGTTCCCAGCAGACTACCCTATTTTTAACCTTTTTTATTATTAAAGTTCAACATACTGTTTCAAGTTGGAGTCTTTAAATGATTGTGTCTTCCCAGATCATTTTTTTTCCCTCTTTTTGGTACCACGGATTAAACCCAGGGGCACTTAACCACTGAGCCACATTCCCAATCCTTTTACATTTTATTTAGAGATAGGGTCTTACTTAGTTGCTTAAGACCTCACTAAGTTACTGAGGCTGGCTTTGAACTTGTGATCCTCCTACCTTCGCCTCCCATGTTTCTGGAATTGTAGGCATGTGCCACCAGGCCTAGTTCCCAGATTATTTTTTTAAAACATTTTATTTTTATGTGGTGCTGAGGATTGAACCCAGTGCCTCAGGCATGCCAGGTGAGCATGCTACCACTTGAACCACATCCCCAGCCCTCACCCCAGATCATTTTTCTTCCAGATAATTTTATTTCTGAGTTCCTTCTTGTCATTCTTGAAGTTATATGTACCTTTTACTGAAGGATCTATCCAGACCAATCAAGTTAAAGTTTCCTCTTAGTGATTCCCTTTCTCTTCACTCTTTTTTCATCTCAATATTTACATCTATTTGGTCTTTCCTTGTTTACTATTTTTCCTCCCAAAATTAGGCTTCATGCAGTGGGAGAACATGTAGTGATTAGAACAATCTCTGATATTTAGCAACCATTAATTTAATGTTGAATGAGATGCATATGAGGAACTCTGGAGATAGTGTAAAATGTTAAAGATCTAGAAATTTGAGGAAAAACCCAGGTTTTTAGTTGTGGAGGAAACACAAAAAACCTGTGATTTCAGTTATATTATTATGAGAAGACCTAGATCATGGAAAAGAAATGAATCCCATAATAGATCTATAATAACTATGAAAATGTGGTCTTGGAACCAAATTGGTCCCATTTTCCAAAGTAATGTAGATGCAAAATATTAGATTTTGGAGCATATGATCAGAGCTAAAGCTGAATCCGTGATGGAATGAGATGAGTGTGAGAGTCAGGTTAGATAAAATGGCCAGGCTTTGTTCTGCCAGCAGGACAAAGCCAGAGGTCAATGTTAACTGAAGAGAGGGGCTAAGCAAGATGGGGGGAAAGTCACAAACAATGTGAAAGACTTATAACTCTCGATTACTTTGGCAAAGAGGAGCCTTGACTTTTGGAAAGGATCTAGACAAAACCAATTTCTGTTTGCTTCCATTTAGGAGAATAGATCCTTCCTAAAAAGACCAGCTGTTGCTTAGGTTCAAGTTGGAATGCAATGACATCATTTAACCCTGTGAGCTTTCAATAGTGCAATCTATGTCCAAATGGTAGGCAGGCACAGAACTATGAGGAATATGCAGGGTCATCATCCTGGATGATGGCTTTATTTAAATTTTTGTATTTTGCCCATCTTATCAGAAATCTAAGGAGCTTTAGGGCAATGTACTCTTCCAAATCAAAAAAGAGGAAATGTATACCATCTGAGGCTAATGAATATCATCAGAGAATAAATAAGTCAGGAAGACTATACATGATGGGACTGGGAGTTCTTATAAACTATTTTGTTGGAAGTAACATCTTGGTGAATTTTCCACAGGTTGGGGAGCATTCTAGTGCCGCATCCTTGGGGACCTTTTGTGACTCTTATTGCATCAACGTAATGATAACAGCAAGAGACACATGGCAATTGCATTCTGAGGTTCACAGCCCTTTTTGAATTCCCAGAGACAGGGTCTGTTGAATCACCTCTCACAGGGTACAGTTTGACTCCTAGAAATGGTTTTAGCGTTTTTATTTCCTCCAACTTTCCCCTGGCTTCCCTGTTGTTATTGTTGGGTGTTTTGAAAATGAAAAACAACGTGGTTGGAGAAAAGGTCTACAGTGTGTTTGTGTCCATGAGAATAAACATGGAATCACTAGATATAATGCATGGTGACTCATGCTTTGTGTCATTTATCTTCACTTGTGAGGAGAGGTGGGATAAGTCACTCATGACTGTGCCAGTCCTGATCCATCCTTCATCACTATACTCATGAAGACAAATGCCACATTCAAAGGTTCTCAGCTATCATGTCCTTTCAGACCAGAGATTCTGATCAGAGAGAGCAGAAGGTTGACCTGGTGCTGTTACTTAAAAATCAAGAACACTTTGCACATACCATCTTCCACCCCACAAACCTTGACCTTCCATCTCAAATTAACACATGACTAGCAGCTATAGAGAGGAGACCACTGGATAGCACTTATAATTTCATCTATGTCTATAGATGCTCACTTCATTTTAAATTTAAAATATCTAGTTCCTAGTAAATGCCAAACATACAGATCTTCAGTGGCAATGTACTGATTAACAGGAGAGTGTTCCAGTCATCACAGTGATAAGTGGTATAAAGAAGAGAATGCTGTGGGAAAAGTAATAAGTGGTTAATTTTTTCTGTGAGCAAGTCAGATGTAATATGAAAGGAGAAAGTCCGAATAGAACTGTTGAACAATGATATTATTTGAGCTGATATATTAGAGAAAACAGTATGGACACCTTAGCTTTCTACAATAAATAGATGGTGGTACTATTGGATTTTTAAAACAATGGAAGAGCAAATGAGATGCTTTCTCTTTTTCTGAGCTTCTGGACCTTGCTACAGGTAATTAAAAGATAATATTTTTTTATAATTTAGAAACTGAATGCATTTATTCTGGTTTTGCTTTCAATTATCTTTCTATGAATTGAAGCACTTTAGAAATTAAACTATCCATTGAAATCAAAGTATTTCCTTTTCCCTTGGTTGCTACATAAAAGTTCACATAAGCAGAAGTAATCTGGAATATTTCTGCAAGTTTGAGAAAGTTGATTGACAAACTAGGCATTTCTAAAGATATTTCTCTCTTTGAAAATTTAGTTTGAACCATAACAAACGTGTGTGTGTGTGTGTTTATTTTTTACTTCAAAAATGTAATTTTATAAGTTTCTCTCTAATCAGCAATGTGGTTTGAATGATTTGTGTATTTCAAATTCAGGGTGTTTTCACTTTTGCCCCCTTCTCTATAAACGTATTTCATCAAATAAGCTATTTCATTTACTATTCAAGAAACATTTGTTGAACACATACTACATTGCAGTCTCTGGGCACATCAAACAGAATATATTGCATATCCTGATGGGACATATTGCCTAATGAGAAAGAAAGACACATGAGCAGGCAAGAGCAATAGATGAATGCTCAATAAATATTCTTTCTCGTCTTCCCATGGAAGAACCATGGGTTGTGTTAAGGAACACAAAGGTGTAAATTCCTACAAATTTAGAGAATCTTAGAAGGATTAATGGCATAAGTACCTCCTTCCCTCTTTTAACATGTTCATGTTGAAAGATGATGTAAAGGACAATAAAGGGTTGCAGAATGAAGAGGGACAGGGGTGGTTTTATCTTATGTACAATAGCTACATAAGGACTCTCTGAGAAGGTGTAATTTAGGAGAGTCTTAGATGAAGTGAAGAAGGAGAGTACACAGGTTATTTGGATGAAAGATAGCACTATTATCATGAAGCCCATGCATAGCTATAGGCCCATCTGGGTGAAGAATATTCCAGGCAGAAACATCCATTTAATGTAAGGTGCCTGAGGAAGGTTGGTTTGTTGGACAAACATCAAGGGGCAGTATGACCAAAATGGAGTAAAAGCAATATGTTCAGAGAATGATATCAGAGGAGTAGTTGGAGGAAGAACAAAAATATGCATGGTCTCATAGGCCACTAGAAGTACTATGGATTACTTTGAGTGATATGAGTAGCCGTGGAACATTGAGCAGAAGAAAAATATAATCTGACTTGATTTTATAGGATCCCACCACAGTTTGGAGAAAAGATTGAAAAGAAGCAAGAATAGAAGCAAGGAGAAAGATACTGGATCCGGCTATGATATAGTCCAACTATCCAAAGAAAAAATTCAGGAGGTAGTAATGGAGCTACATAGATATGACCAGAATTTTTATATTTGGAATTTCCATTGTGCATTTGTTAAGTATAAAGTTGATAAGGTGTAGAGATGATAGGATGTAAAGGTGAGACAAATGAGATCGGAAAAAAGTTACAAGGGTAATTTTGACCTGTGTTCTTAGGAGATTAGTCCCCCAAATAGTGTTTAGTACATGATAGGAGATTAAAATGTGTCTGTTGAAGTGCTCAAGAATGAATTGGCCAAATTATATTGTTATATTGTGTGCATGTATGAATATATGACAATGAATCCCATCATTATGTACAACTATAACACACCAATAAAATATGTGAGAATTATTCTCTTGTATAAGTGAATAAATGGAATTGTAGAAAATGTCTTTGTCAGCATGTAATTGAGTTGGAATCAAGAGTTTATTTATTTATTTATTTATTTGTGTGTGTGTGTGTGTTTGTGTGTGTGTGTGGAAAGGTTAATTTTCAATGCTTCCAAGTACAGGTCTTCCTTAAGCAGTTATGTACCTCTCTACAAGCCTGCTGGACTTTGAGTCTGTCAGTACTCAATTTGTAGATGGTCACCATAGATCTCCCTAGAGAGTATGTATAGATGACGAAGAGGTAGAACCAGCAATAGAGGTTGAGCAGAGCAGACACTGCTGAAGGAGGCAAAATATTAGAGTAGTTCCCCGGAACCAAGTGGAAGGCGCTTTTCAGAAAGTTCAGAATGCTACTGTGTCAGATGCTCCTAAGTTTTGCCTAAAATGAGAATTGAGAATTAGTTGCTTGATTTAGCCATGAACATAATTCTTTCACTGTCACCTTTTCTTTGTTACCTCTATGCATACTGTTACCTATGGCCTTCCCGGATATTCTTTTGAATCCCAGGCTCATCAAATTGTAACTCATATTTCACATGTGGCACTGAAAGGTAGTTAAATTTTTTGAAACTATGAGATTTGGAGAACATTTTTATAGGTTTGAGTTAGATGTTTTTAAAGCTATTGACAGAAAATCAATAGATACTCTCTAAAATATATTTTAATTATATTTAGTTTTACTTGATAAATAATATTCACCCATAATGCACTGAGGTTTGAAAAGCACTTCATTTTCATATTTTATATCCCAGTAGAACCACCTACCTTGCTAAAATACCAAAATTTGATGCTTGTACCCTTAGACTGTCCCTGTTTCCAGTACCTTCTTCCTGCAACCAACTACAGATACACACTTACCCTTCCTCATTCTTTAAAGCTTTTTAACACCTACTTCTTGTTTTCTCCAGTCCTACTCCTGATAGAATCCTTGGTGATTTCAGTATCTACTTCCATCTCTTGGTGATTTCAGTATCCACTTCCATCTCTTGATCCTGATTACAGATTGTGTGGGATCGTTCCATCTGCTGTTGCTCAGGATTTCCCCTATGTAACGTCTGCAACAACAGTATTTTTAAGCTCGGGGATATAAAATTCTGTAACCGTGGGAAGTAAAGAATATTTCTTTTATTTCATTACGCTTTGCAAAATCCAGATTCTATCTTCTTGTGTCCCTTGGCTCAAAGTTCTAGGTGGCCCTCAATCTTAGATTCTAATTTTTTATCCTGCTAGTGATCCCAGAGTGAGGGAAGGGGAGGAAAAAGGAAAGATTATATGTTAAGTATCTCTCTTCCTTTTGTATGTGGGGAAAAAAAATTCCCAAATGGAGTTTCCAACAGATGCCTATGTCAAACTCAGAACATCTCATCTGACTTTAATAATTGAGTATTCTGTTTAATTATTTCCTATTCCTCTTTATAAAACAGTGTTTGATTTGATCTTACAAGGTAGTTCTGATTAGGACACGGGATCAGAAATAAAATGTACTTTCATAAGGTCATGAATCTAATAAGTAACCAAGTGTAGACTCCAGATCTTTTGACTTCAAATGCATTTTTTTTTATTGGCATTAAAAAATGCATTGTTCAAAATGGCCAGTGGTTAAAATAGCTGCCTTGGCTTCCTTCCCAGAACAGTGTTAAAATACAGTGGTGATTCAATAAATATTGTCACCAGTGGTGTCTGTGGTGGTGGTGGTGGTGGTGGTGGTGGTGGCAGATCAAGAAGTGTGCTGAATTATTCTAATGGATACTTTTTTTTTTTTTTTTTTTTTTTTTAGATTGGCAAAGACATTGCCTATTTGCAGCACAGAGACCCCAATGGAGAGCTAGGTGGGTGATGATTCATGCTAAATCGTTCCCACAATATGCTGAACACTACAACAGCAGCTAATGTGAAGTGGCTCATTATACACTGTCAAATCCGATAACAACAACGACTGGCTTTGCTAGCATGAGCAATTTGTGGGAAGTCCAGCCAGTGCAAACCACTACTGAACTTCAAAAGATAAGCTGTAATATAGCAAGAAAAACATATCCACTGAGTCATATTTGCAAATTTCTTGTGTGTCTCTCTTTGCCAATTTAGAAATTGCTTTCATGTTCCCAGCTTGACTCCAGAAATGACTCTCCTTGGGATTTACTTCTCTTGTGCCTCTTCCTAAAGTCATTTCTAGGGACCAAAGATTCTATAAGGCTACTGGAGCACATGGACACAACTGGAAATGTCATTATTTTATGGGACTATTCCTGAAGCTCCCTTCTTCGCCTACCCTCCACCAACCAGCAGATGCCATACACATATACCCATTTACCTTGGGCTGTAGCACAGCATCCTTGGTGGTAATATTACCTACAGGAAAATAAGATCAGTAGGCGGCAGGCAAGAATGACTCTTTGCCTGATGATTTATGATTATGTGTCTTTTTGTATCCATTAAATGGTAATCTCCTTGAAGGTTCTGCATTTCCATATTTACATTTACCTATCTAGTGCCTATGAGTCATAGTTGGCCCTCCCTATTAATGTGTTCCCTTCCTGAAAGTCCACCCTTAGGGAAGGAACTGGATTAATTTTCTTGCCTTTCCTGTCCCTAGCACAGTGCCTGACACATAGTAGGTGGAAAATGACATGTCTGTTCAGTGAACTAATGAAGATATGAATGACTATCAATCCGATGGTTCTCCGAGGCTAAATTAAAGGCTAAGTGAACGATTTCCCAACCATCAGAGACAGAAAAGTGAGGGCTTCAAATCGTTTTTCTTCAGGCCACAAGGAATAATGCCCTAAAAAAGTGGCTGTTTATTTTGGAAGGCAAGAACAAATCTGAAGCGATTTTCTTTATTTTTATATTCAAATGCCTATAAAACAGAAAAGCACCGGAGACCTATTCATTGCTCACAAATGATCTATGGGGTAATAATGTGCTTGCTTTTCCAGCTGTGCTGCACTTTGGTGCTATCTTGGGTTTAATTGAAAATATGCTGTGACCTTGGTTTTGTTCACTGGGCATAGGGGGTTATAATTGGCATGAAGCCTCTAAAGAACTCCCTTTTAAACGAATTTCATTTTGCTAATTTGGGGTTCGCCTGAGGGAAGTAATTTGTGAAGTCCTGTAAAAACAAGATGCATTTTAACCGCATGCCATTCACAAGAAGTCAATGCTTTAAAAAAAAAAAAAAAAAAAAATCAGCCTTTTAGTTTTCAATACCTATTTGTTGAATCCTAAATGCTATCAGTATGATAATAGTATTGTCCCTAACAGTCTCATGTTTCATCATAATTAAATAAACAGCTTGTGAATTGCAGTCCAAAAAATGTCTGTGTTCCACTCTTAACTTAAGGGGTTTCCATAGAAACCGCAGGCAGCAAGTTTAACTGACATTTATCGGACTTGAGGCTATATGCAGCATTGATATCTCTCTGTTTTTCTCTCTGTCACTTTGTATATGTGTCTTCTTTTCTTCCTTTAACCTTCCCAAACCTCATCCCCCTCAGCAAATCCTCTACCTCCTCCTCTGTTTCCTCCTCCTCCTTTTTCTCTTATTAGCATTGAGGAAGTAATTTGGACTCAGTTAGATTTAACAAATGCAATAATACTAAAATGGGGCCTGATACTTAAGTGTAATTGTGTTATTAGCTGGAAATGTTTTTCCTCAAAAATAAAAGAATTGGGAGTGAAGTATACCAAGGTAGCACATGTTGGTGAGAAGGAACCTTTCACTGCCAGTTGAAAGTTTGCCGTCTACATATTAGGGCCACCTTCGTCCCCAGGTATGGCTTTTCCTTGATTTATTCAGCACAGGATGATGTTCCTCCTCACCCCGAGTGTTCAGACTTGAGCATAACATCCCCATTCTGGTCATGTTCCAGGAGTATGAAGAAACTGATTTAGGAAAGACAGAATATACTACGTAGATGGTACCTACTGTGTACCAGGTTTTTTGCTGGGTATATTCACTTAGATTGTCTTAATCCTTCACACTTCGTAGCCAGGTATTATATAGAGGAAAATCAATCTGAAGCTGCTGGTCTACCCCAGGCTGGCTCTGAATCTTGGAGAAGGTCTTAAATGTTCTTTCTTGGTTTCTCCAAGGCAAAGTGAATGTGAGTACTTCTAAGCAATGGGTTCTGTTAAGATTGAAGATGGTACTGCAGCTACTACATCATAGTAGTAGTATTTCTCTTGGTGCCTTTAGAAATGAGTTGCTGAAAGAATAAGTCATTGATCCGAAGTGTACAGAGCTAGTAGAAAGCAATCTATATAGCACCATGGTTAAAGCTGGGGAAGGGAGGCGGCAGGGAGGGTTAGACAGACCCAGGCTCAGATACTATCTGAGTGATTTGAGATAAGTGACAAACTCAGCATCTGGTTTCTCATCTGTATACCAGAATAATGGCTTTTACTACATGAGTTTATGAGGAATGAATAAACTTGTATATGCAAGTCACTCAGAGTCTCTACCACATAGAAAGCACACTGGTTTTTTTTTTTTTTTTTTTTTTATTATTTCTCTGTGTCTCCCACTCCCCCACATTTCTGATTTTCTGTTACTATGGATTCAAAGTAAAATAAAATCAGTCTTCCAACTCTATCTAATACCTATAGTTGAAAATTATCTGATAATTCATAAACTCTCTCAAGTTTTCCTGAGAGCAAAATATCAAAAAGAATCCAGGAGTAAGTCAGAGATGTCGGTGGATATCTAGTGAATCAGAAAAGAAAGGATGGAGTTTAGCTAGGACAAGACTCTGAGAGGCCATAATTGCTGGTGAGAATGATTTTCCACATATATGTACACTCTTCACTGGTGCATGTGTGCACACGTGCACACACAAACTCACACACAACTACAGGATTAATAAGAATGAATGTCTCTTTAAAATTTAACCCCCTTTCAACTTCAAGGAGTTCATATTGGAGATAAAATATGGCTCCACTTTTCTTTCTGTCCAGGGGCTTATTCTTTCCTTAATAGGGCATTTATTCTCTATTGTTTTTGAGAAAAAAAAAAAAAACATTTTAATCCACTTTATCTGCTTTGTGTTAGTTTAGTTAAAGCTAAATAATAGAATGCATAGAGTCACCCTAGACAACCATAGAGACCTAGCAGTATGTCATAACATGTAGTAAGCATGAACACCACAGGAAGCCACTCTTTTGCCCAGGATTCCTCACATATATTATGTGACACATGGCGTCACTTCCACACAAGCGAAGCTTACTTCCTTTATTATTTCTTAGATGATGGTTAATTATAAGTAGATATCCCAATATTTTTCTTCCATTCCCTAACAGGTCATCTTTCTTGGCAACCTTGAGGTTGAAAGGAGTAGATCAGAAAAAGATGTTCTTGTGCTGAAGGAAAAGTTCAAATTTGTTTCATCGAGTGACTGTTAGTAAACGTTTCAGGCTATGTAAGTCCTATTATCCATGGCAATTACTCTGAACTTCAGTGTGAAAGCACCCATAGACAATACATACACAAGCTCTCATAGAATCATCTAATAAAATTTTGTTTACAAAAAGAAATGTTGAGCTAGATTTTGCCTGTAGACCAGAATTTCCCAAACACTGATCCCAGAGTCTTGTTTACATCCCCATCTCACATCAAGTTTCTGTTGGCATGATACTTACAGTTTGAAATGCAGGAATGGAAAGTGTAGGAGTGACAGCCTTACCATAATTCACCCTTGTTTTGTAGAGTTTACTTTTTTCCCAAGTGTTTTCAACATTAACCTTTATCTCTCTCGTATGCCTTTGGCATTCAAAGGACACATATTCTGTCTTCACTTGACAGAATGGTGTAGTACATTTAAGTGACTTACATTATTGTCACCCTGCAACTGTAATTAATATCCCTATTGGAATCAGGCTGTCAGTCTTGTGCTTTTTCAGTTGAATTGTTCTTTATAAAATGTATCCTTTAGAGAATAAAGACAGATGGTGGGAGAAGAAACCAAAAAGGAATCTTCATCATTCAAACCAAGGAAAAAGTAGGTTAAGTACTAATGGCCTAAATAGGGGCATATTCAATTTTCCCTGTTTCTCATCACTTTAACATACCTTGGGGGACCAAGTTCCTTATTGCTTTTCATATATATATATGTCTCATTTTCCCCCCATGGAATATTTTTGCAAATTATACCTTGTAGGCAAAATGAATACAGGAAAATACAGGGAGTTTTTACTTTGCATAGTACTATGTTAACTGGTTTGTTAATATTGGAACAGCAGTCATCATTTTGCAAGGTTCCACGGTAACTAGAGCAAATACAGAGACTGCAAAAAGATGACTTTTTCCAATATACATGACCTATGGTTAACATGGCACCAAGCAAAATGAGGACTGCTTTGTGTAAATAAATAAGAATCCAATTTCCAAATGTCTGCATTTGCTGAATAATTCCCTCTTTTGTAGTCATTAGGGAGAAACAAAGAAATCTCTGATTCCAGTCATTTCCATTATCTGACATGTCATCACCAAGGCGTCCTCATTATGCAATGCGAATAGTGTTGAGGTTACTTGAAACCAGTTTCCAGTTCCAATTAGGAGGCCATCCCTGCTATCTGCATTCTGATTAAATGACGTTGCCTGGAAATCACAGAAAGAGTCTACTCTGTTTCCTCCCCTTGCTCAGATCTCATAAACACAGACTCAATTAAAGAGAGTTTCCTTATCAGGTTTTTGTGGGTCATTTTGGTGAATTTATTAAACTCTTAAGTCATGCTGAAAACTGGAAGGCAGTGGGTCTGAGATAGTCAGCAGGAGCCAGGGTTAGATATGCAGGACTTGCTCCTGTGCTTTAGGAACTGTAAAATAAACAGAAGTCAGGGCAGCCAATGAGTTTCACAGAGTGAAAATTCTGTAGTAGAGCTATAAAAAACATGATGCATATTTGCCTATGTTTTAGGCTAAATCAGAGTCTTATCTATAAGTTCATTATTTTAGAACTTATTTATTGAGATGTTTTATTTGTTCATTTGTTCCTATCCATATTGTACACATCAACAGCCTTCTTTTTCTTGAATATGTTCTTCAATGTCCTTTTCCCTTCCAACAAAAAGAAAAATTGAGTCCCCACAATTATTCATCTGCCTTAACATAGGATCCAACTCTTTTGTTTGTTTTTTTTTCTCAATGTGATGTTATTTTACTTTCCCAGCAACCTATCCCACTACATTTCAGCATACTTTCCTGGTAGAAGTCAGGAGGCCTTCTGCCTCCTGCTGAGGTTCACTTCCTGTGGTTCCTAGCTCCTGCCTATTTTCAGTCTTTTCTCTTTGTTACTGTGTGCTCTTTTTTCCGTGCTCCAATGAACCCTCTGTGTCATCTTCTCTAGTGCTTTTCACTCTATTATCATTTTTACTTACTAATTTATGAATTATAGTACACTGTGGGATCTTTAACAGGAGACACTTGGTCCCATGTGTGAAGAAGTAAATGCTTTGCATGATTCTTGGAAGGCAACCAACAAATACTATTGAAAGAAATGCCCATGTTATTTTCTCTCTTGGAATGCTAGCCCCTGTGCTTACCTAGATCCTCATATCCTACCAGATCAGAGGTGGGCCAGCCTTCCTGTCAAACCTCACTGATTCTCTCTGAACATCCTGACGACTTACAATGATCCTCACAATCAAATGGTCTTGGCTTTGATTTTACGTTGCTTGTGCTAGGCTTATTTCAGTACCCTGCCTCAAATGATCAATGATGGGAAGTTACTGAGTTGAAGAAGTTTCCTCCTAGGTAAAGTGTTGGCAAGCAGACTTGTCATAATATGGTATTATGGTTCAAATGGCATTGGAGGGTCCCAGCACCCTGCTATAAATTGATTCCTAGATACCTTTAGTGTTTGGCCTGGAGATATATATATATATTTAGGACAAATTCCACAACACCACACGTTTTTGGTTATAGTCTAGGAAATTTAGACTTTATACTGTTTAATAATGAACAAGAAAGTACTTGGTAAAACATTGGAAGGTGATTTTAAAGTCTGAATGACTCTCTACAAATGATATTTATTCTCTTCATATTGCCTTGTATGATAATTTAAATTGAATTTCTCATTACAAAAATCCATATGCCTTTTGGGTACTATTGTTTATTTGTTTTCAACATATAAAGGGACTGATGACCCTGGAACAGGGCATTTCCTAAGGATTAATGAGCAGTTGGGGGTTAATGACTACCAATTCTTCCCATCCCAGTCATCAATCCAAAGGAAACATGGGAAGCCAGGCCTTTAACCGCATTACCAACTTTTTGAAATCAAATCCTTCTCTGCTTGCCTTGCTGAGAACTTATGTTCCAGATGAGCTTGTTATATTTTTCAGAAGCTTCTTTAATTACTTTCCCTGTTAGTAACCTGGACAGAGAAAATACACACACACACACACACACACACACACACACGCAAATATATATATTTTCACTTATTAAGAACCTTATTTAATTATTATTCACTTTTCCATGAAATTTTATAGTACAATTCATGAATTCCTAAGACATTTATTAAATAAGGTTCTTAATAAATATATATATATGTGTATATATATATATTTATTCACAAGAAAAAATAGAAAAACAACTCTTAGTTTATGGGCTGAGAGGAAAATGTTATGAGGAGAACAATAATATTTCATAATTTTGATTAAACATAATTTGAGATGTCCAACCTCTTTTATTAGCTTTTCTTGCCTCCACTTTTCAGTCTGAGAATCTAGAGATAATGATCCTACTATAAATCCCGAGAGGTTAAAATATATGTCCATTTTCTGCAATTTAACTTCTCTTAAACAGTAGATTTGAGGTTATTTTTTCTTTTTTATTTCCTGCTTTTTTTTAATACAAATATAATGTAGTTTTTAATGGAATGTTATCTTTTCTCATTTATTCCTGTTCTACGATTACATTAATATGCATGATACTTTCTCCTTTGGTATCAATCATGATCATCCAGAATGCATTGAAAGAGATAAACATTAATGCATTATATAATGCAGTAGTGCATTCTCCCCTGAGGAATAATCTATACCTAATAAAGTTAAGTTGTAGAGTAGAAAAGTCCCATTTCTTCTCTGCTGAAGAAGCTCAGGACCCAATATTATCTTTCTGTATATGATTCTTCCTTTACCACAAATTCCTTAAAAATATGACAAAGTGACAAACCGTTACCTGAATTTAAGGTGTTTAGCAAAGATCTATGGCACCAGAGTAGACTGAATCCCAAACCTTTCACAATGGGAATTTGTCTTAAATAATTTGTTCACAATCTTTGTTTAGTGTAATTCTCCATGAGGATGTGATGATAAAATTGATGACTAAACTTTATTTAAAATATGCAATCACAAGTGAACAAAAAATTGTATGTAATGTCAAAGGTTCACAAATGGGGTGAAACCCATAGTAAATGTTGTAGGAATTCATGGATTGTGCTATACAATTTCATGGAAAAGCAAATAATAATTAAATAATGTCCTTGATAAGAAATTAAGCTAAGAGAACTTAATTGTATGATTCACATTGATTTAACATTAGATAATAGTCAAGCTGTGGATCATTCTTCATATAAGGACTTCATTGTAATAAGAACTAAATATTGAACTAAACAAGAACAAAAATGTATACAATACTGATTATGTACTAGACATCATTTCTAAATCCATCTCTCTATATCAACTCATGTATCCACACAATAATACAGTACAAAAATTAAGGTATGCAAACCCTAGGCAGTTTGACAGGCCAGAGTTACACAAAATTATATATCTGAGGTTTAAAAACTCTATATACAATATACATCTGCTTAGCTGTGTAAGTAGCTGGTAATCTACAACAATCATCCCTTTCATGAAGTCAGTTATAAATTGTTTCATTTAATACACATATGTTGAGTTTACATGATATACTTGGCTCTCTGGATAGTGTAGTTAGGATATTGCTTACTATTGGTAAAGAGAACTTTTTACCCTAAACCATTGTTTTCGATCATCTTGAGAAGCTTTTTCGTTTGTTTGTTGTTTGTCTGTTGAGAGTGGTGGTAAGGAGTGATTGTTGAGCCTCCCTTGACAATTTATAACAAGATGTATACTGCTTAACATCTTTTTGGTTTACATAAGTCTCATCAGTAGACCTTCATAGTCTATTATTATAAAATTACCCTATCAACTTGCTCCAGACTACGAATTGAAATATGGGGATGCGTTCGGTAATTCAATTCAACAAATGTTTACTGAATATCTAGACATCATCCAGTTTCAGTCTTCAAAAGCTTATGAACAAGATTAGTTTGATCATCTGCCCATCTACATTCACCAGTTTACCAATGGATTTGGTAAGTGCTGTAATCTTGGCCTTATGGACAGTTAGGGGGAAGATGGATTGATAAAAAGGATGAAAGTCTAATAGAGATAGTCATTATGAAATTGACTCTGGTAGGGTTTAATTTTGGTGGAAAAATCAGAGTGTGGTATTCCAGGCCAAAGAAAGGAGGAAGTCCCTGATGAGGGAAAGATGGGGGGGCAGGGGGAGGGGACATATTTTTAGAGTGAGGAAAAGAATGCCGCCTAGACTGTAAGGGATTGTCATAGGAGATGAGACTGGGAACAGTCAGGTACAGGATCCTGAAGTCCCTTTCATTTCAGACTAAAGCATTGGTTTTTCAGGGTACAGTATTGCACACACTCACCCCCCCTCCAACCCCAGACATTTGGCAATATTCAGAGGCTCTATGGCTTTGCACAACTGGGGAAGCTGCTGGCATCTAGTGGGTAGAGGCAGTAAGAGACTTGAGCTTTGTTCTAGTGGCACTGGTGAATTACTTTTTTGGAACTGTGAATGTCTAGGTGCCTGTGTGTTGTTATACCAAGCCTGTAAAGTGTTGTTTTGAAAATATTACATGGGAAAAGTATATTTTAAAATAAAGACCAATTTTACAGATAAGGAATGGCATGCATTGATTATTTGGTGACACCTGAACCTGAGGGAGGGGGGAATAAAGAATGGGAAAATAAGTTTTTATGCATTGTTTAGGCTCAGACTTAGGATATTAGTAAAGCGGTGAAGGCAGGCATTGTTCCAATGAGGCACATTTCTATAATGGGAGCATTCTGATTTTGTAATCTAAAGAGTGAAATATCAAGGAGTATTTTGAGCTGGAGGTTTCAAGGTTCTTTACTTTGGTTATGCATTTTGCTCAAGCAAATAGCTGTCATAAAAATACAAACATCCTCCTGAACACCACAAGTTCCACCATATAATTTGAGATACAAGTTAGTCATCTATATTTCATATTTTAATAAATAATCAACTTCAAAAAGTGAAGATGATCAAAAGGACTCATAAACAGCCAGAAACCTCATGCCAGGTACATTTATCTCTCCTGCATCATGAGAAGGTAAACAAGCCAGGAAAAAAAAATTAATTTTATTTTTAGACCTGCCAAGTGTTAACTGCACTTCTTGGTCTGATTTTTTAGCATGAAGTAGATTTGACTTTTTGGTGCTAAAACAAGATTGGAGCTGCCACCGTGTCCTTTGCCAGTTCCATCTTTGTGCTTTGAATATTGATAGTAGTATTAGGAGATCTTTTTAACCCATGGGTTTTTAATTAAATGGTTCAAATTTGTCCCTGGGGCAGACATGTGAAGACCAAGAAAGTCTTCCATTTTAAAGGGGATATACAGAAGATTTGACTTGTTTGCTACAGGGATGCTTGTTCTCTGCTGGAAGAGCGGTCAGATCTAATGTAGTGGAAGTTCATTTCCTCAGTTCTGAAGTCCAGGGAGGTATCATGTGAATAAACAAATTAAGAAAACAACTATGCATCCTCTATGAGGGAACTTTCAAGGCAATCATGTTATTTTAGGCACATGCAGCAGGGGGCATTGTTTGGTCAAACATAAAACCGGGTTGCTCCTGATAATAATAGACATAGACATAAAGGAAAAAAAAAATAGGGAAACCTCCTCTACTCCTCTACCTGCCCCAAAACACATGCAAAAAGAGCAAGGAGATGGTGAAATGCTCTGTAAATTTCTTTGTTCTTTCCAGTTTTTCATGGTGGGAAATACTTCTATGCAACTAACTACAAACCAGGCAGATATCATTACAGAAATTGATGAAATTCTTACTTTTTGAATGAGGCTCCACTTTGTAATTTATCTGTACAGCCTTACATGTGTGCAACCTGCCTCCATCTGCTTGAAAACTCATTCATTCATGCATTCCCAGTGAACATATATTTGATGAGTACTTTTTTTTCAAGAAAATACTACAGACTATAAATTAGATAAATCTCTACTGCATGGAAATTAATGTTCCACTGAGATGTGACAGGCGGTAGGAAAATAAATACCTGAATATATGAGAGAAATAGCAAATAGAGTAAATACTATAATGAAAATGAAATATGGTAATTTATTAAATATGAGAGAAGAACTGCTTTAGTCCCAGAGGATCAGAAAGAACTTTCTAGTAGGATAAAATTTAAAGGGAATTCTAAGTAATAAAGAAAACCAATCACACAAAAAATCAAAGGATATAGAGAGAGGCATAGGGAGTACTACTACCAAGGTCTAACGGGGTACAATCTTGGAACATTTGAAGAAGGAAGGAAGGTCAATAGTGTTGAAGAAAGGTTGAAGAAGTTAAGAGAAAAGGTTGGAGAATTGAACAGGGGTCAGATCACGTATTGGACAACAATGCAGTTGGCATTGTGTTATAAAAAGTTGTGGAGCTAATATGGGTTTCAACTGAAGAAAGAGATGGGAAATATGGATATATATACAAATATGTATATGTTATATATATATATATGTGTGTGTATACACACACACATATATATATATATATATATATGAGTCTGTGTATGTGTATATAGGATAGTGCTGAGTTGTTTAGCAGATTTGGAATGTGCAATCCTCATGCCTCAGCATCCTGAGTAGCTGAAATTACAGGAATGTGCTAACACATCTGGCAACATATTTATATTTTAAAATTCTTGCTAAATATTTTATGAATAATTAATTATGCCAAGGCAATTGTGAAAGTAGATGGTACAATAAAGAAGATATTTTAGTGGTCCAAGTGAGAAAAAGAGGTAATTTGACTATGAAAAGGACAATGAGAAAAAATTGGAGGGTCTGGCTTATATCTTACAAATAAAGTCAAAGAATAGTTAATACTGGATGTGAATTCAGCACAAGAAAAGTCAGTAAAGAGTTTACATTTTTGCCTTCTCTAACTGGGTATGTGGAGGTGCCGGAGCAGATTAGGGGAGTCGATTTTTGGTATAAACTATGCCATTTAATTCGTATAGTCTTCACAGTGTCTGTTTATGAAGTGTTAACATCACTCACAATTGAGAAGATGTGGCTCAGAGAAGGACAAAGATTGAACAGTTAGGAATACTAAGCCAATCCTTTAAAAGTCATTTTACCCTAAATCTGGTTTTTATTTCCTTTAATGTGACAGATATAGATTGAACATTCTATCTATGCTTCAGTATTACTCCCAGTTAGAAATAAAACCAAAATCTGATGCATGTTTATGTTTCCTTCATGTGTGTACCATCTACATCATAAACAGATATGAGAAACACTGTAGGTCAGACATACCTCGTTCCCAATTTGAGGATCAGTTTCCAATATGATAGTAGACTCTCTTTGCTAATGTTAATACTCTTTGAACATGACCATACACAGAAGCAAATTTTGCCTTTGTTGGTGTTTTATGCGCTACAGGATTTTAATTGAGATGGATTAACTTGAACCTGTACATGTGTCAGCAGTCAGATAATCACCCTGAAGATCAGTTCCCTTCAGTTTTAAAAATATCACTGGTGATGTTAATTTTTGAAATCACCTACTTTTTCAACAACCTGTCTTCTTTTTCCAATTTCTTTCATGTGCAAAGGTAGAAACTTTACAACAAAGCTCTTATAATTCCATTCCCTACTTAAGGACCTCAAGTTTCTTCCTAAATGTCTTTATTGAAGCAAATCCCAACCCTTCTGCCAGGCATGCAGTGGCCCTCAGTTGGACCAATTGAACTATTTAAATCCTGCAGTGTAAGTTCTTTACTTTCATTAAGTCAGTTTTCTTATTTTGTGCTCTTCCTCTGCTTTTATGAGTAATTTCTTACCTCCTCCACCACCACCCTGCTTCAGTGCAATTCTGTACTCCCTTAAAACCCACATAAAACCCCAAATCCTCTTTTGACAACTTTAAGATTAGGTATGCCTTCATTGATTTATGACAATGAGTTATGTCATTTAAATATTGCTCACACAGAATTGCATTAAAGCCTAGATGCATGTATAAACATTATTTTATTTTATACATGGATCTCTAGTTTGCATTACAGCTTTAACCAGATTAGAAAGTTCCAGAAGGCATGGCCAATTTAGCTCCTTTATGATTCTTAATTATATTCTCCAGAGGATAGCACCATGTTGTGTGAAATCACATGGATTCTTTTTTTCTTTGTCTTCATTTTTTTAATGCATAGTTCTCTCTAGCTATTGTTTCTTCTCATTTAATGACATTTAATGTAGTCATTTCTAGACTCTAAACATTTATTCATCTACTATTAGATAAATCTTCTAAAAAACTCAAAGGCAAAGCCAAATTTTGTTCTTCAAATCTCAACTCCTAAAATCCAAACTATTTTAGAGCCATTGCAAAGTCTGTGTGTTTGGCCTGCCGCTGCCTATTGACCTGACATGGGAGACCTTGTGTTATAGCTAGCCATTTGAAAGTGGTTGCCTTTACATTTGCCTAGAGGGGTCAGTCCTGAGCATTATACAATTTTTTTTTCCCCTGAAAAACTGCAGAACAACTTACCCTTGCATGAGAGGGGTAGAGAATTCTTAATAGATTTGCAAGAGTAGACTTAAAATGTGTAACAATGAACCATATGAAGAAATATTGGTACAAAAGAAAAAAGTTGAATACCTTTGGTGAATTACCTTTGGTAATGCTGGTACTTAATTTATTATTTATTTATTTTTTGTCATTCTATAAAAGCCAAGGGGGTATTGAAGGAAATAATTGTGCAGTAGAATGCATTCCTTTTTTATTCCTTATTATTTTGTAGTTAAATTATTATGGAACCTGGAGATTCACACAATATGCAGGTGCTCTGCTACTGATCTAAATCCCCAGCCCTAGAATGCCTTTTTAGCATTATGGGAATAAACCTCAGCAACTTTCTTCTAAGAAAAACATGTTGCCTTAACTTATTTGCTTTTTTTGAAAGATCTAAGACTTAAAATGGTATAAGAAATCAGAATTTTTTTCCACTCTCTTATTTGTCCTTTTTTTATTTTATATATTCCACTAAAGAATGGAGAGAGAGTGAAGGGGGAGGGGTAAGAATGTGAGTGTATCAATATATCCAAATAAATCCAGCTATACATGAAGAAGAAAAAATAAACCTTTTTATACTGAAGAACTTGATCATTTTACATAATAAGAAAATCTAGAGCTAGAACAGTTACAAGATTCATTAATTAAACTTCAGATGACAAACCTGAAGGATATAAATTCTTTCCATTTTTCTATTTTTCCTTCTTTGGCACATCAGCTTTATCTTCAGGCTGGTTTCCCTCTTGGTCACAAGATGGCTGCAGCAATTCTAGATGTCTAAGACTGTCAGCAGTTCCCAGAAACAGAATAAAGAAGTACTTTCCCCCCCAATTTCATATTTAGGAGAAAGAAAAAAAAAATACTATCAGAATTCCCTCTGTTGAGTTTTTACTTTTCATTGGCCAAACTGTGTCACATGTCCAGAATTAAGTAGTCTCTGACAACATGAGTGGTACTAACAATGTTTGCTTTGACAAGAGCCCAGGGAAATGACAGTCTGCAAGTTGGCCTGTCACCTGTTTTTGTATGCCCTACAAGCTGGTTGGGGGAAAAAGGAGAATAATATTTTGAAAGATGTGACATGAAATTCAAATTTCTGTGCCCATGAATAGCTTAACTGGAGCACAGCTATGCCTATTTATAAATATTTTGTGTATGGTTGCTACCATAGCACAATCGGTGCTGGGTCACAACAAGGGACCTCAAGTCTGCATAGCCTAAAGTACTTTTTAGGGACTTGAGATTTCCTGAATATTTTTTTTTTTTTCCAAAAGAAGGAAAAGGGTTAGGATGTTACACAAGCAACAGATGCAGCGGGTATTTTGTTTGAGGTTCAAGCACATTTTAATGAATTGTGAAAAGCTACCTTCTACAATAACACCTATACGACCAATGGTAAAGACTGATGCGTTTATTGCTTACTCTGATGAGAGAAGACAGTGCCTTGCCAGTGTAGGGCAGTGTCTGTGAGGGCAGTGGGGAAGGTGTGGTGATAATTTATTTGAAAAAGAAATTTGATTTTTGGAAGAGTTTTCACTGTAGGAACTTGATTAGGACCACATAAGATGAAGATGCAACAATCTAGGATTGGTGAAAAAACCAAGGTGAGGTGAGAGATTCCATGAAACCCATAGCACAGAACCTGGTGGAACCTTTCTAAGAAAGCCTTGATGGATCTCTGGGTTAATTCCCCTAAGGATCAATGAAATCCTTTGCTTAGGCCTGAGAGCCCCAGAATAGGAAAGAGATGCTTAATTGAGTTGGTAGAATAGCAAAGCCATGTTGAATGTGGATGGCCAGGGCCAGGTGTCAAGACTGAGTTTGGGGCCAGTAGTTCTGGCGCTCCATTTTCAGGGAGGACTGGGAATGGGGGTGAGTGGTTGTGCTGTTCTAGGTTTAGGGAGGAGCACTAAGGCTCTGTGGGAGTGTGGGGGAGGAGGTGGTTGGGATTAGCTGAATTTGTTTGATCTCACCTCTCTTTTCAACTAATTCTAATGTCTATACACAGCCTATGCCAAGTCAGCAACAATCCTGAGCTAAATAAAGCATCTCCATTAGCTAACTTCCACATGCGGTTCTCTCTACTGCCTCTCGCTAGGCTATCAGTGCACTGAAGCATGGACAGGGAAGGAAGAAAGGTCTATTGACAGAGTCAAGATCTCCTCTGGGACAGGGCTAAAAGTATCATAGTTTAATTCAAAACCCACACAAATCTATTTGTAAGTAAATGCTGTTAGATGGCATCATAATGGATAGTGCATACCTTTAAATTGATTTCCTTTTGATGTGATAAAAACATCTTATGAAAGAGATGTTGAAGCATGGCTGTTGATGTAAAGTAACATAATTTAGATTTCAAAGTAGAAAACCTTTTGTTGATAGTAGTTCATTTGATTCAGTGCAATGTACCAAGTGTTAGTTGCTGTAAGTTATAAATTGGCTTTGAACTGGCTGTAATTCATAAATCATTACTTATGACTGATTTATAGGAAATCTCATTAATTGCAATGGCACAGAGACCTTGAAACAGGCAGGAAGCAGAAAATAAAACTAAGTCCTGGGAAAGAGGAGTAATAATAATGTCACATTTGCCTGTGTTTTAATGACAGCGTATTCCTGATCACAGCAGTTATTCCTTAATACAATGTTGAATAAGAGATGCTGCTACTGCTTCTATTTTAAAGAACAAGAGGGACCTGAGGACCCTATCACCTTATTTTTAACATGTAATAAATGTTTATTGCATGTTGCTTATTACAAAGCAGTAACTTTCTTAATGAAAGACTTTTGAGTGGATTCAGTTGTGGCCCTTTCATGATGAGAAGAGTGAAGTATAGAGAGTTAAAATAACTTTACCAATTTCATCTCAGTGAGGTTCATACAGATCTAGGAACACAGGGAATCTCATATCACAGCCTTCTCTCTTGTCCATCAGGCCTGGCTGTCTTTATTGGAACAGAGGAAAAGGTAGCAAGAGCCAAGTAAGGAATTACCATCTTCCCTCCTGTGCTATTTCCATTCAACCAGTTATTTCCACCTGTATTGTCAGAGACTAGGATTCTGAGGAAGGTCAAGGCATGGGAGGTGATTGGAAAAAAAGGAAGGAGAAAAAACTTGAGACTTCAACTCAAAAATATTAATTGGTTTTTGTATCAGGGACCTTACATGGGAAAAAAAATCATTCCCAGTAACCCCAAGAGGTGTGTGTTGGGGGTGAGGGTTGGGGGTGACATATGCAAAACTGTACTAAATCTCACAAATGAGAACTTGCCTAGGGCATTCCTCACTGGAAATGTAGACAGTTTTCTACTGGAAATGGAAGCCCAAAATGATTTTTTAAGGTCATGTTTAATTTACAATAAAAGAAAATTCAGTTTAATTCAAGACGTATAGCCCACCAACCACATTGTTGGCACAACATAAAGGGGTAGAACTATACAATGGGGTAGAACTATAAAACACATTGACTGGGTTAATAATGTGCCTTGGCCATGTTGTTTCATGGTTGTTTGAAATGGGTGTTTTTCATATTCACGTATGGAGAGGCTAGCAGTTCAGAAGATGAGTGCTGATGAGAAGAGAGCTCTTGCTTATAATTTTCAAGAAGAGAGAGCACACCATAGCATGCAGAGACTATGCTGGAAACCACCAAGGTCCATCAGGTGGTAGAAGAAATGAGGGGGAAATGTGGACAAGAATCTTCAATGTGGTTTTTAAGGCAAAGCAGGATAAGCAGATTATGATTGGGTAGGTTGGATAATTTTGAAAGCCTCTGGGACAGAGGGGCTGCCTCTTGTTTCCTGGTAGCTGGTCCTGAGGGGGTTAAGACAGTGAGATACTAGTCAAATACAAGGGTTCTCTGAAAACCCAATAAAGGAGAGGATCAGGATTTTGGCTCTGGATTGGTTGGTTTGCATAGGAAAGTCATGCTTATAGACAAGTCCTTTCTTATTTCTAGAAATTGGGTAGGGATGATACAGCCCATTGTTCCATGCTCAGCAAAGTTCCAGATATCTAAACATTAGCAAGTGCAGAAAATTAAAAGACATGATTACTATATTAGAACATATCACTATATGTACAGAAAGAGCTGCAATAAGATATTAACCATTCTACACATTTGCAACCTCGTTTTATTTAGAGCCAGACACAGTGTTGGCAGTAGACTAAGAGGAAACCATCAGATGTGGCCTGTCTTTTCGTGGTTCACATAATCACAGCAAAAGATAGTGTGAAAAGTCAATCTAGAACAGCAGCAGCCCTGAAAAAGGAAGCAAAGTGGGTGGTCTGTTATAAAAGGCCAGGGAAAGAAATAGGAACTCAGAACCTATTAGTCAAATTTCTTTGCTGCAATAGGGAAGAAGACCAAAATAAGCATTTGAAACCAGAAAACAATGTTGAACTTTAAATATCACCTTCTATGATCAAGGTCCCAGTTGGGTATGGTAGTATATGCCTGCAACCTCAACTACTCAAGAAGATAAGGCAGAAGGATCCCAAGTTTGAGATCAGCCTCAGCAACTTAGTGAGGCCCTAAGCAACTTAGAAAGACGCTGTCTTAAAATCAAAAATAAAAGTATAAAGGGCTAGGGATGTGGCTCAGTGGTAAAGCACTTCTGGGTTTAATCCCCAGTACCAAAAAAAGCTACACAAACAAAACAAAATAAAAACAAACAAACAAACAACAAAACAAACAAAAAATAAATAAAAGAAAACAAAACAGAAACCACGGTCCCTTTGAGGAGTTTTGTGAATATATGCTTAAGGATTGCTAACGACAGCTGCTTTTCCTGTGGAGGACATCTCCTATTATTGGAAAGAGCCACTTCTGCATCTTGTGTAAGTTATGGAAATGTAGCTATTCACAACTGTTCATTTACATTGTGAATCTCACCAGAAGAGAAAGATTAGGTCCTAAAGAGGAGATAGCCCTTTTTCCTAAAGCCCTCCATGTCCAGGGGAGGACATCATGGAAGTGATGACCATGGAACAGGACTTTCTCTGTCCTTGGCTTCTTTCCAAGGCTTACTTTAAACAACTGGGAGATCTTCCTAGTAATTCTTGCTGGTAGTTCCTTCCAAAGAGCTACTCTCTCCCATATTAATCCAACATTATTATTCTTCAAAACAAAGCTGAGAGCTGCCTTCTTTTCTAGAAACAAATGCCTGCAGGATGAAATGGGGACTCTTACGTTTGATGGAACCAGCTCTCAACGTCTAGACCCAATCTCATCTCCATTTCCTTTATCACTCTCTTTTCCGATTCTTCTGTTCTATCGAGGAGGACATGTTTCCTATTCCCTGGATATACTAGCATTTGTTATGTGTCTCTGTCTTGACTCAGGTTGATTTTTCTGATTAAAATACCCATCTTTACTTTCTTCCAAGCCTCCGCAAAACCAAGCGCAGCTGAATTTCCTCTTTAAAACACACCGATTTCTCAGTTTGGGTTAATTTACTCTGACATTAATGCCCTTGTGCCAATGTGGCTTGTTGCATAGAGAGAAACACATAATACTGTATATTAAATATTTGCCCATCTGCCTCACCCTTTGAACTAAAAGCCCTTTGGGGGTTAGGGTTAGATTCTTCATCTTTACATGACCAGTCCTTAGCAGGCTATTTGGTATAATAAATATGATGATGATGATGATGATAACAACAACTAACATTTATTGAGTTCTAACAATGTGGGAGGTGTTACTCTAAGTTCCTTATTTGCATCAACTCATTTTATTATTCTCATACACTTAAGGGCTATATAATTGTCACTCTATTTTTGCAAATTAGAAGAGGAGATTGGAGAAAGGAGTAGTAACTTGCTCAAGGTGATACAAAGTAGGTTCTAAATTATTGCATTTTTGTTAGAATGTGGTGAGCTCTCCCTCTTTTTTCTTTCTAAAAGATTTATAGAAGGAACAATGCATATTGAGATGAGAAATTAGGGGGAAAACAAAGCTACCCAGTCCATTATAATCTAGTTGGGTGAGGACTATACTAGAAAACACAGATTGTTTTAGAAGTCTTCCTTTTGCTAGCGAAAAGAAATAAAGTGAGTTGCTGTATCTACAAATCTGTAAGAGTAGGGACATAAGGCACAATAGTCCTGTTATACAAAATTTTTCCTGAAAATAAAAATTATACCGCTTTAGAAATGATTTAATATGTGATTTGTTTGCCTAGAGGTAGTAGTTATCTATATAATAATGAGTTATGGATGTGAAAATCTCATGAAATTTATGTACATATATACACATCACTATTTCAGTACATCTTCAAAGGTACTTTAAATTAAGATGCCAGAACCTACAGCTGATATTATCCCCCAATGCAAGGTAACCCATGTTTAGAAGGGCCTATTTGGGTTAATGGTCTGCTATCACTGATTTTAAATTCTTTATAAGTTTTAAACCACACACTCACATTCTAATTTTACACCAGGGCCCATGAATTATGTAGCCACTACTGGATAAAGTTATTTTTTAATTCTACAGCCCATGGTGCCTGGCATATACAATGACTTCCCATGAAAAATCAGTCTTTACTAATTTTTTGAAGGGTATAACCCCAAGTCCTATTTTTTTCCAGTCTGTCATGGACACTGAAACTAACTGTAAAATTCAATGCATCTTTCTTTATGAGCTTAGGTCACACTCAGTTGATGAGCACTGTATTAGGGCTCTTCCCATCATTGGTCCATTTCTCTGTGATTGTACTTCTGATAGAATGCTGGCTATGGACAGTTGTTAATTTGGAATGCAGAGATATTTCCCATGAATAATGGACCACAAAGCTCAATAAGGGACATTAGATTTGTTGTCTCTTTCAATATGGCAAATAATGGTATCAGCTGACATACTGTATCACTAACATTCTCCAGAAATTCACCTACTGAAGCTCTAATACCCTTTTTTCCTTCTTTTTCAGATTGTTTGAACTCCAGACGGACCAACACCAGATAAATTATGAATGTTGAACAAGATGACCTTACATCCACAGCAGATAATGATAGGTCCTAGGTTTAACAGGGCCCTATTTGACCCCCTGCTTGTGGTGCTGCTGGCTCTTCAACTTCTTGTGGTGGCTGGTCTGGTGCGGGCTCAAACCTGCCCTTCCGTGTGCTCCTGCAGCAACCAGTTCAGCAAGGTGATTTGTGTTCGGAAAAACCTGCGTGAGGTTCCAGATGGCATCTCCACCAACACACGGCTGCTGAACCTTCATGAGAACCAAATCCAGATCATCAAAGTGAACAGCTTCAAGCACTTGAGGCACTTGGAAATCCTCCAGTTGAGTAGGAACCATATTAGAACCATTGAAATTGGGGCCTTCAATGGTCTGGCGAACCTCAACACTCTGGAACTCTTTGACAATCGTCTTACTACCATCCCGAATGGAGCTTTTGTATATTTGTCTAAACTGAAGGAGCTCTGGTTGCGAAACAACCCCATTGAAAGCATCCCTTCTTATGCTTTTAACAGAATCCCTTCCTTGCGGCGACTAGACTTAGGGGAATTGAAAAGGCTTTCATATATCTCAGAAGGTGCCTTTGAAGGTCTGTCCAACTTGAGGTATTTGAACCTTGCCATGTGCAACCTCCGGGAAATCCCTAACCTCACACCGCTCATAAAACTGGATGAGCTAGATCTTTCTGGGAATCACTTGTCTGCAATCAGGCCTGGCTCTTTCCAGGGGTTGATGCACCTTCAAAAACTGTGGATGATACAGTCCCAGATTCAAGTGATTGAACGGAATGCCTTTGATAACCTTCAGTCCCTAGTGGAGATCAACCTGGCCCACAACAATCTCACATTACTGCCTCATGACCTCTTTACACCCTTGCATCATCTAGAGAGGATACACTTACATCACAACCCTTGGAACTGTAACTGTGACATACTGTGGCTCAGCTGGTGGATAAAAGACATGGCCCCCTCCAACACAGCTTGCTGCGCCCGGTGTAACACTCCTCCCAATCTGAAAGGGAGGTACATCGGGGAGCTCGACCAGAATTATTTCACATGCTATGCTCCTGTGATTGTGGAGCCCCCTGCAGACCTCAATGTCACTGAAGGCATGGCAGCTGAGCTAAAGTGTCGGGCCTCCACGTCCCTGACGTCCGTGTCTTGGATTACTCCAAATGGAACAGTCATGACACACGGGGCTTACAAAGTACGGATAGCTGTGCTCAGTGACGGTACATTAAATTTCACGAATGTAACCGTTCAAGATACAGGCATGTATACGTGTATGGTGAGTAATTCTGTTGGGAACACTACTGCTTCAGCCACCCTGAATGTTACTGCAGCAACCACTACTCCCTTCTCTTACTTTTCAACTGTCACAGTAGAGACAATGGAACCTTCTCAGGATGAGGCACGGACCACAGACAACAATGTGGGCCCCACTCCAGTGATTGATTGGGAGACCACTAATGTGACCACCTCTCTCATGCCACAGAGCACAAGGTCCACAGAAAAAACATTCACCATCCCAGTGACTGACATCAACAGTGGGATCCCAGGAATTGATGAGGTCATGAAGACTACCAAAATCATCATTGGGTGTTTCGTGGCCATCACACTCATGGCGGCAGTGATGCTGGTCATCTTCTACAAGATGAGAAAGCAGCACCACAGGCAAAACCATCATGCTCCGACAAGGACTGTTGAAATCATTAATGTGGATGATGAGATCACAGGGGACACACCCATGGAAAGCCACCTGCCCATGCCTGCTATCGAGCATGAGCACCTAAACCACTATAATTCTTACAAATCTCCCTTCAACCACACAACAACAGTTAACACAATAAATTCAATACACAGTTCAGTGCATGAACCGTTATTGATCCGAATGAACTCTAAAGACAATGTACAAGAGACTCAAATCTAAAACATTTACAGAGTTACAGAAAACAAACAATCAAAAAAAAAGAGACAGTTTATTAAAAATGACACAAATGACTGGGCTAAATCTACTGTTTCAAAAAAGTGTCTTTACAAAAAAAAAACAAAAAAGAAATTTATTTATTAAAAATTCTATTGTGATCTAAAGCAGACAAAATGATGTGTATTCCTCAGAACCTGTTTTTGCTGCAGTTATTTACTATTTTCCCACATCTCGTCCCTCCCTTCCCCAATTGCCATATTTTTCATAGATCTCAATTCCCTAAAGAACTGGTCTAGGAAATTTTGTAAGAATTCTGTTACACTTTGAGATTTTTATGGTGAATTCTAGTGGTGAGATCCAGTCTATTTTGTCTCTCTCGCTCGCTCTCTTTTATTTTCTTTTTTCTTTTTCCCTCATACCCTTATGAAGTAGTCCAATGGGGAATGCAATATTAGAAATAGATTTTTAAGAAAGAACAAGAAAGAAATGCAAGATCTTATATTTTTCATGTAATAATCTGTTCTGTATTTATGAGGAGGACCATTCTATGGAAAAGAAAAGTAAAACAAAGTAAGCAAACAACAGATTAATTTACATATGAGCATCTATAAAACCCATGACTTTTAAACAACTCTAGAACCAGAATTTGTAGTTCAAAAGCTTAAAATAAGATTATAAATAAAATATTGTTGGTTTTTCTGTAACCTGGACACAACTCATTTGTAGTTTGGCTCAAATGTGAGAAACATGAAGGTTAACTAGATTTCCTACTTTCTAAGAAAGAAAATACAGGAGTATTCTTTAGTCCCAGTGTCAATCTCTACAGGATCCTGCTTCAGTAGTTAACTTGAACTTCAGATCAATATTCAAGGATGTTGTGGTATTTTTTTTCCCTCTGATTAGAATTACCCTTTATAGAATGCTCAGATTTCAAAAACTGATTTTGTGATATAAATTCAATTCCACTTGGAAGGAAGTATCACTATAATTTAAATATTGTCTCCTAAATAAAATTCCACTGACCAGAGGAAATATGATCATAAAAAGGTAGAAGTATTCTACCTTACCTGATGTTGAAAGCAAATGTTTTGATTCTGAGTTTTAGCAAATTCAGTTCAATTTGACAATAATTATTAAAGACCTACTATGTGCTAAATAATAATTTGGGTATTGTGGGTACACAAATGATAAGACTTGGTTCCTGTCCTTGACTCATTCCCAATCTATATAGAAAGACAAGAAAAAACATCTCAGTTTATTGCTGGGTGTCAGCTCTAATTTCTGCTAGGTAGAAAGCTATATATTAGGACTCTGAAATTTCAGAAAATCCGGTTATGTTATTATAGAAACACCCTCATGTGGTTCATCCCATCCTTTTGAAAGGGTTGAATTTCTTCTTCCATAAGCTGATTGCTTAGCTTCAATGAAGTATGAATATAGATTTGCTCTGAAGGACAAATACATACTAGTAGATAGCAATACTAATACAAAGATAATTTATTAAGGGTGCTTTTTAAGGAACTAGGGAAATTTGAGATAAGAAAACATATACAAACTTCCAAGTAAAAAAGGAAATTGCTGGTTGTACACCTCAGTTCTCTCCTGATATTTTAATATATTACGTGTGTGATTCTGTCTCATCTATGTGAAGCAAAATTACTATATAAAAAAATCTCATCACTGGTCTTGAAATTAGCCACCAAGATGGTGAAACAAGGATCGACAAAGCTGAAGAAAGCTTCAGCTCCTAATGGATGAAGAGCTTGAATACTCACATTTAATTCTGCAGGCGGGATCTCACGCCAGGGTTTTGTGGTCTCCAGGTGTGAAAAACCAATCATTACCAGCAAAGTAGGTCAGAGAAATGGAGGAAGGGATAGTAAATGAATGGGAGCATACAAAAGTCTTGATTCTATTTTTCGATCACTCATTCTCTGACATTTTTTTTTATCTCCTCCCTCCCTTTGTCAGAAATGTAATTCAGATTTGCTTTAACTGTGGAGAAGATCCAAGAAAAGAAAGAAAGAAAAAAAGAAAAAACACGTTGGCTGCCATTTGTTGGTTTATTTAGTATTGAAAATTCTTAATACAGTATTTCTAAGCTGCAGAAATCACACACACACACACACACATGCACGCACGCACACACAGAAAATATCTACAATGGTATCAAAGGCAAGTATAGAAAAGAGAGATGTAAGTTAAGAGGTAAAAGGATCTCTTTTGTTTTTGCCTGCCTTTTTCAGTTTACTGACTCACCTGTTTAATTATTATTAGTTTCTTTTGAGTTCATAATTTGTATGTGAGTTTAATCCCAGTAAGTGATTACCCTTGGCTGAGAGGGGCAACTCTGCAGCTACACAAATTCTATTAAACAAAATAAAAGGAGAACTTGTACTAAAAAATATAGGTTATAATCTATAGCATCTGATTCAGCTTACCAGCGGATTGTCATAGTCTGAACAAACACATTTTGGAGAATAATAATATCTTGATGTAAGATTTAAATGAGGCAAGTTTGACTTCTACAGTAAATTTAGAAACTCTCTGACAAAGGTCCTCAATGCAGGTTTTGGGACTGGAGGATGGAGTGCTGTGTAAATATTATTAGGAGAAAACTGAAGTGAATTCTAGATCTTTTCTGACTAACCACCTGTCTGTATTTGCTCCTCAGTACAGTAGCTCCTGACTAAATATCTTAGAAATACACTGTGGACTTACTTGGATCCCAGAACATGCTGCTTTACATATGTGAGATATTCATATAGGAAAACACAATCCCATGTCCATTGTCCACTGCTCTATTTTATTCTTTGTAAGGACAGCTATATGGCAGTATTCTGAAATATGTGCACCAGAAATATGCCATTTGCAATTATTCAAATGAAGGTAACACAAATGTGTGTGTGTGTGTGTGTGTGTGTGTGTGTGAGAGAGAGAGAGAGAGAGAGAGAGAGAGAGAAAGAGAAAGAGAGAGTTCTACTAATGGTATGCATATTGCTTAGAGAAACATTCAGAGATGGTTTAGAAAGAAGATTCTTCACATCTTTTTCTGTTGGAAAATATCACCCTTTATATCTGACTATGACTGAGGTCTCAAACTTTTTTGAACATGTCCATGTACATTTGCATAGGCCAAGCGATAGAAGGATTTGGTACAGCTTACACAGACAGGCACCGATACAGTTAGCAAATTTCCCTCAGATTCCAAATATTCTAGAATTGAATATCATCTTTTAAAAGATTAAAATAAATCATTTTAATGTAAAACAGTGTTCAATTGTTTTAAGGAAGAAAATATTGCTAGTTTTGATGATTACTTTTTAGGCCTTATAAACAGAGTTTAAAATTAGAGTATTCTTTTGGAACTGTGTACCATGAAATTATCAATATAGATGTACTAGAAAATAACTTCAACAATGGAAGGTTTGTTTCTCTTGAAAAAAAAAAAACACAAATAAAACACTGTGTTTAAAATAGGACTTACTGAAACATTAAAAAAAAATTAAGTGGTAGCACCAGAGTACCCAACATTTCCAAGGTAAATATTTACCAAGGTAGAAAAAGAAAATCCTGTCTTTCATTCTTTTGGAATAATTGTCAATACATTTAGGTAACTAAATGATTTAGATAAGTACATAAAACTACAGTACTCTGTAGGAATATACATTTTAAATAATGTGTTAAATTGCTTATTTGGTGCTTCACTTACTAGTTTGAATAATGTAATTATTAAATATCACCAACAAGGGTTGGGATGTAGTTTGGTGGTATAGCACTTGCGTGGAGTACACAGGCCATGGGTTCAATCCCCAGAATCACCAAAAAGAAAAACACCAATGACACAATGTATGAGTGCCTGTGTTATATGTCATACTCTTCTAGGAAGCCATTTATATTTTTAAAATAAGATATGACTGCACAGAGACAAATCTCTTTAAGATATGTGTTCACAAAACTATATATGCATCATTGTATTTGATTAGAATTTGATTTCTGTACAACAGCTTCTTCTGATAAGAGTAAGTCTAAAAACACACCTTCCAAAAATCCAGGTACCTGATAGTCTTTCTTTTCTTCCGCTAAGAAGCATGAATTCCTGAAAACTCTGTCTGCGGTAGGAAACAGCTGTGACACTATTATCTTCCTATGCTCTATCAGGATACAGAGCAAGATGCATCAGGTTTTATGAAAAAAAACTTCTAAAATTAATATAGCATACTGTCAATTAGGATCCAAATTTAGATTCTGAATGAAGCAGTCTCACAACATATGTCATGTTGTATCTTGACATACGGCTGACAGAACATCTAAGATTTCAACTTCAGCATCATTTAAGAAATATATTCAAATAATATATAAAATATATGGCTGCATTTTATAACTAGTGTTTAGCAGTAGTAAGTATAGCTACTGTTTATTTTGCTTTTCCGAAGGATAAATAAAAAGACAAAAAATATTTCTGAAAGACAATAAATGAAGCTATTTTAATCAGGCACCTGACAATGGAAAAAAAAAAATTATTTGTTTTGTGAATTTTGTGCTGTGCAGTAAGTGAGAATATCCATATATCCTCTGCACAAAAGCAGAAAGCAAGAACTTAAAAACCTGCAGACCATGAAGCCTTATCTTTCAACATTCCATTTAATAATTCAATTTTCACATTTATTAATGCTTCACTTGATTATATATTTGACACTGAATTACTGACGATGACTTGTTCAAATAACATCAATTCTACCTTTATTTGGTTACCAGAAATAGTGAGCATAAGTTTTATATCCTGATGAATGGGAAGATACAATAATATTTAGAGGTGCTGATCTCTGTGGTAACACATTCTGATTTAAGACCTGCAACCTTGAGAACTTGCTGGAACATTCACCTAGTTCAGTCCTAGTATTTATTATGGAGAAAACTCAATATGGGTACCCTTAACATTTATTGTGTCAATATGTCAATAAGATTTCAGAGTGACAATCAGTGAATCTTCTTACTTCAGTCCTTAGTTCTACATTAAAAGAGGTAAAAGCAAAATGGAATTTAGCAATTGCTATTTAAGCACAATTGCTAGTTTTATAAAATATACAGTTCTTGAAGAGAAATACGTAAAACCCCAATCTTACTAAATATATAAAAATATACACAGAGTAATTATATTTTATGGTATTACTTTTTATGGTAGCTACTATAAAATTTTTAAGTCCAATAGTTTGTAATACTAGGAAAATCTTGTTTTTTTTTTTTAAACTAATGGAATCATTATGAAAACTTAATAAAATTTGTAAAATGCCTCCAAGTTAAATGTTGAAATGGACTTGCAAGTCTCATGGCTAGTTCTATTTAAAAAAAAATAAAGTTTTACAAAATGAAGGAGAGAAGTAATAAAGTTTCTCTTTCCAGTAGCCCTCAAGCAGGCTAACTCATGCTGAACGATGTTTCTCAGCATAAACGGAGAGCTAGAGAATGAACTTCAGGTAATTCTGACCTTAAAAATACTATTGTAGCTACGTATTCACACCTGAAACATTGCTGGAGAATCTTGCATACAAGTCATTCTACAAATAATTTATGGCAAAGTGTCTGCTCAATCAGGGTTTTCTTTGTCAGTACCTGTCCTTCTGTACTTCCATATGTAGGGGGACATTTTATCCATGGTGTTAATTTCTCAGCATGTTTTCCAAGGCAACTATAAAATCAGAATCTGTTACTACTGCTCAACATTTAATTATGCAACTTGAAATTCAACTCTAAACAAAACTGGGGCAACTCTCATAGGCAAGTAAATTTTCCCTGGCCATTGTAGGAGTGCTGCCTCTCTTTTATTCTAATTTTATTCCCACTTGAAAGATCTGATATTTTTATTCAGATTAATACAACTTCTACCTCAAAGAAAAAAGAAAGAATTTCATAATATTGAAAAATGCTTAGAAAGCTAAAGGTTACATATGTGAAAAAATATATTGATAGACTGTTACGAAAGACAGTTGTACATGTACATATGAAAAGTATATGCTGAGATAAAATATTATTTATTGAAAAATATTACTTTGTTTTTGACATTGTGATTAAACCCCTACACAACTCAATTTATAATAAATTCTGAGACTTATCTACAATTATTTGAAAGCCATTTTAATAATCATAGCAATCATTCATGTTAAGAAGTAAAAGAAAAAGCAATCCAGAATTCTATTAACGTCAGAAATAAACTCTGGTCTCCCAAAATTAGTGGGATTCCATCAGGCATTCAAAAGAAATTCAAAAGTAAAATTAGTATCATTTATGGCTTAGAAAGTGCTTTCATCTGTTTTCTCATTTGTCGAGTCTTCAAAGAATGGTAGGTGTGTTTTAAGTTCAAGTATCAAATATTTCCTGCATGATGTATTTTTCAGTATGTAGGATTATTAATGCTTTGAAGTTATAAGCAAAATATATAGAAAGAAAGGCCTTGCCTATAGTGTGCCTATAGTTTTAACTCTTTAGCCAACTGAGGCAGGAGGACCTTGAGTTCAAGGGAACCCAGGGAAGTATAGTGAGACCCTGTTTCTTACTTAAAAACATATATGTACATATATGTTTTTATATGTGTACCTACACATATATAATACACATACATACATACATACACACGTGTACATATGTGTTGGTGAACGCACACATATTCATGCATGTGTATATGTGTGTCTGCATATATACATGTATGTATGTGTATAGAGAGAGATATAAATATAGATTGTAGATATATATATATATATATATATATATATATATATATATATATATATATATCTCGCTATAATTTTCCTGTATAAACCCCACAGCAACCTCCCACCCCCACCCTGCAAACAAGGAAAGAACACTAAAGAACAGAAAGAAAGAAATAGAAAAAACAAAGAAATGACTAGATTATTTTTATATTAGCATGGATTCAGTTACAGAGTGAATATGAAATGAGCAACCTAAATATTGCCAAGCACTGTTTGAGGCTTTGAATACACAGAGGTGAACAAAATCAAGTTATGTTCCACGAGTTAGCATGGTTATTTTGATGACCTTGGCCTGGATCTTCCTGATGTTAGCACTGAAAATCCTGCTGCCTGAAACTTCTTATTGAAATGGCTCTTCAGTCTCTTCTGAACCTTACTTTCTGATCATTGTCACCCTGATTCCCTGTTTCACATTAATGTGCTTACCTCATTGTTAATGGCGATGCCAGATATTATTGACCACAGGTAACCAGTGGCTAGAACACCTATTTCTAAATCAGGCAAGGTTATAATGAGTTCAAATGCTAGTGATATCAAATGTCCTGGAATGCTTTCTAGATAACACTGTGCAATCTGACAGTAGAGAAGGCACAGCTCACCCTCAAGAGGAGTTCAAAGGTGGGGATGTCACAATCACAGTATCATCTCCACCATTTGGAAGAAAACTACATGCATTTCTGACAGTGCTCACAATGCCCCATAAGGTAGGCCACATTATTTCCATTTTAGGGATGAATAAATTGAAAGAATTATCTCCACTACACAAAAAAGAGAAAGAAATCCAAGGGCAAAAGAATTGTAGAATCCAGATGGCTACAGCAAGCCTTGTTTTAGCAATGGCATTTATTGTTCAGAACAGAAAATTGTTAACACTCTCCTCAGAATATTTCATCTCTTGTGTTCTATTAGATCCTGTTCTCCTAGGAAACAGCCTTCTCTCTGGGGATACATTTTAGTAATTGATGTTAGTTTATTCTTGTTCGTTCAGGTTGACTAATGAAATTGGAAGGTTGACACCTCTGAAGCAGTGGCTTGGTTAATGTGGCAATGTTTAAAATATTTTTGTATTGACTTTTATTGAATTTCACAGAAGGACGTCCGATAGAAGACATTATGGATCAGCTAGCATTCAAAGATGAAAATAAATCAATCAAATCTATTTTTATCACAATTATTCAGTTTTAGGCGTTTTATTTTTAGAGCTGCATTATGACTCAGTTTTTTTTATGATTCACTTTAATATTCTAATCAAATATCACTGATGGATATCTCTAACACAGTAGCAAAAGGATCATATTTCAGTCCATTTTCATTAAAAATTCCTCCTTACTAACCTCAGTATTTTCTTACTATTCCATTATGTAAACTGTTTTCCTAAAGTCAATAAAATTTTTGAATTCATCCTTTTCAGAATAAAACATGCTATTTAAAGTTTTGTAACGTATTTAAGAAGCCACCGTTAAACTAACATTTTTTTTTTTTTTTTGTTATGTGATAAGTAGCTAGAAGTGAAGAGGGAAAGAACAAACATAACTCTAAAAGACAAAGGATTTACTTCTAAAAATCAAGGGTTCTAACAAATAATGCTCATTAAATTTTAAAAAATTTTCCCTGCCAACATCTCTTGACAAATTTGATCATCTATACTTCAATATTTGTTAGTTTTTATTCTTTGTAAAGCATTACGTTTGATAAATAATAATTCCAAAATGAAGATACCATAAAATTAATGAAGAAATGAGAGAATTATTTTATTAATATGAACTAGCATTAAAACTGGATAGAAATCTTTCTTTCCATACAATGCATAATTTGCAGTTTTAAGAACATGACACTAGCTGTAAGCCTTTTAACATGGAATGAGTGGTTTGTTTTAAATCAGACCAAATGCAATGTTTTTAATTCATAAAAACATTTATTTGTGGAAACACCCAATGAGTGTTTGTTCCTTGCCAACAATTATAAAATTGTTGAGAATACAAAGAATAAGGATGCAGTCTTTTCTTTCAAGAAGCTTGAAGTATTAAAATACTGTATGATAAAATTGGAACAGGCAGCACATTGCATGTTGCAGAGAGAAGATCAACAAACAAGGACTGTGTGATTGGGGAAGGAGAGTCAGGTTTGCTTCCTATATGAAATGATACCTGGGTGGAGACCTAAGGGATGAATTGAACTTAGCCAGGTGATAAGAGAGGAGATACCAGCTTTGTCAGCACAATGTACAGCAAAGTTAAGGAACAAGCAACATCATGTGCTCTAACTATAACTGTGTTGGTGTTTCTAGAGCAAAACATGCAACTTAAAGATTGGTAAAGAAAAAGCTATGATAATGATCAGATACCTTCCCATGGTTACTCCATTGGATTTAGCTTATTGATGATGATGAAGTGTAAATATTTTAAGTACTTGAGTGACATTATAAGAATTGAGCTTTGGATAAGATACTTGCATGAGAGAAAAAGAAACCTCTAAGGTTAATAAAACTGAGGCAAAGTGGGAGGGTGTCTCTACTTCAGGAGCAAGTAGAAAATAATCAGGATGTGTTGAAACCTCAAGTAAAAAGCCCTGTTACTTGACTAACTGTCTCATTGAAAGAGGAGAGGAGAGGAAATCAAGGTTTTCTATATTCGTCAATGAATAAAACTTTGAGGGAAGAGGGGAAGGATGATGTTTTTATTAGTAGTTGAAGTAAATAAACTGTTCTCTGAGTGGGGATTTGGGGAGGAAAGTGATATCTTCACTATGTTTTACATATATGGAGTTGGAATACCTATGGGAAATCCTTGTAGAGCTGTCCAACAGCCTGCTTTCCTGAGCTAGCAATATTACTTATATAATCAACAAGATAAAATTTGTAGTGAAAAGTGAAAATGGGGGGAAATGCCTAGTACTCAATACAAGAATCAAGTTTGTAAAAAATAGGTGTATGAGAAATAACAGCATTTGATAGGGATGAATAAGAAGAGAAAACCTTAACTTGAAATCCATTAAAGAAAGTTGAGTCTTTCCTATGTGCGACACACTAGACTAGATTTTGGAGTTATCGTTTTATTTATTATTATTAATATTGTTTTTGATTGACAAAGCATGATTATATGAGATCATCAGTTTACAAATGAGTCTCAAGCTAAACACAAAGTCAAATGACACATAATTATTTTAATTAGTGCTGTGATAACTATTATAAATAAAATTTCACTGTAATAAATTGAGAGCAAAATAAGGAAAACTGTTCTAGTCTAGAAGGCTTTTTTTAACATAATGGAGATAGAGAGATTAGTGATGATTTATGCTCATTAGAAAGAGAAAGCAGGAAAAGGTACATTGCTAAAGATTAAGACTATGTTCTATAAGCAATAAGGTAGTTATGGAAAATAAAAAATGTAGATGAATCAAATTTGTATCTGGAAGAATTGATTTACAAAGATTGAAAGGGAAACAGCAAAAACATAAATTCAAATCTAGCTAGACTGGATGAAATGACAGAAAATGCCTATGAGATTCTTCGTTTAAAAACCAACTCTGTTTTCTGATGTATATCACATATGTGACCCACTATTAGTGGGAGATAAAGAGAATTTTCTGGAAAATCACAGACACACGATCTCCACACTCAGATAAGTTTATACTTTACAATGGATTGAAAGAATAGGAAACAAATTCTTTTGATAAGTTTCCTGAATAGGTAATTAATTCCTTTTAGGAGGTTCTCTCATCCCTTGATATACAATGGGGTAAGAAAATTTGCATTTAATGGAAGAACAAAGAAACATGAAATTCAAAATACTATTGAGTCCATTAGGGGAATGAAATTAGGTTATCATCTATTAAATAATGTATTAATTGATGTCGTAATAGCTCAGAGCTAAAGAGTGCTGTCGCAATTTGTTAATGCAGTCAGATAAGAACCTTGATGAATTGGGAAAAATGCAGGCTTTGAAATTTGTGATTAGAATTTAGAAGAAAATATTAAGGAGAACCTTATATGCCCTAATCCTGAATGAAGAAAACCACCAGAGATGGAATTATAAATAGTCACCTTGTGAGCACCATGGCCTAGACAAGAAGTGGGGAAATCCATCCCTTTCATCTTTGGGACCACTCACTCCATATTCAGTTATATCACATGCATTATTATTATTTTTTATTTTTAATTGTTGATGGATACAGTATGTTTATTTTATTAATTTTTATGTAATGCTGAGGATTGAACCCAGTGCTTCACATGTGCTAGGCAAGTACTCTACCACTGAGCTATAACCCCAGCCCATCACTGTATTATTAATGGAAGAATGCAATAGCTATTTTGAATGTCTTAATCCTTGCTCAAAGAAAAATAGTATCAAATTGGCAAATAAAAGACAGCGATTTCTAATTTATTTTTTCATAGAACATCATTTACACACTTTCTGCTCATGATAGTATGGGAAAACATAGCATTATATTTATCATACAATAATAAATTTACTATTTTATTAGTAAGCATTTTTTTTTCTCTTTTGTGGCACTGGGAATGGAAACCAGGGTCTTATGCACCTAAAGCACTCTAATTCTAAGCTGCATATGCAGCACAGAAAGTAACATTTTTTAAGATTAAAAAATAGTGCATAGTAATTATATATAATATTGGGGTTCATTTTGACATAATTATACAAAGAATGAAATACAGTTTTCTTCAATTCAGTCCCTAGTGCTTACCCTCTCCCTTTTTTCCTTGATACTCCTGTTAATTTTCCACTATTCTTGTGATCTTCCTTCTGTTTATTTACAGTTTTTTAAATCAGTGCTTTATAGACATACATAAAGATGAAAAATCACTGTGGCATATTCATATTTGTACATAAGATACCCTTCCTCTATTTTCTGATTCTTTCTTCCCTCCACCGTATTCACTTTCTCTTCTCCACTGATTACTCTTCAATTTCCACTGTATCCTTCCAACATTTTTTATTCCTATTTTGGTCTAGTTTCCATTTATGAGATGAAACATTTGACCCCTAACTTTCTTGGTCTGACTTTACTGAGTCTGGCTTATTTCACTTAGTATGATATTTTCTAATCTTTCCATTTGCTGGCAAATACCATGAATTCATTCTTCTTTATGACTGAGTAATACTCCATTTTAACATGTGTATGTATGAATGTGCTTATGTGAATGTATTGTGTATACACACACACACACACACACTTATATAATACACATATATATGTTTATGTGTGCATATATATGCACATGCACACCACATTTTCTTTATCCATTCTTCTGTTGATGGGTATCTGGGATAGTTCCAAACCTAAGCCATTGTGAGTTACAGTGCTATAAACATTGATATTCTGTATCCCTATAGTATGCTGATTTTAGATCTTTTGGATAATTACTGAGGCGTGGAATAGCTGCTGTGTCATATGGTTGTTTCATGCTTAGTTATTTGAGATATCTTCATACTGTTTTCCATAGTGGTTGTACTAATTTGCATTCCCACCAACAATGTATGAGTGTACCCTTTTCCCTACATTCTCACTAACATTTATTATTGTTTCTGTTCTTGATTACTACTATTTGGATTCAAGTAGGATGAAATCTCAATATAGTTTTAATTTGCATTTCCCTGATTGTTAATATATAATAATGAACCTTTCTGCATCTATTTGTTGGGCATTTGTATTTCTCTTTTTGGGAAGTATCTGTTTAATTATCTTGGCCACTTGTTAACTAGGTTATTTGTGATTTTGGTGTTAATTTTTTTGAGTTTTTTATATATTCCAGATATTAATCTCATGTCTGAGGAGCAGCTGCCCAAAATCTCACATTCTGTAGGCTTTCTCTTCATGTGTGTTTCCTTTGCTATGCAGAAGCTTTTAATTGGATGCAGTCCTACTTATGGATTCTTGTTTTTATTTCTTTTGCTTTAAAGATCTTGTTAAGGAAGTTGGTGTCTGTGTCAATATTTTGGAGTGCTGAGTCCATATTTTTTTTTCTAGAAGTTGCAGAGATTTGGGTCTAAATTCTGTCTGGATCACTTTGTGTTGACATTTGTGCAGGGTGAGGGGGGGATCTAGTTTTATTCTTCCTCACATGGATATTGAGTTTTCCCAGCACTATTTGTTTAAAAGGCTATATTTTCTTCAGTGTATATTTGTGTCCACTTTGTCAAGTATCAGGTAACTGTATCTATGTGAGCTTCTCATTATGTCTTTTGTTCTATTTCATTGGTCATCATATCTGCTTTAGTGCCAATGCCATGCTGGTTTTGTTACTATAGTTCTGAGGTATAATTTAAGGTCTGGTTTTGTGATGTCCCCAGTATCACTCTCCTTGTTCAGGATTGCTTTGACTTTCTTGGGTCTATTATTCTTCCAAATGAATTTTAGAACTGTTTTTCCCCCCTAGTTCTGTGAAGAATGTAAGTAGTATTTAAATACACACACACACACACACACACACACACACACACATACGTATAGAAGGGCACTTGGAAGCCTCTAGTTTGGGAGCAAGTCAAGTAAAACATTTTATACTAGACATTAAGCAAGGAAAACCATCAAGAGTCTTGAGCAGGTATCCTTACCTGGATCAAGATTATGAACATCTGAAAAATGTAACACATCAGAAATCAAACAAGAGAGAACAGTTTTGGTCAGATGCAGGTCTTAAAAAATTGCAACCTTTCAATCTGTAAATCTAGCATTAGTGGTTTTGCTTCTTAATGAGCTTCTTTCAGGAACCTTTGATTGGATGCTTACTAGCAAATCATCCAGGAGGTGGACAATCAGTATTCATTTCATGCTTTGTTAGCATGTCACAAAACAAAAATTTAGTGTCGAATTTTGATTGATTCCTTGCCTGGAATTTATGATCTGGACTGTCCAAATTTTAATTGATTAATTAAAATCCACTGAGCATCTGATTATATTTGTTTGTATCCAATGAATCTAACATATGCATTGAGTTTTTACTACTACCTTTTTTTTAAGTTATTCTTTCAGTCTTAAAAAAGTGTCCAAAAATACGTTTGCATTTTTCTTTGTTTTATTTTATACCTGGAAAATATTTTTAAGAAAATTGTTGATGAATATCAATTAGAACAGTGAGGAGCTGGGATTATGGCTCAGAGGTAGAGCGCTCACCTAGCACGTATGAGGCACTAGGTTCGATCCTCAGCACCACATAAAAATAAAAATAAATAAAGATATGTGTCCACCTAAAACTAAAAAATAAATATTAAAAAATATGCATAACAGTGAGTTTCATTGTGGCATATTTGCACATCCATATAACATAACCTGGAAATTTTGTTCCACTGTCTTCTAGCTCTGGAAATTCTTCTGCATTTAAACATATTTGTTTTATGCAATTAATTAAAGTAAATTTGGAACAAACTGTTTCTTTACATGGCCATATCTTCTTCAATCAAGCTATATCCTCTTAAATTTGCCCATTTTTGGTTGAGTTCCAGTCACATGAATTTTTGAATAAGCATAACAGCCTAAAGGGAAGAGGTAGAACATTATAAAACCATAGCATGTCTTCCAACTGTTTACTTTTTCAATTTTAAATATTTTTATTGATTTTTGTAGACACTTAATCACTATAATATTTTATCCTTTATTTTGGGTTCCAAATTTTTAGTCAAAATTTAACTTCTTTTAAATTGTATGACTGTCATATTTGTGAGCATATATATAGGTGTAAATCACATTACATTTTTCTTTTTTTTCCCACTACGTCAGACTCCAGCTCCTACACTATTCAAAGCAGACTTTGTCAGTGACATTCTGGTGACATAATTTCCAGTAAAGTTTTTACAAATACGTATGACACTATTCATTTTATTTTAGTAGTTTCATAGCTTAAAACTTCCAAATATGTGCTTATTTTTCATTCTTATCAATTTGTCCTCTTGCTTCTGACAGATTTAAAGTATTTATAGTATTGGCTTAAAACCATATTATTCTTCAATATATTTTTCTATATATATTATTTTTCTTATGAAAGTAACAGGTCTTCTCCAATATGTCAATTGTACATTGCATCAGTAGTGATTATTATTGATTATAATCTTAATAAAATTATCATCGTGATAGTTTATTGAATTTCTAGCACAGACCCATCACAGGTTGTATTAGTCAGGATTCTTTAGAGAAACAGAACCAACAGGATATATATTTGTGGTTGAGTTCCAGTCACATATAGTTATATATATATATATATATATATATATATATATATATATATATATATATAATGGTAAAAAGGGGAATTTATTAGATTAGTTTACACAACCAGAAGCTGAATAGTCCATAATGGTCATCTGCAGGCTGGAGAGCTAGAGGTACCAGTAGCTGCATAGTCCAAGATGCTGAAACCTCAGAATAAGAGGGATCAATGATGTTACCCCAGTCAGGGGCTATAGACCTGGAAACTCCCCTGGAGAGTCACTGGCAAAGTCTGCTTGTAATAGTGTAGGAGCTGGAGTCTTATGTCTTCAGGCATCAAGAACTCCTTTAAAAAGAGTACAGCTTTCATTTGCTGCTTTTTCCTTGTTCTTCCAATATCTATACCATCTAAGCCTCCAACCTATTGCATGGTGCTACTACACTTAGGGGATGCTCCACTTCAGTTCTTCAGTTCACTATTCCACATGCCAATCATCCCTAGAAACACCCTCATTGACACATCCAGAAGCCCCTTAATCTTAGACATCTCTTAATCCAATCAAATTTACAATTTAGAAGAACAGTTACACAGGTTCATGAATTTTATTTTATACTCCTCAACCTTCCCAACAGTCTTCAATGTTAAGACCAAGCACAATATTATTTTAAGAAAAATAAGGCATAGTTTGAACATAGCATCTAACTAGGGAAAATGAGGATCTGAATTATTTTTTTAAGCTATTTCTCTTCTCCCAGTGTCTATTCTCAAGAAATAGAAATTCACTTCTGTACTTTTTGCTACTGTGATAAATCTCTTTTTAAATCCCAGTTGTTAAATAAGACTCTTAAAGACAGACCTGAAGAAAGCAGTTAATAAATCCACAATTTAATTTTACCCAGCCTCTCATAGGTCCATAAAAGAGAACATGTTGCACAAAGGTTAATCATACACACAAAAATTCAGGTCCAAAATTATTTCTATGTCTTGGAAAATGTGTTTCACAGTTACAGAACCCTTTCAGTGACCTGAAACAGAGACCTTGGGAATGTAGCCCTGAAGAAATCCATTAGTGATGTTAAAGAAATAAATGTAAAAAGTGAGAGTTTATAATTCTTAAAAACTGCCAAACCCTCTTATTTTCTAGATACTTCTAATGACGATCTTACTAAACAGAACTGAGTTAATATGGGCTCTTGGGACTTCACCTCCTGGCCTCAATCATATTTTTGCCAAGCAGTGTGTTCTTAGTCTGAAGACTTTTAGAAAATGTCTAATATAGTGCATCTTACAGAGGTCTTCATTTACTTTGTGTTTCTTTACAGTTTGGGGTCTTAAAAAGTGGAAAATATGATTCCATTTTCCTAAAACCCAAAGGGTCACATGTAAAGATGCCATGAAAGTAAAACACATGCCCCAGGTTCTACCAAACATCCTAGAATTATATCAGTGAATATAAAGTTAAATATTTTGCAAAACTCAGTTATTTCATGTCTTCAAACTATTACCAATAATTTATACATATGTCTCCCCAAAATATTCTACTTACTCTTTATTCATAAATGTGTCCTAAGCACTTCTTAAGAGGTTTAAAAATTCTAAGGGTCAGCATTCCCGTTTTTAAAAACTTTAAGTGCATCAAACAACTAGGTGCCTACTAGTAAATATAGTTTAATTGGAACATAGCCATATCAATTTGTTTATCATTGTCTGTGGTTGCTTTAATGCTGCAATGACAGAGTTTAGTTGCACCAGAGATTCTGTGTTTTTTAAAAAAGTCTAAATTAGTTACTGTTTGGTTCTATATAGGAAATTTGTAGATCCCTGGTGTAGAAGATGGTAGTCAATTAGTTTTTGCACTCCTGGGCATTAAATTTTCATATTAAATATTTTGTAATAAGTCGGCTTTGAATTTCCATGCTCATTCCTCTAGACCACCAATTCTTCCACTATCCTTTATGTTTGGTCAAACCAGCATTTTATTTATGAGTGAATGAAAATTCACATAGGATACTCCCCCATAATTTAAAATATTACCTTTGAGATTCCTTCAGTTACTTTTTGGGTGTAGAAGTTATAACCACCTTCAACATTTTTCCATTGTATTATAGCAAATTGACAAGGATCCCATCAAAACTAAATATCCATTGACCTTTTGATCAACAAGGCTTTCTTTTTGTAAAGGAAGAAATAAAGCTAATTCTTCTGAAATGTGTGTCCCAGAAACTTTTACGTCAGCTGATTCTGAGCTTCTATGTTGATTAGATACTTCAGTTAAACTCTATTTTCCTAAAGAAATATTTCTTTTACTATATTGATGATTTTCTTTCTCAACTAGTATAATTACAGGAATATAGTCAGGTCCTAAAAATAAAAAAAAAGACAGGTGTTCAGGCAACCATGAAAATTTTAAATGGCTTGATTACTTCTCTGTGGTAGATGATTTGTTTTATTGTCTGAAATAACACAATTACATTGTGTTCTACTTCCATCTATAGTTACATCAAAGAGAAGATAAAAGAATAAATTAAGCTGGTTTCAAGTACATTTTGGATAATAATTGCAGAGGATTGAAATTTGGCAGACCAGTTGAAATGTGCTCAAAATTCACTAAGACTAATATTTTGAAATTTCTGACTTGACGTATATTTTAATTTTCCATCTTTCTTCCAATTGCTTTTGAACAAGTTCCAGATCTCCATTTGAAATAATGACATAAAATAATTTTTATTTGCCTAGTATTCTAGTGGTATAGATAAGAAAAACTTCTATCCACATCATTCCCTTATAAAGATATTACCCTTTGACATAGTTTCCTATTTAAATGTCTAACTTGGCCTTTCGCAGTTCTAAGTCTGAATTAGATGTGTCTTGAAAGGTTTTTAAAAATGCTGATACTCAAGCAGTATGTAAACCTCAGAAATTCTAATTGCTTTGGTCTGGTATGACAAAACATATATCTTTAAGATATTCACATAATTGTAATGTATACTAGGGTTGAAAACTGCTGGTTTAAATACTATAATAACTATCTACAAATCCAATAGACTCTCAGTAGAAACGAAGCATGAGGTTTCTGATGGAGGATAAAATAAACTTGAAATAGAAAAGCAATATGTGGAAACAGTTTCTAATACTGCCTTTGAGAAGATGATTAGAATTTACTTCCCAGATCAAGAGAACACTCATATTTTAAAAATACCTGTACATTGGTAATACAGGTATGTGTTATACCATTTCCCATGTGATTTCATACTCACCTACTTGTGGAAGACTTAATATAAATAGATACAAATTTAAAGTACTTGTGTAGGACATAGTAATTGGTTGGTTGTCAGCTGTGTGCTTTTAAGAATTAATTTAAGGGCTGGGGATGTGGCTCAAGTGGTAGCGCGCTCGCCTGGCATGTGTGCGGCCCGGGTTCGATTCTCAGCACCACGTACAAACAAAGATGTTGTGTCCGCCGATAACTAAAAAATAAATAAATATTAAAAAATTCTCTCTCTCTCTCTCTCTCTCTCTCTCTCTCTCTCTCTCCTCTCTCACTCTCTCTTTAAAAAAAAAAGAATTAATTTAAATGGATGTCACAATCTGAGGATAGAAGTTAATGCATTTTAGACTGGGAACACAGATGGGATCTAGGATGTATGAATACAGTTCTGATTTCCCTTCAGTAGAAAGTTTTAAGAATGAGGCAATCATGTGCCTTTTTTTTTTTTTTTTTTTTTTTTTGTAATAAGAAAGATAAAAACTTCACTGAAGACAGGGTGTTGATTTTCATAGATAACTAATCAAGGTTCCTCCTGTCACATATCTCTCCTGGGACAGAGAAAGGTAGACTATAGCAGAACGAAAAACTTCACTTCTAGATGTAGCAATGTACTCTGATCTTCTCTTTCAGTTCCAAGATGTTTCTAGTAACACTTTAAAGAATTATATTTTCAAGCTATCATAGGCCAGAGGATGAAGATCTCCCAATTGTTTAGTCTTTCGCAAATATAATTAAATTAATTCTAGTATCTCACTATGTTAATTCTTTTAAGAAAACAAGTATGTAAATCTGAAGTTATTTATTCATGGGTTCAATTCAATCTGTAACTATTTTCAAAATATTATGCTTTCCCTAAATATATTTCATTATCAATATTGAAATCGAAAATATTTGAATACCCGTACTAATCTTCTTTCCTTCTTTGGTTTCTGCCTCTTTCCTGCTTTTAAAAACAATTCTGCTTTTCTCTTCCATTTTTTCTTTTTCATTTTTAAAATTATAAACTGATTCAATACAAAGATATGCAAAAAGCATATTAATTAATATCCATTGGTCCCAAGTAACAAACATTAAAAGACTAATTTTCATCTTTACACAACGTTAGTTTGGTTAAACTGCTGTTATGTTGTTTTTGTTATGTTTCTTGTTTTGTTTTGTTTTGTTTGTTTGTTTGTTTGTTTAATTACTTCAGGAAAAAAGGATTCTCCTAAAGCAACTAAGTAGATGTCTCTGTAGTGAGACACTTAGAGTTGAGGGCTCTGGATTTGGAGTGCCTATTTTAATCTCATCTCCACTGATCACTTGGAGCCTGGAAGCTTCAGTTTCCTCATCTGTAATATGGTAACAATGGGAATATACATATATGCACACATGTTGATGTGATATATATGTAGTAATACATGCCTATATACATGAAGGTGATCTATGTAAAGATGAAGAATACTATATGCATATAATACTAAATTGTGGTATGGCGCTTAGACATTTGCAAGATAAAAGTATCATCACTATCACTGCTCAAATTTAATGCTAATTAACTTACATTTTAGAAAAGAGAAAGTTTCCAAGTAGTTTCCTTCCAATCTATGCAAAATAATTTTTCTAGTGTGCTAGGAGCCTAGAAGAGCTTGGAGGGTCTGAGTGGGACCACAGCTGTCACAGACTTATTTGAGATGATTTGCCTGACTTAAATGTGAACAGGTAGTTTATAATCTTTCTATAGATGAGAACACACAGACCCCATGTAGTATCTGGTGCTTATGGTACTGCATAGTGATTAGTTTTCAGGAAATTTTTGACAAGGGACAGGTTTTGTGTGAATGGGTGAGTAGTGGTCAGCTCACCTGAATAAATGAGAGATCTAGTGAAAACACAGTGGCCCACCAAAGCCTAAGTATTCAAACATTTTTCATCTTCTCATGGTTTTATTTATTTATTTGAGAAACGTTTGTGCATTCCCTTTAAGAGACAGAGACATCCATTGTCCTGGGTAAGTATTATTTGTGGCTAGGTATATATGTTATTCTTAATGGTAAATATATAGTGGCTTCTCAATAAATATGGATGAATGAATGAGTGAATGGACAAATAGGTGAATAAATGGATGGCTGAATGAAAGGATTGGCCCTCCTATCAGATTCCTGCAATCCACTAAAAAATACCAAGGGAATCCATACAACGCTGTGCTTAAAACATCTTTGGTATTAGGGAGAATTTCTCTAGATGTTCTCCTTAGAACATTTTTAGGTTTTCTCCTCTCCAAATTAGAGCTTGGAGTTAGAATTATGGTGTGTGAATTACTTGAGATAACGTGAATGTGAATTATTTTCCAATATTATACTTATTATTGAATGGGAACATGTTATGAAAAGTAAATGGAGTGGTATCATGCAGTAAAAGTTGAGCTTTATGAAATATTTTGTGAGTGAATGAATAAATGAATGAGTGGATAAAAATATCTTGATAAGATTAAATTGGGGTCAAGCATCTGCTAACTCACACAAAGTCCATAATTTTGGGTAAAGAATTACTATTTACACACTTAAACCAAAAGTTATCCAAAGACAGTCCCATACCATTGTCCTAGTATGAGTCACATGGATACAAAGGTTATAGATTTGTTTTCTCTCTAACCAGCTAAGTAACTATGTAACAACTTTGATGTTTCCTCTTGACTCACAAAAATCTATAATATTTATTATATTATTCTATGCAGAAAAGGCATACATTACTCCACTGTAAAGCCCCAGGAATGTTGGGCCAAGTCTCATCCATTTACTATTATCTTCTCCAGCTCTTTTTGGCACATGGTAAACACTCACCCAATGACTATTTAAGGAATGAACCAAACAATAAATGTGAATATGTTCTATATTAATATCACTTTCACTACTCTTTAATGGGAAAAATGTTTATTATCAAGAGTTCACAAAAACAGACACAAAAAATTTTACCAATATGTGAAAAGTTGTTTTAAAAATATGTCTAAATTATCTGGGCATGGTGAAATGTGCCTGCAATCCCAGAGGTTTGGGAGGCAGTTGCAGGAGGTTTGCAGGTTCAAGGCCAGCCTCAACAATTTAGCAAGACCTTAAAAATAAATAATAAAAATAAATAAATGTTGGGGATATGGCTTCATGGTTAAGCACACCTGGGTCCAATCCCCAAGACCATATGTCTAAATTATTCTTAAATGAAAAAAAATTCAAAACAATTCAGAAACATAGCACATATACAATGAGAAATTATTTTCTAGTTATCTATATGGATACATCATTCTCTGTCTTGTGGTTGAGATTCTGGCTGCATTTACTTCTTCAAGCAGATATCACATGAAGGATGATTTTAAGAAACAGAAAAGCTTTTTTCCCAAGCCTGAAATTTACCTGGGAGCGCCTCTTTTGACTTCCTCTCCCTTTTACTCTTGAAAATTTTCAGGTAGAGAAAATTTGGCATGCAATTATGCTAATGAAACCACCAAGGAGGAGGAGCCTTTCCAAGTTCATGCTATATGACGCTCAATGTGTGAAAAGATTGTCACTTAATACAGTTCCTGGACTGTAAGAGCCGTGTGATTTAATATTAAGTACTTTTAAGACTCTCAGTTTAAGTCTGTTTATTTGCATGAAAATCCTTTATTGTTATTTATAAAAGCTTGTATTTGCAGGGCCTTGGGATATTCCACAATCTGCCTTAAGTTACTCCAGGAATGTTCGAACAACAACAGCAAAAATCTGGGGTCCTAGGTAACTACTGTGAACTAAAATGTGGGTGCAGATTCTGATGGGCTTGTTCTTATGACCCTGTGGTGTTCTCATTCCATGATAAGGCATACCAAAAGATGGGGCTCTGCAATCCATAGGACTTTGGCCTGTGGTGCTGTAGGGTGTAATGGAAAGAACGATGATAACAATTTCATCAGTACGTTTTAATCTCACCTTGTCACTGAAACTGTGACGCTGATCAAGTTACCCAAAGTCTCCAAGCCTTGGTTTCCTTATGTACCTATATGTTTGGTGTGAGATTTAACTAAAATAATGGATTAAAAGGTCTAGCACAGTGCTTGGTATCTGCTAGACATTTTATTTTATTTTATTTTTTTCTGCTAGACATTTTAAAGATATTATTATTTCTTTTACTATTGTGCAACTAGTAAGCAAATGAATAAAATATACCTGCTATTATATGCCTCATGCTAATTAGTTTACAAAGTATTTTTTAAAAGTAGCTGATAGCTTTTGGAAAAAAAATAAAATCAAAATTACATATAGAGTGCTTGCTATGTGCTGTGCTAAGCATTTCACAATAATGTCCTCAAATTAACCCTATGAATTAAGTGCATTTGTATTCACATTTTACAAATGAGCAGACTGTGTGGCCACATGGCTAAATAAGTTAGATATAGTACAACTGGGACTAAAATTCAGGTCTAAGTCCCAGATTCATATTTCTAACCATTCATAACTTCAAGAAGTTTAAAAGTATAGGGCTAAAATAAAGCAGATCACCAAGAAAACATTAATTGATAATTATTACATTTATTATAGGCAAGCCCAGCTATTAAATTTTTCCATAGAGGTGATAATATTTGCTTGTTAAAAGGCATTATTTTCATCTTAAAAAATATTTTTTTCCTGGAATGAACCCCCTCCCTGAGTTTAATTAATACAAGTGTGTTGTGAAGTTTTGTCCAAACTCCATTAAATTTTTAAGTAATGTATTGAATCTGTACTCAGTTGAACAACAAAAAATTATGCAAGAGACTAAATCTAGCATTACAATTATGAAGTGAACTCTAGCGATCTAAACTTAGAGTGCACTTCTTAAAATTTAGGCTCCATCCCCAGCATAATGAATCAGATTCTCTGATTATATGATCCAGGAATCTGAACATTAAAAAGTGCTCCAGGATAATTTTTATTCATTCTTACCTCTGACCCTTGAGTCTTTTTTTTTTTTTTTTTCTGATTTCATTGGTTCAGAGGAAGAGTCTTTATATTTGTTTTTAAATTGCCTTCCAGCTGATTTTAATTTTGCAACCAAGGTTGAGAACTCTTGGCAGGAAAAATGTTTCTCTTTTCAATGGGAAGTTCACAGTAGTACAAAAGATTGTGAGGGTGTACTCAGCAATTCAATTTGTCAAGACTGAGGTTACTGTTGATCGTGTGCCAGGCACTGTGCTTCAAAGTGGAGGTAAAGAAGAAAGAGACAAGTCACCTGCTTTCACATGGCATGAAACTAAAGGAAAAGACCTATGAAGAACTGACCATTCTTGTTGCAACTGAATGATATGAGATTGAAGGAGTGGCAAATAATCTTCCTGCCTACATGCACGAAGGGGTGTGGTGTCCTTTTACAAGAGGTAGGGGTAATTTGTGCTATGACAAATACAAAAACTTATTGAGAAAATCTTACTGCAAAGAAACAATAATGGCAATCTAATTTTTTAATGGATCCCACAGTAGATTTACTGATTATCAACTACAGTGACTTTAATTTTTTCTTGTTTTTGTTTTGTTCATTGTAAATCTTTACTCATACTCCTCTGTTTGAGTCACAGTGGACAGCTTCAGTCTTACAAAATCAGGAGGCTGCTTCAGTTTTATGATGATGTGAATGAAAAGTCCTTTAAGAACCTTGGTTTTCAATTTTAAGTCCTGGCATTTGACTGGTTTCATCTACTTGCTCCTCACTTTTTGATCAATTGATACCTAGTTTAGACGGATATCTGGCTGAGTTGGGACATGTTTGATCTTGGAATAAGAGTCCAATAATAAATAAATATCCCATGGAGCTTTTTAGGTTTTATCTAGGTGAAAAAATCTCTTTTATCATCAGAGTTCTTTGATGTAGGTGACCCTCTACTCTTTTGATGTGTCAAACGCCCAGAATGGAAGACAGTCCCAACAAACTAGCAAGTCCAATTTTGGCTTTTTGGAGGTGAAGAACTAACTAAATGACATTAAGGGAACTGAGAATTATAAACACATGCAAATGACAAATGATGACTCTGGGTCCAGCTATGATAGTCTCAAATTGCTCTATCACCATAAATTGTTTAAAAAACAATCGGTTTTAGATTTATTTCTTGTGAAGTAATCACTTTCTTCTCCTTATTTCTCACGAACGACTTTTATACATTTTGGCATGGTGTATAAAATACTGATATTCTTCAACTCATAATCAAATTATGCCCTGATAACTCATTTTATGTTGAAAATGTCCTAAGCATATACTATGCTGCCTATTGCTAGCCAAGGAAATGATCAAATTGCAAAATATGAAATATAATTTCTACTGAACACATATCACTCTCATACAATCTTGAAGTTAAAAATATATATATATAACTTAAGCCATCCTAAGTCAGGAACCATTTGTAATCACTTTTTAATTTTTACCATTACTTCACACACTTATTAATAATGACAGAAATATAATAAGTATACATTATGAACAAGGCTGTGCAGAAAGAGAGATGCAACTGTGAAATTATAAAGCTATGGTCTAGTGGAAAATGTTAATGTCTGTTTTAAGGAAAGTAGATAGAAAATGCTTCCATCTCATGGTTACGGGGTCAGAAAAGACTCTGAAGAAAATAATATTCAAAGAATAACTGCAAAGGGAGAGTGAAAGGAGGGGTTAACAGCAGAGGGAAGAAAGACTATGAAGTGTATGAAAAAGTGTGGGGAAAATATGAGAATGTAAATGCTCTGGGCTTTGCAAATTCTTGAGGTAAGGATCATTATTATTGTGTATCAAGTTATCTCAGCACTTAGAACTAAAAACAGCAATACAAATATTTATTACTACTCAGTTTCTGTAGGTTAGGAATCCAAGGACATTGAAAGTGAGTCTGTGATTTCAGGGCCTCTTGATGCTGCAATCAAAGGTTTGGCCAAGATTGGCCAAATCCGGTTCCAAACTCACTCATGTAGTTCTGAGCAATAGTCAGTTATTCATGAACTGTTGAACCTAGTTCCTCTGTTTTCTCTGACTGCTAAAGTGCAGATAAATCAGTTCTCTGCTACATGAGCTACTATACAGGGCAATCCAAAATGTAATAACTGGTTTCCATCAGGTCAAGAAAGCCAGAAAGTAAGGCAATCCAGATGGAAGCCACAGTCTTTTTGTAACCTAATTTTGGAAGTGAGATCCCATCATTCGCCATAATCTCTTCATTACAAATAAGTCACTAAGTCAAACCAACACTAAAGAGGAGGAAATTATACAGCATTCCACTATGAGGCAGAGATCATTACGTACTGCTTTAGTGGCTGCCTATCACAAATACCATTGTATATTTAAGAACCAGAAATTTGTTTATCTGCAGCATGGATGGTGAGAAAGTAAGGATAAATTACACTGGTAAGCTAAACAGAAACCGTACTGCAAAGGTTTGGAATTCCAGTTAGCAAGTTGATTTTTCATTGTAAGAGAAAGTATTTAATTAGGGAGTGGCATGGCATCGTCATATCTGCGTTTTAGAACGTTAATGTGGCTGGGGTGTAGAGATGATGATGTTCTGGGTTATGGTTAGAGGCTGCTGTGACAATCTTGAGAGGATAAGATAATGACCACTTGGATCATTAGGGTAAAAATAGAAAATAATGGATGAATTCAAGAAATTATTAGATCTAGCTAATTCAACAAGGTATAGAATAATAGAATAATGCATTTAGGTCTTCAAGAGAAAGGAAATTTAAGAATGAAACATAGTATCTGATTTGGGAAAAATTACTGCAATGTCATCCCACTAATATAGAGAACAAATAAATGAGTTCGGGGGTAGAGAAGGTGGTAACTTTTCTGGGGTCTGTCTGAATTTGAAGAATGATGAGACATCAAAGCAAATATATCCAGTAAATATTTAAAAATATGACCAGGAGATCTGAAGGGAAAAACGGGACCACAGTGAGATGCAGATTTCTCTAGCACAAACTTGCTCATTGATGCTACTGGAGTGGTTGAGATTTCAGGCAGAAACCGGCACCAGGCAGAGGTGTGCTAGCAGAGTATTTCTACAATAGTAAGTAAAAGCTGGATTGGTGTGAAAAAAAAATTATAAGGCAGAGGATCAGGAAAGTGAAAGGATTTGCAAAACAATGCCATCTACATTTGGATATGTGGACCTTTTTCCTTTATGCAAATTAGAGACTTTTTTGTATAATTTTTAAAAAAGGGAGCAACATAAATACATATGTTGTAGATAAACAGTTTGTAAATGTGTGACTTGTGTGTGTTTGCAGGAAGTCACACAAGTCTCTGTTCATGTTCATGTAGGTCAATTAAAAGGCAAAACTTTATGTAGAAAGTACTGCAGCCTCTAAGGTGAATGGTTATTGGGTTGTGAAGAAACACAGCTGGTTGGATCTTACTAAGTACTTTTGTTCAGATACTGACGAGTAAGAGGGAAGATTCATACTTAGCAGCAAAGTAATATAGGTGTGTAATGCAATGACACTGATATCATCTTTCCTTTTGAAACATCAGATCTACTTGTACCCTCTTTTTATGTATATCTAAGTAAGCTCACAGGAGCCCTCCTTCTCTAGTTATTGACTCCTCCCTCAAATGAGTGATCATTTGCAAGATACTACTAGGTCAGAGAAAATATTTGCATTCCAGTGGTTAAATGATATATTGTTAATAGTTTCATTTAATACTGGCATTTTAATATAATAAAACAGGGCATCACTTTCTTTAGATGTGAATCTGTTCCTTTAAGCAAATAAATTCCAATAGTATACACATGGCTTTGTCTAACTAGAAGCCTTAGAAATAACAATAAGTTCCCAAGGATAAGGCTAAGAAAACAGAAAAGAGAAAAGGCAGGGATAAAAGAGGACCAAATACAAAATGTGCTCAGTGGTGTAAGACTTGGTAGTACAGAAAAGGTTGATAGGTCAAATAAGCAAACATAAGGATTCTGAGAAAGCAAAGATTTGGCTGGAAAATTGTGAGTGCTTTTGCTCCTCAGAGTACTGTATTTTTGTTGAACTGTACTTTTGTTTTCTTTTTCTTTTTTAAACTTCTGATTTTAAAATAATTGTATAGAAAAATCACAAAACTAGAACAAGGAATTACCACATACTCTTTACACCATCTTTCATAGATGCCCACATTTTTTTAAAAAAATTAAAGATGGACATAATACCTTTATTTATTTGCATGTGGTGCTGAGGATTAAACCATTGCCTCACATGTGTGAGGCAATTGCTGTATCATTGAGCTATAACCCCAGCATCATAGATGATAGCATTTTACAGAAACACATGTCATCAAAACTAGGAAACCAATATTTATGCAATAGTATTTCCACTTCTCTCTATTAGCCATGCAATTTCCATTTTTTCACTAGTCAATAACTCTTTAATATCATGTCTCTCCCATGCAATACTATGATGTTTAAGGATATTGGAAAATATTGGCAGGTTTATTTGAACCATTATTGGGAAAACTTGAATAGATAGTATAATAGGTAATTTAGAAATTTGAAATGTGACTGAACTGAAACAGGAATGAATGAATGGGTGAACCTGGTTGACTACCCAGAATTTGAATCTCAAAGTTGCTTTGTTGTTGCCTATGCAGCATTATGAAGGTAATGACTCTCCTTAAGTAATAAAAATGCATGGATGTAAAAAAAATATGTAAAAAGAGCCAAATACCAGTGCTAATAATGAGACATCCAAGTAGGTGGTGGTTCTTAACTATAAAATAAAAGTTATATAAATTAAATATAGTATCTAAGAACTATGATATGGAGAAACACACAATATGATTTTTACCCTAGGTAAACTACCTAAGTTGAAGGTTTCCTAACAGAACAAAATTGAAAACTGACTACTTATACTTAATTAAATAAATAAAAGTTACTTTTGGCATTTGAACAAAGTACATGTGTGTGAGTACACATGCACAGGACAAATTCCTTAGCATTCACTGAATGATATGATGACTATACTACCACTGGGGGAAAAATAGTTGGCTTACTTAGTTTCAAGGATATTTCCTGGGATTTAGCAGTAAGTTCTCTCAAATTAAGAGTAAAGACACCCAACCAAAAAGTGCCAACTCCTACTATCAGAGAGAATCAAAACTTCACAGGTGAATGACATTACAATCAGAGGTTCTGCCAATCTAGTTCTATGAAATCATGTTACTTCTGTCAAATGGGAAAAAAAAATCCAGGTTTATGCCAAAAAGATTTTAAAAAGTTAAATCTCTTAAAAATATTTAGCAGTATACTTTATGATCTTCTATAAAATAAAAGAACTGGCTTATAATAAAATGATCAAAATTTCAGAGATATGAAAAAAAAACCAGAAGACAGTTTATATAAATTGAGGTCCCAGAAATGAAAATTAAAAGTAGTCTCATAGAGAAAGGAATAGTGAAACTCTGTATATTCTCACAATATACCCCAAAACTATTTTGTGGGCACCAACTTTGACTAGGAATTCTAAACTGCTGCCTGATATCTATAATCAACACTAAATCAAATCTCAGGTAAGACACTGGGTGGATAATACTTAGATGGAAAGATAAATTCCTTACTAGATAATCCTTGGCCATCATTTGGAAGTGGTTTGATGGGTTGGGAAGCAGTGTCCGCGGAGTTTTCCTTTATGACCTGAAAAGAATCACTGCTGAGGAACAATAATTCTCAAGTTCTTTATTTTCAAGCTCAAATTGCTCTAGTTTTTCCTGAATTTTACAAAACTGATCATCATCTACCTGAACTGCTGTCTTCATCACTTCTCCCATTTCATAGTTTCTATCAATCTGACCTTCAATTTCCTCCATTTTCCTGCTGCAAGCCTCTAATCTGTGTGTTCTTTTGAGACAGCACAATGTGAGGCTTGTATCTAGACATGACCTTCACATATGATGCATGTTCTTGATACACTACCTTCTGGAACCGGAAATAAACTCCAAGCCAAGAACCCATTTTGCATCTCTCTCCTCCCTTCCAGTGCCTAGAACCCTGCAATTTCTATTTTAATAGGTTCCAATTCAGAATATCACAGTCCTCATAGTTTTCTATGAAAATTTCCTTAGTCTCTTGTCATCTGACAGAGGTTTCAGTCTTTGTCTTCCATTATATGGCCAGTAATCCTGTAAAATTCTGACTGTTCAGTCATTCTGCAATATATGCTCAGTTGATTGGTCAGTGATTCTGTAAGGTATCCTTAATTTGTCTGATGCATTCTCATAATTAAACTCAAATTATGAATTTTTAACAAAAATACCAACAATGATGCAAACCCTTAACTGTTGAGGTTTTTTTTTCCAGGATTAAATTTATTATTTGTTATACTTTTCATCTTTCTAAATTTTAACAAATGGAGATTTCATTTGGAATTAAATAGGGATCCAAACATATGGCATATTATTTACAAAAGTGAATTCAATAATGTATCTTGGACTTGAGTTTGTTTATGAATTAAGCAATGCAGGCAAAGACAACACGGGTAGAAAAAGCCCTGTCTTTTCACATCCAGGTCGGAGCCATCCAGGTATTATAGCCTGTGGAAGATACATACAGACTCTAACACATTACTCTTGCCAAGTAAAACCCATGGGCCCATACGAACTTCGGTCATTAGGAATGTTCACTGTTGTTAGGCATGCAGTAAAATCATGCTTTTCTGCCCCATGGAGTTAGAAATGGCCCTGTGATTTGCTTTAGCCAATGATAAGTGAGTCTGGTTGGTATATATCATTTTTTGAAGGAAGACTCCCTACCTTCTGCCACATAGTTGGTGTTTACTGGGTCAGCCTGGGTCCCTATGTGTGGAAGACATGGGTAGAGGAACCAGCTGATCTGCAGCAATCCCAGGGTGAGTGAGAAGTAAACCCTTGCTGTTCTAAACCTCTGAGAATTAGGGTTGAATTGTTACTATAACACAGTCTATTCTATTCTGACTACCAGAGGGCTTTACAATCTTAGAAAGATAAATCAATTTTCAAACTCTGAGGAGTAGTTTTTCACTCCAACAAAGGAAAGAAAATCACTGATGTGGATTCCAACTTCATTGAACAGCAAGGAGTTTGTATGGGAGAAGTTATAATCCCAGGAGATAATCACAATGCATAGTAATAATTATAGCATAAAACTAACAATGTCAATGACAACTGAAGTCTGTGAGGTATCTATTATGAGTTAGCAACTGAGATGCATTTTATATGTATTATTTCTTTTAATTCCCAAATGATTCTTATTACAGAGTAATTATTATTTGTCAGTTTTGTCAATAAAGAGCTGAGGCTTAACAATCTTAACTCTCCTACCCACAAACTCAGATATAAGAAGAGAAACTGGAATTCAAATCCGGTTCTGCACTGTGTAAGCTTTGAACCATCTAATATGCTACATATTAAAAAAAAACTGTATAGGCTTGAAGTAAAATATTTGTGTTATTAATATTTGTGACATTTAGGTTTTAAAGTGTTTTAAAAGAGTCAAAAGATGAATGTTCATGACCTTAATAGAATATGGAAACATCTTTGAAACATTATGCAATTTACTTATTTTTTGAGGAATGCTATAGTAAATGATCACATCCTAGGTGACTTCAAACAATAGGAATTTATCCTTTCACATATCTGGAGACTGAAAATTTGAAATCCGACTATCTACAGTGTTACAGGACCTCCTTGGGTTCTAGGGCAGTATTTTCTGAGGTTCTTCCTAGCCTCTAGTGGCTTCTTGCAGTCCTTGGCATTATTTGACTTGGACCTGCATTCCACCAGTCTCTGACTCCATCTTCACAGGGCCTTCTCTATATGGGTCTTTGCACACTCTCTCCTATTTCTATAAGGACACAGGCTTTGTATGTATGGTCCACCTAGAACAATAATCATAGCTATCACCATTCTTATTTTTACATTGGAGATTATCTTGCCAAGCTTTCATTGGAGGCAACTTGAATAGAAAGTAACTCATAAAAAAATTATTTTATGGGCTGGGGATGTGGCTCAAGCCATAATGCCTGCATGCGCAAGGTGCTGGGTTCAATCCTTAGCACCACATAAAATAAAATAAAGATGTTATGTCCACCGAAAACTGAAAAATAAATATTAAAAAATTCTCTCTCTCTCTCTCTCTCTCTCAAAAAAAAAAAAATTATTTTATTATTTGTAGTGAGAAAAGAACTGTTAGTACTTAGGTTTACCTAAAACCTCAGGAGCACTTTTGCAGATGTAAGAGAAATATTAATTAAATATTATGTAATTTTCTTCTCTTAAAAGTAATCATTACTTGTAGATTTTGGATGTTGGAGCAAAAAATATTGCTTTGAAACATTTTAGATTGACTTAAGAAGGTGTTAGGAGACAGTATGAGAAAAATTTAAGATAATTTAAAATATATTTTAAAATTTACTTTAAATTAATCATGAATATGCAAATGTTATAATAAAGATATAACTTCAGTATGAGAAGATCATGTTTCTAAGAAAAATTAAAATTGAATGTTCTTCCAAATAGAGGAAAGAGTCCATGAGCTTGAGTGAAACATTTATATCTTATTTTCATCCATTTCTAACTGAAATTTAGCATTTCTTTAATACATTTGGCTATAAATGTAAGCCAAAAAACCCCTATTGTTTATTATATATGAATTTATGTGACAAATCACAGAAGAAATATCAGCGTCTGTCATTTGGTAAAGATGTCACTAACATATTTTCATATTCTATTCCAGGAGCTGCAGATATCTTGCTGTAATGTTCATGTTTATCACTTCCAACTTTATAGTCATGAATGTAGCTGTTGCTAGATCTGATTATTCAATATGTTCATAAGGAAAGAGATTTTTCTATATCACATATTGGGTTTTGATATTTGACTAATTATATTACATTTGACCTACACACACAGAGAGAGAGAGAGAGAGAGAGAGAGAGAGAGAGACATACAATATGTATATATATTTTTGAACATGTATATGTAAACATCATATGCTTCAAAATATTTAAAAATGTGGTTAAAAAACAAATAGAAAATACATTTTGAAATTAGTAAAAACCACTCCACTAATACAGTCTTAAAAATGTTTAGCCATGTCTTTTTATTTATTTATTTATTTTGAATTTCTGGTTTTAAGTAATTTATTTCTACATGCATACAATGAGTTTTCACAATGTCTGGTATACAGTTTAAGAAGTCTAAAAACACTGGATGAAACACAGTTTTGCCCTAATTAGGAATAGGGTGAGGGTACAAGACAAATATTAATAAAGGTATAAGCCTGTTCAACAAAAGTAGGATGCAATATTTTGAATAAAATTGGAAATATGTTAACAAAGAGATTCACATGTGTTGGGTGGGGTGGTACACGCGTGTAATCCTGATGGTTCAGGAGGCTGAGGCAGGAGGATCTCAAGTTCAAAAGCAACTTAGTAAAACTTGCCTAAAATTAATAATAATAATATAATATAATATAATAATAATAATAATAATAATAATAATAATAATAATAATAATAATATGGCTGGGGATGTATCTCAGTGGTTAAGTGCCCCTGGGTTCAATCCCTGGCACAGAAAGACAGAGATGGCGGGGAAAGAGGGGGACATAGATAGATACTGATTGATTCACATGTGAGATTAATGCATAGTTTTCACAGATAGAAGATAAATGAAGCACATTCCAGTAAAAGAGTGTATTATAAGCACCAGTATCAATGTGGAAAGTAAAGGAGGTTTTTGTCACAGGTTGGTGTTCAGCAGCACAGAGTTGAGGTGTAAATGTGGTTGGAAAAGAAGTTCAACACTATCTTGGAGACCTTGAATTAAAAGACAAGAAATTCATCCTTAATTTGGTAGAAATTGAAGAGCCAGGAAGTGTGAGAGCAGGTTATTGTCAGAGCTATAATTTAGGAAGATTAATCTGGTTGCCGAATGTTGCCTTGGAGAGAGAGAAAGCAGTAGACCAGTGAAAAGGCTATTACAATGACAAAGTAGAAACGTTATAAAGGCTCCTATTAGGGTAATGCAGGTGAGAATGAGCAAATATGAAGGGCACTAGAATATATCTGTGTGATTTGGATAGTGATTAGATGAGGGAGGTGCACAAGGAGGACAGAATTTGTGTAATTGATACTATTGACGAGCATTTTAAGGAAGTGATGGCTAATTCCATTTTGAATATGATGGGTTTGTGCTATCTGTGGCCTTTGTGCAAAATCACCTGATAAAGAAGTCAAACAGTCAGTTAGATAAGCATGACTGAGATTCCCCAAGGGAAACAATACCAAGAAAGAGACATGAAAAAATCTAGAAGAATACATTTTGAATTAATAAATAGCCCCTATTCAATTAATCACACCTTCAACTTGATTGAAGGCTTCAGGAGGCTCAGTTTATTTCAATTGGCTATGATTTCTAGTTAAACCTTTGTAGTTTCTTCACAGCTTGTATTTTGTTTAATGAGGACCAGCAGTGCCTTATTTCCAGTATGTCTTGGGTGGAAAAGTGTGTTGAGAAGCAGACTTGCTCTTGGGCAATTTTCTAGTCCAATTTGCAAACCCAAGAAATTCTGATCTGCTTTCTCAACTTTAGGTGTTCATCCTAGCAAACAGGGATAGATATGCTGCCCGTTCATCTTCATACTCCATTCAGCTGTTCTTTCTTCCTTAGAGCAAAATGATTTAGGGTAGTAATATGAAAGGAAATGAACTAACATGATATAAAAGATGGTGCATAACTTGGAACCTTAACTAAGTTCAGAGTTGCCGCTGATTACTTTCCGATCTCATTCTTTATTTGCAAATGCCACTGCCTCATGGCCACTGAGTTCCTATTATATTATTGCATCATTAATCATTACAGGAATCCCAATACAGCTCCAGGGTAAACACAAGCATGCTCTATCTTTCACTCGTGTCTTGCAATATCTCTCCTTTCTTTCATTATCATGTTGGAGCTTGCATTTAAATAGCCACTTGTTTCTGAAATATCTTCAAAGTACTTGATGATCACTGACGTGAAAATCTCTGGGGAAAAAAAGCAACAATTTTTTAAAACTCCATTGGAAGGTAAGATTATTTAGGAATATGATATCTCATATGCATTTGAAAGAGGGAAGATTCCGGAGATTAATTATGATCAATTATGCACTTTTAAATATTATAAAACTAAAACTTTATAAATTTGTCCTAATGAAAATCAAATAAGTTGCCATGGACAATATTTAGTCAACAAATATCTACCAAAATTGTTCTCTACACTTTGTACTATATTGGGTACTTGTGAAATATTAGCAAACAAAACAGGCAAAGATAATTTTGTATGGGGAAGTGGTACTGGTGACTTAACCAATCGGCAATTTATCACTGATCTATAACCCTAGGTCCCCTTTTTTATTTTTATTTTGAGATAGGGTTTTACTAAGTTGCATAGGGCCTTGCTAAATTGCTGAGGTTGTCCTTCAACTTCTTTTTAAAAAATTTGTTCTATTGAGATATATATGACAGTAGAGTGTATTTTGACATATTATAAATACATGGCATATAACATAGGACCCCACTCTTGTGGTTGTATGTGATATGGAATTTCACTGTTTATGTATTCATATATAAACATAGGAAAGTATTGAACTTCTAATCCTCCTGCCTCAGCCTCCAGAGTCACTGGAATTACAAGTGTGCACCACCATAACGAGCAAAGATCATTTTTTTTCCTCCAAGGGAGAATAGGTACTAAACTGCAGATGGATTTAACAGATATGTTATATATCAAAAGATTATTAATATATTGGGGGAAAAGTAGAACAAGGAAAAGAGGATTAGCAGAGCAGCAATGCTGGTAACTTATGGTTTTAAATGGGTTGATTGGGGTAAGTCTCACTGGGAAAATGAGACTTGATAGTGAAATGAAAGAATAGGGCATTAACTGTAATATGGGACTTGGAAGGAGCATTTCTAGAAAAGAATAGCCAATGAAAAAGTATCAGTGTAAAAATCACAATTCATTATGAGTTATACCTTTCATTAATAGTTTTGTCTGTGCACTGAAAATCATCTTCATTTAGCTAAATGATTTAACTGAAGAAGATCCCACATTAAGTTTTTTTTTTTTTTCTAGGATAGTAGTTGGTGGACTATGTTGCTAACTCTGGTCTACTACTTTTTAAAATTAAGTTTTTTGAGAAAATAGCCACATTCATTCATTTACATATTGTCTAAGGCTGCTTTCATGCCACAATGACAAAGTTGAGTGCCGCAGTCCGGCTGGGCAAAATAACCGGGAGGTAACAACAAGGTTGAAGTGGGAACTGCATCATTGTGGAACAGCAGAGGTATATATACCTAACTGATTACACACAGCTTGACTCAATTAGCATCATCCAGATACAGCAATCAGCTAATAAGGAATCCTAACCATCTCAATGGCTCAGTGGAAATAATATCTGAATATTTTCCATACCAATTATGTGCAATTTTTAGCAAGTTACTTAAATTCCCTAATCCTGAATTTTCTTCAACATTTACTCCACAAAGTTATGGTGAGTCCTGTGTCAGCACAGATAAAATTAAATCATGTAGAAAACCCCTTGAATCTAAAGATAATATAACTGTGTTCGTTTCCCATTGCCACAAATTTCCAACACCTTTGTCACTTAAAGCAGTGTACTTTATTATTTCATAGTTCTGGAGGTCAGAAGTGCAGAAATAGATCTCACTGGATTAAAATAAAGGTGTTGGCAGAGCTGGATTTCTTTCTGGAGAGTCCACTTCTTTGTGTTCTGTAGCTTTTAGAGGATTCCTCTGTTCCTTCACTAAAGGCTCCTTCCTCTATCTTCAAAACTAACAGTGTAGCATCTTTAAATTAGTCTCTTTGACACTGACTCTTCTCTTACTTCTGCCCCTTATAAGGATCCTTAGGACCATTTGGACCCACCTGAGTAATAGCATAATCTCCATCTCAAAGTCAGCTGATCAGAGTCTTAATTTAATTTGCAAGTCAGTTTTCTGGCATTCTTACTGTTTCTATTCTAGAGTCCAATTCTAAAATGATATTTTTTTAAAAAAAAGAGTTTGTTTTTTTTTTTAAGAGAGAGTGAGAGAGGGAGAGAGAGAGAGAGAATTTTTAATATTTATTTTTTAGTTATCGGCGGACACAGCATCTTTGTTTGTATGTGGTGCTGAGAATCAAATCTGGGCCGCATGCGTGCCAGGCGAGCGTGCTACCGCTTGAGTCACATCCCCAGCCCCAGAGGTTTTGTTTTTTAGGCTAGTTTGAAAGTTTATGGACTGAGTAAGGAAAGGAAAACCTCTTATTCTTCAGGTATAAGGCACAAAGAATAGATATACCAAGGAAAAGCATGTTTAAAAAAATCAGACATTTCAAGATATGGATATTCATAAACAGACTGTTATCACAAGTCAACCATTGGAAATTGTAATTACTCTTAATGGTACACTATGAATCACTGACAGGTGATGAATCAATTGCACTCCAAAGCATCCACAGCCTTTAATCTGCCTGGTCTAGGACGTCAGATGTCAACCTGAGGTTTCTGCTGTTTGTTGTTTTCCTCGAGACCTTCTGTTCCTCTAGTACTTGGAAAGATTGTGACCTAAAGGTCATCTAACACTTCAAACGCCTCTGCCCCAAACAAAACCAAAGTCAAAATCAAAACCAAAACACATATACTTCCTCCAGGCTTCTTTACTGTAGAATTAATTTCTCAAAGCTGCTTGGCCCTGGCCAATGCATCTGTGTTTGGATAGTGACACTCACCTCTCATATCTTCTTTTCCTACTAACCACATCAACCTCACTCAACCCAACGCTGTGATCCAAGGATTTTGCCCTAGACTTGCTTGATCTGATGTCTCTCAGGAATCTAACTCTCTTAAGTCTGTAAGGCCTATACAACTTGATCAGTGAGATATCTTGTTTGGCCTGCTGGATTCTGCCGTGTGATTTTGAGAGACTCTGTAGCCAGTGTATTTATCTTTAGACACTATCTGTATATATCTTCCCTTCAGTCTCATTTCGATCAAATTAGGTATCATGATTTGTGTCACTTTGTGCCTCTTTATTGTTGAAATACAAAGATTTTAATGCATAATTTTAAGTGAATATATCAAGAAACTTTACAATTCCATTTTGTACTTTATGTGAATTCTTGCTGAGCACCTGGAATGTAGGTATCTAATCGAAGGTCGTTTTTAAACCACTTACGTGGAGTTAAAGCCATGGAAAAATTTACTACTACTCCAGGTAATAAGATAGAGAGAAAATCCATATTTTAATGAATTTTCTGGGACTTATAACTTTAGACCTAGCTTAAAAACTAATTTAGCCAGCACATTACATTACAAGGCTACTGCTTCTATCTTCAGTTTTCTTTTGAATATTAGACAACTCTAATCCAACAAACCTCAGTTTAATCTTTCTTCAATGCATGGGATGGATTTAATCTGACATTGAAGGAGCTGAAGAATTAAACTAAATGAACAGTAAGGAGGATACATAATTGCTGTGATCTTCTTTGTCACTTAACGGCTCCGGTCTTGGGTAATTCCCCCTAGTACATTGAAACTTTTAATATCTTACATATTTGAAAGCAGTTTTCTAGATAAAAAATTTAAGTATTAATATGTTTCATTGGAAATGAATACGTGAACATATCATGAAAACAAAATGTAAAATTTTAAAAAATTCTCTCTACAAATTATTTTTTTGAATTTATTTTTTATTGTTTTTTTAAATATATGTCAGCAGAATGCATTACAATTCATATTACACATATACAGCACAATTTTCGTATTTCTGGTTGTATACAAAGTATATTCACACCAATTCATGTCTTTATACATGTACTTTGGATAATGATGTCCATCACATTCTACCTTCATTTCTAACCCCTTGTCCCATCCCTCCCCCTCCCAATCCTCTGACCTATCTAGAGTTTGTGTATTCCTACCATGCTCCTGCTCCTTACCCCAATATGAATCAGCCTCCTTATATCAGAGAAAACATTAGGCATTTGTTGTTTTTTGGGGGGATTGGCTATCTTTTCCAACTTCATTCATTTACCTGCAAATGCCATGATTTCATTCTCTTTTATTGCTGAGTACTGAGTAATATTCCATTGTGTATATACGCCACATTTTTTTTTATCCATTCCTCTACTAAAGGGCATCTAGGTTGGTTCCACAGTTTAGCTATTGTGAATTGTGCTGCTATAAACATTGATGTGGCTGTGCCCCTGTAGTATGCTGTTTTAAAGTCCTTTGGGTATAGACTGAGGAGAGGGATAGCTGGGTCAAATGGTGGTTCTATCCCCAGTTTTCCAAAGATTCTCCATACTGCTTTCCATATTGACTGTGCCATTTTGTAGTCCCACCAGCAGTGTATGAGTGTACCTTTTTCTCCACATCTTCACCAACATTTCTTCCTGTTTGTATGCATAATAGCTGCCATTCTGACAGGAGTGAGATGAAATCTTAGAAAAGTTTTGATTTGCAATTTTCTAATTGCTAGAGATGATGAAAATTTTTTCATATATTTGTTGACTGATTGTATTTCATCTTCTGAGAAGTGTTTGTTCAGGTCCTTGGCCTATTTATTTGATTTTTTTTTTTTTTTGGTGTTTAGCTTTTTGAGTTCTTTATATACATTAGAGATTAGTGTTTTATCTGATGTGAGACTGGTAAAAATTTGCTCCCAAGATTCAGGCTCTCTATTCACCTCACAGATTGTTTCTTTTGCTGAGAAGAAACTTTTTAGTTTGAAACCATCCCATTTATTGATTCTTGATTTTAATTTTTCCCCTATAGAGTCTCATGAAGGAAGCTGGGGCCTAAGAATCATCTATGATCATCTCAATAGACACAGAAAAAGTATTTGACAAAATATAGCACTCCTTTATGCTCAAAACACTAGAAAAACTAGGAATAACAGGAACATATCTCAATATTGTAAAGGCTAGCTATGCTAAGCCCCAGGCCAACATAATTCTAAATGGAGAAAAATTGAAAGCAATCCCTCTAAAAACTGGAACAAGACTGGGATGTCTTCTCTCACCACTTCTATTCAACATACTTCTTGAAACACTGGCCAGAGCAATTAGACAGACAAAAGAAATCAATGGGATACACATAGGAAAAGAAGAGCTTAAAATAGCACTATTTGCTGACAATATGATTCTATACTTAGAAGACCCAAAAAGTTCCACCAGAAAACTCTAGGACTAGTAAATGAATTTAGCAAAGTAGCAGGATATAAAATCAACACACAAAATCAAAGACACTTTTATATATCAGTGACAAATACTCTGAAAGGGAAATGAGGAAAACTACCCCATTTACAAGATCCTCACACACACATACAAAAAAACCAACTTGGGAATCAACTTAACCAAAGAGGTGAAAAATCTATACAATGAAAATTAAAGAACCCTAAAGAAAGAAATCAAAGAAAACCTTAGAAAATGGAAAGATCTACCTTGCTCTTGGATAGGCAGAATTAATATTATCAAAATGACCATACTACATACCAAAAGCATTATACAGATTTAATGCAATTCCAATCAAAATCCCAATAACATTCCTCATAGAAATAGAAAAAAGCAATCATGAAATTCATCTGGAAAAGTAGGAGACCTAGAATAGCTAAAGCAATCCTTAGCAGGAAGAATGAAACAGATGGCATCATTATACCAGAGTTTAAACTATACTACAGAGCAATAGTAACAAAAACAGCATTGTATTGGCATCAAAATATACTGGTAGACCAGTGGTACAGAATAGAGGACACAAAGACTAACCCACAAAATTACAATTATCTTATATTAGACAAAGGTGCCAAAAACATGTCTTGGAGGACAAAAGATAGCCTCTTCAACAAATGGTGCAGGTAAACCTGGAAATTCTTATTTTTTATTTGTTCTAATTAATTATACATGACAGGAAAACATACTTTGACACATCATACATAAATGGAATATAATTCCTCATTTTTCTGGTTGTATATCGTGTAGAATCACACTGGTCATGTAGTCATCTGTATACATAGAGCAATAATGCCTGATTCTTTCTACTATTCTTTCTTTCCTTATACCCCCTTCCCTCTCCTCACTCCCCTCTACCTAATCTAAAGCAAGTCTATTCTCCCCTCCACCCCCATGGTGATTTATCATCCACATATCAGAGAAAACATTTGGCCTTTGGTTCTTTGGGATTGATTTATTTTGCTTGGCATGATATTTTCCAGTTCCATCCATTTACCAGCAAATGCCATAATTTCATTCTTCTTTAAGGCTGAGTAATATTCCATCAGATATATATATATATATATATATATATATATATATATATATATATATATATCTCACAAATTCTTTATCCATTCATCTATTGAAGGACACCTAGGTTAGTTCCATAGTTTAGCAATTGTGAATTGAGCTGCTATAAACATGGAAGTGGCTGTGTCACTGTAGTATGCTGATTTTAAGTCCTCTGGATATAAACCAAGGAGTGGGATTACTGGGTCAAATGGTGGTTTCATTCCAAGTTTTCGGAGGAATCTCCATACCACTTTCCATAATACTTGCACCAATTTGCATATCACCAGCAATGTATGAGTGAACTTTTCCCTCACATCCTTGCCAATATTTATTATTAGTTGTATTCTTGGAAATTATCATTCTGACTGGAGTGAGATGAAATCTTAGTAGTTTTGATTTGCATGTCTCTAATTGCTAGAGATAATGAGCATTTTTTCATATATTTGTTGATATCTATAAATTATTTTTAAAAGCATCTTGTTCTACAATAAGGGATATGCCATTGAAACATAAATGACATAAAATCCTCTGAAATAACAACGAAGGGAGACATATTATGTTTTAGGTTTTCCTCAGACATCAGTCATACACTCTTACATTGAGCGCAGGAATTTATAGTTGGTTCTATAGTTTATGGCAACTGGATTCTCTTCTCAGATCACATCCTGTTTCACTTTAAGAAATTCTTTTTGTAATTAATATAGAGCCCATAAAATATAAAAGTCCCACTGGCCACCTTTATATAAATATATATAAATATTTTTAGTTGTAGTTGGACACATTACCTTTATTTTATTTTTATGTTGTGCTGAGGATAGAACCCAGTACCCTGCATGTGCTAGGTGAGCGCTCTACTGCTGAGCCACAACCCCATGCCCAGCCCCACATTGGCCATCTTTATATTCAGAACAAGTATCTTATATAAACAGAGTCAAATTTCCTCTTCATTGCAAAGAAGTTAGTCATTCCATGGGTAGGTAGATATATAACATTCAATGGAGAGCTTACTAAAAAAAATGATTTTTACCATATATAAGCCCCCCACAAAATCAAACCTCCTGCCTCCCCCGCCCCCCGCCCCCCCAAAAAAAAGAACAAAACAAAACAAAATGTGGAAAACATTGGAAAGGAGGAAAAATGCCTGGACAGAGCAAAGCAGAGATGGAAAAAGATAGGTGACAACATTTAAGTTATTATAATTTTTAGGGTTTTTTTTCCAAAAAGCTCTGCTAAATGCCTTATAGTTTCAGGAGGTACCACACATATGAAAGAACAGAAAGTAAAAGAAAATATGTAAAATTATAAAGATTTAAAAACTTTGCAATTTTTGTACTTCTACTGAGATAATTCCATTTCTTTTCCTAATGTTTTTTTTTTTTTTTTCCAGTTTCTAACGTTGATTAGTTCTTTGGCTTTCTAATTCTGATTTCTGAATCTGAGTGACGAATAGATGGGACTACACTTTAGAAAGAATCAACATTTTGTTTCACATTGGAAGGAAAATTTAAAAAAAGAAAAACCACAAGAGAGGAGAAGGGGAGAAACAATAAAAGCCGACAAAGGTTTTGTTTTTGGACAATGTTTGGAGCTGACTCTGAAGAAGGGGAACGTGGGTGCAAAATGTTTTTAGTGTGTGAGAGTTATTGAGAGAAGTTTGAAACAGTGAGACGTTATGTTTTTACTACTGTGCAATATTTATATATAATGATGAGGCTCATTTTGACATAATCATGAATGTATATTACATAGTTTGCTTATTTTAAATTGACATGGAGGATTTTAAGAAATATTTTTGTTGGTTATCAACATGACTTCCTAAAATTTCTTTTAAAGGACTCCAATAAAGTTTGAATTAGTTTTTACCAATAGTCAAATTTGATTGCTTGATCATATTCTTTTAATGTACCTTGATAAGCCTACATGACAATGCAGATTTTATTCAGGAAATACCTGTGAAAAAAATTCTGCTTTGTTCTTGGACAAATTTAAGCATTTTTTTATTATTCCCACTCAGAAAAATCCTTATTAATACAGGGTCCATCAATGCCCAGGTTACATACCTGGCAGAATATACAGATAATACTGTTCAGGTGAAAGAAAGGGAGAACTTAAATACATTTTTTAACATTGTATGTTATCATGGTAATGGTCAAGAGAGCCTCGAGCTACCTGCAGGCTACTTGTGTTCCCTGATAGTAGAATGGGTAAAGCTGTTTGTGCAGTCAATGCATATCAATCTCACTGTTACGACTTGGATCTAGAAATGTTCCTGCAAAGTTCTTATTTTGAAATAATGTTCTCTAATGCAAAAAGGTTCAGAGATAGAGTTTCTAGGAAATGATGGGAGCTGTAAGCTTCTCAGCAGCTCTACTGGATGAATTGTAATTTGAAAGGACTACGGGGTGGGGGCGGCGGTAACTATAGTTAGGTGAAACATGACTGGAGACGTGCCCTTGCCTATTATACTTTCTTCCATCCTCCTTTATTCCCAGCTTCCAAGAGCTGAGCAGTTTTCCTCTGGCATATTCTTCCACCATGATGTTCTGCCTCACCTCAGGTTCCAGAACAACTGGAGTCAGCCAACCCTCTGAAAGTGTGATTCCCAAATAAGCTCTTCCTTCTCTACATTGTTCTTGTCAAGTATTTTGGTCACAGCAATGAAAAGCTGACTAACACACTCAGAGCTGCAAAGAGACTTCCTGAAATGCTGTTTCACAAGTTGGATTCAAAATTCAGATGTTAAGATGATTGTTGCCCAATCCTGGTCATTTTTTAATACGTCACTTTGAAAAGTTAAACTTTGTGATGATCTTGTGTTTAGGAAGAGATATTTACTTGGGAATGTTGGAAAGACAAAGCATTTGATAAATACTCCAGGCATTTTAGAAGTATATTCAAGTCATTAGATCCCTGGAGGAAGTACTCCTTGGTACCCAGATGTAAGGTGTGATATTATTTTCAGGAATAACCATCAAGTGGAACTGCTCCTTTATTCCTGGGTGCTTAAGGTGATATGGGCAAGGTATTGTGAATCTAAGTATGAAAAATTTCCAAAAAGCAACAATCAAACCCTGCACAGTGTGACAAATGTAGACATTGAAAGTTTCTGTTCAGTTGGTTCTGTCCCTGTCTGTTAGATAACTACTTAAAGGTAAAAAGTAGACTTTTTCCTCAGAAGAGTAAAAATTATTTTTCCCTTAATCTCTCTTTGACCAGGTTGAATTTTAGTGCTTATGAGGTAACTTCTTCTAAGTCTAATGAGTTTCCTGTTTTGAATCACTGTTTCCGATTTTTTTGACTTTCTCAGTTGTAAAAATTATGTCAGCAGTTCACTTCTGCACTTTTGGACTTGACAATAGTGGTCCAGAAACTTATGCCCATTTAAAACCAAAGTAAATCCAATAGCTTTGAAGGTTAAAATAAAGGATGTTGGTTTACATATTTCTTCTCTTTTATCTTATTTATCTCAAAACCTGGAATGATTTCTCTGGAATGGTTCAGGATACAAAAAATACAGCTTTTCTTTCTTTCTTTCTTTTTTTTTTTTACATTAGAAAGATCTGTAGTGAACCCAAAATATGGGTTTTGAATTCTGCCTGGATTCATTATACCAAGCAACCATTATAAAAATACTCACTCTTGAACAAATTATATGGGCTGAGTCAAATGTCCTTGTGTGACAAATATGGAATCCTTGGTAAATACATTTGGCATGATGAATCAGGCTTGAAATGAAATATTTAGCACCTCCTGTGCACAAAACACCACATTGTGTCCAAGGTGGGCTGCAAAGGAAGCTTCTTCGAATGATCTAGTTGGGCAGCATCAACCCACGCTGAGATTTATACATGCTATCTGAGAAGATAATCTGGTGTTTATGAGCAGAGAAGCAGTCGGGGTGGAATTGGATTGATCTGTGAAGGCTTGTGGAGGTGGTCAGCTTGCGGAGCATATGGATAAAGCCTCCACAATGGGAGGGTCTTTACAGGGTAACTGACTTCATCTGATTGCCTCTACAGTGTTTTGCCAGAGCAACATAGAAAGTTTTGGATTTCTCTGACTTCGCTAGATCAAGATAAGAGTAGATGATAGTTTACACTCTTATATTTTTCTTTTTTATAATGTGAGTAAAGAGTTGGCAGGCATAAAATTTAGGGAGACACTTACAATGTTGTTTTTTAATCTTTCCTTTTCAATATACTTATAAATAGCATAGTAAACTGTGAACCTCTTTCCTTTAGAAATGCTGATATCCCAAGGGCTTAGTCAGTTTCAAAGCTTTTGCAGGGAACGCATTACTTGGTTTTCTTTGAAATGAATACAGTTATTAAAATAGCAATGATTGTAGCTACTTGGTGGATTGGCTCTAAAATTGGTACAGCCTAGAAGCTTGTTTCTAAAATTCACATGCACATAAACGTGTCCAAGTAAAGATGTCAATAGATTGTGGTTTGAGCAGAGGAAAGCTGCCCAGTTTACTCAATTTTAATGTAGCCTTAGCTTGGTTTGATTCTCTTTTAAAAGACACGCAGACAGAAACAATAGAAGACAGAAAAAACAATGACCTCCTTTTGTTGTGATATTTGTCAAAGTAATTAAATTCCCAAAATGTGACATTACTTCTGTATCTTAAGGGGAAAAGACAATTCTTATAATTACTGGGTGTTTTATGACAATTTTAATGCTTTTTCCGTTCTGGGTAAAATTTTGAATTCTTTTGAATAAAGATTGTTATCTTACTCTGGAAATGGTATTTCTTCCATAGAAAGCCAAGGAATGGTATCTTAAGAATAGTTTTATTATTTCCAACACTTCCTACACACCAGGACGAAAATACCATTGGGATAGAGTTCCAAACTCAAGTCTCATCTTTCTACTTTTGGCTATAGATACAGAAGAGGGGGGAGGCATCTTACTGTGCTCACATCCAGCCGGTTTGAGTGTTTTAACAATTGGGTCCCTCATTGAGGGGGTCTGTCTTCATCTGATTAGTTCATGTTTTCACAGATATCCTTGGCACACAGGTATAATATTGATTCTCTGCTGTCTATTTTTTGACTTAACTTCCTTCTTCCCATTTCTCATTTTTCTTTTTTCTTTCTTTCTTTTCTCTTCCCTCATTCTACCCTCCTCCCCTCCTTTTCTCTATGTCTCAGTCTACATTTTCCCTTCTGGTCAATGTTTCTGCCTTATGGCTTCCCAACTGCAGTTTTCTCTCTTACAAAGCTGTTGGTTATATTCTCTTAAGTTCCCCAACCCCCTTTTTCTCCTCTGTAGGAAAGCATTACTAATCTGCCTCAAATAAGCTAGCAGTATGCTTTCTTCTAGAAAGTTTTGTCACTATCAGCATTAGTCCAAAGTTGCGCCAGTACAATACTATCAAGGAGGCAACAAAACTTGTCTCCTCCATTTTGTTCTCATCTGGAGCGTGATACTATTTTTATGACAAACTCATTGTCTATCTTGCCTAACAGATTACAGGTCAAGGATCCATCTCAGATATATGCTAAGTCTCTGATTTGTTGTTTTATACTCCATGGACACTCATTAATATGATTAACATGCCATAAGTGGTAACTTAATTTAATGAAAGATGAAAATAAGATGTACACACAAGGAACATGGAAGTGTTCATCTTTAGGTGACAGGTACTGATTCAGCACTTGTTATCTATTCAGGTATTTGATGATAATACTTCCTTTATATGGTATTATACTTTTAGTGTTCAAAACTATTAGTTCTAAATCTTTTATTTGTTTCTCAAGAATTTTATCTAGATGAATGCTTCTCAAACTTTTATCCGGGTATAAATCATTTGGAAATCTTGCTAAAAAAAAATATGTCTGAGCTTCACCCTTATCTATTTAGATTTAATATGTATGGGAGGCATCCATGAATTTAAGATTTAAACCAGCCCAGTAACGCCAAGGTTATTAGTCTGAGGGTGATACTTTGAGCAGAACTGAACAGATTACACAATCATGCCTCAGTACCTCTTACAGAGCCAGGTACTGGCTTCATGTGCCAGGTATGATATTACAGGTGTCAGTAAGGAATAAAATAACCATAGTCTCTGGTCTTGTAAAGTCCAGAGAAGCAGTGCATCAATATTGTTAATGGAGGAATGTGATTGTGAGTTTAGCATAGGACTAATGAAATCTGACTACAGAATGTGCAGGTCATAAATAGAATGGTAGGGAGAGTGAAAGCTCTGGTATTCCCGGAAAATCTGTTCACCACTCCTAGGTATTGCTTTTTTGTTGTTGTTGTTCTTTTTAGATATACATGACAGTACAGTATATTTTGACATATTACACATACACGGAGTGTAACTTACTCTAATTAGGATCCCATTCTTGTGGTTGTACCTGATATGGAGTTTTGCTGCTGGGTACACAGGAAAGTCAGATTCATTCCACTGTCTTTCCTATTCTCACCCCCTCCCTTCCCTTCATTCCCTTTTGTCTAATCCAATGAACTGCTATTCTTCTATCCCCCTTCCCTTATCTTGTGTAAGTATTCATATATCAGAGAGAATTGTTTTTGAATTGAGTGCTTTTGCCAACCTAATAAAATCAATGAAGGTGGCACCTTCTTTCATTAGTGAGTAAGGAGAGTTACCCATCGCCAAAACTTCATGATAAAATGAAAGCTGCTGTAACTTTTATCCTTTCCCGACTACCTTAAATATAGTTGGCACTTCATTATTAGGAACCAAGTGGTAGCAAGGGTATAGTTTTGAAGCTGGAAATTACTAAATAATGGAGAAAGTTATCTTAATGAACACACTAATTTTTACACCATAAATATTTGATCAGTGTGCCCCATCAGCAATAATTTACCTAAGCTCTCTTTTTTGATAAACTTGGAGTGGGTTTTATTTAAGTAAAACAAACCCATGAATTTTGTTGTAATATATTCATTATTGTTATTTTACATACACCTAAAGAACTGAACCCTAAAAAGTTTACTTGAACCACCTAAGGTCATAACACATTTGTCAAATTAGAAATCCTAACTTTGCTCAAAATCAAGTCAACACTCTCTGCGTCATGCCAAGCTTTCCAAAGAATGTCACACAGGTTATGAAAGTCAATAATGTGCAGATGGGATGAGACCATCTACATTGGGGAAGATATGCTTTACTCTAAGTTTACTGATGTTAATATTTATTCCCACTCTCTCACACTGGAAACAAAAGAAAAAAAAATCTTTACATGACATTTACACTGGCATGTGACCAAATATCTGGGTATCTTGATCTAGCCAAGTTGACTCATAAAAATAACAATCACGGGCTGGGGATGTGGCTCAAGCGGTAGCACGCTCGCCTGGCATGCGTGCAGCCTGGGTTCGATCCTCAGCACCACATACAAACAAAGATGTTGTGCCCGCCCATAACTAAAAAATAAATATTAAAATTCTCTCTCTCTCTCTCTCTCTCTCTCTCTCTCTCTCTCTTTCTCTCTCTCTCTTTAAAAAAAAATCACTCATGATAATGCTAACATTAGCTATAAATGCTTTGAAACAAAAGTCACAGGCCCTTTAATTTTAAGGAATCTGCCCCTACAATACCCAGTAACAGCCACTTGATTCTGAGCACTCCGCTTGTGCGGTGGTAAGGAATCTGTGTTTGGATACACCTCAGAAATGTATGTTACTCCTCCGGGGACTCAGTTCTGTGGGTCTGGAAACCTAACAATTAGATTCTGCAACATTGACCAGAATATCTTCTCACGTGAAAATCCAGTAAACACAGATTCATAACTCAAGGTCACCATTGTTAGGATCATCAAACCAGAAACAAAATTTTCATTATGATTGGTCTGTATGTTTTGTATGCATCAGAGTAATCTATTTATAAGCTCATCTCAGTTCAGAAAAGGGTTGGTAGAATATGAACCAGAGAGAGGAATGAGACAATCTAAAAAAGTTCGTCTGGTAAACCACCCAGATCCAAACATTTAGGGAATTTCATTTCTGGTGTTCTAGCACCCCTTTCGCTTGGCTCTTGTGTGAGAGATGTCCTAGACCCATTTCATCATTTCTTCCTCTCTTCCGTAATTTTCAGTGATCAAATGCCAGTAGCTTTTCTTGGATCCTATCCTTATGTCAACTTCACTAATCTCAAAACATTTTCACAGCACAATATGGTTTCCAAATTTATGCCCTTAAATTCTTTTTCCTGTGTGGGTATCAGGAATATACATATGCTGCAATTTCATGTAAAGGCAGCACGTGATGGAGAAGCAGTTACTGTGCACATTTATTAAAAAAAAAACTCTAAATAGATAATTTGAATACCTAAAAATTAAAAATGTTTGCACACAATTATTGAACATATTCTGACAAAGTTACTTAGTCACTTAGTTTGGTGGTGGTTGGTTAATTTGACTCATAAAAATACCTACATTGTTACTATCTATTAAGCCACAAGAAATTTCCCATTTTAGAATTTTACCATATTTAAGTTAATTTGAAGTTTTAAAGAGAAAATAAGAAGCCAATTAAGAGTTTTAAAAGGGCGTTTTAATAAAAGTTTAAGTACCTATCGTCAAAGACATCCTGTCCATGTACTTCAATAAAATTCTAACAAGAAATGATTATTCATTGTTCTGCATTATTTTAGGATTTTTTTCATGTTTAATTGATTATGACTGTTACTTCACACTTATAAATATTTGCCATCATGTTTCTCTATACATTTAATTACTAAAAGAATGATACAGGCTATCAATGAGATTATTCAGTTTTGCATTATTGATCATTCAATCATTTGACTTCTAAAAATAACAATCATAATAAGACAGTATTTTCACATAAAATATTTCATGTGTTTTTGTATAATTTTTAAATTATATATTAGCAAGTTTATTAATTTATCAATGTTTATAAGCAATTGTCAAGATTGTTAATTATTTTTGGTCCGATTAGTCAGACCCACTAGTTTTTTTTTTTTTTTAATCTGGGCACAATATCTTTACTTTATTTATTTTCTTTATTTTTATGTGGTTCAGAGGATGGAACCCAGTGCCTCACATGTGCGAGGCAAGTGCTCTGCTGCTGAGCTACAACTTCAGCCCCCAGGCCCACTATTTTTTTGAAGACTCTCAACAGATGTGTGCATCGATTTTGGTGATAGGCCCTGCTTTTCCACAGTCCTCCAGCAATGTGACTTTATAGGAATCCCATCATGATGTAGAGTATGGTCCTTGAGCTGGGGTTGATCTTGCGATTTGCCATGCCCAGCAGAATGTGGATGAAAGGATAATGTTTGTCCAGAAGCTAGACTTTGAGAGGGCATGTTCACCTCTGCCATCTCCTGTAAAATCTATCTTCACCATGACGATAACCTGGAGATTAGCTGGAGGAGGATGAAAAATTAAGTAGACTCACTTTTTCCCACTGTACTAATCATAACAAGCAAAGCTGAGCTCAGCAAAATTGCCCATCTGACATGAAGTTGCATCAGAGTTCAGTTCTTTTCAGAGTTGTCCTGATAGCCCATAGACAGTGAGCAAAACTAAATGTTCCATGTTGCTTTCCACGGAAGTCTGGGGTGTTTTCTTGGAAAAAATGTTGGTGGCAATACACAGTGTCCAATTTGTGATATCTTTACCTCTATCAGGTACTTTATGTATTAACTTGTTAGGAAGAAATAGAAAGTTATTCTCTAAAATTCTAACTGCCCAATAGGTCAAATTTATCATAATTCAAGTCTTGAGGTAAGAATATTACTAGTTTGAGCAACTGGACAAAGGCATAGCCCATGAAGATAAGAGTGTGTGTGTGCTTAAAATTTTTATTGTATAAGACTCATGTCATGAGTAAATACAGAAGCTACAAATAAGGGGCTTTCACTTATCAAAGGGACACACACACACACTCCACTATTAATTCTTCGCTTAAATGTTTTTACTTAACGATTTGAGATAAAGGAATGATGCAAATGTTAAAACATGTACACATTAGCTAATGTTTGGTTAGATTTCAAATTAATATATTTAGGAGGATAATGCTAGATTTGAGTAAAATTCTGATACTTTTATTTTCAAAAAAATTGAAATGGTAGAAGAGAAAATAAGTTTCAACTTTCTTTTAAAAATGCAGTTGCATATTAAAACAAAACAAAACAAAGAAACAAGGGGGAAGTATGCAACATTTTCTTCTAATTTTTTATATTATGAGCCTGAAGAATGCTGCAACTCCAAATGTGAACACAAGATGTGTCAGTGTCTGTACTCAGGAATGCAACTAAAATAATGCCTTGTGTTTATTAATAGCAATGCCAGCTGTGCTTAAAACAGAAAGGTAGAAGTAGTGGAGCACAAGATTTTTTTTTTTTTTTGTCAGAAGGCATATTTTAAATACTTGTGCTGTTTGAGTACTGGGGAATAAAAATTAAGTCAGGTTTACACTATATGTGGGTTAGGTGGCTTATATTGGTAAATTAGTGAACCAAGAAAATAAGCAGTAACAAAAAGGGATGTCCTGGCTATGAATTAAAAGCAATAAAACAAAATAATTTTTTTTAAAAAAACAAGTAATAAATAATAAGATAATATTCAGAAAAGTATCCCAAAAATAACTGTTAAAAAAATAGGAGTTTATAAATAAGTGAGAAAGTAATTTTTACAGCAGCGGAGCTGAGAAGGGAGTTTCACTCATTTGCGCACATCATCATTCATAGTCCTCTACTAATTTCCAGCATTGCCTCTTCTATATTTACTACTGACCTCCAGCATCCCTGCACTCCCATGCACCCCTCAGATAATCCTAATGGCTCTTCAGGCAGTGTATTCTAACTGCACCTTCATTTGCCAATCTTCTTCTCAAGATGATGAAATCACTGGAAACAATGACATTCTATGATCCAATGCCACATTCTCCATCCCTTGCATAGTGTTTGCTTTGTAGAAGGGATTCAGAAATGATACTTTGATGAGAAAGATGGATGTCTGAGAAGAACATGAACAGTGCACTTGAGCTCTGAGGAACAGCTGCACAGGGGGGGAGACAGGAAAATGAAACAGTGTTAGAGTTCTCCCTGGTTCTGGAAGTTAGGTAGCTAGGCATGGTAGATAGAAAATATGAAACAAGAGCAGCCAGGAAATACTTAGGATCAGTCTTTACAATGTCAGTTACCCAAGTTTAAGTACATGGTCCTGGAGCATCAGCTACACAGAAATCAGAAATTATGAAGCAAATGATTACATATGGACTGCAAAGAGTGAAATAGTAGAATACATTGAAACAGTTTCATACTTTGGTATGTTGTTCTTCTTCTATCCAATTAAAAGTTTCATGAAGACTATTAGTTATTTTTACTAATAATTATTGCTATAACATTCTAGTAAATAAAACTGTGTGCCAATTTATGTTCTTCAGCTTAGTGCTATGCCACATTACCACAGGGATTATTTTGACTCCCGTTAGAATGACAATGAGTCAGGGAATCACAGCCATCCATTTTGGTCTGAAGCTTCGTTCTGTTCAAAGGACTTGGACGAGTTGCGTACAGATCAGTCACTCCATGGATGCACAGCTCATTCAAATAAGCATTCCCTTCCTCAAGTCCAATCTTTCTACCTCATTCTAGGCTTTAGTTATGAAGATGAGTTTTGTTCCATCTTCAATTCCTGTTACAAGGGAATTTGGAGCTTTAGAGAAGGGAGGAGGTCAAAGGCAGAGGACAATATTTGCCTATCCTTGCCAAGACACTGTGGACTCTGCCATCATGAAAGCTTAGGAAAGGGAAATATGAGAAATTTTAGGGTAGAGGATAGGTTTGTAAAGGTGGCTCTCTAAGAACCAGCCTGCTTCGCTTTACACCAAGTCAATGATGACACCTGGGAGGTGGTGATGTACAATTGCTTAAGCAGAGGTTTTTTTTTTTTTTTTTTTCCATTTTTGCTTTGAACTGAACACATATATTTTAATTTCTTTGGTTCCCTGCTATATCTTGAGTACCTAAACTTTCCTTAATATTCAGAACTTACCAATGTTTGCTGCATGAATACAGCACGCGTGAACAAATAGAGAATCTATAAATGCTTAGATGATTTGATCCATCAATATTAGCAAGTTATCAAGAGAAAATGGTCAGATAAATTTGCAAGAGTATTTATAAGCATGTTCATGTTAGTATTAAATAACAAAAATCAAAACAAAATTTTAAATGTCAACTAAAATTTTAAATGTTCACTACTTGTTTTTGCACACCAAGTGTAATATCACCATGAAAGATATTTATTAACACAGAAATATGTTACTAATAAATTCTTAAAATTACTTGAAAATCAGTCACTTAAAATTAGAGTACAAAGTAAAATTTATTGTTTAAAGGGCTAGAAAGACATGCAAGATTGTTAAAAGTGGTTACCTTTTTTTTTATAAATTGGATTGAATTTTACATTTTTCCTTTTATACTCCATATTATTTGATTTTTTTTTCAAAATAAGCCTGAATGATAAATAGGAAAAAATAAAGACATGATATTTTGACAGAAATTAAAATGCCAAAACATTTATTTTTGGTGAAGAGGAAAGCATAAGTGTTCTTTTTGGTATTTTAGAAACAAAACTACATTTTTTTACCAATAGATAAAGGGTATCTTTCAATTAGTCTTGCAAATATCTATTCACATCATTAAAAAAACACAAGAAATAAAACTCTTATTAATAAGAAAAGAAGTACATATAAGCCATTCAGAATTTTAATTCATTCACTTAAAAGTGAAACTAATAATGCCTTAATTAGAAATTGTAAGAATGAAATCTCTTAAGCATAGTGTCAACAATGGTCAACATACTAACTTAAAAAAAAATCATAAGACCATAAAAATTACCTACTGTCTTTTCTTCAAAGCCTTTTGACACCTTTGTCAAAGATGGCTGTATCTGTATGATTTTGTCTCTGTGTCTTCTGTTCTGTTCCTTAGGGCTATGTGTAATTTTTATTCCAGTACCATACAGATTTTGTTACTATAACTTTATAGTATAACTTGAAGTCAGGTATTATGATACCTCCAGCATTACATTTTTATTTATTTATTTATTTTTTTGCTTAGAATTGCTTTGCCTATTCTAGGTCTTCTATTGCTTCAAATGAATTTTAGGACTGTTTTTCATAGTTCTGTGAAGAATGTCATTTACATTTTGATGGGGATTGGATTAAATATGAAGATTGTTTTTGGTAATATGGACATTTAAACTATATTAATTCTGTCTATCCAAGAACATGAAAAGTGTTTTTATGTTCTTCTGTGCTCTTTAATTTGTTTCTTCGGTATTCTATACTTTTTATTATGAAGGTCTTCATTTCTTTGGTTAGATTTATTCCTAGGTATTTTATTTTCCTTGAGGCTATTATGAATGGAATTGTTTTCCCAATTTATTCTTCATCAAATTCATTATAGATGCACAAGGAATTTATTAATTTTGGTAAAGACAGATTTTTTAACACATGGTATGGGGAGAACTGGATATCCATATGTAGAAGAATGCAGCTAGATTTCTAAATCTCACCCGGCATAAAAGTGAACTCAAAATGGATCAAAGACCTAGGAATTAGAAAACTTTGTTTTTGCTAGAAGAAAACATATAGTCAACACTCAAACATATAATTGCAGGCAACACAATTCTTAATAGGATTCCTAAAGCTCAGAAAATAACACCAGGAATTAATATATGGGATGGCATCAACTTAAAAAGCTTCTGAATAGCAGAGAAAATGATTAAGAACACAAAGAGATAATTTAAAAACTGCAAGAAAATCTTCACTAGCTATTCTTTTAACAGAAGATTAACAGCCAAAATACATAAAGAACTCAAAAAACCACACATAAAATCAAATGATCCAATCACTAAATGGGCAAATGAACTAAACATATATTTCTCAAAAGAAGAAATACAAATGGTCAACAAATATATGAAAAAGAATGTTCAACATCTTTAGCAATCAGGGAAATACACATCCAAACTCCACTTCTCTCACTCCAGTTAGAATGGCATACAACAAGAATACATATGATAATAATACTGGAGAGGTGGTGGGGAGGAACACTTTGTATGCTGTTGGTGGGATTGTAAATTAGTACAAACAATAAGTAAAACAGTATAGAGGCTTCTCAAAAAACCATGAACAGAACTATTATATGACTCAGCTATACCATTCCTTTGGGTGTTTATCCTAAAGAATTAAAGTCAGCTAGGGATACATGCATTCCCATATTTATAGCAGAACAATTCAAAATACAGAAATTATTGAACCAGCAGATGAATGGATAAAGAAAATGTGATATATATATAAAATATATATATATATATATATATATATATATATATATATATATATATATCACTTTATATATATATTCATAATGAAATTTTACTCAGCCTTAAGGAAAAATGAAATTATTATTATTATTTTAAGAAAACTGAGTGGAACTTGAGTGCACTATATTAAGTGAAATAAGTCAGTGACTTCATGCTCTTGCTGGCTGCGGGAGTCAGGGGTCAGGACCAGCATCTTGCAGGTTGAAGGAGGAAGATGGAGGTGGAATTGCAGGTTACCCAGGAGGAAATTAAGAAAGAGCCAGAGAGGCTAATTGACCCCGAGAAGACATGCCTGCTGCTGCTGCGAGTCTTGACCACCAATAATGGCCACTACCACCCAATGGATGAACTCTCCTGCGAAAACATATCCTCCAGCAAGCTGGAGATTTATACCTGGATGGATGCAACTTTGAAAAAAATGACTAGTTTAGTAAAAGAAGTCTACCCAGAAGCTAGAAGCAGTGAACACACTTTAATTTTGCAATTGTTTTTATGGATCTTAAAAGACCTGGCCATTGAAATAAGGAGATTGGCAGCACCATGTCTGGCAGCAGAGTACTGAGGATTCCATGACCTTGCAGTTGCAGAAGTTCCAAATATGTGGTTATTTGGGCATAGCAATTACCCCTCCAAATCACGAACCTCCTCCTTCAAGGCGTTTGCGACCATATTAAATTTTATTTACTACCTCTCAAATTTATTTTCAGCCACTAATATAAAATAAACTTACATACTCTTTCCTCCCCTGGTTTTTGCCATTAAGACTTTAAATTCTTAGCAAATTGTAATGCAACTATTTAAGAGTTAGATTTGGATGTACTATGGATATGAATATCAATAGAAAGTCTGTATGTTTCACACCATTGTAAAATATAAAGAAAGGTACTTTTAACATTCTGTGTGAAACTATTGTTAAATATATGTGTACGATCAGAAGAAAGGAAGAAAGCCAAACTCAGAAAACCAGGGGTCACATGTTTTCTCTCAAAGATGGAAACTAACTAAAAAAAAAAAAATATATATATATATATATATATATATATATATATATATATATATATATATATATATATATAGTGGGGTCTAAATACAAGGGAGACCAGTGGAGTAGTGGAAAGGAATCAGGGAGAGGGAAGAGAGGAGAAAAAGGGGAGGTAGTGAGAAACAAAATTGATCAAATCATATAGTTAGATTGTGTGCATGTATGAAAATCTGATAACAAATCCCACTATTATGTATAATTAGAATGCACCAATAAAAATTTTATAAGACTACCTACTCTGTGGTATGCACCAGGGGATATGAATTCCCTTCATGTGTGCTCACCCTTCTTGTCATAATCTTTCCTCACAAGGGCAGGGTGGAGTTTAGCACTGGGAATTTTATCAAAAAACAATTCTCATTCATTGTGACTGACCATAGCAATTGCCAAAGAAAAGCCACTTTTAGGTCAAGTACTAATTTAGCAACAAATAGTTATGAATCCTGCCGTGTGGTCATTAGTCTGTGAAGCCTTCAGGGATCCTAATATCTGACTATTGTAAAGGTTGGTGGTGTGGATAAACATGAATTTTAATTTAAAGGACATCCAATGTTAAAAGTAGAGAAGTATTTACCAGCATGATTTAGGCTTTCAAATGATTAATTAGAAGCCAGTTAGCTAGTGAAACATGAAAACAAAGCAGGAATCCTGAACTTGGCTCACAGAAACCCTGAATTGGTAGGTGTACACTTGCTGCTTTATCCATTATCAGCTCAGGACACTCATGCTGACTGCATGGAGATAAAAGGCTGAATATCTTATTACCAGCTCCCTTGAGCCCTGTGGCCAAATCTTTTTGTGATTTGAGCTTAATTACCTTGAAAGAGGTGCATCAGTTTTATGAGGTTACAAATAAAAAGAAGATTTAGATCTCCCCTTGTGTGAAACTGGTCCATAGATTGAATTCTTAACAATTGTCACTGCTCCAGCTTTGTAGAAGGCAGCATCTCATTTGTTTAAGGAAATACATCGCCCAGTAAAATTGTCCTTCCTCAGCCCTGAATTAATTCCTGAGAATATTAAAATAAAAATAATTGCACTTCTTATTGATGACATCCTGAAGAACAACTACCAATCAGGCCATGTGACTGTTTAGATATCTTAATATTTTCCAGTAAATACAAAGTCTTTAATTTTCCTATTAACTTTAGTAATTTTAACGGGTGAGATGACTGCAATTTAAGTTTTTTATCTTAAAAAAGTGTCATATTTCCACCTGAAATCTGAACAAAATGCTTGACTGTTTTTAGGAAATCTAGAGCCCTGTTGTTCTTGGTATCTATGCTCTTCTCCTTAGAGCAAATTTTTAAGAGATGGAAAAATATGTGAAATTCAGCATGTTCAGCTGTGCATTTCTGTGGAGTGGTGAGAATTCTAATGCTAAACTGTACACTGAGCAGATTACCTTTGCAGATCAGGTGGTCCCTTAACTCCTCTTTCAGGGTTACAAAGGGCAACTGCAGTTCCTACTTCTCATTACAGAAGCAGTCAAATGAATTACTTAATTATTACTGATTATTGTTATTGAATATTTCCTTAAGATGCTCCATTGTTAATTCGCCTTAAAAATTGGAATAAACCAGGGATGCAAGGTTGGTTCAACATATGGAAATCAATAAATATAATTCATCACATCAATAGACTTAAAGATAAGAATCATATGATCATCTCAATAGATGCAGAAAAAGCATTCAACAAAATACAGCACCCCTTCATGTTCAAAACACTAGAAAAACTAGAGATAACAGGAACATATTTCAACATTGTAAAAGCTATCTATACTAAGCCCCAGGCCAACATCATTCTAAATGGAGACAAATTGAAAGCATTCCCTCTAAAAACTGGAGCAAGACAGGGATGCCCTCTTTCACCACTTCTATTTAACATAGTTCTTGAAATTCTAGCCAGGGCAATTAGACAGACAAAAGAAATTAAAAGGATGTGGATAGGAAAAGAAGAACTCAAACTATCACTATTTGCCAACAATATGATTCTATACCTAGGAAAGCCAAAAAATTCCACCAGAAAACTTCTAAAAGTAATAAATGAATTCAGCAAAGTAACAGGATATAAAATCAACACCCGTAAATCAAAGGCATTTTTATATATCAGTGAAAAACTCTCTGATAGAGAATCTATCCAATTTACAATAGCCTCATAAATAAATAAATAAATAAATAAATAAATAAATAAATAAAATACATGGAACCAACTCAAAGAAAGAGGTGAAAGACTTCTATGATTCAAACTATAGAACACTAAAGAAAGTTATTAAAGAGACCTTCGAAGACAGAAAAATCTTCCTTGTTCTTGAATAGGAAGAATTAATATTTTAAAAATGACCATACTACCAAAAACACTAAGCAGATTTAATGCAATTCTAATCAAAATACCAATGACATTCCTCAGAGAAATAGAAAAAGCAGTCATGAAATTCATCTGGAAAAATAAGAGACCCATAATAGCTAAAGCAATCCTTAGCAAGAAGAGTGAAGCAGCTGGTATCATTACACCAGAACTTAATCTATACTAGAGAGCAAAAGTAACAAAAATGGCATGATATAGGAATCAAAACAGACTTGTAGACCAATGGTACAGAACAGAGGATACAGAAAAAAAAAAAAAAAACCCACATATAGTTATCTCATATTAGACAAAAGTGTAAAACATATATTGAAGAAAAGATAGTCTCTTCAACAAATGGTGCTGGAAAAACTGTAAATCCATATGCAACAAAAGGCAATTAAGCCCCTATCTCTCACCATGCACAAAGCTCAAGAATTAAGGAATTAAACCAAGGAATTAAATCAGAACCTTGCGCCTAGTAGAAGAAAAAGTAGGCCCAAATCTTCATCACATCAGATTAGGCCTTGACTTCCTTAATAAGACTCCTATAGCACAAGAAATAAAATCAAGAATCAATAAATGGGATGGATTCTAACAACAACGACAATCTATCCAATTTACAATAGCCTCATAAATAAATAAATAAAAGAAACAATCAGTGAGGTGAATAGAGAGCCTATATATTGGGAGCAAGTTTTTACCACATGCACATCAGATATAGAACTATCTCTAGGATATATAAAGAACTCAAAAATCTTAATACCAAAAAAAAAAAAATCTCAGTCAATAAATGGGCCAAGGAACTGAACAGATACTTCTCAGACAATGATATACAATCAATCACAAACATGTTAAAAAATGTTCAACATCTCTAGAAATTTGAGAAATGCAAATCAAAACTACTCCAAGATTTCATCTCACTCCAGTCAGAATGGCAGCTATTAAGAATACAAACAAGAATAAATGTTGGCAAGGATGTGGGGGAAAAGCCACACTCATTGCTGGTGGGACTGCAAATTTGTGCAACTAATATGAAAGCAGTATGGATATTCCTTGGAAAACTTGGAATGGAACCACCATTTGACACAGCTATTCCTTTCCTCAGTCTATACCCAAAGGACTTAAAACACAGCATACTACAGGGATGCAGCCACATCAATGTTTATAGCAGCAAAATTCACAATAGCTAAACTGTGGAACCAACCTAGATGCCCCTCAGTAGATGAATGGATAAAAAAAAAAAAACATGTGGCATATATACACAATGGAATATTACTCAGCAATAAAAGAGAATAAAATCATGGCATTTAGAGGTAAATTGATGGAATTGGAGAATATTATGCTAAATGAACTAAGCCAATTCCAAAAAAACAAATGATGAATGTTTTCTCTGATACAAGGATGCTGATCCATAATGGGGATGGGGGAGGAGCATGTGAGGAATGGTGGAACTTTATATAGGGCAAAGGAGAGCGAGGGAAAGGGAAGGAATATAGGGGTAAGAACTATGGTGGAATGAGATGGACATCATTACCCTAAGTCCATATAAAAAGACACAAATGGTATGACTCTACTTTGTGTATACAATCAGAGACTTGAAAAATTGTGCTCTATATGTGTATTATGAATTAAAATGCATTCTGCTGTTAAAGTTAATAAATAAATGGGGATGAATTAATAGAAATATTTGAGAGTTCACAATTTGATTTAGCAGCATAATAACATGAATATTGCTGTCTACAGAATATCCCTGTGGGTTTCCCTGTTGTCATACACAGTTGACCCAGACACCAAAATTTAGTCCTGTATTGAGGTAGCTACAAAGCAAAAACAAACTCCTTTTAGCAATAACAGTTTAGTTAAATAAATGCTGAGAAATAAGGGGATTAATAGGATTTTCTCTTTATTTCATTAACTCACCTATGTTGTGAGACAGCCAAGACAAAGATGCTCTTGTTAAGAACTGACATATGGAGCTTTTAATCTTAATTGAATTCTTTGCTCTCAGATATGTGTTTCTGATCTCATGAATCCTTGTTGTATTTTCTCCAGCTAATTTTATAGCTATCTGTGCACATCATAAAAATTAAGGCATTTCATTTTGTATGTTCTTTCTCTATAGTATTTTAGGAACTTATAATGTGTGTTAATTTATTTCTTTTGTTTTAATTTTTCTTTTATTTTAAAAATATATCCACTAAGTATGTGAAAAGTAAAAAGAAAAAAAATTAAAAACAAATAAAGAAAATAATTCTGGAAAACTATACATAATCTAGGTTCATTAAATTTTGGCTTACTTAAGTGACCTTCTGAAACCACATAATTCTTCTCCTCCTCCTCATCCTCTTTCTCATTCTTCTTACTGCAGATTGAACCCATAGAATGAGTTTGGAAGTGCTGCCTCTTTTTCTATTTCCCAAAATAAACTGTAGAGTATTAGTATTAGTTCTTCTTTAAAGGTCTTGTAGAACTCGGCTGTGTATCCATCCTATCCTGGGCTTTTCTTGATTGGCAGGCTTCTAATGGTGTCTTCTGTTTCATCACTTGATATCGGTCTGTTTATTGTGTATATCTTCCTGATTCAATCTGGGCAGATCGTATGACTTAAGAAATTTGTTGATGCCATCAATGTCTTCTAATTTATTGGAATATAAGTTTTCAAAGTAATTTCTAATTATCCTTTGTATTTCTGTAGTGTCCATTGTGATATTACCTTCTTCATCATATATGCTGGTTATTTCTCTCTCCTTCTCTTTATTAGTTTAGCTAAGGTCTGTCAATTTTATTTATTTCTCAAAGAACTAACTTTTTGTTTTGTCATTTTTTTTGTTTTGATATCATTGATTTCAGCTCTAATTTTAATTATTTCTTGCCTTCTACTGCTTTTGCTGCTGATTTGTTATTCTTTTTCTAGGGCTTTGAGATGCAGTGTAAGGTCACTTATTTGTTGACTTTTTCTTCTTTTAAGGAATGAACTCCATGCAATGAATTATCCTCTTAGTACTGCTTTCATAGTGTCCAAGAGATTATGATATGTTGTGTCTATGTTCTCATTTACCTCTAAGAATTTTTAATCTCCTTGATGTCTTCTGTAACCCATTGTTCATTCAGTAGCATATTCCAAAGTACATGTATAAAGACACGAATTGGTGTCAATATACTTTATATACAACCAGAGATATGGAAAGTTGTGCTGTATATGTATAATAGAATTGTAAGCATTCCACTGTCATTTATTTTTAAAAAAATCAATAAAATTGAACCCCCAGGGTTTCTTTACCACTGAGCCACATTCCAGCCCTTTTTCTTAGTTTTTAATTCTGAGACAAGGTCTCTCTAAGTGTCTTGTTAAGTTACTGAGGTTGGCCTTAAACTTGAGATCCTCTTGCCTCAGCCTCCCATTTTGCTGGAATTACAGATATGTGCCATTGTTCTTTGAAGATTCTTTATTTATTAATGTAAAAATAAAATACCTCTCACATTTTTTATCAAGGTATTTATTGTCAAACATATATGAGTCCATGCAATAAACTTCTTAATTTAGTAAAAGGAGGGATATTAATTTTTAATTGATATTTCTACAGTTTTTAGATCATATTATAGTAATTTCTTATTAATAAAATTAAGAATTTTGTATAAATTTTACATATACAAATTCAGAAGAAAATAAAAAAATATTACTGTTTTTGAATAGTGTTTTTTAATAATTTTATGTTCAGTAGAATAGCATAAAAGGAAAACATAAATCTGTCCTCCTTAATCAAAAATTCATAGTAGTGTCTGAACATGATAACACCTTTAGAATAAAACCTAACTGACAGAAGAGGAAGCTGTGATAACCAGTGGGGGTATGCATATACAATTTTTTTCAAAATTCCAGTTGAAGGAATTAGTGATTAAAAAAAAAAAGGCTCAACATGTCTCTAACTTAATTGCATACTTAAATTAAAGGAGGAGAGGTAGGATTTGAGCGAAGTGTCCCAACAGCCATGACTATTCCCTCAGCTTATTAAAATGTTGGAACTGAAAAGTAGAGGTTGCTAAAAGTTTATTTCTTAATTCAATCAATATTGAGTATTTCTTTAGGTGCTGAAAATACAGAGTTAAGTAAAATAAACATTGTTCTTTTCTTCAGGGTGCTAAAAGTGTATTAAGAAGATAAAAATAAATTTAAACACAGAAATAAACAATTATTTGCAACTATGATGAAGTACTAGTACTGAAAGCTAAGCATGAGTGTAATAGGGTGAGCTAACTTAAACTGGGAAGTCACAAAATACCGAAGAAATTGTTAGGCAAAGAGAGCCTTTGCTAACCGGAATATTAGTTAGCTACATTTGAGAAACCAGAGAAAGGGACAGTTTGGTCTCGGTTTATAACGTGATTGGTATCATACTGTTATAAAGATGTAAGCAAAGTTCATATTATATAAGGCGTTAGAGGGCAGTTGTATTAGTCAACTTTCTCTCACTGTGTAAAATGCTTGTATTTAACAATTTAACAGAAGAAAGATTTATTTTGTCTCACAGTTTTAGAGATTTAAAGCCATAGTCATAGTTACCATCACTTTTTTGTGGGGAGGCAGAACATCATGGCAAGGAGGGAGTGGAGGGTGGCAGAGCAATGTTGCTGAGAAGCAGAGTGTGGGCACACCAGAGAGCAAGTCCGAAAGAGGCTGAGGACAATATAGACTTCAAGGGCATATCCCCAAGGACCCACTCTCTCCAACTAGACTCCATCTCCAGAACTTTTACCATTACCCATGGTCCATTAAATTATGAATTCATAAATGGATTTATCCATTGATGAGGTCAGGGCCTTCATGATCCAATCACCTCCAAAAGCTCCACTTCTGAACACTACTATCTTGGGGACAGAGCCTTCAGCACATGAGCTTTGGGAAATAGCTCTGATCCAAACCATAGCAGCAACACATTCTTTTTAAAGTTTGGTATAATTGAATGGGGGGAGTGTGAAGGTATTACAGAAGGACAAAGGTTAGTGACTTCACTTAGCTAGTCCAACAGCCAGTCAAAAGACAACTCTCACTTGGACAATTGGCATTGTTAATAAAAAATAAAGTGATTAATTTAGACTTTCCCCCCCTAAAAATTAGTAGAGATATGACTCTTTCATATATTAAATGTGGATTTATGAAAAAGCAGGAATAAAGAGATATCTCGATCATTTGCCCTTGGACTTAGGTTTTTAGAATTGTAGTAAGTAAGCTTTACAAGATTTTATATTTGGTTAGTAGGAGAAGAAATTCAACAGTCAAGTTTGTAACTGTTGAGAGGACTGTGAGACAATAAAGTAAGGTCAATTGATCATTAAGATGTGTATGCATATAGCTATAAAAATATCTGGGAAGAAGATATTAATTTAGGCTCCATAGGCATATAGACAGTTACTTATGTTCATAGAAGTAAATAATATTGTCAAGGTATATAGTGAATGACATGTTTCAAAAATTTTTATTCATGGGCAATAAAATGGGCATTCATGGAAAATGTAGACCATATTTATTTTTGGTAAAACATTAAAGGGAAAGATTCATTAGAACTTGAAATAATAAAATTGAAGATTTTAGAATAAAATAATAATTTAAAAAAGTAATAATAATTTAAATGATAATAGTAGTAATAGTAATACTTATTTTATTGCCCTAGAGATATTATCATTTTTTTTACAATCATTTAACAATCTACAACATTTAGCTAATTGAAGAATTGCTTGAAAAACAGGACTGATCTTACTTTCTGATTTTTTCTTCACTTTTAATTCTACTAATTAGAAAATCCAATTTCAAAATAGAATAACTACATGACTTTGCTGGAACTTACATCAAACATAGGCCAAGAAAAGAATCCTTCCTAAGTCTATTCGTATCACATTTTCAGCTACTTAGGTCAACTATCACCTCACAACTAAAAACTGGCAGTGTCAATGTTTCAGCTTAGAAAATAACACTAAATGGACTCCTAAAACTCCCTAATTACTTTAAGCTCTAAGACATACACATTTAATTTAAAAATTTTGAAATGTCATTATGACTCCACCTCAGACACCTACTCCTATCTTCCCTTATTGATCTTGTCATTATCAATAACCAGTATCACTGTAATGTCAATCTATTTCACACATTTCATGGACTATATTTTGTGATTCTTTGATGACAAAATTCTGTCTTCCTAACTCACTTACTCCTCATCTCACCTTCAACCATCTTTCAACTACTCTTCATCACTTATGTAGTCAATCAACAACCCTAACTCCCGACTTGACTGATTATACTTCTGTTCTCCTTACCCATCTAAATTCCTATGGATAAGCATTATGCTCTTTCTCTTGCACACACCCTCAATACTTTCCCTTTATCTTTTGTGATTTCCCTATCAAAGCCACAATGATAGTTGTAATAAAATTCTTATTATTTCACCCATGGATCTGATTCTGCTCTTGGGCTCATTTTATACTCGTTCTCTCGTATCTCAAGTGAACCATTAATTCTATCAGACAATCACATTACACTTCCCTAAACCCATTCTCCTATATGTTATTCATACCTTCTCTTAAACTCACAATGCTTTCTTTCCCATCTTCAGTTGTGGTTGATAACTTACATCCTAATTCTCAAAATAAAATGAAACATCTTAGGAAACTTTATACCATCTCCCACCATCCTTTCTATCATCGACATCTGCACAGTGTCACCCTGGATACCCATCATTAGGGTGAGGGATGGCTCATGATCTTACATAAAGTCAGATGCCTGTATCACACACCATATTCTATCCTCTCTCATCTACTCAAAAATATTACTCTTTACCTTTTCCCTTCTAGGTCATGTCCACCAGAAGACAGACACATTGAAAATTTCCTTATTTAAAATGTAGAAATGAATGGTATGAATGAATAGATAATCCATTTGTGATCCTGTTTCACTTAATAGCTAGGGATCATCTCATTCCCCATTTCCTTCTTTCTTTTTCCTTTCCTACTATAATACCTCAGAAGAGTTGCTGGATTTGGTATCTCCAATTCAATTCCTTCCATTTTCTTATAAGTCTACTCCAGTAAGACTTTTGTTCTCATTTTAAACCAAAATAATGCTTTCTGATGTCTTCAGTAATCTTCCTTTGGAGAAATCTGATGTTTGGCAGCTAGTCCTCATCTTACCTGACCAATAGCTGATGCCTTCTCGATTCTGTTGTCCACTTGGCTTTCTTCCTGATTGGGTTCTTAATTTGTTTTTGTTTCTTATCAGGATCATTTTCTTACTCCTTCCCCTTTCTTTTTTTTTTCTTTTTTGAACATTCTGATGTTGGTGTTCTGGGGCTCAGTTCTTTGCTTTCCTCCATTATTTTTCTATTATCACTTCTTTGCTGATTTCATCAAGTCTTGCATGTATAAATGTATCAAACTCAAATCTTCAGGCTTCTCTAACAAACTTGAAACTCTTATCAAACTGCCAACTAACATCTCTATTGAGAAACCTAATAGGCATCTTAAACTCATCTCATCTAAAGCCAACCTCATAATCCTCTCCTCACTTAGGGTTGCCAGATAACATATATAACACACAGTTAAATTTGATTCCAGAAAAATAAGTACATGTGTGATTTAAATATATTCTAAAATTCAAATTTATCAGGGTATTCTCTTTTTTTTATTTGGTAAATATGGCACTCCTAAGATCTTTTCCAACTTAACTGCTACAAACTCACTTCATTCTTCTACTCCATTAGGCTGAAAATCTTGGAGGGATCCTTAACTTCTTCTGCCTTTTCCTCCCAATACCCAATCTAGCAGGAATGATGGAATGTATTCAGAGTGACTACTTTTCACCATTATTTTACTACATCTTGGCCAACAAGGGTTAATCTGACTTGTCAAATTGACAATCAATTAGCAAATTGACTTGATTATATTAAGAGATGCCTAAGACTAAGAGGCTTCTGGGCCTGTCAGTGAAGGTGGGTCTAGGAATGATTGGCATGTGGAATAGCAAACTGAAGTGGAGACCCTCCCGAAGCATGAGTAGCACTGTCCAATAGTATGGCAGCTTGGAGGAATAAAAATAGGAAGAACCAGGAAGCAGCAGCAGGTTTAAACTGATTGTCTTTGAATAGGTTCTTGATTGGTGTTGAGATCACCTGAGGATCTCTGACTCTGACTCCTTCACTCTTCCAAAGCAGACTCTGCAGATGCTTCTCCAGGGAGTTTCCAGAAACCTTTGGTCTCAGCTCTGTTGATCCCTCTAAGTCTGAGGCTTCAGCTTCTTGGACTGTGCAGTTACTGGTTCTTTCAGCTCTCCAGCCTGCAGATAACCATTATGGACTATTCAGCTTCTGATCATGTAAGCCAATCAGGTAAATTGCATTTTTATAAATGTACTTCCTATTGATTCTGTTTCTCTAGAGAATAATATATGGTTCAGGTTCCAAGTTCCCATTATTTCTCTCTGAATTATTGTGAGAGTTTCCTAACTGACCTCCTGATTTTTACACCTTCTTCCTCACTCATCCATAAAATTCTCAACACAACAGCTAGGGTGATTCTTAAAACTGGTCATGTTTCTCTTTTTGTTTAAAACTCTAAAACTCTGTTATGGTCCCTGTTTTAGTTTCTTCCCTGCCTCTTCCCACTCTGACCAAAAGACCTGACAAGAATAATTTAAGAGGAGAAAAACTTTATTTAGCACTCATAGTTGCAGAGGTCTAAATCTCTTTTATTTATTTATTTTTATTAAAAAAATTTAGTTGTAGATGGACATAATATCTTTATTTATACTTATTTATTTTTATCTGATGCTAAGGATCAAACCCAGTGCCTCACACTTGTGAGGCAAGTGCTCTACCGCTGAGCTACAACCCCAGCCCAGAACTCTCAATCCTGATAGCCAATGCCTGTTGCTCTGGGCAGCCAACTCCATTGCTCTGGGCCTGGTGAGGTAGAACATCATGAGAGAGAGAGAGAGAGAGAGAGAGAGAGAGAGAGAGAGAAAGAAAGAAAGAGAAATAGATAGATATTGGGTTCACCAGGAACAAAATACATACCCCGAAGACACCCCCCAGTGACCTATCATCTCCAGGCCATCCTACCTGCCTACAGTTACCACCCAATTAGTCCATTCAGTTGGGTTAATGCACTGATTGGCTAAGGCTCTCATAAGCCAATCCTTTCACCTGTAAACTTTCTTGTAAATGTTTTGGGGAAACCTCACAAATAAGCCATAGTAGTCTCCACGTCTTCCTAAATTCTTGTAATAGCCCACAAGTCCCACATGACATATTACCTATTGTGCTATCTTCTGATCATATCTTCTATTCTTCTCCCCCTACTTAATGTTCTCCAGCTGTGTTTTTCTTCTTGATCTTTCACAAACATAGCAGAAAAGTTTCTACCTAGTTCCTGCATTGTATCTGTTTCCTCAGCCTGGGATGTACTCCAGATTGCTACATGGCCAAATCCTTAATCTGCTTTTTATTTGCTTTTCCTCAGATGGGACCTTTTTTTAAATTTATTTTTTAGAAGTAGTTGAACACAATACCTTTATTTTATTTATTTTTATGTGGTGCTGCAGATAGAACCCAGGGCCTCGAATGTGCTAGGCAAGCGCTCTACTGCTGAGCCACAACCCCAGCCCCCAAATGTCATCTTTTTGATACGGGCTACTCTGACAATTCTATTTAAAGTTACATGTATTTGTAATCACAATCACTATTAACTTTTATGTCTTTTTCTGTTTATCCCAGCATTTATCACCTTTCAAACACTACTGGAATATATGTATTTATTGTACTCATTCTAAACCACAGAGCAGTTTAGGCACACAGGCACACATCAGGTACTCAATTAATATTTGTTGAATAAATGAAATGTTGGATTGTATGGGACTTTAATTCTTATGATCCTAACTCTGAAGTCCTTTTCTGTTAATTTGTGAAATAAGGGCTTGGAGCTTTCCTATTTAGATACGTTTTTTAAACAAACATAGTGAACACCAATCAAGTTTTACCCAAAACTGAAAATATGTAATTTCACTTAATAATTTTGACACAACCAAGAGGTTCATCCTTATAAAGATAAAAATTGACCACTCAATTCACAATGGTCATAAAAATGTAAAATTCACATTAGTGCCAAGAATAATGTAAAGTAAAAATGAAGAAAAACGCCCATATGAGGTGAAAATATTTTAACACAGTTCATCTACACTCATTAAATGTATCTCAGGTGAGATAATCTAACCAGTGTGGTACTTACAGATTATGAATAGTAGAGGATTAATGATCATAAAAATGATAATTCTGAGGAATAATCAATTCAAATTTGTGAAATATATTTGCAAAATCTGAATGTACAGTATGTACATTAAATTATGTATTACAATTTGTGTGTGTGTGTGTGTGTGTGTGCGTGTGTGTATGCCCTGCTATAGTTTTCATAGAAGTTGTCCCCAAAAGCTTATGTGTGAGATTATGCAAGAATTCTGGGAAGTAAAATGATGAGATCATGAGAGTGGGAGGCATAACCTTATCAGTGGATGAATCCAGAGATGAATTGACTGGGTGGTCCTTGTAGGCAGGTAGAGTATGACAGAAAGAAGTACATTACTGCGTGCAGGACTTTGGGTTTGTATTTTGTCCCTGGTTAGTTGCTCACTCTCTCTCTCTCTGCCACCTTGTTGTCCTGTCCTTAGCTGTTTTCCTTCTCCATCTCCTTCCATCACAATGTTCTGCCTCACCTTGGTCCCAGAGCTATGGATGCCGTATACACAGAATGAACCTCTGAAATAATGAGCCAAAATAAAACTTTTTCTCCTCTACATTTTTTTTTTCTGTGATACAGCTGGTTACCAGTTCTTCTTCCTCAAATGCTGAAGTATAACATTAGAGAAGCACACCAGGGCAAGCATATAAAGCAGGGTTTATTTTAAAAAGGGTAGTAACATAGACTTCTCCCAGGAAGTAGAAGGGGGCCATAGCTGGTATCCTTGTATCCTATGAAGAGAGGTGTGCCACCTTTTTATATGTCTTTAGACTTCCTTTGTTCTCCTGTCCTCTTCCCCTTATCTTTCTCCTTCCTGTGACTAGGCCCAGGAAACACTTGGTGGGATGTCCAAAAGGTGGGAATCAGGTGGGCTAAAGGGGGAAGGGCAGGATGGAGCAGCCTCAGACACAGTAATTAACAACTTTTATAACTCCCTGTAGGGAGGGGCAATTCCTGGGAAGGTTACCTTGGCAACAAGTTAGAATGGGCAAGTTTTCTTGATAAGGGTGGTAGAAGGGCGCTGAAGGCATTTCAATCCCTCAGTGGGCAGACTCCAACTTCCCAGACTCACTCAAATTGGCCTCCTTGATCTGACCTGAGTGGATTTACCTATCTATACCTACAGCCTGTCTAATTTCTGGCTTTACTTGTTAGATCTTTTGTTCACAGAAAGGAAAAAAAAAGCTGACTGAAATACACACAGGAGGTACATAATATGTAGTAAAGCAAACTACATGTTAGGATTATTTGGTCTGTATATGATCTATCAGAAATCACCAGTGTCCTACAGCTCACACGAGAAGCACTTTATTTAAACTAGAGCCCAGAACAGACAACTGAAAAATATTCCCCATGAAGAAGCTTGGTTTGGTCATAGGAGTAAACTGAAAAGGTATCTGAAAACTTCTTGCTTAATTTTAATACTCATATATGAAAGGATGATCAAATTACCTCAATTATGTTTGGGGACACAGAAACATGAAAAAACACATGCCCTGCTTTCTAACTGGAGCCAACAGTGAGGCTAAAAACTTTAGTGCACAGCAAAGCCCCACCTGGGTGAGGCACTTCTCATGGATGCCTGCAAAGAGCCTATTTGAAGCAGACACACCCCTTACCTCAATTTCTGGACCATGTACTAAAAGCCTTTTTCAAAAACCATAATATTGTATCTTTTAAATACACTAGAATGAAACACAGTGGAAATAAAGATAGCAAACTTAAGATTATTTGGCCTAGTTTTGGTACTGGTTAGAACCATAATATATATGTACATCAATTTTACACATGAAATTTTAGGTAAGATTTGCATTTAGCCTTTTTCAGCCTCCCCCACCCATGCACACACACCAAAAAAAAAAAAAAAAAAAAAAATCTATAAGATGTCAATTTCAGGGCAAGAACAAGAAGGAAAAAGACACACTATAAGCACAGAGTTTGTTGAATAAACTGTCCTTTAGATCACCTTTAAGACAATACCCCATCAGGCAATAAAACCTTCCAGTTCAATTTCCTTTAACAGAAGTAAGTTTTCCCCTGAATGAAATTCTCTTCATTTGCTGATTGGAGAAGACAGCTAATTTTAATAGAGATTGTCCCTCTATGACTCTCTTACATTTGCAGATTGCATGAGAAATATGAATTTCAGGAGGAAGAAAGTCATTAGCAATAGAGGTATTTAGAAGAAGTAAAAGGGTGAAATGTGCATTTAGCACAACGCAGCAATCTCTTTACTCATAGCTCCAGGGTTATCAGGATGTCATTAACAGCTTTTCACTACCTAAATGTTTTCAAACAAAATAAGCTAAATGAGTAGCAAGGTGAATGTGGTTCATTTCAAAACACTTATTTAGTGTTGCTTGAAAATTGAAGGAGAAAACATGGGCCCATTTCAATTCCTTTCCAAACATGGTAAACCCCAAATCTTTCCCCTGCATTAAATCAACCTGTGGTCTATAATTTAAATTCCATAGTATTTTGATCAAACACTGTTTTTAGAAATTCTTCAGAGTAACAAATGCCATCACACATTTCTGCTGTACTTTGTTTACACCCTGCAGGCTATGGAGGAGTACCTTATAAATTTTACTTTAGTGCAAGTAACACCCAAAGAGATGAGCTGTTTTCCAACAGAAGAAGACAGATGTGATGACAGAATATCTAAAAATGAGGTGGATTAATCTTTCTTATTTTTAAAGAGTAACTAGAACTTTCTCAATAGTGTGGCTGCTTCTACAGTCCATTTCCCGAGCACCTCTGAGATGTGGACTCTTGAAGAATCGTCTCCTTGGCCTGAAACCCATTCTTCACATGGGATCAAACCCATGCCACAGGTGCATGCTAGGCCAATGCTTTACTACTGAGACAGGTTCTCAGTCTTGAGGAGGTTTTTGAAAAGGAGCCAAAGCCTGTCTTTAATTTGTTCCTTATCTAGGGGAGAAAATTGCAATTCAAAAGTCAAGCTGTATTGTTGGTTTGAAATTAAGCAAAATAAAGGAAATACCAATAAATTCAATTACTATTTATATATTTTCCCTCTCTCAAAATATATGTTTCTTTTTTCTTTTTAGTTGCTTTTATTTTTAAAATATGTGACAGTGGAATGTAATACAATTCTTATTACACATATAGAACACAATTTTTCATATCTATGTATATAAAGTATATTCACACCAATTAATGTCTTCATGCATGTACTCTGGATATTGATGTCCATCACATTTCACCAGCTCAGTTGGTAGAGTGCTTGCCTTGCATACACAAGGCTCTGGCTTCTATCCCCAGCACCCAGCACCAAAAAAAAATTTATATATATATATATTTCCATACTGTTCCTATGCAGTTACATAGATACACTTTGTCCAAGTGGGAATATATATTCAAAATTTTTTATTGCTTGCTTTTACAACTTACAATTCATTTATTAAATGATGTATTCTAGGTCTTCAGTTTAATGACATCCAGGCATATGGTATATTTGTTGAGTCATCTTTGAAGTGGTGAACTTTTTTTTAAGGGTTGGGCATTTTAAGTTGTTGAAGTGTTGCTATTAATAAAGAAAAATGTGGAGCTTATCTGCATTTTTGTATGATATTTGATCATACCTTGGGTTAAGTACTTAGGGGTAAAATTTCTTGAGCAAAAGTTAGGCACCATTTTAAGGTCTTGAAAAATTACAAATTTTTCTATTATATTTGTTTTTATGGATACAAAAGCAATATAGGTTGTTTTAATTTTTTATTGAGATTTATGATGATTTCCCTTATTTTTATTAAGTACCAAATTTATGATTATTTTTTTTCCTGTACATTTGTTGGTTTATTATGTACAAGTTTTCTTTTTATTAAAAACAACTTTATTTTCATTTTTAATTTGTTATACAGACCCACATTCAAGGGACCACAAAAGTAGTCTCTAAGAGCTGAGAACATCTCTTTGTTGTAATCCAACAAAGAAACAGGAATCTCAGTCCCACATCCTCAAGGAGCTGAATGCATGAGTTTTAAAGAAGATGCTGTTCAAACCTCCAGGTAAAACCAAGCCATGTCAATTCTTTGATTTTAGCTTTGTAAGACCTTCATCAGAATAGTAAATCAAACCCATCTGAATTCTCACTTATTATATTAAAGATGTCTCTGTTGTTCTTAATCCTAGTTTAGTTAGAGCTTTTAATTAAAAGAAAGATAAGATATTTCATCAAATGATTAAATAATATTTTACAGAGTCTGTCTTTTATTCTATGATATATTTATGTGATTTATAATATTTAGGCATTTAGTAAATCAACCATTTTTGAACTTTATCAATTACTCCTTTCAATTCAATTTTGATTCAGTGTTTTATGTATGTTTATAAAAGTATGAATGTAATACTTTTATTTTTAGCTATAATTTTTTCAATTTACATTTCAGATATATATCAGAGTCTTAATAGGAGTTGAAAAACTTTCCACTATTTTTATATATCATGTGAATTATGTTTTTAAATCTTTGGAAAAAAATGCTTGCTTTTGAAATATTTTGGATTATTAGTGATTCTGTTAAGATTTATTATCTGTCAAAGTTATTAGCCTATTGTGGTGCCAGGATAGAAGGATGAGAAGAAGTATAAAATTCAATCAGAAGGAAACTGATGGGGACAGCTAAGTTGAAGAAGTAATGCTAAAGAAGTGCAAGTCACGAAGACCCAGTCTGGCATAGAGAACAGGAAAGGGAATTTTAGGGAATGATTGACTTTTGTATATCTATAGGAGAAAGAGGAAGTACATTGTCTGCATACCATATGCCTGTTATTTCACATCTGCTGCATACTTCATTCTCCCAGCAAATATGTGAGCTGATTAACTTCATTTCCACTCCAGATCCAAACAATCTAAGAAGCAGGGTGACCAGGACAGTCTTAGCATTGCCCTTTACCTGACCCACCTTTTGAAAGGCTTCTTGACCTCAGGTCCTGACCTTCCTTTCTTAAATCATTCCCTTTAGAAAACTAACAATTATAAATTCTTTTTCTGAAACTTGGAGATGTGAATTTTTCTACAATGAAGGGATGGCTTTCTCAAGACCTGGAAGCCATCCCTTCTCAGCTTGTGTGAAGGTAGAAGCCCAACAATTAACAAACATGAGCTCAAGTCACTAACTCAGATCTTCACCTAATATTATCCAGTACTTTCTTTGATTCATCCCAGTATCTTATCAAACTTTCTTTCAATTCAAAATGTAGGGTTTTTTTGAACTGAAAATTGAATTGACTTCAGTAATTGCACTTCAGCTGATTTGATGTTATACCACAGTATAAATGATATGAAGAGCAGGAGATCTGAATCTCAGTCTTCATCATTCAACTTTTACAATTGTCAATGCATTTATTTCAACCTTTTGAGCTGGCTAGAACCTACATAAACAATCTCAAGTGTCTCTTTGTGTTACAAACTTCAGGATCATTGCAGTGAACGCTCAACTTGGAAGTACAGACAAATTTATCCTTCTGCAAAGCCACTTACCAACATTGTGTCCTTGAACGAGACTGTTCTCACAATGGTAGAATTCAAAATAGTGATATGTACTTTGCAACCTTTCGATGAGGCTGAACAATTCCATTTTAAAACACTTTGATATAACATTGCTGTATGCAAGAAAGTAGCTTTAATTACTTGTTCAATGCAAATTCAGGGGATTTTGAAATTGTTTGCAAGTGGTTTCAGTAATATGTGAAGTCAAAGTTTCAAAAAGGCATTCATATGTAATGCAAAAATAACATTCAATATTTAAAAAAACCAAAAATCCAGTATGTTCATAGATCTATTTACCACCATAGCTCCAAACATATGAATTATCACAGGTTTTTGTTTGTTTGTTTTAAATTTCATGAAGATTACTTATCTAATTTTTTATGTATATAACTGATGTGTAAGAGACTGAATGATTAGAAAGTTACAGCAGTTATATTCTTCCACAGGCTTAGAGAAGCAATGTTACGGAAAATGAAAACTGTTGAACATATAAATTCTACACATTTATATTATTTTTAAAAATGTGTAATGTGTTAAAACTCATTCTGATCCATGTGGCAGAAAATTAGTTCAACAAGTCAAAAGTGGAAGAAATACAAGAAGTAAACTTGAAGAGATGGGTAGAACTGATTTCATTATTGACTGGATGCAGAGAGGTAAAAGTCATCAAGCCACTAGCTTTTACAGGGAATCTGTATTCACCCTATTTTTCCCCTCCCTTTCTTTCTTTGATTTTCATCAACACTTCCCCCTGTTTTGCTTTCATTCTCTTGGGTCACTATTTCCATAAATCCAAGATCACTGACATGTACATTTTATGATTTTTATGCAATACATCCTAATGAACAGAATGAGAACACTTTTATGCCAGCTTGCCTTACAAAAAAAAAAAAAAAAACAGAGGAAGAAGTCTGATTGGTCTAAGTTGAGTCGTGTGTTTATCCATAAAAAACAAATGAGAATAGAAGGATGTGGCTTTTGACTGTCCTCTCCAATATGAAGGGAATAGGAAGAAGAGTATTGAGAGTTTCTGCCTCAGTATAAAGAAAAGGAAGTATTACATGCACATAAAACTTCACTATATGCTATAGATTTCTCATAATGGATTTGCCAATTTGAAATAATCATACACCACTAAGCTAAAAATGATTCCAGAAATCTGGATTTTTTTTCATGTTCACAGTAACATTCTCAGACTACATTTACTTTACTTATGTTTAATGACCTAAGGTTTCTCTTCAGAAAAATATTTCTTTTTGAAGAGATTAGTATCATAAAAATGTTTGCATAAAAATTATTAAAAATATGCAAACAAGATATACATTCTATATTTAGAATTGTGAATTTGCTTTATTGTAATGTGATCCAAGATAGGAATTTTGAGAAGCAGACACATATATGTATGTGTTTACTTCCGGTAAGAAATGGTTAACTTTTCATTTCTGATGTAAAATTACAACTCTCATGTTCAGGGGCAATTTTGTAGTAGCTATTAATGTTCATTTTCTTTTATGCTAATTTTAAAGGTGTCTTATACTTTTTTTCAGCATATTATACTCATCAAACATGTTTGATGAGGCCTCTTAAAGGACTATGCATACCTGAGCAGATGTGAGTTTGTTATAAATCAAGGCCAATATCTATTCTTCCTTGTTTTTCAGCCTCTAACAAACATATCAAGCTCTTCATTCATATTTGGGAAAATAAATTAGTATTTCTTATACAAAGACATATCCTTGTATGGTATTTTTTCTTATCATTTAATTTATACCCTCATTAAATCATACGAACAAATGAAGAAAAACATAGTCCATGTTAGACTGTTTCTTAATACAGTGGTTATTGTGGAAACCTATGTCCCACCAACAACTTCCCAGTTATTTCTGAGTATCATGCATGCTTAAGAACAAGGCCAGGCAGCATCCTCATGTTCTCTTTTCTTGCCTGCTTGGAGTCCCTTCTGTGAAGTTCACCATTGTGAACAAGTAAATTACCTCCACAGATGAATCTGATTTGATATGGATTCTTTCCATGCATTCCTGCAGCTTGTGTCCATTACTGCAGTAGCCATTTCCCAGGGCAGATCTTCTCCAAAGCCAGCTGCCACATACATTTAGATTCCTTGAGGTCCTGAAGTAGCACTATGTTACATGGACTTTATTTTGCTGAGGGTACTCTCCCTTTCAGGCAGATGTAGAAAATGCCTCTTCACTTGACCTGGGTTGTACAGTTGCCTGGCACTAATGCTGTTATATCCCCAATTCCTTGTAGGTTTTATTTTATTTTGCCACTGATCCACATCCCCATCCATTTTTGAGACAGGGTTTCACTAAGTAGCTTAGGAGTTTGCTAAGTTGCTGAGGCCAGCTTTGAACTTGCAACTCTCCTGTTTCAGGTACACAGGTACTCTACCATGCCCAGCTTTTGCAGTATTTTGAATGAAGCTGTTATTCACGATTTGATGTGAGAACCCATATACTTCAAACTTATCTACATGATCTGTATAAACAGAATTTGAAACTCAGGAAACGTTGTGATAAGGAAAATACCACATTCAGTACTGAGATCTCCGCACTTTCCAATACATTCACCTAACTAATTCCTTAGTGATAGAATAAATCATCAAGGTCAACTTAATCTGCTATTTTACTGTCTGAATTTAGATAATTCTTGCAATGGTGAGTGTTCTCTCTTCTACCACAGTCACTCCTGTTTATCTCCCTTTCTTTCATACTGAAGCCTCTTTCTCTACCTGAATTCAAAATATTTGTATGAGATTGTGATGGGCAGAATGCGATCTATACCCAATTCATATGTTGAAGTCCTTATTCTCAGTGCCACAGAATGTTACTATATTTAAAGACAGAATCTTTAAAGTAAAAGTTAAAATGAGGTCAGTAGGGTAAGTCCCAATTCATTCTGTCAAAGGTCATTATAAAAAGAGGGAATTAGGACACAGACAGGTAAAGAAAAAGACCATGTGAAAAGAAAGGGAGAAATTGGCCATCTGCAAGCCAAGGAGAGAAATCCCTGCTGATACTGTCTTGTTTATCTAACTAGAGCTATAAGAAAATGAATATTCATTGTTTAAGCTACGCAGTTTTGGGGACTTTGTTTTGACATCATTATCAAACTAATATAGGGAACTCTTTCTTCTTTAATTAATCTTTTTAGGGACATTTTTCTAAACTCATGGCTTTAATATGGTATCTTGGATGAAAGGAAGAAAATATGATTTTTTGGTGAATTCTTTGAAGTTTTAAGTGCAGTCTGAAAATCTAGTATGACACTGTTACTTTGCTTAGATACTTTGAGTTTTTTATAAATCAAGTTTATTATAAATCAAACCTGCTCCCTTCCATGTCTGATATGCTAGTAAAATAGAATTCATCTTAATATTTGTACTAAGTAGATATAAACTAAAATGCATTTGGGTTCACGTGTACAAGTCATGAGGAAGATAATATTTGATACTGTTAAATAGGCTGAAATTTTGAAAATATAATAAAATATTAATTAAATCTTTGGCTAAATCAGATCAGTACCTTACAGGTTTATCAATCCCACCAACAATTTTTTTTTACAATCTTTAGTATTATAATATACTTTTGCTTGCATTCTGAAGTTTGACTTCTCTTTAAGAGAATGCCCAAATAAGGAACCTGATGTGTATTTATATGTGTGTGTATGCCTGAACAGTTTGTACTTGGGTTAAGTGGCCTACCCAATTAAATGACCAATGTGTGCTTATTTATAGAGCTAAAGTTGTCATAAGTACAAATAACCTAACAGTCACCTTTGGATTTAAAATAAATTTATATTTTGATTTGATGAGAGAGCATGTCTTAACTTGTTTCTTTATGGCTGCCTGAGCAGGGCAGTGTCTTCTGCATGTGGTGGGTTTATAAACTGCATACGAGGCTGTTTGGATCAATGATGTCTTTAATTAAGACACAGAAGGTCATGTGAGTGCCCAGGAGCTGCCCATGGCAGATGCTTTAGGCTAATCATTATTGAATCCAATCACTATGAATCAGTAAAGTTTCACTGGGGTTTGCAAGTGTTGAAAGGAAACAGCAGGTTTTTCTACACAGCCCATTGCAGTTGTTCTTCTTGTCCATTAACTCTTATGAGGTCATGATGCTAATGCTTTCCCACGAGGACCATGTATCTTTCTTTCCAAGCTTGATGTCCTTCTGGAGTTGGCAGAGCCTGGCTTGGACTGCAGCTATGTTGGTATATCACACACTTCCCTAGTGGAAACATTTCCATTTACTGTGACACAAGATACATGGCAATCCCAGAAGCAGGGTGTAAGTACCCAATTCAGTTTGGTCACAGCGATGAAGAGTTTTTAATATGATTAAGCACTCTTTTGCATGTAGCCCAGGACTGAGATCCCTACTTGTCTCACTATATTGCCATAATTTTCAAATTTGGATCTAACTTAATCTCTCTTGCCGTTGTATAAACATGACAAAAGATCTATTTAAAATCCAGGTTGGACTTTTATATTTTTAAGATTATGAATTTATGCATTTATTTATTTATTCCCATAAGTACATATGAATGGATCTGTAGGCATAAATTGGAACACTGAGGACATTTTTTCTTATTGGCTCATACCCCAAAATTGCACATGATGGAAAAGAAGCAGTATTTGAGACTCAATTTGTCTTAACTGGATTTTGAATTAGATGAATATCACCAGACAATTATGCAATGACTACATTGCCCTCATTTTTTCTCTGTAGGTGCAATCTAACCAAGCCTGTATTTAATAAATCATCATTGACTACCAACTTCTAAGCCAACATTTTCATTCTGTTTATTGTTTCTGCTATGGCTGTGAAGGCCAATTCAATTAAGCAAATATTTTATGACTATTAATAAGTTGCAAGTCATTATGGAGGTTATAGATGTTTAAAATATCAAGAGAAGGAACTAAAAATATTCTGTGTTCAAGAAAATTAAAAATAGTAGAGAAAATAAAACCTGAACAATGAAATAGACATAGTGTGGTCAATATGGTGTGATGAGTTGTAAGAAAATTGGTGCTCAAGTGTGAGGCATCCCCTCTGTGTGTAAGACTTCCAGATGCTTTAGAAGGCAAATCAAAGCCCCTGTAATATGCAACTCAGCCCATTGCTTTGGGCTTGGATCTAACATTCTTTTTTCTATTTCTTTTTCATTTTGAAGACTTGTATCCCTATTGTTAGTAATGGAATACATCTTTGAAGATCAGTTAAAATGTCTAAGTACTAATGGAATTTGTAAGAGAGGGGGGTCAAAGATTATTTTAATGGAAACATTAATGATCAATGATAAGAAAAAAGAGGAGGGGTGATATTAGCTCAACTGTTTGGGGAATAGAAAAAGTAAAAATACTATTTGCTACATGGAGAAGGAGATGTCATCCTTTCAACCACATAAATTGGGGCCTGAACAATTAGATATAAGAGGTATTTCCTTTTCCTACTTCTATAAGGAATTTCTATAATTAGTGGGTGATTGGAGGAATAGAAAGCTATAAAGAGTATAGTTAAACATTCATCTGGGAGCCTTGAAAGAGGAGAGAGTGTAAGGGAGAGTTTAAAGAGCTATTAGTTACTTGGGAAGCCAAATATTGAACAATGAAAAAAGGTACAAAAAATTGGCCTATGCTCTTAAGTGAAGAGTTTCAGAAGAAAGTTGGAAAGAAGTTACAAACAATTGAATTGAATTGATATTAAAATAAGTCAGAAGTTTCCAGAAATTCAACAGAAAGTGTGAAAAATTAATCAGTAACAAGTTATTTTCTCTAAATTCCTTATCTGAAAACTGATATTATTGTAACTTAAATTAAAAACTTATTATAAGGATTAGAGAGGATCTAGTACAATCTTAAGAACATAAGCATTTGTTACCTACTATTTTCTATTAGTATTGTAATAATTTTAGAGCTCAGTCTCTCTTTTCTATTTTTAGTTCCCAATTATTTCTTCTTTTACTCTTGGTCATTCTTGAGTCTTGAGTGTAAATGCTAAAATTAATGTTTTAAATAATTATCTCATTACTTGAATCCAGCATTATGATATGCTTAGATATGCTAAAATATATAAAGTATGGGAAGTCACACATTGAGAGAAAGAACCTTTTACTGAGAAGAATAAATGCAGTCTGAAGATTTTATTTAGTTATATTTTTATGGTGACTTTATATCTACTACCCTTTAGCATTTAATATCCTCACATATATGTGTATGTATGTGTGTATATATTACACACACACAATTTGAATATTTCTTATTCTCTGTTACTTCCATGGGAGGCATGAAATCTAATGCAGTAGGGAGCTCTAGACCATTAATTCCTATGCATTGGGGTGTATATGGTGTATTCTTATTACATGTGAGAATTACTGAAAAATAAATTAAAATAAAAATACATATAAATTAGCATTTCCGGTATCCATCCATTATTTGAACTTTTTAAAGATAGGGTCTCACTAAGTTGCCAAAGCTGACTTTGAACTTGCAATTCTCTTTATCATGCTTCCAGTCCCTGTGATTACAGGTATGTGCTACTGTATCTGGCTCAATTATTTCCAAGTTAGGTATAAAGGAAAAGAGTTAGGTATGATGGGAAATTGGATAAAAGGATATTCTAGTTTATTAACCTGGCTCAGTGCAGTTTTTTGAAACTTATTGTTTATAATTATAAATTTATAATTACTTATATGTATGTATAAATATTATAATTATTTAAAACTATAAGAATTATTTTATATTTGAATCAAATAATTCTTTGTTATGGACAGTCTGTTCATGAATTTAATAACATCTTTGTCCTCTACCCAGCAGATGTCAGTAGCAATGTCTTCCACCAGTCATAACCATAAAAAATATCCAGACAGTATGAAATGTCCTTTGGAGAATAAAAATTACACACAGTTCATAACTACTGTTCTAGCGCATGATAGTTTTTCTCAGTATTTCTCTAAACTTTGTCAGATATTGATGTCACATGAACCCTATGAAATAGGTGACATATTTTACAAAAAGGAAAAATAAAATCTTAGGGAAATTAATGAAATCACTCAAATAGCACAAACATTTAGTACTACAATTATGGCTGTAATTCTGACTTTTAGCTTCATGATAGTTTATCCTTTGGTCCAAGGACTTTCAAATTTTGGTGTACATCACAATTAACTGGAAGGCTTTATACAACAAAAAGCATGGGACCCACGCTTGAGTATCTAATTCAAAGGTCTGGATTAGAACACCATAATCTTCATTTCTGCCAATTTCTCAGATATTGCTGACGCTACTATCCCAGGGACAACACACTAGATTTACAGGCCTGGACTCTGCTGAAATGTAGTTGCTTGTTTCAATATGCTTCAATACAGCAGGATCTTTTCCTAGACCATGAGTAGTTGCAGAATCACAGTCTCCTCTGTCAATTCAAGACTGTGACAACAGGCGATAAGTCTGTCACAAGAATTAGTAAGAATGATTCTGTAAGTTATGACACATAGGCCCCGGAACTTCAGTTCATGATCTATTAAAATGACTTCCTTGAGATATCTTTTCATACACACACACACACACACACACACACACTCACACTCACATACACATACGCATACAGAGAGAGAGAGAGAGAGAGAGAGAGAGAACTGAATCACTACAAGTCCTGTAGCAAAGTCATAGTATAACTTTGGAAAAGTTACTTTAGATAACCCATAGAGTTTTAATTACTTTATCTATGATGTAAGACTTTTTAAAAACAATAGGCATTCAGTTGCAACAGTCTGTGTTCTATTATTGTTGAAGCATTTTGAATGCATTTGAATGAAGATGAAATGGTCAATGGAGTTTCTTACACCTTTTTTCTTAGACACCTGGATAGCCATTAATTTGTATAATATACTCTGCTAGTGAACTTCAGTTTCTTCCAGTAGGATCTCAGGCCCTTTTTCTTTTCCTTATCATCCAACTGGGAGGATTAATTTGTTCTTTCTTTGTCAGAGTATAAGCTGTTCGTCATTGTTATTTCCTCACTTTCTTCTCCAGTAGTAAATGACTTCACATACTGTTTTCAAGTACTTAACAGTGTATTTCAGAACTTAGTTTGCTTCTCATATTAATGGGGCAATCAAAGAAGTCTAAAATTTAATTATGTAGTAAAGTGATAGAGATCAGGAGATCTCTCTTCCTTTCTTCAGATGACAGATGAATGTGTAGTTTAGATGAAGGAAATAGCTTCGTTCTTTGGCAACAAAAACATCATTCTCTTTCTGGTCATTTCAGCTGGAGAGCATTTTTTGTCACCTGTGTATAACACTAGAAACAATTTTATTGTTTGTGTATATCTCCATCAGCATTTGTGACTCACTTGGCTGTAGCAATAAGAGATCAAATCATTTAGATGAGGAATGAAGTAATGACAACAAAAGCAAGAGATCCTCATGGTTTCGTGTTTGCTTTTTTCCTGTGACTCATGATCTGTAATTTTTTTCAAGTGAAGATTACATCTGAGCAAGGGGTCTCTGAATAATGAGGTGATAGGAACCACATGAAGACCATTGCTTATAATAATTTTCCCGGAGATAAATGCAAATTGTTACCTACATATCTAAATTATCCTTTATCTCTCTAGCACAGAGACTGCCGCAGTTAGCCACAATGCATCTCAATTTCAGAAAACCAATACCTAGGAAAATGGCAGATTGCACAAGTGAGAAAATAGAAAATGATGACAAAATCTTCTGTGGTGTTCTTTATAGTCATTGGAATTGCATTTAGGCAGGAGTTCATCATATCAACATTGAGATAAAAACAATATAAGAGCCTTGAGGAACCATGGACTACAAGAAAATCGAAGGTCCTGGATCAGAGCCTTGGTTTTACTTCTGCAGTTTGCTTGACCCTGAACAAGTTATTTGATTTCTGAGCCTTTTTATTTTTTTTTCACCAATGAAATGCAGATTGGATTAGCACCTGTCTCAGTTCTTTGTTTATGTGAGTAAGTTTGCATGACACATCATGTAATCTCAATAAATATACATTCTTATTGCTCAAGCAGTAACCTTTGACAATTTGTCTTACTCTGTCTCCTGCATGTAAAAGACTTATAATTTATCAATGGTAAAAATATATATTAATTTGGATTCAGAGATATATCACTCTTCCAGTGAGATTATGCCATTACTTAGATTTGATGGATTTTAACAAGTCTTTCTTCAGTGTGTGTTTACCATAAAGCTCTATGTGTTCAAGTGAGGAAAAAACCCTGAGTTTATAACAAAATTTTTGAATGTGTCTATGTTTAAGGAAATATTATCATGCTTAAAATGATAATCATAAAATGTGCTTTATCTATTTTAGAGTCAGTCATGTTGTGGAGAGTAAGATAAGGATATTTCTCTCTTACTTCATTCAAGATCAAATTATCAGTGTCTTAAAAATGGATTCTTATGTGCAAAACCACATAATTTAAAGACCAGAACCAAAGTCTTCAATATAAAAGACAGGATTTAACACATGCAGAAATTTTCTCAGGAAAAAAAGAACACTCAAGAGAAAATTTTTTAAATTGTGTGACAGACAAAATTTGGATACTACTTCAAGCTTAGCCAAAGTTCTGGTACTTTTAAACATGTATACCACTAAGTGTCTTAATGGCAAGCCCAGTTGATAACTGAAGGTATTGGTAAGAGAGCACTTTGCAAAAAGAATTGGTTCTATAATATCACACAGGAACATATATTCTCGTTTATAGAAACCAAAGTTGATTTTCTGTGAAAGGTCTCAATTTTAAGTGCTTTCACTAGTTATTGTTGTAGAATTAAAAAGTAAAATATTACTTGAAGAAGAAGTTGAGACCTTAGAAGACAGAAAGATCTTTCATGTCCTTGAATAAACAGAGTTAAACTTGTCCAAGAGGTCATACTTCCAAAAGTGTTATATGGATTTGATGCAATATCTATCAGAGTATCAATAATGTTCTTCCCAGAACTAGTGGAGAAAATAGTTCTAAAATATATTCAGAAAAATAGTTAAATCAATTCTGAGCAAGAAGAGCAATGCTAGAGGCATCACAATACTTGATCTCAAAGTATACAACAGAACTATAGTAAGAAAAACAGTATGATATTTACATCAAAACATACGTGGAGACCAATGGAATACAACAGAAGTCAAGGAGACAAACTCACATGGACCCAGCTTCTGTTACTTGACAAAAGTGACAAAAACATACACTGGAGAAATATAGCATTTTTAAGAAATGATGCTGGGAAGACTGTTCATCAACTCACAATGGATTAAAGACCAGAAGCTTTGTCACTGCCAAAAGAAAACAGGGTTAACACTCCAACATATTGGTTCAGTACCAACTTTCTTTACGAGATCCCTAAAGCTCAAGAAACAAAACCAAGAATAAGTGGGATGAAATCAAATTAATAAGCTTCTGCAGAAAAAAGGAAAGAAGAGAGTGAAGAGAGAACATAGGAGAGTGAAGACAAAACCTGGGTGAAAATCTTTTTCAGCTGCTCCTCTGATAGGAGACTAATATTGGAATATATATACTACTCAAAAAACCTTAACATCAATCTATATGTGGGCAACAGAACTAAATAGATGTTTCTCAAAAAATACAAATATCCAACAAATGTAAGAAGTGTCCAATATCCCTAGCAATCAGGGAAATGCAAATCAAAACTATGTTGAGATTTCATATCACTCCAATTAGAATGACAATTGTTCTTAGTAGAAACAATAAATGCTGACAAGGATGTGGGGGAAAAAAGATACACTCAAATGTTTTTAGTGATACTGCAAATAATTACAATCACTTTGGAAAGAAGTATTCAGATTTTTCAAAAAATTAGGAATGGAACTGCCATATGACCCTACTATCCCACTCCTTGGTGTTTATTCAAAGGAACAAAAATCAGTTTACCATACTGATACAGTCGTATCACTGATTATAGCAGTGTAGTTCACAGTATCCAAGTTATAGAACCAGTACAGGTGACTGTCAACAGATGACTGGATAAAGAAAATGTGATACACACACACACACACACACACACACACACACACACACAAGGGAGTTTTCTTTTTAGCCATGAAGAAGATTAAAATCATGGCTTGTAAATCAATGGAAATAGAGCACATCATTCTAGGTGAAATAACTCAGATTCAGAAAATCCAAGGTTGAATGTTTTCTCTCACATGCAGAAGCTAAAGCAAAATAAGAAGAAAGAGAAAAAGAGATCTCATAAAATAGAAGAGAGATCAGCAGAGTAGAGTAAGATAGTAGAGGAGAAAGGATGAATAAAGAGAGGAACTATGGAATAAAATTGACATATTTTGTTATGTACATGTATTAATACACTATCGTCAGTTCCACCTTCATGTATAACTTTAAGGCACCAAATTAAAAAAAAAACCTGCAAATAGATAGAAGGAAGAGTAGGAGAATAGAGGAAAAGAAACAGGTGGAGGGAGGGGAGACGGAAAGAGGAAGTATTAGGAACTGAAATGGAGCAAATCATATTCCATGACTGATTATGTTAAAATGAACCCCAGTATTATGCATAACTTTAATGCACTAATAAAATCGTGTGAAAAATAACAAAGTATTGTAGCATGAAATATGTATGACAAAGGAGGAGGAGAGAAATTTCCTTTATAAAAATGGTCAATTTAAAAAATTTTTAGTACCACATGGAAGCCAAACAAAATTATTTCAAGACCTGGTTGTATCATTGTGTCAAAAGATTATGGATATTAAATTTAAAAATCCCAAACATATTCCTAGAGTAAGAACTAATGTAAACATTTAGAACTGTAGAATACACAGGATCCTAACAGGTTCCTTGTATGTTCTTATCACTCAGGTCTTAGGATTAAATCCAAACTATGTAAATTTCATATATTATAGAGGTAAAATATGCAATTTCATGTCTTCTAATCTATAAGTAATCACAAAGGTATATAGCCACAAGAAACTAAGGGAACACTTCTCAATAAGTTGAAAAATGCTGAATAGGTATGAAATTTTCTGTATCATCAAAAAGTATAAATTAAAGAACAAGGTAGAAAAAGGACACAGAAATCTTTTGAGCTAGTCAACTTCATTTTAATTGGTTTTCTTTTGTAAGTTCTTTTAAATTCCCTTCCTACAAACAATGAGCAAAGCAAAAACACCACTCTCTACCTACATATTTAGAATTGGCTATTAATTTTGGATTTGATTTATAAAGTTAGATGCAAATAAATATAATTTATCACTTCCTTGAAAACGCTTATAATTTGATATCATGTCACAAATTCTCACACAACACAATAAAGTATAAACTACAAGACCCACTCTATTGGTGAAAGTGATCACAACAATAGCTCTCATTTATTGAGCACTTACTATATGCTTAGAATTTTACATGTATTCTTATTGTATACTCCAACAAAGTTTGTGGCATACATGCATTTTTACACATAGAAAAGCTGAGGCTGAAACATTTGAAATGATTGATTCAGTGCTAAAGATAATAGAGAGTAACCTTATTCAAATACAGGTATGTCTGATTCCAAATGTATGATTCTTGAATGCACAGGGAGTATGTGAACATGACTCAGGAGTCCCTAGAATGGCGTAGGTGTTAAAAGGTGTAATATATTTCCTTAACTATTGAAGGTTTTATGGTTGAAACTTGCTATTTATTTATTTATGTATGTATTTACTTACTTACTTTTACAGTGCTGTGAATGGACCCCACACCTAGTGTATGTTAGGCAAACACTCTATCATTGAGCCACTTCCCCAGGCCACTATTGACCCTTTTACAACAAAAGACAGGTTAATAAGAGAAAAGCACAACAAATTTATTTAATCAACTTTTTCTGTGACACCGGAAACTATTTTTAGGCATCAAGTTTGACAAAGAATAAACGGTCACATAAAAAGAAATATGATTGAAAAAAGAAGATATGATCTAATGGAATAAATTTATGGGGGAACCTAGCAAGGCTTGTGCAGATTCTTCTTGGCCTCTCTGTGAAACACTCCTTCCCCCTAAGTATGGGGTAAGACTCTCAGGAATGAAAGTTTTCAAGGGAAAAGAGACAAGAACTGTCCAGGTCTTATGGCTTGCTATGGGGAGAAGGAGTTCTAGGTTTTATGAACCATGTTGGGGTAGAGGAATTCTGGTTTCTGTGACATACTTCTGGGGAGAAAAAAAAGGTGGCAGACAGGAAGGGAGAGAGCCCTCATTTCTGAGACCTTTCCAATGGTCTTTAGTGAAAGGTATTCATCACACCAAGGCAGACTTTGCACCAGCATTGGGAAGGGTGAAGTGAAGGAGAGGCTACCATACTAGGCCTCCTATCTCAGGTTCCCAGAGCAGCTCATTGATTATTGATTTATATACTGGACATGGATATTATTTGAATATAGCATTCATTTGCTCAAATATTTTTAAATCCATTCTTTTAAATCAAATACATATATGTAGTCATCATTAGTCTTTTCTTTCTCCTTCAACAGATTCACATTTCTTATTTTTAGTTTTTGTTTTTCCTTAACAGACTCAATTGCTAATCATTTTTTGGGGGGAGGGGACGGTACTGGGGATTGAACTCTGGGGCACTCAAACACTGGCTACATCTTCAGCCCTTTTTTGTATTTTATTTAGAGACAGGATCTCACTGAGTTGCTTAGCACCCTTTGTTGCTGAGGTTGGCTTTGAATTCAAGATCCTCCTTTCTGAGGCTCCCGAGCCACTGGGATTATAGGCATACGCCACCGTGCCCAGGTCGCTAACCTTAAAAGCAACCTCAAAATTACCTTGCTAGGAAAAACCGTCTTTCAGTTTTTCCTGTGTCCTCTTAGAAGCAGGATATGTTTTGATCAAAGGGATTTTTCAAGTTCACTCTGGATACTTTATCCAAGGTCATTCTGTGATTTTCCTTTTAGTAGCTTGATTTGGGATCAATTCTCGTGTATTTCAATTATTTCCATTTATTCCATGGTACAATTTCTTATCTTTTAGCAGAGACACAGAGACTAAGAAAAACATGTTTTCCTAAAATTATAGGTTTATCCCAGGCAAAACAACATCAATAACAACAACAAAAAGAAAACAACCCTATTACCTAGTATCATGTCTCTTGCTAGGGAGCTAACCAAGGGTCTCCTGTGGTAGGCAAATGCAACCCCTGACCTACATCACCAGTCCTTGTCATTCTTTGATTGGAAGTGATATTTGGGGACATGATAAGGGAAATTAAACTGCTCCTGTCACTACTTTGCTCCATGGGGCTGGGGCTATTAGTCTAACATATAACTCACGTTCTATTATTTGATGATTTATTCTCGTCAATTATTTTAGGTATAGAGCTCTTAAAAGTGACCATTGTAGGACAACATTTTGGAGTTTTAAGCTCCCTGAGGTCATAAATCTTGTCTGTCTCATTTTTATATTCCTTCCCTTCATCCTCAAAATTGAAGGCTTTGAAAATTGAGACATTCACATAATATTTAGAGGAGAAAATGCAGAAGTAAGAGTGTATAATAGAAGGATCGAGGAAGAATGAATCTATTTGTGATAAAAAACATTATAAACTGGGTGGGTGTTGTGGCACATGCCTATAATCCCAGGGACTCCAGAGGGGGAGGCAGAAGGATTCCAGCTTCAAAGCCAACCTCAGCAATTTACCATGGCCCTGCACAATTAGTGAGACCCTATCTAAAAATTAAATAAATAAATAAATAAATAAATAAAATTAAAAGGGCTGAGGATGTGGCTCAGTGGTTGAGCACACCCGGGTTCAGTCCCCAGTACTAAAAGAAAACAATAATGCCACCAACAACAGTACAATAGTAATTCTTTCTATGTGCATGCTTGTGTCTGATATTTGAACAACACCAAAGACATGGTTATCTTTACTTTCACTGCAGTCTCTGTGTCTTGGGACATAGTAAGGTTTCAGTTTTTATGTGTTAAATGAATAAATTAATTTATATTAAATCTAACTTTTGTATTGTATGCAAAGTAAAAAAACAATAATTATATCTACTGCATAGACAACTCTTGCTATGCTGAGCATTTCCTGTGGTTATTGGATTGTAAATTAATTTTTACATGCATTTCTGTACATATTTATGTCTTAAGACACTGGATAACTTCAGAGTGGGGGCAGAGAGGGCACTTATAATTTGGGACTCATAAGGAATGTTTTTATGAGGACAATAATACCTTGGATGGATTTTGTACAAATTTATTGCATTCTCCTCATGGAAGAGTTTAATAGAAGAGTTGTAAAAGATGCTCAAATGTAGGGCCATCACTCATTTAGAAAAGAAGGCTGAATGGGTAAATAAATGGTCAATGATATGTTTTATGCCTATAGTAACTTAACTACAACCCTTTATAATATTTTAGCACATGTTTTTATGGATATGCATTAATATCTCAGCACATATCTCTAAGCAAGAGCTAATATGGCTGTAATATATTCTCAAACTATTTTTATTTGGAAGTAAAACAATTATTGGGTAATACTTCATTTTTAAATAAAATATGGAGACATATGACTATGATATTATTATTAGTTGATTGAGGGGTCTGCATATTTTTCAAGCTCTATAATTGATGGGTGGTCATATTCACAAATTGTTCTACTCTAAGAAACAATAAAACTTCATTTTTTTTCACAGTTAAATAGTTTAACTGTTACAAACATAATTGAAGTACATCCATTGAAGTACTTAGGGGCAACATTTGGAATCATTTTGTCTGGTTTTATTTCTCAGAAAATTTACATTTTAGACATATTTAATTCTATGAAATGTGTTTCTCTACATAATGCCCACATGGAGATCTACCATGAAATGATAGTGCAGACTGTTAATTCTTCATGTGTCACCAAACAATTAATTATAAATTAAAATTTCTTTCAATGATCCATCTTATCATGGTTTTGAAGTAAACATAGCAGCATGTAGAGAACATGTTTTGTATAACATGATATGACGTGTTTTGCTGGTACTGTAAATTTCCCTAAGACTGCCTTGAACAAATCCTTCACTGTTTGTGAAAGCAGATATATGAGAACAAATCAATTTAACTCCGTTTTCTTTATTTAGTTGCCATTTCTGATGTCCCTTCAAAATCAAAATATGATGCAAAGGAAGTTGTACTATATGAAATTTCTAATGTGCTTTATGACTGTATTATTGAACACTATATAAAATTAAGCAACTCTTACCGCCAAGGTTACTGGGAATGGAAAATCAAATACTCTGATGGAATAGTCGAAGCACAAACCTATTTTTCTGTCCTTGATTTACTCATCTCTGTTTCTCCTACCCTGTTTTCTTACACAACAAAAGAGGCCTTTCTAGTGGAATGAGCTACTAACATTATATAACTGCAATCATTATTCTAGAAAAGTAGGAGGATTTAGTATAAACAGTAGTTAATATGTTTATAACATATGCCAAAATATCTAAGGATTTCCCAATGTCTTATTTGGTGAGGAAGAGTTTCTTTAATTATCATCCAAAGAATTATTTTCCTGCCATGGTTTTATGAGTCTGCTAGCACAGTCCCCATTTAAAAGATAATAAAATAAAATAAAGATGAGATCTAGTTTTTCCCTCAAGGATATGCAACTTATAAAGCTTTGGCTTAAATTTAGATTCCCTGATACTCTCTGATGTCTGTTATTCTAAATTATGTCTGACAAAATGAAGTAGAAATGCCATGTATTTAGCAACACATTTATTCTCATGTTTCCAGGATACATACACACACAAACACACACACACACAAACAATGTTGCCTGATAAAGAATCTAAAGCAATTTAGACCTAATTCTGGAATCCATCAAAAACTTACAAGATCTGAACCAAGTCATTTAAAAGTTGTACTCTTAGATTAAGCTGCATTATGATTATTATTTAATTACCTGTTTCCTTTTTAAACTAAGCTACATGAGGGTAGGAACTTTACCTGGCTTCTCTCAACTCTAGTCTACATTTTTCACTAGGATGGACACATAGTACATGATCAGTAGTTGTTGATTATATAACTAAATTAAAAATGTGGGGAATCACTGTATGATACAGCTCCACCACTTCTTGGTATTTATCCTAAAGAATTTAAGTCATTATATTATAGTGATTCATACATACCCATGTTTATAGTAGCACAATTCCTAATAGCCAAACTGTGGAACCAGTCTAGATGTCCCTCAGTAGATTAATGGATTAAGAAAATATTGTATACAAACACAATGGAGTTTTTTCAGCCATAAAGAAAAATGAAATTATCTCATTTGCAAAAAAAAAAAAGGATGGAATTTAAGACCATTATATTAAACAAAATAAGCCAAATTCAGGTGAAGAGTCACATGCTTTCCTTGTAGGTGAAAGCTAGGGAGGAAAAGGGAAAAGAAAGGTGTGGGGCTACCTAATTAAAATTAAAGGGAGATGAGTAGAGGAAAAGGACCAGGAAGTAGGAGGAGGGAAGGAAGGGGGCAAGTGTTGGTGAGTGATTTGGTCAAATTATATTGTTGTACTGTGTGCATGTATAAATATGCAACAACAAATCCCATCATTGTGTACCAGTATAATGCACCAACAAAAAATGTTGGAAGGAAAAAATATTGCAGAGAGAAGAATAATTTCATAAAATAAATGTGTTTTGAAATATATGAATAAAATCAAGAGGAAAAAATTTGACCATTTTCAAATGGTCCCAGTTTGACTTCTTTAGTCAATTTTGGTTTTTAGCTATGTCCTAAAGATTTCTGTAAAATGAAACAAGTCAGAGAGTAAACCCAGTGAACAGTTGGGCAAAATGAAATTGGTAAATATACGGGTGACATGTTGACATAGAACAAGATAATAACAATGTTACCTTGATAATTTGAACATTTGGTTATTAATAAAGTTCTCTAAGCAATTATGCAATTCTTTGCCTGTGCATTTCTCCTAAAGTGCAAATTCTAATTTTATTCCTGGAATTAATATCCAACAGCTTAATTTCTATGATATTTCTTATCTCCATTATTACAGGTGATAAATGACAAATATGAGTCATCATCAAATGAGTGCTGGTATTGTATCTCACTAAATGTGCCGTTAAATCACTTGGCTATTAAATTTAGGGAAAATTTTAACAAATAATGAGAATTTAGAAGCCAACTCTTTGAGTGGAATTGGAATGGCCTAGAGATATAGCCTTCAGCTAATTAATGGTGCTGGACAATTTATCTCTGTATTTTTAAATTATAATTCAAATTTTAAAACTTATGTGACTCTTACTATTAAAAACTCTGATATTTTTCCAATCTTAATTGGGCATGGTGGTGCCTGCCTGTAATTCCAGTAACTCAAAAATTTGTAGCAGGAAGATCCTAAATTCAAGGCCATCCTTAGTAATGTAGCAAGACACTCTCTCAAAAAATAAATAAGTGAATGGCTCCAGGGTCCAATCCCCAGTGGAAAAAAAATAAAACAAAATTCTCCAGTCTGTATATCTTAAGATCACTTAACTTTAGGTGAACTTAAATATTTAATATTATTTAATATTCAATCACATATCTAGCTTGTAAATAAACTAGAATGGAAGCTTTCAGATTTTAAAATTATTCAGGATTTTGTTCCAGTTGTGATAACTTCAAAAATGGTAATTCCTTAAGATAATATTAGTAATAATTCATCAACATTTAATGGAATTTTCAGGAATGTATCTTAAAAGATGAGATATAGCCGAAGATACAGTCTGAGACCTAGAATAGCTGAAGAATTTGGATGGTCTTCTAGGAACCACCAGAGATGGGATATAAAGACACTTTTTTTCCAAAGATTTTTGAGAATTCTCTCATCTGTTTTAATAGAGAATTTACTGAGAATCTTAGACGTCTTCTGTCTTATAAATAAAGGCAAATCAACCATTACCTCTATCATGGTGAAAAATGTGTCATTTAAGATAAGCAACTGGGTTTTTAAGTGTTCTCTGTATGCATATGTGTGTGTGTATGCATGCGTGAATGTCTGTTGCATTTTGTCAATTTAAGAACATTTTGTGGGTTTTACAAATTCACTTGCTATTTACTGAAAAAATTCAATATTTACAATGACTCAAACATGGTATGTATTTATTTCTTGCTTGTGTAATGTCTAAGACATAAGATCTTGGCAGCAGGGTGCAGTGGTGCATGCCTGTAATCCCAGTGGCTTGGGAGGCTGAGACAAAGAGATTGGGAGTTCAAAGCCGGCCTCAGCAGAAGTAAGGCCCTAAGCAACTCAGTGAGTCCTTCTCTCTAAATAAAATACAAAAAAGGGGTGGGAATATGGTTCAGTGGTTGAGTGCCCTAAGTTTAATCCCCTATGCCTACCCCAACTCCCCCCAAAACTGACTGGTCTCCTTAAAGGGGTGATTCAAGCACCCTAACCATCTTCCATCTTGAAGTGTTGCAACTTCAGGTTGTGACTTCCATAGTCACTGTATTCATTTTTCTCAAGAGAGCAGGTGGTGGTAAGAGTTTCAAGTTCATACCAGGATGTAAGGTCTGAGGTGTGAACATGGTTTATTTGACATCTCCCTACATCCTATTTCCTTTTTTTTTTTTTTTTTAAGATGAGGAAATTTAGAATGCACACTCATAGGGAAGATGAGGTAAAGAACATGAAGAGGTGATTGCCCTCTATAAGCCAAGGACAGATATCTGGAACAAATCCCTTCCTCCCAAACCTAGAAAGAACCAACTCTGTCAACACCCTGATTTTAGACATCTCGCCTTCAGAACTGTGTTAAACATTTCTGTTAAAGTTACCCAGTTTGTGGTACTTTGTTATGATTGCTCTAATAGAATAATACACCTGAATACCTGCAAAGAGAAGTTTGCAAATGTATTTCACCTGTGTTCACAGGAATACTCGGGAACTAGTTGGATGAATACTTAGGTGTATTTCTGCCACTTCCTTCTATTTGTTAGCTGGGCTAATTTTTTAAAAAAGCTTTCAAGATTGACACAGATTAATTTTCTGCTTATACAGTATTTATTCTTAGAGACATTCATTTTGTTTATCTTTTGGTTAATAACTAATTACTATCCCTAAAAAATCAATTGCCCCTAGGGGTTTAAAAAGATAGTGTATAGGGAAGTTAGGAGAAACTAAATTTATTCCCAACTCTGATAATGTTAGTGTTCTTAGACACACTGCTTAAACATTCAGGACTTAGTTTTTGCATTTGTGATAAAACAAAAAGATTGTAATAATTTCTGAGGACTTTCATATCATTATTATTATAAAATCAAGTAATTTTGTCTCATGATTTATCAGCCTGGTGTTTAACCTCTCAAATGGATATCTTCTACAGGTTCATGGAACACAGATTTGGACTATTACATGGGTGACTCTATGAATCCTGCTTAAACTGCTCCTGTACTATTCTTCATCTTGGACTGTCAACAAGATTCGCATGCTCTTCCAAAGCTAGAAATATCAGGGTTCCATCTGGGTTTTTCCTTATTCATTACAGTTGAATTCTGATTCATTAAATGTCACTCAAATATATTGGGCTGGGGATGTGACTCAAGTGGTAAAGTGCTCGCCTGGCATGAGCAGGGCACTGGGTTCGATCCTCAGCACCACATAAAAATAAAATAAAGATGTTGTGTCCACCGAAAACTAAAAAATAAATATTAAAAAAAATCTCTCTCTCTTAAAAAAAAAATCTATTCACATCTATCCATTTCTACTGCCTTAAATTTTTTTGGCATCTTCTAGAAGTATTAATACACTGTTCTTAATTGCTTTCTCTTCTTACTCTTTTACTTATTCCTAGTCCATCTTCCATGTTTGATGGCAGATCGAATGTTGTGTATCCACCCACTATTTCCTCCTTCTGGCTACACAGGTAATTAGGCCTCAGCCAAAAGAAGCTGTTCTGATCAATGGAATGGCCAGGAGTAACATAATTAAGCCTTGTTCTTGAAAACAAGTTGAGACCTGGTGTGGTGGTCCATTCCTGTAACCCCAGAAACTCAGGAGGCTGAGGCAGGGGGAATCACAAATTCAAGACTAGCCTTAGCAACATAAATTTAACTCAAAATTTAAAAATAAATAAATAAAAATACAAAGGACTGTGGATGTAGCTCAGTGGTAAAAGCACCCTTGGGTTCCATCCCCAGTATTGGGTTAAAAAAAAAACTCAGCTATATTTTCAAGTCTTCTCCTCTTCTCTGACAGCCTTGGAAACTACATGTTCCTGATGGGAAGATACATGATGAACAGAACCAAGAGCAGCATAGTCAATTCTGTATCACATTACATGATTTCTATATAGAAATTTGCTTGTGGTTTTCTATTTTATGAATTTACCCTTACCAGGAGGATAAAACACAAATTTCTGATTTTAAGATACAAATTAACTTAAAAATCTGACCTAACTCACGTTTTTCAGTCATTTGTCTTCTATTTTCAATTCTCTAGGCCATGAATTCTGAATTTTTGACTTTTCACAGTTCTTCTTTTGACCTAAAATGCACTCGTTTCTTTCATCCTGTTAGTCCCTCAGGTGTTAGCTCAAATGTAGTTAAGTATTCTGGGAAGAGTCAGAAACTCTTTCCTTGGGGCTTACACACGTGCTTTCTTTTCCTTTCTTCAGAACAGGAAGCTATTTTCATCTTAGAATGAATTGTCTGAGGTGAGGTCTGGGTCCTCTCATCGCCAGGTGTATTCCACATTGACTGGCATGTAGCTAGCTTCTAATAAATATTAGTGGAATGAATATTGAATGAATAAGAGACCATGTCAACACAGAAAACTCTGGAGGGGATGTTAGGTGTAAATAGATTGCTGATGTCCTTTGGATATATTCTTTTAAATTATTAAAAGTTCTTAATTTCTTGCCATAGTAACTGACCAGATCATGTAGATTAATTAACTGAGTAGTTATAAAGGTGCAGTTATTTTGGTAAATTTCATCAATATAGAACACCCGGGTCTCTAAGGTTTAAGTATAGCTTTTAATTCCTGTGCAGTATTCAAAACAGACACAGGCAGGCAGGCATCCCCTGTTAGGAGCAGAGGAGATCTCAACTCAAAAATATCCTTCTGCTATCTTGCATTTGTTTCTTCAGACAATGGCCTTTCATCAGCCTTTCAATAACGCTCCTCCAATCCTCCCTAATAGTCCTGGACTGTTTGGGGGCTGACTTACCTGTTTTTTTTTAGTCGTCCTTGTAGAATACTGGAGTTCCTGCAGACAGCTGAAACTGCGCCTCAGAAGAAGAGCGGGAGTCTGAAGACTCCAGTGTCATTCAGAAGTATTTACTATCCCAGCAAAGCCCAGAAGTCATCAAAGGTTAGAACCAACGCTGACAGCGATAAAAGATTATCCTGCCTGGAGAGGTAAAGTCACCAAGGTCATAAAGAAAACGAGCGTTGAAAATATTTTTATTTGACATAACATAATAGAGCAGAAAATGTGGCAGAGAGGAAGGATGGGTTTTTTTTTATTATTATTATTTTTCAAGACTGCAGTAGGGTTGTATGAGATATTAATGTCCCTCAACTGTAAAAGATTCTTGAGTAGCTCTGGGAATTGGGAAGTCTGCAATTTACAACCTCTCTCCTCTGTTCTTATAAGCAATTTAACCAGGCTCCTGTTAGCAAGAGACACTTAAGCAACAGAAATCCTAGAGGAGATTTTTAAGCCCATAGTAAAGATAATACAATCCTCCTGCATAAAAACAAAGGATTATTAATGCTTGCTGCTGCTGAAGTCTCATTTCACAACTGATGTCACTTTCTGTATTAAATCAGCCCCACCAGCACTGGAATGAGCCAAGCTCAGGCGTCATTTATCACTAGCCATTTTGGGCGCACCAACCATAGAGCCAGCCCTCAATTTGACCCTTCCAATGGCTTGCCCCCTGTGTGAGTGGAGGTTTTTATCTGTTGACAGGCTGATCTTTTTCAGGATTCAAATTTATTTTCCTGACATGGTTCATGGCTTCTGTCTCCAGGTGCTTGTCCTCTAAAGTGAGAGCTGCCTCTGTAGTGCACCTCCCATAGCAGATCATATCTCTCTGGCAATTTGTAGCACTGGCTCCTTTTCACCTCTTAAATCTCAGTTTATGACCCATTTACTTGAATAATTCATAATCAATTGAGTTGCTGATTTTGTCTTTTGCTGATTCACCCAGGGATGTATGTCATGAAAAGATGCTATTGCATTGCATGGTGATCCATTGATTGACAGATTTTAGTTTTGATTTTCCTTTTGTGTTTATAGATTGTTTTTATAAACCATAGACAATACAACCTTCCCAGATAAAAGTCTGTATGAAAACAGGCAATATCATTCTCTTTCTTTTCTTTATCCTCTATCTCCTTTCATTTTTTTTTTTTAATGAATCACCTTGTAGGAAGTAGTGGGATAATGACTATAGAGACACAAGTTATCTGCCCACATGTAAAACGGATAGTTCATTAGAGATTTTTTCCATCATTACACTCTCTGTTCTGGCAGGACTCCATCAGAGGTGGATTACACTCATACATTATATCTGAGGTCAAGCACTGTGGCTGCATATGCCAGCTCAGATTTATTAAATGCATTCTTTCCTTTCACAAATGTTTACTAAATGTCTACCATGAGTTTGTAGGTACATACTTGTAGGTGCTAAGAATACGGGAAAACAAGAAAGAGAGTACTTCTGTTTTGCTTAACTTTGTATTTTACATTCTTTGGACTCTATCATGGTAACATGGTGTCACTGTCAATTTGCAGACTTTCAAGTCAATGAACCTGAACTTAAGATTTTCTAAATATTGGCAGTGTGATTTTACAACATGAGAAGAGGATAACATTGTACTTCTTATATGGTCTTTGGAACCAGATTAGTTTCTACTTCTGGCTTTGTAATCTCGGCCAAAAATACTCCACATTTCTAAATCTCAGGCTTTAATGGCCTGCTCCATCCCAGGCAATTGCTGGTCAAGATCAAAAATATATTTGGAGTTGAGCATGCCATGTCTAAATATGTAAAAGGAGTGTGGCAAGTTCACATATCAAAAGAAAATGTTTTTAGTTTTACCTTGATATTTTCATAATTACCTGAAAATCAAATTTAAAATTCAAAATTCTTGAACTCCTCAAATTTCTAGTTAACTTGCCTGTGGTCTGCAGATTCTAGCCAAGAGCCCATCTTCCTTCTCTTCCAGCACAGTTTCCACCCCACAAGACCTCAGTCACACATGTGTGAAGACCAGGGCCATCAATGCTCTGCCTACAAATCCACAAACAATTGTCCTCTGACTATTCCATGGCCAATGGGTGCATCCATCATTGGTATGAACCATGCTTGGGAAACAGACCTCATGTAGATGCACCTGCCTGTTCCAAAAGTGGGCTTGGGATTAAAGCAAGGAGGTCCATTATCTCAGCTACCTGAAGCATTATCCAGGCTTGGAGAATGTTGCAGGGTTCTGGGAAGTTTGGTTTTATTAGACCTGTGGATTCTTTTCTTCATAGGGTAGTGATGGGATAGGAGTAGGTAAATTGAGGGTCTTTTAACAATTAAGGCACATATGAGCCATAAACTAGGCAGCAGAAAGTCCTTACTTAGTTTTACAATGGAATTAGAGTAAATGCCTTATCAGTGAGGGCTTATTTCTACAAATCATAGAAAAATAATCATTTAATCTACTTCAAAAGTATATTAACATATGGAAGCTATCATCTTGACATTGGGAATTTAGAAAAGTCTTAAAATATGTCTTGGTGTTTTAGGAAACAGAATATGTTTAAACTGTTTTAAACATTACACAATGCATACATGTACCAAAATATCATTTGGCATCCCATTAGTGCATAATTTTTTAAAGTTTTTATGCATCAGTAAAAGTAAGTAAATAAACAAAAAGATGTTTGATTCATAGCTGAAGCCAATGTCAGAAGTGGAATTAATGTTCTCAAGAGTCCTTAAGGGGCCCTCCTCAGGTCTGAGATCATGTTGAATTCTCCAGATATCTGAAGGCAGTTCTACTTTTGATAATATATTTTGTGGATGAAGATAGATAGTTTTCCTTTGAGAACAGGGAGGGAGACATCACTGTATTTACATCAAACACCAAGATACTGTGAAATTGCTCATCTTTTGATTTTAATTTCATGCCCTTATGAGGTGCACTCATAGGGAAACGAATTTATTCCACTTATCAAAGTGAGATGAATGGATGAGATTTAACAGAAACTTGATAAATGAATGAACATATTTTTGTGACATTAACATAGTTAAAACTCACTGTTTCTCCCCATGACCTCTTACTTCTCCAGATAACTTCTGTCATATTAAAAGGCACATTTTAGTGGTTAGAACAATCTTACAAAAATGCAATCAAATATTTAAAGAATATACTGTAATTAAATAAAGAATACATTGTACAATATTTAACAATCATACACAAAATATAAAACAGTAAAACAGAATCAAAAAAGCATGAGATATGTAGAAAACAAATATATGAATTTAAACATTTGGTTAAGGATTGAATGATTTTCCCTCAAAATTAGGACAAGTTAAAATGTCTATTCTTGCAATTGTTGTTAAATACTATGCCATTAATACAGCAAGGGAAAGAGAAAAAAATAATCATATTGGAAAGGAAGAAGCAAAATTTAATCTTTGACAACATGATATTTTATGTAGAAAATCATAAGGAATGCATTCATAAACATAGACATAACCACATACATCATATCACAAATCTAGTAAACTAATAAATAATTTCTCCAGGTCACAGGATGAAAAAGTTGTATATACTATCAGCACACTTACCAAAAACAGCAAAATACCAAAACCAGAAAAATATTTTTTTGCACAATAGAGTAAAAATTAGATGCATATCAATAAATTTAACAAAAGTCTAAGACATTCACTGAAGTCTACAAAGTACCACTGAAAGATATTTAAGACATAAATGAAGAAACATTCTATGTTCATGAATTTGATTTCTCAAGATTATTAAAGTGGCAATTCTCTCCACATAGTTATATGGGTTCAGTGCCATTCCTATAAAAATTCCAGAAATTATTAGTTTGCAAAAATTAACAAGCTAATCTTAAAATTTAAATAGAAATGCCAAAGACTGAGAATAATCAAAACAATTTTAAAGAAGAATAAAGTTGGACAGCTTGTAGGTATAGCAATCTAAAATACATGGTAATTGATTGAATATAGTTATACAGATCAGTGGAAGAGTATTAAGAATGCAAAATCAACTCTTCTACTTAAGATCAATAGTTTTTTATTCTACTTTTTCTTTTTTTTTTCTTTCTTTTTTTTTTTTTTTTAATTTTGAGATAGGGCCTCACTAAATTGCCAAGTCTGGCCTTGAATTTGCAATCTTCCAGCCTCAGTCTCCCAAGTCACTAGAATTATAGTCATGTGCTACTACTACACCTAGCTAAGATAACTTATTTTTATACTAATGAGTCACATAATTCTAATGATAAAATTATATAGCTCTTTTTGCAAATTTTTCTGGGGAATTGAATATCCTTATTAAAAAAAAGTTTGTGACTGTTGCCCTCCACTGTTCACAAATATTAACATAAAATACTTTGTACAAATAAATGTTGGTGTTAAAATTACATCATCTACACAGAAAATTACAGGAAATCTAAATGACTTTGTGTTAGGTAAAAAGTTATTACCTACAACAGGAAAAGCATGAACCATAAAAATTATAAAATAAACAATTAAATTTCATCAAGATAAAAAAGAGTTTAGCACATTAATCATTAAGAAAATGAAAAGACAAGCCATAGGTTGGAGAAAATATTTACATATAATATATTTTGATGAATGATTGGTATCTTGAATATGTAACAAACCTTTACAGCTCCATAATGAGAAGACAAATGACCTAATTTAAAAATGGGCAAAGATTATATCCTAGTCCAGGCTGACACAACAAAGTGCCATTGACTGAGTGGCTAGTACACAATAGAAACTTATTTCTTACAGTATTTGTGGCTGGATGTCTGAGGTCATGACATCTAGTATGATTAGCTTCTGGTGAGGGACTTTCTCCTGTTTGCAGACAGCCAACTTTTCATTGTGTGCTCATGTGGTAGAAACACTGAGTAAGCTCTCTAGGTTCTCTTTTATAAGGGCATAAATTCCATTTATGAGGGTTCCACCTTCATCATCTAATTATCTCCCAAATTCCCCCACTTACTAAAATTTATTGAGGTTAAGATTTCGACAAATGAATTTGGGGAGATACAAAATACAGTACATACTGGATGAAATAGATAATTTATTTCACCACAGAAAAGATCTAAGTGGTGAGTGAACATATGAAGCAGTGTTCAATACCATTAATCATTAGGGGATACAAACTAAAATCATAATGAAATAGCAATTCACGCTGACTGAAATGCTTAAATAAAAAAGGGAGACAACACTAATTGTTAGTAAGGTTGTGGACTCTCAATGGAGTACTCCTATTGCTAAGTGGAAATGCACAATGATGTAGTCACTTTGAAAATAGTTTAGCAATTTCTTAAAAAAGTTAAAAAGTAAATTTACTATATGACCTGGTAACTTCAATACTAGGAGTCGACTCAAGAAAAAAATAGTCCACAAAAATTCTTGTATGTAAATGCAATGCTATTTATAATGGCCCCAAACTAGAAACAATCCAAACATCTATCAACTGGTGAATAGATAAACAAAAATAGTTTATACATGCAATGGGGTATTGATCATATACAATTGTACCTCAATAAGATGAATGAATCTCAAACACTTGATAAGTGAGGAAGTCACAAAATTATATATATATATATATATATATATATATATATATATATATATATATATTATTTTATAATCCCATTCATATGAAATGCATAGGAAACAAAAATGTATAAAGACATAGAAGATCTGATTGACTGGGCTTGGTATGGAAGTTTTAATTGACTGTGGTTGGACCCAAATTTATCTCTTCATGACATGATGAAAATCTTCCAAATGTAGATTGTGACTATGGTTGCATTTCTCTATGTATTTACTACTAATAATTGATTGACTGAAAGAAAGATAATTCTATTATTAGAAAGAATTGCAAATTATTTCAACCAATTCCCTGCTTACAAATAAAAATAGAGATAGAGATAAAACATTTTTTGAGGCTTTTTATGCTGTACTTTAGGAATTAAGTTACTAAATTCTTTAAATATATATTTCTATTTTGTTAAATTATTGATCTATATCACTGTGAGATAAATATCATGCCCAATGTCAGACCATCAGTAACTGTTGAATATATGAATGTGGATTTTTTTACTCCAAATTCTGTGTGTATGTGTGTGCATACATTAATTTTCCAACTAAGTTTCCCAGTATATAATATATGCATCAGCTATATATCTGAAATACTAATCAATTTTAATGAGTGTTCTTTATCTTCTTTGGGATCTAGCTGTGCTTTCTAAATCTTTTGACCAAGTAAAGAAACAATTTTCTTTCCTTAAGTCAAACTATGTATTTACTACTTATTAAAACTCCAGTTCAGTAAATCCCAATAGACTGAAGCAGGAAGGAGGTAATATAAAATAATGGAGTGCAGTTTCAGGTTTGAAATCATATAAGATTATTACCTTAGATTACCTGGATTATAGCATTGTCAATTTAGAAGCTCATTAATTAACTTCCTTGTATTTCAGTTTCTTCCTGATTAAAAAAATGAGAATACTAATGTATTTCTCTTTGAAATTTATAAGTAGTCATGTGAAAAATGATAACCATAGTGCCTAAGAGCACTTACCAATACTGAGTCTATTTCTTTCTTTGTTCATTGACATACAAGAAAGCTTTATGGAGAAGCTAAATCTTCACAAAATTTCAATCAAGGTATTTCTTCCAACATGAATTTTTTAACTGACTTCTCTTTAGCTGTGAGCCAAACTCTCCTTTTCTAAAGTTGAAATATTTTAAAAGTTCAGTTTTTGTTAAAAGTTCAATCATTGTCATCTATGGTCTTGATAATTTCTCTATATTCCAGATTGTTCTCTACCATCTGTATAAAAGTGATTCCTAAATGGATGATTCATAATTATTGCAAAGAAGCCAATGGATGATCCTCACCTCTCCTTTGAACAATCCAAGCATCTGATATGTTTTCAAAAGAAATTAAAGTGAATATCAACTGACATAAAATTTTAACCAGTATCTCTCACCTCAGTTCACTCATAAGTGAACACACCCTCATAGAACTAAGTGCATGGAATCCTGGTTTGCGAATCGTATTGAATTGTTTAAAATTCACTATTTTAACACTGTCTTTCAGAGTTGCCTCCTTGGACAAGCTTCTCATTTCTCTAGTTCCTGCAATTATACCTTTCTTCGTTTTCTGTATTAAAGTCTTTCTTCTTTAATACTTTTATCCCCTCAGTCAGAGTGACCACCACTGCTAACCATTGTTGAACCTTCACGTTAGGCAAAGTGATATTTATATTAGATTACTCTAATCTTCATTCTATTCCCATATATCCTTCTGGTATTATCTTTCTATTGATGGTGTAACAAGTCATGACACACAGCGACATTTATTATCTCTCCCCCCACCCCCCCACCCCGGCAGGGGTTAGGAGTCAGGGCACAGTTAGGTGGATTTTCTATTTAGTTCTCATGGAATGAATCAAGATTATTGCTAGGCTACATTCCTCATGTGGAGGTCTTAATCCTTTTCCATCTCACCGTGGTAGCAATATTTAATTTCCTTGTAGTTGTATGCCTATTTTTTTTTTTTTCCTGACTATCCATGGGAAAGGGGCTGTTTTCAGCATGCATAGGCTGTCCTCACAAGTTTCTAACACATCTCTTTGCTTTCTTGCTCAAGGCCAGTGGGACTGCCTGTCTCTCTAATTCTGCTCCTAAACGGGTTATTTGTTTAGGTCAGGCACATCTGGATGTTCCCCAGCAGTTTCAAATCTCTCACAGCAATATCTTGATTAGTAACTGATTACATAATAAGAGAATGGGAATCTTAAAGAGTCATCTTTAGAATCCTGCCTTCTACGCTCTCCATTGACAGTCTAATTTCTTCACAGCCTTCAAGGCTCATCTCAAACCCATTCTACCCTTTGTTACTTGCTTTCTCTATTTTTTTTTTTTTTTGTATTTCTAATACAAACTTCCATGAAATATATAGTCTTATTTTTTTTTTAAAAATTGTGCTAGTATACATAAATGTGGTTTTGTATATGTGGGAAAGTGTGACCTACCGAACCACCTACCCACAAATGCAAACACACACACACACACATGCACTCTCCCAATTTTTATTTTAATATTCTTATTAATATAAAACGTTTTTTTTTTCAAAATCATTTCACAAAACAAATTCCTTGGCTTTATTACTCACCGTGGCAGGAAAGATTCAATAGTGTCTAGAATACTGTTAGATTTACTGGGAGGGAACTGTGTTTACTATTTCTTGTTACGAGAGAGCAATCTCTAAACAACTACTAGTCTGAAAGCTCATTGCGATTTTTTGTAATCTTCCAACAGCAGAATATAGAACAACCATTGTAAGATTCTTATGTAGTCAAATTGTGAACTCAGTTGAGTTGGAGAGAATCAGGCAGCACTTTGGAAAAGTCTTGCTCCAAATATTGCCAGATAATTTTTTGTCTAAATCAAGATTTTTTTTTTTTTTTTTTACTTTGTAAACATACATTCCAAAGCTTTCCATCCAAAAATTATCTTCTGAAGAGGTCAAAGGATCCCATGCTCATTTTTATTTGTTCTTGAACCAAAATTTGAAGGCTAATGCTCTTCCAGACATTCATTCATGTTGGAAGGGGGTATAGTTAGAATGAGGGAAATTTTTTGGAAGATAATTTTATGACGTAAGAATGTTAAAGATATATAGAGGGTAATTTTTTTAAAAAAAATTTTTTCCATTACTTCACAAATATAATCTACTGATTAAATATCAACATCATCATCATTTGTAAGTTACAGTCAAGATTTGACTTTTGAACTATATAATTTCAAGTACACCTTCTATTTCCAAGGACATGTACTGCCATTGTGGTGTCATTTGCTAATCAGACACAGGAGTCTTTTGCTAATCAAAAGATAAGAGTCCTTTGTCACATACAGAAACCTAGAGAAAGAAACAATGAGCTTGGAAATCTCACCTGATGGTCAGAGGATATTTGAGCTGTACATTCAGAGGTAGGAGAGAACTTTCCCAGGGAAGAAAGGTGGGCTGTATGTTTTCCCTTATAGAGACACTTTTCATCCTCTTCAGACTATTTTGCCTCTGTCAGCTGATGGTGTGGGGACTGTGACAACCAGGTTCCATGGACTTGTGGCTTCCCATTGGACACAGGCAATGTGAGGAGTTGGCATATCAGAGGACAGGAGGGGCACAGATCAGTGCATATTTCTTCTAGGCAGCCCTCTCAGTCTGAATTTTGGCAGTATCTGCATTCCTCCTAGAGGACTCAGTTCCTACTAAGCAACATAAATCTTTTGAGAATTTTATTCTTATATTTTGGAGTGTCAAATCGATAGGCTTAACCTACAGTTTATGTAGCCCACATGGATAGAATAATATTGAAGTAGAAATGAATTTCCCTTTGGAGAGAAGGCAACCATATTTTCCAAGATTCTCTCATCAGATTGCATGATGACAGAAATGAGGATCGAATGTTAGATGAGACATAGACATTTTAATACGTTTAACTTTAAGCATACACACATATGAGGTTTCCAAAATTTTTAAAATGTCCCAATTTCTCCTTTTCAAGATTGAATTACTTTACTGCAGTTTTGGTTATTATGGTGTAATTTCTGGCATTACTGTGATTAAAACTCAGTATCCTAAAGTAAGCAGTGATGAATTAAATACACAGTAGAATTCTCAGTGGGTGTGAAATGATGAGCAATCTTAATTAGCGGTAAAGTGTACCCATTATTTTTGTTCTATAAATGGACTTTCACATTATGTATTACAAGATAAAGACAATGTGAATTGCAATGTGTTAGTCAAGGATTCAGCAAAATGAAACATGTTATATAGCTTTTTTAAAAAGAAAAAAAAAAATAAGCAGTCCAAAGTGTCACCATCCAACAAACTCCAGTTTACTCAAATATGAATGATTTCTATATTAGGTGATGACAATTTCTCATTTTATATTTTATCACCTGAATATTATAGTGTAGTATTCCTGTACCTAAAATTTAAATGTGAATTATTTATTTCAATATTTAATTTCAATTAAAATATTAGAAAATAGTCCATTCTAGTCCATTCATAGCACAAGTCAGGAAAATGTAAATGGTTTGGCTCAGCCAGTGAAGGTTGCATATTAGGTAACTGTTGAAAAATGTCATCAAATTTTCAAGTTCCTGAACATCTTAAAAGCAGGAACAGATCAGTATCAATTATTTGCTGTGCTTTAAATGATTGCTTCAGCCTTGTGTTGTACTTTATTTTACTAACAAATTGCTTGCCATGACATAGCAACTAGACAGCTGACTCAATAGCATATCTGTGTATACAGTTCCAAGGCAAATGACCTTACAGAGTTCTGTCCTTTCAGTTGAGCATCCTGGACAAAGAGCATATTCACTAGATTCATCCATGTTTGGAATATAGAACACAGAACACTTTAAAAGTGTTATTCAAACAAACTGGATCACCTAGAAGACATTGACCCATTTAGTTGACACATATGACTGAATAAAACTGAATCATGAAGAAATAGAAAACCTGAACATACCAATAGCAAGTAATGAGAATGAATCAATAATAAAAGGCTACCATCTAAAAAAATCAATTAGTTTATCTATTTATATCTCCAGGACCTGATGGCTTCATATGTAGATTCTACTAAAATAATTAAAGAACTAGTACCAATTCTTCTTGAACTCTTCTGAAAAATTTTAGAGAGAATACTTTCAAGCTCATTCTTTTCCAGCCTATAGTATGTTGATACCAAAGCCAAGTGAGATTAATATCAAAAAAGGTAACTACAGTCTCAAATCCCTTAAACTCGTAAACACACACACACACACATACAAACAAACACCATTTTAACAAAATACTAGTAACAAAATTAACTGAATTCAATTCATCAACACAGTAAAAATATCATTAACCATGATCAATTAAATTAATTTAAGGAATGCAAGGAGGTTTTGATGTGTGTAAACCAACAAACATAATAATTCACATTAAAAGAATGAAAGACAAATTATACCATGTCAATAGATGGAGAAAAAGCTTTGACAGAAATTAATGTCCTAAAAGCTCTTAACAAATTATGTGTAGAATGAATATATCTCAGCACAGTATAGACCATGTATGACAAACCCACAGGTAACATCATATTGAATGGGGGAACTAGAAAGTTCTTCCTGTAAGTCCTGAAAGAAGTGAAAGATGCTCACCTTTGCTACATCTATTCAATATAATACTGGGAATTCTACCTATTAGGTAAGTGAAAGAAATAAAAACATCCAAATTATAATGGAATTTACATGGCCTTTTTAACATGGAATTTACATGTTCCAGAGAACATGATATTAAAGCAAAAGAATGGAGAGACATCACAGTACATGACTTCAGGACATACTACAAAGATATATTAGCAAATGTAGAACAGTCTCACAAGCTAAACACCTGATAAGGATATATACTGAAAATGTATGTCATTTAAAAATAATAAAATGATTAAAAATAAATAAAGTGTAGAAACATTGCTTCAAATATATTACATTTATTAACCCATATAATATTTGCACAGCTCCAAAATTGTTTGACAAAAAGAAAACTGAAGCCTAATTAAGAATTTAAGTCTTCGGATATCAAATAGGTAGTAAAAGGCTGATAGTATTGTTTTGATTGCAAAAACTTATGCTTTTTTTTTTTTTTTAAATCAAAAAGAGGTCTTGTGTGTGGGGCTGGGGGAGGCTACTGGTGATTGACTCTGGGGTGCTCCAACACTGAGCTACATCCCCAGTCGTTAAGGGTCTTAGTTACATAGGCTGGCCTGGAACTTGTCATTCTCTTGCCTTAGACTTCGAAGTTGCAGGATTTCAGGTGCATATCACCACGCCTAGCAAGAGATATTAAAAAAGCATGATGAGTACTTCCTCATTTCCTCAGATATAAAATTTCAAGTATGCAAGAGGGGTGCTGTACAATACTGAGCCTAGAGTTAACAATATCATAATATACAATTAAAAATCCATTAAGGGGGTCAATCTCATGTTAAATGTTCTAATAAATAAATGGAACACACACACTTTAATAAATCTGATTATGGAAAACAAAGGCTTAGTTTCCTTTTTTATACACTTGGTAAACCAAGAAGAGAGAATGGTCTTTTGTATTCCAATGAGTCTGTTTCCTTTGATACCAGAGTAAACTCCTGGGTGTCTGAAATACTCTGTGACACTGTCTCTGGAGGCATTTGTGATCACACATTCTGGGGAAAGCAATTCTTTGTGTCAGGACATCACATTCTGCACACTTTAACTGATTTACAAACCATGGAAAGTCAAATTTCTAATAACTTTAATTGTGCCTCCCACTAGAAGAAATGGTTTTTTATTAGAGTGTGGAGGTATTTTTGAAGATTAAAAAAATATGTATACACTTGAGGAAAAAAGTCTGGTTATGCAATCATGAAAGAAAATTAGAGAAATTGTTTTTCATGTAATCTTTAGAGCTTATGGCCTCCTTGAGATAATAGTTAACCTGTCCTTTTGGACCAAAATTGATACCTTTATGCCCCTGCTATCTATCTGAAGTCTTTCTAGAATTGGAGGTTTTGGATAGCATATTGCAAGTTGATGCCAAAAATATTAGTCAATATTTACAAATTCACACTGCAAGTTGCAGTTCTCAACATGGGGTTAGAAAAGACTTGAATGCCACAGTCTTGATAGAACCGTGTAGATGGACACTCAGTTGTAACCAGATGCTAATTATCTTCATGTGGTTTGCATTAATACTGTCAGCTTTTCCCTCACATTCTGGAAACAAGACCTCAGGAAGTAAATGTTTCTAATTTTCTACCAAATTTAGCATCCCAAATATTTACTCTGGGCAGTTTTGTTCAAGCAAAAACAGGGGTAAATAAGGAATTATTTCTTGATAAAAAATTTTACTTATAATAACTTGCATAGTTAATTTAATTTTTAAATCTTAAATATACTAAGAGAATCAGAGGAAAAATTTATGAATAGTTTATAGATAACATTTTTTTTTTTTTTTTTGGTACTGGGCACCCAGGGCTTTACACATGCCAGGCAAGTGCTTTCCCACTAAGCTACATCCCTAGTTGTAAATAATAATTTTAATAGCAATAATTTAAGACAATACAATAAAAAGAGCAGGATATGGATTTGAAATGAGACAAACTTATGCTTAGTTTTACTGTGTGAATTAGTGAATATTGACTAATATTTTTGGCATCAACTTGTTTGTCAAGAAAATGGAATTAATAATGTCTATGTTACTTCATTATTCTAAAAATAAATAAATATGTATTTATATTTACTTAGAATACTAGATAGCATTGACTTTGCTAGTATACATAGCACAGTATAGCTTATAAGTATTATTCTCATGTATATTTATATTTTTCACACTTAATTTCTCTTTTTTTACATATAAAGAATCTGAGACTGTCAGGTTAGATGTCTTTCTCAAGTTTGGGGATGTAGCAACTTTCTAAATGATGGCCTTACATATTTACTCCCAAAACACTATAAGTTTTATGTGTTACACAATCTAAATCTTCAAAATAACTAAGAAAACTGAAGTGTAGATAGGCTATATTATGTGCCACAACTTACACAGCTAAAGCTTACTGGGGCAGGACTCCGACTCAGCCAGATCACATGCTCTTGATGTCATACCACACTGAACCCTCTTGCCAGCAAGGACAATACTACATCCTCAATCTAATCCTCTTTCACTGTGTATTTTTTTTAGTTTTTTTTTTAATAAATGATAGCAGAATGCATTACAATTCGCATTACATATATAGAGCACAATTTTTTATATCTCTGGTTGTACATAACGTATGTTCACTGTGTATTTTATCCTCTGACTATATGAATCCACATATTGTTTCCCAAACTTGCCATTACTTTCCATTATATATTACTCACATCCTGAAGTTTCCTCTCCACTCTTCTTAACTAATTATGCTCCCAGTTTTTTCACGATCTTATGTACATTTTTTTCTTCTTGAATTTTTTCAATAAACCCAAGGCAAAATCATTCAGATCACCTTTTCTGTGATTTCACTTAGTTCATTGCCCCTATCTTTCTTATAATGTTTATATTACCATATTGTAAATAATAATAAAACACCTAATCGTTTTTTAGGACAGGAAGTATGACCTGAATATTTTCAAGGTTTTCTCATTTTAGCCTTTCAACAACCTTATTTGTTAGTTATTATTGTTTTTCCAGTTGTACACATTCAAAATCTTGGGAACAGCAAAACAGGAAAAGCTTAATTGTTCACACTCATTGTTGTGGTGTAAAGTAATCAACAAAATCAGTAAGAGTGTAAGTTATAGGTTATAGATTAGTAACAAATATAGATTATAGATATGAAAGGTGAGATAAGATAATTATAAAGCAAGAACTGCATAGACAGGCCTAAGACTCCATTTTGCTGCTTCTATTAAAAAAATTATTACAAGAGCTGTTTCTGAGAAACAAAAATGAAAGATATTTTCTTATAAAGATTATTTTTCTGTACTTTGTTCCCCACAAATTGTACCCTACTCAGGATGTAGCAGTGGTCATGATGAGCTACATCCTGGGTTTGAGTGCACTTGTGGTTCTACATGACTTTGAAATAGATTCTCTCTCATGCTGACTGCTGCTCAAACTCAGTATACTGTTGTCTAACACCTGCTTGAACCTGGAAATGTGGTTAACTGAATTGCAAAGCTGATTGCCTTTTTTTCTAACTTCTGCATTTGCTTGCTTGCTAATTGGAAAATTCTGGTCCTGCTTAGGGTTCGCTGGTCCCCCTTACTATTATTTTAACTTCTGTGATTGGCTTACATGCATGGTGCTAAGGGAAGCCCCTGAGTTGTGGTTTTCGTCTTTAAGTACCCAGGATACAGGCCAGGAAATTGCTGTTCTCCCACAGAGCTTCAGTCTCTAAGGGTGGGTGACAGTCCCTGGCCAGGTAAATAAAGCTCTCCTTGATTTGAATGAGTGTTTTCTGAAGTGGTTGCCCATAAGACCTTCTCAACTTGTGCTTCCTCTTTTCAAGTTATACCTTTCCATCCATGTACTTTTAACTTCCTCATGTTTTATCGTTAAAGCTTTTCTCTGGTAGACAAGGTATGTTGGGTTTTGCATTATGATTCAACCTGGCTATCTCTTTTAATTAAAATTCTCAGTAAATGGAACAGATGTAACAACTGATGGTTGTGGTTAAGGAAACCAATTGCCATGTTAGTGCAGAACCTAGGGAAGCAGGATATCTGCACAGAGGAGAGGGCCTGTGACTTCACTCTTGAAAGGTTTATGAAGCAGGCTGCATGTGCATTGCCATAATAGCATCCCTGACAAAAAGACACAAATGCCAGGCGATATCAAAGATGTGCTGCAGAAAACAGTTTGCCCAAATCAGTTAATGTTTTTATACACTCTTCTTTACAAGCACTTCATGCCGTATGTAAAGGCTAAGTTTAATTGCTATGTCTATACCCAATCAATCCTGTGTTTGTATTCACACAAACTAATCCCAGGTGTGGTATCATATGCCTTCTGGTAATGCCATAATTAACTGGGTCAGTTTTGAATATGTTTGTTCAATTAGATTCACCTGTCTCCCCACTAAAAATTTGAGCTAGAAGAAAGACATGGATGTTAGTATTGAAAATTTGTGACAAGTCAAAAAACGGAGACTCGATGAGGGGTTTAATAAACAAACATTGTGGGTCCATTTAGTTGCTCTGTCTTTCCTTACAGAGGATGATATATTCCTTTCAATATCACCTCCATTTAGTAGCATAGCACTTACTGTTTATTCTGGGCATATAGATCTATGAGATTATTGTCGAGATGTTTTCCAGATTCCAAGAGTGACTTTTTGGCTACCCTGGGAAGATAGTGAAAATGATAGCCTGTACAATTATGGCAAAGTCAGTGTGAGTGACTGAAAAAATAAAAAGAAATTGATTCAGTCCTTTCCATTTTTCTCTGCATTCTTTTAGTGCCATTTTCTGAATACATAATAATACCACACCAATATAAGAAAATTGCGGGGTGATGTGAACTGGGATGGAAATGGATACTAACACCATGTGAGATGGTTTAGGTTTTTATGTGTTCTGTAACATAGTATATACAGTTAGGGGATTCCTCCCATAAACATTGTCAATGAAGGCTTAGAATATTCAGTAATTGCAGTGCTCTTTGAGCTGGGGATTGGCCATGTTTTCATATCATAAGGAAATAGTACTAATCCACAACAAAGCATCAGAAATAGAACAAACTACAAATTAAAGTGCTGGAGAAATGATAGGCTATTTTTTTTTACATTAAAAAAAGTGAAATGTTAAAGTGTTGAATTGTGGCAGAGACTTGAATGGACCATAACGAATTTCAGTGGCTGAAAGCTGATTCAAAATAAATGGAGGTAATTAACAGATTGGAGATCTGCAAGCAACAGGTAATTGGATTATCAATGGATAATTTGTTTCCATGGAAGTTTTTACTATCTGCACATCTGCAATATTTCATTCTTGTCATTTTGTTCTCTAAAAGAATGTCCTCAAAACTCAGTTAATCCCCCATATGATCTCTGTAATTAAGTTATTTTGGAGAAATGTGTACTGCATTTTTATCCTCAAACAGCATCCAAAGCCCTCATTTTAATTACAAATGACATTTTATTTCCGCTGCTTTTGTGTGGGCTCTTTGAGAAGAATATCTTTTATTCTCTAGGGAGCATAACCCAAGTTTAATAAAATTGATTTTTTCAAATATTGGCCACTAAACCAGGTGTTTTTATTAGTCAATGACAATCAAACATTTCTCCTTTGATGTATATGTTTGTCAGATTTTAAACTTTGAATAACTTAAAGTTAAAACTATGCAATAAAGGCCTACATGTAATCTGTTTTGCTCCTTTTGTAATTAGTCCAGGGCTTTGGCAGAGTTGCATTTCTCCCCATCTAAAGAACACTGACAGCCATTTCCCTGTGTTGGGGAAGACAAGTTGCCAGTTTTTGACACTGGTGTAAAAATTTCACTATGTAGTAAACCATGAAAAATATTCAAATGCAGGAAAACACAAAATAAAACCAAGACAATTAACAGAATAGTCCCAAGGTCATGGGAGTGGATTTTTTGAGGGGGTCCTTAAGAGTAAAAGAAAAAAGCACATTTACTTTTCTAAACCTTGGTTTCCAGCCCCAGGTATTCTGTAAAGATACATGTTATAAGGCCAGACTCTGGCTTCTTATCCTACTTCACCTCTTAATTGCTGTATCATGTTGGATAAACTACTAAACAACTTGATTCAGTATCTTTTTTTTTTAATAAAATGGAGGATAACATTAGATTCATAAATGCTAGATTTGCAGAAATGATAAAAAGAGTAAGATGTGCTTGGAGTAGTGTCTCCTGTTACATGGTAAGCACAATGTGAGTACTAGTTGTTATCACAGTCAGCAGAACGAGTGTACAATGTGTAAACTCATGATCAAATCAAATTGGGAAATCCACCCAGAATGGAATCAGATGTTAGTGTGATATTATTAAGAGTTTTGTTCCTGCATAACTGGTAAAATATAAAAAGAAGGAAACATTTTTATCAAGTTCTGGAATGTTCAAGAATGAGCCTAAAGATTATTTAAATATGAGAGTAAAGAAAAGTGAAATTTTGTCTTGTGAAATAGCCACCTAGATGTGGGTCTCAGATCTTAGTATGGAGGATGATTAATTAGAAAATATTTAATGTAAATGCAGCTATGATAAGATCTTATCTCAGCAGTGGACCTAATATGCCTCTTGTTAATATACTGAAAAATATAGCAGTTCATTTATTCAATCACATGTCATTTAGAAATGATTTCCAAATGAGTTTGGGATGACATTATTTTTGCCTTAGAACATGAGAATCTTTTAAATATGGAGAAATTTACAAAATATTATAAGTGGATGAGACTCAGAAGTAGAATTTGTTGAAATTAATTTGTGTATATATTTCATGTATTTATAGCACTGGAGAGAATTTAGTCCTTGAACATAAAAATTAGCTTGTTCTAATTTAAAATATGTAGTATATTAATACATTTAGAATTGTGATAAAATGAATATATGCATTTGAATCATATTTAAAAATCATTAACCTTATCAAACAATTTGAATCATTTATTTTGACCAGTCTCTTCCTATTATTTTTTTAGCTTATGAAAATTTTCTGAAAATTTAAATTAATTGAAGATCCTTTGGGATTTAGGGTATTATATCTGATAATTATGAATTGGAATTATAAAAAGGTTTGATTTTTTTTCTTTTCTATTTTCCCTGTAGTACTGGCAATTGTGCCTAGGGCCTAATGAATATTATGCAAACACTCCACTGAGCTACATCCTTGGCTTCATTCTTTGGAATTTTTTTTTTTTTTAGGAAAAGATAACATGTATCTGAGGCACCTTCTAAAGGCAAAAAGAGGAGTTTTTAATGTAATTTTTAATTGATAAAATAATTGTAAATATAGAGGGGGGAAATGTGATATTTCAATACATACATATAAGGTATAATGTTTAAATCAGGGTAATTAGCATACTTCAAACATTTTTTGTTTGTCAAGATGAAGAGTGATACCTGCAACTTTCTTGCCTTTGGCAGAGACCCAAAAGACCATGAGTCTACATGTGGATAAAGCTATGTTGTATATTTGAGGCAAAAAACAATTGTTACACAAGAATGAAGAAATTTGGATCCTGTTAAATATTTTCCTATTTTTCCTGGGATTTTCAAGACATAAGACATTACTTTAGAAGCTTAGGTTTTTACATTTTATGTGTTTCTGTCATTATTGTCTTTTGGTTGTCTAGAGTTTTGTAAAAAGAGGCTTTGAAATCAGATTTTTAAGGATTTCTGGCCACAATTATTGACAGGCAAGAACCAAGGATGGGATATGTATATCTAGAAGAATAATTTGAAGAGGGGTCAGTGATTTCAAGAGAAGGAAAGGGGAAGAAGGAGAAGGGACAGGGAGTTAATTTTGAGCATATAGAAAGTGCTTTGCTTTTGTCTTTTGTGATTCCTCAGTAACACTGCAATTTTATCATAATTATTCCTGGATTACGGATTAAAAATAAAAAAGAAATAGCTAAGAATAAGATATTGAAACTAGGCTCCCACAGTTAATAGCATCTGGGTGCCTTGTCCAAATCAGAGGGCAGCATCCTTGTTCTTTGTAAAAACAGCAAAGGGAAATGAAATCTGGTCACAGAGTAAGTTGCATTTTTCACCAAAGGATTGTCATTTCCAACTTCTTTGATCATCTATTTTAACTTTTTAAAAATAATTTCTTTATGCCAATTTTTAATTAATTCATCATAGTAAAGCTTTTCGTTTGGCCCTGAAATTTACGTTATGTTCCATGCCTATTAGATTGAATATCTCATTCACTTACTGAAGTCTTTTTTTATTCCTAATTAATTTTGTGTGTGTATGTTGTTTTCCATTTCATTTTTGCCATGTGATGTTAAACAGTTCAAGAACCTTCCTAAATCATTTTCAGAAACATATGCAATCACTGCCCATGGCTAAATTTATTTGCTTTCACTGAAAGAACAATGTTAATGTCAAGTGTGTGTGTGTTTCCCCCCTTAGGATCTGTTTTAATGACCCTATCTTTAGGTAATCCATGACTTTTGACTGCAAACCAAAGTGAATTGCTTTGCCTTACACCATTGTAAGAATCCATTCAGCCAGAAGAGGCCAATAAGAGAATCCAAATTAATGATGTTTGCATTGATTTGAGAGTGAGTCTAAATTGCTATAATGGAAATGCCTACACTTTCTCAAATACTCTTGTACTGGCATTTGAAAAGCAGTGTAACTGTTTTCTCAATTTATTGCCAGTTGTTTCAGGAAGGAAGGAAGATAACAGCTCCCTTTTTTATTACTTGCATAATACCAGATACTTTGGTAAATATAAGGCACAGATTTTTCTCAATAGACTATGTTCTTTCATTAGTTTTTGCTACTTCTTTGCTCATCTGTGTTTCCTTATGAAAAAGTTTTAGCCTAATGCTACGAAGACATATCTGAATGTGAAATACAGGGGTCTGATGGTGATTCTCTTAACAAATCCATTTTATAGTCACCATTATTTATTTTGTGATATTTCTGAGTATCAGTGGATACACAAGCAGGTGGTGGATGCTTTCACTGACAAAAAGAATTTGGGGTAGCAGTTGAACTTTCAGGTTGTTTTGTAATTAGGAATTCGTCAATGAAGTCTCCGCTTCTTGAAGGTGGGTTCAGCAAGAGATCTGAGTATGTGTTTAGGCCTTGGAGCAAAAACAGAACTGATAAAATCCTTGACAGAGGACACACATTGATTAATTAAAAAGTTGATCAAGAAATTTTCAATATAATCAGATAATGGGTATCATCTTTTCTCCCTTTCTTACACCAGGCTATGGTTTTGATGAGGGGCACTGAACCACATGAAATTGTTGATTCTCTTCAGTTTTCATGGACCCTCTCTATTTATCTTTTCTGCATTCTGACTCTCCCTCTGTCCTTTGTTTATTTTTATTTATTTTTTATTGAACACCATTTGGTTCGGTGACTGCAACTGACATCCTAATAGAGGGTTCTGCTTTTACTACAGATGATTTCTCCATGTGTTACTTTAGATACAAACAACAATTATAAAAAATCTTTTACTTCTAAGCCTGTTCCCTAAAGACAGAGTGGTTTTTATGGCTGCTTCTATAAGCAATTGTTATGGTTTAGATTAGGTATCCCGCAAAAGCTCAAGTGTGAGGCAGTGTAAGAAAGTTTAGAGGTAAAAAATGACTGGATTGTGAGAGCCCTACTCTAATCAGTGTATTCATCCCCTGATGGGTAACTAAGGGTGTGGAAGAGAATGGATCTTCAGAGGTATACCTTTTGGGTATATATTTTATCCTTGTCGAGTGGAGTTCTCTCTCTCTCTGCTTCCTGAAGCTGTGTCCCCAGCTGCTTGCCTCTGCCATATCCTTCCACTATGATATTCTAATTCTCCTCTGACCCTGAAGAAAGGAGTTAGCATCTATGAACTGAGACCTCTGAAACTATAATCTCCTAAATAAGCTTTTCTTCCTTTGACCTCTTGTCAGGTCTTTTGCTCACAGAAGTGGAAAAAGCTAACTAAAAGAGCTGTATCTGTTAAAAATGAAAAATTTTTTTTAAAAGTTGATAAGTGATTCTAGCATATTGGATAGAGGTGGGACTCAGTGGGTGGAAATTTGCTATGACTATCCCTTTCATGCGTTATGAAATTGGCTTCCTGGCTAATGGGTCCTTCATGAGTTGATACAATTGTTATTCATTAGAGATGAAAATATATCTCAGGGCTATCAGATATCTGAGCTCTTAATAATTAATTATAATATTTAAATTTCCATGGAGAGATGATGCAAATGATTTGATATCTAATGGAATTTCAGTTTCTCTAGATTATAAATGTGGTGAAGGCTTATGTCTTAAGGCTTTGAAGATTTCTTCAAAGATCTAATGTCTTAAACATAATTTTTAATAAGGGGTGCTAAACCTGCTGAAATTGAGTATTGTTCTGGAATAAGAAAGAGTTTGTTTTTCTGGGGATGCACAATTGCAGCACCCAGATGACTTATCTCTGAACCAGTCTAAACCTTCTTCACAAATGAGGAAGATATATTTGGTTAAATGTTTCATGAAGCAACAACATTATCTATGTCTTTCACATTGTGCCAGTGTTTTAGTACCTTATACCCCTGGCATTGCGTGTAAAGTGGTTACAGCTTAACTGTTTAAGTTTAAATATGTTGTGAATGTATTTGTATCTATCTCTACGTATCTAATTTGACAGTTTGTCAGAAAATGAGTCATTTCAACTTACAAACTGGCCAATCAGTCCATTAAAAGAAACATTTAGATTTTAAGAAGTAGTTGACTATTTATATACAAAAATTTTTTAAAAAAGATGATGAGCAATTTCTAACTCTGGTGCTGATTTATTATAGAATGGAGATGTGGTGGTGTCTAATGGAGACATCATTGTTCTCTCCTCATGGTTCCATTCATTATTTTCTACAGAACTCTGGGCCCCTCCCGCCCCCGCACATAGACTAAACTCATGTTCCCATTTCTTTTTAACTGTATGCATGCATTTTCTGCTAAATTGTCTCAGCTTAGGCTTCCCAGAGTTATCTGCCAAAATATTTTGGCTTTTGATAATATTATTTATTTATTTATTGTAAAATGAAATGCCTGACACAATTAATCTTATAATTAAAGAGTTTATTTAGCTCAACCAGGAGGTTCAAAGTTTCAGATTGGGCAGCCGTGTTAGATTAACCTTTGGATAGGGTAACAGATGACAGGCATCCAATCATAGGGGGAGCATGTACAGGACCATATATTCTTGAATCAGAAAGCAGAGAGGTGAGTAGAGCCAGGCTCAGGCTTCTGTATCAACTCTCTTCCAAGAGTGACCAAAGTGTGGCACAAGAACTAACTTAATTCCTTCCAACATCTGTCCCTGCCCACTCACTGACCTAAGGACCTCTCACTAGGCCCAGCTTTACAGGTTTCATCATTTCCCATTATTGACACCCTGGGGACTAACTCTTCTACCTGTGAACCCTGGGGAACAGACCAGATCAGAACCATTGCAGGCACTAACCAGTTACTTGAGTTCCAGCACAGGAGTACGTCATAAACTTCAAGTCTGAAAAATGCCCTTGAACTCTTAAGTAATAACTCAGTGTTTGATAGACACATAGATTCCATAAGAGAAAAATAAACCAATTTGTTGTAATTTTCTCTACTTCCACAGGATATTGTCTGTGCAGAAAGAAAGGGATGGAAATAGTGCTAGAGGTATTGGAAACAGTTATTAAATAGATGAGTACTAAGAAGAAATTTTCTTTTGTCTGTCAAAGCCCTCTGGTGTTGCCAAGTCATTTTAGGTCTGACGTTTGAGAGAGACAGGGCTGCTTTCTTCAAAGGCTCACAAAGGAAAAAAAAAAATCAACTTTTCCAACATCTAAAGAACAGAGGGAGAAGGTAATGATGAGAAAATATTTGTGTTTTTCTCAAATCAAAGAGAAATTTGAAAGTATTAATAAAAACTCTCCCTAGGAGACTCCATCTTATTAATACTAACAGGTTGACAGAATGATTTAGTGTTCTTATTCTATTTCATTTGAAAATGTGAAAGGATAAAGTCTTAATAGTTAAGGTGATCCAGTTTGTTTTTGTAACTCTTTTGTATATGTGTGTGTGTGTGTGTGTGTGTGTGTGTGTGTGTGTTTTCAAATCTAACTCAGGGAAAATTTGTATAAATTCACTCTGCTCTGGTACACAGGTGCAGATCATTAAAATATGTGCAGCCTGACTGAATCATATTGGGTAGATTACTGATGGGTTTGTTTACAAAGAAAAGTGTCTTTCATCTCAATGATATCCTTGTAGATATGCAGCCTACATGAGGATTTATATTATCACCTCTCTTGCACACACACACACAGAGAAAATTATTTGTCCCTGTGCATTAGCACCAAGCAAGAATGTTTATATCACATCTGCTAATGGATGATTTTCAGAAAAAGATAAAATCATGAATCTTATAAAGAGATTGACAAATCTATGATAAAAATCGAGTGAACTCTTTATTAAGGAAGAGACTGATAAAACGTTACAATTAGTTCAAAAGGGAATACCCAGAATAGACATGTTTTAAATCAGAAATGTTAAAATGTGCAAATGGAAGCAAACTGACTTCTATCAGTGAAGGAGGCAAATAAAATGAACCTTTACCAGAAAACAATTATGCTCATGCCTATTAAAAATCATTTCACATTTCAACATGTTAACCTTGAAGAGTTTCTTATAATTTTTGAATAGCTTGAAGTCAGTGAAAGACTAGATTCAGATAACCAATAGGGTTGTGTGTTTAAAGGTACATAGTTGTCGGGCTACAGTACCCAGAAATCTTTTATAGTAGTTTCATATTTTCTTATAAATTGTAATGCTTGGTTGACATGCTAGCTACCTCTCATTAGTTTCTTCATACTGGTAGGTCTTTTCTGTTCTCGGTAGGAACTGAGGCAAAAATGGTGCTTGGAACTACTATTGTCTGTACTTCATTCAATATAAAGAAATAGATTATTAATTAGCCTCAGGAATAAAATTATGAACATTGGGTGTTATTGCCAATCTCCATGATCATTTGATCTGCATAACATCTTGCCCAGTAATTAAAAATGTGCTTGTAAGCCTTGGCCAGAATAATGCTTGTTTTGTTGGGTGGAATTGGTTAATGGTAACATTCTCAGCTTCTTTTCATCATATGACCTTAGTTGATGCTCTAAGAGAATTTTATTAGTGAGAAGATGCATCTTTTGACCCCAGGTTGGCTTAACCATCTAAAACAATATAGATGGAAACATGACTCCAGAAAAACCTAGATTTAAATCCAACTCAATTGCTTTGCCTCTTAGAGAATGTGTAATTTTAGATCAAGATGTTAATTTCTAAGACAATTTTCTCATTATTTAAATTGAGATAATACTGAAACCCAGGATTTCCATGAAGATTATATAACATATGAATAGCTTAGTCTAAGGAGACAAGCAATACCCTTTACTTTCAATTCCCTTCTTTCCAATTTTAATCTAAAAAAAAATAAAAATCAAGATGAAGACTTAAACTCTGCTGAATGCAATTTCAGACCTAAAATTAGCCAGAATATTTATAAAACTGATTCATTTAAAACAATAATTTTAATATAAAAGATTAGTGTTTAGGAGCACATTTAACTTGAAAACTAAAAATGATTTTTAAAGTTAGAGCAACTTTTTCAGACTTTTACTCTTTCCCTCAATGATTAAAAAAGCTTTAGAATATGCAAGAATTTTCTTCCTTTCCATGTATTAGAAAACACAATGCTAGAATATTTCTAGAATGCCAAGGTTTAATATCCCATTTCTGTTTTTTTTTTTTTTTTTTTTTTTAATGAGGGAAGTTTTAGTTACCCAGTTCAGCAGACAGATTAGCCATTCCATTTATATTCTTGAACAGAAAATATCAACATTCAGACAGAACACTCAGTATACATGCAGAGTTGGGTCTTACACCTTCATATATCTTTCATATCTGAAAATAGAAACTAAAAATCAGTCCCCTGAAACATATAACTATATGGAAAGGAGTAGTATATATGATATTTTCTTTGACAATCTCAAATGAATGTATTTATTTCCATGTATATGATGTCTTTTCATTTACGGCATAGAATAAGCCTTTCAGCTGAAATAGTAAAAAAAAAAAAAAAAAAAAAAAGAGAGAGAGAGAGAGTGAGAACATGGTGGGTGTGCACTTTAATATGGGTTTAAACCATTTTTAATGTCTCAGAAACATAGTGAGTCAGAAATGAATTTTAGTTTGCTTATGTTTTTATGCAACCCCATAATTATGTTTCCCTTAAAAGTTGTGTCTGCTGAGGATTGAAAGTACTTGGAACTACTAAAATTAATGTGCTATTTGTCAATTATTTGTCAGAATACAATTTTGTTACTTTCTTTTCTCCTTGCTATCGCCTACTATATAAAGAAAAAAGGAATATAAGCAAAAATAAATGAATTGATCATGTTTTTTTGTTCAATTTGAAAAGTGTTGGAATAACAAGAAATTAAATGGTGAAATCCCCACCAATGTGTTTATTGGTTTCTGTGGAGATTTTGAGGTCATTGTACATAATCCTTCTGTGGAAGGTTTTGTAGATATTCAGAAATCCCCTCTAGGATCCATTCACCAGAAGAAAAAAAAGTATCCCTGAATTTTACTTCAGCCAACTCTAATCCTCCATGATTTGGAGCCCAGAATTCAGTAGACTGTATTATGAGCACTTTAGCATTTAGAAACCTCTCATAACAGCTAAAATAACAACTAGACTGAGGCTTTATTCTGGTGAGACCTGGCTGATACTCATGTGATCAGCTTTCTTGGTCATTTTGGTTTATGGGTTGATCAGGAGTAAACCAACTCCTATTTCCTTTTCATTGGTCAAAATTAGCAATTAATGTAACAGTAGAAAAAGTCAACATTTGTTTTTCTAGAGACCTGATTATGGGTTGTGTTTGCCTTTTAGAAAATTCACCCATATTAAAATTTTGCTTAATACAGAAAAAAATACCTGCATTTCAGAATTAGTTGTATCACATATCAATAAAACCTCAATAATATTAAGAAAAATTTTAGAACAAGGTCAATGTAGAAAGGAAGAAACTTTGCATTATCTTTTACTTATCTTTGCTTCATTTTTTAAAGGAAGAAATACACTCCGGATATATGTACTGATGAATGATAAAAGTCATGAAGAGTCAGGAACATGTACCTTAACTTTGCAGCTGTGGAATGAAGCTTGTGCAGAACAGCACTTCACTTGCCCCCTTCTTTACATGTATTCTGATGTTATCATTATTAAGGTTTATTATCATTGGCATTCCCAATTGCTTATGCCAGATATTTCACAACTTTTCCTAATACCTCCTTCAATATTTATATCCCAACCAGTAGAAGTTTGGATCTTGATCATATTCTTGTATATCTTTAGAAATTGTTCACTTCTCTTTTACTCCCAACTATTCACTCTGGCCTAAACTATGAGCCCTGCAGAAAAGGCTGGCACCCACCTGCACACTCTACCTTTTACTTAATTGTAAAACATGCAGCCAAAATAATCCTCAAAATCTGATCATGTTAATCCAAATTACTGCCTTACTCTGCCACATGCATACTCACACACATGCACATGCAAATATCCATTCCTTTAAAAGGTTCCTCTTAGAAATTATCAAATATATTCAATGGCTTTTTGTTGCACAAAAACCTGACCTCTATGGATCTCTCTTACCTCTAAAATCACTATATCTAAGCACATATATCTATCTTTTAAACAACTGGCCTCAAAATAGAGTTTTAATGTTACAGTTTACAGCAAAATTCCTGAGATTTACCCTATTTTTAATGCATGCATTAGTTTAACATGTACTGCAAACTTACAAGCAGAGTCACCTTTGCTGGAACTGCATGGAGTTCTAATAGATATTAAGAATACAATTTACCAATGTGCATTAGAATAGTATTGATTGGAATTTTAATGTAATAAGAATAATCTGGGATGAAGCTTCTGATTCAACAATTATAGTATGGAGACTGAGATTCTACATTTCTGACAATTTCCCAGGTGACATTAGTGCTGTAGACCCACAGAACTCTGAGTAGTAAGACGTCAGAGTTTCTTCTTTGAGGGTGTATTTGATAGTCATCCATAGTCTCAAAGTGGGGGACAGAGATTCTAGGATTCAAAAATCTTACTTCTTGGCAGACTTTGGGAAGGTACTTAAATTCTCTCAGTCTCAAGTTTCTGTAAAATATTAACCCCACTTCATACAAATGTTGTGAAAATTCAAAGAATATATATGCACAGTGCTTTCTTAGGCTTTATAGTTATTCATAAATGTGACCTGCACATATTAAGCCTTCATTATTATTATGCTAACAGTGTATTATGATATAAAACAAAACAAAAAATAGTAAGGATCACCACTCACAAACAAGTGACCATATTCAGAGAAAGAACATGCATAATTATGCAAAAATCTATGAGATCACACTCATGACAAACACCCTATCGTCAATGTCATAAAAATATAATTACTTGTAAAATTAATCAAAATATGATATTTATACCTCATATTAGTGAAGATCGAATTAATGAAGTTTTCTCTGGGCTACATTACTTTTTAAAGTCTCTTAAGAGAAGACAATTTGAAATAAAATTATAGGTTCTAAAATTATATTTCTTTCCTAAAGCCCCTAAAAATTATTCCCAGACTTCTTACAAAATTAACATTAATTTAGTAAATAAGCTAAAAATAAATACAACTATTATGTACAACTGTAATTTATCAATAAATTTGAAACAGGAGCTAATATTTAGAGCTTTGCCAGCTGAAAGAAGTAGTTTTATTTTTTTCAGATACACTTAGATTTTGCTGAAGTAGGTATGTATAAATAAATTTAAATTGCTCTCAGATTTCAAATTATATTTTGCTTTTGGAAAGAAAGCTTTTGCTTGAATATTTTTAGAAGTAGACTTGTTTGTCCAGTTGGATCAGATAACTGACAGATAGATTAAAATGCAAATGCACTTTGTTTCCTGAAATTACTATTTCTGGTTGAAGTTTTGGACTTAGAGTATTTATGATATGAACTCATTTGTATTGGCCTACAAATTGACAGTGAAATCTGGGGTATGGAGGGGAATGCTTTTAATTAAATTTGAGATGAGTTGAAGGGAACAAGTTGGAAGGGAAAATGCCAGGAGACCTTCTAACTGTCTTCTTTTGTTCTAAGATAGGAGGCATATGCTTCAATATTAAGATCATTGAAAATGATAATGTTGTTTTCATTAAAATGTCTATTCAATATACAATGAAATCCATCTTAATGGCAAAGCTCAATGCTGAGCTCATAAAACATACAGATTGTGTGTGAAATATGCATATATCATAAATTGTGATGTACATTATTAAACTGTAATGTCTGGAGTAATTTCTTTTAATTTTCCATGAAAAGATTTACTATTTTATGTAAATTAGATACAATAAGCCTAAGATAAAAGTTCAGCTTCTATCTTAGTTTAAAAAAAGAAAAACAAAAAGCAGTGCACCTAATGAAGATGTGATGGTCTTGTCTTCTTACAATTCAGTTAAGTTTGATTTCTATGCAATTTAGTTTGTGGAGTATGTGGAGAATCATTGAAGACAGTGAGATGCTTCCTGACCAATCCTGTTCCTCTTGGTCATGACATGTCTTTGTCAGTTAAGCTATAGAAAGACATTTGAAAGGAAACAAGGAAGCATTGGGTGAGAAATGTGGGATAATTGAGGCCAACAGGAGTCTTGTTGTGCATTGAGAGGTGTGTTGTGGAGGAATGTAAAAAATCATTTTGTGTCGAGGGAGAAGAAAACAAATTATATCTATCAGCATGCTTACAAGAAATAGTTATTTCTAATCAGGTTTTCTCTCTTGTTTAAAAGGTTGCTTCTTTTTTTATACTTTTAGTGTATATAGTGCATGAGAAATCTGTTCATACAGAAAAAGATAATGAATGCAAGATAGGGTTTTAAGTTCACATTACTTTGCTTCATGATTAGACAGTGATTTTACCCACAGGGGACACATGGTGGTATCCTGGAACATTTTCACTGTCACGCTGGTGGGAGAATGTTACTGGTATGTGGTGGGTAAAGGTCAGGGCTGCTGTTAGACAGCCTGAAATGTTCAGGACAGCTTCTCACAGCAAGGAAGCCTACCACTCACCCTGTAAACAGCACTGAGACCAGAAATGCTGTTTTAGGGTTAGGAAGCACTAATTGCTTGTTTTTTCTTGTTGTTGTTTATTATTTTTTAACAGAAATAAATCTAATTTTACTAACTGTGGTTATTCTATCCATCTCTTGTCTTTTCCATTCCCTTCAGAATTGGGAAGTCAACTATTTTTTTTTCCTGTATTTAATCATCATTTAAAAGGACAACTTGCTCATTACAAATAGCCCAAACAGAGAATAGGTTGATTTTTCTTAGGAACTGTTTGAAATAGGCCTTTGTATTTTATATTTTGTAGGAAAAATGGATGCATCCTTGGCCCTCTTGTGGGGGAGAATGCCTGAGTATTAATTGTGATTCTGGACGTCTCATCTGTGGAAATGGCCAATACTTGAAATGTCTTCATAGGGTTATTTACAAGGATTAATTGAAATAAATCAGGCAAAACACTTAGAATTGAACCTGGCATAGGGTAAATGCTGGATAAGTGCTAAGGATTTCTAGGAAAAAAATAATCCTGATCATGATTCTGTTTATCCGCAAATTCCTCAACATCTGTGCTAATATACAAATACTTTCATAGACACTTGAGTTCTTTTTAACCTCTCTTGGGAGAGGCCAATTGGAAATCATAGAGTAATAGTGAATTTTGTGACTATAAATACAGTGAACAAATCTGCTATATTAGCTAGAATTTGACATTACTGAAGATTATTGAAAATTCTCTGCCAAGAGAATAATAAAAATTAGAATATATTCAATGTAATTTTTCTTACAGAGCTAACTTACGTTGGTTACATTATAGAATGTGATAAATCATTATTCCTCTTGGTGACCTTTTTATATATTTTGTGGAATATGATTTTTGTACTTCATATCCATGTTTCATATTACATGAATATATTTTTAAAAAATTACTATCGGGTACAAAGATAACCATTTATTCAAAAAATGGCATTGTGCTAAGTGCTAGGAATACAGAGTGGAGTGAGACAAGATCCAACTGTGTACCATACACAGTTTAGTTTGGAAGAGACAGAATTAGAGAGGAACATTATTGTGTTAAGCAGTGTGCTAGACAGGTGAACTGAGGGCAACTGTTAAAACACATAATTTGTGAACTACAATAAATTAAACACATACAATAGGAAATAATTTTAAGTATCAAATATAGAAGTAAGAGAAACTTCTTTTATGCTTCTGTTTAATTATATATAAATTCCTATAATGATGGCCAGAGATACTAGAGATGGAAGTTGATTAACTTATCTACATTTTACATTTAACTTTACCTATTTTGAGTTTCAAAGACCTAAGTAAGAAGTTACCAGTCATAGAAATCTGTGTAACATTGTTCTCAACCAGAACAGTTTTTTTTTAAAGCCATTCAGCTTTTATATAAGGAAATATAAACACCTTATGAAAGAAGAGTGAAGCTCTGGGTTTCCTCTTACATAGCCACAATCCTGAAGGTATTGGCTACATTTATGTGTACCTCGCCTTAAGAGTTATAAACATGTTGAAGATATAGAGAATATGCAAATAGTACAGTGAACACAGATAATTCAATATGGAAGTTGGTAGAGAAAACTGGACATAATATAGCCTAAGTAAAAGAAGTCATATAAGGTAACATAACAATTATTTCTCAATGGTATAAAAGATATTAGATCACAGATAATATACAATGTATATGATAGAAATGGAATAATAAGGCTGCAGTAGTTGTTTCATTCTATATATTAAAATTAATCAAAGTTTCCATCATATTCAATGAGCTGTCTTGGGAAGCAGAGTGTTCTTTCCCACTAGAGATGTTTGTGCATGAGGTCGAGCACATTTGGTGGGATTTGTACATTATCTCGAGTGTTATGAAATACTGTTCTTTCCAACATAGTGAAATTCTGACTTTAAAATGGGAAACTGAATTAATTTGTACCTGACGAATGTTACTAATGAAATTTAGGAGTGGATTGAATGTTGAACACTATTCTCAGCTGCATTCAACTACAGAGAAATAAAATTACACCACTGGTGACCCATGGGTCTGTCACAGAAATGAGATGTCTATCTCATGAGGCTATTACAGTCAGCAAAAAATTTAAATAATGACAATTAAAGGGTGGCTGGCTTCCCTAACTAATGAAAGTTCAATATCTTCTAATTATATCAGTGGCACAGTATGGTTGCAAAATATGACTTAGTGGCTCTAATGCACTACTGTAATGAGTCTCTCATTTTGGCTCTCTGTGTTGTATGCCTTTAAATCTCTTGGGTATACATGAAATATGCCATTGCCAAAGGACAAGAAACCCGATGTGTTTGACATGGTAGAGGAAAGTGGCTGTTTAGGGAACAAAAGTATTTTAAAAATTCAATTTATTTCAGCAAGTATTTATTACCATTGCCTCTGTACCATTCTCTATTCTAGATACTAGAAATAATACAAAGATCAATAAGGTATGAAACTTGCCTGCAAGGTGCACACTGTTTAGTGGGTGAGTAAAATGTTTAAAATAACTGTTACAAAGTGGGGAAAGGGTGTTAGAGGAACTATGTGCAAAAAAAACTATGAGGATGCACATAAAACTGTCAGATGTGCTGGCGATTAGTGATGGCAGTATAAAAGGACAAGTTCAAAAATCTATGCAGAGTAAGTTTCCTTTCTGCTGGGATACAGAGTTCCTCAGATAAAGTCTTATGGACACTGCAGAATGGGCACTATAAACACAGCTAATGGTGTGAGTGAAACTGTGGTTATGGTATTTCTGGGGTATTGGATATTGTTGTGATATGAATGCTGATGTGTCCCTCCCAACCTTGTGTGTTGAAACATATTCTGCTATATGGTGGTAATAAGTGGTGGTCTTTGGGAGGTGAGCAGATCCTGAGGACTCTTTCTTATAAATGGGATTATAAATGAGGCCTGAGGATAATAAACTGTGCCCTTCCCATGTGAAGACATAGTAAGAAAGCATTCTGTCTATGAGAGGCAAAGCCAGACTTGACAGGCACCTACCTAATGGGGTGATAACTTTTTCTTAGACTTTTTATTTACCAGAATTGAGAACAATAAATTCTGTTGTTTAGAAATTACCCAATGTAAAATATTTCATTATATCAGTCCAAATGGACTAAGACAGATGGCTATGGTAGCTAAGACCTGGAGGTGAAGCTGTTAAGATTGGGTGGGATAGAATCTATCAGGTATTTTAGTTTTGTTTTTTTTTTTTCCCCAATCATCTTTGCCTCTCTCAAGGAGAGAGGAAATATACTTCACAGTAGAGTCAAATTATTTTCCATTTATGCTTCTAGAGTATTAATACTCTACCCTGATTTTTTAAAAATATATATCCCTTTGAGATTCATGTCATTCTGCAAAATTGATCTCTCTGTACCTACAAACTCCACTTAGTTATGCCCACCTCTGTTTTCTGTCGCTTATTTTATCCATTGTTTATAAAGAGCTTCAGCACCTGCTCTTGATATTCTATTGAAGCATGCATAATTTTTTATTGATTTCAAGTCTATAAGGTTAATTCTCCCAAGGTTTCAGCCTTTCAGTTTCTGATACCCTGATTCTCAAAAGCCTGTTGCCCCCACTGTATTCACATAAGACATCAAATTCCTACTCTTAAACCTGTCAGTTTTGTAAATTCTCATCCTCCAAACACATTATTTCAAGCATTCTAAACTTTGCCCAAAGATTCCGTTTTCCAAACTTGATTATGTCCAATCCAACTCTTCTTTACCTCATTTCCACATCTATGTCCTTTTCACTTCTACCTCTTAGCCCTTTAGTTCTACAGTTTCTTCATTTCTTGCTCTGTTACGTATTACTTGGTTCATCTGTTAAAAAAAAAAAATACTTGACAATTCTCTAGCCATTTTTTTCTACAGAGACAATGATAGTCCCAGTAATTGAATTAAAGCAAGTAAATGTGTAAATGGTTTAGTTTTTTCTTGCTGCCAGAGAATGGCCCAGCACAATATCCTCTATAACACAGAGAAGGGGGAGATTTTCACAGACTCCGAATGAAAAGTATTTCAGGGCATGTAACATAAGCTGATGAAGTGAACCCATTTTGAAATTGCTACTGTAGGTTGGGACCATTGCATTTTAATAGATTGGGTTGGAAGAATAAATAACTGAAAACCACAAAAGTCACAGTTGGACTTGAAAATACATATGCATATTTCACATTTTGCATACAAATAGAAATTTGCAAATAATATACCATAGAACTGAGAGTAATTTAGTTTTGACCATGTCTTATTACATTTCTAGCTATTATATTTTTATATGAACCTGCACATTGTAGATTTTACTTTGTAATTATCTTTTAAATCTGTGTATTTCTATTTCCACAGCAATGATTCTAGACCAAATTCTTATCATAAATAGAGTATATAAGACCCCTGATAATCCAGTTTCCACCTTTTCTCCCTTCTTGTCCATGTGGACACTATAACAAAAGATTTCTTTTGTAAATGTCAATCTTTCTATTTTACTCTTTGACTATTTCAATGCCTAAACATTCCTCTTCATGTGGACCCCTGTCTTCCTATTAGTCTGGATCTGGCATGTCCCTTGAAAGTACTACTGGGAAGTGTAGAATCGTGAGTGGCAGGGCTCAGTTGGAGGTCTTTAGGTAATTGGAGTGTGCCTTTGAAGAGAAGTGTTAGACCCTGGACTGGTCCTCATTCTCTTTTGCTTGCTGATCATGAGGTGAATGCTTTTGTTCCACCACACACAGCTACCATGATGTGTTGACTCACTGCAGGCCCAAAAGCAAGTGGCCAACCAATCAACAGTTGGACCTTCCAAATATGTGAGCCCAAATAAATCTTTTTCCTTTATAATTTGATTGTCATGGATATTTGTTATATTAACAGAAAACCTACCAATACAATTCCTCTTTTTTTTCCTCCCACTCTGATTTCTCTACAGATTCTTTGCCAGAATTGATAGGTACCCTTTTCTTCTCTCATCTTCACATTTTCAGTTTTGCTCCTGAAGGGCTACATTACATCAGTCTTTTCTCTCAGTTATTTCTCTTTTGCTCATCCATGTGTTCAGTATGAGAGAGAGAGAGAGAGAGAGAGAAAGTTTATTGAATATTTATTTATTTAATGAAGGAATGACCAAAGAATGTCTGTATATAAGACTGAGATTTATTGAGATATAATATATTTTGTTGTTCTGAGGTACCCCTCAAATACAAATATTTTAATGTTTTATAAATCAGAATGTACCTTAAAATTGATGATGTCTTACACAGTCACTTTCTGCAAGGTGGCTTTCACATCATAGTTGCCAAGAGAGACACTACAGAAAATTGCTTTTACTGTTTACAAGTCAATTGTAACCACTTGACTTTTTATTCAATAAGCTACTAATGGTTAATTTGAAGAAGTAATAAAATCCTTATTATTTTCTTCAAACTTTCTGTTGAAAGTGTATAAAAAAGTTACAGTAGTGGCATGAGAAGGAATATAAAAAATTTTGGAGTATTTTTTTTTTTTTGCAAAGTACCACATCATCAAAACAAGGAAAGACATCATGTGGAAAAATGTGGATATGATCTGAGTTGAAAAGTATTTAGAAGAGTAGAGGAAAGAATATATGTAAAATTTTATGTAAACCACAATTTTTTCTCCATATATATATATATATATATATATAGATAGATAGATATAGATAGGTATAGATAGATAGATATTTTTAGTATAAAAGAGGTGTATGGAAGACATTTTTAATATATGTTTAAATTAAAAATTCTAATTATTATGAAACACCATATCATGATCAATGTTGCAGCTTTTATTCTTTCTTACAGGTTAATAAAATATTTAAATATTTTATAACCTTTATAGCCTTATGTTTAATGAAATACATAGAAATTCACTGGCAAAATTCTGGGTCATTCACTGATATTAAAAAAAAAAGAATAGTTGAATAAGAGACAGTCATAAATAGGTCATTAAAGATCATAAAGTCTGTTTTCTCACATTGGGGTTACAAATATTATAATAATGAATAAAAATTTCCCAACTATTTTAAAGAAGCTAATTACTGAACTGAGAAACTTTTTTTTCCTTTTTGTTGGATTCATATTGAGTAATTCATTTCTCTCTTGATCATATATGGAAGGAGTGTATCACAGTAATCTGGTTTTTCACTGGAAAGAGCTGGTTTCTTGAACAGAAGGTACTAAAAGTGTACCAAGCTGGTAAGAGATTCCTGAAGTCTATTTTATTCTCTCTGTTCCTGATAACTTGCCTTCCTGCCATGTGCCATGAGTTCTATGACTCAAATGAGCTCTCTGCAAAATAAGAGTACCAAAAATATGCCTTGCTGCAGAAACTTCCCTACCACTCCCACCATCACCAGGAGGGAAAAACATGGCTATGGTTAGCAGCTCTCCTGCAAGGAGTATTTTGCACTTTGGAATTAATTCACTCTGAGTTTACCACAAACGATAGAAACCACTAATGTATAAAGAAGGATTTGATTTCCCAGTATTCAATTCAGATTCAACTTTTAGCAAGTGAGACAGACATAAAAACCTACTTGTTTTGTAGTCATTCAACAAGAATTGAGATTTAGGTTGGCAGGTTGAGAAACATTCAAGAAAATGTACTGTTTTTTCCCCTATATTCTCTATCAGCTTCAACTCTAGAATAAAATGTCTACAATGGTAAAAATCATAGTGCATGGACAACAGTCAACACTTACGTATCTGCCAAAATGAAAATAACATGGAAAAGAAAGTCTGAAAGACTGAGACTGACTTTAAAGTCTCTGTGGATTCATATGTTAACACCAAAATGAGTCCTGAACAAAGGTCTTTGCTGGGGACTTTGTTTCTGGTAGCAGCTTTTTTAATAGCACTATTCTGTCTTACCCACTATTGACTAAATGGGTTTGACAGGAAAAACACTCACTGTGTCAGGAAGCTAAGAAAAGTTGACTATGAGGATCCCTAACAAGCAAGATAGAGGCAGTGAGAGAATCATTTCTGGGAACTTTCTGTTTTTTTCTTTCCCTGTCTCTCTCTCTTATTTTTTTTTTCTTTATCTTTAAGTGAGGAAAAGCCTCAGTTTTAATTCATATGTCAATTTTAATTATTAGTTCAGAGAAAACAGGTATCACCCAGTGAAGGCCAATGAGGTGCCAGACCTTTGCTGTGGGATTTTGTAGAAGGAATCTCCTTCACTCTTTAAACTCCTCCATGTACTTAGAGGAAGAAAAAAATAGCCAAGATACTGACAGTCATTTTGTGACCCAGGGGGAGAAGAGAAGGATGCTGATAACAGGCATATCAGAGCAGAGGGATTGAAAAATTGGAAAGTTGAATGCCAAATCAATTATTCAAGCAGATTCCGGCACCTACTCTAATTCTGACCTTACAGTTTTAAGAAATAATTTATTGAGTTTTAGTCAAATTTTTAGTATATACTTCATAAAATCCTAACTGCTTTAGTATATATTTTAAATGTGGAATAACTAAATTGAAATAAGTCTTGTTAAGAGAATATGCTTTTAGAGATGTTGTGGACCTTTTCTCATAAATTTAAGAATTCTAATCTGAGCTTCATTATTCCATTTATCTCTTCAAAACCTATATGTCTGTTTAGAATAAACACAAAAATCCTTCAACTGAAGAAAAATATTAATCAGGGTTGATGAACTGCAATAAAGAATGAAAATCTTACATATTGGAATGTGCCACTAGTAATAATAAATATATCAGTGTATCTTTTTCTGTCCTTTGGGTATCTTTGCATGTTTATTTGCTATTGTTTTATTTCCCTAAATGTAAAGATTAATCGGGTTTTCAGGACACAGTATAGGAACTCTATGGATGCGTAGAATTGAACCCATGGCTTTCAATCTCCAGGTACTGTTCAATCAGCACTAGAGATAGTTTCGTCCTCTATTGTTTTCTATGATATAACTACTTTGCATCTCTTCTGGTTTTCTGTCATAATTGTGTGTCGTAGGGATGTCCTATTTACTTATCAGGAATACTAACTTCTTCATTGGGATGTGCATTTTCATAACAGCTTAATAACCTCCAAAAGCCCCAGCTGCAACCATCACATTAGGAGTTAGGATTTCAACATATGAATTATAGAGGGACACAAAGCTTTAGTAATTTTAATTTCCAGACATTTCTTTTTTTTTCTTCTAAAAAACAAAACAAAACAAACAAACAGAAAGAAAGAAAGAAAGAAAGAAAGAAAGAAAGAAAGAAAGAAAGAGAAAGAAAGAAAGAAAGAAAGAAAAAGAAAATACTTTGGATTTGATGACATCCTGTGTCACATCATTTGGGAGCTAACATCTTGAGGATTCCCAGTCATCACTCCCACCCATTTGCTGTAGAATGCATATTTTGGCTGACAGAATTCTTAATGTCTATTCTGGCATTTCTTCCGTGAATATAATGCATTTAAAGGGCATAACATATTTATATTCATTACTTATCTAATACACTGGCAACTTTATATCTCAATTTTCTAACTCTCTGAATTTTCTCCTATACTATGTAACCAACCCACTCCCTACTCCTTCCCGGATGGGGTTGTGACAAGGAATGCTCATCACTCAAAGTCTTAGCTCAAACAGTCACTTGCTATTCTCCTAGATTACTTTTTCTAGTATATAAACTACAATATGTTTTATCTTTATGGAGCTGTTCAACAATTATGAACACATCAAATTTTGGTTATTTTGGTCTTGTTAACATTAATGTTCCTACTGGAACATCTTCTCATGTTCTCACCTTTTTTTTTTTAACTTTATACTCTATAGTGATTGCAATCCTTGGGGTCTTCATAGGCTCTTCTCTTTTCTCACACATCACATTGATTCTGTCAGGATATGCTTTTCATTTTATTCTCAAGATACAGCTAAAGTATTTGTGAAATATTACCTCCTCTTCTAAAATGTTATTCCAAGACTATCATTTTATGCCTGAGTTAATGTTAATGACCTCTAAAATAATATTTCATTTCCAGTATTTTGCTGTCTTCTCCTGGTCAATTTAAATCAAGCCACCTGGACATATTTTAATTTTTCAAAATATTCTAATGTTTCCTTCCCATTCCTCTACGCCTTACAGAACTTATTGGATCTGACTTATGGTTTCCTCTGGCTGTCATCCCTCCCTTCTCTTGCTCTTCTCTTTTCTTCAGTTTTCCTCAGTTTTTTTTTTTTTTCAGAAACACTGATGTTCAGAGCATTTGTATTTTCTATTCTCTCCCTTGCAAACACCCCTCTTCCAGATAACCTCAAAAGACACTTGCATAACTCTTTTAGGTTGCAGCTAGAAGTTCAGTAATCTGAGACCTATTTTAAATTGGCACTCTCTTCCCAAAGGAGCAACTCTGTCTCCCTTGCTGTATTCTCCTTCCACTGACTTAACAAAATACTGTAGACTGGGTGAATTCAAAACGAAAATTTATTTTCTTATGGTTTGGGTGGCTAGAAGTCCAAGACCAAGGCTTTGGCTAATTTAGTCTACCTTTCTGGCTGTAGAGGGATGTCTTCTTGCTATGTATTTACATGAATTTTTTAGGGAGGAAGAGAGAGAGAGAATCTATATAGTGATTCCCTATCTTAAGCTAAAACACAAGAAGGTTTAGAAAGGAAGGAGAGAAATAACTTAAGTTTGTAACCTTACTGGCCAGGACCCTCTATTGCTGCGTAACTCCATGACTCTTGTCCACATAATATTTATCAGGATAGTAGGAAAACTTCAGCATATGAATCTTCTAATGAAGGATTGGATTTCATCAAGCAAGTACAAAAGCCCTGAAAAGTATCTGACATAATTGAGGTAAACTAAAAAGACTATGGTTGGAGACTATAGCAGGAAGGAAGGGATGAGAGATAGGAGGAAGCCACAGGTCAGGTCAGGTATGTTCTAAAGATAGACGTAACATTGGATTTCACTGGGCATGAGAAGCAATCAATGAATATCTCAACATAAGAAACATTCCTCTCTGACACCTTCCCAGTCATGCCTCATGTACTGAAATATTAACGCTGGTTTGTTCACAGATCAGTGATCTCCAGAGCCTAGAGGATGCTTGATTTAAAGAATGCATTCAAGAAGTTGCTGAATGAGTGAAAACTTATCATTTTAAAAACACTCTTACCACTCCTTCTTCTGGCAGGGTTGCCTGTGAAATCACACACTTGTTGAATATATTTTTAAAAATAGATTTTATTTAAATGGATCAAGATGATCCAGTAGAAGAGAAGCTTCAGCTACATTCTACTCCTATGTCCTACTTCTAAAAGGCTCTTGTGGTAATCCTGGCTAGTTCTGACATCCTTTGATGCTTATAGGAAGACTTACCAAGGAAGGAACATGAAATTGTGCTTTCCAGGAGGTCTGAAGCCAGGAATTGTTACAATGTTGCAGGCCTTTGATTCCCAAATACTTTTTGTGTAGAATTTTATATTTTTTCAAAACAGGTATTATTAAGCATTAATTGTAATGAATAAAAGTCACCAATACTATTTTACTGAAGCAACTTAAGCATGATAAGTTACAGAAGAATCTTATTTGTTAGTATACATATTTTATTTATCAGAATAAAGATTTTATAAGCTGATTTTCCATTTAATATTCAAGATTGTTTTAATTATATTTTAAATGAAACTCATCTGATCAGTTTTATTTTGTTTTATTTAGCAATTTCTTTGTTATCTATTTTCTGAGGAAAAACTATTTTTAGTGATTTGTGAATCAGAATAATATAATTATTATGTATTTTTATACCTTACATAATTAAAATAAAGTGATATAAAATTTGCTGAATGGTAGTGTTATGTCTATTAATTGGCAGTTTACTCAATGGCTTTCTCAGAAAACTATAATGAATATTTGGTGAGGATTATTTGTAGGATATGGCCAATGTAAAAATATCCTTGAGGAGTGGGTTGAGTAAGAAAATTCTGGAGTCAGACAGACATGAATTCAAATCCAGGCTTTAACAAATGTTGGTGTAGATTCCTTTGCTTAATCTAAATTTCCTCATCTTTGAATTAGAACTATTATTAATACCCAACTCAGGAAGTTGTTTTGACTTAAAATGTTTAATGATTAATTAATATCTTCTAGCTTCATCTAGGAACTTTGGGTGGAGAAATGTACCTAACCATTAAATGATTGTTAAATACTTGCATAGTTAAGTGTCTCATAAGTGTGAGTTATTGCATTTTAATGTGTAAACCCAAAGAATACATGTAGTATCCATTATCTGACAAAGCTTATATTCATAGAATAATTTATTATTACTTGCATAATAAATTTTCATAAAACACACTTGATACTTGGCCATTTTCAATATACTTTCTATTTATTATTAACATATTTCTTGAGGTTTTTTAAATTAATTATGATGCTCTTTTGATCAATGCTTAAATGAAAATGTAAAGAAAAAAAGACTGTTATCTGAAAGACTGTTATGAAATAAATACCCAAATCATAGGTGATCCCCTTTAGGATTCTAAATATATGAGGAAAACCTTTATCTAAGATGTAAAAGCAGTTTAGAAAGATTATAAGTGATGTTCTAAAGAAACTAGGAGTTTTCTTTTGCTTCTAAATTCACATTGTAGAGCATATTCAGATGAACCAATGTTCAGGTAAATGTGGTTGATTTATGTTGGTTTTCATTATTAAATCAACCTGAATATTAGACCAGAGTCTATGACAGCACCACATTTTTTTTCTTTTCTTTCTTTCTTTTTTTTTTTTTTTTTTTTTTCCAATTTCAGAGATCTTGATTTAGGTCACACTGACGAAAATAAATTAAGATTGGAAGATCATTTGGGATGGGTAGTGTCTTATCTAGTGAAAAATCTAATCAATGCTCCTGCCTCACAGGATACATTTCATTATTCAGTACCAACTGCTAACAGATGGCTGCTGTGGCCCTCAATTGGGGAAGGGGATCCTTAGTTCATTCCTCAGAGGCCACATGTTCCCAAGCAACGTTGCTATCCTGTTTGGCATCACTTCATCTTAAGGCAAAAGAAATTCAGTTAGTGAGGACAAAAATGTATGGGTCATAGTTTAGGTGCATTGTTAGTAAGCCAAAAGAAAATATATGTTCAGAGATCCAGAAGTTGCAGCTTTAATTCTTTCTACTTACAAAACTTAGAGCCCCAAATTAAATTATCTACAGTAGAACAAATCACTATACTAAGTGCAATTTATTAATAATACTTTTTGCAGAGGTAATTTGGTAAAGACCAGATTCCAGGACAGCATACTATTTAGGTAGAAAAGAATTTCAAAAAATAAAATTGTATAACAGCATGAAATATTATTAATTGCAGTGGAAGACTTTATTTTGAAATATTCCTCAAGATTATTTAGTAATCAGATTAGGAAATCTTGCTAAATTAGGGTGTACATATAACACATAGGCTTATAAATATAAGATAGTAGAAAAGATCTAGATTGACACATGTAGCTAATATCAGTCGAAGGAGAGAAACGGTAGTGATGAACATTTACAGTAAGTTTCTTGTGCCTTTCCACATTGATTATTCCACTTAATTCTCAGAGCATCCTTGAAAGTAGTTTACCTTAATCCTCAAATTTTTCAGATGTGATATTATACAAATTATCAAGGTCACACAATCTACACATATTACAGCTAGAACTCAAACTCACATATATGGACACCTAAGCCCTGGCTTCATTTTACTAAATTTCAGAAGCAAAATTTATCTTTCTGTCTCTGGAATAATAGTTTGCATTTTCTTGAGAGAATGACTGTCATATTTTACCATTCCTTCTGACTCAGCTCCCTGGCTGCGAGGGTATTTGTCCCTGCTGATAAGTGGCAGCAAAGCAGTGGTGTAACAAAGTGGTGGCCTGGGTGGATTGGAGCACTGGCTGTAAGTATGACCCCAGCAATGTGGTGACCATCGTGTAGGTATGGAGGACTTGAGGCACTTCCAAACCAGGCACTGCCCAACAAGGTGTGCCACCTGTCTCCCTTTCTGGCTAGGCCTGGGCACCCAGCTGACACCTGCTGCAGAAGCCCACTCTACACAGTGTTACAGCCAGGAACCTGTGAGCATAGACCATTTTATCATTTCAACCTCTAGCTTCCTGACCTGCAACAGAAGAAGTGGAAGAGGGGACTCAAAGTGAAAGTTGGGACTCAAAAGTTGACTGAGAGTACTTTTCCAAACTCTAATTAACATAAGTTTGAACCAATGGCATTGGTGCTTTTATGAAACCCTAATTATTATAGGTTTGGACTAGTAGCAATTAACCAAATGCTATATAAACCCCTAGACTAGCACACTCAGGGGTAGAAAACCTGCCATAGGGGTCCCCTCCTGCAGTGCCAGAGATCTATTCCTGTTTCTATTCTTCAATAAATGCTGCTCTTAGAGTCATCCAACCTGGTCTGTGGATTTCATTTTTCCAACTCACAAGACAAGAACCTGGAAACAAGAAAAAATTGACAGTGAGCTACTGGGGTCTGATCCAACACTGGAGAACCTGGCCCACCATTAAGAGCTGCAACACTTCTCAGTTGCAGAGGCCTGCAACCTTATGCAGACCCCACCAGTCAGCAGAAGTGGAGAAATTTCAATCTCATCTGCCACCCGAAGTGGGGAATCCAATTTCATCTTAAAACTTCAGTTTCACTTCCACATATCACTTTGAGAAATTTGTTCCAATGAAAGCACAGTGCAGAAATTCTTGCCCACCCAGGGATTTTCTTATGGTAAAAGAAATGCCCACCTATTCTTCAAAGTAGAAATAAATCATAGATGGTTGTAGAACATAGAAGCCAGGGAAACCTCAGATATAAAAGCATTCATGCATTTTATTGCTTTTAATTTTTTTAATGGATGAGGCTGTTTAGTAAAAGAGCACAAGAAGAAAGTGAGTTATCTACACCAAGGATTGAAGGAGTGGCAGTGGAGGTGGAGGCCAGTTATGAAGTGAGTGGAAGCTCTGGCCTAGGTGAGACTTCACCCATTTTTAATTCATGCTTATATGCCTTTGGTATACATTTCTTTGGGACTTTATTGATAGGTCTGAGTAAGAAAAAAACATCCAACTCCTCAAACTAGAACAAAGCTGTTAGTGATCTTGTGAATAATCCCCTTGATGCTTCTGGACCTTGAGTATAAAACTTTATTAAGTGTATATTTCCTATTTATGAAAGAAAACAAGTAAAACCTATAGAGACAGAGAGAATCTCAGTTGAAAGAGAAGACTATTGATAGTAGCTATTTTTATTCAGGAGTTTGTCAAGTGCATGATTAATTTATTTTATTTACTGTATTATTCAATTTTTCCTCTGCATATGTTAGTACTTTCACAAGAGATGACTGATAATTAAACTTAAAAAAGAAAGGTGGAAAAGGAACATTTTAGATCTCTCTATGCTTGGGATATCATAAACAGAACTCTAATTTACAAAGAATTCATCATAATTTGTATTTATTTCTTTTAAATTAAAAACACCTAGAATCAGAAAGAAAATGTGAAAATCAACTTGTTTTTTTAATTAATTTTTTATTTATATATGACAGCAGAATGCATTACAATACTTATTACACATATAGAGCACAACTTTTCATATCTCTAGTTATATACAAAGTATATTCACACCAATTTGTGTCTTCATATATGTATTTTGATTAATAATAATCATCACATTCCACCATCATTTCTAACCCCATTCAATTTGTTTTCTTTTTTCTTTCTGGCACCAAGAATTGAACCCAGGGGTATTCAACCCCTAAACCACAACCCCAGCCTTTTTTCTTTTTATTTTGGGTCATGGTCTCCCCAAGTTTCACAGGGCCTTTGCTAAGTCGCTGAGACTGGCTTTGAACATGAAATCCTCCAGCCTCAGCTTCCCAAGTTACTGGGATTATAGGCATGCATCTGTAATGTAATTTAGGGCCAGAAAGAATGAACTTTTAATGTAAGATTTATATCTACTGGGAAACAGTTAAGAGCTATGTACTTTTAATAATTACTTTTTTTTTTCCTAAGCACAAGCTCAAAGATTTAAATAATAACAACAACAACAATGATAATGCCATCCTACACATGATGGCAATTTTTTTTTTTTTTAGTGAAGGAAAATATCTAACATATATAATTTGGGGAGTTGTTTTCTCCTGAACTAATAAAGGAAGTCTTAAAAAAGTACAATGTAATTATACACATAGGATTCACTGACAATAGAAATTTAGGAAATGTGCTCAAACAGAATAAAATCAATACTACTGAATCTCTTGTGAACAGTTTTATATATTACTTTATATTCCTTCTAGGGTTAGGTTATTGATTACAAAAATTGCTCCCAAACCTCCTTTCTGAATTACCACACTATCCCTTGCTTGTCTTATTTTTCCTTCAGTTCCATGAAAATTACAGCATTCTGGTCAATAAGGATGTAAAATAAGAGGAACAGAATCCAGAATTTAGGCCATTCCCAGGCACTTCACATTTTTGTAAACACAAACACTTTTCTGCAATCATTTTCCTCTGAGAGTTGTGTTTTTAAAGCCTTTTCAAATGAAAACACTGGACAAATTTTGTTTATTTTTCTTACCACATCTCATCGGGTTGTTAGCTATATATACTGGTTTTCATTTTTCAGATGCTTTCATGAATTATTTCATTTATTTACATCACACCTAAAAGAAAAGAGGAAAAATGGTGAGAAATAAGGAGACACTTTTTGCCTGTAGTTAGAAAATATTAGAAAGTCCATTTGATTAACATTGCCACTTAAAGTCAAGACAAACACTTAAAATCATTAACCATTCATACTATTGACTCAAATTGGTAGAGCTTAATTTTATTTTCTTACTGCTAATGTTCCAAGTTGGTCTTAATTGCTTTGCCTGTTAGAAGGCCAAAGATAAATTGAATCAGATTTTGATTCATCTAAGTAGAAAACTCAGATCGTTTTAGTGATTCTAAAGATAATGTGAAATAAAATATTGCCAGCAATATTTCCTGGCAATATGTAGAGGTTGATTAGAACAGACAAGACTTAAAAATCTTCTTCTGTTTGAGGTTTTATTTCTCTCTCTCTATCTCACAAACACACACACACACACACACACACACACACACACACACACACATATACACACACAAAGAGATTCATTAACCTAGCTCAGAATAGATTCATTGAAAACCAAAAGTATCTACCTGAATTTATTGTGTTATCATTTGGGCCCAAAATGTTACACCTGTGCAAGATTTAGTTTCAATCTCTCTACAATATAATAACATTAATACTTAGCAATTAAGAAAGTTTCATAATTGCTTTCTTTCTAACTTTCCTGATGAATTGTTAATTTTTTAATCACAATAGTACAGTTTACTTTGAGGTAGGAATGGAAGTTATGGTATGTAGAAGTTCAAGAAATTAGCATATGGCTAATAGTATACCATTTCCAGATCCCCGTGCCCTTTTTATCTTTGAGTGTCATTTATACATTTCTGACATTATATGGTGATATTTCTGTTGCTTTATTTTGAATCTTGAAGTTCTGTTTGGAAACATGTCTCTATGGGAAGTGACCTTAATTTACATTTTTTTTTTTTTTTTAGGATGCTTAGAGAAGCCACTTAACACAACTGAGATACCAAGGAGGAAAAAAATACAGAATAAATTTTGTTCATGTCTCATGATTCTAAGCATGGACAGTAATTATAAATAAATCTTTCAATGTTCTTCTTATAAACATAATAGGCTTTGCAGTTCCTTGGAAAACCTCAGAAGTGTAAGCTTGCATTATAAGAAAAGTATACACATGCAATAATATGATATTATTTAGTACCTGTGGCTCTGTATAAAAGTTCTGGTGCTATAAACATGTATTATGCACATAACTCACAACTTTGTTGAAAGTGAAAATGCTGTGTTTAAAAAATCTAATTGATTCAAAAAATGAACCCAGTAAAAAACCTTTCATTAGCTTTGAAGAGATCTAGAGAGTATCAATAAAATATTTTATTTAAAAATTAGTATAAAAATAGTGATGTTTATAAATTATACTACTTTATCACAAGTAATATCATTTCACATATTATAACATTTTTAAAAATTAATTATCTTAAGTACACTATTTTCCTTTTTATATTATTTTAAAAGTATTATATAAACATATCAATCAGTATTAAATTATAAAAGTATTATTACTGAGATTATGGGGAATATTGCCTTTTATTTAGGATTATTTTATATTCAGGTATCTAAGGTACTTTTTTGTATTAATACTTGCACCTTTGTGCTTTCTGCTGAATGACTCAGTCTCTCTGCTTTTGGATGGTGCTGAGGAAATTCTAGAGGCGGTGAGAAGAGAAGGAAATGCCCAAGATGCAGGAAATTATCTTTTATTTCCAGGTAAGTTATAGACCTTCTTGTAATTTTTTCCTAGTCTTTCTCTAGTAGCTCAAATTAATTTCTCCAAACTGAAGCTACAACCATGGTTTACGGAACAGAATTTATAAAGCCCCCCCCCCAAAAAAAAGTGTCAGAATTTACATGTGAGTTTTGAGCTGGAAGAGAAGTAAATATTTAACAATAAACATTTTTTTTTCTTCTCAAATATTGAAGGCAAGGTAAAAATTTTGAAATAAAACTGTTTTACAAATATCAAAGAGAGAAATAAATATCTTTCTAATTATGATCTATGTGTTTAAGACTAAAAACAACTTCTGCTACTGTTGTGAAATAGTGCTCACTGAAGTGAAGGGCAACAGTGAATTTAAATATTTAACAGAAAAAAAAATACTTCATAGGTCTTTTACTTTTGTATCAAATTAATATTTTATTTATTATTTGAAGGAAATATTGCTTATTTGATTTGAGATAATTTTGTACATGTGGAGTTTATACATTTGCTATCTATTTTACTATTATTTTATAATAGGAAATGTAAATCATTTAAAAAATATATTCAAATGGAGGTAGAATATCTAGAATGCTGTTAAAAGAACAATCCACTTTTCTTTCAATGGACTTCACTTCAAAAGACTGACCAATATGACCATAAACTTTGAATGGCAATTAAATTAATATATTCAATTGCTTTTCTGAGAAAATCTTTTTTTATGTAATGAGCCCCATTGTACAATTACCAAAAGGCAAAGGACAGACAATTGTAGTTTTAGCTAGAACTGGAGCTTTCACAATGGAACTGTTCTTCCACTGCCATTAGAATAAACTCTAGGAGTCATATAGTTAAGACAGAAGCTGTGGCAGTAAAGAATAGCTCGTTATTATGAGTAACACCTTAAATAACATTCTTAGATATTCACTTACACCTGTCATTTGTGCATTTTCTATCATTTAGGTATGTAATTTATTACATTTCAATCATTTAATTAAAAAGGAATTACTTGTTTCATTATCTTAAAAAAAAAAAAAAAGTGTTGACAGCCAGACATGGTGGCAAAGGTCTGAAATCCTAGTGACTCAGTAGGTTGAGGAAGATTGCAAATTTGAAGCTATCTTTACCAATGTAGTGAGATCCTCAGGAACTTAGTAAGACCTTGTAAAATAAATAATAATAATAATAATAATAAAGGACTGGGGATGCAGCTCATAATAGATAATCATACAGGATAACATTTAGATCTTCTCTGAATCAAAAGGTGAAATAATTGGTTTTATTAAATAATCCAAACATATCTCAGGCATTATGGTAAATTTATATCAACTCTAGCCACATGCATGAGTAAATAGCTATTTATATCACATGTGAAAGTACAAAATTATTTCCATAGAAACCTCCCAATGTTTACTTTAGATTTAAAAAAGGCTGTGTTCGAATCCTTACTTTAATTACATTTATGAGGTAATGAACTTTTAACTTATGATTCAATTGGTGAATGTGTGAAATAAAAAGTGTGATTATCATTCTTCTTATAAAACTCATTAAATCATGATATTTTATTAAAAGAAGTCTTACTTTTCATAAAATCAATTTGTAATTTAAAATGAAGTTGGCATTTTCAGTATCTACCTTAGAAAGGAACATTGATTTGATTAGAATATCAAATAAGTGAAGAACTTTTGATAGCCTTTTGTTTTTAGAAATAAAATGCATGATATTGTTCAAGAGAAATTTTGAGAGAAAGAACATATATTGAAAATTGCCACTCTAACAAAAAGCATATACTTTTATATTCTGCATTTTATAGCAAAAATAAAGAAGGATCAACTCAGTAAATGATTCTAACATCATCTTGGATTATACGTGTGCAATTTTTTATGTGTGGAAATTTTGATGTGGACATAACATATAGAAAAATGCTTTGGAAAGTAGGGCATAAAATTTTGAACAAAAAAAGTAAAGATGATAGATGTAAAAGTTTGAAGTATTTCATTTTTTGGTATATACGAATGCTTTTAAATTTATCTTGTTTAAATTTTACTTCACAATACATCTTCTTTTCTCTTTTATCCCTTCTACATGTTTTCATTTTATCACCCTGTTAACCATTCTCTACAAACACATTTACCATTCCTGGAATCACGAAATCCATGTTTGCTGAACAAATATTGTATTGCTGTGGTGACCCCTAAAGAGGGAGTAACTGCTTATTTTATAGTGAAGTGAGAGAAGGAATAAACTAGATACTAAATTATACAGAAGGCTAGATATTGAGAATGCTGAATAGAAGGCTATTGTCTGTAAGGGGGCAAGAACTATGTGCATGTATATGCAAGGTGAAGAGCCACATGCATGAGTAAATAGCTATTTATGTCATATATGAAAGTGCAAAATTATTTCCATAGAAACGTCCTAATGTTTACTTTAGATTTTTAAAAGGCTGTGTTCGAATCCTCGCTTAAATTACATTTGATGGGATAGCAAGAAAAGCCTCAGTTAAATGAGTGCATTTACAATTAGAGAGAAAAGATATTTATGCAGATATAAGAAGAAATGCCCATCTAGACAGGCAGACAACTGTCCAGAAGAATAGCACTTGTACATAGATTGGACTATGCCTGGAAAATTTGAAGGCCAGCAGAGGCAAGAAAGAAATAATACAGGGAAAAAGAAGGGCATGGAATGAAATCTGAAGGTCACAACAGTTTGATTATCCCAGGCCTTGCATTAATCAGAGTTCTCTAGTGACACAAAAAATACACACACACACACACACACACACACACACACATACACACACAAAACACACATTCACTCACATAATGTCAGACCTCCATATCTGCTAGTTTTGCATCTACATATTTAACCAATCATGAATAAAAAATATTTGGAAAGTCGAGCATGGTAGAGCACACCTGTAATCCCAGGGACAGGGGAGGTTGAGACAGGAAGATTGTGAGTTCAAAGCCAGCCTCAGCAACTTAGTAAGGCCTTAAGCAACTTAGCAATAGGCTATCTCTAGCTAACATTAAAAAATGGGCTGGAGATGTAGATCAGTGCTTCTATCCTGGGTACCAAAAAAGTATTAAAGTTTAAAAAAATTTAAATAATTGCTTTACTACTGAACACTTGTAATTTTTTCATGCCATTATTCTGTTTACAATACTGTATATAAACTACTCACATAGCATTTACATTTTATTGAGTATTATAGATAACCTAGAGTTGATTTAGAGTATAAAGGAGGATGCATGTAGGTTTTATGCAAATATTATTCCATTTTATAGATGTGACTTGAATATCTATGTATTTTGGTATCTGAGGGTTCTGAAAAAATCTATGCCCCATGACACCAAGGGAGAACTATATTCTGCATGTGCACATGAGAGAGACAGAGAGGAGGGTTAGAGAAAGAGACTGATTTAAGAGAACTATTATAAGAAATTGGCTCACATGTCTGTGGAAGATAACTAGTCCAAAGATTTGCTGTTGTCAAGCTGGAGACCCAGGAGAGCGCATAGTATTGTTCTTGTCAACTTTTCACTTGACCGAAAAACCCCATAAACATACTTTTAGAAAATGAAACATTTATTTTGTGCTCATGGTTTCAGAGGCCTCAGTCCATAGACAGCCTGATTCCATTGGTTTTTGCCAGAGGTGAGGCAAAACTTCATGACAGAAGAAAGCAGCTCAGGACATGACACTCAGAAAGCAGAGAGAGAGAGCTCTGATCAATAGGAACAAAGTACATATCCCAAGGCACACCTTCAGTGACCTACCTTCTCCAGCCACACCCTACCTAGTTATGATAAAGTTAATCTATTTGAGTGGATTATTGTACTAATTAGTTTAAGATTATCAAAACCCAATCATTTCACCTCTAAGATTTCTTGCATTTTTTTTTTTGTGTGTGTGGGGGGTGGCACTTCATATCTAAATCATAAAAGAGGAGTTCTGTCTTACTCAGGAAAGACTCAGACTTTTGTTTCATTTAGGTTTTTAAATGATTGCATAAGATGCACTCAAATTAATACTCATAATAATGCTTGACACAATATCTGGGTATTCCTGGTTCAGTCAATTTGACAGGTAAAATTAACCATCACAGATTTTGTAAATTAAAGATAACTATATCTCCTATAAGAGAATACTGTGAACACTTTTGACCAGAACAGTGACATAGTAATAATGTCTCAGTTCTGTATCCACAATAGGATGAAAAAGGCCAAGGAAGATGACTAGTGTATAGGAACTAACTCCTGGAGCAGATGAGTATGATTTAGATAAGCCTGACACTATTATAAATAGTGAGAAGAGATTCGTTTTGGCTATTTTTTGACCATCGAGGAGATAAGATTTCCTAAGGACTGTGGTGGAGCATAAAAGAAAAATTGGAGTCAGTAGTCCTTTAATGTTTCTTTGGCCTAAGAAATGGGAGAATTGAAAAGCTGTTAGTAGGAAGGCAGAAGTATGTGGAAGGAGCTGAACCACAGTGGGTTGGGCATTATAGATACTTGGTTTGGGGTATGTTGAGGCTGGAATGACAATGAGACATCAAGGTGACAGACTGCGTAGGCAATTTGAATTTATGACTCTGCAGTTGCAGTTCTCAGCAAGTACATATTTATGTATGCCATCTTTCTTTTATGAGTTGTGCCTTCACTTCATTGGCTAAAGAGAATTAAATATTGGGTTTTGGGTTTTGGCTGAGTAGCATTATGTAAACTTGGTCTTCAAAGTCAGGCTAATTTAATGTACAGGCATTTGTCACTTGTATGACTTCATCCAGTGTTCAAAATGGATTTTATTTCCTCTTTTGTTGAAATAATTCAATATTGACAGTTGTAAAAATTATATAACAATGATATGTCTTTCTGACATTTCTTCTAATATTTTAACAATTAGCACTTACAGGTATAGGGCTTGGGAAAAATAATAATCTCATAAGGTACCCGATTTTAATTTAATTTTCGACCTTTTGACAGGTGTTCAGCAGTACACGTTCATTCTTAAGTTCAAAAAGAATGTGTCCTAAAATTCTGATCAAAACTGTGAGTAGCACTATTTACCTCCACACGTTTAATTATTTCAGAAGCAAATATGTAATCCTGTCCATATTCTGACATTTTTTAAGTGGGGACAGTGTAGTTCGTAGGGCAATTCTCAGCAGACTTCTTTTTCCTCTTCTTCTACCACAATATCTGCTCCCTAAAGCAGCTCGATCTATGAAAGTCACAAAGCAAGATACATGAGGCAATTACCCAGATTCTTCACACCCTAGGGATGGATGCTGCCTACACTTGGCCTACATTTGGCACCCGAAACATTATCATTTTCTTCCATGATGAAATTCTCTTATTAATTGGCACAAGTCTCTTCCATGGGGATAGAAAATTGTTGGGTTAGCATTATTTGGAATAATTATCTCACTCCAATCTACTTGCTGTCAGTTCTTTGAAAATTAAAAGACACATAAATATTTTGCAAACAAATTCTCTGGGTTATATAGTTAAATGCCATATACTTTAATTTATAATTGGAAAAACTGGAAAGTAGACAAGGTATAACCCACAGTATTGAGTGAAGATGCAAATAAAAAAATATGCATTTTTTTTTCTGTCCAGGGTTATGTGACAGTATTTGCAATCAGAATCTGTCATTTCCTGTGGCTAAGTGTCAAAGATTTAATCTCTGAAATTCCAAACCTGCTCAGAAAGGCTACAGAAATGACCTTTTCAAGGTGATAGTTTGTTAATTGAGAAAACTAGCAGTTTCATATTCTTCATCTCTGAATAGATATTGTTCATCCTGTGCAGAAATAGTTCTACTGTTTGTGAGCAGAATATTGTTCCTTGTGAGTAGATGGATCATAGATTCTTAACACAGGGAAAAGTGTCTGAGCAGATCTTCCTGGGATGCAAATATCATGGGGTCCCCCGACTCATTGTCTAGTTACTTGATTCTGTCTGCTTAGGGGCAACAGAGCAGCACATGCAATTCAAACTCAGGCTTGACATGTATTGCCTTACTTAATCTTTCCTCCTCTGAGATGTATAAAGTGTATTTTTATCACAGCTACACGTCATGGGTATTGAAGCCCCTTGCAAAACTGCAGGCCCTCATTCAAACACATGTTGTTTACTTTGTGTGTGTATGAGATGTATCTCATAAAAACATAGGGCTCATTGTATATGTTTCTTCAAGTTTTTCAATTCTTCTTCTTCTTTTTTTAAATGTATCCTGTCTCTAGCTTCATCCCCGCCCCCCACCCCTGACCCTGCATGCGAAGTGAGATGCAGAGAATCAATGATTTGAAATTCTTCTATTCTTTATGGTTACTGAACTCTTTGTTCAAGGTGATATATTGTGAAACAATTTATACAGAGAGCTTAGATTGCTGGAATCATTCTTGTTTTCCTTCGTTGAGTTTTACACATTTCCATGTGTTGAATGAAGTGTTTTCTTGGAGTTTAAAAAAATATATATTAGTTCACTATAGAGGTACATAATATTGGAGTACATTTTGGCCTAATTTTATATGCATGGAATATAATTTGCTCCAATTCATTCTCCAGTACTTCCCCTTTCTCTCCCCCCCCCGCCCCCGCCTATTTCCTCTTTCTTACTCTAGTGATGTTTCTTCTATTTATTATGTCTTTTATTAGTGGGCATACATAAAGTAGAAATTCACTGTGATATATTCATATATATAAACAAAATTGGTCAGATTCACTCCACTATTCCTACCATTTTCCATCTCTCCTTCCTCCCCCTTAATTCCATTCCTCAACTCCACTGATCTCTCTTCTATTTTCATGAAATCCCACTATTTCATTTGTCTTCCCCCCGCCAATTATTTTATTCCATCTTCCACATATGAGGGAAAATATTTTAACACTTGACTTTCAGAGTCTGGCTTATTTCACTTAGCATGATGTTCTCCAGTTTCATCCATTTACTAGAAAATGCCATTTCATTTTTCTTTATAGTTTAAACTTTATTGTGTACTATACTACATTTTCTTTATCCATTCATCTGTTGACAGGCATTGAAATAATAGAGGACAGAGAGACAAACCCACATAGATGCAGTGTTCTGATACTCAAAAAAAGTGCCAAAAACATACTGAAGAAAAGAGCACTTTTAATAGATGATGCTGGGAAACCTAGATATCCTGATGTAGAAGAATGAAACCAGATCTCTGTCTCTCACCCTGCACAAAAGTCATCTCAAAGTGAATCTAAGACCTAGGAATTAGACAGAGAAACTTCTCAGCATTCTTGAACCACACACTTACCCTGCAGCCATCCAGAGATCACAAGGGAATCGTGCCTGCTTATAAAAGAAGCTATGCTTTGCTGCACTACTGTATTTAATTCTGCAACTTAAAATTACTAATTTCTGAATATTTGTTAATTAAGTTATACTGATATGCTTTTTCAGAAAGTGATCGAGGCACTCTTGAATTTAATACTAAATGGGGGGGGGGGTGTGTACAACTCTTCATTTTCTCCCTTACTCGTCAGGGAAACTTCTTAACTTGTAGCTATTAGCTGAGATTTCTTAGTTGCAACTGTAGATTCGATTAAAAAAAAATTACCTAGTGGTCTTCAATACTAAAAATTTGTAAAATATAAGTAAGTTCAAAAAGAATATTTTAATAACATCAGATTCTTTAGCTATCATTTAACAGTTTTACTCAATCTATCATAAATTCCTGGTGTTACTATTACCTTTGAATAATAATTTAGTTTTTAAATTTGTGGTATCAGAGATTGAACCCAGGGGCACTTAACCACTGAACCACATCCACAGCCCTATTTTATTTTTTTATTTTGAGACAGGATCTCACTAAGTTGCTCAGGATCTCACTAAGTTGTTAAGGGTCTCACTAAGTTGTTAAGGTTGGCTTTGAACTTGTGATCCTCTTCCAACCTGCTGGGATTATAGGTGTGTTCCACCATGCCCAGCCACAACTGAAAAATCTTGCAAATGGTTTTATGAAAGTGCTTTCCAGGAATTTTGCAACTTTATTTGAGGAGATGAAAAACCATATTACTTAACTCCAACTACTTCATTAATGTTTGTGTTCTTGTGTTTTATAAGTATTTTGCTGGAAAATAAACTTTAAATTTAGATAGTCCTTGCATATATTTGGACAGAATTTTTAGAAATTAAAATTCACCATGTCCAATAAAAACTAATTACCTGAATTTTAAAAAGTTATTCACTATTTTTAAAATGTGTAAGTCTGGAGGAATTATGCATAAAAATCTTGAAATACAAGGAAAAAATGTGGTAGATTTGACTTGATTTTAGATGGGTGAGAGTATTCGAATAACTTATCAGTTTACTTCTTGCTTCTTCCAAGAGTAGCGATGAATGAAATTATGGTCATTATGAAATTATGGTCAAGCATATTTAACACAAGTAATGCATTATGTGTTTTTTATATGCTAATACTTAAATGTAGTAAACAAAATTTCCTAAAACTTTTAAAAATTATTTTTTACTTGGAAAAATCAGATATCTACTTGACACATTTCCTTGGGTATCCAACAGATAGCTCTAATACAAAAGTATCCATATAATGTTCACAAATCTGAAGTGTTTCCCAGTAAATCCTGCATCTACCTTTCAAATTCCTCAGGATAAAACTTGGATGGTATTCTTGGCTACTTGACTTCTCTTTCTCATCATATAGGGGCCAAACTTCAGCAAATCCTCTTCAATTTCCAATACTATTCAGAACCCTAACTTTTTCTGCCATATACATTGTTCTTATTTTGACCATGACACAATTATTTTCGGCTTAGATGGTAACCTTAACTTCCTAAATGACCTACTTGCTAACATTATTGTCCTCCTTTTAGTTTGTTGTCATCAAAATAAACAGAGTCACACAATGGAAGTCAGGTCACACTCCTTCTCAACTTTAAATCTACCCCTGGTCTCATTTCAGAGCAGAAGCAAAAGACCTTTCACCAACTCTGACCTCACACCTGAGCTACCCTGCTGGCTGCAGTGCTGATGTTAATTCTCACTACTTTCTTTCACTCCACTCATGAGCATGCTACTCCTGCACCATAGCAGGCATTCTTGTGGAACATGGTATTTTTCCTGTGTCCTTTCCCTTCTTTCTGTCAGAGATATTCTTTCCCAAGTTATTTGCAGAGTTGGAGGTCTTCTATTTTTGACTTTGTACCTGAAAGTCTTACTAACTAAATAAAGTAAGTACTAACCAACCTAAATTATCACCTCCTTCCCTCACATCTTACCACCGCAGCAACAACTTCCTAGCTGCTTCCTTGCTTTATTTTTTTCCCCTTAGTAGTCATCTTATTTTTAAACTTATTTTATCCTTTTGTTAGGTACTCTTTAAATTATTTGTCTCTTCTGTTGGAATGTCAGTGCTATGAATATAGAAAAATTTTCACTTTTGAATTAACTAATGATAATCATCATTAATGAGAACACACCTAGAATATAGAGGGTATTGAATAAATTGTGACAATCCAATGGTTACAAATTTATCACTTATATGACACCTAAAGGTGTATTTTGCTTTCAATATAAGTTAATTTTGGAGGAGGCATTTGGGCTTATTTCATAGTCTCTTTATTATGTCATGGCTTTATTTCCTATTTAGATTGCCAAATCAGAATGTATTTTTGGAAAATCTGATTATAATAGATGAGAAAACAAGAATAACTTTGTTCAATATAAGCATGAAAAAAGAGATAATTTTTGGCATGTAATAATATCTTTAGTGTCAGAGGGAAAAATTTTTAACTCCTGGGAACTGTAAAAATGATATTTTCCAAATATTTACTGGTGAATTTCATCATCTATGTGAATTTTCTTAAAATAGAAGAACAATGCAGATGAACAAAAGCTATGGGTATCTATGAGAGAAGTCCATGTGATTTTACTTTTGAATAATGGCTTTCTTAGTCTGGTTCACCCAATAACAAAGTAAGAAACAGAGATTTATGTGCAAATAATGAAAAGAGTTTATTTGGGAACATAATCATGAGGATCAGAAATGAAAAATTGTTCGAAGAAATGGGAAAGAGGAAGAGTCAGTGCAAGTGAATGGTATTGTGGCAGATAACTTTAGAGAAAACCACTGAAGCAGAGAGGATCTGTGGGAAAGTCTTAAAAAAAATGTGTCTCAGGACTTTCTGCCCTAGAACAGAAAAGAGACACCGTCAATCCTAATCCCTAGTACTAATTTGGCAAAGGGTTTCCTCCCAGGCTGATAACTGTGCTCTTCCAAGCTGCCTGTGGTAGTGAGAAATGGTAAGTGTGGAGGACCCTGAGTCCAAGCAGTTCTGGAATGCAGCTGAATGATTCTGGTTGAAGCCTGGGTGGATATGGATACTGCAAGAGTGGTAGGAATAAAAGGCAAAGTCAAGTGGATTTGAAGTGATGCATAAAAATCCAGCAGCCTTGGGAAATAGGCTTAAGTCTTCTAATACTGAATAGGATACTGGACTGTAAACCAAAGAACTCTCCTAAAAGAGAGAATCTGAATCCTTATTTGAAAATGATACAAATCAAAACCACACTTAGATTTCGTCTCACTCCAGTCAGAATTGAAATTATCATTAATATAAATAATAATAAATGCTGGCAAGGAGGATGTGGGGATAAATGTATACTCATATATTGTTAGTGGGACTGCAAATTAGCACAACCACTCTGGAAAATGGAGGTTCCTCCAAAAACTAAGAATGGAACCACCATATGATCCAGCTACTCTACTCTTTGGTATTTATCCAAAAGAACTAAAATCAGCATAGTGCAGGGATATAGCCACTTTAATGTTTTTAGCAACACAATTCATAATAGCTCAATTATGAAATGAAACCAGATGCCTGTCAATAGAAGAATGAATCAAGAAAATATGAATTATATACACAATGGAGTTCTACTGAGCCATGAAGAATAAAATAGTGGCACTCACCAGTAAATGGGTAGGAATGGAGAAAATCATTTTACATCAAATAAACCAGACCCATAAAATCAAAGTCAAATGTTTTCTTTCATATGTGGAAGCTTGGAGTTGGATGTGGTGGTTCATACCTGTAATCCCTGCAGCTCAGAAGGTGAAAACAAGAGGATTGCCAGTTCAAGACCAGCTTCTGCAACTTAGCAAGACTCTAAGCAACTTAGATCATGTCTCAAAATAAACATAAAAATAAAAATGAAAAGGTGTGATGATGTGAACCAGTGTTTAAGGACTCCGGAATTTAATCCACAGTAACAAAAGCAAACAAACAAACAAAAAATACAAAAAAAAAAAAAAAGAAAAGAAAGAAAAAAATCGTATGTGGAAGCTAGAACAAAATGAGGAGATGAATCTGGGAGGGGACTAGATATCATATAGATAGGAAAGGTCAGTGGAGTAGAAAAAGGAGAATGAGAGGGAAAGACAAAGGGAAGAGTAATGGAAAGAAATCTGGAATGAATTTAATAAAAACATGTTACATATATATGTAAATGTACGAAGGAAATTTTACCTTTATGTACATGTAGAAACTACGAATTAAAATGAATAAATAAATAGTGAAAGAAAGATCATTAGAGCAGAAGAGGGTGAAAAGGGGAAGAGGAGGGGAGAGGAAAAGAAACAGGAAATGGGAGATTTAAATCAAGTTTCTCAAACGCATAATTTTGTCAAAATGAAACAGAATACTATGAAAAGTACATTTTCTAATTATAAAAAAGCAAGTTGAGCCAGGAAGAGTGCTGCATGTCTGTAATCCCAGAGGGTCTGGAGGCTGAGGCAGGAGGATCACATATTGAAAGCCAGCCTCAGCAAAAGCAAGGCATTAAGCAAAACTCAGTGGAACCCTTTCATTCTCCAAATGAAATACAAAATAGGGCCAGGGATGTGGCTCAGTGGCCAAGTACCTTTGAGTTCAATACCTGGTACCCCCAACCCAAAAAGAAGCAAGTTGACCTACAAAGGGTCAAAAAAAAAAAAAAAAAAAAGAAAAGAAAAGAAAGAAAGAATTGCTAATTTACTAATAGCAAAATGTACTTTATTGATAATTTTGCTGAGAAACAGGTATTTATGTTTATTTTTTTCTGAATAAGATAGAGTAACAAAACAAATGATGGTAGACATCTTTTCACATAAAGACCAAAAGAACCTGTATTAATTGAACTAATGTGTTGCTCATGATTCTGTAGTCATTTAATTATTAAATGCTAAAACCACCATGCCTTGCTGAGAATTGAACCCAGTGCCTCACACATGCTAGGCAAGTGCACTACCTCTGAGCCCCAGCACCAGCCCCTGAGTTTAGGATTTTAACTGAGGTGTAAAGGTGCTTAAAGAAGCAGAGCCCCACCCATCCAAGGGTTAAACTTTTGTAAATAACACTTATTCCATCTGTTAAAAGCTGTGTGCTATTTTTAAAAATATCCTCTTGCATCCAGAAGGTTTTTGATCCCTTTCTAATGTACCCTACAAATAAACAAAGGTACCTGAATTAAAAAGTAAAAATAAAAAAAATAAAACCACCATGCTTTATTTAAAAATGTGTGCAAATTATTAAGTAAATAAAATGTCAAAAGCACTTGTATACAAGATGTATATTTATTATGTAAAACCTAAAGAATTATTTGAAAGGTGGTGAACAGAATTAAAAACCAGACAGAGAATATATTGAATATGTCATAGTATGATTATTCTTGTTATTTTTCAAGTAGCACACTAGTATTCAAAACTATCTATCAGATATTACTGAGAGTCACACCAAAAATATTTTCTTATAAATGTTGGTGGTGAGTGATTGAGATAAAGAAGTATCATAATCCACTGTCATTGAAGCTCATCATTAGGAATTGCTTAATGAAATTGAAGCCATGTAATAAAGAATGCAAAGAGAGCAAAATGTTTTTCGTTGCAGCATGAGGCAAGCATAGATATTTCTATGCAGACTTATTATATGTACAGTTTATGAACAATAGTTATGTGAAAGAAAAATATTTTTCTTCAGATTCATATTTTTGATACATAAATTCTGAACTGTATAAAACTAACAAGAAGTATTGTCAACAAATTTTGTGTAGAAGTATGATCTGATGGTGCAGCTTTAATAACATGGTGGCATTTGAGTAATTACTCAGATTAAAAATTTTCTATTTTTTCTTAACAGAGGACATTTTGCAAAAATAAAGAAGATTAAAGAAACTGGGCTTATCTGACCATGGTACTCAGTGACATAGCAAAATTTGTGAATTATAAAATAGTGGCTAAAGTGTTAAATTAGAGACTGTTTTCTTTAGTATAGAAAAATATAAATGATGATAATAAAGATAATAGTAAACATCAGCAGTGAGAATTATACTTAGTATTTACATATGATATTTATTAGAGGGTATTTTATGCCCATAATTTAGAACTATGCAATAATCTTGTAGTATTTCCACAAGATGTGAAAATAGTTTATTCCCAAATGTCTTCATGCCTGCTTTGATGCCAATATCATGCTGTTTTTGTTAGAATTTTAGGTCTGTTATTGTGATGTCTCCTGCTTCGCTTTTCTCACTAAGGATTACTTTGGCTCTTCTGGGTGTCTTATTTTCCAAATGGATTTCATGGCTTCCTTTTCTAATTCAATGAAGAACATCATTGGAATTTTCATGGGAATTGCATAAAATCTCTATAGCATTTTTGATCGTTTGTCCATTGTTATATTAATTCTGCCTATCCAAAAACATGGGAGGTATTTTCATATCATAAGGTCCTCTTCCATTTCTTTCTTGAGTGTTCTATAGTTTTCATTGTAGGGGCCCTTCACCTCTTATGTTAGATTGATTCCCAAGTCTTATTTTTTGCGGGGGGGGGGGGGTATTGTGAATGAGATAGTTTTCCTGATTTCTTTTTTGGTGGACTCATCATTGGAATGTAATTGACTTATGGGTGCTGATTTTATTTCCTGCCACTTTGCTGAATTCATTTATGAGTCCTACACATTAACTGGTGGAGTTTTGGGATCTTCCAAATATAGAATCATGTCACCTGCAAGCAGAGATAGTTTAAGCTCTATTTTTCCTATTCATATCCCTTTAATTTCCTTCTCTTGCCTAATTGTTTCAAGGATTATGTTGAATAGAGTGGTAAAATGGGCATCCCTGTCTTTTTCCTGTTTTTTAGAAGAAATCCTTTCCGTTTTTCTGCATTCAGAATAATGTTGGCCCTGAGTCATATATAGCCTTTACAAAGTTATGTATGTTCCTCTATCCTTAGTTTTTCTACTGTTTTTATTATGAATGCATGGTTCATTTTCATGAATGCTTTCTGCACCTATTAAAATAATCACGTAATTCTTGTCTTTAAGTCTATTTATTTGGTGAATTACATTTATTGATTTCTATATGTTGAACCAATCTTGCATCCTTGGGATGAAACTCACTTCATTGTGGTGAACTATCTTTTTAATGTGTTTTTGTATGTGGTTTGTCAGTATTTTATTAAGAATTTTTGCATCTATGTTCTTCAAGGATATTGGTCTCAAGTTTTCTTTCCTTGATGGGTCTTTGTCTGGTTTTCGTATCAGGGTGATAGTAGCTTCTTAGAATGAGTTTGGAAGAGTTCTCTCCTTTTCTATTTTATGGAATAATTTGAAAATGATTGGTATTAGTTCTTTTCTTTAATTAATTTATTAATTTATTCTAATTAGGTATATAAGACAGCAGAATGCATTTTTATTCATTGTACACAACTGCCGCACACTTTTTCATTTCTCTGGTTTTACAAGATGTAACATCACACCAAATGTTTGGTTATATATGTACCTAGGGTAATGGTGTTTATCTCACTCTACCCTCTTTACTGCCCTCATGTCCCCTCCCCTTCCTTCCCTCTCCTTTGCCCAATCACAGCTCCTTCATTTTTCCCGTACCCCTCCCCCATTATGGATCAACATCCACTTATCAGATAGAACATTCAGCCTTTGGTTTTTGGAGATTGGCTTACTACACTTAGCATGATATTCTTCAACTCCATCCATTTACCTGCAAATGATATAATTTTATTCTGTTTTAATGCTGAGTAATATTCCATTGTGTATAGGTACCACAATTTCTTTATCCATTCATCTGTTGAAGGGCATGTGTGTTGGTTCCACAGTTTAACTACTTTGAATCGAGGTACTGTAAACATTGATGTGGCTGTGTTACTATAGTATGCTGATTTCAAGTCCTTTTGGTACAGACTGAGGAGTGGGAGAGCTGGGTCAAATGGTGGTTCCATTCCAAGTTTTTTAAGGAATCTTCATATTGCTTTCCAGAGTGCACCAATTTGAAGTCCCAACAGCGATGTATGATTGTACATTTCCCCCCACATCCTTGCCAACACTTATTGTTGTATGTGTTCTTGATAACTGCCATTCTAACTGGCATGAAATGAAAAAATAGTTTTGATTTTCATTTATCTAATTGCTGGAGATGTTGAACATTTTTTTCATGTATTTGTTGATTGATTGTATATCATCTTCTGAGAAGTGTCTGTTTAGATCTTGGTTCATTTTTTGATTGGGTTGTTTGTTTTTTGTTTTTTGGTGTTAGGGTTTTTTTGAGTTCTTTATATGTCCTGGAAATTAGTGTTCTATGAGATGTGCATGTGACAAAAATTTGCTCCCAAAACAGGCTCTGTCTTCACCTCATTGTTTCTTTTGCTGAGCAGAAGATTTTTAGTTGTAATCCATCCTATTTATTGATTTTTTATTTTATTTCTTTTGCATTAGAAGACTTGTTAAAAAGTAAGGGCATAATGAAGATTTGGGCCTACATTTTCCTCTCTTAGGTGTGGGGTCTCTGGTCTAATTCCTAGATCCTTGATCCACTTTGAGTTGAGTTTTGTGCATGGTGAGAGCTAGGGTTTAGTTTCAATTTGTTGCATATCAATTTCCAGTTTTCCCAGGACCATTTATTGAAGAGGCTATCTTTTCTCCAGTGTATGTTTTTGGTGCCTTTGGCTAGTACGAGATAACTGTATTTATAAGGTTTTGTCTCTGTGTCCTCCATTCTGTACCATTGGTCCACATGCCTATTTTGGAGCCAATACCGTGCCTTTTTTTTTACTAAAGTTTTTTAAAAAATATTTATTTATTTTTAGTTGTAGTTGGACATAATACCTTTATTTATTTATTTTTATGTGGTGTTGAAGATTGAAACCAGGGCCTCACACATGCTAGGCGAGCGCTCTACCACTGAGCCACAAGCCCAGCCCTTTACCAAAGTTTTGTAGTAGAATTTAAGGTCTGGTATTGTGATGCCTCCTGCTTCATTTTTCTTGCTAAGGATTGCTTTGGATATTCTGGGTCTCTTATTTTTCCAAATGAATTTCACGATTGCTATATGGAATAACTTTGGAATTTTAATTGGAATTGTATTGAATTTGTATGGCACTTTGGATATTAGTTCTTTCTTAAAAGTCTGGTAGAAGTGAACTGAGAGGCCATCTGGTCCCATGATTCTCTTTGTTGGTAGGCTTTTGATGGCTTCTTCAATTTCATTACTTGAAATTGACCTGTTTAAGTTTGCTATGTCCTCCTGGTTCAATTTGGATAAGTCATAATTCTCTAGGAATTTGTCAATATGATTTTCTAGCTTTTTTGGAGTATACATTTTCAAAATAGTTTCTGATAGTCCTCTGAATTTCAGCAGTGTCTGTGGTGATGTTTCCTTTTTCAAATAGAGTTTAACAATTTGATTTTTTTCCCTCTTTCTTTTAGTCAGCTTTGCTAAGGGTTTGTCAGTTTTGTTTATTCTTTCAAAAAATAACTTTTTGTTTTGTTCATATTTTGAATTACTTTTAATTCCAAATTTCATTGATTTTTGGCTCTGATTATTTTCTGTCTTCTACTGATTTTGGTGTTGGTTTGTTCTTTTTTTATAGGTCTTGAGTTATAATGTTAGATTATTTATTATCTTTTTTTTTCTTTTAATATATTGACTCAATGTTGTGAACATTCTTCTTAGAACTGCTTTCACAGTGTCCCAGAGATTTTGATAATGTTGTATCACTATTCTCATTTACCTATAAGTATTTTTTATTTCTCCACAAGTCAACATGAATTGACAAAAGACATACCTGTTTTGTGGATTTTAAAATTTATTTATTATGACTTTAACATTCTCATATCAGGTAAGTAGACATATGTATGTAGAAATATAGAGAAAATATATGTATATATACATACATACATATGCACATATATGTATTTTAATGGTAGATGAGATCAGAGGAAAAACAAAAGTTAAAATTTGTATGTGCAGAAATTCTAAAAAAAAAATAATGTCATGTTTCATAATTTTAAAGCTATAATTAATTGGCTGATGGTATTTATATCATGTATCTAGGAAAGTAATCTTCGGCCCTTCAAACATTTGATAGAATGACCTAAGTTTTATTTTCCAACAAAAGAAGATCAGATTAGAAAATTCACGAATCTGGGCTGGGGATGTGTCTCAAGAGGTAGCGTGCTCGCCTGGCATGCATGTGGCCCAGGTTCGATCCTCAGCACCACATACAAACAAAGATGTTTTGTCCGCCGAAAACTAAAAAATAAATATTAAAATTCTCTCTCTCTCTCTCTCTCTCTCTCTCTTTAAAAAAAAGAGAAAATTCATGAATCTGATACTAATATCTTTCACGAAAGTGTAATGTAAACTAGTACTACATATTTATAGAGTAAGTTGTTGGAATTGTCTACATGTGAACCATTGAAGCTAAATTTTTAAAAATACAGAATCACCATCATTAATTACCCCATGCCCCCTCCCTTCAAGTAAATGTATGAAGACACAAATTGGTGTGAATATACTATGTATACAACCAGAGATATGAAAATTGTGCTCTATATATGTGATAAGAATTATAATCCATTCTGTTGTCATATATAAATAAAAAAAATACATAAAAAATACAGAATCACTACTTCAATTTGGATAAAATAAAATAAATGCTCTGAGATATATGAAACTGCTTTAAAATGATTTCTTCCATTTTTGTGAATGTGTTTCTTTGAGTCTGGTTTCTCTATAGTAAGCATTAATAAAACACAACATAAAGAAGTTAATATGCACATTATTTACTGTGAGTAGTGTTTTAAGATTTCTGAACTGTCTTGTCAGGTGGACAGATTTTCCTACTTTTCAGATGCTTTTTTAGAGTTCTTCTTGAATTCAGTCTTCATTAAACCTTCTTTTGCCTTCTTGTGGTTTTGTTAACAGCATTTCAATATCATATGATATACACAGGAATAAAACTGTAGCTGGGCGCAGTGGCGCACACCTGTAATCTCAGCAGTTCAGGAGGCTGAGACATGAGGATCATGAGTACAAAGCCAGCCTCAGCAAAATCGAAGCACTATGCAATTCAGTGAGACCCTGTCTCTAGATAAAATATGCTGTCTGGAGATGTGGCTCAGTGGTCAAGTGTCCCTGAATTCAATTCCTGGTACTCCCCACCCCCCACCAAAAAAAATAAAACCTTAATGTAGAAAGTTTCTTGATACTATTACCATGAATTCCACAATATTTAAGGGTAGTGTAGCATCCTGCCATTAGTCTTTTCCTTTTCTCAAAAGCTACTCATCTTTTGCCTTAATTTGAACATGACCAAACAATACTGTGTGTCTCATGACCAAACAGGAAATGAATGTTTTCCAACATATATTTGTGTAGTAATATTGGATAGTTTTCTTCACTTTTTACTTACCACCTATATCCATTTGTCATTTTTGTGATTGCATAGTAGCATCATCTTGAGTAAGTGGAATATATTTGTCTGTCCTGTTGATGTTGGCTTGACTACATGATATAATTACACCAATGGACAAGATTTTGGTGGAGGTAATGTGAGTAGAAGCTTGAAAGGAACTTATGGGGTTTGACTAGCTCACATTTGCTCTTATACTCTGCTACAAAAGTATATGCTCCCAGTGGCTCTGGGTCCCAGAAAAATATGAAGACCTTTGGAGTGGACCTGAACAGAATGCAGAGCCGGGATCCAGATGTAGCTGAATTCTAGAAATATATAAACCAAATTGCTGAAAGTCAGTAAGATGTATTTAAACCCACAGATATTTTAAAGTGCATGCACACAATACTATTAAAAGAATAGCTAATCAATGCATTAGGTTTTTAAAATGAGAAGAATATGACTACTTTTCTAAGTATTTTCTTCTAGAAGTTTTCTCATTATAGCCCTTCTACATGAGCTTACAGGTTTATTTAATCTAGTGCATTTACTTCTTCAGGAACAGCATTCATCCTCTAGCATTATAGCTGAGAAGCAAAAGTAGCAATGGTGAATTTACCAAGGTATACTTAGACATTTTAATATTAGTGCCCTGTATGTTTTATTGGACCTCACAGATATATAAACACTAATATTTTTTTCAAATGCTTTTGCTATTTGTAGCCAGAATAGTTATTATTGTTTATTACTAACAATTCAGACTGATATTTGGCAAGTAGAAAACTCTATCTCTGTCTCTCCCTCTTCCTCTCCATCTCTGACTCTTTTTTCCCTTCTATTATAGATTCTATTTTTGCGACATTATTCTTACCAGGAATTTTTTTGGGAGAGGTGTGTTTACATAGATCTTTAGTTCGTCAAGGCAGTACTTCTCAAATATCTCTGTTGAAAGATAATTTTTAAAATTCATATTCAATATGATATTTTACAAAATATAAGAATGAAGATAACATAAAATAAAAATAATACATTCTGAACAGAAGCTCATACATTTTCATTATTAGATACAGCAGAAATATTATTACACTTTAATACATCTCATTACATTTAATAGATCCAAGAGAATAATTTAAAAATGCACACATTGTTTATTGAAAGTGTGCACATAGGCAGTTCATCTAGATAATCTCTATTACACTTGTAATTTTGTGCATTATAAAATATTAAATACACAAAAATTATGAATAAAAGAAACTTACTCTATCTTCTAAACTCTACTTCACATTGAATGAGCACTATAACAGTAATATCACAATTTAAGCTTTGTGACAAGTCATCTTATTTCTTAATACTTTATTTATACATTCCCAGATAAATCTGAAATATGAGTGAAATATTGTTTCTGGTAATGTATGAAATATATATTTATTAACATTATAGTATAACTAGATGCATAATAAGAAGGCCAAATGTAAATTATTACAGTTTCTTCCCATTGTGTCTGAGGATATTCTGAGGTTCTATTCAGCTACAATCAGTGGTTACATGTCATTCCCACAATCCTCCATGTTCTTTTTGGACCAAGAGCTACTTAAGGCATGTTCTTATAGTGTATCATAGAATAGAAACACAACAGAGCATTGCAAAGGAGGCATAATTGAATATTGTCCTCAAATAAAAATTACTGAAATGCATTGCTCAAAGCAAGTCCCATAAGCATGAAACACACCTTACCTAATCTAGGAGTAGAATTACAGTAATACTTAAAGGTTGTTGATGCCAGAAGTCATGGAGATTTATCCTAACTACCTTATTTAATTTCATCAGTATCCATTTTCTTTTATGTTAATGCTGAGATACCTATACTTAAAATAGCAGAAATAAGGGCAAAATTGCATTGATTCTTGGGCAAAGTCATGGTGTCACATCTTCATAGCACAATGTTCTTTCCTATAGTATTCATAGCATTAGATGAAAGTTTCTACATTGCATTTCTATTTGTATGGGGTTTACATTATTTGGTAATAACATACACCAAGACAGTAGAAGGCAGATGAGGGCAGAATGTAGGTAGTAATCAAGGTAAGATCTGAGAAGTTTGTGTGAAATAACTATGGAGGCACCATCACTGTCCTCTAAGACCACGGAGCCATCACTTGTTTTAGAAAGAAAATTTGAGCATTCTATGTAATTTCACAACAAATGGAACTTCTGATAGCACACATTATATCTTTGAAATATCACATTAATGATCATTTAGAAAATTGCATAAGCCCTTCCACATTAGTATCATGAGCCATAATACAGATGTTTATGTACAGTACTTGATACTCTTGTAGTAATTTGATAATGCTAATTTATTGAGTTTGTTGGTTGTGTTATGGTTCCATGAGAGAATATTCTTTTTTTGTAGGAAGTATGTAATAATACCTTTGTGGATATGGAGAATCATGTTGGCAACTTAATCTCAGCAGGTTTAGAAAAAAAAATAGTTCCTTAAACAGTTTTGTAACCTTTTGAGAATTATGTCCAAAAAAAGGTTTAATAGTGTTACACCATTAAAAATGTAAAAATGATAGAAATAAATATAATGGAGAATATTAAGATATTAGATAGAAATAATAAATCTTCATTAATATAACAAAATTTGGGTATATCATGTTTAAAGACAAGGATTTGCAATATTGTAAGATACCTGCCACATTGAAATTATTATGTTTCTTAAATAGATTCCAACATAAATAGTAATGGAATTTTACAAGTTGATTCAAAACTTGACCCAGATGGGCAGAGGGTTGAAAACCATTATACTTTATAAAAACTAAATAAGAGGACGTTGACAAACAAGGCATGGTATGATGCTTCAGCAATTATCCAAGTGTGTGTGTGTGTGTGTGTGTGTGTGTGTGTTTTCATGTGTGGGTATTTTTGTGTCTTTTCCATTTATAGATAAATAGGCAAATGAAGCAGAATAGAGTTTTTGAAAGTAGAGTCATGCACATAGGGAAGTATAATTTAAAAAGATTTAGGACTCAATTCAGTGGACACAGAATATATTTTAAAAACTGTACAATCATACATTGCTTAATAATGGGGATACAATCTGAACAAAATACTTGATTAGGTATTTTTGACATTAAATCAACAACATAAAACACATTCACACCAATTAAGATGCTCATAGTATCCCTGGGTGGTATAAACCTATGATCCACCATTATGAATCTATCAATGTTTTCTTATGTGACACATGATTATATTATAACTTTTAGATACTGGGATTAACTCTTCTCACTGGAAGTCTTAGTGTCTTCAAATCCATTACTATGCTGAAATCATGATGATGTCTCTCAATGTATATTACTTTTCACTCATTCTAAGCATGGCCAACACTTTGTAGAGAAAAATTAGTTCAGTTGGTTTAGTCTAGAAAAAATTTTAAACTACTTATTTGGCAATTGTAATATATATTTTGTGATTGTCTTTCTACTTCCAACCCATTTTTTTCTTTTAATAGATTTATACAATGTTATTTTTAACTATTTATTTTTCAGTTATAATTGGACACAATACCTTTATTTTATTTATTTATTTTTATGTGGTGCTGAGGATTGAACCCAGGGCCTCACACATGCTAAGCGAGCAGTCTACCACTGAGCCACAACCTCAGCCCTCTACAATGTTATTTTATTATTCTTACATTGAGTTTCTTCTTAGAATTATTTGTGCATTAAAATTATACAAAAAGTCAAATTTATTTTTATTTGTACATGCATACAGTAGAGGTTTTACTTCTTTTATTATACCTTTCTATTTGCTAGGATTTGTTTTGTTGTCTAAATAGTGTGTGTCTTTCTCCTCTTGAAAAAGTAATTGTAGCCTCTCTTTCTACCTTCTCCATATATTGTTTCCACTTATTTCAAACTTCTCTTAGAAATTTGTTTTATTTTCCATATGTCTTGAGAGAAAATTTTCTCAAATATCTATTAATATTTGACTGTTATACAAAAGTAAGATAGAAAACTCTAAAAAGTTTAAAGTAAGCTCTATGAATTAGTGAGATCAGTTTCCTGGTGAATTTAGCTTGGTATGGTTATGGGGTTCTATTGAGGGATTCAAGTTTCCATGAATTATGGATGTACATATCTATGTCTATGTGCCTTTTATAAACATAGGTAAATAGATAGATATTAATATTTTTATCCCCTGAAAAGAATATTCATTTTTCTGGCTATATAGGTCATAAGCCTCTCTATCATTATTCCTGGAGCCAATATGGGGGACAAGAATACTATTTAACACACTTAGTGCTGTTGGTTGTCAAGCACTCTAATAATATGTGCTGAACATATGTTCACTCATTTGTTCTGTTAATCTTTACTAAAATCTGGTAAGTATGATTATACCCATTTTCAGTTCAGTAAATTAAGACATAAACAAGAGAACTAACTACCCAAGGTAATAAAGTTTGTTAGGTGCAAAGTTAAGATCCCAACTGAAGATTCTAGGCTTCTAAATGTTGCATACCTGGTTTCTTACCTAGAAATGTGTTTAGTCTCCCAGCTCTGATTTTCTTTAAGAGAAATAACCCTCCATTATGTGTTTATTTGCCAGTCCAAAGTCTGTATTGCTGACTTTTTATAGACAATAAACTTCCTTCTTTTCCTAGGGTGGGAAAGGGGTCGTTGCTATTTAGAAACAGGTGATTGAAGACTAACTGTCCAATAACTTCATAAACAGTGTTCAGTACCATTCGCCTGTTAGCTCTCTCTACCACCATCTATAGAGGTCTGCAGTTCAGTAAATTCTTGCACATTTCTAGGATAATCTGATGCAAAACAGGTGCTTCTTTTTCTTTCTCCCTGGCTATCTTAAGTTGCAGCTTTCTTTGGTCTTCTAAATTTGTTACCACCATCCATCTGCTTTACATTTCTATACTTTTTTCCTTTCCTCTTTATTTATTCTTACATAATTTTCTCTTAGAAAATTCACTTTATCCTTATTTTCTTGTGAGAATTTGGGAGGAAACTGAGGTGAAAGTGTGTGTGTGTTTATTCTCTGTCTTTAACAAGGACCTACCTTTATTTTTCTTGATGTGAATGATTAGTGACTCACCCCCATATTTGTAGGTGATAGACTCTATAGCCTAGAACCTTTTGCTTAATTCAATAAATTTCCTGTTACCAACCTAATATTTCCTGATTTCAGTTTAGTGAAGACTATTGCAAATCACAGACCTGACCCTAAATTTGATATTGGCTAAAAACAATGAAACTGACATCTCACCCAGGGACTTTCTATTTTACAGGGTATGCTAGTCTTGAACCTAAGTTGAGGTTACAGGATGATTCCTTCAGGCTTTCTGTAAAAGACCGGGAGCCAGAAGCTATAGGACCTTGAACACTGATGTAGTGTCTCTCTTTGCCAAATAAGTACTCCCTCATATTTGTGTTCTTACATTATTCAGATCACACATTCTGTCCATTTGAAAACATGACAAAATTCTGAAGTAATTTGACTGTGTAGTACAATGGTTCTTTGCTTCCAAGGCACATGAAAATCAACCTGGGGGAATTTTAAAATCCCAGTTCAAAGGTTACCCATAAGAACAATTAAATCTGAATCTGTAGGAGTTGGATCCAAGGAACAGTATTTTTTTTTCCAGATTCTCCAGGTGATTTCAATATCTAGCATTGTGCATTGGTCTTGTGCATGGTTTGAGCAATCTAATAGCGAATCTATTAAGCAGACCAAATTACCAGATTCTCTCTTGATGTCCTTGGGTCTTTTGTAAAAATTCAATTGTTGAACAAAGCTGAAGATAATTGATTAGAGACTTAGTTTTATCACTTTCCTGTTGGTTTTTCTTTCAGAGCTTACTAACTTTAAGCATTCCTTCCTTCCTTGGAGTTATTTTTCTGTGACCTCTTAAACTCTCTCTATAGGTTTGTGAAAAAAAAAATATATAACTTTCTTTTTCTTTCTAACAAATATTTGAGCAATTGAAGGTGACTCTTATACCAAGGTGACTTGAGAGGCTGAATATAAATAACTAGCTCTTGAGCTGCTACATTAATTGGTACAGATGGAAAGTGGGAACATGAATTTCAGTCCTGTTAGATTTTGTTATGAGGTAACCTCTCTCCCTGACAGCCATCTTAATTTAATTACCACATTCTCCATTACTGGCTGAATTTGTGACAATGGCAGCTTTATGTGTCTCTCTTAAAAGGAACTGAGCCGAGCTTCCATTTGAAGAGTCAGGGTCAGAGGAGCAGTGGTTGAAGTGTCTCAGTACATCACTTGAGTGGAAGAGATTTCCAGTTAATATACTTAGGGGAAGTATGAACTGTTCTACTCTCTCCCCTCAATCCTTTATGAAATAGCATCCTGCTGGCTCCTAACTGTGTTGGGAAATATGAAAGCTCATTTAAGGAAACAGTTGTTAGAACATATAATGAGAGAGGAAGGACATGGAGTTTTGAGGAGTTTGAAGAGGAGAACAAATGTTAAGCTCTTTGCAGTACTCGAGACAGTCATTCAATCAAAAGTAAGAAATAGTCATTCTGGGAATAAGCACAATAGAAAGGATAATTCCTCCTCTGAAATGAATGGAAACGCCATAGGGCAAGCACATGCCTGTGCTCTTTTCGGTCAAGGGAAATTGCCTGAGTAACGTGACCTCATGCACTCTTCCTTATTTTTGTTCCCTGTCATTACTGCAGATTTACATGAGGCTTATTTCCAGCCAGTATGGGATCTGAAAGCAGTTTCAATAGAGAGATCAACAGACAAAAGATTCCTTTGACCATGTATGGTCTTTTTGGTCAGTTTCAATTTTTTACTCTAAAATTCTTCCATAGAATACCTAGAAAGAATTATAAAAATTTTACAAAGCATGGTTTTCATTAAAAAGAAGAATTTCATTTGTGCTTGAAATAAAACTCTTGACATTATTTGACAATAAATATAAATGCTGCATGAACAAGACTGCAGAACCCTAATAGATTTTCTTTGGACTGCCAAGAGAATTAAATAGATTAAGCAGAGAGGGATTAATGGTGAAGATAGACTAAGTTACAGCATGCAAAAAGCAAAGATATTATATTTATATTTACAAACACTTTGCCAACCACATTCTTAAACCATAAGTTAGCATAACTGTCTGGTATATAACAGGAAATTTTAGGTCAGAATTTGCTAGGCTAAAAGCTCAAAAAGTCTTGTATAGTATAAGAAATGTTTCGCCTTGTCATGTTACAGATTCCCCTGTTGATCCATAAGCAATTTGAAATGAAACATTTTGAAAAGATGCTGTAAAATATACTGATTAGTGAGTAAAATCAAACTATTGACACTGGATGAGGGAGGAAAGGTATACAGGCCTTTCAAGATCAATGTGGATGTTGTGATGTTGTTCTTGTTTATATGCAACTGTAGTTTATATTAATACTGTTGAAAGTGTTACTTTCTATGAATGTACCATTGTTTATTTACATGTTCTGTTGTTGAAGGGCATTGTTGTTATTTCCAATTTTTTTATAATTAGAAAGAGTACTATGAAAAAAAATAAAGTTTTTATTTTTAATCAACATAATATTTGTACTTATTTATGCAGTAGAGTATTATAATTGAAACTTATATGTAGTATGTAATGATCTAACCATGTTAATTACCATTTTTACCTCCTGAAATGTTATATTTCTATGTGTCGGGAACCTTCAAACCTTCAACTCTTCTAGTTGTTTTGAAATACATAATTAGTTGTTAGAGATTATAGTTACTCCATTGTTCTATACAACATGAGAGCTACTTCCCCCAATGCAATTCTGTTCTGGTACCATTATCTACGTTCTCTCCATTCCCCCATGGTCCCCACCATTCCCAGCCTCTAGCAATCTCTCCTTGACTACATGTACATGATCAAATATTTTAGTGTCCACAAATGGCAGAGAACAGAATATTTGTCATTCTGCACCTGGATTATCTTACTTAACATAATGTCCTCCAGCTCTATCCATGTTTCTTCAAATGACAGGAATTTATCTTTTAATGCTCAATAATATTTCTTTGTGTGTGTCTATATTCCTTAAAATATGCATACGCATTCATCTGTCAATTTGGACATTCTTGTTGATTTCATATGTTGGTTATTGGGAAGAGTACTACAAACACCGGTGTGCAGCTATCCCTGATACAGTGATTTTATCTATCTATTTATTTGTTTATTTATTTATTTATTTATTTATGTATTTATTTATTTATATGTACCCAGCAGTGGGATTGATGTATCTTATTAGAGTTCTAACTTCAGATATTTGAGGATCTTTATGCTGTTTTCCATATTGGCTATTCTAATTTACATTCTTATCAACAGTGTACAAGAGTTCTCCTTTCTTCACATTCTCACCAGAATTTGTTTTTATTTGACTTTCTTATTATAGACATTTTAAATAAGGTGAGATGATATATCACTGTGATTTTAAAATATTTTTATTAGTGCATTATATTTATACATAATAACGGGGTCCGTTTTTGTATATTCATAAATGCATGTAACTTAGTTGACTTTATTTCAGTTCCATTACTTTCCCTTTCTTTCCTTTCCTTGGTTCCCTTCCTCTATTCTATTCATTTTTAAAGGTGATTAGTGATTTTGAACATTTTTAAATATGTTTTTTGGGCATTTATATACCTTCTTTTGATAAATTGCTCTTCAGTACATTTGCCCATAAATAAATCAGATTGATTATTTATTTATTTATTTATTTATTCATTCATTTATTTATTGCTGTTGAGATTTCTGAGTCCCTTATAGAGTCTGGTTGCCGCAGTCCGGCTGCAGCAAAATATCCGGGGGGTGACGAACAACTTGTGTATGTTGATAACAGCAGGAGTGGAAGCCGTTTATTGTAGGACAGGAGTGGTATTTATACATTTTATATAGCTTATCTAATTAGCATAATATAGATACAGCAGTCAACCAATAAGGAATCTCCACACTTAATGGCTCGCTTTTGTTACTTCACAAACCACTCCCTCTGGCATTTTGCCAGGCACCATGCAGACTTGTTTATAGATTCTAACATTTCTCTGGCAAAATACCAGGTGCCATCCTGACTTGTTTACAGACCTTAACATCTGGTCAGATGAATAGTTTGCAAATACTTTTTACCATCCTAAAATTGTCTCTTAACTCTACTGATCATTTTCTTCACTGTGAAGGAGATTTTTAGTTTGACAGAATTCCATTTGTCTATTTGTGCTTTTGTTGAAAGTGTTTTCAAAATATTATCTAAAAAAATCTTTGCCAATACCAATATCTTGAAGTGTTTCTCCTGTGCTGCTGTGAGTGGCCTCATAGTCTCAGATCTTCCCTTTAGTACCTTTATATGTTTTGAGTTTTCTGCATGTGGTGATAAATAGGAGTCTACTTTTGTTCTTCTGTATGTAAATATCCAGTTTTTTCAGCACCATTCATTGAAGATATTGTCTTTTCTGTAATACATACTCTTATTGCCTTTGTCAAAAATCAGTTGGCCAAAAATTGACTTCTGGATTTTTCGATTTGTTGCATTTTACTGTATATATGTTTTCATGCTAGAACTATGCTGTTTTGATTTCTATATCTCTGTGTGATATTCTGAAGTCAGGTATTGTTGACTCCAAACTTGCTGTTTTTGTTCAGAATTGCTTTGGCTATTTTTGCTCTTTTGAGAACCACATGGATTATGTGATTCTGTATGAATTTATGTTTTGTTCTAGTTTTGAAAAAAATGTCATTAGTATAGGAGTACTTTATTGAATCTGTATTTAATGTACAGAGCTGTTTTGGGTAGTAGAGACATGTTAGATCCGTTAACAATATTAATGTTTCTTATGACTATGGATGATGCATTTCCATTCTTTCTATATCCTCCATTACCACTTTCATTGGTATTGTATAATTTCTATTGTAGAATTTTTTTAATTTTTAAAATTTATTTCTTGGTATTTTGTGTGTATGTGTGTGTATGTGTGTGTGTGTGTTTATTGTGAATGAGATTGCTTTTAGTGATTTTTTTCAGCCAGTTTATTATTGGTGTTTAAAAATTACATATGTTAATGCACTATATCTACAACTTCACTGAATTTGCTTATCAGTTCTAATTCTTTATTTTGGAGGGTGGGTATCTTTAGAATTTTCTACATATAATATCTTATCATCTATAATTTGACTATTCTTTTAAATTTGGATATCCTTTGTGTCTTTCTCTTATTTAATTGATCTAAGACTTCCATTGCTATGTTGCATAGCAATGTTTAAAGTTGACATCATTTTTTAGTTCCAGGCTTTGGATTAAAAGCTTTCAGCTAGTCCCCATTCTCTATGATGTTGGCTATGAGTTTTTCACATACATCCTTTGCTATGTTGATGTGTGCTCCCTCTATTCTCAACTTTCTGAAGGCTTTATCATTGAGAGTTGTTGAATTTTTTAAATACTTTTATGTATCAACTGATACTATCACATAATTTTTGTCCTTGTTTTGTTGAGGTGATTTGTTAAACTTCTTGATTGGAATATGTTTGCCTACCCTTACATTCCTGAGATAAATCCCTCTTGATCATGGTGTGTAGTTTATCTGATATGATAGTGGATTCAGTTTGCCTGCTTACTGTTGAAGATTTTTGCATCTACATTCATCAGGGATACTGTTCTCTGATTTTATTTTTTGTTTTGTCTTTGTCTGGTTTTGGTGTCAAGATAATGCTTAGTTAAACGCATTTTAGAATGTTCCCTCCTTTTCCTTGTTAAAAAATATCTGACAAAAATTGGTATTGTTTTTCAAATGTTTTATAAAATTCAGCAGTAGAGCTATTAGTTCCTGAAGGTTTATTTTTTGGGTGACTAGACTGTTGATTCAATCTTGTTAATTCACTATTGGTATATTCAGGTTTCTTCATGGTTATATTACAATGGTTATAAGATTATAATGTGTCTTCATGGTTCAACTTAGTAGATTGTAAGAGTGCAGAGATTTATCCATTTCTTCTAGGTTTCCAAAATTGTTCATAACAGTTCCTAGCAAATCCTTGTATCTTTGTGCTATCAATTGTAACATCTTCATTTTATCTTTTATTTATTTGCATCTTCTCTTCTTTTGATTTTTGTCTTCATGTACATAGAATAATTTTTCACAACCATTCATTTTTCTCTACACTATAGTAAATTTTTTAGATTAGAGTTGGATTTTTTATTATCCATTAATGTTTTTATTATGTGAAGTAATAAAAAGTTTTAATTTGGGACTTTAATCCATTAATTTTTGAAGTTACTAATGACAATTCATTCCTGCCATTTTGTTATTTGTTTTAAGATTATTTTGTATATTCTTTGTTCCTTTCCTTCTCTTTTATTGTTTACTTTTGTAGTTTGGTTGTTTTCTGTAGCTATGTGATTTGATTCTTCATTTACATCTGTTAACCTGTGAATTTCCCTCTTTTATGTGTTTTGATGATGGTAGTTATTGTCCTTTTGCTTCCAGATGTCAGACCTGTGTAAAGATTTCTTATAGAGCAGGTCTAGTGGTGATGTATTTTCTTAGATGTTGATTGTTTCAGAATATCTTGTTTTCCCTATATTTCTGAAGGATAGATTTTCTGGGTGTGATGTTCTTAGTGGACAGTTTGTTGTTGTTATTTTTCCTTTGTTTTTAATCTTAGAACTTCAAAAAATTATTTTATTTTTCCTTTCCTGAAAGGTGTCTTCTGAAAAATCTGTCATTAGTTGAATGGGGTTCAGTTAACTATGAGCTTCACCTTACTGGATGTAAAATTTTCTCTGTCTTGAAGATGTTATTTTATTTTATTTTTTGTGGTGATAGGGGTTGAACCAGGGCCTGTCATGCAAAGCATGCACTCTACCACTAAATTAACCCCACAGCCTTCTCTTGGACATTTTACAGTTTGATTATTGTTTGCTGTGGAGTGTACAGTTTTTTGGTCCAATCTATTTGAAGTTCTTTTGAGTCTCAGCTCCAGATGTCCATTACTCTCCCCAGATTCAGGAAGTTTTCAGGTTATCATTTTGTTGCCTAGGTTTTCTATGTCTTTCCCCTTAACTTTTCTGTTGGGATTATCCATAAGGTGAACATTTGTTTAATAATCAATATTCATGCTTAAATTTGTCCAGTATATTTTTATTTCATTGATTTTTGTGTTGTTCATTTTTATAATGTATATACCTGTTTGAATTTCTTAATTATATTGTAAATTTTTTCTTGGATTTGGTTGAATTATGATCTCTGTTTTCTTGCATACCACAGAGTTTCCTTAGGATCAATGTTTAATTAATTTATAGGCTTTTTTACAAATTTCATAGCCTGGAGTCAGTTTCTGAGGAATTAGTGTATTTATCGGGGGGGTGTAATATTTCCTTGCTTTACATTTTTTCAGTCCTTACATTGATTTCTATTCATGTGTTTTTACCATGGCATACTTTCAGACCATCTATCTGTTTCCCCGTAATGGGATATTACTCGAGTTTGGCCCTGGGGTTATAGTTGCTCAGTTGTGTTCCCTTGGGTTTGTGAGATGCAGCCTTTTGTGTAAATGTGGTTGATATTTGTGGGGCTTAAAGGATGGGGATATATAAAGACTCTATCCTCTTAGATATAACTGTAATAATGAGTCCATTTTCAAGATGACACTATGCTGTAGAAGCTTGGGCTCTGGCAGTTGTGAAGAAAAATATGAACTTCTCTGAAGCAAAGCTACAAAGATAACTCTTGGCAGATCCCTTAATTGGGTGCCAAGCTTGTAATTACGTGGAATCCTCCTATACTAGGATTGCTGATGTCTGTGTTAATGAATTCATCTGGGACTGTCATAATCACTCTTTTTCCCATCAGTACGAGCCCTCTGGCTCAGAAACCAGGATCACAGTTACTGCTCTGCTTTCTTCCTGTGATACTTTCCCAAGTCTTCAAAACTTAGAGGGTTTCCATCTCTCCCTTATTGAGTTCTAGTGTCTCCCTCAGCCACTTTCCTCTGAATGCAGCTATTCCTCAGTTTTATTTATTTATTTATTTATTTATTTATTTATTTATTCATTCATTCTTTTTGAAGGAGGTAAATGCTGGAACATCTATTCAGTTGTTTAGGCAACTCTAAAATGAATCACTCTTTTGAAAGAAAAAGCAAGAGTAGATATCCTGAAGGAAAATTAAGATACTATCACCAAAGTAGAAGGGATGGATTACAGACCAGAAAAACTATAGATGTTTTACAATCTGCAAATCAAATAATGCTATTTTAGTAAATGGACATATGCCAAATGGGGTAAAATTAAATGGTAAAATTAAACTGTGCATGGATGATTTTAGAGGATTGTGGCAAAGTTGACACTTCATGATACATCAAAAAAAAAAAAAAGTGTACTGCGATGTCCTCTTTGTTTTTAAACTTTTGTGTTAGAAAGATTTTCTTTATAGGCATATACACTAATGATAGCAATATGTAATGATTCATAATGTTTTACATAGGAATTTATCTTTTTATATAAGAACCACTAATGTTTACTTTGGGGAATATCAAAATTTAAAAGGTAGGGTATTTTGTGTGGATCTTGCTAAACATGGGAAAAAAGATGAATTAAAGTGAAATTAATGGCAATATATTCTGAGAAAATAAAATTATTTCAAAAAAGTGCTTACATATATGAGCGATGAGTCTACATCTTAGGAAAACATGTTTTTCAAGAAATTTTATATTTAAAATATTTTAAAAATTTAAACTTGTTTTAATTAGTTATACATGACAGTAGAATACATTTATGCACTTTGATATATCATACATATTTTAAATAAAGATAACACAAAAGGCCCCAGATAAAGATGAGCTTTAAGAATGTAATTTTGCATTTGAGTTTCCTGCAGCATTGACAAGAGAATTCAAATAGAGAATCCAGTGAAAATATTCAAATAAATAATACAGTAAAATAAAAAAAATAATACAGTAAAATTTAGGGGTCTCTTTGATGAATGTTTTCATTTATTAATCATTATTATTATTATTATTAATAAAAGTTAATTAAAATGAATAACATCTCTATATTCTAAGCTCCTTATGTGCAGAGATCTTGTTTGTCTCATTAACTTCTATATTCTTAGCATCTGAGATTATGTCAGGTATATAAATGGCATTCATTCTAGATGGAATTTTGAAATGAATGAAGAAATATTTGGGTCAGGATTCTTAAAAAAGTTTTGAAACAATGTTGGAAACACAAAAAAAGGATGGTTATAAAGAAATGTCATTTTTGTGTTCTTCATTTAACCAATTAAATGTATCAGAAAATGAGACTATCAGGTTGGATTTCCAAGTTGACAGCAGAGGTTACATGGAAATCATGTAAGTCAGTTTTTGCATCTCAATGACCAAAAGACCAGATGAGAACAACTTGGTGGAGAAAAAATTCATTTTGGCTCACAGTTTCAGAGGTTCTGTCCATGGTTGTCCAACTCCATAGTTTCAGGCCCAAGATGAAGCAGAACATCATGGCGGAAGTGTATGATAGAGGAAAGCACCTAAGGACATGGCAACCAGAGAGACAGCTCTGCTTACCAGGGACAAAATATGAACTCTAAAGCCATGCTCCTACTACTTTTTCCAGTTAAACCACACCTGCTTGCAATTACCACAGTTAATATATATCAGTGGATTAATCCATGATTCAGTTAAGGCACTTATCATCCAATGATTTTACCTTGCAACATTCTTGCATTTTCTCACACATGAGCTTTTGAGGAATACTTCATATGTAAAACATAACAGAAACATTTGAGAGTCTAGTCTAAACATTTTCATTCAATTGTTAGCTTATTTTGGAGTGCAAGTGAATTTTGGACTCTGCTGGTTGACCTACTCTTCACTGTAGGATCGAAGGAGTTGACATAATTTTGAATACAACAATTTATCATGATTATTTACATTCTGTTGATGTCATCCACCAGGCAAAAATATATCAACCACAATCAGTTAATCAATCAACTTCTTTGGGTGGTACCGTTAGTCTTAGGTTGAGAATTTTTACATATTGTCATTAACAAACAGAGGTTCTTTAGGCTAAGGGGAGTGTATTTGGATTCCTTCTTACCATATGAGTAGTGCTGAGCTCCGTAGATGCATACAAATACATATAAGCACACACACATTTATATTCATAGAACCATATCTTTACCCTTTGTTCTGGTCCAGGAACAGATCTGAGAGGCCCCTAATTTCTAGACTATCTTATCTTATTAAGTAGAAGGAAGGAATGACCCCATCATTAATTTTTTACTAAAGTCTTCCCATCTGTGAAATAATTATCACTTGTATTTACAGCAGAGACTTACCAAATTCTCTAATCCAATGGAAGATCGGTGCAGTCATATACCTCCTGTCTTTCTTTCTTTGACTATGCAAATAAAGAGATGAATGCCCTATATGGTGCTACAAAAAGACTTTCCATTACCCTGAATCCCACAACTGTTACATGAGCATTGCTGGATACTCAGTGTAAGTGGGCAACAACTTTTATTATGTTATTGAAGAAATTTTATGGTTGATTTTATTATTGAAATACAGATAACTCTTTTATCTTCTTAAAGATTCAATATATAGAGTACTAGGTTTTATTACATAACTATGGATGTGTTAAATACATCTTGGAGTGATTCTTGCTTGTTTATCTTAAGAATATCCTCATTGTTCTGAAAACTGCTTTCTAGCAGAGTTATAGGTATTAAGCTAGATAATTAGCACTTTACCCATAACCTCCTATCCTCCTCCCCCCCAAAAAAAACGATGGTTTCTTTTTTGTTAGATTATTTAAGTCAAAAATCTTCAATGTCTAGAATATTATCAAACTGACCTTTTTCTATAACTATACTTTCTCAGAGGAATTAATTAGCAAGTAGTGCTTTCTATTTAATCTTGAGGAAGTATATGATTCAGTTTTATTTCCTTTTCATAGTATATAGTTTATTTTTTAAAATGTATACTCGACAAGTGCCAATTATAAAACAGCAACATTTTGCCTAGAACCTAGATCAAAAAGGATTCATTTACTCATGCTGCTTGATTTAAAAATTAAGGTGGGCATTTAATAAAGGTGAGTTGAACCTTACTCCAGCAAAGCCCAGGTTTCTTTAGAAACATAAGCATTTGCATACTTGAAAGAAAATGTTTTTTAAGACAACAATGCAAAGAACAAAGGAGAAAAGTATTTCAAAGCCTCCAGTGTTCTGCAGGTAAAAACAGAGCAATTAAAAAAATAATAACCACATCAAAGATCTAAATTATACCTCTTTATCCTGCCAATAATTGTGACAGCCTCAACAGTGATTACTGATGAAAGACTTTGTCACCTTTCTGTTAAAATTCATTTAATAACATGCATCCTATTTTCATAGGAATCACAGGTAATTTTACTTACTTATTTATTTATTTTTATATTTTAGTATAAATTGCATGGTAGTATGGGGTAAAATAGTCAGAAAAAATATACTGTTGCATACATTTTTCCATGTCTTTAAGATACAAAAATGGCCGTGTCCTACCCTCATTCACTGTGATTTTATCTCCAGAATATTTGTCTACTCTTTTTTTTTGTTTTAGTGCTATAGTTTTTATATCACTTAACCATTTTAAGCAGCATCTAATACTTCTAAATTCTAATATAGCTTTACCTAGTATAGATTGAGAAGACAATCCTTTAACCTTTTTCTATTGAACACTATTAAATTAAAGTCCAAAAGCTGATATGAATAGAAGATATCTATGGTGAAGGCATAACGAAATTCTGCAATACGAACTTGCTTGTCCATGGAAACATAATTCAGATGCAAGAGAATATACTTTCTTATAATCAGCATGTAAGATCCAACTTCAAAGTAACATTTACTATGAATGAAAAATGGTCATTGCCCTATGACTCATTCCCATCTTGCCTTTATAATCAGAAACACCAGAAAATATGCTAATTCATGTCAAAATATGACATTTTTCAGATATGTCAGGTTCTTGGTTCTAGAATAAATGGGTTCTTTGTAAGTACAGTCAGTCAACAACTGCTTATTATGCATCTTGGCTGTGCAAGTTACTTTCTTAAGTGAACACAGTAAAATTTATTTATCTATTTATTTATTCATTCATTCATTCATTCATTCATTCTGGTACTTTGCACATGATCAGCAAGTATTCTATCATTGGGATACATCTCCAACTCTTAAACTCTCATTAAAGGTATAAAACACTTTGGTTCATAGGGAACTTACTATCTAGCTTAAAATGTCATTGACATACATACCATATATACTGTTGTCTGGGTAGATTACATTTGAAGACATCGATATAGATGATACATGAAATGGTAAGAACTGGAACTGAGTACACACTCTTGAGTTCTACCAGTGTTCATTTCTGCGCCTAAATTATTCTACTGCAAGTTGATATATTAACAAAACCTAGAGTCACCATAATTCAGATTAGAGTCTATATAGTATAACATGATTATTAATATCGTTCTTTCCACTCAATCTCTGAATAATACAAGGCACATAATAGTTCTATGTAATATTTTGTTTACCTAAAATAACATAGTTATTTTGTTCTAAGTTATATTGATTATTTTTATGTTTCTATTTTTCACTGAAGTTTATTCTGTTGTAATATACTTCTCTGGGTAATCATATTTACACTATTGGTCTCTTTGCTAAGTACAAGTGTTGAAGCTGAATAGATTTTGAATTCAATTGCAAGAAATAAGTTCTAGCCTAAGACAGGCAAGTTTTAGAAGCAATTAGAAAATGAGTGACAAATGGGGGATGAAAAAGAAGCAATTATAGATAGTCATCTTTTGGGTATTATTTTACACCAAAATTTCCTGATGTTCAGTGTCATGAAAATTATAGTTCACATATTTTGTGGGGGTTTTGTTTGTTTTAGGACAGAAGGTAATTTCTATTTGTATTACTCTACCTCAAATGAAATAGTCTGCTTTCTTAATAGAATATCATAATTTATTACATGACAATTATTCTGAAATATAACTATAGTTATGATGTTAGCTACATAATTAATTTGTCAAATTATAATTTAATTTGTCTAATTATATTTCTCAGTAAAAATAATAGGTTCTTATTAATGCTGTGCAAATACCTATATTGCCATAAAAAATAAGGAAATTCAAAATAGTAGTTGCCCCCATACTCTGAAGAGTTATTAAAAACAAAATTCATTAAAAGTAACTTAAGTTTGGAAAATCACAGCCTACTATATTCAGAGTTAAAAGGGCTTCCTCGTATCTACGTAAAATTAAGATAATAAAGTTCTGGCAACAATATTTCAAATAAATAATAACCACAATCAATTCCACTAACCATTTAATTCAGAAAATTCTATAGTTATAGTTCCTGGGTAAACAGTCTGTTTTCCCGAAGTAGTTCTGTTTCCAGAGAGAAAAGAGCCGTAGAAATATCAAGTCAGCCAGCCAATACTGTTTGGAGGTTTTCTAAGAAATGTCATCCTGGAAGCCACTTTGAAACATTCCTCCATGGAGGCACCAAAATTTTCGAGTATCTAATGTAGTCAGTTCCAAAGACACTGTGACTGACATTTTATGTTAATGGCAAAAATTCTAACCTGCTTGGTGTATTGCTAAATTATTAGTATGTACAAGGTTATTACAAAAGGGAAACAACAAATTCTCTATTGGGGTTTAGTACAAAATTATTTCAGGAGTTTGATCAATGTTTCTCTTGAGGGAAAGAACATATTATGGACAGTGAAGAAACTGAAAAATCTCCTGGGCCTTTCAACTAATTGTAAATTTCTGAAATATTTATTTTTATAATATTATGTCTGTATAGTCTTCTTGTGGGAAGAATGCTGATGTGTCTTCTACATTTTGAGCAATACTTTGCACATGGATTATCCAATAGTGTTGACCTGATTATGAAATATGAAACAACCCTAATTGATCCCAGTTTTTAGTAGATGATGTAGAAAACTTTTGTGTTTGTCTAGAAAACCCAAGGGTTCTTTCCTGAATATATTATTTTATTTTTTCTTAATTTGGCATCTGATTTCAGGCAAAGTAAAAATTCAGAGTGGATTTAATCACTTGAGATGTTGTTGATAAACAATACTTTATGATGTTTTTAGACAAAAGGATAACATGTTTTTAAAAATACAAAGATAATAACAGTTTTATAAGAAACTTTAGCTTCTTCATAAGTAAGGAAATATTTTTCCATTTTAAAAACATTGACCAATTACATAATAAAATCAAATCTAAGCAGAGAATTTTATTTCAATCAAGTACAAAAACTGCTCTGTGGAAAATACACACAGAAGAAACAGAATGTCATTTTATTATCCCTTTAGGGTTTCTAAATCTCACTTAGCAATTTGGAGGGAAAATAAATATTTTAGTTTTATATTTTAAAATATTTGGCAATGTTTTTACAAGTCTTTCTACCTCTGTCTCTCTTTCTCTCTTTTTCTCTCTTTCCCTCCCTCCCTCCCTCCTTTGTTCTCTCTCTTTAAAATATAATGAGAAAACTCAAACTGTTAACTTTGCCAAAATTTGAATCATTTCATATTGCTCTTTCCGTGTAGGTATTTTAAATTATGGCCAAAAATGTTAACATCCCTAGACTTTCTGCTATCTGCTCTACACATGAAAATGTCTTCCCTTTCTGTGTTTTTGTTTCTCATTCTGATTAAACTTGCACCTCATTTTAAGATAGCGCTACTCTTTTTTTCTTGAAAAACAAAGCCCTCAACTTGCACACACAGTATTTTGGTCCACAATCATTTTTCCTACCATGGTTTTAGTAATATGTTAGTTCTTACTCAGCTAAAATAACTGTCTTATATTGCAAAGAGTAAAGGGGGAGATAGTGCTGAGATTTGTCTGTCAAATAGGAGCATAAGTTTAACAGATAAACAAAGCTTATAAGTATTCACTAAAATGTATAGCCACATACATTTCATTTACAGCTTACCTAAATGGCAATAATGTGCAGGTTTATTAATATGACCCAGAGACATTTATGGTAGCGCGCTTGCCTGGCATGCGTAGGGTGCTGGGTTCGATCCTCAGCACCACGTAAAAATAAAATAAAGATTTTGTGTCCACCAAAAACTAAAAAATAAATATTAAAAAATTCTCTGTCTCTCTCTAAAAAAAAGGAAATAAGCAACATATATTTATAATTACATTCAACAATCAGTGTTTCACCATTCAATTTTAGAAATTAAAAAAGAATCAAATGATTATCTACTAACTCATTCTAAAATTAATTCAAGAATTTTATTTATCTAAAGATCTTAGAAATAATATTTAATATTATTTACATCAAGACATGGCTACATTTTATATCAATAACTCTCCAGAATTCAGATTTAATTTAATTGAATCAACATTTATATTTGCATAATCTTAAACATATAGATTCAATGTTAGTTCATCAGAATGAATTTAAAATTTTTGAATTTTTTTCTTAGAAAAATTTTAAATAGTATTAAGAAACTTATATTGATATAAAAATGTAGTCCTTATATGCTTTTATAAAATGTGTGTTAACTTTATGTCAGAACTCAAGTAGCAAATATATATTTATTATTTACTATTGAATACAAAATTATTGATAATGTAATTTGCAAAATTAGCCTTTATTATGTGATCTAAAAAAGTTTCTAAGACAGCCTTATATGTAACAAAGATTTGTCCTAGAACTTTTAAAGTGTTATAGATTCATTTAAATTATTTTCTGTAAAATTTGGAAATATATGACTTTTATGTCCTTATTTCTATTTATAAAAGCAGAAGACAAGTCATTTAATTTAAAATGTCATAATACAATTTGTACCTTATCTATAGTCGTGAAAATATTTGAGACTTGCATTGAAAGGTAAAAGCTTTTCTCACTCAATCACACATACATAGACACAGAGATGACTTACCACTTCATTCTACAATGCAAACCATGAATTAAAAGTAAACAAAATTTTTTATTAGAGCATTCTAGTTATACATAGTATTGTAGTTCATTTTGACAAAATCACACATGCAAGAAATTTGATTTCAATCCCTATTTCTCTCTTTTCCTCTTCTCCTACCTCCCCTTAATCTCTCTTCTCTATTCTACTGGTTTTCCTTTTCTTCCTCAAATGTATAGATAGTGATATCAAATACCAAAATTTTAGTATGACCAAAGTTGAATAACTTTTGGCTGTTTACACACTAGAAACAAAAGCATGGTTATAAAGTCTTTAGAGAAAACAAATAGAGTCAACAAATATTTTAGCTATGTTCTCATTTGGGATTCACTACTAGAAACCAGAAAAGAGGTGTCGGAGCTTAGCCATCATCCTAGGAAGCCTTTCTCAGCCCTCACACATACATCCTTCATATGTGTTCACTGGCATCCCAGTCTATGATCTTCAAGTTTTTTCTTTTCTTTTCTTTCCCCCTACACTAATGATAAAAACTGTTTCTCTGAGTCACAGTGATCTGGAGATTGAATATTTTACTTTTCTCTATTTTGCTTGTATGTTATACATATGATTGGAACGTAAATAATTGTGACCTAATTCCACTACACAACTCATTTAGAAAATAAAAATAGCTGATATCATTATTCTAGGGGAAGTCAGGGAATGAACAAGCAATCCCTCTGTACTCCTTTCTTTATATGCCTATGTCATATAACTTAATGACCAATCTAATGAGGTAAGATTCCTATTTCACAAATGAGAACCATGAGCCCCAGGTATTATAAAAGAAATGGCATTTTAACTGCAGTGGGCCTACCCCAGAGCCAGAGTCTATACTACACTGACCACATTGTTTGCTTACTAACTACTATTAGGACTTTATTTCTTTGGGAATCAGACCCATGGCCTTGTTTCTGCCAAACAAGCTCTGTAATGCTGAACTTCAAACCCTGTGCCTCTAAAGTCTTTCTTGAGAAATTTCTTATCATGATACAATGAAACAGTGTCCTCATTTTAGATTTCCTAACCATCAATCTCTGATTTTCATAAAGGCCCCAGTTGATTTTGTGTTCTCAGTTGAATTTTGATCTTTGTTTTTGCCAGATGCCACCTGGACTATTATTTTTTATTTTATAAGTATTCATTTTTATGGAAATTATTTAAAGTGGAAACTTTATATCACTACTATTTCTGAAAAAAAATGGAATATTTGCCAAAATTGTAAAAAAAAATTAAAAATGTAGAGAAATATGTACCACTTGTATTAGTGATGCTGAGTTACAATTCAGGGCCTCCTGTATGCTAAGCAAGCACTCTGACAGTGAGGTACATCTCCAGCCTCAGCAGTAATTATTAAAAGATAGGAGTTCATTTAGTTCCTTGGTTGCCCTCAGGTACCAGCACTGTGTGTTGTGGGAGGGAAAGAGTGGAATGTTTGCAGGAAGAATTGGAAGTCAGGGAGACTGTTGGGTGTTGGGTAGTTGGGCTTTTGCAAGGGTGTCTTCACATCATTCACATTTCCATTTGCAGACATCAGAGGTTCTTGGCATCATCACAAAGATGCAGCCGGGCTTACACTTCTTTCTCATTTTAACATAAGGTAATTGCAGTAACAGTGATCCACAAGTTACAAGAGCAAGGACTTTAGAGGAAATTAGAAACTATAAGAAATTAGTTTCTGGTCTCTACTGATTCTTTGTTTCCTTGATTTAAAATGTGAACCAACTTCTTCATAACAACTCATGACTTGTGGTTTTAGGATCTGAAAGTTCCAGTTACAGAAAGAGTAATTTCCATTGATCTTTAGGACTGTTAGTCCAAAATCCAAATCAATATAAACTCTTCTCTGGAAATACTTAGAGCTCAGTAAAGCTAACTTCATATTCCAAATGTGTGATTAGACTTCTATTGTAAGAAGATATATGAACTTCAAAGAATTCAAAATTATTTTCTGTATTCCATGAAATTGTGAATTAACTATCTTTTAGATGTATTTCTCCCTCTTAAGTTTGTAGAAGATCCAAAATTGATGGGACAGAGACCAGGGAAGAATAGTAGCATAAATGAAATAATTCTAAAGATGGAATGAAAAGAAACTGGCAAGGTCTACTAAATAATTAACTATCACTGAAATAATAGTTCAAGACAGAGAAGTAGAATTTAAAAAAAAAGTCACAAAAGGGAAACTAGAGTATCCTGAAGAAGATCTATCAACGAGAGGCAGCATTTTTAATCTTTTTGACTTATTTATACACAATGGACACATTGTACAATGGTATGACCAAAAATATCAGTGATCTTTAGTAAAAAGTAAAGCTATGAAACAGAATGCTGACTCAGCCTCCATCTCTTAGCTCAGAGAAGAGTCTGAGATGACAAAAGATGACAAATATTTTTATGTATATGGTAGGAAATTAGGGCCATCAAGGGCTTAAGTGTGAAAACTAAAATTGTATTGATACTAGGACTGACACCAAGTGTTGTTGATACAAATGGGAGTAAGGGAGACATTGACCACACTACTTAGGAAAAGTACTGCATTAGAGAACTGAAGGTAGAGTTATCCAACTACAAAACTTGCTGCAAGAAGAGCACATGTCCAGAAATGGGTAGATTTAGACAGATTTTTGAGCACTTGCAACATTGACAGAAGTGCAAGCATAGACCTTTCTGAGAAATAGAGATAAGAGGTTAGATGGTGCTAAAGAGTGCTATAAATTAGCAACGCCAATGCCAAAGAGAAGAATTACCTTGGATGAAGGTGTAAAACACTGGATGGAGAGACTGAGCAGCAGAAAAATATGAACATATAAAAATTATCTGTCCTAGATATATCTCAGGGAAGACTAGATGAGAAGGAACATAGGCCTTGCTGTTAGAAATTGATTCTGTAGAATCCAAGATCAATCTGGAGAGCAAATTTCCATGGAAAATACAAATTGCCGATGTCTGTGGATTGGTGGAATTACAAATAATATTTAAGGGGATGAAGCCAAATATTTCTAGAATCTCAGACTACTAAATGCAGAGATGTCTTATATAATTTACTGCCATCAACTCAGGGTAAAACTTCCTATATGTTTAAGTACATAATTACTATACTTTTTTCTTCAAGCAGAAAGCCCTGATTAGACTTTTAAAGCTCTCCTGACACACCCATAGTGAGTCATTTTAAATACTCTGATTAGAAGAAGGGAGGAATATGAATCTTGGCACAAGGGAAAGTTTTTGTGAAAGACAGGGTTAGTAAAATAGCAGAGAGTAAATTAACTTTTTATAATGAAGAAAAATATGAATGAAAATAATTAAGATTGAAATAGTCTTTTTCAGATAAACTGAAACCTCCCCCACTTGTTAAGCTTCTTGAGTACAACCCCTTGGATTCTATGAAAATGCTGATGTGCCACACATTGCTTAAGTTTTCTCATCTTGCTTTCTAATTACTTTTCATTTATGGAAGCCTTTCAATAGCTCTTTTATATCTGTATTTTTCATGAAATAGTACCATGGAAAATATATAAGAATAAGTGAGATATATCTTGCCTTTAGAAATATCTCCATTAGTTTCAAGAGTTTTTTTGAGGAATGATTGTACCTGAGTTCTGGAGAGAACCTGATTCTAAGGGAACTACATTTCAAGACTTTGGGAGCAGTAGGTAGGTAATAAGCAGAACACACCAAGGAACAATGAAAGGTAGAGGGTTCCAGAAGAGAATAAAATGAAACTTGCTTTTCCTTGTCTCTATGCTAGGGGCCTGCCCTTTGAGGGGAATGAAGTAGAAGCTTGAAGAAATTTCCTCAATAATGAAGAACCTGGTGAATGGTTGGATACAGCCTAATATTGTTCAAATTCAGTTAAAATATTCTGGTTACTGGAATGGTTTTCCTGGAAAGGATTTGATGACTGAGGCCTGATAGGTTCTATTTCAAGTACAGAGAAGACATAGTCTTTCATAATGGAGAAATTAAAAGACATTAGAACAGAGGTTCAGCTTTCACTGGATCCCCGGGTCAGATAATTAACCATCTCAAGTCTTAACTCATCTGTGGAATGGTTATTTAAATGCATCCCTACAGTGTGACTATGAAGTAAGAATGTTTTGTAATTCTTAGTAATGATAATATGAATATTTTGCAAATCTAAAGTGCTGATTGAATACAATGAAAAGGAAACATCATTTACTTCCTGATGTTTTTTTCAGGCTGGTTGTCTTCCTCTTCTTTGAATTTATGCAGGTTCCTACATTTATTCATGCTGCAAAAAATATCACCGTCACTATAATATGGATTCTTTGTCTTTATATCTCCACTGTTCACAGGAGAAATGTAGTATTTGTTACATGAATAAGCCATTAAGGTAATGACTGAATTATTTATTGCCCCACATTTTTCCTGGTTCTTATTCTTATGCTCAAAAGATGAGTAAGAAATGACCTTTTTCTCAGATAACTATCATCTTATGTTTTGGACACGTGAATTTTTGTTGTTGTTGTTGTTGTTGTTTGGTACTGGGGATTGAACCCAAGGGTACTTTACACCTGAGCCATATCCTCAGTCCTTTGAAAAATTACTTATTTTGAGAAAGGGTTTCACCATGTTGTGTAGTGTCTGGCTAAGTTACAGAGGATAACAGTGCTCTTGCCTCAACCCCTGGAGTCTCTGGGGTTACAGATGTGTGTTATCATACCTGGCTTGATTATGTGAACTTTCAATTAATATGTGTGTTCAATTAATATCTGTGTTCAATTAATAACTTTCAATTAATATCTGTGTCCCAGGTTACTACCAAATTAAATTACTTTAAATGAAAAAATACATGTGGAGTGGAACACATTTTATGCACATTTAATCAGCCCAGTAAATTATAATCTGTTTAGGATTTCTCCACATTGTGACACCATTTTAGATGGTTATCTTACTCACTTTGCTCTGCTGCTATAAGAAAAATAGCACAGACTGGGTGCCTTAAAATAAAAATTTATTTCTCACAATTCTGAAAGATGGAGCTGAGTTTGAAGTTCAAGGGGCTGGCTGGTTCTTCTGTGCTGATGCCTCTCTTCCTGGTTTGCAGATGACTGCTTTGTTTTCTCACATTGCTGAAAAAAGAGAGTTTGTGTCTTTTTATTTTGTAGTTCATTTCTCTTATGTTTCTTCTTTTTTACCACTTTTTATTTCTCGGGTGGTCTGGAGTCTAGATCCAGGGCCTCATACATATTGGCATGCAGTCTACCATTGATCTAACCCCCTAAGCCTAGTGTTGGTTCTTGTAGCTCCACATCTCCCACTTGTGAAAATACAGCCTGAATGTGATTCTCAGGTTCATTTTAAACAATATATGTTTCAATCATAAGCCACCTCTGTGGACATATCTTAGTTTTAAAGTTTCTACACACACACATGCACATGCACACACAAACACCACTAAATGTAAAACCATTTTTTTTTTTTTTAATGCTTTGGCTTTTCAAAATGTGTGAAGCTGTGTAAATTTAATGATTGTCCTTCAATAATTTTCCTTCTCTGCCCACAAAGGATAAATGGCTGCTGAGAATTTTGAATCATATTATCCCCCTCCTGGAATCCCTGCATGAGGGTGGTAAGGATGAGGGTGAAATAAGTAATAAGGAATAAAAAGAGTTTCTCATTTTCAGGTGACTTCTTAACTTCAATGGGTTTCTAAAGGCCACTCCTCAGAGAGAAAAAGGGCCACTGTCAGGCAGATCCTGCATTTTAAAATGGTCTTTCCAAGGCTAGTTAAACCATGATTAATTTCACCTTCTTACATCATTTCTCAAATCCTTTCATTTTTCCCCTTTATTTTATTACACATTTTTGCTCACCTGGTGGCCATTTTTTTTCTATGTGCCTACCATTTAAAATAAAGATTTGCATTAAAAAGGCAGCAGTTGATTACTTTGAATTTTAATTCAGTACCTTTATTTTTATTTCTGTATATGAAAACAAAGTGCAAACTTTTATATAAGGTCAAAACTGAATATTTTCACTTGTATAGAAAGTTTCTCAACATTTCTATCCTCATGTATTTCCACAACATGTGGGTCAGTTCATTAATTGTTTGTTCATAGTTATTTCTGATTTTCAATGTAGATAATTTTTTTCTCTTTAATTTGATCATGAGGTCCAAGAAGACTGACTCTCTTCTTTTGTCCCGGTTTTTGAGTTATTTCATTCACTTTTTTTTGTGATTAGTGGCCCGAGTATGTAGCCCACTAGTATGATAAGCACCATGTGTGTGGGATCAAACCCAAAACCTAGCATGTGTGTGGCTCTGGGTTTGATCCCCAGTATTGACACCGCTGTTGACCGGTGACGAGTTCTTGCTTCCCCAGTGTTGAAGAATAACACCAAAGAAGCACGCCGAGGCAAGGTCAGAATAGAAATTAGAAGTTTATTAAAGGACAGCAGAAAAGACTTCTCCCGGAGGAAGAAGGGGACCCAAGAGGTGGGAATCCGTGGAAGTGCGGTTGTTTCCCCTTTTTATAGTTTTGGTGATGGAATGTAAGTTGGAGGCCCCAGGGGTGGGACACAGGTGGGTTTAATTATCACCTTTTGGGATGGGCTATCTCCAAATCTGTTGGGGCTGTTTCCTGGGCTCCATTAACTTTTCTTTGAGGTGGACTTTGGCCTAGGGCCTTTTCGGGACTTCATTAACATTCCATGAGTTGTCCTGTGTTTTCCCTGAGTCATTCCCAGCATGGCCTCCATTTTAGATTTCACTGGATATTAGACCCGATTTACCTAACTACACTGACTACCTAATTTTAAATCTGGCTTCAGTATCACATAGGTACACACAAAGAACAACATCAATATCTTCTCATCAAAATTTATCAGACAACTACAGTGTGCTCACAGTAATACTTGTCTTGCATGGGAAATAAATATAAATAAGATATTAACTTATCTTGTCCTTCTTTAAGGGAATAATACTAAACATCTAATACTGATGTTTCTTACATCTTGTCTGCATGGAGATTTTTGCTCTGTTTTGGAAATAATCAGCAGGACCTGTATATTTTATTGGGTTCATTATTTGGGTAGACAGTAGAATTTCTAAACAAAGTAATTTTAAGATCAAATCTACAAACTAAAGTAAAATTTAAACTGTCTTCTTCTTTCTCCACTCCTCTTTAGCCCCCTTCTCATCTCATTCAGATGGTCCAGTGCTATCCATATTATTTAAAATGGGATATTACAATATTTTAAGAATTCCGTTTTGAGCATACTAATAGCAGCTGAGTCGGACCACTTCTGGAATGGTAGTATTAGGAGCTTGGAAGATCTTTTCAATGAAATAACCATCATTGAAAAAAAAAATTATGAAGCCAAACAGGCACTTGATGTTTCTGGAAATTATCTCAAGTTATTATAACAAATGAAAAATTATTATTTATTTAAGATATTCTATTAAATGTCATTAATAATAGTAGTCTACTATTAATAGTAATGGAATTTTAGCTGGGACTTGCTTTCTTCCTCTACTCCCTCCCAGCCAAGCATGATGAATGTTCCAATCCTGCCAAGTATGACCTAAAAGACAGGGCACCTACTCCCAACAGCTCCCAGTCAAGCTGTATGCTTTCTCACAGAGAGGACAGGCTGCCATCATTTCTCTTCCCTCTTTCTTTTCTTTGTTATTTCTCATCTGCCCCACCTCTGCATTCCTGGAGTCAATTCAACAGTGGCCAAAAGATCAAGGTCTCCTTCTCCACCTACTTCCTATACCTCTTCCATGGCTGAAAATACTGTTCTTGATTATCCTTATTCTAGCTTGCTAATAGGATGATGTATACATCTGCAGAGACAAGCTGAGAATCTTAGACTATGTTCTGAAAGGAGATGTGTTGGTCTAAAAGATGTAAACCCGAGATTTTGTTCACAGAGTGGTAAACTATAAAAAGAGAAAACTCTGGGGCTCTTTCTAAAAACATTGATCTTATTTAAAACAGGTTGTGGAGGAAGTTCAAGATTAATGGCATTTTTTTTTTTTTTTTTTTTTAAGTATTGGGAATTGAACCCAGAAGTGCTTTATCACTGAGACATAATCCTAGCACTTTTTATTTTTTTGATTTGAGACAAGGTCTCATTAAATTGCTTAGGTCTTCCCTAAATTCCTGAGGCTGGCCTGGGCCTTTCAATCCTCCTACCTCAGCCTTCTAAATTGCTGAAATTACAGACTTGCTCCACCATACCTGGCTTTTTAATGGTAATTTTGAAACAATGAAGATTTCAATGCTAGCATTCAAGAGGAGATTGAAAGTTCCTTGAGAGCATAAATGTAAATCATAAACCAGCAAGTTTCTTAAAAAGGATCCAGGAAAGAAGCAGCTGAAAAGGGCTTCCAGAGACTCAAACACTAAACAAATAAAACTTTTGAGCTGTTCTAAAAAATTGTCCTTACAAAGAGGCCAACATTTAATAGGATTAGACTCTGGAATAATCTATTTCCCCAGGACTGTCAAAACATAGATGAGTCAACCATCCATTAGTGGACCCTCTGAACTCCATGTGATAAAAACGGAAATAGACAACTTAGCTGGGAGATCAGCAAAGAGACAAAGCAAGCTCAGGAAAAACTACTGATGTCTCAAAATGACTGCATGTGCCTAAGATTGTGCTTAGGGAGAGAAATATCTGGGGCTTTACCCTGAAAGGGAAGTAGATTTTATGAAACTAGGTCAGCCAAGCCAGTAAAGGAAGAAACAAACAATGGCAAAAGCAAACCCTAAGGAGAGATGGTCATTGAGTTGCTACAATGTATCTAAAATATCCATTTTTTAAAAAAAACAAACTAATTATGAAAGACCCACCGATTCCCTGTCCAGGAAAGACGCACGAGGCACTGGCTGCAAACGCATGAGGTTTATTCAGACACAGGCGCCTGTGGGTGCTCAGCGAAACCTCAGCCGGAGCTTTGGTGAACTGGCACACCGGGCTTTGGGGTACAGGTTTTTTATAGGGTCAAGGGGCAGGTTTCGCGCGCGCGGTAAGCAACAGGTTTCTTATTGGCTATTTTGAACCCAGCATATAGGTTACCTAAAGGGTAAAGTTATTTTTCATTTTATGTTCCTGGAAAAATACCACATGACAGTTACATATGAGCATTCTTGGTCATTTTCTAATTCTGTGAATAATATCACTGTATTTTTATGGGGATTGTATTGAATTTGTAGATTACTTCTGTAGGTACGGTCATGTGAACAATATTAATTCTCCTAGTCCACGAACATAGGAGTTCTTTCCATTTCCTGGTATCTTCTTTAGCTTCTTTATTGTTTTGTAATTTTAATTGTAGAGGTCTTTCACCTGCAGAGTTAAGTTTATTTTAGGATTTTCTTGAGGAAATTGAATGTGTTTGCTTTTATAGTTCTTTCTCAGAAAGTTTGTTATTGGTGTCAAAACTTACTTATATACATGTATTGATTTTGTGTCCTGATACTTTGCTGCTGAATTTGATTATCAGTTCTGAATCTTTCAGTGGAGTCTTTTGGGTTCTTAAATATAGGACACTTCATCTTCAAATAGATATTTTGACTTCTCTCTCTTCTATTAGTACATTTTATTTCCTTCCCTTTCATAATTGTTTTGGATGAAATTTCAAGTATTAAATTGAATAAGAAAGATAAGAATGCATGGCCTTACAGTTTTCCTGATTTCTGAGAAAATGCTTTCAGTTTTTCCATATTCAGTATGATTTTAGCTATGGGTTTTCCATACATAGCCTTTATTATGTTGAGGTATGATCCTTCTACATATGACTAATTCACATATTTTGTCATGAATTGATGTTGAATTTTATAAAGGGTTTTTTCTATATCTATTGAGATTATCAAGTGATTATTTTTAGAGAGAGAGAGAGAGAATTTTTTTAATATTTATTTTTCAGTTTTCTGTGGACACAACATCTTTATTTTATTTTACCTGGTGCTGAGGATGGAACCCAGCGCCCCACGCATGCCAGGCAAGCATGTTACCACTTGAGCCACATCCCCAGGCCAAGGTAAGATCCTTCTGTATATAATTAATTCACATATTTTATCATGAATTTATGTTGAATTTTATAAAAGGTTTTTTTCTATATCTATTGAGATTATCATGAGATTTTTAACTTTAACTTGATTTATGTTCTGTATTATATTTGTTGGTTAATGTACATTGAACCATTCTTTCATCCCTAGAATGAAACTAACTTGATCATGGTGTATAATCATTTTAACATGGTGTTGAATTTGAATTGCAAGTACTTTATTCTGGATTTTTGTATCTGTGTTCTTCAAGACTATCAGCCTATTTTTTTTCTTTATTCCTTGTATCATAATCAGATTTTGAGAACAGAGTAATTCTGGCTTTGTATAAAGAATTCTATTTTATGAAATAGTTTGAGCAGCATTTGTATAAACTTTTGTTTTTAAGTCTGTTAAAATTGCACAGTGATCTGTCTGATTTTGGGCACTTCTTTGTTGAGAGACTTTTTATTACTGTGCCAATGTAATTGATTTTTATATTAATCTATTTGTTTTTTATATCATTTTGCTTCAATTTTGATCCATCATATGTAACCAGAAATTCATCCATTTTTTTTCTGGATTTTCTGATTTATTGGAATATAGTTTTTTAAAAATATACCCTAAAGGTGCTATGAATTTCAGTGGTAGCTGTTGTAGTATGCCTTTTTCCATCTCTTATTTATTTGGGTCTTTGCTCTCTTTCTTTTAGTTAGTTTATGTTAAGGTTTATTATTTTTGTTTGTTTTTTCTAAGAACCAACTTTCTGGTTCATGGAACCTTTGTACAATTCTTTTAGTTACTATTTCACTTATTTCAGAGTTTTATTATTTCTTTCCTTCTACATCTTTTGGGTTTAATTTATTCTTGTTTTTCTAACACAGTAAGAGGTATTGTTAGGTTATGTATTTGAGATCTTTTATTTATTTATTTATTTATTTATTTATTTATTTATTTATTTATTGATACCAGGGATTGAACTCAGGGGCACTCAGCCACTGAGCCACATCCCCAGCCCTATTTTGTATTTTATTTAGAGACAGGGTCTCACTGAGTTGCTTAGTGCCTCTCTTTTGCTGAGGCTGGTTTTGAACTTGCAATCCTCCTCCCTAAGCCTCCTGAACCACTGGGATTATAGGCAAGCACCACTGTGCCCTGAAGATCTCTATTTTTAAAAAATGCAGACTCTCATAGCCCAAAATTTTCCTTTTATTGTTGTTTTTACAGTATATCCACAAGTTCTAATATGTAGTCTTTCCATTTTCATTTGATTCTAGGGATATTTTAATTCATCTCTTGGTTTCAGTAGAATTCTGTTGTTCAATCTCCATGTGTTTGAATAATTTCTAGAGTTTATCTTGCTCTTAATTTGCAGTTTCATTCCATTATGATCTGATAAGATGCAAGAAGCATTTTAAGCATGTTTCAATTAGTTAAGACTTATTTTATGGTCTAATACCAATTCTATTTTGGAAGAAAATTCGTGTGCTAGTAAAATGCATGTTTTTTGCACCTAGTAATTGTAATATTCTGCAAATATCTAATAATTCCATTTGATCATTAATGGTAATTTTAAATCATTTTATCTATTGATAAATTATTTTCTTTATCAATATATAATAACTTTCTTTGTCCCTTGTAAATATTTTGTCTGAAGATATATTATGTGATATGAGTACAGCTGGTCCTGCTTGCTTTTGGATTTGGTTTGTTTGAAGTAACATTCTCTTTCTTTATTATTTTTATTGTTGCATTATGATTATGTATAATAGTGGGATTTATTGAGACATATTCTTATATGCACATAATAGAATTTTTGTCATTTACTTTCTAAAAGGTATGTACTTATTTTTGTAGTTTTGTTGTTTTCTTCTGGTTGTTTTGAATTATTTGTGTTCATTTCTTCTTCTCTTATACATCTTGGGGTTTGATAATTTTTTATATTAATAACATTTGGTTATGTCTTAATTCTCATTTGCTAACTTGCTACTATAGTGATATTTAGTCTTTTTTGTGTGTGCTTTTATGATTGTGTTTGCGTTTCTTCCTATTCCTGGTGTAGGATTACCTTAAATACTTTTTGTAATATTGGTTTAACAGTGATGAATTGATTATCTTAGCTTATGTCTATCATGGATGGTCTTTATTTCCTTTTCAATTTGGAAGGCTATCAGAGCTGAATATAGTAATCTAGGTTGCAGTTATTTTTGTTCAGCACTTAGAGAACATCACTCTCTGCTCTCCTGTTCTTTTGTTCCTGCTGAGATATTTGTTTTTATTTGGATTATTTGCTTTCAAATGTGACTTGACATGTATTTTGCAGCTTTTAATATTTTATTGTTTTAGTACCATTGGTTATTTAACTGTATAGGTTGTTGAGAGATTGATTTTTTTCTTCTCATTTTCATATGGGATTCTAAACTCCTCCTATATTTGGATGTCAATATCTTCTTTTAAGATTTTGTTTTTGTTTTTTCAGCTATGATTTCTTTGAATAAGTTTTCTTTGTCTTTATCTTATGGTTCTTCTCCCTTATCCTTTCCAATTATGCATACATTTGGTCTTTTAATTATGCTCCCAAGTTGTTGTATGTTCTGTTCTTTCTCTTTTTTTTTATTCCTGTATTAATGTGATAATACCCCAATCTTTTCTTTGAGCCCCAATATTCTTTATTCCACCCAATTTAGTCTATTGGTAAAGATATCATCTATTAGCGAATTTTTTTCATTTCCATGATTTCTGTTTGGTTATTGTTTTGGTTATTAGTTAGTCAGCTTTTCCATTGTTGTGACCAAAACACACAACAAAAACTAGAGTAGAAAAAGTTTATGGGGGGTTCATAGTTTCAGAGATCTCAATCCACAGATGACTGATTTCATTGTTCTGGGCCCAAGGTGTGGCCCACAACACAGAGGAAGGTCTCATCAGAGAAAAGTTGCTTAGCTTATGGCAGGGTCAGAAAGCAGAGGGAGGGGAAGTGGGTAAGGGACTGCAGGAAGGACAATCTTTCCAGAGCACACCCTTAGTGACCCATCTTTCTGGATTACTACCTAGTCAGTTCATTAAAACTAGGATGGGCTGATTAAGTTACAGCTGTCATGAACTAATAATTTTTATCTCTGAATCTTCCAGCATTGCAGATTGTGGCAGGGTGGGGGACTTCATAGGTAAACCATAATCATTCTTTAAAATCTCTATGATTTTATTGAATTGCTCATTCATATCCTGCATTGTCTTCCTTAATTCATTCAACCATTTATTTTTACTTTCTTTGAATCTATTATGCTTTTAAAAAATCATGGTTTTTGAATTTTTCATCTGGCATTTCATCCATTACAATATCTCTGGATTCAGTTTACCAGAGGGTTATGAATCCTTGGAGGAATCATATTGCCTTATATTTTTATGTTTCTTGTTTTACTATGCTCCTATTTGTACATTTGTTGGGAAGGACACCTCTCCCAGATTTACATAAGGATCTTCTTAATAATTTGTAGGCTTCTCTTGACAATGAGACTTGAAATATTGCTTTGTTGTTTATAGTTGAGTTTAATTTCAAATGTACTTTAATTTCCCTGTGGCCTCTTAGGCTATGATTATTGGGCTTTGATGCTGTGCATATGGTTTCAGAGCCTAAAGGGAACACTTTCTCTGCAAGCCTTGTAAAAATGAGTGGTATTTCATGTAGACATATTATTGAAAGGAGATGACAGTGCAATCTCTGTGGTTATTCCTCCAGTCTTGTCATCAATGTGTGCTACAAAGGGGAATGGGGGCAACCTATGTCGATATCTATTGTAGGTGCTATGTCTTCATGAGTTGCCATTTCTCTCTGGTGTTGCTAAGGAACTGAATATCCAGAACTGGGACTTTAGGCCAATGCCCTTAGTCAAGCTTATTTTGAGTCTGATGATCAGTTGAGGGCTTTTATATCCTCTATTCTTTAATTTGAAGAAAGGTTCAAGTGGAGTTAGGTTGTGGCTCAAATAAGGTGGTATTTCTCTTATCTTAGATGTAAGATGAACCTCAGTGACAGAACACCTGCCCAATGTGTTTGCAGTGTCAGGTTCAATCTCCATTAGTGCATAAAAATAGAAATAATAATGACACAAAAAGATAAAAAATAATTTATGTTGAATAAAAAACAATGACTGCACTATTACCAAGAGCATAAATGAAAGGGCCCAAAATAAGGGAGAATAAACTAAAAACTTCAGCAATGATAAAAATAAAATTAATGAAAGCTAGAAAATCAAGTGAAAAAAAGAGATAAGAAGAGGGGGGGAACTAAAAAGAAAACATTTAAAAACTAAAAAGTGAATAGAAAATGGGAAAGAAGGAGAAAGACTAAGTAGTGAAAAAAGGAGAAAAGGAAAAAATAATAAATACCAAAGTAGAAAAGAGGAAATAAGAAGGAAAAGATAAATACAGATATAATGTGTGTAAAGAAAGTAAAACAGTGATTATAAGCTGTTAATAAAAGTAAAAATTTCTCCTTCTACAAGGTGTTTGATTATGCACATGAAGAGTGGTTAATCAAATACTATTCTCATCAGAGATTCTTTTTATATCTTCTTATGGGGTACATACCTTGGAAAGAGTAAAGCCTGGCTTCTATCCAGCCCTCTTTTTTATCCTTTGTTGTATTTTCAGGTGATCAACAGAGTAGTTTGTGGCAGGAGCTTGCTGGAATACCTCTCAATTGTCTTGCACACAAAACTGCAGAGAACACAGTCAGACCTTACTCCAGGTTATTTAGGCTGTGCACTCTGAGAGTGAGACTGATGTCAACACTGGAGTGTGTGAAGTATTCTAGTGTGTTGTGGTTCCATACTCCAAGTGAGGGGAGATGTCATGAAGTCACAACTATCTTTCCTGCTTTCCTGAGGTATGTGTCAATGGTTCCCACACAATCCACCACCCATAAAGCTGCTGTTTTGAGACTTAGCTCTTACATGGTTAATAGGAAAAAATATAAATAATATAACTATTATATTATTAATATAAAATATTTAGAAATACATATTTAGAAATATTTATAAATAAATATTTAAATGTTTTCCTCTACCTTAATTAGGAGATATGAAATTATGTAAATAAATGAAGTCATGACATGCATAATGAATTATGAATTGCATATATGATTGTCATTTCATAGGACTATGTGGCTTAGGGAGGATGCAGTCATCTTAATTTCTGTAAGTATAATCTATGATGCTCATGCAATGACAAAATTCTCTGACAATGCATTTCTCAGAATATATCTCCATTGTAAAGTGATGCATGATGGTAATTACTGAAATGCATTGTTAGGCTTGTAGTATATATCATTGTCAGATGTATAACAGCAATAGAACTAAATGCCAAGAAAGAAATTTAGATATACAGGTATTACATTTCCATTCTCAATGGAATTGCAAGTATGTATCTGAATTAGATATTCATAGATTAATATATATGTTGTAAGTCCCAGAACAACTAATAACAATACAAATTGAGAAATAGAGTTTTAAAAAAAGGATTGAAATATTGTACTATGAAATACATTGTGATAAAGAAAACAATAAGGGAATAGAGAAACAAGCAAATTATGAAACATACAAATTATGAAAAGTAAGATGGCAGCTATACATCCAACCATACCAAAAATAAAATCTAAAGGAAATGGGTTTCCAATCAAAAGTTGAACACTGGTAGACTGTGTGAAAAACAAGATCAAATTCTATGCCATCTAAAGAGGCACACTTAGTTTCAAAGATATGAACAGGGAGATAATAAAAGGCTGAAAAAATACATAATGCAAATAACAAGTGAAGGTAGCTATACTAAAGTCAGACAAAGTATATTTTAAAATAAAAAATGTAGCTAAGAGAAAGAGTGACATTTATAATGATGAATGCATTTATCCATTAGGAAGAGTTAACAATTACAAACGCATGCATTAAAAACAAAATCCATGATACATGAAGCCACACTTGACAATTTTGAAAGGGGAACAGACATTTGAACAACAATAAAGATTTTAACATCTCACTTTCAATAATATATAACTAGACATAGAATGGATAGGAAAGAGAAGACCTGATTAACAGTATAAAACAAGTAAACCTAACAGGGGTTCTGGTTGAAACCCTGTCCAATAACAGACTACACCTTATTGTCAGCTATAGAGAATATTTTCCCTAATAAATCATGTGCTAATCACACTATAAACTTTGATTCATTTATAGTGTTTGAAATTATTTAAACTAAAGTATGTTCTCTGGCCACAGTAGAATGGAATTAAAAATCAATGATGAAAGAAATTTGGCAAATTCAAAAATATATGGAAGTGAATCAGCATACTCTTAAATACCCACAAGTCAAAGCAAAATCACGAGAAAAAATCATAAAATGTTTTAGGTACACAAAAATGAACACTGAAAGCTTATAGGATGCTATAAAAGTCTGATTACAGAGAAATTTAAAGCCAAGAAGACCCATATTGAAAAAGAAGACCTCAAAATAATTTAACCTCCTTCTTTAAAACAGTGAATATGTAATATAAAGAGAAGAAATTAAATAAGAAACACCAGAGAAGAAATTAATGAAATAAAGTACATAAGCATGATAGAGAAAAATCAGCAAAGTTAAAAGTTGGTTGTTAGCATGAAGAAAATGATTATATGTTTTTTGCCTACAGTAGTAAAGATAAATGAGAGAAGACTCAAAATTCTCAAATCAGAAATAAAAGGGGAATTACCATTGCTGAAGTTACTATAAATACTATGAACAGTTGAGTTCATAAATACAATGAATAATGGATTGCATGGTGGTTCCTACAAAAGATGTTCATATCTTAACCCACAGAAAGTGTGAATGTGACCATCTTTGGAAAAGGGATTTCTGCCAATATAATTAAGTGAATTAATTTGAAATGAGACCAAATATCCTTAAGAAATAACAGAAGGGAAGACATAAAAAAGGAAGGTCATAAGAAAATGAATGCAGAAATTGTAGTTATGCAACCACAAGCCAAAGAATGCCTGAAGCCATGGGAAGGTGGAAGAGGCAAGTCAAAAACTTGCATAGAACTCCAGAGTGTGGCTTTGCTGACAATGTGGTTTTAGGTATTTCCTTAAAGAACTTTGAGAGAATGAAGTTATATTGTTTTAATCTCCCAAATTTATAATTGTTGGTTATGATATCCTTAAGGAACTAATAGAATTATATGACAACAAATTAAACTATTTAGATGAAATGGACTAATTCCTCAAATCACAACTTACTAAAGTTTAAGAGGAAACAGAAAATGTGCATTGATCTTTAACAAATAAGATGATTGTAGTAGAAATAAAAATACTACAAAAAGGCTAAATTCACTTGGCTTCATTGATTAACACCAAAAAATATTTTAAAAAGAATCAACACTCTTACTTGTTTTTCTAAAACTCTTACAAAAACTAAGAGAGAAGGGTACCCTGTTCAAGTTATTCCATGATACTGCTATTTGTCTTCACTTTAGAACCAGAGACATCACATGGAAAGAAAACTACAAACCAATGTCTTTTTAATTGTAGATGTAAAAATCCTCAAGGAAATACAAGTAACCTGAATCCAGAAACATATGGGTTCAGGGAGATAAACACTGAACAACACGAGAATAGAAGTCTCTAGCCTGATCAAGGGCATCTATGAAAACTATACAACTGACATATTTAATGGCAGAAACTGAAAATGTTCCCTAGAATTAGGAGCAGAAAAAAGATGTACTAATTAACTGCATCTATTCAGGATTGTCCTGGAGGTGCTTTGTGTGGCTAGTACATAAGAAAAATAAATTATATACCACCAGACCAAAAAAGAAGAAGAACAAAATGATATTTATAGATGGTATAATCTTACATGTAGAAAATTCTATTAAAAAACCCACTTAAAGTGATTATAATTAATAAATAATTTCAATACATTCTAAACATAAAGAATAATATATATGTATTGTATATCCATATACTTATAGTAAATAATCAGTCTAAATTTAAGAAAAATATGCAATTAGAAACATCAAAAGAAATGAAGTTCTTGAAAATTAATTTAATGAAGTTAATGAAAAATAATTTGATAAAATTTAAAGTTCATACTGCACAGTTACAAAATATTTTTCATAGATTTGAAGACATAAGTTAAGACAAAAATATTTATCAGATTGATCTTTATATTTGATATAATTAACACTCACATTCCACCTGGCTTCTTTGCAGAAATTGAAAAACTGGTCTTTAAATTAACATGGACTTTCTAGGGGTCCATAATAGCTAGAACTATCTTTTGAAAGAAAAAAAGTTGAAGAGCTGGGAAAGTGGTTCCATGATAGATGTGGTAGATAAAAATAAAAAATCTGAGGATGCAACTTTGTGGTAATAGTTCTCCTAGGTTCAACCTCAGTACCCACAAAAACTAAATAAATAAAAAATAAAATTGAAGATCTCACACATCCTGATTTCAAAGCTTAAAATTAACTACAGGAATTGAGACTGTGTAGTACTGACATAGGATAGCCAAACAGGTTAGTGAATAGAATTGGACCTTCACTTTTTGTTCATTTAATTTTTGAGGGGGAGGATAACTGGGTTTCAACTCAGGGGAACTCAACCACTGAGCTACATTCTCAGTCTTTTTAATTTTTTTTAATTTAATTTAGTTTTTGTTTTTTATTAAAGACAGAGCCTCACTGAGTTGCTTAGTACCTTGACTTTGCTGAGGCTGGCTTTGAACTTGTGATCCTCCTACCTAAACCTCCTGGAGCTGCTGGATTACAGGTGTGAGCCATTGTTCCTGGCTGTTCATTTGATTTTTGACAAATGTTCTAAAACCATTTGATGGGGAAAGTGTTGCTTTTCAAATAATGGTGCTGGATCAACTGGATATTTACATTAAAAAGAAGATTTAAACCCCCGACCTCACTAGAAATGGAAGAAAACAAAAACCACACCTCAAAATGGATATAAGTGCTAAACCCAAAACCATCTTGGTAAAATACATACATGGAAGTCTTTAGTCTTTAGATCTGGCAGTAATATTTAAGATCTGATACCAAGAAAAATAAGCAAAATAATAAAAAAAGTATATAAAACTTGAACTTCACAAATTTCAGAGTTTTAAGCTTAACAGGCCAGTATCAAGAAAGTGAAAAGGTAAACCATATAATGAGAGAAAATGTTTATCCAGCGGTTATCTGATGAGGACCTTATATTTGGAATATACAAATAGCTCTTTTCATTAACAAAATTCAATAACAAAAAGACTAAACAGCTAGAATTGAGCAAAAGATGTTAGGAAAGATGGCTTTTGAGGTATTTATTAGAATATAAGATTTGACTAAACAAATAATGAGGAAGGTCCTTGTTCAAAGGGTCAGAATCATTTAGATAGAAAATGACTATGCAGGGATGTGATTCCCGCTCAGAATCTGCAGAGCCCAAGCAGGCCCTTCTGATTTCCTTTGCAACAAGAAATGTAGTCATTTGGAAAGTTCTCTAATAAATATTCACATTTTGCTGAACATCCATGTGAGAGGGGAGTTTCCAGGTGACCCTTGATTTGAATATCTAAGCAGAATGGAGATTTTTTTTTCTGTTTCTTTTCTTTTGTTTTTGGTGTGTGTGCTATTTACAGAATGGAAATATTGGCAGAAATACTCAATCCTGGTGTATATCCAATTTCATTCTGTTTTTATTGGCTGTTGTTCAGCAAACGATCTTCACATAAATAAGGGGATATTGGAGAGCTGATCTCAGATCCTGTATTCCTTTATTTTGGTGATGTGGATGAGCCCGGATGGGTAAGTCCATGAATTTAAGGCCCAAAGTTATTGATTTAAGAAGAAATATACTATTCATTTCATGTAACTAGTTACTTCATCTCAAATATTTATTTTGGGGTTGTGAAAGGAAAGTAAAAGCTATCAAAGGTTATTTAAAAAGATTTTCTAGTATGAGACTATGTTTATAATTTTCAACATCTGTAACAAACAATATTCAGTTACCTAAAACTCTTTGTTTATCTTTGATAATTTTTTCAGTTATTTACAGACCCATTAGGTCCAGTCTAATTTAATTTTAGGTTTTAATAATAATTTGGCAATAGAAGTCTGCCTGAGAACCATGTCTTTTGAGAAACTGATTTGCCAGTTAGAGAGACTTCAAAAAATAAAGCCTCCTTTAATGAAAATTTAGAAGTTTAAGTACATAATTATTTGGGGCTATAATTGAGAAATAATCCAATGAAATCTAGAAAGCCCATTGACTGAATAATGTAAAAATGTCCTTTATACTTGTTCTAATCTGTGCTTTATTTAATACATAGCTACATTGTGCACAGACATACAAAGGCAACTCAAGCGTGATAGGAATAGCAAAGGTGTAAAATTTGAGGTACAAGTTCACTGATTTCCATTATTATTATTTAACACTTGATTTCTGATTTTAAAAGGGATTAAGTACTCCCTAAGAAATGTTGAACAATAAAATATTTATAAAAAGGAGATTCGACAACTGATGATTTTATCACCCAGAGAGTAATATTGTTACATAAACTTTTTTTCACTACATGAATGGTTAACAAATAGATTTATAGAAAAATTATGTAGACAGCAAGAGAGACAAACAACTTCATATTTATTATATTTGCTTATAAAATTGGCAATGCCTATCAACTGTAGGTACATTACTGTATATTTTATTTAAATTCATTATTTGCTTGAGCATTAGCCTGTATTACTATTCAAAAATAAAATATACTTAATGACTAACATTCTGTAATATATGAGAAACAAAAATTATTAGGCAGCCAGGAACATGGTGGACATGAACCTGTAATCCTAGTGACTCAAGAGGCTGAGGCAGAAGGATTGCAAGTTCCAGGCCAGCCTCAGCAACTTAGTGAGGCCCCTAAGTTGTTAGCAAGACCCTGTCTCAAAATGAAAAAATCAAAAGGTCTGGGGTTGTGAGTGCCCCTGGGTTTGATCCTTGGCATCAATCAATCAATCAGTAGGCAAACTGTCCTATTATTTGATAGGTTTATTCCTTCTTTTTCCTTTGAAGCAATTCCTTGATAGGCATAAAATTAAAAGCTTCTGTAGAGAAAAGAAGACAATTAAGACCATAAAGAGAGAGCCCAGAGTAGTCTCTGGGTGTAGTCTACAAAACTAATAATAGCTACAAAGAAAGTTGTAAAGTGCTTTACATGATATGAAGTCTTTTTTCTTTCATTTTTAACATATAATATCTCTGTGAATTATTATTGTTAGGAAAATAATCATTCCTCTCTTCAACTCTATTTCTGAAATTAATCTCCCCTCTCAATATACCAAATTGAAAATGGGAATATTCTATGACTGAATATTGCAATTTTTGGAAAAGTACTGATAGAAGATTTTGGGAAAATGACAGAGATTCTTTTTTCTTTTCATTTTGATACTTTTATTGAAGTATATAATACATAAAAAAGACACAATTCCTCAGTGCATAGATTTATCAATTTCATACAGTGAATACATCTTTATCTAGCACTAGGATATAGGAATGTGAATATTAACAGCATACAAAAAGTCTCCAATGTGTACTCATCTATTTTTTGACCTAATTTCTAATATGGGTGAACTTGCCTTTTATAAAAATATTCAATAATGAGAACATGATCTTATTGTAACTTGCTTCGTTTGCTGAAAATAGTCTGATATCCTTCCATGTTGTTGGGGATAGCTGTCCTTCATTCATTTTCTTTTTTATTTGTTTTAATTAGTTACACATGATAGTACAATGATCTTGACATATCATACATTTGAATCAGATGGGATATAATTTCTCATTTTTCTGAGTGTACAGGTTGCAGAATTACATTGGTCATACAGTCACGTATTTCCACATGGTGCTCCAGTGTTTCACTACACCTTAATTTATATGCTCATACAACAGTTGGAAGGGATTTGTGTTGTTTCGGTTTGGGGGTCTCTTGTGGATACTCCCTCTATAAATATCCTAGTACATGTCTATTTTGGTATAAATATGCGCATATTTATGATAGCAATATTCCTAGAAGTTGAATGAGTGGGTGATGATTTTCAGGTTAGATTTGTACTACCAAATAATTTTCTAAAGAATGTTAACCATCTATTTACCAACAAGTCATGTATAATGAGGATCCCAGTTACTCCAGATCTCCAAGGCTCTGGTTGTCAAAACTTTAGAATATCCTTTGCCTATTTAGTGAAATTTCATTTTGATTTAAATGTGTATTTCCCTGAAAAGAAATAAAGTGAAACACTAATATTTTTGACCACTTACACAGGCTTGTAATAAAGGAGTCTCTACTCAAGTTTAATTTTTTTACTACTGATCTTTTAATCATATTTATATTTTTTTTCATCTTTTGAAAGCTAGATCTTTGTCATATATGAATGTGGTAACTATCTTAACTTTCTGTGAATTTCCTTTTCACTTTCAAACTTTCTTTAGATGAACTGATATTCTTAATCTTCATACAGTGCAGTTCATTCTTTATTTGTTATGGTGTGATAACTTGGTTAGTATGTCTAGCTGATTGGAATAGTGATAAAGTAACTCTATGATTGCCCCAGGCCCACACAACCACAAAGGCTTGTTTGTTACAGCAGGTACCTTTTTTACTGACTGGTGCAATTGTCTCTAGTTTATCCTGCTGATGTGGATGATAGGTTGAAAGACAAGGAGAGGGTGATGGAAATGACAGAGCCAAACTAAATACTGAGATGAGACAAAATATTCATTTTCTTAAAGGATCTGGATATATACTGGATTTTTCAAATAGCTGCTATATCTCTAAAAATATAGATGAGGACACGATTCATGTCACATCTAGTTTTTGGAAGTAACCTAAGCATATGAGGAGGGTTTCTAAAGGTTTCTGTTTTTTTTTGTTGTTGTTGTTGTTTGTTTGTTTCATTTAATTTTATGGTGTTTCTTATTCCTATTCACATACATATTTCCCTTTGCTTTCTCTCCCAATTGTCTGTAATATTCCGTAAAATTTCTTGTTTTCTTAAGAAAAACTGAGAGCAATTTAGGGATAATACTTTGGAAAGATGGGCAGTTTTCACCTGGTGAAAACTTATTCTAAGAATAAGTTTTGTAGCTGCAAAAGCACTAGAGGCAATTTTCTGCCTTAGTATTTAAATAAAATGAGATAAGAAATTTAAGACCAAGGGCCAGCCTTTAAGTGTGCAGATTATACTCAAGATTTATGCTAGGGATTACTATCCTATTGATTATTAAGAGTGACAAAACACTATAAGCCTGATTGAAGAATATTCCATATGGAGATAATGGGTGTAACTCTCACAGAGGTTCTTATTTTAGCTTTAAAACAGATTAAACCCAATACTAATTATAGTTATGGTATTGGAATGTAATCACTTATTGAGTTTATTTTCTTCATAAGTCAATAATTAATATTTTTCATTGCCCAGACTTGTACCAATCTTAGAAAAAAGCTAGAAGACTGATCACTTGCAATAAACCATTTACCACTCAAAAAAGTAAAGTAGAATATTCCTTTCTATTGTTGTTTTCATGTAATTGTATCCTGAGTTATAAATCCTTAAGTCCATGATTATAATGGTTTTTGAATGTAATAGGTGATTTCAATGCATGACATAAAACTAGATGTGTTTTAGCACATTTAAATTTAACCTCTCTCTCCATAACTCAACATTTATATTATTATTCTGTTTCTGCAAAAAATTTTATCTTTGGTTAATCAATCCCAGGTTTAGTTGATGTGAACTCAATATTCCTATTAGTGCTGAGAAGAAAATCACAGTTAAGTCAGCTCTTTCAGGTTCAATGGAAACAAAGATTATTATATACACTCACAATAGAAGAATATGTAATAGAAGTATATATATATATATATATATATATATATGTGTGTGTGTGTGTGTGTGTGTGTGTGTGTGTGTGTATAATTTTTTTATGGCAATTGGGCATTTTCTTTGTTGAAGACTGAACTCAAAATATTGCAAAAACATTTTCCATTTCCCAGTAATTGAGTATATGCATAAATAACGTTTCAGATACTTTTATTTTTAAATAACCTCACCTTCTGGAATGGACCATAGTGGCTAAACATACACGTGGACTTTGTGGGTTCTTTACATCCAGGCATATCTTTTCATGGTCCCTGAAGTGACTTTTGAGCTACACCAGAGTTTCATTTTTGCTGAGTTTCTTTTTCTCTAAGAATATTTTCTTCCTTCTGATTTGAGTGTTTAAGTATTTATTTATTTTACTGACCAAGCATGTTATGTTTTTGTCTTGCTTAATTAATGGTGATATCCATGTCTTTCTGTAACAGTGCACAGGGAGCAGTAATCATGAGGCCTCTCACCTGCATGGCAGAGAGAGCACCAGGTGTTTATGTCAAATTCATTTGTACACGCCTGGTAGTATTCATATTTGTGGAAGCAAAGATTGTAGTCTGCAGTATGGGGTCATGTGTTTGTATTTTGGGTCAAGTGGATAATGATATCTATTCTTTGTTGGTTAAGAGGTGATCAAGAATTAGATTTCTCAGCTTATTTTTAGTCGCTATTCATTTACACTGAAAGCAGAGCAGCCCCTTGAGATTTGAAATTGTTACTCTTTATATTTGTGTTTACTTTGACCTGAGCTAAATCCCTAGGATTCTGTAGCTTTGCTCTCTGTGAATAGAAAGGTCTTCATGTCTTACCATATGAGCATGCAATATTCTATCTTTAGAAGTTATTAACACATTAAATATCACTTAAAGAAAAATCTATTTTGACTGGTTTCTAGGGTATATAAGAATGCACATAATCAAATATCCCCATATTTCCAGATGATAAACTAAATTGCTAATTCTTGAGTTCTTCCAGTGTAGCATTACTCAAAAGCATGGTCCTATGTCACCTAGAGGCATCTATGAAGTCAAAACAATTTTCATGGTAGTATTAAGTACTGATCTTCTTTTATCAGCTCCTTCCCTCTGTATGTCTAGTGGATTTGTCAGATACTGCATGTTATATGATGACAGCTAGTAGAGGGAGTTCTTGTGTTTCTTTAGAATTTTCTAGGTATAATAGGCTTTGCATATAAATACTTCTATATTTAAAGATCCACTTGGTGGGCTCTCATAGTACCTTTATGCTGCTGTCAGCTATCTTGCTATGACTTCTGTATCCATGTTATCCATTTTTTTCTTGATGGAATGACAAATAGGCTGCTCATGGTTACTCAGACTTGGATATTTAGCCAACACTTTCTGTAATGTGAATAAGTTAATCTATATATTGAAAGAAAGACTGGCAGTGTCCATTCCATTGATAAAATGCAAGCTTTAAAGCAAAAATTATGGTATTAGAAAATTCATATCTGTCACCATAATCTTAAGAGCTTTCTAATTTTAGAAAGCTTTTCTGATGGGTAACTGGTGACATTAACTAATAAGATTTTTTAATAGTGTATCATAAAGTGGGTTTACAATTAAAAGATTTATGCAGTGGCTGGGATTATAACTCAGTGTTAAAGTGCTTGCCCACCATGTGTGAGGCACTGGGTTTAATACTCAGAACTGCATATAAATAAGTGAATAAAATAAAGCCCATCAACAACCAAAAATACACATAAAAATTAAAAAAAGATTTATGCAACTTCTGTGATTAATTAAATGATTAAGGACCATGAAATGATCATAAATGACCAATGAAAGGTCCTATTGAAGCATACAAGTATAAAAGATCCACTCTAAATGTATATACTTCAAAGGATTTTAAGGAATCAGTAAGAGAAGTTTAATGATATAGTTTAAACTTTTACATTGAAAATAACCTTTAAGAAATATCACTTGTCATTTTTTTTGTAGTATTGAAAAATATACCTACAGTGATATGAAAAGTATATTCAAATACACTTTGTTTTTCTAATTACGTAATGTGGAGGCCAGATATTCTATATAAACTTCAACAATCAACTTTTTGAATTGACAAGCAGATACTGTATCTTACTTTGGAATGCATGAAGAAGATATACAAATATATAAAATGACACCATTTTCCACAGTTTTTTTAGACCATGAAAAATACAGATATTTTTATAAAAACACATTCTATACATTGATATATTGTAGGCTTACTCTTCTGACATAAAGGCTAAGACTATATATATACTTTCAATTACTTGACACATAAAAAAAACATGCATCTATTGGATACCATGTTATATCTCAATTCATGTACTTATTATGTAATGTTCAGATCAGCATAAGCACATCTGTCTTCTTAAATATTTGTCATTTTGTTGTGCTGTAAACATTAATTAATGATATTGTAGCTTTTTTGAAAAGAAGATGCATTACCATTACCCATTGTCACCTACATGCAATAGAACATCAGCTATTATTTCTCTTAACTGTAAGTTAGTATCCCTTGACCAAGTTTCCTCCATTCCTCCCACCACTCCCTATTCTTCCCAGCTTGTGGTAATCATGAGGTGATTTGTTTTTATTTAGATTCCACACATATGTAAGATCATGCATTTTTTTCTTTCTGTGCTTGTCTTATTTTACTTAATAAATGTTTTCTAGTTTCATCCATGATGTTGCAAATGACTCGATTTCATTTTTTTGAGGTGAAATAGAATTTCATTATGCATATATACCATATTTTCTTTACCCCTACATCAGTTGATGGACATTCAGTTTGTTTGTGTTTCTTAGCTATTGTAAATAGCACTGCAATAAACAGAAGAGTGCAGACATCTTTATGACACGTGGAAATCATTTCCTTTGAATACATATACTCAGTGATAATGAAATTGCTGGGAAATGGGAGATCTATTTTTAGGGATTTTAGGAACCTCCTCCTGTTTTTTTTTTTTTTGTAATTGCTATCCTAATATCCTAATTTATATTTCTAACAACATGGTACAATGATTTCCACTTTTGACCATTCTTACCAGCACTTTTTATCTTCAGTCTTTTTGATAATGGCCATTTTGAATGGGGTGAGATGATATCATGTGATTTTCATTTCCCTTTAGCTTAGTTATGTTGAACATTAATTCATGTACACGTTGGCCAATTACATATCTTCTTTTGAGAAATGTTTATTTAGATGTATTGCTCATTTTTACTGTGTATGTATTTTAATTATTGTAGAGCTCTGTACATATTCTAGATAATAAGCCCTTGTCAGATATATGCCTTACAAATATTTTCTCCCATTCTATAGGTTGTTACTTCACTTTTTGAAATGCTTGCTTTGCTGTAAAGAAATTTTTGAGTTTGAAAAAAAATTATTTGTATTTTATCTTTGTTTCCTGTGTTTTACAATATTATCCTAAAACTCCTTACCTAACATTCAGAAGTGTTTCCCTATGTTTTGTTCTAGTTCATATTTTCTTATATTTATGTTCTTGATACATATTGAGTTCATATTTTTTGGTGTATGATTAGAGGTAAGTAGGGGCACAGCTTCAGTCTATGCCTGTGGATATTCAGTTTTCCCAGGAAATTTTATTGAAGAGACTATATTCTCTCCAATGTTGATTCTTGATGTCTCTTCAAAAATCAGTTTGCTAAAAGTCAGTGGGTAAAGTTCTAAATTTTATGTTGTGTTCCATTGGTCTATGTGTCTGTTTATATGCCAGTACCATGCTGTTTTATTATTATAACTCTGCAGTATATTGAATGCCACACACTTTGTTTTTGTTTTGTTTCTTGTTATTTTTTTCCTCCCCCAGAATTTTTTTGGCTGTTCTAGGTCTTTATGGTTCCACAGGATTTCTTTTTTTCTGGTTTTGTGAAGAATATCATTGTTATTTTGAGAGAAATTGCATTGAATGTGTAAATTATTTTGGGAAGTGTGGACATTTTAACCACTTTTGTTCTTGCAATACATGAAAAAAATAATGTCTTTCCATTTTTATGTCCTTTCAATTTCTGTCATCAGTGTTATGGAGAATAAAGGCTTTTACAATATTAAATCTATAATTTCTTAGTAAAAATTTTAGACATTAGTAAGTTATTTTGATTTAGAATATGCTTAATGTGGTATAATCATGGAGGTTTTTATGGTTAACTTATGCTTGTTTTTAAATTTTTTAAAGATTAATATTTTGTAGATACACATGAAGGTAACACTGTGGTATATTCATATGTTTATATATGTACATAGACAAGTTAGGTTAGATTCATTCTATTTTTCTTCCCTTATGTCTCCCTTCTTCCCTGCTCTTCAATCCCCTTCCTCTACTTCACTGATCTTCCTTCTATTTTGAAGGAATCAGCAGTTATATAAATAAGTGAATCAAAGCCTATTTGAGTTCTTATTTTTGTGATCAAAAATCTACAGAGATTATTTATTATCAAATTTCTGGGTGATTAGGAAAAGTTATTTACAGTGTAGAAATAAAAGTATGGGCAATATATTCTTTTAAATTTATACTGAAACATTTGCAACAGATTATTTAATGGCCCAGAGAAATGTACCTGTTTGATGCTGCTGTTAAATAAAAGCCTTACACTCATAAATTCCATGTAACCATGTAGATATTACCCAATAGAATTGCAAATATTTTCTGTCTAGTGGAAAAATAAACTCAAAGGTTATATACTGTTCTGCAGATCATTAATCAGTTTTGTTTCTAACTCGGTAAGCTATTTTAGAACACCTTTTATGGTGGACTTACCATCATTCTTACACTGATTCTCATTTTAACCAGTTTATCATATGACTGGTTCCCTTCTTCATTGAAGAGCTGAATAAAATCTTTGCTGTGTGTTCATTCTATATTTGCATGAAAATCATGTTTTTACCTTTTTGGAAAATATTAACACTTTTCTGAATTTGCATTTATATTTACTTTGCAAAAAAGTTTAATTGCTTTATTACCTATGTGCATAGTGGTATGCTGAAGCCAGCAAGAATTGGCTCCAAAGAGCTAGTTGTTTGCATTCCTTCCCAATTTCACATTCATATCCGACATGTCAGTAGGTAGAAATTGGCAATGGCAGAAATATGTGCACTACGGGAATTTGAAAAACTAAAAATCTTTTTTTTTTTTTTAAATTTTGAAGAGGCAGTTTACCATTGCACCACTTTATTCATATAATTAAAGGATGCATTGCTTAATTTTGCTTGATTCTGAGCTTTAAAAAGGTCTCTTTATTTTCTCTAAGCATTATATTTCTTAGCATTATCTGTATATTTGCATCCATCAATAATTCATTCCTTTACACTGAAGAGTAATATACAAATGTGAATGGTTCCTTCATCTACTGTTTGTTGATAAACTTTTATGATACTTCAAGCTTATGTTATTATACACATTATTGTTTTTATATCTTTAAACACCATTGTACATTTTTATAAAATCCTATAGTTTATCAATTTTAATATTTGATTTTCTTTATTTTAATTGATCTATGGGACACTTCACATTAGAAAAGAATATAAATGTATTCCATATATTTGTAAATTCATATATATTTCCATATGTTAAATATAACTATACATAATATGCATATTTTGTATGAGCTCTATTTGTTGCAAATAATTTCTCCTGCTCTATGATTTCCATTTCTATTTTCTTAGTGGGTGGTTCTTTTTTATTTTTTATTTTGGCAGTACTGGGGATTGAACCCAGGGCTTCACCCCTGCTTGGCAGATTCTGTACCACTGTGCTACATTCCCAGTCTCAATGAGGGGTTTTTGATCATTCTGTTTCTTAACTTTAATGTACACTAGCTGCTTGTCTCTTTCCTTTAAAATTTAAAATTCTCCCTTTGACTATTCTGAAATGTTTAAAAATGCATAAAATATCTTATTATTAGAAAACTTGCCAGCATTTAGTCCTTTCAAATAATCTGGAGATCAGGTTTAATTTTTTTCCCCATGTTATGGTCTACATATGAAGTGTCCCCCAAGGGCTTATGTGTTGAATGCTTGGTTGCCAGCCTCTGGCATGACTGGGAGGTGGTGGAACCTGTAGGAGGAAGTTAAGTCATTGAGTATGTGTGTTTGAAGAGGGCATTGGGGCCTTGGTTCTTTTCTCCCTCTTTGATTTCTGACAGATTTGCTCTATCACAGCCTCCCTGTTCTAATGTTCAGTCTCACCACTCACATTCAAACTGACAGGGCTAAAAGATGATGGAGTGAAACCTCTGAAACCATGAGTTCAAATGAACCTTTCTTATTTTTAAATTTATTTTCTCAAGTATTGTGTCACATTAAAAGAGAGCTTACTAACACACCATGTTTGGATAACTTTACCGTACCTTTATTGGGAAGATTATTATTTTGTTGTCATTGTACAGTAATATATATGAGACTTCACATTAGAGTTTTTTATTCAGTACCACTTTCTAGCTTTATATGTTTATTCCAATACCAGTTTGTCATATTTTACTTTATAATTAATGTAAAGATTAAGAAAATAAAGACTTCTCATATCTGCTCTTGAATATTTTGGCTCTTGTTGGTTTTTACTCAAAAATAAATGTTAAGGTTAATTTTGATAAATTCCCAAGCATTTACATTGGCCTTGTTTATTTTTTCTTTCTTTTTGATACTGGGGATTTAACTTAGAGGCACTTACCATTGAACTACTTCTCCTGTCCTTTCCTTTTTATTTATTATTCAGGCAGGGTCTTGCTGAGTTGCTTAGTCTGGCTTTGAACTTGCAATCCTCTTGCCTCACCTTCCCGAGTCACCAGAGTTAGAAGTTTGTACCATGGTGCCCAGCTATATTGTATTTTTAATAAGATTATGCTAAGTCTAAGTTAGAAGAGAAGCATAGCTTTCAAAAATAATGTCTTCCAACTAATAAATCTGATAATTCAATCTCTCAGTGTATAAGCCTTTCGGTTATATAGGTTCCAACAATGGAATCTCTCAAGTTGTTTCCATGTTTATAATATTTGCAGCTACTAAAAGCGTGTATGTTTTATATATTGTTTTTATATTTGTTAATGCAAAGAATTTTATTATTAGTTTCCTTCATGTTGTTCCCATATACCACAACATAAAGAGAACATTGTAGCTTCTATGTTTTCCTAGAGAGAACTGTATTCAGAGGTTAGCAATATTTGGCATTCTCAATCAAGAACTGAAAGCATTGCAAGTTTGTTAGGGTGGAGCAATCAAATTCTAAGTCTAAATAAATAGTGTGATGTATGTCAGAAAGTAAACAGTAATATGCTATTCAGAATGTCTCAGAAATTATACATTGGTATATAATAAATTTCAAAGAATTTCATGAAAATCACTTTAAAAAATATTTAAGAAACTGCCAGTTTTCTGTCCTTCAAGGTAAATTATATGTATAGTATATTCAAACTTCAATGAATGCAGATATCTTATTTTTTCTGATCTATTGTTGGTTTATAAGTCATTTAAGTTTTATCTTATAACTCAAAGGAAACTTTAGGGAAAAAAGATTTACTTATAGTCTTGCAAGATTAAAGTTAAATATATATTCTGGGCATGGTGGCACATACCTGTAATCCCAGAGACTTTGGAGGGAAGAGGGTCACGAATCATAGGCCAGCCTTAGCTACTTACCAAGGCCCTAAGAAATTTAGTAAGGACTGTGTCTCAACATAAAATAAAATAAAATAAAATGGGCTGGTGGTGTGTCTCAGTGGTTAAGCACCCTGGATTCAATGCCCAATATCCAAAAAAAAAAAAAAAAAAAAAAAATCAAAGATATTTTATGTATTCTAGGTAGTCGTGATGTTTAACAACAGCAGCTTTAAAAATTATTGTAAAATGAGCTATGCACAATACTTTTACAATGGTTCCTAATTGAGTCCTTCAGTCCAAGCAGTGCACATAAAACAGATTTACTAGGGGCAGAACAGAGATCACTTCACTCTCTTAATTTAAAGATGAGGCAATTGAGACCCAGAAGTATGAACTTATCAGGATCCAGAAGTCTATGATGAATATTTTGAGAATATATTGGATAAGTTTAGGAGGCATTGCAACTACTTTTAAAGATGGAAATCATCACCACGTGGGCATGAGAAGTGCATTTCAGGAGAGAAAGCAAGTAGAACAGATGTTCAAAGATAACATAGTACAGGAGTACATCTGGGAGAAACAGATTAGTTCAGCTTGAATAGAATAAAAGTTGCATAGGAAAAGCAGAGAGAATTAATGTACTTTGAAACATTATAAAAAGCTTGAATATAGAACTAAAGAAGGTTAACTTTTACCTTTTAGTTCATGATTAAAAACTTACATGAAAAGGAATGAAGTATCCAATTATTTATCTTAGTCTTCAATTCAGGTGACTGCTTTTCAAGTTCAAATGAATATAAATAGTTGGAGAAGAAGAATTTTTTTTCAATTATGAAGTATGTATTGTCTCTGTAAAGATAATGATGACACTACGGATCAAAAAGTCTTTACTGATAAAGAGATAGAGAGCTTGATTTCTAGTCAGAGGATTGGGGTGTGCTTCAATGAATCAGTGAACAAATACAAAATCAACTAAAGGTAAGGTAATGGTGAGTGCAATCACAGGATGATATAAAAGAGAATGGCTGAGGGGATGCTTTTTATTGAGTAATCACAGATGATTTCACATTGCTGTGAGGTATATTGAAGATAAGAACTGAACAGCATAAATGGTCCAAGGTAGAACGTTCCAGGAAGAGGAGACAGCCACCACAGAGACCAGGACATAGAGATAAGTTTGGCACGCTTGAGTCCCAAATAAAGGTGCAAGAAAGGTAATGGCACAATGTGGAACTAGAACTTTCATTATAAAGCCTTGTACGCTAATGTTAGAGATGAGGGTTTTACTCCAAATTGGATAGAATGTCACGGAGAATATCAGTATCTTCCAATATATGTTTTATGAAGATCACTGTAAATTTTATTTCAGAATTATTTTGTAGGATAGTAAGGCTAAAAGGAAGGAGTATACTCAATCAATTCTTTCAGCATATCTCTTCAAGATTAAGCAAATAACATTTGACTGTGCATTAAATATGAGAAGCGATGGAAAGAAATAAATCAAGGAAAATTAACATGATTTTCATTTAAGCAACTAGGGTGAAAGGCATTTTCTCCCTCCTCTTCTTCTTTTGAGATGATAAAGAATAGGAAAACATTCACATCAAAACAAATGCGTAAGAGTTATTTCTTGTATATAAAATTTGAGATCCTTATTAAAGAGGAGATATCAAGTTACCAAAAGTTCCCAAGTGAAGTCTTGGCAAAAGATGTCAATCTGAAAGTTTTTGGTATATATTTGTTACTTAAATCCATGGGCACAGAGGGTATTGATGAAAGTAAGTGTGATTTTCATCAGTGCATTCACACATTTCCTTATCTCAGTGTTAGCATTTGTACACAGTTGATGCATCTATCATTCACTAATGTTCATCCCAGTTTATCTAGGTGCCTAATTGTTAATTACTGCAGAGTTTAACAGGATTGCTAGGGGACAGCTACAAAACAAGTTTAGTTAAAAGGCATTTGCTGAAATCTCTGAGCTGTAATAAACATTACATGCTTACTGGTGTACTAATAAAGGTCTAGTTTTTCTGAAATAATTTAATTTTGTTTCCCCAGAAAGAGTTTAATAAACATTTGGATTAAATTGGTAGCTTAAAAATACTCTATATAATCAAGGCTGCCACAGGAAATGCAATTGTGGCTACCAGGAGTAAAAGTGAGTAGTGATCAGTGTTCAAAAATATAAGAGATCCTTGGTGCTGGATAATTAATTCATGCAGGGTCAGGAGTCAGTATTCAAAGATCAAGATTTAAAGCACATTATTATGTAGGTCACTTTTCTCTCTTGATTTGCTCCAGATGCAGAAAATATGAGGTGAGAATATGGTGGTGGTGGTTCTCTTTTTATGGCATTGGGAAAGAAAATAAATTTTGCTAATAAAATGGCCCAAACTCAACCCCCTACTGACCTAGATTTTAACTGCTACTGCTATTGTGTGGATTTTTATAGATAACTGGCCCATTGATAAACAAGATATCACAAATCTAACATGAAAGATTTAGCATAACAAAGACAGTTTAATTCCGATTCATCAAACTTTAAAATGTGATTTTTTTTCGCTGTTTTTCTCAGTGACTTTAGCAAGGTATGCATGCAGCTTATGAAAGGTAGCACAGGCTTTATACAGATGTGCAAGGCTTCAGTAGGCTTCTTTCCATTGTTGAAAAGTTCTGTTGTACACTGTACGAAAATATTTTAGGCAACTTGGTGTGTGTGTGTGTGTGTGTGTCTGCCTGTCTGTCTGTTTGAGGACAGAGGATTTTCGCCGTAAGTGAATCTGCAGACAGAATTAGAACATAAGACAATTGCTGAGTAAATGCTGTTTATATTGGCAAAAGTCTCCATTGTGCGATAATTATTTATGGAGTGCCTCTTACATATTAGTTACTATATTAATTAATATGCTTTGTCCCATGAAGTCAATAATCCTGTAAGATAGGTCATAACACTGAGTTTATTTTTGAGATTCAAAAATATCCAAGCTCAAAAAACAGTAGTAAATAAGTAGTAAATAACTGAGCCCGAACTTGAATTTAAGACTAATTGAATCCAAAGATTTCCAAAGACTACTTTTTAACCATTATGTGTTGTGATAAAGCGTATATTTTGACAAGTGTAGAGTAAAAGTTATGCAGAAAATTTGGCTGCATGATATCCATTATACCTGTCTATTCCTTTTTTTTTTTTTTCCTTTCCCAATACTCTTTGAATACTCTTTATTTATGGCAAAGGGCTATTATCCAAGTGGGACTAATCTAATCACATGAGCCCTTAAAATCAAAGGTAGAAAGGGAAATCAGGAAGACACAAAGTGTAAAAAGAATTTGATGTGCCATGGCTGGCTTTGAAGATAAAGGGAGCACTGTGAGAAGAAATGCAATTGGCCTTGAGGGGCAGAGAACCCCCTCCTTCCCAACTGACAAAGAAAGGAAATGGAGACTGGTGCAGTAGTCACAAGGAACTGAGTTCAGCCAGCATAAATGATTGGGAAAAATATCCTTTCCCAGAGACTCTAGAAAGGAATAGGCCTGCTGAGACTTTGATTTTGATCTCTTGAGATTCTGAGCATCCCAGCTGAAACTGCCTGGAATCCTGAGCCACAGAGATAATAAATCCATGTTTTTTTAAGCTGCTGAGTTATTTGTATGAACTGTCTACCAAATCTAACACAGGGAGAAGACTGCTAGTACACAACACCTTAGCTTCCTTTTGATGATTAGTTAAGGTGATCATTAGGGAATCAGGGATAAGATGGGGTCACAAGAAATTTTCAGTGATGTACAATGTATATGGCAAAGTAAAGTTTTATTTTGACTCCTTTTAATGGTTGTCAGGATCTATACTGAAATGAAATCTTGTTTCCAAAATTTAATAATCCTCATTTGATTACTGTGACATTTGTACTGAACGAGGTCAGTAATTGTCAAAGGGAAATTGGGGAGAAAAGTTGACACAATGCATCTCTTACTTTTAAAATGAATTGGAAATACATATACATGCTTGATAAATCCATAAGAAATATCTTCATCTGATTATGGTCATTTTTTATTAAGTTAGACTCTCACTATTAAGAAATATGCCATAAGAAGAAATCAGGCAGTTTTCCATTTTAGGACAAATTACAATGAGTAAAGACTTTATAAACTAAATGATTTTTGCCTCAATTTCCACAATTTAATATGTACGGACAAAAAATCTTGAAATATTGTAAGCTACTATTCCTTTTTTGCAAAAGTGTATATGTTGTTTAATCTTGATATGTCCTTAGTAAAATGCTATTGTGAAAGGAAGGATCATTTGCCTGAGTGGCTCATGGCAATAAAAATAAAATGAATTTCTTATTCATGCTAACATTGCCCAATCATTCTGTCCTCAACATCCTTTATACTGTATCAGAGATGTTACAGAAATGGGGAGTGGCAAGGCACTTCCCATTAGATGAGAAGGAAATAGGCTCAAATGAAAATATTGGTTTTAACATGAGTGAGCCCTCAGAAATTATGACTTTAAAAATTTTCAGCTTTAATGACACTCCTTTGCCTCTGGTAAGTATGCATTAACAAGGGATTTCTTTTTCATCTTTTGCTCCATAAACTTTAATACCCAGGTTATACCAGTGACTTTCCTGGGGAGAATGATTCAAAAAAAACTGAAAATGGAGGCCCAGAATATTCGAGGCTTGGTCTAGGAGTGTTTTTATTCTATCACTGTAATATTCATAATAATCATACCTAAACTGAGAGAGTATTACCTTATTATTTCCTTTTTTTAAGAGTTTTGAGACAAAAAAGGGTGAAATGGAAAATAGTCATTTTTTTTTTCACTTTTGTTAAACATAAATGCAAGGGTGTGTTAACAAGCTCAGAATATTTTTAGTTAGTTAATCAAAAAGTATTTAAACTTCTTTAGCCTTTAATCTTTACTGGATATTCATTAGTTGTTGGAGACTTCTTCAGTTACCTGAGTTTTCCACACAAAATATGTGGATGATAAATAATAATGTATAAGATTAAAAAAATGACATTTTTCAGTTAGTGGACTCTGGGCAACAAACTTTATTCCATTTTCTCTTGACTACAACTCTGTATAACGAATGCTAGTTTCAAACAAAAGTTAACAAGTTTTAGAGAGGATGTTTTGCCTAAGATAAAAAGTCAACATATTTCAGAGTCCTGATGCTTGATACAATTTGGTGAGTGAATTAATGCGTTTTGATCTGATCTTTATAGGATCCTTCTATTCACTTCTATTATGGCTGAAAAGCCATTGAAATTTATGAATTTTTAATTGACAGTTCCAGAAAATGCCACTAATTAACTTTTTATTATATTTTGCTTTCCATGTTCGTTCCATCACTAGGGCACAAAAGATAACTTTTATACACTTTAATTCAGACTTTACAATGATCTCTCTTTACCTTTATCTAAAATCAATTTTTGCTGCTTGACTCTTGACTACTTTGATGATTAAAATAGATTCTTTTAAACTCTTTGCCCTATACTGCCATTCTACTTATATATATTTTTGACTCATTATTTTTCTAAGTATTACACTTAAATTCAGCTGACTTATTTAAATCCTTAACACATCAATAGGAAAAAAATAAAACAATTTGTCTCATAATTACAAATATAATAAAACATAAAACTCTAAATAGGACAGTATGAATTTTACTTGTTTAAGTAAAATTTTTAGAGTTTTAGTTTTTTAGTTTGTATCTGTGAACTAGTAATTTAACAAATATTCAGTATGACTTTCCATCATATCTTTTGGTAAAACTTAAAAAGCAAGGATTTCTAATTTGATTCACAAGCAAATAAAGCTATTCAAACTCATTTACCTGATACCATTGACATAAAAAGGCTACTTATAATTTAGTATATTAAATAATATTGTAGAAATTCCAAAGAATACACATCACCTACAAGCATATATATGAAGTATATATAGAGAGAGAGAGAGAGAGAGATTTTTTTTGTGTGTGTGTTGATGCCTTCCTTGCTTGCCACAAGTATGTATTTCATTGTCAAATCTAAAATGTAGGTGGAAGAACATCATTAAATGATTATCCTCATTGGAAGAAATTTTATCAAAGAAGTTGACACATTACAAATGATAAAAGGAGATTTTAGACTTACATAGATAACTGTAGAAGTTCTCAATTTTTAGCAATATCCATATTTTTATAAATAATGATAACTTTTCCAAGTATTGAATTTGGAATTATTTATAATTAGAGTACATGTTACAAGTCACCTCAAAGTTAAATACATTTCAATTTTCGAACGCAATTATATGATTTTATTTTTACTTACTTTGGAAGTTAGTATAAATATTACAGTTAATTCCAAAGGACTGTTGAAATGTAAATTATATGAGTTGGCTTAGTATTAGCTTGAGACATCCAGCTCATTGAAAATATTTGTACAACAGTAATTTTCACCATAGGTTACCCTAAATTTGTGTTATTAGCAGTTTTTGTGTGAGATCTCTCTAGGGCCATTAAAAATCTTTTTTATAAGTGAATGATCAAATATGTAAAAAATAGAAATAGCAGAAAAATAAAGCACTGTTCATTTTATTTTATGAAAAGGATCACCTTTTCCTAATTTGTTTTAAGTATTCCTCTCTCCCAAAATTTCCTTCCTTCCTTCCTTCCTTCCTTCCTTCCTTCCTTCCTTCCTTCCTTCCTTCCTTCTTTCCTTCCTTCTCTTCCCCTCCTCTCACCTCTTTGTTGCTATTCAATAAACAGGACATTATTGAGTAAATTTAGTCCTGAATGTTTTTTTCATATCATCTAACATAAAGCCCATGTATAACTTTTTCTAGGTGACTTACAGAGTTTATTTTACAATTGCCAGGTTCAAATCAGCATTCCAGCAAGTTCCAAATATTACATTTCTTCAGTATGTTTCTTAAGTCTCCTTTACTTTATACTATAATAGCGTTCCTTCCCTCTCCCCTTCATTTTTTTTCTTGTAGTGCTTGAGATTGAGCCCAAGTTCTCATATGTTCACAATGTGTTGCAATTGTGAGCTACACCCCCAGATACCTCCTGCTAATTTCTAAGGTATTTGTATTAAGAATCTTCACAACCTTTATTTGACTAATGGATTTTTCTATGTATGTCTTAACTTGTTCCTCTATCCCTTTAACTTTGGGAAGTTTGGCAATTAGATACAGAAGTTTGATTAAGTTTACATTGTGATTTTTCAGGCTTGTTTAATTATATGTGGCCATCAGCAGAGCATCACTTCATGGGGTACATATTGCCATTCTTCATTTGTGATGCTGAGATTTAAAAGGTTTCTAGAGGTATCATCTTTCCTTACCCCAGCCCAACTTTTTATGTAGGGTGCTAATGCATAATGGACAACAAATATGGAAAACAGCATTGCAAAATTTTGACTCTTGACTCTAAAACTTGGACAAGTTATTTCAGTGAAGCTTAATTTATTTCTAGTGAAGAATGAATTCTGAAAATAATTCACTCTCAACTTCCCAGGGCTATTAGATGCAAAACAATGGCACATGGACTCTATAAGCATTTTCCATTTTCATTATCATGGTTGCTACAATACAATGTTATGACATTTCTAAGAGGACAGATTTTAATATGCATAGTCTTTTTTCTCCAACTCATGCCTCCCCACTCTATGATTAAGCACAACTTTGGATTTCTTGGGATCTTGAGTTAGAAATAATTTATCTTAATGCTGTGAGATGGGTGAATACAGGAATGGATCAATACACATAGGAAGAAAATGCAAAATAAATATTAATGATTCAGTAGATACAAAAACAAAAAGTTAGAAATAATTAGAAGGTATTTAATACCCCAGTAATCACAAGAAATATTGGAATAGCCTCTACTCCCCATCACATATAAGATTAGATTTTGAGTGGTTAGAATTCAGTCTCAAAGATAAAAAGACAAGATGCACCCAGTACACTGGAGAAACTCAGACACAGATATGTTCACAGGAAAATTGACATCAGTGACTGTCACTCAGAGAAATGGTTTGAAACCCTTAATTTCTTCTTAAACTGGGCAGTTAGAATTTGCATTTGTAGACATAAAATTGTACAGCGTTTCTAATGAAAATAAAGTGACTAAAGTTAAACCACATTTACAAGTGCTAGGGCATAAAAACGAAGTTTCCCTGTTTCCAGTTTAACAAGGAGAAGGACAAGTTGAAGAGTTGTGTGTTTAAGGGTTTCTTAAATTATGATCTTCAGATTGAGAAATGTTACCGTTCTGTTTAAATTTCAAAGATTAAAGAGGAGAAAACATTGGTGAAATTCTGTTTTTTATTTTATTTGTTTAACACTAAAGAGCAGATACTTCTCAAATGGAAGTATCTGGGTTTCTGTAAGATTTCAAGAGTATTTCCAATAATTACTTCATTAAATCTCCAGGGCAATGCTGTGTAGCTATAACAGATGAGGTAACTGCTCCAGGGAGCTAGAAGGTCACCAAGGTCTCACTACGTGGCTTTGTCACCCAAGAGTTGATTTCAAGCCAAAGATTCCTGACTGCACTTGCAGTGATGTTATTATGTGCTTTCAATGTGCCACTCTTGATCTTGAAAATAATGACAGGTAGATTATCAGAAGAAAGAGAAAGTGTCCACAACATAAATTAGAAAACAAGAGATAAAAACATAAACTATTAAGACATATATTAAAAAAACAAGACCTGGGGATACAGCTCAGCACTTAAGGATCTGCCTAGCATGCTCAAGGCCCTGGGTTCAATTCCCAGTACTAAACCAAAAAGAAAAAAAGTAAAAAAGAAAGAAACAAAGAGAGAAAGAAAGAAATCATTGCATGAAAAATAACTATCAACTATAGCCTTTATATCTTTTAAAAAGTTAGCCTGTCATCATAAATTTATTTTAATATTTTCAATAATAGATTTTTTTTTGCAAAAAGTAAAAATAATATAAAAATATTCCATAATATTTTAAGTATTACAATTAATTTTCATTAGAAGATTTTAAATACGATATAATTTAAATATTTATAATTCATAAAATGTAATATGGTGTATGAATATTGTTTTGATGGAAATAGAATTTCCAGTTTTTATCCCTTTGTAAGACAATGTTCTTCAGATCATACCTGCCTTCAGTATTTCCAGAAATTTTCATTTTTCTGTATGAAACTCTTTCATGCTCTAAAGGAACATCTGTCAATTGAAATCTAATGTAAAAAAATCAGAGTACATGCTTTCTTTTTGATTTGGTATATTACAAAGATATAGAATAAATTGCTCTTGAATAATAATTTCAGACTGTATTAACAAGCAAGACATTTTTGAAGTTTTCACAGGGTTTTTCACAAATTGACATAAAACTATCTAGTGGAGTGGGTAATAATAAACTTATTGGTCTTGAATTTCAGATAGAATTAGTGAAATGACTTGTTAGAAATTTATCAACAGCTTCTCCACATGCTGCAGAGAATCACTGGTATTGTGGGAAGTTTTAAGAACTATAATTCAGAGTTCCTGACCTAAAAAAGTTTATATTCAAGCATGAACACAGGTTTTTGAATATACATATTTATATATGTATAAATATATAAATATATATACATGTATATTTATGTGTGTTATATAAATATATTATATAAGTTATATAATATATATATTATATATAATATATATTTATATATTCATATTCAGAGGTGTAAAGCATCTTTTATTAAGTCCTATATATTGTCCATTCCTCTAGTGGAAAAAAATTTATTTATGCAGGTGAAATCAGAAAAGATGCTTCTTAGTATCTAGCATGATGACTGGTACTTAGAAAGTGTTTGATGAATATCTTTTCAAACAAATAGATTCATATAATAATGGCCATGTATAATCTGCTCATTGAGAGAACTCAACTTCTCCTGGAGCCTGGAGCCTGAGCTGTGTGTTCAGATCACATCACTGAGTCTTTCTCACATTTCTGAAATCAGTGGTATAAAATCCATTTCATTGATGGAGTAATTAAAGGTACAAAGATGGTTTCTTCAAATTCCCACAGACAGCAAGAAAAAATAAGATCCATATATTTTTGACTTGAACATTTAGGCTCATTTTACTGAACTATTTGATGTTATCTCAGAGTCTTTATTTAAATACATATTTTTAAAATTTAAATGCATCCAGGTGTTTTCAGAAGCTTCAATTACACTGATCTAAAATGTCTCTTTAAGGTCTATGTATGCAACCCTTGATAGGGACCCTTCAGAGAGAAAGAATTTGAGATTACCAGCCCTCTGATTTTTTAAAAAAGATAAGGAAAAAACTAGGATCTCAGGGATTTTCCCTATTTGAAACCAATCACTTTTTCCATGCTATGTTAGAGCAAAGAAGTAAGATATGACTTCAATCATCATAACATTTTCTTTTGATGACATACTTCAATAGAAAATGAAAATACACAGATAGGACTCATTAATATTAATAAAGGGATGACATACTGTGTTCAAAACTCTGTTGCCTATGGCCTGTCTCCTGCATCATAGGGGACTCTGGGAAATGAATGTTGACTTAGTTCTGTTTCCCTTGCCTCCTACCTGCCTGTCTGCCAATACACTTTCCTTCATTCTTCTCTTTCTTCTTTTCTTCCAATGTAGTTCAATGGTTTTATTTCACAGTCTTTTCCACTTCTGGCCTATTTTCTTTTTCCTTCCTCTTATACCTTCTTTCTCTTCCTCTCTCCACCTCTCTCCTTTTTTGTTCTTTCTCTTTCATTCTTTTCCCCACCTTTCCTACCCCCTTCAGTGAAAGCATCTCTCTCTCTCTCTCTCTCTCTCTCTATATATATATATATATATATATATATATATTTTTTTTTTTTTTTTTTTCATTCCACATAGTGTATTTACCAAGCTCTTTTCTCCTTAGCTATTTCTATTTCTTGCTTGGGCCACTTTTAAATGTGTCTGTGATAGTTGATGGAAACAGCTGCATTCAAAAGGAAAGTTTCTGACAAGATAGATATGAAAAAACTTACAGCAATCACTTTCTCAGCTCGAGTTCAGCCAAAATTTGTTTTGTGTTGCTGATTGTTCTGTAGTAAAAACTGCCACCAATGAACAATACTTTCCATTCTTAGCACATTTAGAAATTATGTAAATTAAAAGAGGAGACAAGAATATTCTGATGTGTTTCAGTATATCTCTGTGTAATGACCACAGTTGTCCTATTTATCTCTTCAAAGTGTCAGTATCAGAGGCTTCCAATGTAGAGCCCAGATTAAAAAGGCAAATGAATCATAAATATGCTTCTTCATCCTCTCTGCAGATGATTGTCTAGCTTTTTGCTTTAGCTTTATTTGAAATATACATGTCTGGTGGAAGCTAATATGGGACTTGGAAGGGATAATGAGTAGGGAAGGCATCCATTCATAATGGGAGAGAGACTTTAAGTACTGAGGCTTTTAAATTACATTTTGGATAATATATATATATATATATATATATATATATATATATATATATATATATATATATCTGTCTATATTTGGATTTTGAGTTATCAAAATGTCCATGAAAATAGCACAAAATATATATATAGTGGTTTAAAACTGAGTGCAATTTTCGAACCAAGAAGTGAATATTTCCTGTGTTGGCATGAACTTTTATCTTCCATAAATAAAAGTAGATTTTTGATACTAGTTTGATCTTGCCAACATGTGTCATTAAATAAACCAATATATATATATATATTGTACCTGCCTCCATGACAACTATCACACTTCTCTAATATCCCTTTTTCTTAAAATATCTGTATGTATTACCCAGGATCCTGTAGCTATCTTGCAAGGATATGTTTAAGGACAATTCCAGAGAGTACTAAGACCCTTGATAAGCTTCCAGATTAAGTTTGGAATTGTTCAAATTGAATTTTAGTTGGAAAGACCACAGACTAGAAGATTTTAAGGAGATGATCTTTATAGTTTACTGTGAATTCATTGTATTCCTGTGATAACATAGCTGCATTTTATTTTTGTACAATTTGCATCAGAAGGTGATAAATGGTTGGATTTTGACATTAGTCTGGCAGTGACTTTTAATGACTTGTGTCACATCCTTTTGGATATATATCCAGCCCTCTTATGTTGTGTAGATAATTTTAGAACAACCCTAGCTTCTCTTAGAATTGGCAGGATCAAAATCTTGCACCCTCCAATAATACCTTCCTTAAAACATCCTCAGGTGAACTTTTACTCCTTACCTGTTTTGCTTTTCCATATCTTTTAATTTCTAGGATAGCTTTTTGTTTACCTGCCCCAGTGTTTTTGTATCCAGCTCTGTTCTTATGTAGATCCAGACTAATGCATGCCCTGTCAAATAGAAGAATCAGAATCTCAGTTAAATGATACTGTGTTCACAGTGATTAGAAATACCCCCAAATAGAATGGAAAAATGTATGATGATGCTTATTTAAACTTATAGGAGGTAGATTAACTGTTGTTAAAGTCTACAGATCACATCCCTGCCTGATGAAGGAAAGTGGGCAAGGATAGGGTGGGAACCAGTAACAAAGAGCCAATGCTTAGGAAAAGATCACTCCTGGGAGTAAAGCTAGGTACCAAATATTGGAAGCTACATAAATGCAATTAATTGAAAACTTGGTTAAAGTTTTTCTCATGTAATTAAGAGTTGAGTGTGGTTTCAGTTTAATCATAATTTAGAATTTGAAAGTAATTTTCACACTTTCTCACTGCATTTCTACTACATACTTCCTGATTCCTGATCTCCTCCCACATCATGTGGACAGTGTTCTATGCAGAATAATATATCAGTTTAGTTTTATAAGCTGGTGTCAGATAGCATGAATAGTTACTATATACAGACATTGAAAAAGTCTGAAAGACATAAGTTAAAATTTCATTAAGGAAGGATTTAGATGATTTTATCATTTAAAAATTTAAAATTTAATTTTTTTGCAACCAATAATGTATGAAAATGACATAGTTAATATAAAAGGAAATGAATAGTTTTGTAAGCATTCATATTGTGCATTTGTGTGAATTGTATTTTATGAAAATAATTCTGACTGTAAATTTTAAAAATGCTTGCAAAAATTCCAAAGAAATCGCTGTAGAAACTTCATAGAATTATCCATGTTTTACCAAATGTGTATTTTCTAACATTGTGTTCTTTATTAGAGGCAGGCATGAGTTAGTTGCCTTTGCATCACTATGAGCAAAGTACCTGACAAGAACAACTTAAGAGAAATTTTGTTTAGGACTCATGTTGTCAGAGATCTCGATCCATAGATGGCTGAGTAAATTGCTTTGAGCCCATAATGTGAGAAGAATGTGGTGGGGGCAAGCTTCTCCCCTCATGGCAGAGAGGAAGCAGAGCTAGGGAGAAGGGGCCACAGGGAAGATGCACCCTTTTAGGGTACACACCCAGTGCCTTACCTCCTCTGGCCACACTACATCACACTATGCCTGCCTACAGTATGGACTGATTAGGTTCCTGCTCTCACAATCCAATCACTTTACCTCTAAACATTTCTATCTTAACACAGGAGCTTTATGTGGGACACCTCATATATAAACCATAACACTTCTGAACCCTGAATCTCTGAAACTCATGTCCATTTCACAATAAAGAATGCATTTAATCTATTTCCAAGAGTTCTATCGTCTTAATAGTTACTGCTTCAAAGTCCAAACCCCAAGTCTCTGAAACTCAAGACAAACTCTTGGCTGTGAGCCTTTGTGAAAAATCAAAAGCAGCCAGGCATCATAGCGCATACCTATAATCCCAGAGGCTTGGGAGACAGGAGGATCACAAGTTCAAAGCCATCCTCAACAACTTAGCAAGGTCCTAAGCAACTCAGTAAGACCCAGTCTCTAAATAAAATACAAAAAAGGGCTGTGAATGTGGTCAGTGGTTAAGTGCCCTTCTTGGGTTCAATCCTCAGTTAAAAAAAAAAAAAAACCAAAGCAAATTACATATATTCAAAATACAGTGGCACAGAGTAAACATTCACATTCCACAAAGAGTGGAAGAGGGGCATAGAAAGAAGAGATGAGACCAAAACAAGAACAAAATCCAAGCATGCAAACAAGTTCTCTGTCTCCATATATAACATCTAGGACACATACCTGCACAATGTACTTTCCAAAGGGCTTGGGCAACCCCAGTCTTTTGGCCTTTCCAGCCAGGCCATTGCGGAAGCAGCCTTTCAGTTTTCACTCTCTGCTGGAAGGAATTCTTCTTAGTTTGGTAGGGAGTGAGATTCCAAATTCAGTCTGTTTCAGTACCTTCCATACATTGGTACAAGAATTCGCAGTGGAGAGCAAGGTGTAGTAATTGTAGAGGTCAGTGTCTGAGGCTGGCAAGCCGAGCAGCAAAATAAATAAAATGGATATGCAACCAGCAGGAAAGAGGACAATGGAATCCAGCCAAGAAAATAGATTAATATTTTGGGAATTATCAATGTGTCTTTCTGTTTTTCATTTTGTTTATATTCTCATTTTCCAGTTCATCTTGAGGAGTAATTTCATCTTCAGGTTTGACCCAGGAAGGGAGAGAATGTGTTAATATACAGAAATTTTACTGGTAACATTAAAAATAAATAGAGGGCTGCTATTTAGCTGCCAGCATTCACAGAAACAATTTGTGAATCAACAATAGAAGAGCTTGTTATCCAAGATTTGAGAGGAAGTTGAGGATCATCTAACCCTACTCAGCACATCAAGAACCAACCCCATGTTCAAGTCATATGGCATGGATGAGAGCCCTCTTCTGTCCATAATAAGGTCAGAAGGCTAGCACTGTTAGTTGTGATATTAAATCCCCAGGCATTTTAGGTGATATGTATTTGTTAAGACAAGGGAACACAGGGCAAAGAGCTTTCCCCTTATTTGATGTGGAGCTCTAGGAGACAGGATTGCTGCACTAGGGACCATCAATTAATGTAAACTTAGTGGTCCAGAGTTCTTAATTAAAAGAGTGGCTGAGGTTATCTATTTCCCATTCTCATATAATGTAAAGGCATCCAGTTTCTTCTAGGAACAACAGTAACATAGGAATTAGCTGGGTGATCACAGGATTGTCAAAGGGCTGCAGAGTTGATAGTTCAGGTTGGGGCTATGCATGTCACTGTCAGACCCAGAACAATGGTCAACCAGCAGTAAGCACTAACATGGAACAGGGAATGGAAGCAACATCACAGGTTATGTTAGTAACTGACATAAAAATGTACCCATGGTCACATCCAGGAGTCACCAGCCCATACGACCATAAAACACACCTAAGTCAATATTAAGTGCCTCTTTATTTGATTGTGTGCTTATAATCAGCCTCCTCAGACCAGCAGGTGCTGAGTTAAATCGGATAAGGGGCAAAAAAGGAGATCTGAAAGCCCAAATATTTATTCCCAAAGTACCAATCTCCCCAAAGCATAGCTCCAATTACAAAATTAAACAGAGCTGACCAGCATTTATCTTCCCAAAGTTAATTTTACTTTTATCTTCTTACAATGATGATGTGGAGTATGGAAGATATTCATGAGGATTATATGTCATTTGGGGGAAATGAGGAGCTATATTTTCTGCCAATATCAGTGTACTGTTCATAAATCTGCAATCCTAGAACAAGACATCTCAGTGCTACATATCTCACATACACTTTGAAGCACAGACATGTTTAAATTTGTTCAGGCTTGAATATGGATTAAATTCTCCCTTGGTTCTGTCAATTCATTGATTTGACATTGATCTGATTTGATTATGTTGAGATATATGAAATCATCTCTAATATTGAGGAAGTAGACAATGCAAAGTAATTAGTCATAAAGCTCTTTTGTAATCCTCCAATAAAATGAACTCTGGGAAAATTAGCCTGTAAGCATAATATCTTTCGTTTTAATTTGATTTCTGAGCTCCAGAGTTAGGAAGGCCATCAGTAAGATCCGTTGTTATTTGGCCCAATATAATTAGAGGGTCAGCAATTTGATCTTGCCTTGATGACAAAACAATTATCCATGGCATCCCCTTTCCCATTTAGGAAAAATAAAAGCCTGTGCTTACTTAGGTTTCTTTTCTAATTAAGTAGAGTTAGTTCTGGTTTCACAGGGGCAGAATGAGCAAAGCATAAATGTCAAAATGAAGTTCAGTGTGACTAAAGACTGTCCTAGGCAGGAGGAATCACAGCCATAGCAATCTTGATTCTCTTGGTCTCATGTTATTACCCCAGTTTCTCTGCATAAGCTTTCAGGCTTTTCTTTATCTCCAGGTGGTATGGCTACTGTTCTCCCTCCCATCTGGCCTGTGTATGCACTTTGAGCTCTCCAGCTAGCCTGGAGTATGTCTGTTCATTTTCCAACTTCCCAATTTCTTGGTTGCCCAAGTTGGGAGTTTTTCAACAGAATTGAAAATGCTAAGAAAATAGAAATTGATGCAAAACATTGTCAAGTTTTAAAAGACATAGTTTTTTTTTTTTTTTTTTTTTTAAAGAACAGAATTCTTAAAGCAGATTGAAGTTCTATCAAATTCTAATTGTGTTGTATCACTTTCTAGGTATATGAACTTTCCATTTTATTCTCATTCTTTCCTGTTTTAGTTGAAGACAACACTTTCTCTGATGTGAAGTTAACTGAAATGTCTTTGGATAGGTGAATGTATCCATTCCTAGAGCCAGAGTCCCCAAGTATTAGGTGAACATCAGCATAGATATCTGTGTGACTTTGAGCAAATTTCTTAACCTTGCTGATTTTTTTTAATCTATGTAACAGGAATCATACCAACCTCATAAAAACATTCCAGAAGATTAGTGAAATAATAAAGTATATTAAGCTTTCACATGATACCTAACGAATAATTGAAGTTTGACAAAGGAGTTACATTTTTTTTTTTTTAGTATTATGCTTAATATCCTCAAGGAGAGATTCTCTTCATGATTTTTGTTCTTTCCAAGAAGTTATCTACTACATATTGACAGTATGATTAAAAGGTCAGTTTCACCTGTTTTGGATACAGAGGCATTTTTAGTATGCCCTTATAGCCACGTTTCCTCTGGGTCACTAGGTTACCCAGAAAGACCAGTCTTACCAAGTGAACAGTGTATCTCTTCCTCACAGAATGGCATTATCACTCCCACAAAGCTTCTCTTTCATGCTTTTAGAATGGAGTAAAAATGACTAATCAGCTCTGTATTCATTGAGATTGGGGACACTGAGATGATTTTAAAATGTACTTGAAAATTCTTTGACACTCCTCCCACAGTGAGATAAGAATAATATCCTTATTCTTTAATCTGTATGAGGTTTTTGCAGCTTCAACCAACATAGCACAGCAAAATTGACTCTGTGGCTACTGAGATTAGCAGATAGAAAACTTTGTAGCTTCTGACCTGTCCCAGGGAGCTCTGGGCTACCATAAGAGAATTTCAACTATTATGAGACAACCATGCTGTAAGGAAATCCTTAGAAATCCTTAGAAAGGCCACTTCCAATTCTAGAAGACATTTTTCAGGTAGACAAGACCTCAAAATAATCCCAGCCCAAATGCCAGAATGTGTAAATGGGTCAGCTTCCAGATGAGTGCGGCTTCCAGCCAGTCAGTCTTATTCAGCTATTGGACTCTCCCCATCTGAGGCCCTAGGAAATATAGGGCAGATTCAAACCATGTTGACTATGCTTCATCCAGATCCTGACCCACAGAATCTGTGGGCATAGTAAAATGGTTGTCTCGTTCTACTAAGTTATAGGATATTGTCATACAGTAATTTGTAACAGAAACAGTCTCAAAATTTAAGCACATCTACAGGAGGCAATGAGGTGATTGAACAACTATCCATTAAGGGGTTTCCAAAGACATATTGAGGTGGTGCCAACAAGGACTGGTAGTGGACAACTGGGCTCAAGGCCTCAGGGGAATTTGGCGTGGAATTTGAGAAATGATCTTTAAAAAATTCTAGACAGAGGTTTAGGGAACTAGTATAAGGGCAGAATCCAATCTCTAAAAAATAACATGTAAGACCTAAGCATAATAATCCAAGTAGTAAAAATATTTATCAGAGTCTATACTATTTGAGTTAAAGATGATCTGGACTTTTTTCTCAGTATTGCCAAAGTTCTTGATTATATTTAAGGTGCTTTCTCTGTAAGGTCCATATGTTTGGATTGCATTAGAGTATTTTAAAAATGTAAGTGTTTTTCTGAGAAGATAATAATTCTTTCAGGTTAAGCATATATTTCCATCAGCAACTTACTACAACAACAACATTTCAAAGAAAAATTAAAATTTCTCTTTCACACACATAAAAAATTCATATACAACTTCAAAACCAACATGTACACCTAACAGATTAGTCCTACTGTCACTTGACAAATTAGATTCATTTGGATATAGTGGCAGTTAAGTTTAGAAAATGTCTTCATTCTCATTGGTTTTCTCTGCTTGGAAGAATTTTCATTGAGACCAAGCATTTCACTTGAAAAGATAATAATAATAATAAAAAAAACATGAGCTGCTTTCTTTAATCTGATTTGTGTTCAATAAATGTTTTTTCTAATACATCATTTTAAATTGATTAATATATATTGTCATATACACACATGAAAGCAGCACAGAAACATTTACCATATCTTACTTTATCCTCAAATTTGAAACAATCTACACCTCATTAATTCCATATTGAATTAAAGAACATGACAGTCCATAGTTCTTTGGTGAGAACTATTAAATTCTCTTCTGTTCTGCATTTGCAGGTTTCAGCATAAACATTTCATCAATGAACATTTGGACTATAACTGGCAACATTTTACTACTTGCTAACATCTCTGTGATACAAAAATTTGTGTCCAGGGGCAGAATTCTTTCTTTCACTTTCTCCAGGAAGCACACCAAGAAACATGTCACCAATGTTCTTCAATTGAGGAACAGTGTGCTAATTTAAAGAACTTATTGTGTAGAGTATCTTGGAGTAATAGGGGGTTCCACTGAGAATTGTGGGCATTGGGAAGATAAAGACCTTTTTGTAAACATCTAAAATATTTAATTAAGAAATAAAAATTTCATATATCCACTGTGTATAATATGATTTGATATATGTATATATTTGGTATAGATTACCATAATCAAATTAATTCATCTATTCACTGCCCATAGGTACCACTCTGTGTATATGTGTTTGTGTGATATGAATACTTAAAGTCTGCTCTTTAATCAAATTCAGCTAAAAAATACAATGTTATTAACTACCATCACCAGTCTGTACATTTAATTTCTAGAATGTATTTTTATTTGTCTCTAAAATATGTACTCTTTGACCAACATTTCCCTAATTCCTAGTCATTGGCAACTACCATTCTACTCTCTACTTCTATGCATTTGACTTCTTTAGATTCCCACATAGAAACAAGATTGTGCATTATTTGTCTTTCTGTGTCTAGCCAATTTCACACAGCATGATGTCATTCAAGTTCACACTTGCTGTCTCATGCAGCAGAACTGCCCTTTCTAATGGATGAATAATATTGTATGGATGAACATACTACATTTCATTCATCCACTCATCCATAAGCAAACACTTGGTTTATTTCCATATTTGGGTTGTTGTGATTAATGATTAATAAATATATATTTAAAGGCATATATATGCCTATATATGCATATCAGGTTATTGAAGTTATATATATATATAAATATATTTATTTATTTATTTATTTCCCTATGGAAATATACTCAAAAGTGGAATTTCTGGATAATGTGCGGCTTTATTTTTGTTTTTGAGGGTCTTCCAGACCATTTTCCATAATGGCTGCACTAATTTACATTCTGACTAATAGTGCACAGAATTCCTTTTCCTTCATATTCTGCCAATGTGTTGATATCTATTGTCATTTTGATAATAGACATTCTAACAGTATTGAGGTAATATCTTATCTTGGTATTCATTTATATTCCCTGATGATTATTGATGCTGAACTCTTTTTCATATAATAGTTGCTCATTTGAATATCTTCTTTGGGAGTGTGCTATGGTCATTTGTCCATTTTTAATTGGATTATTTTCCTGCTATTGAATTATGTAAATTACTTACACATTTTGAATATTCACTCCTTATTGGATATATAGTTTGCAAATATATTTCTCCTTCTGTAGATTGCCCTTTTATTTTGTTGAGTGCTTTTTTACTGTTCAGAAGTTTTGTTTAAATCAATATCAAGGAGTGTTTGCTATGTTTTCTTCTAGAATTTAAGAATTTCTGAAGTGAAATATAAACCTTAATTTTAATTTAATTTTCATCTATAGTAAAAGATATGGGTATGGTTTCATTATTTTGCATGTGGGTATCCAGTTTTCCAACACTTTTATCAAGAGTTTATATTTCTCATTGTGCATTCTCGGCACTCTGTCAAAGTTTAGTTGACCACATGTATGAGTTTATTTCTTTCCGGTTAAGTGCCATTGCTCTTTGTGTCTGTTTTTAATGCCAGTTGCATGCTGTTTTGATGACTGTTGACTTAACATATATTTTAAGTCAGTGAGTTTATGTTTCCTGCTTTGTTCTTTCTTATTATTTTAGCTCTTCAGTGTTTTCCATAAAGATTTAAGATTGATTTTTTCCTATATCTGTGAAAAACTACATTGGAATTTTGATAGGAATTGCATTTGAATATTGCTTTAGGTCATATAAACATTTTAGCAGTAATAATTTTTTCAATTCATGAACAGGATGTATTTCCACATATTTATATCTTACAGGTTTGGGTGTACTGATATTTCACTTGTTTAGTTAAATTTATTTCCAAGTGTTCATTCATTCACATGTTATTGTCGATGGGATTGCTTTCATAATATATTTTTTAAGAAATTTGGTTCAGTGTATAGAAATACAACTGATTTTTTATTTGGATTTCATATCCTTCAAGTTTGCTGAACTTTTTCTTTTATTAGTTCTTTCAGTTTTATGGTAAAGTTTCTGAAGTTCTGTACATATAAGATCATGAAATCTGCAAATAGAAACAATTCAACATTTTCTTTCCAATTTGAAGGCTTTTGGTTTCTTTTCTTTTCCCCACCAATCTCCTTTTTTTTCTATTTCTTTTAACCCCACACCCTAGTTTTCCAGGCTAAAACTTCAGTGGTCTTTGGAAGTAATAGGTCCAAATATGCTTGTCTTGTTACTGATTTTAGAGAAAAATCTTCTAGCATTCAACATTGATTATTATGGACAGCAATGGCCTTATTATATGTAGAATTTGTTATATAGGTATTTTCTTTTCATATATAATTTTTTCAGAATTTTTGCCATAAAATTGTGAAGAATTTTTTCTCCATGTCTTCACATCATCATATGATTTTCATGCTTCATTATATTAATGTACGATATCTGCTATGGTTAAGATATGAGATAGTCCCCAAAAACTCATGTGTAAGAAAAGGCACAATTTTTCAGAGGTGGAATGATTAGATTTTGAGAGGCATAGCCTAATGAATGAATTAATGCATTGACATGGATTAAATGAAATAACTGTAGGAAGCCAGGATTTGTGGCTTGAGGAAGTAAGTCTTTGGGGGTGTGCTTTTGGGTTTCATATTTTGTCCTGGGTAAGAACAATTATATCTTATCTTTCTGGTTACCATGTTTTGGTTTTATACACCACATCTTTCTGCCATGATGTTCTACATTACCTCCGGCCCAAAGCTATAGATAGAGTCAGCTGACCATGGGCTGAACTTCTAAAACCATGAGCCAAAATATCTTATATTTCTCTAAGTTAATATTGTCAGGTATTTTTATCATGAAGGTTTAAAACAATAGCACATTTATTGATTCAAATATTTTGAACTATCTTTACTCTTATGCATACATTTTACCTCATGATGGTATATGACCATTTTAATGCACAGTTGAATTCAGTTTGGTAGTATTTTGCTGAAAATTTTCCATCTATGGCCTATAATTTTCTTTCTTGTGGCCTTCTTATCTGGCTTTTCATCTGTGGGTGATGTAGGCAACTTGAAATGAGCTTAGAAATGTTCCATCTTCCCCAATTGTTTGAAAAATGTTAAGAAGAATTGGTCTCCATTCTACTTTTATTCTTTGGTAGAAAACATCTATAAAGATACATTAGAATTCTTGGAAGGGCTTGAGTCATGATTCATTCCCCTTCCTTATTATTGTTCTGTTCAGATTTGCTGTTTTTTTCAAGATCTAATTTTGGTATGATGTTTGTTTCTAATAATTATTCTGTTTCTTCTACATTATAAAAAATTTTGGTATGCCATTCTCATACTAATCTTTAATGATCTTTGAATTCTGTATTACCAATTGCAATATCTCCTCTTTTATTTATAATTTTATTAGCATCCTCAAACTTTTCATGATTAGTATAAATAAAGATTTGTCAATTCTATCTATTTGAAAACCAGACTTATTTTTATTGAGATTTTCTGTTCTGTCTTTTATTTCTGCTCTAATTTTTATTTTTCTTCTTCTTATTTGGGGATTATCTGGTTCCTTGGGATTAGTTTGTTTGTTTGTTTGTTTGTTTTCATTTTTTCAGAAAGTAGGTGTTTATTGCTATAAATTTCTCTCTTGGAGTTGCTGTTGCTTTATAGGTTTTGCTATATTCTATTTCCACTTTCATTTGTGTTGAGAAACATTTTGATTTCCTTTTTATATTTCTCTGATGACCAATTAAATGTTTAAAAATGTATTTGTAAAATATCAAAAATTCATCTTTTTGTTGATTTTTAATTTGTGTATTTCTGTAAATTTTCAAAATTCATATTTTTGTTATTATAATTATCAGTCAGAAATTATATTTAAGGTGGAATTCAATTTTCTTTAACTTGTTGACTGATTTAATTGCTTAAAACATGATCTATCTTGAAGAATGTTTTTTGTGCTTGAGAAAAATTTATATTCTCTTAGTGTTGAATGGAACATGTTGTTAGTTCCATTTAGACTTTATAGTTAATCAAATCTGCTGTTTCCTTATTGATTTTCAGTCCATATGATCTATCCATCATTGGAAGTATACTGTTGAATTTGCCTGGTGTTATTATAGTCTACTGACTTGTTCAGTTATCTTCAGATTTGTATTATATTATTGAGATAGTTTAATGCAATTGTTATATCTTATTGATGATATGAGCACTTTATAATTCTATAATGGCTCTTTTGTTTTTATTGTTTTTAATTCAACATATTTAGTCTGATATGTTTATCCCTACCTAGCTATCTTTTGTTTCCATTTGTGTGCATCATAATTTTTCAGCTATTCACATTTAGTGTATATTTGTTTTTCTTAGTACAATGAGTCAGTTATAAGTGGCATATATTCATGTCTTTTTTTAAAATAAATTTTTTATTCTCTCTTTTGATTGTAAATTTTATTCATTGATCTTAAAAGCTATCGTTGATATGTAAGAATTTACTATGGTGATGTTATTTTTTTCTGAGTTTGTTCTCTCTCTTTTTTCATTTTTTGGTGATTTTGTTGATTTTGCGGGTTATTTATATGTTTGATCACTTTTAGTTCATCTCTGTTATATCTACTAAAGAGTTTTTTTTCTTTTTCATTGCCATGGGGCTTGTACAATACTTCTTAGAGTTATTCTATTTTAAGTTGATAAAAATTTAACTTACATGGCATGCAAAAATCTTACACTTACTTTACCTGTGTCTCACTCATTTTATGCTATTTACATCAACTTTATATATTTTATATCAGGCATTTGTTAACAAATTATTACAGCTATAACCATTTTAGTACTCTATGGTTTCGATATTAGGTGTGATATCTCAGGTTTAGATAGTAGATGTGAAAGCTTGGGTAGGAGAAAATGCAAGAAATTTTAGAGGTGAAATGTTTGGGTTATGAGAGCTTTAACCCAATTATTGCTCTAATCTCTTGATACGGATTAACTGAGTGATAATTGTAGGCAAGTAAAGTTTTGCTGGAGGAGGTGGGTCACTGAGGGCATGCCTATTTAAGCCTTATATTTTGTATGCGGTGAGAGGAATTCTCTTTCTCTTTTTCCACTTCCTACTATGATGTCCTAAGCTGCTGTCCTGTGTTACACACTTCCACTATTATGCCCTGCTTCACTTTGGGCCTAGAGCAACAGTGTTGTCCATGTATGTATTGAGATCTTTATAATTGTAAGCCCCAAATAAACTTTTCCTCCTTTAAAATTGTTTGCATCATTTCTTTTCGTCACAGCAGTGAAAAATCTGACTAAAACAAGTACTTTAGAACACTTTTTTACTGAAGATAAATGTATAATATATACAACCATTATAGTAAGAGATAATTCAAATTTCATTACTTCTTTCTTTCTTCCTTCCTTCCTTCCTTCCTTCCTTCCTTCCTTCCTTCCTTCCTTCCTTCCTTCCTTCCTTCCTTTCTTTCTTTCTTTCTTTCTTTCTTTCTTTCTTTCTTTCTTTCTTTCTTTCTTTCCTAGTTCTGTATATTTTTGTGATGCACCCTTTCTTTTCAGCTCAAAAGCACTCTTGACAAAAGTCTCCTCTTTTTGTGAGAAACTTAAGCTTTTGTTAACTGGGAACACCTTTATTTCTTCTTCTGTCCTTCAATTCTATAGGACAGCTTTTCCTGGTATGGTATTATTGGTTCTGTTTTGTTTTTTCAGCACTTTGAATAGAGTATCCCATTTCCTCTTGACTTTCATGGTTTCCTCTCAGAAATCCCTTGCTAAAATTATGAAAGTTTCATTGTATATGATGAGTCTCTTGTTCTTTACTGCTATCAAAATTTTTTTCTCTGGTTTGACTTGGCAATTTGATTGTGTCCTGAACTAATCTTTTTGAGGGAGGGGCATCTTGTTTTGTGGTTATTTGAGCTTCACAAATTTAAGATTTGGAAGTTTTCTGTATTTCTTTTCTTTTCTTTTTCTTTTTTTTTTTTGGTGCCAGTAATTGAAGGCAGGGACACTTAACCACTGAGCCACATCCACAGCCCTTTTTTGTGTTTTACTTACAAACAGGGTCTTTCTAAATTGCTAAGGGTCTTGCTAAGTTGCTGAGGCCAGTTTTGAATTCATGATCCTCCTGCTTCAGCCTCCTGCGATTACAGGCATGTACCACTATGCCTGGCTTCTGTCAGTATTTCTCTGATTAGACTTTCTTCCACTTTTCTACCCACTTCTTCTAGAATTCCTATAGTGCATGTATATGTATCATTGTGATATTCCAAATGTTCTTTATGTGTTCTTTAGTCTTTGTCAATTTTTTTTTTCTTTTCTCATTGGGTAATTTCAAATGCCCTGTCTTTGGAACTGCTAATTCAGTTCTTTCTCCTACAGGGTAAATCTGTTGTTAAAGAAGTATTCAGTTCTGTAATTGTATTTTTCAACTTCAAGATTTTTGTTTGTTTCTTTCATAAACTTCTCATTGTGTTTTCAATATTTTCTTTCATTATCTACCTGTATTTTCTTACCTTACTGATCATTTTGCAGATGAGTATTTTTTGTTTCAGGGAATTTATGGGTTTCCATTTTTTTTAGAGGTTGCTAACTAGAATCTTTGATAGTGTTATGTTGACCTGAATCTTCATCATCTCTCTAGATTTCCACTGGTATTTGTGTGTCCTCCCATCTATACAGAGTGGATTTTGGTGGGTAATAGTTGTCAGGGAATTAAGTCATATAGCTGCATTAGTGTTGACTGTGGACTGAGGTTTTGTGGCCTAATTGTGGGGGTAAAGATGGCTTGTCTCTCTCCAGATTCATGGGTGAACAGAACTGTTTCAGACCACTTTTGAGAGGAATTGGAGCCTTGTAATACAACCTTGTAACAACCTTGTAACACAACCTTGTAACACAACTTTGATATTCAAGTTGTGCCCTTCTCCAGCTACATAGCCAGGCTTACATTCTAGAAAATGTCTCTGTGGACATGATTGCTTTCAGAGTACATTTAAGAGAGGCTGGGATCAAATTACCACATTATTTCAGGATCCTCTAGAGTTAGGTCTGAAGTAGATGGGCCTGCTATCTGAAACACAAGTGGTCATGACTGTCCCTGTGTCCTTTGACAGATATTTTTAGTAGCAGGATTAATATCAAAGGAAGCTGTAGCCAAATTTACAGGGGTTGGGGCCATTTCTGGGTCTGAATCCAGGAATAAGTAAATATTCCACCTAAGTTCATGTCGACCTGCTCTAAATGGACCTCCTAGATCTTTAGCTCTACCAGAGTTTCACATTTTATTTTACCTGAATCCTAAAGCTCCAATTGTTGACATCTTTGTCAATGAAAAGATGTAAAAATATCGCTGTTATGAGAGGATACCAGCAGTACTTCATATTCTACCATACTTCTCAAGTCATAGTTCACAATGATCCTTCTTATGTTTCTTGGCGTAAGCCATACTCCTCAACAAATATATCTTTGAACAAGAATTCCACATAAGTATTTATAATTTTTTGATCTATTCAGATATCATTTTTGCTTATCTGTTTTGCCTCAACTGGAAAATCAGCATTACAAGAATGTTTGAGCACTAAAATCATTATTAATCACTAAACAAGGACCTAGTGATATTTCATAGTCTCGGAAAGGATTTGTCCTGCACTTCTCCGTGAAGGAGAGATGTAGGTTACGGCTGACTTGATTGCTGGGCCTTGCAGCTCTTGTGTTTCATGAAAGTAAAATCTTAGTTTTTGAGGCTGGCAGTTTCCCAGAAGAAAGCTCAGAGGTAACACTTTGAAGTGTTATTACAGAAAACATCTGTATTTGATGATAGCATTAAACTATAGCTTCTGAATATATATTTGACATACTACAGAATGCATCCCACTCTTAGTTTTGGCTCTCTCTGTTGCCTAAATGCAAAAAGGATAGCATAGAATTAATGCTTATATGTCTCTGAATAAGTTTCCTAAGGCTGATATTTCAGCATTACAAAATTCTTCAAACTTTGTAATGTTACATAGTTCTAAAGGCTATAATTAAAAAAAAAAATCAAGGGGTTGCCTCTGTCTGAAAAATGTATTGAAGATTCTTCTTTCTTCCTAGCCTCTTATGCTTTTCCAGCCACTCTGGGCACTATTCCTTGGCTTGAAACTGCCAATCTCTGTTTGCATTATCACAGGTAGTATCCTCTTGCATGTCTTTGGCTTTCTGTCTCTTCTCTTTAAAGGACACAAGTTGAATTAGATGAAAACTATCCCGTATGACCTCATCTTAATCAGTTATATCCTCAATGACCCTATTTCTCAGCTACTAAGGATTAGGACTTCAAGAGATCTTTTTGGGGAAAATAACACAACCCATAACCATTTCTTAAACATAATATTTTTCTTCTATTTTTAATATTCAGTTTTAAATCATATTTCCTTCTTATTTCCAAAGCCGATATAGTTAGAGTAAATTTTATATGAATATATACACATACATTCATATATATATATGGAGAAAAAGAGAGAGAGAGAGAGACGTATTTCTATAGACACAATGGTTTTAATAACTAGGTATGTCAGAAACTATTTTCTGGCATTTTTACTTTTGATTTTTGATTTTTTTAATGTTTTTGTCTTTTTTGTCCTTCATAAAAGGGCAAATGATGCAAGAATACATCCTCAAATGATTGAATTTATCTGCAAATTGCTTCCAGGTGCTCATATCAATTTCTCTCCATCTTATAAAAAAATTAAATAAAATTCAATGTCACTGAAGAGCAAAATCATGAGAAATTTTAATGTTTTATTTTCTTCCTATTTTCCTTTTGACCATTTTGCTTGTTTCTACTCCTCCAGTTTATATTTATTATATTCACCAGTTTATACCTCTAGTATAGGATTAGACTTTTGTTCAAACTCACAATATGCTCTGAATACGTGTTAATTGACTCTGATAAAAAATTACTAACTGCTTTAAATTTACTTGAGAGTTCCTGGACTATCCTCTGAGTGCAACACCATATTGGTGAGGAACAGATCAGAAACCTGTGCCCTAAACACATAAAAGAAGCAGTCCAAACTCTTGAGGGCTTTTGTTTGTATTATATTTTCATCTTGTAGATGTCATGGTGCCTTTAAGAAGAATGAAGTTTACTTTGTTGTAAACTTAAAATACAGCATTTAATTTGCTTGGTTTTTCTTAACCCCTGTTTCTCATAAGAAATGCAAAGACAAATTTGTGGCGTATCCTTTAGTCAGAAAGACCAAATTGTTTCTTTTCTGGTAGTCTGCATTTGCATGAAATCAGAAGAACAAAGGCAAAAACAAACCAGTTATGATCAGTCCCATTAAACTCCAAAGACCTGTAATTCAAATATAAATATTGTGTATAAAATATAAAGTACAGTGTACTCAGGTATGAATTTAATGTCTCTATATATTGATAATGTTTCTTGAGCAAAAAACAAGAAAAAGTCTTAATGTGTTTTGTACTAATGAAATTGTATTATCCTTCCCCATCTTAATAAAGTCTTTTATTTATTTATTTTTTTTGATAAATGTTTAGCATTTGGGATACTCTTTTGCCATGGCATGAACAATGTTTACCAACTTTGATTGTGTATTAGGAATTTTTTCATTTGTGTTTATGTAAGGCTCAACTCTGCCAGCTTTAGCCAACAAGGGGATGTTAATAAAACTGTGTTCTGGGAGTGTCCATGTCCTTAAGAACAGTAAAGGTGCTGGGTGTGGAGGCATCTGCTTGTAATCCCAGGGACTCTGGAAGATATGACAAGAGGATCTAAAGTTCAAGGCCAACCTCATCAATTTAGTGAGGTGCTATCTCAAAATAGAAAATAAAAAGTTCTCAGTATATGGCTCAGTAGGTATGTGCCCCCAGATTCAATACCTAGTACAAGGAGGGTGCATACTGTTTCTTTTCTCTCCAGCTATACTTCTAGTTTTTCTTTAGTATCTTGGTTTCTTGCTTCCTGTTTTTATTGAAATCTGCTATATGAAACACCAGGAAAGAAACATTTTGATCTGTGTAGCTTGATAATGCCTTAGCTGTGGTCATATTTAATATTTATCTTGCATTTCTTATGAGGTACACTAGTGGTTATATTAAATAGAAACATTATATTGAATATCATATATTGAGTTTATAGCAAAGTAAATTTTATACTCCTTAGAAGTGCCATTTAAATCTACATTAAGAAAATAAAATAGAAACAGATGTCCTCAGAGTCTAAACTGCTTCCTTTACATATTTATAGGAAATGCTTCTGATCAGTTCCTTAACAATATGATAATATACTCATATAATACTTTATATACCTACAAATATCTTAGGGATCTGGAAGTGGTGGTGGAATCACAATCATGATTTAAGCATATATCCTTTCAGTGAAGTTAAAGGAAAAAAAAATGCTCTTATTCTCTATCTGCACAGAAAATCACAGAGGGCTCTGATTTGTTCACCTTATAACCTTCTCACTTGACTGATGGCTATGATCTGAATAGACAGAAATTATAAGTTTTTTATCCTAAATATAGTGTCCACTCTGTGTCATAGGATGTTTGGACTGTAAGTGACAATTAACTAGAACTTCATAGAGTTTAAATTGAGGTAGTGTCCTTAAGGGGAAATGGTAGGTGAAAAGAATGCTGTGTATAAAAACATAATACATGTCCTCTATAGAAAACCAGTTGAATTGATGAATGCATCAAATATATGAAAACATTGACTTAGAATTGTCAAAGTGCTGACAGTTTGAACGTGCTTGAACATCATCATTATGGTGGGCAGCTAAAATACAGATGAGGTGATTTTGCACTGCATGTATTAATTCATTCAAGTGTAGTTTATTTGCTCCTGCTAGGAGTTAAGGTTGGTCTCAGTCTGTTCAGTTTATTTATTTCACATCAATTTTTATTGTTTTGAAAAACTCCAAACTTGTACAAAAGTTAAAAGCATGCTATGGTTTATACCCACATACATTTGTTAAAAACTACCATTGAGGGCTGGGGATGTGGCTCAAGCAGTAGCGCGCTCGCCTGGCATGCGTGCGGCCCGGGTTCGATCCTCAGCACCACATACAGACAAAGATGTTGTGTCTGCCGAAAACTAAAAAATAAATATTAAAAAAAATCTCTCTCTCTCTCTCTCTCTTAAAAAAAAAACCTACCATTGTATTTATCTCTCTCATGAAACTTTGGAAATAAATTGAAGATATCATAATACTTTTCAAAATACTTCTGTAAGCATCTCATAAGAATAATCATATTTACTTAGATATCCACAGCATCATTTTTGCATCTATTAAAAAGTAACATGAATTCAATATTTCATTCTAATATACAATCAATATGTAGTGCTCAACAAAATGCACTTTTTACTTTTATTGTAAATTAAAACTCCAAAGTTTATGTATTTAATGTGCATTTTCAGGAAAGCAGAATTTATTCAGGAAAGCATCAATAGAGGAGGATATATACTCAAAAGGAGAAGAAATGCAGGTATTGGAGAGGAAGACATGTAATGAGGTCTTCAGTCCTTTTTATTTTTTTTTTAGATATGTTTAAAAATTCTTTTTCATTGATGCCCCTGATTCTAATCATTAACTATCTCTTCTACCCATAGTTTACATCACCTATAGGGCTTTGGTACAATGTTTGCTGGAACATTGATAGGGACAAGTAAGGGACAGATGAAATATGTATGGGGAAATAAATTGATTTTAATCTGATTCTAAATGGAAATAATCATATTTCAATTTTTAGTGCTCAAGGATAGAATTTCACAGTATCAAATACCTCTGAATTGACCAAGCTCAATTCAGAGTATTGGGCACTTCTTTTTATGACTTTTTCTGTGGGTATGGTTTTATTAATGCGTTGTAGTTATATGTAACACTTGGGTTCATTTTGATATAATCATATATGTGTGGAATTTAATTTGTTCCATTATAGCCATGGTGCCTTATCTTTTCCCCCTTTCTTTCTTACCCCTATTTTCCTTTCTCTAATCTAGTGGTCTTCTATTTATTTATTTATTTTTAATCTGTGCTTCATAAATGTAGATAAATTTGTAATTCACTGTGATACACGTAAATATATCACATATAGCATGATTTTGTCAAACATTCTGCATATCCTTTTCTTTCCTGTTTCTCATCCCTCCCCTTCTTTCTTCCCTTCCACTGATTGATTTTTCCCTCTGTCCTTCTATCCACCTTCCTACTCCCCCACTTACTTTGCTCTAGCTTCTGCATATGAGAGATAATATTCCACTTTTGATTTTCTGAATATGGCTGATTTCACTTAATATGACATTTTTCAGTTCCATCCATTTATAAACAAATGGTATAATTTCATTTTTCTTTATGGTTGAGCAACATTTCATTATATATATTTAGCACATTTTTAAATTTATTCATCTTATAGGCATCTGGGCTACTTCTTTAACTTGTCTATTGTGAGTTGTGTTATTATAAACATTTATATGGTTGTGTCATTATAGCATAATGATTTTAAGTCTTTTGAATGAAGAGCAATGAGTGGGATAGTTGGGTCATATGGTGGTTTTATCCCCGGTTTTTTGAGAAACCTCTGTGTAGCTTTCCAGAGTGGTTGTATACTACTCTGCAGTCCACTAACATTGTGTGAGTACACATTTTTATCCACATTCTCATCAACACTTATAATTATTTGTGTTCTTGATAATTGCCATTTTGGCTAAAGTGAGATGCGACCTCAGTGTAGTTTTGATTTACATTTCTCTGAATGCTAGGAATGGTGAGATGGTGACCATTTTTCATATATTTATTGGCCATAGGTATTTCTTATTTTGATAAATTTCTGTTTAGGTCTTCTGCCTACTTATGTTGTTATTTTGATTGATTATTAATTATGTTATTTGTATTTGTTTTTTGTGTTGTTGTTGTTGGTGGTGGTGGTGGTAGTTTCTTTGCTTCCTTGCTTTGGTGTTAAGCTTTTTGAGTTCTTTATATATTCTTGATATTAACTCTCTGTCAGAGGGGTAGCTGGCAAAGATTCTCTTCCATTCTATAGGCTCTCTCTTCATGCTTTTAATCATTTCTTTTGCTTTGCAGAAGTTTTTAATTGAATGCCAACCCACTTATTGGTTATTGGTTTTATTTCTTGAGCTTTTGGACATTTATTAGGAAACTGGTGCCTGAGTGAATACAATGGAGTGTTGAATCTGTGTTTTCTTCCAGCATTTGCAAAGTTTCTAATTTGATCTACTGTGAGTTGACTTTTGTACAGAGTGAGACATAGGTATCTACTTTCATTCTTCTAAATAAAGATATTGAGTTTTCCAAGCACCTTTTATTAAAACTGCTATCTATTATTCTCAAAGATATGTTTTTGGCACTTTTGTCAAGTATCAGATGACAGCATCTATGTGAGTTTTTCTTTGTGTATTCTATTGTATTCCATTGGTCTTAATGTCTGATTTGATGTCAATACCATGCTGTTTTTCTTACTGTATCTCTGCTGTATACTTTGAGATCAGGAATTGTAATGATTCTAGCATTGCTCTTCTTGCCCAGGATTGCTTTGGCTATACTGGATCTTTAGATCTTTCAAATGAATTTTATGGCTGTAATTTTATTTTGGGTTCTATGAAGAATGTTGTTATTTTTATTGGGATTGCATTGAATTTGTATAACATTTTTAGTAATATGGCCTTTTGACAGTATTAATTCTGCCTATCTAGGAACATGATCTTCAGTGTATTTCTTCATTGTTATATAGTTTTCATTGCAAATATCTTTAACCTTCTTCGTTTGGTTAATCCTAAGAATTTAGGGATTTTTTTTGAGATTATTTTGAATGGGATATTTTTCCTGATTTCTTTTTTTAACACAATCACTATTGGAGTATCAGAAAGTTATTGATTTATGAATGTTGAGCTTGAATCCTGTTACTTTGCTTAATTTATTAGCAGCTCTAACAATATTTTGCTATAGCTCTCCAGACATCAAATATGTAGAGCTGATCAAAATGCATTATTCACTATTATTGTAAATGAAAATGCAAAACTTTATGAATTTTCTTTGTATGTTTTATTAATTTTTAAAAAATTTCAGAGTTCCTGTATCTTCTACTTTTTATTATATGTAGTTAATCATGTTTATTATAACAGATTGATTGACCCAGGGGTGCTTTACCACTGAACTACATCCTCATTTCTCTTTATTTTGAGACAGGATCTCACTAAGTTGCTTAGGGCCTCACTAAGTTGCTGAGGCTGCCCTGAAACTTGTGATCCTCCTTCTCCTGCCTCCAGAGTTGCTGGATTGCAAGCTTTTGTTACCATGCCTGGTTTATATTATATTATTGTAAAGAATATTCTGAATTACATATTTATTCATTTGTATATCATTTCTAGATTTAGATTATACTTTTTTGGAAAAAATCTATTTTTCTAAATAATTACCTGAATCTGGACCATTTTAAAGAAAATAATTTTAATTTTCTTTGTTTGGCTTGAGGTTTCAGATCAAGTTGGCAGTTGCTGTCTAATGAGCACCTGGTCTCTGCTTCAAAGATGGCACCTTATTGTTGCATCCTCTCCAACAGAAGAAGGCTTTGTCCTCATATTGTAAAAGGGACAGAAGCAGAAAATATAGTGACTTCTCTCTGAAGCCTCTTTTATGAGGATGTTAATCCATTCACAAAGGTGGAACCCTCTTACCTTAATCACTTCCCCCAAAGCTCCATTTCTTAATAACAATACAATGGAAACGATGTTTTTCATGAAATCAGAGGATAGTGATGCTATATTTGCTTGCATCAGTTCTGAAGGCATATGTCATTCACTTTTCCAATATTAGTGATAACGGATTTAATTATGTAATTATAGTGAAGGCCAGTAGAAATTTTGTAAGTAGTCTGTTTTATTTTTCTTTGTAGAGAGTGGTATTGTGAATACTGAGTTCCTTGAGATGATCTTTCTTTTTATATAATTTTTTTTCTGCATTTGCTAGCTTGAATTTGTCTGTATTCTTGCTTTGTGTCTCTTTGGTTCTCTTAATAATGATAATAAAATAATAACAATGTTAGGCCTGTGTATTATTTTTATCCTATATATTATTGTAGTTTCAATCATTATTTATTTTGATGATCATATTTGTTTATAGATTTTCCATTCCAATGGCTCTTTCTTCCTTGCTTTTAGGAACAAGATTGTCTATTCTCATTTTACTTTCTCTCTGTAGAACTGAAAATATCCATTTATTCAAAAAAGTGGCATTTAGAATGGCATTTAGAAACCACATTCTGGGAGATAGATATATTTTATGACCCCAAACTACCTCTATTTCTAACCATTTTAGTGGAGAGAGATTGAAAGACAAATTAAGAACTCATGTCAAAAGTCAAAGTCACACTTAAGCATTAGTCTCTTTCCTCATTTTTCCCATTCTTCATTTGTATCTAATTCCATAATCAGTGAAATCTTTAGTTTTCAAACATGTTAGTATGTTTATTTGCCGCAGTCTCTGGCTGGGCACAAATCACGAGTCTCCACACAGCTTGTAGATTCAAACAGCAATTCTTTATTCCCGAACTCACACCGTCTACAAACACGCTCTGGGGGAATCCACGTTTTCTGCCCAAATCCACTCCGCATGGGCTTCTGTCTCCCAAAATATACTGTCTGACCCTAAGCACTCAAGAGGAACTCAGCAGCAGGATACGCCCTATTCTAAAGGGGGAACACCCTAATCTCCTATTATGCTAAACTGCCCTATTCTAAAGGGGGAACACCCTAAACACAGATCCTGCCCTGGTCCTTGAGCAAGGTCACCTTTCAGAAGTCCTTCCACTAGACAGCATGGGAGTAAGCTGGCAAGGAATTTGTCATACCTACTTGGCTGATGGCTCCCAGCATTTCATTTCATTTATTCTGCTGGATAACTATAACGTCAGTTTGCAGTGGTCTTCATTTTCACTAAGCTTCACTGGTCTTCATTATGTCAGTGCACCATAGATCTTTCAGTCTAGTCTTGTGAATGTCATGAACATGTTTTTAATACTCCACTTTTTCAAGAAATTCCACAATAGACTTGTGCATAAATTGCTTCATGTTTTTGAAAATGTAGTTTCATGATAAGACTCACAAACACAATGTGTCATTCTTATAAATTCTCCGAAGCTCAATGCTTAGATGAATGCATGTATAGTTTTTCTAGAAACATTGCCTCACTGGTATTTGTACCACTTTATTTTATAAGTAAAGTCATTTTTTTCAGAGATTTATAAGTTGTTCAGAGGATTACCCAAGCTTATTACTCTTCTTTTAAAATCACCATCCTCTTGTCAAGGTGTAAAATGTCATTGTTATGAAAGTGTAATTTCCATATCTCCTCCTGTGAGTAAATTTGATTATCTTTTGATATATTCCAATGTAGTTTATTTAAATTTACTGTTAAGTGCAATCATTGTTAGATACTTTTGGTTCTCTTTACTCTTTTACTTTTTTCTTTTAGTTTGATCTAATTTTAGTATTCAAGAGAAGTCATAAATAACAACATAAGAGTATCATTCTGTACACATGCAGGTTACCCTTGATGTTACTATTTAAATAACCATATTATAAATTTGAAATCAATAAATAAAGACTTTATCAAACTACACACCAGACTCATATTCCATCAGTTTTTCCTTAGTGTCAAGATCTTTTTAAGAGATCTAGATAGGATCCTGAACCAGAGAAAAGTGTTAAAATTTTGGAGTGATTGACTATTTTCTGTGAAATAAATTGCCAAGATCTTCTTTCAATTTGTCATTTGTCTTTATTCTTTCTCTTTGAAACGGATTTCTTCCTTTCACACCAATCCATTTTCTTTTACCTGGCAACTTGTTAGCAAGTTAAGGTTTTGGAATTCTCTTTCATGATCCTCTCAGAATTTCTTTCCTAGTACATACTGACAGTCAGACTTTTATCTTTTTTCCTCCCCCAACTTCTCCTCACTCAAATCCAAATGCCATGCATTTATTTACTACCGCATAAACAATTACTGAAAGTGTACCTGACAAATAAAATAGTCAATTGTTACTGTTATCCCATGAGTTTGCAAAATAGATCATCAGAAGACCAAGTTATAGAAGGGAACACTGAAAAAACTAAAAGTTTAAAGCAAATTAAATTGAATTGAAACATGATAGACATTTTCAAATACTTAAAAAGTGATCACATAGGGAAAAAAAGTTTTTTTTTTTTTTAATTAACCCGTTTTCCAACTTTTAATTATCTTTATTTCTTTTTTAAAAAAGTTCTAATTAATTATACATGACAGTAAAATGCATTCTGACACATCATATATATCATATATAAATGGATTATTGCTGGGAGCCATCAGCCAAGTAGGTATGACAAATTCCTTGCCAGCTTACTCCCATGCTGTCTAGTGGAAGGACTTCTGAAAGGTGACCTTGCTCAAGGACCAGGGCAGGATCCGTGTTTAGGGTGTTCCCCCTTTAGAATACGGCAGTTTAGCATAATAGGAGAGTAGGGTGTTTCCCCTTTAGAATAGGGCGGTTTAGTAATAGGAGATTAGGGTGTTCCTCTTTTGGAATAGGGCGTATCCTGCTGCTGAGTTCCTCTTGAGTGCTTAGGGTCAGACAGTATTTTTTGAGAGACAGAAGCCCATGCGGTGTGGATTTAGGCAGGAGAGGATTTGGGCAGAGAACGGAGTGGATTTGGGCAGAGAACGTGGATTCCCCCAGAACGTGTTTGTAGACGGCCGGTGTGAGTTCGGGAATAAAGAATTGCTGTTTGAATCTACAAGCTGTGTGGAGACTCGTGATTTGTGCCCAGCCGAGAGACTGCGGCATTTGGCGGTCCGTACGGGGGAACATCTGAAAAGAAGTAAGTGAAATTACTCGCCCCTGAAGGAGAGCGAAAGAATGGGTGAGCATTTCAAAAAACAGTGTGTTCTTGTTTTGATTTATTTTGTTTTTATTTCAAGTTGCCTGTTCCTAGAACTTTCTCAGGCAAACTGGGGAAAATGGTTGGCTCAAAGTTTGAAGTTGTTCGCCTCCGAGGAAGAGAAATTGTTAGAGAAAGGAGGCAACCCAGTAAGACCAAGAACAGTTAGGGCATATGTTGATACAATACAAAAATGTAGCCCATGGCTTTTTAAAGACGAGTTATTAAATATATCAATGGGACCATCATGGTATCCTGTAGAAGGATTTTTCTTCAACAAGAAAGAGATGGCTAGTTCTGTTTACTACGCTTGTCTAAGATCTTGGTTTTTACAGACATCTGATTAATTCACAAAACTAGAGTGTTAAAATATCAACCACTAAATATGAAATCAAGTACTCTTTACTTATTAAGTTACATAAGATAATATATTTAATCATTATGTGTGTTTTCATAAATTGGTGAATGGAAAAATGTTTAATATTGCTTTGGTCTATGTCTTTGCTGAAACAAGGTTACTAAGTGTTAAGATTCTATCAGGTGTAATTTATATACAAAGAGTATAGGAAGTTTCAGTTGGGTTTCAATTACAGCATTATAGTACCATAAAAAAACATGAAAGTATTTCATCTTATTAAAGTGGAGTAATTTGTCTAAATCAGAAATTTTATAAGGGTTATTTCAGAATGTGAATTTATAAAAAGGGTTAACGGTTAAAAAAGAGATATAAAAAGATTCAAGATGTGAAAATATATTTTAATATAAAGGTTAAAAAAAAGAGAAATGTTTCTAAATGAGATAATCTCTGTGTGGTAAAGTAAAAAGTTGTAAAATGCCATTTAAAAAGATTTTGAGGAAACTAGACTTACTTTAAAAGTTTGAGAAAGGAAGAAAAAGAAAAAGGTATTTGTACATGGCAGATTGAGACAAAGCTTCTTAATGGAGTAAAAAAGGCCCTTGGTTGAAGGGCAGCCATGTAAACTACATTGAAGCGATTTAAACAGAATCTAAACCTCGTTTAAAAGAGTGAAGTTGTAGGTAATGAAAAAGTACATTTAAAAGTACAGTATAGATGATAATTAAAAGACTTTAAAAGGTTAATTTGAAGGTGGTTAAGATGCCTTCATGACGGAAAAAAAAAAAAAACCCAGGATAATGGGAAGATAATAGGATAAAAGATATTTAGATAAAGAAGATTAAAAATTTGAAGTGAAAAACTTTAAAGACAGAAGTATAGAAAGTTAAAAAGAAAAAAGTTAGAAAAGATGTAGGAAGACAAGAATTAGAAAATGGTTAAAAATGTCAAGTAAAGGTATTTCAGATAAAAAATACAAAAAGCTAAGACAACTATTAGATACAGACATTCAAGATAGAATTAAAACGTGCTTATTAAAGCAAAAAGAGGGAATTGGAAAGGGGTATATATCCCCCAAAGATAAACTTAAAATAACCCTTTTTACTCTAAACTTTTTAAATTTGGATTCATCCGGACTTAATGCTGCGGAAAGACATATGTATCCAAAAAATGTACATAAGCCTAAGGTACTTTGGAAAGATATTCTAACAGGACAATGGAAAGATCCTGACCCAGTGATTTTCTGGAGTCGGGGTTCTTTTTGTTTTTCCACAGGAAGAACAGCAGCCGATTTGGATTCCAGAAAGACTAACTAAAGCAATTTCTACAGATCGAAAAGAAGATGATTTGACTCAAACCCGTAAGCAGCTGATATCCAGAACTCCAGCTTGGCCATTCTTACATCTGCAACAGTGATTAACCAGGATGCTTTTTTCAATATCTATTTTATTATTGCATTTTTCCACATCATAAGGTTCTATTTTTATTTTTTGAGCTCATACAAACCTAGGTTAATGTTTTTCTGATCAGTTTTATTTTTTTGACTGTGGAGTTTTTAAACATTGCAATGGAGATTTCACCTAGGTAAAGCTACAAGGCCTTTATTATTATCTTATGTGTTGTACGTTTGTTTGCACATTTGTGTTTTGTGTTGTATGTCTGTGTGTTCGTATTTCATATATGAGGAGCGCTCATGAGAAAATGGATCCAAATTATTATTATTTTTTTTTATTCACGTGATTTAAATGGCTTAATTTAAATTAGGTAAACAGCTGTTAAGGATTGTTTTTAAAGGTGGTTAACAGATCTGCTTGTTTACTAATTTAAATCAGGTAAACAGCTGTTAAGAATTTTTTTTAAGGAGGTTAACAGATCTGTTTGTTTACTTTCACCTTTCCTTTTCATTATATTTAATAATTCTTTTCAGGATAATGTCTTTTTAGCATCATTGCCAGAATTCCTATCTTCATCCCAATGAATATAACTCAACAAGTATGCTCAATCAAGGAGCCAACTTACTTTGGGAGGCAACGGACTTTGGGAGGAGACGGACAGATTGATAGATTCCTCCACTTTGAACCGCTTGCAGAACTTGCCTGGACTATGTAACTACGTTTAGTGCAGCAAATTGTGGTAATGCTGGCATATCTTTGCTGATGGTGTCACCAGTGATCTTTGCTGCTGGTGTCACCAATGATGCAATTTTTCCAAAGGAACTGTCAATTGGCTTGGTGTCGTGGCATTTCTGTATCCTCCTCCCTTCTGCTAGTGATGGTCTAAATTTGGGGGCCAATGGCTATATGCTGGACCGGCAGTCAGTGACGGGTATGATCCAATTGCAATGGTATCAACCTAAGACAGGAGGCTGACGCCTAAAGGTCAGTTGCCTAAAGGTCAGTTTTCCCATGACGGGTAAGAACCATATGTTGAATTGGACAACCTACCAGGCGCGGTCCTTAAGCCACATTAACCTCACTCCCCCACTGGCACCAAGGCCAAATTTGGGGGCCAACAGAGGTGAGGCAAAGAACCTCACCCCCCCACTGGTGCATAGACCTATCCACAAGTATGGCTGTATGCTGGACCGGTAGTCAGTGACGGGTATGATCCAGTTGCATTGGTATCAACCTAAGACAGGAGGCTGACGCCTAAAGGTCAGTTTTCCAATGACGGGTAAGAGCCATATGTTGAACTGGACAACCTACCAGGCACGGTCCTTAAGCCACATTACTTGTTGTTTAATTAATCAGAAGGGGGGAGATGCTGGGAGCCATCAGCCAAGTAGGTATGACAAATTCCTTGCCAGCTTACTCCCATGCTGTCTAGTGGAAGGACTTCTGAAAGGTGACCTTGCTCAAGGACCAGGGCAGGATCCGTGTTTAGGGTGTTCCCCCTTTAGAATAGGGCAGTTTAGCATAATAGGAGAGTAGGGTGTTTCCCCTTTAGAATAGGGCGGTTTAGTAATAGGAGATTAGGGTGTTCCTCTTTTGGAATAGGGCGTATCCTGCTGCTGAGTTCCTCTTGAGTGCTTAGGGTCAGACAGTATTTTTTGAGAGACAGAAGCCCATGCGGTGTGGATTTAGGCAGGAGAGGATTTGGGCAGAGAACGGAGTGGATTTGGGCAGAGAACGTGGATTCCCCCAGAACGTGTTTGTAGACGGCCGGTGTGAGTTCGGGAATAAAGAATTGCTGTTTGAATCTACAAGCTGTGTGGAGACTCGTGATTTGTGCCCAGCCGAGAGACTGCGGCAGATTATAACTCCTCATTCTTCTGGTTGTGATATAGGATAACACAGGTCATGTAGTCATATATGCACACAAGGTATTAATGCCTGATTCATTCCATTAACATTCTTACTCCTATACTCCTTCCCCTCCCTTCACTCCCCTGTGTCTAAAAATATACCTGTATGATCCCCTAGTTGTCCCATCTTGTGAGTTAGCATCTGCATATCAAAGAAAACTTTGGGCATTTGTTTCTTTGGAATTGGCTTATTTCACATAGCATCCATCCATTTACCTGAAAATGTCATAATTTCATTCTTTTTAAGGCTGAGTAATATTTCATTGTGTAATGTACTACATTTTCTTTATCCATTCATCTGTTGAATGGCATATGGTTTGGTTCCATAGTTTGGATACTCTGAATTGAGCTATTATAAGCATTGATGTGGTTGCACCATTGCAGTATGCAGATTTTAAATACTTTAGGTTTAAATCAAGAAGCAGTATTAGTGGTCAAATCGTGCTTCCATTCTGAAGTTTCTGCAGAACCTCCATACTGCCTTCCTTTAAAGGTTGTGCCAATTTGCAGTCCCATCAACAATGTATGAATATACTTTTTCCCACATCCTTGTCAACATTGTTTCTTGCTTGTATTCTTCATAATTACCATTTTGACTGGCATGAAATGAAATCTTAGAGGAGTTTTGTTTTGCATTTCTCTAATTGCTAGAGAGGTTGAACATTTTTTCATATATTTGTTGATCTATTATATTTCTTCTTCCGTGAAGTGTCTGTTCAGTTCCTTAGTCCATTTATTGATTCAGTTATTTGGGTTTTTTGCTGTTAATTTTTTTGAGTTCTTTATATATCCTGCAGATTGATGTTCTATCTCAGGTGCATGCAGTAAAGATTTTTCTCCCAATCTGTATATGTGCTCACTCTTCACGTTATTTATTGTTTCCTTTGCTGAGAAGAAATTTTTAGTTTGAATCTATCCCATTTATTGATTCTTAATTTTATTTCATGTGCTTCAGGAGTTTTGTTAAGGAAGTCAGTACCTAAGCCTACAAGGTGAAGAATTTGGCTTACTTTTTCTTCTTTGAGGCACAGGGTATGTGTTCTATTACCTACATCTTTGATCTGCTGTGAGTTGAGTTTCTGAAGGGTGAGAGATTTAATTTCATTTTGATATACTTGGATGTCTTGTTTTTCCAGCACCATTTGCTGAATAGGCTATATTTTCTCCAGTGAATGTTTCTGGTGCCTTTGTCTAGTATGATATAACTGTAGTTATGTGGTTTTGTCTCTTTGTCTTCTAATCTGTACCATTGGTCTACATGCCCGTTTTGGTGCCAGTACCATGATATTTTGTATTGTGATGTCTCTTGTTTCACTCTTCTTGCTAAGGATTGCTTGGCTATTCTGGGTCTCTTATTTTTCCAAATGAATTTCATGTTAGGTTTTTCTAGTTGTATGAAGAATGTCATTGGGATTTTAATACAAATTGTATTAAATCTGTGTAAGGCTTTTAATACTATGGCCATTTTTGCTATATTAATTCTGCTTATCTAAGAAGATAGGAGATCTTTCCATCTTCTAAAGTCTTCTTTAATTTCTTTCTTTAGTATTCTGTAGTTTTCATTGTAGAGTAGAAGTCTTTAACCTCTTTTATTAGATTGATTCCCAAGTGTTTTTTTAGGCTATTATGAATGGGGTAATTTTCCTAAATTCTCTTGCCTAATGTATAGGAATGCATTTGATTTATGGGTGTTGATTTTATATACTTCTATATTGTTGAATAAACTTATTAGTTGTAGAAGTCTTCTGGTGGAAATGTTTGGATGTTCTAAATAAAAAATCATGTCATCAGCAAATAGTGATAGTTTGTATCCATTTCCCTTTAATTTCTTTTGTCTAATTGCTTTGGATGATGTTGAATAGAAGTGGGGAAAGAGAGCATCCTTATGTTGTTCCAGTTTTTAGAGAAAATGCTTTCTTTTTTTTTTTTGTCATTTAGGATGATGTTGGCCCTGGTTTTAGCATATATAGCTTTTATAATGTTAAGGTTTGTTCTTATTATCCCTAGTTTTCCAAGTGTTTTGAACATGAAGGGGTGCTGTATTTGGTCAAATGCTTTTTCTGCATCTGTTGAAATGGTCATGATTCTTGTCTTTAAGGCTACTGATATGGTGAATTACATGTCTTGATTTTTATGTATTGAACCTTGCATCCCTGGGATGAATCCCACTTGATCACGTTGCAATATCTTTTAATGTTTTTGTATGTGATTGGCTAGAATTTTATTGAGGGTTTTTGCATCTTTATTCATCAGGGTTATTGGTCTGAAGTCGTATTTCCTTGATGTTTCTCTGTTTGGTTTTGGTATCAGATTGATACTTGGCTCATAGAATGGATTTGGAAGGGTTCCCTCTTCTTCCATTTCATGGAATTATTTAAGGAGTTTTGATGTTAAATCTTCTTTGAAGGTCTTGTAGAATTTGGCTAATAATCTTTCTGGTCCTGAGTTTTTTATTGTTGGTTGGCTTTTGATAGTTTCTTTTATTTAATTGCTTGAAATTGATCTGTTTAAATTGTGTATATCTTCCTGATTCAGTTTGGGTAGGTCATATGTCTCTACAAATTTCTTGATGTTTTCAAGATTTTCTCTGGTATAGGAGTATAAATTTCCAAAATTGTTTCTAATTATCTTCTAAATTTCAGTAATGTCCATCATAATAGTGTCTTATCCATCACAAATTTTAGTAATTTGAGTTTTCTCTCTTTCTCTTTGTTAGCATGGCTACGAGTTTATCAATTTTATTTACCAATTTTTGTTTTGTCCATTTTTCTGAATTGTTTATTTGTCTTTCAATTTCATTGGTTTCAGCTGTGATTTTAATTATTTCCTGTCTTCTACTAATTTTGGTGTTGACTTGTTCTTTTTCTAGGGGTTTGGGATGTAATGTTAAGTCATTTATTCATTGACTTTCTATTATTGTTATGAAGAGGTTCAATGCAATGAATTTTCCTCTAAGCATTGCCTTTCCAGAGGTTTTGATATGTTGTATCACTACTCTCATTTACCTCTAAGTATTTTTAAAAATTTCATCCCTGATTTCTTCTGCTATCTATTCATTATTCATTATCACAAAATTATTCAGTCTCCAAGTGGTAGAGTAGTTTCTATTTTTTTTAATTTTATCATTGATTTTTAATTTTAATCCATTATGATCTGATAAAATGCAGGGTAGTATCTTTATTTAATTGTATTTGCTAAGAGTTGCTTTGTGGCATAAAATATGGTCTATTTTACAGAAGGACCTATGTACTGCTGAGAAGAAAGTATATTTTCTCATTGGTGGATGAAATATTCTATATATGTCTGTTAAGTTTAAATTATTGATTGTATTGTTGAGTACTATAACTTTTTTTTGTTCAGTTTTTGTTTGGAAGATCTATCCAGTAATGAGAGAGGGTGTTGAAGTTACCCAATACTATCATGCTATAATTTATTTTATTCTTGAAATTGAGAATGGTTTGTTTGATGTACATAGATGCTCCATTGTTTGGAGAATGAAAATTTACGATTGTTATGTCTTGCTGATGTATGATTCACTTAAGCCGTAAGAAATGTTCCTCTGTGTCCCTTCTGATCAGCTTGGCTTGAAATCTACTTTTTCTGATATGAAGATGGAAACCCCTACTTCTTTATGCAATCCACATGAGTGGTATGTTTTTTCCCATCCTTTCACCTTCAGTCTGTGGGTGTCTTTGCCTATGAGATGAGTCTCTTTGAGACAGCATATTATTGTGTCTTGTTTTTTAATCCAATCTGCCAGTCTGTGTCTTTAAATTGATGAATTTAGGCCATTAACATTCAAGGTCATTATTGAGATGTAATTTGTATTCCCAGTCATTTTGGTTTATTTCTGATTTTTAATTTGATTTAGTTTCTCCTTTGATTGACTATTCCTTCAGTGTAGTTCCTCCCTTTGCTGATTTTGACTTTTTTTTTTTTGTCATTTTATCCTCATGGAATATTTTTTGAGAATGTTCTGTACTGCAGCCTTTCTAGTTTTAAATTATTTTAACTTTTGTTGGAAGGTTTTAATTTAATCTTCAGTGACACTATAAGTTCATAGGATACAAACCGTACTGACTAAGATCCACACTAATAGGTGGGAAGACACACAATCAACATGAAAAAAAAAAAATGAGGAAACAAAGCACCACAACAAATCAAGATGTTTTAATAATAGAAGACAAAATTTCTTCTTCAAATCTGAAGCTTAATTTTACTAGATATAAAATTCTCGGTTGGCATTTTTTTGTTGTTTAGAGCTTGATATATATTATTTCAGGATCCTTAGCTTTGAGAGTCTGGATCAAGAATTCAGCTGAGACCCCAATTAGTTTCCCCCTAAACATAATTTGATTTTTTTTTCTCTCACAGACTTTAAAATTCTATCCTTATTCTCTATATTAGTCATTGTCACTAAAATTTGTCTTGATGTGGGTCTGGTATAATTCTGTACATTTGGGGTCTTGTAAGTCTCTTCTATTTGCTTTTCCATTTCATTCTTTATATTGGGAAAATTTTCTGATATTATTTCATTGAAAAGATTATAAATTCCTTTTGTATCTCCATACCTTTGTCTATCTCAATATATCTTAATTTTTGGTCTTTTCATGTTATCCCATAATTCTCAGAAGATCTGTTCATGGTTTCTCACCATCTTCTTTGCATGGTCAACTTTACTTTCAAGATTATATATTTTGTGTTCATTGCCTGAGGTTCTGTCTTCTATGTGGTCTCATCCATTGATGATACTTTACATTGAATTTTTAATTTGGTTTATTTATTCCTTCATTTCACTTCTGCTTGATTTTTTTTTCAGAATCTATCTTTATTGAAGTGATCTTTGACCTCCTGAAACTTATCTCTGATTTCACTCCTTACATCATCCATTACATCACAGATCAGTTTAACTATGTGCTAAATTCCTTCTCTGACATTTCTTCTACTGTGTTGTCAATGGATTCTATTATTGAAACATCTTGAATTGTTTATGGTGCATTATTCCCTCATTATTTTTCATGTTGTTTGTGTGTCTTTCCATCTATTCATGTGAATCTAAGTTGGTATAGTTTGTACCCTGTGGATTTATAGTATCCCTGAAGGTTTCTAGTACCTCATCTTTAAGGGAAAGACCAATATTAACAGTGTACTATGCAAACAATATACAGTCTTAAACCAAATATCTCTTATGAAGTCATCTGCAGTTTTGTCATGAATAAAGCAAATGATGTGTTCAATTATTTCCTACAATATCATCAGTAAGTTTGAAGAAGGTTTTACAATTTCTAATGGTGGACAAAAAGACAACAGAAGTGGTATAGGATGTGCTGCTTATGAGGAAGGAGGAGAGAAGATAAAAGTAAAAGTTTATAGGAAGGGTAAAAAAAGGAGTCAATAGAGGTTGGCTGTTAGGAGGAGAAAAGAGAGAATGAGAATCCAGGGAAACAGATAAGTGAGAAGAAATGTATATATATATATATATATATATATGAAAAAACATTAAAAATAAAAAAGTAAAAATAAAAGAATACACAACAAAATTGTAATGTACTATCCAGACAGCCCAGTCCTCAATAAACTGATGCATGAAAAATATTTGGTATCAAAAATGGTATAGATATGAGAGCAAGAAAAGAAAAAACATCAATGGAAAATTGAACAATTGTTTCTATTGGAGTTCAAAAGTTCCTCAGCTTTTCTCCTCAGTTGATTGGTTGTGTTGTCTGGAGTTTGAAGGTAGTTCCCCCATCAGGATGGTGAGAGGTGCCAGTGTGAGAGGGTGAATCCTAAAGACAGAACTGGAGGCAGGGTATAGCAATTGTTGGTCCATAGGGGAAGGTGGACCACCAGGAATCTCCTTTAGGTTTCACTCATGTGATATAGGAGATTGATCTTAGCCCTACATCACCTGCAGATCCCATAATTTCTGGTCTCTGATTTAGTCTCCAAACTTGATCTCTCTCATTCCTCCTCTTTCAAATTTCTTATTAGGCACTTTTTTTCCCAGTGGTCCTGAGGGCTGAGTACCAGGACTTGTGTGTCTGTTGCAGAGTGCTGTTTTGTATCAGGTGAATTAAGACCAGGCACTGAGAGCTGCTGGTCAGCCACATAGCTTCAAGCAGTGGGCCAGGTCAGTAGCTGGGGAAGGGTTGGGAGACTGTGAATTGGGAATCTGGAGGGTCCTGTTGATTGCCAGACTTGGCAGGATCGGGGAATCAGATGATACTGGTTTGGGGAGGGAGTTGGGGGACCAGACTGGTGCAGGGGCACAGCGAGTACTGGGCTGAGTGGGCTACAGGAACCTGGAGGGTAGCGGACTGCCTAGCTGGATAAACCAAAGGCAAGATGCCTCTTCCATACTCGGACTCATCTGACCTGTGTGTTCCAGGACTCAGAGAGATGTGGAGAACCTGACTGTCCTCAGCCTCTCTAACCTGTGTTCCTCTAGCTAAAATGCTCCCAGTTCTGACTTTCTACAGTATTGCTAGACTCAGACAGGTCCATGTAGCCCCAGCTGCCAACTCAAGATCCAGGTTTTAGTTTCCACAGGCTCTGCCACACCACAGGCCCAAGATCTCAGTATTGTTTTAATTTGCAATTAAAACTACCAGATATGTGCCCACATAAAGCGATGACAATGTGAAAAAGCAGCAAGATGGTGGCTATTAGCACATCTAGCAGGAAAATTTCAGGTATAACAAAACAGGCAACTTGATAATGAACTTCCAGGTCCTGGCTGGTGTGCCAAGATAGAGGCTGCCACCTCTTGAGATGGTGATGGCAGTGGTGGTAGTTGTGTCCTTTTTTTTTTTTTTAATTGAACTCCAGAGGCAAGTGAAGATTGCAAATCTTGGCCAATTTCTGTTTGTTTTTTTTTAATTACAAATTTTTAATTTTTTTTCCTAAAGGGAAAGGTATCTCACATCAAAATATCTTCTGAGCTACAGAATATTTTAAAAGAGAAAATGCATTTCAGTCTGACTGCAAGGTTGGTATGGAGGTTCATGCATAAAATTGGTTTGACTAAATACATTCTACTAAGAATACTTCTAAATCTAGGATTATATAAAGCTATGGCAAGGAACTATAAGAGTGAGTGGTGATATAGCTATTGTTTTAGAACAAAGAAAAATTCCATTATTAGCCTAAATAAATGAATTCATAGTGGTAAAATTTTAGCAGTCTTGAAGCTAAGTAGGAGCATACATTGGGTCAGAGGTATTTCAAATTAATACTATATTTATAATATTTTCTCTATTGTTATGTATAATGTTGAGTTTCGTTAATCTGAAGTACTTAATAATAAATAGATTGATTGTATAAATTGATTAGTCTTTTGTCTTTTTCACATAGAAGATACCAATGATAAATATTCAATACCTGAACAGAAGTTTTGAAATTTATAATTGAATTAATGAAATAAATCTAAAATCTGAGTCGTCATGCCTGAAATACATATTTCCAAATTGAGAATGTCTTCAAGTATATAGACAGGATCTGGAATAAGTGAACCTAGTAACAGTGAGGAATGTTCAGAAAGTGAGAAATTTATCTTATTGGTTTGCTTCAAGTTTCAAGGAAATGACTTCTGAAAAATTGCATGACTCATTGATCAGTTGATGTGGCTACAATATTCCAAAGTACATTTGGAATTGTTTCATTCCTGAACCAACTCATCTTGAATGCATATTTCTTGTTAGTCATGAGAAATTCAACAGTGATATATGATTAAGTGCTTATTTGTAGGATATGTGCATACTGCAACAAATATATAAGTAATACTCATAGAGGTAGAAGCAGCCAAAATCTGGGGAAAGGAAGTAGAGGGCTACCAGGTTGAAAGATCTATATACATTTTAGAGTTCTTGATGCTAGTTTCTTTTTCTTTCTTTTTTTTTCTTTCTCTTTTTTGTAGGGCTGGCATTATACATACCACCATTTGCTCAAAGAAATTCTACAATTCTCTAATATGCTCTACATTTCTTTAGTTCATTGTATTTGCTGCAGAGGATGAGTTTTCAAATGCACCTGCACTGTTTGATGTTTATAAAAATGGCAATTATGATGATGTACCATTGAAATAAAACTTTGCTGGATAGAAATTAAAGAGTGAAAACAATGATCTGCTAAAAACTATTATTTTGTCATGCACTCCATTCATCAACATCGCAATTAATTTCTTCCTCTCCATCATCATTGTGGTTTAAACAAAGACCAGTAATCTCACATCTGGTTGCTCATTTAAAAATGGAACTCTTCCTTCTTTCAGAAAGCTCTGTAAGTATTGTGTTTACATTGTTAGATGAGATAGTTAAAATTCCCTGGTGTTCAATGTTTTATATTTATTGTGGTTTATGCACTGGAGAATTTGCAACCCAAGTATGGAAACAGTGTTTGATTAAAAATATCTTAAAACAGCTTCTGTTGCTTTTCAATTACATTGAAACGTCTGTGATATTGTTACACTTAAATAATACTAACACCAGTGAATTGCTAGCATTCATTTACATTTAATATAAAACAATTAATTTTTTTTTTTACATTAAGCTGAAAGTTTGCAAGGGTTAGCACTCATCTTTTCTTCTTACTGGCAAACTGGCAATTTATTCATCACAATTCATTGTCCCACCCACATTCTTCTGTTTCTTTGCTTTTTCCATTCACTTTCTTCCTTCTCTCTCTCTAGCTGCTACCGCTCCTTGATTCTCTGTTTCTTCCCTCCTTCTGCCAAGAAAGCAACTGCATTCATTTGCTAAGGTTCATATCACAAAGTATCACAGACTGTTGGTTTCAGCAAAAGAAATTCATTTTATTTTTAGAAATTTTTTCTTTTTAGTTATACGTGACAGTAGAGTCAATTTTGACATATTTATACAACATGGGGTACAACTTATTCTAATTAGGATTCCAGTCTCGTGGTTGTACCTGATATGGAGATTCTTGTGGTTTATTTACATATGTACATAGGAAATTTATGTCAGATTAATTTCACTGTCTTTTCTATTTCAGAACCACCTTTCTTCCCTTCTTCTCTTTTGTCTAATCTAATGAACTTCTATTCTTCCTCTCCCCTATCCCTTGTTGTGTGTTAGCATCCGCATATCAGAGACAACACTCAACTTTTAGTTTTTTGGAATTAGCTTATTTTACTTAGCATGATTTTCTCTAGTTCCACCCATTTACCAACAAATACCATTATTTTAATTCTTTTATAAGGATGAATAATATTTCATTGTTTATATATACCACATTTTCTTTACCCATTCATCTACTGAAGAGCACCAAGGTGGATGGCATAGTTTAGCTATTGTGAATTGTGCTGCTATAAATTGATGTAGTTGCATCACTATAGGATGCTGATTTTAAGCCCATTGTGTATAAGCTGAGGAGTAGTATAACTGGGTCAAATGGTGGTTTCATTCCTAGATTTTAAGGAATACTTATACTACTTTTCATAAAGCTTGCACCAATTTGCAGTCCCACCAGCAATGTATGAGTGTACCCTTCTCCCCCACATCCTTGCCAAAGTTTATTGTTACTTGTATTCTTGATTGTTGCCATTCTGACTAGAGTGAGGTGAAATCTCCCGTGTAGTTTTCATTTACATTTCTCTAATTGCAAGAGATGTTGAATTTTTTTCTAACATCCCTGGATCATATAAATATGAGGTCAAACTGTGAATGGTGTTTGGTCTCCTTGGCTTGTAGATGGCTGCTTTTCCCTGTACTGTATTCACATGGTCTTCTTTTTCTCCTTCTCCCCCTCCTCCTCCTCCTCCTCCTCCTCCTTCTCCTCCTCCTTTTTCTTCTTCTTTCTTTCTTTTTTTTTTTTTTTTGGTTGTAGATGGACACAAACCTTTCTTTTTGTTTATTTATGTGATGATGAGGATTTAACTCGGTGCCTCACAAATGTGAGGCAAGTGCTCTATTGGTGAGCCGCAACCCCAGTCCCTGGTCTTCTGTTTTTATGTGTCTGGGTCTTCACTTCCTCTTCCAGTGAGAACACCAGCCCTATTTCTTTGGGGTCCATTCTAGTGATTTCATTTTAAATTCATTATTTCTTTTGAGTTCTTACTTCTAAATAGAGTCATATTCTGAGATATAGTGCTAGCACTTCCACACATGAATTTTAGGGTTGAATAAATTAGCCCATATCAACAATATTATTCTTATATTTCAATTCTATTTCTCTTGATCTTCAGCTTTAACTACACTTACACTCCCATTCCTTTAAATTACTGTTTGGGGGTTTCTTGATATCTTCTTTTCATCATTCCTCAGAAATTACTGGCCAATAGAAGGGAGTTTTTAGAGCTACATTGGGAACAGGTTTTAGTACACATCCAATCAAAAAAATAAATTGTATTTCTATATATTTCAAGAAGATAATAAGCATATTTTGTATCCCAAGTTATGTTCTAGATAACGAGGATAAAATATTAAAGAAAGCAGTTTTCCTACTGATAAGAACTTATGATCATTTAGGGAGAAAACAAAAACTAAAGGAATTAACAAGATAAGCCAAAATAAAAAGAAAAGCAGTTACGGAGAAAATAAATGGTGTTGCATAGCTATAGCTTTGGTTAGGGACAGAAGATATTAAAGTTTTAAATAGGTGCTCAAAAACACCTTTACAAGAAGTAGTCTTTGAGTTAAAATATGAAAGATGCAAAGGAACTAGCCATATAAAATTCTGGAGAAAGAAATTCATGGGAAGTGAGAAAGCAAAAATGAAGGTCCTGATGCACCTAAGAGAACAGAAAGCAGTTTGGAGTGGCCAAAGGACACAAAATGAAATGATGGATAGATGAGGTGATGGTAGTGCGAGGGGCAGTCCTACATCCTGGAGGACCTATCAGTCTTGATGAGTTGTCTGCCTTTGAGTCAAAAATCTCTACACTTTTGTTCCTACACAAACTTTCAGCATCCTCTTCCTCCTAGATTATTTTTTCAGAATGATTTTCCCTGGTTTCATTTTACAAATATTTCCTTGAAAAGAATTCTGTTGAGGGCAAGGGAGGGAAAAAAAAAAAAAAAAAAAACAAGAACAGATTTTAGTAACACTTTTTATTTTATTTTTTTTGCATTGCTGATGAAAATTATGTTTTCCAGTCAAATATCATTGCAATCAAATTTTCTAGTTAAAGTTTAAGCTTTATCGGTCCACATCAGTGACAAGATTCTGTACACTTTGTGTGGAGATAGTTCTCTATAACTGTCAGAAGCCATCTCACAAATGAATTGAGTAATGTCAACATTTACTAATTTTCTACAGTACACTAGACATACTCTACAAACTCAGAATCCAAAGTTGACCTTGTCTGTAATAGATATGACCTAGTCATCGTAAATAGAAATATTAACATTGGTGCAACTGTTCGTATATCCATGCTTTTTAACCTTTGTTTTGTGCCATAGCACACTGGCTTTCAATGGTTCACTTTATATATTAGGAAAGTCACTTTAACCCTTTTGGATTTCAGTTTTTCCTCTGGAAAGTAAAAGACTAATACTAGATTCTTAATAAATTCTTCCTAATATAAAAAACATATTTTCATCAAAATATGATTATTTTGTGATGGTGTTGAATGTTTAATGGCTAATACCATTTCCTTTGCCTGATGAACACATTCTTGTGATAATAGTTGAATAAGCTTGTTCTATCAGGAGGTATATCAATCCTGTGCTATATTGAAAACATACAAAATTCACTAGAGCAAAATAATTCAACCACTTCATACTTTTCTGTGTCTGCCACAGGGCAAATACAGCTGATTACACACATAATGAACACTGAACTTATACAATGGATATTATTCACTGTGGAGCTGTAGAAAGAGCAATGTTTGGATCTTTCAGCTATATTTACCCTTTATATGAAATTAGGAAAGCTATTTTCACCTCTGGGTATTAGTTCCTATAATCAGAATGTGGATATAAAAATTGCCCCTCCTGATTTTAAAACTTAAGGGAGATAATCTGTATGAAAAGCTTTAAGTCATAAAGGTCTGATTAAAGTGAGGATGAAAATAAATCATCACACATTATAATATGGAATAAGTCCACCACAACTTGGTTGTAGGTTACAAGTGAGATTCACAACCATCAGTTGTCCTGTTATCTCCCTTGTTTATATTAGTATTCTTGGTTTTTCCCATCTTGTTTTGAACCTCTAAATCGATTGCCTCTACAGATCTGAGTTTTTCTCACAAGAAAACACAGTATCATAATAAACCATATGGTTTTTGATCATTGACACTGTATCCATGAACAATGACTGTTGTTAGTATTGAAGTCCTGTAAGCATAGTCTGAAGTTCAATGGCCATTGTTGGTACTGAGGCTAAGACAGAGCTGTCCTCCTGATGTGTAAAATATTGGATGTGTAAAATATGAGGCTGGTTTAGACTCCATATGGCTCAAATATAAGTGATTTAGATTCGTGGAATGGACACCAAGCTTGTCATTCTGTTTCTGCTTATCTTCTTCCCTGGTTGACAAGGAATCGCTGTTTCTTTTCTACAGAAGTCTCGAACAATTCTCTGCTACTTTAAGAAGGTAAGAGTGGTTTCTAGAAGTAAGTCGTTGTTGGGAGTTAATCTAATAATTAACACTCAAGGATCTTTAAATCTGGCTAAACTTACAAATGGAAAAATTTTGTGTCGAGAAGCGCACACACAATTTTGTAATTTTTGTTTTATTTATTCTTTGGCTAGTTCTATCCATTTCTTGTCTCAGTCTTTATTATATTGGTTTTTAAAATTGAGCCATCAATCTCTGAAATTCAAACACGAAAAATACATTTTCATGAGAGGCAAAGAGAAGTCACTTGAAATTTTATGTTAAGTTATATAGGTTGAAAGACTTTGGCAAGGGACCTTATTTGGATATTTATGAAGACAGCATTTCCCCAAGAAGAAACTCTTTATATATCAACTGCAGCATTTTAACTTCTTTTTCCCATGAGGAGTAAGCTGATGACATATGTACATACCTAAGACTACCCTTCTCCAAGGTTCATTATCTCTTTCTTAATGCTTGGGAATTATGATCCTAATGGCTTTCTTGCTGCACTTAATGAATGACTTTTCATGTTCTACCTGCTTCTGTCCAATTCTTTATAAAGAGGAACAGTATTTTAGGACAGCCATAGATATGCGTGCAGTGATTCTCCATTAGTAAAGATTGGCAGTGTGAAGCACTCTAGTTTAAGAATATTATGCCTATCAGCCAAAGGGCACCACTCAAGCTAATGGAGTCTTCATTTCCTGTAATCACTTCTCTACCCTTTGCATATAAGCAAAGGACAAAGTACCAAAGACTGCTGTAGAAAAAAAAAATAATGGTTATGAAAAAGCAAAAAGAGAATCTTCACTAAGATTTCCTCACTAATTCCCCTTTCAGTATTTTTTTTCTTTTTACATTAGGATGCTTATCCAATAAGGTAACTTTAGAATTAGTCTTTTTCAAATAATGCAAATGCAAATAAGATGGATTAAAACTTCAGAGTTTTTTTTTTTTTTCTCTTGTTTGAGAAATCAGAAGTCATGGCCAAGTCACATAAAAGTGCATTTAGGAAGAGCAACCCACAGTTGGCTAACTATATTTTTGCTCGAAAGAATCCTCTTTTAAATGTTGTAAAACTGCCCTTTAAATAATTTTCATGTCATTTACAATTTTGCCTTAGTGAAGTGCAACTGTATTTTTATTTGTTTTCATAATAAATATCTGTGGTGGATTACGGTTTATAAATAACTTTGAATATCTGTTCTTGTTTAGTTAGTTCATTTCATAATTGAGAAAATTAAGACTAAGAAAAGTCCACTTTAAAATTATATGCTATTATGTCTGGCTGAGGAATATGAATCTAACAACTTTCCCTTGCAACATTTATAATTTTAATATAGTTCAAAACTATTTCTAAATATTTTGTCTTCATTCATTTTCCATCTTCCACATAACTTTTGAATTTGGGTTCATTTTATGTGAAAAACATTTGTTCTAAAAATATTGTTGGTTAAAAATATATTCAGAGAATAAAGTTTTCTTATTCTCCCCCTTAAAACATTTAGGTGAGTTGAATAATAATGGATCTCCTACTGCATACCAGAAATTATGACTGTTGATACACAGCTTCTATGGCTAGACTTTTTGCTGTTTGTTTGAACTACAGCACCTTATTTGTCTTTATCTAAGTTTCTATTTTAAGTAGTTGATTGAATTTAATCATAATACATTTTGTAATGTTAAGGTCATTTATTAACTGACAATTTATTTTACACAGCATAATTGACAGAAAATAAACAATAGCATGAGATCTTTGTCTTTTATGGTTTGAACTCATGGCCTTCCATCTGCTAAGTACATTCTCTATGACTGAATTAAACCCTCAGACCTCAAGATATCATTGGCTTTTTACATTGACAAAATGTGAAAATTCCTAACCTAATATTTCTTACTTGTAAATATTCACACACTTTTACAAAGAATAAATAATAGAAAAATTGACATTTCCTTTCCTTTGACTTTATTCCCTTAGCTCATCCTTTCACTTTATTTCCATAATATGAATCTTTTTCCTTCAATGGTATATGTGATTCATCTGGTTGTTTCTTGTGTATGCTCAAAATTCCACTCTCTCCTTAGTCTCTCACATCCTCATATAACTAAGGGGATTTTGTTCTGTTGTTGTTGTTCTTTTCTATTGTTACAAATTGAGCAAGTTGAGATTGACTATTTGATTCTTGCAGTGTGAGCCAGGGCACCCTAGGATAAGGGTGGTTTGATGGATAAATATGTCTGAATTTTTATTTCACTTTTAGATGTCAACAGGAGGTGACAGTCAGCATTTCAATCAATTCCTACTTATAATTTTGAAGCAGAGTTAGTCAAAACACATATGCCTGCCTAGATGGCTATCCAACAATGGTCACAGATTTTTGAATAGAAATCTGAACAAGAAGATTCCTTTAAATTCATGAGTGTTATATTGATAATATCACATTTTACTTATTGTTTTTCTATTGAATACTAAATATTACCCTCAATTTATAGGCATGCAAAGAGACTCAGGGAGGTTTAACTGTATCTGTTGAGAATCATATGAGTGTTTGAACCAACATTTAAATTGAGAGCTATCTACGAATAACATTGTCCTAGTTGTTAAGTATTTATATAACAAATGACCATAAACTGGGTGACTTAAAAACAACAGAGATATATTTCTAACAGATTTGGAGCCTAGGAAGTACAAGTTAATGACATTGGCAGATTGATTCAGAGTGAGGACCCACTTTCTTGTTTATTGGTGGTAATTTCTAGTTGGGCCTCCTATGATGGAAGGGCATGGTGGCTCACTATGGCCTCTTGTATAAGGGCACTAATCCTATTGATGAGGGCTCTGTCCTCATGTACTAGTTATCTCCCAAAAGTTCCTATTGCCTGGTACCAGCTTACTGGTGATTAGATTTCATTGAGGTTTTGAGAACATCACAAATATTTAAACTGTGGCATTTCTACTTAGATATGAGTGGTCATTGAGGACCATAAACCCTTTTTTACTTAATCTTTTTTTTATCTTTAAAAACATTTTTTATTTGTTCTTATTACTTATATATTACAGGAGAATGCAGTTTGATATATACATAAATGGAATATAACTTCTGCCTTTTCTGGTTGTACATGATGTAGACTTACACCAGTCATGTAATCATACATGCATATAGGGTAATAATGTCCAATTCATTGTGCTATCATTTTGACCCCATATCCTTTCCCCTCCCTCCATACCTCTGGTCTAATCCAACATACCTCTATTTTTCTCTAGACCTCACCCCTTATTGTGAATTAGGGTCCACATATCAAAGAAAAATTTCAGCATTTAGTTCTTTGAGACTGGCTAATTTCACCTACCATAATATTCTCCAGGTCCATTCATTTACCAGCAAATCCCATAATTTTATTCTTCTTTGAGGCTGAGTGACAGGACCATAAGCCTTTGAATCCTAGGATCCCTTTTGTTTTTCATTGTTTTTAGAGTGAAAGAATATGGCAGATTTGAAAATTCTTTTAAAATTTTCAATTCCTAGAAGAATTGAATTGTTTTCCCAACTATCCAGACTATTTTACCTCTTTCTTACTTTAGTTCAAACACTGCTTTTCACTGCATGATGTGTGAACGTGGAGCAACTTAATCACATTGCCTGCAATTAGAAGAAAAATCCCCAAGATGATATTGATCTTCTATGAATATATTTGACAAGTAGAAACAGTATCTAAATAATAGAGGAGAATACCTGACTTTCACATTTCATCTTTTTGATGACATATACCCTCATGAGAAGAAATATTATATTTGTTATGATCTCAAAGAAAACAAAATTTTAAGAAAAACCTAATTGTGATCAAAATGAGATTTAAAATCAATATGAGATTTCACTGAAATGTTAAGTATTCTGCTAATGGTGGATTGATTTCTTGCATTTTCTATTGTCATAGATATTGAAGTTGAAAGACTTTTGGATATAATAGGTAAAAAAATACAAATGAACTAGAATCTAGTTAGAGTCTATTTTTTTAGATGGATTTATGTAAAACATAGGTAAAATAATATTTTCCAAAATAAAACCCCATAAGTATCTGATCAATATGTAGGCTATTATGCATTATTATCTCATTTTTCAACCTCCTAAAGGTTTCTGACATTAAAGATTCATGTTCACTTCTTCATAATTTAATTTTCAACAAGCATAAAATATGTTAGACTATATGTTGCTTTATGTTATTTCTTTAAAACCTCCTAAGATGGGATCTCCCAAATTAGATACTGTTGATATTTTAGGCCAGATAATTCTGTGTTGTGGGGAACACAACTGTTCTATGTGTTGCAGGATGCTTAGCAACATCCCTGGCCTCTACTTACTAGATGCCAGCAACATCTTCGTATCCCATTAGTGAAAATCAAAGAGTCATGCATTTTGCCCAATTTCCCCTGGGTATCATAGCATCTAGAGATTTATACTAAGTATGACTGCACTAAAGATTTATACTGAACTCAAATAAACTCCACCCTTCTTATCCTAGCCTACAGAAATCCCACACTGATCTGTCTGTATTCTACTTCTCACACATTGTATTACGTAATCCTTTCCTGTTCTCATTATATTCCTTACACATTTACCTTGCTTCCGATTCTCCAAATTGCCAAGTTTATTTCCAAATTAAGAACTTTTATATAGGCTGTTGTCTAAACTTACATCTTCTTGGAACTAGCTCCTTTATGACTCACATCCATTGTCCCTTCCTTGGGCCATCCTTGTTCTGTCTATTTAAAGTAGCCAGCTAGTCCTTTTCTAGTGCATCTCCTTAGTTAAGAAATTTCACATAACTCATTACTGTACTTTGCAATTTATGTATCTTTTAAAAAATCCCCTGCCACTAGAACTCAAGGCACATAAGAGGTGATTTGACTTTTTGACACGTTTTATTAAATGTAACAATATTCTAAGCATGAGGGATATGATACTAAAATTTCTGACCCACAATTTTCAATGAATCCATAAACTATAAAATCAAGAACCATTTAATCAGTAGAGGTCTCAATTAGACTAGAACAAATTTGAGAAATGGGGTCAAGTTCTATCAACCTGTATCAAAGGTGAGTTAATTAAAATTATTTAATTCCCATAACCAATAAAGTGATTTGCTTTAATAATATCCACTGGAGTGGTGTGGCAATAAATGAAATATGATGTGGTTATGAAAGAGAATGAACAAAATAAGAATGGGCAAATGAGAAGCTCTGTACCTTCTCCAGTTAGCCTCAGGGGGCTCCTAACTTCTCTGGAGGGCACTACTATTCTTGCCATCATGTCACTGGGAAGAAGGTGCAACTTTAATAATTAGCATATTACCTCCACGTTGTTATAAGGCTCTTGAGGGAGGAATCAACATTTTTCATTCATATATCACCAACATTTTTCACAGTCTTGGTACAAATAGGCTGCAAATATATATTTCTGTACTGACTCTCTGGTGAGCGAATAGCAGTTGAGTATTGATCACATTGCCCATGAATCTTGATTAATTTATTCATCCAAGATATGCATTTTATTTGATAGTCGATAAACACTATTTCAAACATGAAGATTTATTTTGATGTGTTTGCCTTTGGTTTGTTCCCTCTGGGAATCATGAAAAAATGCTCAACAGTACAAGCCTTAAACCTCCCCTCCAAAAAGAAAGAAAGAATACTAAACTGACTGGGTTTCATTGTTTGAGCCTCACTTTTCTCTAATTTGAAAGCCTACTACTCAGTCAATGAAATTAATGATGAGGAAATTGAGAATCAATGAAAGGAAACGTGTTCTTTGCATTGTGTGTAGTCAGGCAGTAGAATTCTCTGACGCAGGTGAAGTCCAGTCAAATAATGTGGTTGGATATGAAAATAGAAGAGATAGCTTTATCTTCATCCACAGCATTTGTAGTTATTACTGTATTGATCACACAGTGGAGACATTCATCTTTTGCTTCTAGGCATATTGATACGTTGATTGTCTGCAAATATAAATGTGGGGTATTTTGATCTTCTATGGGATTTATGTTTCAGTGTGAAAATGGGAGGGATGATATATGGGATTGATTCTAGTGCTTCCAGAAAAGCTAGAGATCAGGTGCCTAAACCAATCTTGTGTGGCAAATAGAAGAATCAAAATCTTCCTATTGCAGGAATTTAAAAAATAAACAATGAAATAGTTATTAAAATAAAACTGAGTTGAAAAATAAAACAAAACAAAAAAATAAATATCCCTTATGCAAAATAACAACAAGGTGATAAAAAACGAAGAAAACACATTCATCAGACACTAATCATGTGCTGGGCACAGTTTAAGTGGTCTTACCTAGTTATCCTAATGATTGCAGGGAAATGATGGAAGAAGGCACTAATTAAAAATCAGACAATTAAAAGCAAATATTATCTGAATTGGTACATAATCTAATATTCAGAAGAAAGCATAAAATATTTTGTTATTTTTATTAAAGGTATAACAGCTAAAAACACATAAAACCTATGGCACCCTGCTAAGCTTATGTTTTAGTATCTTAAAACTGTTTTGCTGAAAAGAAAAATGAAGCCCATCATTGGTAAACAATTTATTTATGTTACATGACTGTAATAGGAGAGGGGAGAAAATTTTGTGAATCTCTGGAGTATGTTCTTCAGAGTGAAATGACTATTGCTTTCTTATCTTCTATTAAGAAGCTGCCCTGGGCCATTACTTTCCCATGAAGAAATTTAATTTGACCATTGCAAGTGTGCTCCTAATAGAAAATACTGTCTTTGAAAAAGGAAATAACCATTTGAGAGTAAAATTTAATTTAAATGTTATTCTGCAAACATTCTAATGGTATTTCCTATAGAGCAGAATTCCACATGAAGATTCATCTATATCACCTGCAGTCTTCGTGTGGGTGCCCCAAAGTCTTTATTCAAAGAAGTCCAAGCACCAGGTAATAGGAGACTGTAGAGAAGCGAAAGCATGTTGGACAGCAGACAGATGAATAGCAATTAAATGTGAGAAGTATTTAAAGTGAATTATGAACACATCACCTTTCTAATTTCAGACCTAGAAAATTAATGGTAGAAATTAATGATAATAACAATAAACTAATATAAGTAGATAAATATAATAACCATATACTAACATAAGTAGATAAATAGAATTTGTATCTTAAATCCATTAAGACACTTACTTAAGGTATTTCTATTCAGAACAACAAAGGCTTGTTGATCTTCCTTTAGGTACCTAACTTTGTTTTAAATACTAGATATGCAGTAGAGAAAGAAATAGACATATTTTTCTTACCTTGTGGAGGGTGCAGTGTAGTTGGAGAGACCAATACTTTTAAAATAATCACATACTAAATGAACACATTTATAAACTCTGTTCAGTTTTTAATAATATATAAGTGTAAGGATTGCAGACAGCATGGAAATCCCTGATCCTTTTGAAAATCCTTTTGAAAAACAAAATGGGGGTGTTGAGCTGGAAGATGAAGAATCTGCATAGAAAAATGTGGATATGGGGAGAGAAAGTGGAGAATACCCTCAGGATTTGGGGGAAACAGATTCAAATGGAATGAGAAATGAAGAGATAAATGTCATAGGATGCACAAAAGGGTAGGAACTACAGAGAAAAGATGTAAGGGAAATGCCCCTTGTGGCCACCATCACCTAACAAATTTTGTTCTCTTGTAACAACACATATCATTTCTTATTTATGTGCCATGAGTGCTAAGGGTTGGCTGTAGCTCTATTAGATCCTGCTCTGTTTCTCTGGGATCTACTGGGATTAGGCTAATCTTGGCTTGATGTAGATTCCCATATTTATTCCCAGCCCTCCTGGCTGTCCTCATGATATAGGGACATAAGTTCAAAGGAGGACAGGAAAAACCATGCAGGGACATTTTGAGAGGTGTATGTCTGTCTTGAGTTATCACACTCTGTTGGAGAAAACAAGTCATGTGGCCAATTCCAGTTATGAAGTTCGAAATGTATTCTGCTGTAAGACCACACAGTAATGGAGAAGACAAAAATAAACAACTGTGAATAAGTAATATAATCTCTCTCTGCTTTTCTTTTGGTCTCCCTCCTTTGAACAAAATACCCTTGTGCCTATTGCAAGACAGCTAGGAAATTCAACCATACTTCAGACCCAAAGTCTAGGACCTCATGACATAAATCATGATCTATTTCAGATTGGTATCCAGTTCCTTCCAATTTTTTGTTTATTTATTTATTCACTTGTTTATTTGCAGTGCTGGGAATCGAACTCAGGTTCAATCCTGCAGGAAAATAGAATGGCCCTCTACCCCTTATTAAGAAAACTGCCTTTTCCCAAATAGCTTGATCTTGCTCCAATAAATGAACTACTTGGTTCCTGTCAATTTTATTCAATTTCATAAGCCAACAGCAACACCAGCAGCTCTTAACTTCCAGACTGTCCTCTAAATTTTCTTCCCTGGCTTCAGGATGACAGAGTGACAGAGGGAAAAGGGAAGGTGGCAGATAATATGGTGACTAGTAAGGTTTCTGGCAGGAAATGGCATGATTCACATCTACACCCATTCCACAGGATGTAGCACATCATTTAACCAACTTGGAAGTAAAAGGACTGGGGATGTAAAATTTTTCTGAGAGTAGATGGGCAAAGAGTGAAAGTGAATATGTTTATCAATACTATAATTTCCAGTGACTGTGCATTTTTATTATAGGTTATGTATAATTGTGTCTATTGATGTTTGTTGAGAGAATGTATCAGGAAAGAATCAAACATTTCAATAATTCAGTTAAAAGGTTAGGATGATTTGGAAGTTCACCATAGTAATATGTGATGTGAAAATAAACTGACAGATGGAGTCCTTTATTATTTATTTGAGTTTATAGAGAAATAAACCAATAAGCTTTCAAAGTCTTGCCACTTGGAGAACATGGTTAATTAGTGTTCCCCTCAGGTTCTAGTTTTCCTCCAAGTCATGAAATGCACAGTGACACCTTTGAGCCACTAAGTGGTTTAGCTGGAAGACAGAACACAATTATTTCAGTATGATGTACTCCCTCCTATCATGTTGGAAGATCTGGGGTGGTGCTGCAGGATTGCAACAAAGGACTGTGATCCACACATGGAAACATAAGCTTTGCCATTCCTGCAATGTGGAAAAACATATATATTTTTTTAATTTGACCATTAATTAATATATATATATATATATATAATATTATATATAATTCATGATCCTGTTAGTTTTAAGTAGCAGAGAAACTAAACAAGTAAACTTTTACTCAGTTCATATTCACCCCAGTTGTCATTTTTTTATGCTATCCTAACTGACCATCTTTGATCATTTTGAGTGTCTCCATTGTATATTCCATTGTTCACTTACATTAAAAATTTTATGAGATCTTGTTTTCCTGTGGATTTATTGGGCAATTTAAAATATGAGAAGCAGGTATAATAGCAACATTTGAACTTGTATTATTTAAACCTAGATTAATTCATATAAATGTAAACATTGCATACTCTGTATTAGTTATAATTTGTCCATGGAAAATAAGAGGGAAAGTTATGCTGTGATAAAACAATTAATGAAAAACATTTGAGACAACTCATACAACATCATAAAATCAAAAGTTTGAACCAGAAAAGTTATTAAAAATCTAAAATATTTAACACCAATATCTTTATTTTATTTTATTTTTTTTTATTCAAAACATTACAAAGATTTCAGAATCACATCGGTTACACATCCACATTTTTACATAATACCATAATAGTAACTGTTGTATTCTGCTACCTTTCCTATCCTCTACTATCCCCCCTCCCCTCACCTCCCATCTTCTCTCTCTACCCCATCTACTGTAATTCATTTCTCTTCTTATTTTTTTCCCATTCCCCTCACAAACTCTTATATGTAATTTTGTATAACAATGAGGGTCTCCTTCCATTTCCAAGCAATTTCCCTTTTCTCTCCCTTTCCCTCCCACTTCAAGACTCTGCTTGATGTTAATCTTTTCCTCCTGCTCTTCCTCCCTGCTCTGTTCTTGGTTGCTCTCATTATATCAAAGAAGACATTTGGCATTTGTTTTTTAGGGATTGGCTAGCTTCACTTAGCATAATCTGCTCTAGTGCCATCCATTTCCCTGCAAATTCCATGATTTTGTCATTTCTTAGTGCTGCGTAGTACTCCATTGTGTATAAATGCCACATTTTTTTTATCCATTCATCTATTGAGGGGCATCGGGGTTGGTTCCACAGTCTAGCTATTGTGAATTGTGCAGCTATGAACATCGATGTGGCAGTATCCCTGTAGTACGCTCTTTTGAGGTCTTCAGGGAATAGTCCGAGAAGGGCAATAGCTGGGTCAAATGGTGGTTCCATTCCCAGCTTTCCCAGGAATCTCCATACTGCTTTCCATATTGGCCTCACCATTTTGCAGTCCCACCAGCAATGTATAAGAGTACCCTTTTCCCCACATCCTCGCCAGCACTTGTTATTGTTCGACTTCATAATGGCTGCCAATCTTACTGGAGTGAGATGGTATCTTAGGGTGGTTTTGATTTGCATTTCTCTGACTGCTAGAGATGGTGAGCATTTTTTCATGTACTTGTTGATTGATTGTATGTCCTCCTCTGAGAAGTGTCTGTTCAGGTCTTTGGCCCATTTGTTGATTGGGTTATTTGTTTTCTTATTGTTTAATTTTTTGAGTTCTTTGTATACTCTGGATATTAGGGCTCTATCTGAAGTGTGAGGAGTAAAAATTTGTTCCCATGATGTAGGCTCCCTATTTACCTCTCTTATTGTTTCTCTTGCTGAGAAAAAACTTTTTAGTTTAAGTAAGTCCCATTTGTTGATTCTTGTTTTTAACTCTTGTGCTATGGGTGTCCTATTAAGGAATTTGGAGCCCGACCCCACAATATGTAGATCGAAGCCAACCTTTTCATCTATCAGACGCATAGTCTCTGATTTGATATCAAGGTCCTTGATCCATTTTGAGTTAACTTTTGTGCATGGCGAGAGGAGGGGATTCAGTTTCATTTTATTGCATATGGATTTCCAGTTTTCCCAGCACCATTTGTTGAAGATGCTATCCTTCCTCCATTGCATGCTTTTAGCCCCTTTATCGAATATAAGATAGTTGTAATTTTGTGGATTGGTTTCTGTGTCCTCTATTCTATACCATTGGTCCACCCGCCTGTTTTGGTACCAGTACCATGCTGTTTTTGTTACTATTGCTTTGTAGTACAGTTTGAAATCTGGTATCGCTACACCTCCTGATTCACACTTGCTGCTTAGAATTGCTTTTGCTATTCTGGGTCTTTTATTTTTCCATATGAATTTCATGATTGCTTTATCTATTTCTACAAGAAATGCCATTGGGATTTTGATTGGCATTGCATTGAACCTATAGAGAACTTTTGGTAATATTGCCATTTTGATGATGTTAGTTCTGCCTATCCATGAACAGGGTATATTTTTCCATCTTCTGAGATCTTCTTCTATTTCTCTCTTTAGGGTTCTGTAGTTTTCATTGTATAAATCTTTCACCTCTTTTGTTAGGTTGATTCCCAAGTATTTTATTTTTTTTGAGGATATTGTGAATGGGGTAGATGTCCTCATTTCCAGTTCAGAAGATTTGTCGCTGATATACAGGAATGCCTTTGATTTATGCGTGTTGATTTTATATCCAGCCACTTTGCTGAATTCATTTATTAGCTCTAGTAGTTTCTTTGTAGACCCTTTTGTGTCTTCTAGGTATAGGATCATATCATCCGCAAACAGTGATAATTTAAGTTCTTCTTTTCCTATTTTTATGCCTTTAATTTCTTTCGTCTGTCTAATTGCTCTGGCCAGTGTTTCGAGAACTATATTGAATAGAAGTGGTGAGAGAGGGCATCCCTGTCTTGTTCCAGATTTTAGAGGGAATGCCTTCAGTTTTTTTCCATTTAGAATGATGCTAGCCTGAGGCTTAGCATATATAGCTTTTATAATTTTGAGGTAAGTTCCTGTTATCCCTAGTTTTTCTAATGTTTTGAACATAAAGGGATGCTGTACTTTGTCGAATGCTTTTTCTGCGTCCACCGAGATGATCATATGGTTCTTATCTTTAAGTCTATTGATGTGGTGAATAATGTTTATTGATTTTCGTATATTGAACCAGCCTTGCATCCCAGGGATGAATCCTACTTGATCATGGTGCACAATCTTTTTTATATGTTTTTGTATACGATTTGCCAGAATTTTATTGAGGATTTTTGCATCTAAATTCATTAGGGATATTGGTCTGTAGTTTTCTTTCTTTGAGGTGTCCTTCTCTGGTTTGGGAATCAGGGTGATATTGGCCTCATAGAATGAATTTGGGAGTTCTCCCTCTTTTTCTATCTCCTGAAATAGATTATGGAGTATTGGTATTAGTTCCTCTTTAAATGTTTTGTAAAACTCTGCTGTATATCCATCTGGTCCTGGACTTTTCTTGGTTGGTAGTCTTTTGATGGCTTCTTCTATTTCCTCCCTTGATATTGATCTGTTTAGGTTGTTTATATCTTCCTGATTCAATCTGGGTAGTTCATATGTCTCAAGGAATTTATCTATGCCTTCACTATCTTCTACTTTATTAGAGTATAGGGTTTCAAAATAATTTCTAATTATCGTCTGTATTTCTGAATTGTCTGTTGTGATGTTGCCTTTTTCATCCCGTAAGCTAGTAATTTGGGTTCTCTCTCTTCTTCTCTTTGTTAGTGTGGCTAGTGGTCTATCAATCTTATTTAATTTTTCAAAGAGCCAACTTTTAGTTTTGTCAATTTTTTCGATTGTTTCTTTTGTTTCGATTTCATTGATTTCTGCTCTAATTTTAATTATTTCTTGCCTTCTACTGTATTTGCTGCTGATTTGTTCTTCTTTTTCTAAGGCTTTGAGGTGTAGTATGAGGTCATTTATTTGTTGGCTTTTCCTTCTTTTAAGGAATGAACTCCATGAAATGAATTTTCCTCTTAGTACTGCTTTCATAGTGTCCCAAAGGTTTCGATATGTTGTTTCTGAGTTTTCGTTTACCTCTAAGAATTTTTTAATTTCCTCTTTGATGTCTTCTGTAACCCTTTGTTCATTCAGTAGCATATTGTTTAATCTCCATGTGATGTAGGGTTTTTCCTTTCTCATTTTATTATTGATTTCCAATTTCATTCCATTATGATCAGATAAAATGCATGGTAGTATCTCAACTCCTTTGTAATTGCTAAGCTTTGCCCTGTGACATAATATATGGTCTATTTTTGAGAAGGATCCATGTGCTGCTGAGAAGAAAGTGTATCCGCTTGATGTTGGGTGGTATATTCTGTATATATCAATTAAGTCTAAGTTATTTATTGTATTATTGAGCTCTATGGTTTCTTTATTCAATTTCTGTTTGGAAGATCTGTCCATTGGTGAGAGAGGTGTATTAAAATCTCCCATGATTATTGTGTTGTGGTCTATTAGACTCTTGAACTTGAGAAGAGTTTGTTTGATGAACGTAGCTGCACCATTGTTTGGGGCATATATATTAATGATCGTCAAGTCTTGTTGGTGTATGGTTCCCTTGAGCAGTATGTATTGTCCTTGTTTATCCCTTTTGATTAACTTTGGCTTGAAGTCTATTTTATTTGATACAAGTATGGACACCCCTGCTTGCTTCCGGGGTCCATATGAGTGATATGATTTTTCCCAACCTTTCACCTTCAGTCTGTGTATGTCTTTTCCTATCAGATGAGTCTCCTGTAGGCAGCATATTGTTGGATCTTTTTTTTTAATCCACTCTACTAGCCTATGTCTTTTGATTGGTGCATTTAAGCCATTAACATTTAGGGTTACTATTGAGATATGGTTTGTATTTCCAGCCATATTTGGTTATGTATGATACTTAACATGATTAGTTTTTCCCCTATGCTTAGTTTTTCCTTTATTGTACTACCTCCCGTTGTTGGTTTTCATTGTTATTTTTCATTTCCTCTTCCTGTAATGTTTTGCCAAGGATGTTTTGAAGAGCTGGTTTTCTAGCTGCAAATTCTTTTAACTTTTGCTTATCGTGGAAGATTTTTATTTCATCTTCAATCCTGAAGCTTAATTTCGCTGGATACATGATTCTTGGTTGGAACCCTTTTTCTTTCAGCGTTTGAAATATGTTGTTCCAGGATCTTCTAGCTTTCAGAGTCTGTGTTGAAAGATCAGCAGTTATCCTGATTGGTTTACCCTTAAATGTAATCTGCTTCCTCTCTCTTGTGGCTTTTAAGATTCTCTCCTTATTCTGTATGTTGGGCATCTTCATTATTATATGTCTTGGTGTGGATCTCTTATGATTTTGTATATTCGGTGTCCTGTAGGCTTCTAGTATTTGGATTTCTTTTTCATTCTTTAAGTCTGGGAAGTTTTCTAGTATTATTTCATTGAATAGATTACTCATTCCCTTGGTTTGGACCTCTGTACCCTCTTGTATCCCAATAACTCTTAGGTTTGGTTTCTTGATGTTATCCCATAATTCTTGGATGTTCTGCTCATGATTTCTTAACATTCTCGCTGAGCTGTCTATGTTCTTTTCAAGTTGAAAAACTTTGTCTTCGTTGTCTGAAGTTCTATCTTCCAAGTGTTCAACTCTGCTGGTAATACTCTCATTTGAGTTTTTAATTTGGTTTATTGTTTCCTGCATTTCCAGGATTTCTGTTTGTTTGTTTTTTATATCCTCTATCTCCCTATAGAGTTGATCTTTTGCTTCTTGGATTTGTTTATGTAATTCATTGTCCAAGTGATTTTTCATTGTCTGAATTTGATGAATAATGTCTTCCTTGAGACTCCAGATCATCTGAAGCATGTATATCCTGAACTCTTTGTCTGACATTCCATCAGCTGCAGATATTACCTCATCTAATGTTGAATTGACCTGTATTGTTTGTGGTCCTTTCTTTCCTTGTCTTTTCATACTGCTCATGATTCTTTCTAGCTTTGTGAAACTGTTGAGCTAATGTTTTTCCCCTTATATATTTGTATTGTTCTTGAATAGCTCCAATATCCCTCTTTTTCGGAGAAAGACAATGTTAACAGATCCCAATATCAATAGTACATTATCTAAGGACAAGTTTTCATTATTAATACATTTATAGTTAGATTCTAAGACTATAGATGTTGGATTTAATTATTACTTAAGAATATATTCCTTAGTTTCATAAAAGGCGTACCATATCTGGTGGCATATAGAAAACTTAATTTCAGATGAAGGATGTTATATTTAAAGAGAAAGGAGTGAGGGAATGAGGTTAAACTAACTTAGCACCTTTGGAGAACTCTAACCACTCGACTGGTAATTTATGGAAGAATGTATAGACTCAACCTCCTATTTAGATAGTTACTCTATGTATAGATAGCAAAAGTTAGGAGATTGAAAGTGGTATAGAGAGAATATGAATTAAAAAAAAAAGAAAAGAAAAGAAATAACAAGGAAGAAAAGAGAAATAAGAGAAGGGAAAGGGAAGTAAGATAGAAATACAGAAAAAAAATGGGGGGGAGGTGGGGTATATGCAATTCCTCTATATTATATTACTTTGGTAATTCAGTTGTTCATGCTCAGTTCTTGGTTTCACATATGCTGAAGTTGTGGAAGAGAGAGAAGAAAAGAGAAAGAGAGGGAAAAAAAAAAAAAGTCTCTCAGAACACTGTTTTCCTTGCTTCCAGTAGGTGGCGTTGTCTATTCCTAGTTTGAGCCTCTGTATTCAGGGTGGTGGGTATAGCCAGTGTGAAGGGAAATGAGCTTCCACCTGTATCTTCCCTACTCTAGTCTCTGAGGTAGAAACCAGGTGCCTCTACAGTTGTTGTTTTGTGTTGATAGCTACAATCCCCAAAAGCTTGTGGGAAATATTTTGAGTTATCGCAGCTAAGGGTGGGGGAGTTGGAAACCGGGTACCTGGATCAGCCGCAACTGTGCTGGTAGCCACACCCACTTTGATGGGTTTTAAGGGTTGATGGGCTTCCTGGAGACTAGCGCTCGGGGCGGGACCGGACTTCCTCCTCCGGTCTGGCTGAGCGGCTGGCGCCTTCCTGCTCCGGTCTGGCTGGCGGCTGGCGCCTTCCTGCTCTGGTCTGGCTGGGCGGCTGTCACGGCTTCCTGCTCCTGTCTGGCTGGGCGGCTGTCGCGGCTTCCTGCTCCGGTCTCAATATCTTTATTTTTATAGATGGGATCTTGAGAGATATGAGGTGACTTGAGTTCTACACAATTAATAGCAGAAGTCAGAGTAGGCCTTAATTCACAAATTTATTCATTCATGCAAGCAAGCATCCACATATATTTAATAATTCACATATATTGAGTACATGTAATGTGCCTGGTACAGGTCTAGGTGGTGATACAATGATGAAAAGACATAAAATCAGAAAAACAGGTATTAAAAAACACCTACAAATTGATGATTCTTAAATAAGAGAAATAGTGAACATCATGGAGGAGGGGTGTAAGAATTACTATAAGCCAGCAATGAGTACTCTCTACTGCATGTTCTGTCTCAATGTGTTTTGTGACTCTGGGGAATGTGGTGCGTGCTTATCATGCATTTGGCCCTTGGTTCAATTCCCAGTCACAACAAAAAGTAAAAATACAAATATTTCCTTATTCAAATTATATTCAATTTTGTGTATTCAAACAATCCCTTTTTAATGTACTTTTAATTTGCTTCCCTTGTTTTACTACCAAATAATTCTTGATTCTAGATCCCATGCATCCAGTAGGGAAAACATGACAGAATCACTAGGAATAATATTGAGTACATGTAATATGTACTCAATTATGCATATTTAAAAATGTAACATATCTTTTCAAATCACTATCAAAGAGTAGCTGTTCCAATTTGCTACTTGCCAATGATTAGTATTATTGAGCATTATTTGCTAATCTTATATATGAAAATCATTTCTCACTATTTTAAAATTCATATCTCTGAATTCTAATTATTTTGTGTTTTTTGGTCAAATAATCCTATTCTGTTTTGGCTCTTATTTCTTTTTGCTATTATTGATCTTACCATTTAGATAATCTTCAATTGTGATTTCATTGTTTTACCTCTTTGTCATTTTTGCAAAACTTCTATGTTTTTGGACATGGGTAACTAGTTTCCTGTCTGGTGAGTCTGAGTTCACTCTACTCAACCCATCTTTCAACCAATTCTCCACATGTAGTTGCAGGGAATTTTTTTTTGAATATGCAAATGTAATGACAGCATACCTCCTCCTCAACTTATACCATTTCTATGTTTTCATAGTTCTTTTAAGATCTAGAACACGATTATAGGTGTGAACTTGTACAAGAGAACGTGTCCCTTGATGGCCTTGGCCAGCACAGTTCTCCCATCTTGCTTAAAGTTCTTGGAACAACTGTAGGAAGCAACATTCCTATATAAAGATTCAGTGTTGGGACCTGCGTATACTGTGTACTTACTTGTTCCTCTTCTGACATGGTCCTCTGCAATGCTTATGCTCAAGGGTCTGGAGTCTACCATTCAGATCAGAGTTCTTTCAGTGTCCCTCCACTCACCTGTGATATTGGACATTCACAGTGCCTGAAGCAGTGTCTGAACCTTCGGGGACAAGTTCACCTTGGGAGACAAGTCTCACGAGCTTGAGAGGCTTCTGTGCCTCTTTGCTGTTGATCTGTAAGTAATCAAGTTGCTTTGCCCTACTTGTCTCAGAGCTCTGTTTCAGTGGACTGGGTCTAAAGATGCAAGTAACAGAGCTGTGTCTATTTTTTTTATTTTGCTTTGAGTCTCTGCCATAGTCAAGAACCCCTGCAACTTGCACCTCGCCATCTTTAAAGCTTCTCCTTAAGACATGCTGTCCACCTGCCATACAAGACTTCTTTCATTCCTGCACTGTAGCCCTCAGACCCCAGACTGAATGAAACTAAGAAAAATTTTTCTGAACTCCTGAGTTAAGTGAAAACCTCCCATTAACTATTCTTTGTGATACCTATCAATATTGTTTTATTTACATTTTTGTCTATTTCTGTGGTAACTGTCTTTCCTGATAGACTTTATGCCAATTGAGGTCAAAATGGTATCTGTTTTGGGTAGATATTGTGATTTTTCAGTCAGCAGTTTTTAGTACCTGTCATATATTTTGTTTCCAATGGTTAAATGAATGAACTGATGAGTGGATATCAAAATTAGTAGTTTCCTTCCACATCGCTTACTCTTCTTAATCTAGGCACTTGATTGTATACATAATTTAATGTCTTTTTATATCTGAATATATACATTGAAGGTGTATAATTTTCCCAAGTGTTCTTATTTAGGCACATTTCACAGGTGTTCTTATTTAATTTTTTTAAGTATTTTCAGTTACTGTTTTGCTCTCCGCCTTAATACAGATAGTAATTTATTTGGACACATTTAAATTTCCAAGTGAGTAGATTTTTTGAGCTCTCATGTAATTGTTAATTTCTAAATTGTTTGGATCCTAGTCAGATAATATAGAATTTGTGACTCATGCTCTTGATATTCTTCTGGTTCTATTAGTTAAATAATGGTATTTGAAAATAACCCACAAAGAGTTGGAAGAATGCATTCTTTGCTTTTTGTACAGAAATAAAGCTCTTATAATCAATAAGAATTAAATACATATTTAAACAATTTTATATTCATTAAATAGGTTAGTATTTCTCAGAAGATTCATGTCTTTGATAGTCATTATAATACAGTAGGATATTTTTTCTTTCAATAATACTTAGAGATGACCTGCAATTTTATTTTTTACCCTTTTTTAAACTTCTGTTTCCTCCTTCATTGCTTTGTTTCATGTTATATTTATTTATTTAATAAAAATGTACTGAGCACTTCCTAAATGTCAGCTCTAGAAATAACACTATGAAAAAAAAAACAAACAGGAACTGTAATTGCTGTTATAGAACTTAACATTCTAAAGGGGGGGGGGCTTATATTCTAGGGAAATTGTCTTTCGGTTGTAATATTTGGTTTGAACTTTTACATCATTAATTCGGCTTTAAATATTTTGCTTCATTGAATTTGCCTTATTCTATTTTTTTCTTACATTTTTCAAAATGATCCCTTTCCTCAAACTGATTAGATTTTTAAAGTTTAATACATTGTGTTACCTGCTAATCATTAAAATTGAATATCACGTGGATGTATAACCAATGTGATCCTGCAATTTGTACAAATGGAAAAATGAGAATTCATACCCTATTTGAATCAAATGTATGATATGTCAAGATCATTGTATTGTCTTGAGCAACTAATAAAAAAAATTGAATATCTATGTTTTTCTGTCATATGACCTAGGTTTAGATCACTGCCTTTATTTTTTATATGCATGGATAGTCAAGACAGGGCATTTGCTGGGTATAGAGTTGCAACATAAAAATAGAATTGTTGTACTCACTTATATCTCAGAGTCCAGCACTCACAGTACTATTAGCAAAAGGTAAAGATCTCTCATACTCAATGCTAAAGTCAAGTCAAACAAAGGTGCATTAATTTTTAATGCAATTTCTCTAGGAATAACCCCTATATTGACTCCACAGACCTCTGCAACTCATTATATCATTATTAATTAGCTGCAGACTGATCTTTGATAACATCCTCCATTGCAAATTACTTTGTCTATGGTTTGGTCATTGTTATATTCTGAACCTGACTCTGATGATTCCTTCAACATTATGTCTTTATTATTTTCTACTACAATTTTGTATTTATTATATTTTAAAATTCAAAAATATGAAAATAATAGTATGAGATGATGTGTTTAGCAAAAACTTAAATGTTTTGTTGAATTAAACCTGTATAATGATTTCATCAGGCAATTTCTCAACACATAAAGTTTAAAATTGCCATTACCTATGATCAGGTAGTGTTTTTAGGAATTAATACTAGGGAGAAAATTTATGTCTGACAGATTTGAAAACTGAATTTCTAACAATATATTTTTATATATCCAAAGAGTGAAGATGTGTATGACTTTTAAAACTCACATTCTTTGATACTGCTTAATAATATGGGAAATATTTAGGGTTTACTATAAGTATTAATAATCACAATTTCCATGTTACAAAATAAAATTTATGTGTATAACCCTAAAAGTTAATATATAAATACTAGATACATAATTCTTGTGTTTTCTAAACCATATATAATAAGCATATACAAATTTAGTAATCAAGTAAAAAATTCTGACAAATATAATCATTTTTAATATCCATCAAACCCGGTGTTTGATTCAAACTTAAATATTAAGAAAGATTCCTTAGTACTTTATAGCCCTTTACTGATATAAGTTATGTCATCATTAAAGATGCATTATTAATAAATTAATGCATAAATGTTATTCAACATTTCTACAGAGTCTTGTATTTTAGTGTTCTTTGTTAAAAGCCTTTCCATATATTTTAGTTCAAGACATCAGAATGTTGAGAAAGAGTTCTCTTTCATAATCTATCAGTTACATGAATCAGAAAGAAAATATCCAGCAACAAAAGGCTTATTTGACTGACATTATAAGATTTCGAAATATTTCCCTTTCCTTGCTTACTGAATTGCAAAATTACATGGTGGTCATGCAATTAAACACCTCCTAAAGTAATTAATTAGACAAAAAAATCTGATTTCCTATCCTATTTTCAAGGGAAAAATTTCTAATGATATTCTTTACATCAGCTGTACCTTCTATAAACTCTATCATATCACAATTACTAAATATTTATAAAGTTGTTTCAAAGGAATTAAGATATTTTCCAACATATTTATAAAACTGCATCATAAATGCATAAATTTTGGACAAATAAAGAGTTTGTTTGCTACCTAAGAAAACCCAACTATTTTACACATTGCTTTCTCTTTGGATTCTTCTGGAGTTTTGTGTTAAACTGAAAAAAAAAAAAATTTCTTTCTGGCATAATAACCTTATAAGTTAACTCTTATTTGCTGTATTTCTCTAATACTCAGTTCACTGTAAGAATGATGTCAGCAATGGGTATTGTATCGATAAGCTTGCATTCGCATTTATTTGCTCATTTTACTAAGTGAAACAATAAGAAAAGCACCTTAGCATTTTGCTTTTGGTAGGAGTGAGGAGAAGTAAATATTTAAAAATCTCATAATGTCAAACAAGTTGAAGCATTATTAAGAAGAAAACATGAAAATAATATGGTCAAAACATATTCCAAGAATCAAGGATTCTGTTTAGTATTTGCATATTTAAAAATACTGGGGAATTTTTTAAATAAAATAACCAAAAAAGAAATCTAAATTACAAGCATAATTCTATTAACATCTGAGTTAGATTTGGGACATCACACATTAATATACGTCTTTGATTTGGTCTAGACTCTACTTTTACCTGCCATTGACATTGTTTTAGCTGTTTTTTTTTTTTTAGTCTTTTATTTACATAATTGAAATGTGTGCTCCTCGCTTTTCATTCATCTTTTTCTGCCTAACAATGGATCCAATGATATTGTACATTCATGGAATGATTCAACTTAGGAAGCCACAAATGTATCCTAATACGTAGAAGACACAAGGACTACAAACATGAATCAAAACCACCTAGTTTATGTCATCATCTTTTCTCATTAATGATTTATTTTTGTACCAGGAACTAAACTCAGGGCCACTCAACCACTGAGTCATATCTCTAAGCCTTTTAATTTAACTTTTTTTTTTTTTTTTGAGACAGGATGTTGCTAAGTTGCTTTGGACCTCATAAGTTGCTGAGGCTGGCTTTGAACTAGTGATCCTCCTGCCAAAGCCTCTTGGAATTATGGGTGTGTGCCACTGCACCCAAGGAATTAAACTTACATTTTAAAATTATTTATTTATTTTAATTAGGTATATATGACAGTGGAATGCATTTTGATTCATTGTACACAATTGTAGCATAATTTTTCATTTCTCTGATTGTACATGATGTAGCAACCCACTATATGTGCAATCATACATATGCATAGGGTAATCATGTTCATCACATTCCACCATCTTTCCTGCCCTATACACCCTCCTTTCCCTCCCCTTTGTCTAATCAAAGTTTCTCCATTTTTCCCATACCCTACCCCATTATGGATCCACATCCACATATTAGAGAGAACATTCAGCCTTTGGTTTTGGGGGATTGGCTTACTTTGCTTAGCTTGATATTCTTCAGTTCTGTTCATTTACCTGCAAATGCCATAATTTTACTCTCTTTTAATGCTGAGTAGCATTCCATTGTGTATACATATCACAGTTTCTTTATCCATTCACCTATTGAAGGGCATCTAGTTTGCTTCCACAGATTAGGTATTGTGAATTGAGTTGCAATAAACATTGATGTGGCTGCATTACTATAGTATGCTGATTTTGATTCCTTTGGGTATAGACAAAGGAGTGGAATAGCTGGGTCAAATAGTGTTTCATTGCAAGTTTTCTAAGGAATCTTCATATTGCTTTCCAGATTGGTTGCACCGATTTGCACTCCCACCAGCAATGCATGAGTGTGCCTTTTCCCAATAACTTGCCATTCTGACTGGAGTGAGACAAAATCTTTGAGTAGTTTTGATTTGCATTTCTTTAATTACTAGACATGTCAAACATTTTTTTCATATATTTGTTGACTGATTCTAAATCTTCTGAGAAGTGTCTGTTCAGCTCCTTAGCCCATTTATTGATTGGTTTGTTTGTTTTTTTGGTGTTCTTCATCTATCTTGGAGATTAATGCTCTGACATGCATGTGGAAAAAAATTTGCTCCCAAAATGTAGGCTCTGTGTTAACTTCATTGGTTGTTTCTTTTTCTGAGAAGAAGCTTTCTAGTTTGAAACATCCCATTTATTAGTTCCTGATTTTATTTCTTATGTTTTAAGTGTCTTATAAAGGAAGTCGGGGCCTAATCCAACATGATGAAGATTTGGGCCTATTTTTTCCTCTATTAGGCACAGGGTTTCTGGTCTAATTCCTAGGTCCCTGATCCACTTTGAGTTGAGTTTTGTGCATGATAAGAGAGAGATTTAGTTTCAGTTTGATGCATATGGATTTTCAGTTTTCCCAGCACTATTTGTTGAAGAGGCTATCTTTTCTCCAATGTGTGTTTTGGTGCCTTTGTCTAGTATGAGATAATGGCATTTTTGTGGATTTGTTTCTGTGTCTTCTATTCTGTACCATTGGTCTACATGTCTATTTTGGTGCCAATACCATGCCATTTTTGTTACCATAACTTTGTAGTGTAGTTTAAGTTCTGGTATTGCGAGGCCTCTTGCTTCACTCTTCTTACTAATGATTGTTTTGGCTATTCTGGGTCTTCTATTTTTCCAAATGAATTTCATGATTTCTTTTTCTATTTCTATAATGAATGATGTTGGGATTTCAATTGGAATCACATTGAATCTGTGTACTGCTTTGAGTAGTATGGCCATTTTGACAATATTAATTTTGCCTATTCAAGAACATGGGGAATCTTTCCATCTTCTAAGATCTTCTTCAATTTCTTTCTTTTGTGCTCTGTAGTTTTCATTGTAGAGTTCTTTTACTTCTTTTAAGTTAATTTCCAAGTTTTTTTTGAGGCTATTGATTGTGGATGGGGCAGTTTTCCCAATTTCTCTTTCAGAGGATTCAACACTGATGTATAGAAATACATTTAATTTATGAATATTGATTTTATATCCTGCTATTTTGCTGAATTTATTTATTAATTCTAGAAATTTTTTGGTGGTTTTTTTCTATCCTCTAACTACAGAATCATGTCATCAGCAAATAATGATAATATGAGTTCTTCATTTCGTGTTTGTATCCCTTTAATTTCTTTCATCTAATTTCTCTAGCTAGAGTTTCAAGGACTATGTTGAATAGATGTGGTGAAAGAGCGCATTCCTGTCTTGTTCCAGTTTTTAGAGGGAATGCTTCCAATTTTCCTCCATTTAGAATGATGTTGGCCTTGGGTTTAGCATAGATAGCTTTTACAATGTTAAAGTATGTTCCTAATATCTCTAGTTTTTCTAGTGTTTTGAACATGAAAGGGTGCTGTATTTAGTCAAATACTTTCTCTGCATCAATTAATATAATCACATGATTCTTCACTTTAAGTCTATTGATGAGATGAATTATGTTTTTTGATTTCCTTATGTTGAACCAATCTTGCATCCTGGAATGAACCACACTTAATCATGGTGCACTATTTTCTTAATATGATTTTGTATGTGATTTGCCAGAATTTTATTGAGAATTTTTGCATCAATGTTCATCAGGGATATTGGTTTAAAATTTGCTTTCCTTGATGTGTCTCTGCCTGGTTTTATTATCAGGATGACACTAGCTTCGTAGAATGAGTTTGGAAGGGTTCCTTCCTTTTCTGTTTCATGGAATAATTTGAAGACTGTTGATATTAATTCTTCTTTGCATGTCTTGTAGAACTCAGCTGTAAATGTGTCTGGTTCCAGGCTTTTCTTGGTTGGTAGGCTTTTGATGGTTTCTTCTATTTCCTTGCTTGAAATTTATCTGTTTAAATTGTGTATGTCCTCTTGACTCAGTTTGAGTTGATTATATGCCTCTGAAATTTGATAGTGTCTTCATGGTTTTCCTTTTTACTGGAGTATAAATTTTCAAAATAATTTCGAATTCTCTTCTGTATTTCAATAGTGTCTGTCACTATGTTTCCTTTTTCATTGTAAATTTTAGTAACTTGAGTTTTTTCTCCCCTTCTTTTCATTAGGGTGGCTAAGGGTTTGCCGATTTTATTTTATTTTTCAAAGAGGCAGCTTTTTTGGTCATTTTTTTTTTTTGAATTTTATCTTTTGTTTCAATTTTTTAAATTTCTGTCCTGATTTTAAATATTTTCCGTCTTCTATTACCTTTGGTTTTGGTTGGTTCCTCTTTTTCTAGGGCTTTGAACTGTGATGTCAGGCCATTTATTTGTTGACTTTTTCTTCTTTTAATGAATGAACTCCATGCAATGAACTTTCCTTTTAACAGTGCCTTCATAGTGTCCCAGAGATTTTAATAAGTTGTATTGGAATTCTCATTTAACTCTAGGAATTTTTTTTTTGTCTCCTACCTTATGTCTACTGTTATCCATGCATCATTCAATAGTGTATTGTTTAGTCTCCAGGTGTGGAAGTAGCTTCTATTTTTTATTTTATCACTGACTTTAAATTTCATTCTATTATGGTCAGATAGAATGCAGGGTAGTATCTTCATTTTTTTGTATTTCCTAAGACTTGCTTTGTGGCATAACATATGGTCTATTTTGGAGAAGGTTCCATGTGCTGAGAAGTAAATGTTTTCGTTCATTGATGTTTGTAACATTTAATATATGTCCATTAAGTCTAAATTATTGATTATATTATTGAGTTCTATAGTTTCTTAGTTTATTTTTTGTTTGGAAGATCTATCCAATAATGTATTAAAGTCACCCAGTACTATTGTGTTTTGGTCTATTTGGTCCTTGTAGTTGAGAAGGGTTTATTTGATATACATAGATGACCCATTGTTTGGGGCATACATATTTATGATTGTTATGTCTTGTTGATGCATGGATACCCTAAGCAGTATAAAGTGTCCTTCTTTATCCCTTTTCACTATATTTGATTTGAAGTCCACTTTATCTGATATGAGGATGGAAACCCCTACTTGTTGACCTGGTCCATGTGAGTGGAATGTTTTTTCCTACCCTTTCAATTTCATTCTGGGGATATATTTTCCTATGGGATAAGTCTCTTGAAGGCAGCCTATTTTGGGGTTGTTTTTTATGATCCAAACTGTCAGTCTATGTCTTTTAATTGATGAGTTTATTTCACTCATATTCAAGGTTATTATTAAAATATGATTTATATTCCTGGTCATTTTGGTTTATTTTTGTTTTTTAACTTGGTTTTCTCCTTTGATTGTAATTTTCTTTAGTGGAGTTCCTCCCTTTGCTGATTTTCATTATTGTGTTTCATTTCCTCCTCCTGGAATATTTTGCAGAGAATGCTCTGTAGTGCAGGCTTTCTTGGTATAAATTCCTTTAATTTTTGTTTATCATGGAAGAGTTTTATTTTATCATCAAACTTGAAGCTTAATTTTGTTGCATGTAAGATTCTTGGCTGGCATTCATTTTGCTTTCAGAGCTTAATATATATTGTTCTAGGATCTCCAGGCTTTGAGGATCTGGGTTGAAAAATCTGCTGACATATAAATTGGTCTTCCCCTGTATGTGATCTGATTTGTCTCTCTTGTGGCCTTTAAGATTTTATTCTTATTCTGTATTCTGTATTCTAGACATTTTCATTGTAATGTGCCTTGGTGTAGATCTGTTGTAATTTTGTACATTTGGTGTCCTGTAAGCCTCTTGTTGATTTTCTGATTCATTCTCCATGCTTGCAAAATTTTCAGACATTATTTCATTGAAGAGATTATGCATTCCTTTGGTTTGAATCTCTGTGCCTTCCTCAGTCCTACTAAATTTTAAATTTGGTCTTTTGATGTTATCCCATAATTCTTGGACATTCTCTTCATGGTTTCTTACCATCTTCACTGTGTGGTCAAATTTATTTTCAAGATTGTATATTTTGTTTTCATTATCTGACATTCTGTCTTCCAAGTGAACTAGTCTGTTGTTGATGTTTACTAGTGAGATTTTAATTTCATTTATTGTTTCCTTCATTTCAAGTATTTCTGATTTTTTTTTTCAGAATCTATATCTCTTTCTTGAAGTAATACTTTGTGACCTGTATTTGGTCTCTTATCTCTTTCTTGCAATGATCAATAGTTGCCTGTATTTGCTTTCTTATCTCTCTGTCCATGTGATCAATGGTTACCTATATTTGCTCTCTTATCTCTTTGTTGGAATGATCAATTTTTGCCTGTATTTGCTCACTTGGGTCATTCTTTAATTTGTAGACCATTTTAATTATGTACATGCTGAACACCTTCTTTAATATTTCATCAGCTGTGTTGTCCAAGGATTCTATTATTGTAATGTCTATTTTGTTTGGGGCACTTTCCTCCCTTGTTTTCTCATGTTGTCTATGTGTCTTCCTTTCTTGCAGTGTGAATCTGAGGTATTACAGTTTCTACCCTGTAATCTTGTAGTGTCCCTGCAGATTCATTGTACCTCACCTTGGTGATAGGCTTCTAGATCCTGGTTGAGGTCCCACAAAAAATGCTACTGCAACTAAAGGTGGTGTTGGCAATAGCTGAGGTAACTCAAGATAGCAGTGGGGATGTCCCCAGATGGATACAACCACTTTCAGATATGGGGCTGAAAAGTTGGGCTGCCTGTTTGGTGATTGAGCTGCATCCAAGCCTGTTTGTTGTCCCAAGGTGGAGGCCACTGTGTGGGGAAGGCTAAGGCAAAGGCTGCAGTGTCCCATTATGGAGGTGGGCAAGGCCTGGGCTTGGGTGTGGTTCTGCTGGTTGTCCGAGGGGCATACTGTACATAACCTTGACCTAGGCTCCTGTGTGGGTGGGTGGGGCAGTTCTAGGCCTGGGCTTAAGCTCTGGTGGGGGTCTGCTGGTGGGCAGGACAGTCCTGGTCAGGGGCCTGAGCCTTGGCTCTTGAGAGGGTCCTGCACTAACCTTGCAATTAAACTTATTTTAAGCTTGTCCTTAAAACATGTATTTATGGGGTTCCAGGTCATGTTTCAATATATGCATACATTGTTTAATATTTAACTTAATTTAAATATATCTCTCCTCAAAAATTTACTATTTATATATGTTAAAAACATTTAAATTCTTTCTTCCATATTTTTGAAATATAAGGTACATTATTGTTATCTATCCTCACCGTATTATGAAGTAGCACATTGAAAATTCTCATTTCTATCTAACAATAACTTAGTACCCATTATCCACCTCTTCCCAACTTCCCTGCCCACAAATTTCCTCAGGCTCAAAGATCCACCATTCTATTCGACATCTATGGATCAATGTATTAAATTTTGTTTATGTGAATAAGATTATGTGATACTTGTCTTTATATGCTTTGATTCTTATATTTAACATAATGATCACTCTCCTTCCATCCACGTGGCTGCAAATGAAAAGATTTCAAACCTTCTATGTCTTAATTGTATTCCATCATATATATATATATGTGTGTGTGTGTGTGTGTGTGTGTGTGTGTGTGCGTGTGTCTTGATTTCATCAGTAAAGTAAAATGGGAAAAGAGAAGTATAAAATGCATGTCTCTGAATGCTCCCTACTGTTCCCAAAAACTAGTCATGTTAAGGAAAAATGATAATAAGACATGGTCAGGAAATCTTGACACTTTATCTTGAAGGGCACTGGATTTTTCTTATGCACACTGAGAACCCGGCAGCTAATGTTATCTGTAGCAAGTTTCATTTTTGTTTGTTTGTTTGTTTGTTTTGTTTTGTTTTGTTTGCATATGCTCCAGGACAACTGTTCCTTGGGATGTTAGTCATACAAGCAAGCTAATGTTGATGACATCACTGCTTTGGCAGCCTGACTTATAGAACCCTTATTGGAGTGGGAACAGTGTGGAACTGAAGGCACTGTGGAAAGAATATGTGTCACTCATCAGGACACTTGGAAAAAATGTTGCGAGTTAGAGGAGACACTGCTTGGCAGAGCACCATGAAGGGCAGAGGTGCTGTCTGTTTTATTGCCCCTGAACTCATCTTGGAGGAGTCACTGATATATTGTAAGCTCTCCCCAATATATCATATATTTGCTGTGCTGTCTCCAGACTCTGTTTAATTGTTTATTCATTTATTGGTTCTTTTTAGCTGTACATGACAGTAGAATCCAGTTGGATATAATTATACAAGCACAGAATATATCTTGTTCTAATTCATTCCTTAGTACCTTTCCTTCCCCTTCCCTCTCCCCAGCACCTGCTCCCTTCCCTCTATTGATCTTTCTGCTATTCATCCATAGTTATGTTTTTAAATCAGTGTGCTGTGGCTACACATGATGGTGAGATTCACTGTGGTATACTTGACCTATCATGTTATTTTGGTTTTTCTGTGCTTGGATTATTACACTTAACATAATAATCTCTCTAGTTTTATCCATATTACTGCCAATGAAGAATCTAATTTTTTTATGGATTAATAGTGTCCCATGGTGTATGCACCATATATATATAATCTATATATCAGTCAATGGACACTTGGTCGCTTCAATTTCCTGGCTACTGTGAATAGTGCTACAATAAACATGGGTGTCCAGATAATTCTTTGATATGTTAATTTTATCTCCTTTAGAAACAGTACTGGGTTTACTAGATCCTATGGTAGTGCTATTTTAGTTTTTTTTTCAGGACCATCCCTATTGTTTTCACTAACAACTGCATGAACTTACATTCCAACCAATCTTTCCTTTTTCTCCAAGTTTTTAATTTTTTTCCAGAACTTGCTATCTTCTATCTTTCTGATGACTGCCATTCTTACAGTAGTGAACATATCTTGTTGTGGTTTTGATAGTCTACACCATCTTTTGGATCTCGGAAAATCCACATAATCTTTATTCTTTATTTTTATTTTATGGAAGATGTGAATTTTAAACTGTGAAAATATTTGATCGATGTAACAATGTAACACTTATTAATAAACAGTGTCATTAAATTTCATAAGACACTATTTTCAAGAGTTAAGTGACAATTATTTATCTACAGCAGTACTTAGCCTGTAATAGATACCTAATAAACAGTATTTTTTTTAATAAATTGATGTTTAGGGTTTGCCAAAGGGAAAAGTAGAACTCAATTGATGGATTCCAAATGAAATATATGTGTTTAACATAACTGATTTCTAATAAATTTTGAAAGCAAATGTTCAGAGAATTTATCCGAAGGATAGAAAATAGATCTCATCTCATATATCAAAGCAGAATAATTCACCTTTCTGTTCCACCATCTTGATGTTTGCCTTAACAAGAGAGTGGCTAAAACTAATGAATAATATTTATTTTTAGGGTTGATGTGTTGGCTTCATGCCTATGTCCATGCAGATTGTTTTCCTTTCTCGAACTAACATATTCTACAAGCAGTTTCCTTCTTTCCATATGCTTTTCTGAAACTGAAAGTGTAAGTATTAGGACTAGCTCCTTTGGAAGTAGAAGTAACTTTAAGTCTAAAGTGACCAGATGCTTTCTGAATTATCTGTGGAATATAATAAACACAGAAAATGTTTGATGCTTTTTTTTGTGGCTAAGGATGATAAAATTAATTTTAAAGTTGTTTTATTGAATTACCCTTATTAAATAACTATTCTGTGATTTCATAGTAAGTCCATTATCAAAGTCCTCATCCCATCTTTAAAGAAGTAAGGTTTAAAAAGAAATTAAATTAATTTCATTCACCTATTGAATTAAACCAAAACAATGTTTTAACAGCTTGTTTTTTCTTTAAATCACTAAATTTAATCTCAATAATATTATATAAATTGATTTGATTTTTATGAAGCCATAAAGCATGTCCTTCTTCTGAAGGTTCCAACTGACAATTGCCATACAGGCAAACACATTTCTCTTCCATGGACCTAAAGATATCTCTGGGTTTAATATCATACTAAAGGAATTTCTAACATGTCCCTTAGTTTGCCAGATAAGAATTTTAAAGCAATTTATATTTTGCGGTTAGTAATAGTGAAACACAAATACCACATTTACAGACCAATTTTGGTCACACTGAGTTCCTGCAGTAGCAAGACCCACATATAACGAATGTCATTTGTATACCAGACAATGCTACTATATAGACTTTATACAGATTTAATTTAAAAAAAAACTTTGCAATGTTGATTTCAATTTTCTTATTTTAAACACAAACAAGAATAAAACACATGTCCAAAATCAGGCTATCAGTAAAATTTTAAAGTCAGGTTAGATTGACTTCCCATATCATGTAGTGAAAGTCAGTAAGAAGCCCCTGTAGAGAGCTGAGAAATTTTATCATTTGCTTCAAATGTTTCTAAATTGCTCTGTTGCCTACATAAATCTATAGAAGGCATGGAGTTCTATTGCTGATGAAGGTAGTCTTAAATTTAAGTTTTTCAGGACATCAGCAAGGATAATTCCTTAAATGAGTCTTGGGACATCTATACTTTGGAATTCAATCTCCTATGATGACACATTTCATATTTCGTATGTTGTGAATGAAGTGTCCTTTATGGATGCATGTATTTAGATATTTTTCAAAAGTTCTCTTTCCTGCTGTTAAAAGTTTCAAAATGGCCTTGAGAACCTCCCACATAGCTGCAAACTTTAAGCTACATTTTAGAACAAATTTGAACATGACAAAATCCTTCTAGGTAAAAGATGTTAATCTAAAACTCCAAGAAAGTTTAAATAGATGTAATTACATTAAAGAAGGATTATTGCTCCTAAAATGACATGTAACTAAGCTGGTAATTTTGATTAAAAATGAGTTAATGGATCATTTTTTACTGTAACTTAAGATAAATCCATCACTTGCTATTCTTTTCTTTCGATTTCTGAACTAATAACTAATTTAATTAATCAAAGACTACTTTCTCATGTAAAAAAGCATCAGAAACATTTTTCCTAGACATATTAAATTTTGCATCAGCTATCTTTAATTCTGCAGCCTCTAAAATTTGCATTTTCTGTAAATTAACCCTGAACAAGTTTATATTTTTATTTTAATGTTAACTTTCATATTAAACTATTTTTACACTAAATTTTATTTTAGTAACATTAGAAAAAGTCAAATTCATAAATCTAATAATTTAAAATGACAGGTAGTTCATTTACAATAATTTTTTCCAATTTTAACTGTTTTTGTACTTACTTACATGACTAATCAAAATACTATTTTATTTTAGTTTTTAAATACATTGCTTATTTGCTACATGATACATAGTAGATTCTCAGTTATTGAAATTTCAGCATCTTTCTTCCAGTTAACCTTCATATTCATTTTCTGTTATTCTAAATGAAATCTTCAATCTAGTGGATACAATATCTTAAGAAATAAATTTAATTTTTTTGTCTTTTAAGAAAAATAAATAATTATTGCAGTTAGCATAAGGTTACCTTTTGACCATCAGAACTGTATTCATAATAATATAATAAAAATAAATTACAGCACTTCACATTATCATAATTTTTTTTTTTCTAAACCTGAACTCTATTATTTGAAAACTAGAATTGTCTCTTCAGTTATCCATTTTGGTGAATTGAATTGCCTGAGAACTGATTAAAATTTCTGTGTGCAAACATGTTTTGGGTTTTATTCTTCTTTCTCATTAACTTCCAACTTACAAATTTTCACCAATACCAGTTAATTATATCTTGTTCTCTTCCAAACCCATTGTCATCTGTTTCCATACTGAAAATGTGCTAGTTCAGTTCCTAATCATATCTTATCTAAACGTTTTTCTTTTTTTTTAGCTAGGCTTAGAATTAATCTTTTCCAACAGTTTTTTTTTTCTTTCAAAAAAAAATCCTATTTTGATATCACATTCATCTTTCTCAAATGTAAATTTTCTCAGGCTACTTTCCTGCTTGTGTCTCTTCATTATGTCTCTGGAAAGGGTTGAAACTGCTTTGATGTTTTAAAGCACCCTGTCGCATGTGGTGCTCATCTTTTATCTGTCTCCAGTCAGGTCAGTTTTAGAAGTCATGTCCATGTTCTTGTGTATACATATTTTCATTTCCTGGAATGATTTTTCAGCCATTATCTAAAAAGCTAACTCAAGTACACCTAGCCTCACTATTACTTCAAATGTGGTAGTTTCTGAAACTTCTATTACCAATAATGCTCCAAACAGATTTCTATCTAGGGTTTGTTAATTATTTGAACAACGTTTAGCATATTTTACTTTCTTGATTTCTGATTTCAAAGAATGAACATGACTTTTAAGACATAATCAATTTGCTCCATAAATCAGACAAGAAATCATTCCTTCCTTGTGCATTATTTCCTTCAAAGACATTACCAAAATTAACAATATAATGAGTTGATTGCAATCAAAACTAACAATAGCAAAAAAGTAACAAAATAAAATTTCTCTTCATTTAAATTTCTCTGTTTCCCAAATAATGATTAGGTAACAATATGTTAAACATTTTTATTTAAAAAAATTAATCACTTGAGCTGGGGTTGTGGCTCAGTGGTCCAGTGCTCACCTAGCAAGTGTGAGGCAATAGGTTTGGTCCTCTACACAATATGTAAATGAATAAAAAAAAGATTGTGTCCACATACAACTAAAAGAAAATTAAAAATTAATAACTTGAAGTAAGATAATGAGAAAATTAGAACCTCTCCAGTTCTAGAAAATACAACACTCTTTATTTACAATGAAAGATAACACAAACCTTTAAAATCTGAGAGTCATTAATCTGAGTATTTTTTGGAAATTTTTCTCAATGTGGGTATAATTCAAGTCACACAAGCTACAGAAATACATGAGAAAGTCTTAGCAATCATCTCTAGTCCTCTATATAGGTCATAGGCTTTTTTAAAAAAATCAAAATGAATATTCATTGGAGATTCTTGTTCAAAGACTTTGGAAAGTTTTTGACATAAAACTTTTTTCTCAGTCTCCATTATTAATATAAGCATCCTTATATCAGGTGACTTTCATGGCATGTTTCTTTCTCCAAGGACTTTTTGTTATTGTTGATCGTTTTGACTGATGTTTTTAAAATAAAATTGTATTTGACATTAGTGCAACCTATGAGAAATAGCTCAATAAACTTAAGGACTATTTAATAGATTGATACTTTTTGTAGACCACCTACACTTTCTCAGAAGCTTGGAAAAGTTACTGGGTGAATGTGAGTTGTAATTACTGTTGATCTATAACTGAATTCAACCTCCCTTTGATTTTTATTTTTTTCTACTCTGACAAGATTCCATACTGTTTTCTTTTCCTTTTGTTGTTTATTGCTTTTCTTTAAAAAAAATATCAAAGGAAGTTTAAGGTATGTGGTTCATAAAATCTTATATGATAATTATTTTGAATTTGTAAATACATGCTTGTACCTGATAAGAGTCTGAATCATAAACTTATTAAATGACTTAGGATTTTAAATTGTTCCTTGGAGCTATGTGTCATAAACTCAGTATGTACTTGTTGTAACTGTTCTAAATCTACTTATCCATTTAACAGATACTTATTGAAATGGATATGAATACTAGGACATTGTGCTAGTTGCTCTTGGGATTACAAGAAGGAGATTCAGCCAGGTTTGACTTCTAATAGTGGTTTGTATGTGTGAGGTCAGAAGATGGGCCCACGGTACAAGTAAAACATTGCCCTATGCAATCGCATCATTAAATTAAGGACATAAAAAAGGGCATAACAATAAGACAGTGAAAGTAACAAGAATGGTTTCTGAAATCAGACCTCATTATATTTTTCACATTATGTGTAGGTAGAGAGAACAAAGTTGATTTCTCTAACAACTTCAGGTTTTTATTGCCTTTGTTTTTGTTACCTTAATTTCCTCTATAATGCTTCTCAGGAGGTTCAGTCAATAAAAAAATGCTGCTCTCTTTCCAAGAAGTCTTTTGTCTTTAATTAATTGACAGCTCTAATAAAATAGGCAAAGCAACATCTTTTGTTGAAAATGCACATATAAGGAACAAAAGAAATAGTGAATGGCAAAGAGTAATTCAATTTAGAATTTAAAATATAATAGTAGTACTCAGTAAGAGAGAAGCAATTGACATCTTTCTGCTCCCCACCCTCTTCTCACCTACTAGCTATAAAATGATAATGATCTTTTAAAAAATTATATGCATATAAATGATTCAAAATATATTTGTAAGGATGTGTGAAATTTTAATTTGTAAATTAGAGAAGAATTATAGCCCTTGTGGAAATTAATAATGCTTTAATTTTCTTTTCATGTGTCTCAATAGAACTAAGGTCTGCTTGTATCAAAAACGTGAATAAAGAAAACTGCTCCTGGGGTCTTATGAACAGAAAGAAAAAGAAAATCTTCTTTTCTCCAATTTCATCAGATACAGCTCCATGAAAGAAATGAAATTTATTTTGAAAGAGGGCAATGGGTTGACTTTTCAGAAAAGAGCCTTATAGTCAAAGGGAGCTTGTGAGAGGGAGCAGGATTATCAGATTTTAACAAGTGAAAACAGAGGGGGTCGGGGAGAGGGAGAGAGAGAGAGAGAGAGAGAGAGAGAGAGAGAGAGAGAGAGGTGCCTCAGTCTGGCTGGACACAAAATAACCCAGCCGCCAGAAGGCACTTGTAGGTTCAAACAGGAACTACTTTATTGCTGGAACTCCACCGCCACTCCACACACACTCCCAGCTAAAAACTGTACTTTCAACAAAATTTTTTCTCACTTTCCATTTTCTTGAATCATTTTTGCCTGTTTTCATAACTGCTAACTTTTTTTTTCAGTTGCTTATTAGTATGTATTTGTACAGCAACAATGAAAGAACAGGACTTTAGTCTCTCTTTTATGGAGTGATCTGCCCTCTGAGTAGTAATAGAATGAACATAAAGATTAATTTTGCAGACACGCAAATGGTATTTAATTTTCAGGATGATTTCTGGTTCAGGGATGGAAATAAAGCATACTGAGAATTTTCTCCTTTTACCTCTAGTATGTGCCCAATCAGGTTTATATTCTTTCTTTTCCAGCTTTTAGTAGAACTTTGTGATGCTGACCTAAGATCTGGAAAAGGTGAAAAGATAAAACTGTGAAGTGAAAAGAGAAGAAGATGAAACACTAGAAAAGAGAGAATATATAATCTTAAGAGTTTAAGATTATGCACCAGGCAAGAAGCTAAGGGAAGGAGAAAAACCAAAAACCTCAGAGGCTGCTTATGGGCCATAGTTTGGGGAGTTTAACTTGTGAGATTCTCAAAAGGAATTGGAATTAGACATAACTTTCTTATGTTCATATAGGAATACATGGCCAGTGAAACTCCACATCATGTATATCCACAGAAATGGGAAGGTATATTCCATGTATGTATGATATGTCAAAATGCATTCTACTGTCATGTATAATTAAAAAGAACAAATGAAAAATTTTAAAAAAAGAGAATTGGGGAAAAAAACCTTTATGAATCTAATTTAATCATTTAAATTGCTAAGTGATGGACTTACCATTCATTTAATCTTACTGTAAATAGAGTTTTAAATGTGCCTTACAGACAGTGGGCCACTGGACTCCTGGATACTATTAAGGTTATATTATTAAACATCCTTTATCACTATGATAACTTACAGTATATTATGGTTCACCAATTTCTTGCTCCAATTTCTGCTGGCTTCTGACATTGCAACTGAAACAGGAAATATTAAAATTACTGAGGATTTTCATTTGAGATTTTCTGAACAGCATTCTCTCTCTGTCCCTCTCTTTTGCAATATATGTAAGTCTATATGCATTCTCTTACATAGCATAAAATTGGTTTTTAATGATTGGTTAAAATTAAACTATTACTAGTTTTTTCTAGACTAATAAAATTATAGAGAATTTGCCTTGAGGATTATGTAAAGATTTATGTTCTGGTTAATCAGAATTTAGTTAGATTTTGTCAAATTCTCTATGGCGGATTCCTCCTTGAGGAGGGGCAAGGTTAAGATATTCCATTTACCCTGTTGGAATGTATGTTAAAGTCATTACGAAACTGGAGACAGAAAGAAAAGTAATAAAACAATTCAGAAGATGAGATATGGAAGAAACTTCCTGAAGTGTAGTGGTCTGTTATGGGTCTCTGAAGAGGTTACATTCAAGCTGTGAATAGCAGGAGACAGCCATGAGCCAAGGAGGAGAAATGTGTGCCTGGAACAAAGAGACCATACGGCCAGGAAAGAAAAAAGAAAAAAAGAAACTTTGTCATATTTGAGAAACTAGGTAGAGACAAATGTAGATGGACTCAAGTAATAGCCAAGGTGTATAGAGACATGCAATGAAAGTGGAGACAGAATTATGTTAATGTTACTATGCAGTATGTTATTGGCCAACTTTGGAGAATGAAAAACCATATTATTGTCATTTTAAGAGCAAAGACAAGGTGTTGAAAGATTTTTTATAGGTAGACTTTACTGTGTGGAAATTCAGATTTGCTAATAAAATCTTTTATGGTGATACACACATTCAGTGATCCAAACTTCAGATTTTCTTATAGCTTATTTATGGTGTTTTTTTTTCATTTATTTATTTTTATTTGTTTTTATTAGTTATACATGACAGTAGAATGCATTTGGACATATCATAAATAAATGGAGTTCTTATCCTTCTGGTTGTACATGATGTAAAGTTACACAAGTTGGATAATCATATAAACACATGGGTTAATAATGTCAGATTCATTAAACCATCATTCTTACCCCCATACGCCTCCCCTCCTTCACTCCCCTCTGTCTAATCCAATGTAACTCCATTCTTCCCTAAGCACCCACCCTTATTGTAAATTAGCATCTGCATATCAGAGAAAATATTTGGCCTTTGGTTCTTTGGGATTACTTATTTCGAGTAGCATGATATTCTCCAGTTCTATCCATTTACCAGCAAATACCATAATTTTATTCTTTTCTATGGCTAGATAATATTCTATTGTGTTTGTATACAATACTTTCTTTATTCATTCATATATTGAAGAGCATCAATGTTGGTGGAGAAGAGCCTACAGAATGTGAGAAAATCTTTCCCACATACACATGATTTGACATATTTAGGTTTATGTGCTACCTTCCAGGGGAAGCCTCTCTTATGGGAGAGTCATTGCCTTTAGGGTCACAGCCTAATGCTCACATAGATTTGCCTAACAGTGGGACATGATCAATTACTATATAGATTCCAAAAAAAAGACGATAACAAGAGTTTAATTGAGTTTTCTGTCTGAAATATAATTCTGAGATTTCTCAATATTGATATTTAGATATATGGACAAATATATTTCTTTTAATTTCTGAACTTCTGGCAGATTTCTTGGTGATTGAGAGATGACAACTAAATTTATATTTGAGTTAATTATGACCTTTGGGGGAATCAAGAAAGCAATCTTAAACAAGCAAAATCATATTAAGGTATTCTTTTTTTATTTCCACAATTTTTATTGGGCCATTTTAGCTGTACAAAATTGTGGGATTTTCTGTTATATATTCATAGTGCACACAAATACTTTGGCATTATTATTTTTTTTTTTTACAATACTGGAGATTGATCCCACAATTAGGAAAGTATTCAATCATTGAGCTACATCTCCTTCCTTTTGTACATTTCTATTATGAGACAGGGACTTACTTAAGTTTCTCAGGATGATATCATAGTGCCTCTGGTATTGAAATTGAGACAATCCTGCCTCAACTTCCCAAATAGCCAGATTTTAGACATGTAACACTGCTCTTGGTTCTTTTATTTTCTTCTTCTTCTTTTTTATTTGTTCTAATTAGTTATACATAATAGTAGGATGAATTTCAATTTATTGTACACAAACAAAGCATAATTTTTCATTTCTCTGGTTGTACACTATGTAGAGTTGTACCACACATGCAGGCATACATGTACGTACCTAGGGTGATGATGTAAATCTCATTCTACCATCTTTCCTATACTCATTTGCCCTCCCCTTCCTTCCCTCCCCTTTGCCCAATCAAAGTTCCTCCATTGTCCCTGTGCCCCACCCCATTATGGGTCAGGATACACTTATCAGAGAGAACATTTGGCCTTTATTTTGGGGGGGATTTGCTTATTGTGCTTAGCTTGATATGTTCCAACTTTATCCATTTACCTGCAAATGCCATGATTTTACTCTCTTTTAATGCTGAGTAATATTCCATTTTGTATATGTCCCACAGTTTCTTTATCTATTCATCTGTTGAAGGGCATCTAGGTTGGTTCCACCATTTAGCTATTGTGAATTTAGCTGTTATGAACATTGATGTGGCTGCATCACTAGAGTATGCTGATTTTAATTTCTTTGGGTATAGACCGAGGAGAGGGTTAGGTGGCTCAAACAGTGGTTCCACTCAAAGTTTTCTGTGGAATCTCCATACTGCTTTCTAGAGTTGTTACCAATTTGCAGTGCCACCAGCCATGGATGAGTGTACCTTTTTTTTCTACATCCTTGCCAACACTTATTATAGCTTATATTCTTGCTAATTGCCTTTTTTTTTTTTTTCATTTTTCGAGTGAAAGCATTAAGTGAAGTGGTATTTTATAACAGGGCAGTATGGTAAAATTGGTCCTAATTTACTGTCTGGTTAAATGACTGACTTTTGAAAGACCAGAGCAGATACACAGAAACAACATAATCTTTCCTTAGGAGTCCTTTCCTGAGATTGCTATTGTGTGTTTGTCACTCCAAATAAATTATGTCAATAAATTATGCTAACAGTTTTCACAAACAACTACCTAAAGTAGCAGAATATTTTATACAGATTAAACTTTCTATAGAAAAATAAATAAACAAAATAAAATGTTTACATGGAGATTAGCAGAGAGGATTCTAGTTCAGACAATTTGGGATTATAGATTGTTCTTAAAGTTTTTTTGAATTCACAGATTTTTATTATAAATGCAACCATTCTCTTGGCAATATTCATTTATGACACCAACATTTGGGTATTGGAGTTTGTAGTCAGCATCTTAAAAATGCTAATTGAGGTTTTAAATTAGCACAGGTGCTGGGGAAGGCAAGTGCCTGGTTATTTTCCAGCCATGCTGGAATCTAATGAAAGCTATGAACTCACACTGAGAAATATGCAAATATATTTTCTAAAGTTTCAGGGGTTCACGAACTCTTTGAAGTCTTTTCCTGGGCCCTCCATATGCAACCCCGGTGGGGTAGATAAGAACCCAGAATAGATACTCATCAAGATATAATCTGTGAGGCTCAAGCCTGGCTTTTGCCCTAAATTTAATAATTTTAATCAAAATAAAGCCATATTCTGTTAACTCTTTCTTCACAGTGCAATTGGAAAATGCAAAAAGTGCTGCTCTGGATAAATGACAGCATAAATTAAAAACTTGAAAAGTTTTTTTAACAACCAGACTTGTTAGCAAAGCTAATTTTAAACATGGTTTCAATTGTTTTCCCTCTTATATTGGCTAAGGGAACCTTTTCTTGTACTACCTAAAATTGATTAAAATAGACAGAAGTCTACATAAATCTTATTTTTGACTCAGTAATAAGTGTATATCCAATTCTTTAAAATTGATGTTATCAATATGCAAAATCCCCTTAGGAATGCACAATTCAAAAGATAGTCTCCATTTTTTTTCTCCCAAATATCATAACTGACGATATTTACAGCTATACGTGTTTTTCTGATGTATCACTATTATCTTTATGTGTAGGGGAGCCATGATATTTTTAGGTTGATAACTAAATTTGAAAGATGTCATGTTGAAAATCTTCAGATTTGCAGTAAAATATGGTAAAGGTAACAATAGACTGTTGGCAGTCTTTCTATGTTTTTCAGAAAACAAAATTAAGCATGCCGAATACTTCAGTTTATAGTTACAGATTTGTTGATGTATTAGAAGTCTTAGACCAACACACCAGGGTAGTTTGTTATTGTCCATTGACCTTGACCATGAAATGTAAACTATGTGAGTTCCAGTATCCTCGTGTGAAAAATGAGGGCAATCACACCTCAGTGGGTTATTCAAAAGATTATAATGAGATAACAAATCTCTTGCTGACTAACAGATGCCTCTGCCCATTATGGCTCCTTGTGATCAACATGCAGCCAGTAGGCTTAGAGAAATTTAGGCTATTGGTCTCAAAGTTAGGCAGTTCTTCTGTGGAAACCAAGCTGAGATTATTTGAGAGAACATGAATGATGGGCCACATGTGGGCAGCCAACAAAAGCAGGTGATAGTGAAGTCAAAGCAGACAGCTTCCCCTGCTTTAAAGGGCACCAGTCTGCAATGATACCAGGAAGTTACAGGGACTCCAAGAGCATAGGCCCCATGTTAACAATTCATGTGTCTTTAGAGAAAGGTGGTGATTTATAAGCATGAATGTAACAGAAGATTAGGTTAGGAGTAGAAGCTTTAGACAAAATAAAGAGCATTCAACAAAATGGCCTGCTAAGCCATAGGAAAAATATGACATTTAGAGCGAGCATTTTGAAATATTTAGACAGTGATTATTTAATATGTTGTATTTGATTCATGAAAATATCTTATTTATGACTTAAAATGTGTTCTGTTTTGAGAGAATCTGTTGCAGGAGTAATGTTGTATGGATTGGAAGTATTCTCTTCTACAACATTAGATATGTATTTTTTTTTGTAACAGAGTCCATATTGCTGCTCTCCTTTTGATAAGTTCTAAATGATTTTTTAAAAGTTTTTTGGACGACTTGTCAGGACTTGAAATTAATGTTGAGTGAATAGTGAACATCTTAATTATGAGACAGCATACTTAATGCCATGCCAGAAAATAACAAAAGAAAAATACTAATGAGATAAATCTTTTTTTATACTCATCAACTCCAATTAAAGAGCACATTCATTGCAACAGCCCGTTTTTCCTCCAGAGCATCTGTTCATGTTCACATCAAGGTACAGACCAAGAAGTGCTAGTGGCACTTTGGATGAGAGGCTTTGAACTCAGAATTGGATCCAGCTCAATCCTTTTCTTTCTTTAACTTTGCACAAATATGGGAAGTCCACAAACCTCAGTTTCTCCTGGAGTAAATGCAAAAAAGAGGGAAACACTCCCCTTAAAAGGTGTTAATATAGATTTGAGATAATATATATAAAGTGCTCAGCAGGGAATAATAATCCAGAAAACTGTAGTCACTTATTAATGGCCTTTGTTATTTATATATATATATATTATATTGGTAGTGTATTACATTATTATATCATTTATTGTTATATATCAATATTCAGTGGTATATTATAATTGGCATATTATTGTATATTGGTAATAGATGAAAAGCCACTGAGCTATCTCTCAACTCAGGTTGAGAATTTGAAACATTTTTGTAAAGCATAAAATTGAAATACTAATTTTTACATAGAGATATGGGATTTTTCTGAATTCTTACCCTTTCATAAAAAAAGGTATCTCTAGATTAAAGGTGCAGGTGGAAAGAAAAAATAAAATTTATATTTAAAAGAAAGCATCATGCAGTAAGGACAGGAACTTTACAAAATATCATTACTTTCTCTTGGGAAACGTTAGGTCCTGACTTAGTCAATATGCTTCTTCTTCCTGAAGTTAGTGTCCTCCTCACTTTATGACTCTTGGTTTTGACCATGTGATTTATTTTCATGAATGGAAAGTAATTAGACTTCAGCAGAAACGTCTGTAGTCAGTTTATGTTTCCTTTAGGCTTTACTTCTTTCCTCTGTTATAGAAATAGACATGTTCCACATGAGCTTACTCCTTCTAGAGTAGATACTGAAATGCAAAGATGAGGAAAACACTGCAAAGTATCACAGACTTGTTCAGAACCACAGTTAAGATTTAGCAGCATCATAACAGAGAGACAGCCTTATATAATGTGAAATAGAAATAATATTTTAAATCGCTGAGTTTGGGGTCTTGTATATTGTAACAAAGTTCAGAATATATCTGTAGAGCCTACTAAGTGTACTGAGCACACTCCTATATGTAGATATGAATGTGTCTGCATCCCATGTAACCACCTTTCAATCATCTACAGCAGGCAGATTTCGATTTTAAAGCTTGTTGTCAGATAACAATTTCTCTCAGTGTGAAAACCTCCATTGGTTTCTCAGAAATCATAAAATAAGAATAATACATTTTAAAAATCCTAAATATAGTCAAGAATTCAATGAAAAATCACACTTTCTACTTCTATGCGGTCACTGCATGCTTTTCTAAACCATTCTAATAAGGTCCAGTTTCATTAGTCTATTTCTACCTCCTTAAATACAACAAACTCTTTCTTGTCTTAAAATATATATTGTCTTAGTCCTTGACCACCTTTATCCTCATTGTCTCAAGATGGCACCTCTTGTTTATGCTTTGAATATCATCCCTTCACAAACCTGTTTCAGAACACCAGAACTAGGTAGATTGTTTTGTCTCTCCTCCTCACCTGCCAGTATTTTCCATTATTTCATTGTTTTTTTTCCTTTTATCACCTTCATCACAATATTAATACAATTATTAATACAAATAATAGATAATATGTGTTGAACACTTACTGTGTGTCTAGCTTTATTTTATGTGAATAACTTAGAAGAGTTAGTATGTCAAGTACTAGTTTTAAGAAGAACAAACTGCAATGCAATTGATATATATATATATGTATATATTATATTCATATTTATATACCTGGATATATGTATCAAATATATTATATATATCAATTATTTTACATCTCTAGATTATCAAACAATGAGGGAAAGCTCCCTATTTATCTGCCACTAATATTCAATATCTATTATAAAGCCTGATATAGAACAAAAACTCGAATGTATTTTTCAGTTTTCTCAGTTAAGTATTAAGTTTCTAAATTATTGTGTACATAGAATTCTTTTTATATTCCAATGCCTAGCATATTTGGTCATTCTATTTCTCATTTTAAAACATTGCATTAAAGCATTGATATGGATTCTCTAAGTAAAACTTTCAATAAGCTTTTATTTGATGACAACTGCTCTTTGCTCTCCCATACAGTTGCCATTAGCCTTATATGAACATGGCAATTCCGTATATGAAATGCAGTTCATGAAACTAAAGAAATAAATTTTTAATTTTGTTTTATGTTAATAAAACCTTCTAGAGGCTAGATGTGAATGGCTTGGTTAAACTTTATTTGAGTTTAAACATGAGGTGTTCCACAAAAGTACTGTTAATGAAGGGGTATGCAGAGGTAAATGATTACATTATGAGAGCTGTAATCTAATCAGTACTTCCTGTTTGAATAAATTGACTGGGTGGTAATGGTTCACGTGGTGCATAACTAAGGAGATGGATCACTGGGGATATGTCCTGGAAGGGTTGTTCTTCCTGGAAGCCCCATCCTTTCCTTACCTTTTTATTCTCCTTTTCTCTCTTCTCATCTCCCTCTACTCTTACTTTCTGACCCCACCAGAACTGATCAAATTTACTTCTTTGCCCCCATCAAATATGATTTGCTGCCTCACCTTGGACCCCAGGCCCAAGAGTTGCCTCTCTATGAAATGAGACCTCTGTAACCATGAGTGCCCCGCCCCACACAAAATAAACTTCTTTAATTTTTTTCTTGGGTTAATATTTTTGTCACATAAATGCAAAAACTAACTAAAACTGAACTTGGTACCAAGAAGTGGGGCCATTGATGTGACTAACCTAACCAGGTGTTTCAGAAGCCTTCAGAGCTTCTTTTGGGGGAGGAATTTTGAAACGTTTAGAGATGCAAGTTGAAAAAGTTTTAAGAAGATTGTAAAGAAGCATATTGGGCAATTCTAGTGAGAGCTCAGAATACTAGAAGACCAATGAAAACGTGGACTGTGCTTGTGAGATTTCAGAGGGAAATGAGGACTTTGCTGGAAATTGGGCTTTAGGCTGCTCTGGCAAAGAACCTGGTTCCATTTTGTCCATGCCCTGAGACTTTATGTGAGCCTGAATTTAAAAGCAATAAACTAATTTGTCTGGCAGAGGAAATTTCAAGGCAGTACAGCATTTTGCCAGTGGCATCAACATTGCTTTTAGCTTACAGCCAGTTTTACTGTGAGAAACAGGAGCTGTAATAGGGTTAAAATATTTTAAAAACAATTTGGCAGGAAAAGTGCACATAAACTTGTTGAAAATAGTGTGGACCCTAAAGAGATATTAAGTACTTTGCACAAAGACAATGAGAAGGATGGCTTGAGGACATCTCAGGAATTGGTGAGAGCATACTCACTATAGATCCCAGGGTACAGATGGAAAAAAGTCTTTAGAAGAGATCATGGGAGCTATGTACTTGCACAAAGTTGCCTTGGAGGTTGGTCCACCTTCCTGAGCCACTTAGCCTCTCAGAATCTGTTGAAGCCATAATACAGAATTGGGTAAGCTGGAGGCAGAACTTGGTGTCATCCATGTGCTGCTGCTGACTCTGCAGGAATGCAGTATACTTGAGTTAAGGGGTCGTGGAGGTTTTCACCAAGATTTCAAAGACAGCCAAAGTGTAGGAGGGCAAGTATTCATGCTGCTTGAGAGGGCAATGTATGAAGCTGTGAAGGTGAAGCTAAAGCTGAAATAAGACTACAGTGATTAAGAGATGCCAATAATGGGAATCATCTGCCAAGAAGAACTTCTCACATAACCCTTTTCTCTTCTAAGTTGTTCTTATCAAGAGTTTTGATCAGAGCAATGCAAAAAGCTAAAATAATCTTCAACCTTAAACTATGTGTTTCTTGATCAATGGAGTGAGAAATGCCTATGATAAAGCTCATTGATTTCTCTCTCTGAACAGCTATATCACAATGTTGAAACATTTAATTATTTATTTGTCAAATATTTATTGGCTTTCCATTATATTCTTGTATAGGCAACTTTAATACAACTGTGGATATGAACAGAGGCAAATTTTGTTCCCTAAGACTCAATACTCTAGAGAAAACACAAGCAATCACAACTTGAGGAAATAAGAACTACAAAAATTACAATATATGATAAAGGTTATAAAGATTCCAACATGGGACTGAACTAAATAATATGGGTTTGATGGACAGAACAAGGTCACATACTTCAGATGAAGGGGAGGGCTTTTGATTTATGTGACCTAACTGAAAGTGGAAGATGAAAAGAAATTACCTATATCTAAAGATGCAAAGGAAAATGTTTCCAAAAGAAGAAAAAAAGTATGCAAAAATATCAGAGGTAGGAAGAGTATGGCAACTGAGAAAAGGTGAGACTTTAATTGAAAATGATATGGTCAATTGAACTTAGTTCCATGGGTTAGGTTGGGAAGGTAAATGGGAGCTAAATGAGAATGGTCTTATGGCATGTTAAGAAGGGAGGATTATCTTAGGAATACAAAAAAATGACAAATTTTAGAGTTATATGAAGACAATTTGAAGAGAAGAATTATTGCAATAAATGTTGGCCACATAGGTTTAATAGGTAATAGTGCAGATAAAATAAATTGTAAAGATTTAAAATTTATAACAGACAAAGCTTGTGGGCCAAAGGAGGTCTATTTTTAGATTTCCATTTAGAAATTGTTCACAAAGCATCACCTATATAAAGTAAAAATATAAATATAAAAATATAAATTAGTAAATAATTAAATATATAAGTCACTTTATTCTAACGCATGACAGAAATGTCCTTAGATGCATTTGGGTAGCACTATGAGGAAACTATACTTCTTTTACTTAATGTTATTGATTTAAGGATCCAGTAATTTAAATTGCATTGAGTTTTGTAAATTAAAAGGAAAACTTTCAAGATTGTTTAGTATTAAAATTAATAGAAATTTCTGACAATAAAAGAATCCCCAATCTTTAATATTGTGTAATTTTAATGTCATTCTATTTTCTCCCAATTTTATATTAATAGGTTTTAGCATTTTTAAAGCTATTCAGCTGGTTATTGTTAGGCATCTGTTTTTTATTTTCATCCCCAAAGCAAAGGTGACAGATTAGAAGGTCTCCAATATGTTGTTTGTGTTACATCTCTCTTAGTGCTTCTAAAAGCAGTAAGTTATTCTGAATTCCCAAAGCATTTTGAATTTCACAATATAGGCAGGCATTTGTTTCTGGGTTTTTTAAAATATATATATATTTTACAAAAATGCTATCTATCATATAAAGCCAAGTGGTTTTGCACCAAACAGCACAACTTTGACATCAATGCATCAAACCTGAAAAACCGATCTATCATCCAGAGACAGTGTGTTGCCCTTCCTGTTAATGTAATTCATATAGAGAGCAATAAATAATATCACTGAATCAAAATATCTACCTTACTTCACCCAATGTATGTTAGCATACTTTTTCAAAATCAAGAAATACACTTTTTACAGGTCTGTCCAATGTCTTAGAAACATTTGCACATAATGTTATTATATTATTCACTCACAGGAAACTTTCTGTATACTACTTTGAGAATGACTTGGTAAGCAGGATAGATTTAGACTTTGTTCTCATGGAGCTTGCATTATTAAGAACACAACTTAATTCTAAAGTGAGTTTGCATTTATAAGAAAAAAAAATAAAGGTTCTATGCTAACCACTAATACTTGTAAATAATATAGACATTCAGTTGCCAAAATGTCATTCCATCCTTGATAAAATAAGCAGTGTAGAATGAAAGTAAAGGAAATCTTAAGTCAGAACTAGGCTATTATCACAGATACTGGTTTCATTTGCATTTTTAAACTTTATTATGTCACTATACAACACATACATGTCATTTCCTAAATAAAAATCTCCCCTCTTGTTAGTAAAAGTTTTTGAGTCTGTCTCCTGACAAGACACCTAAAAGAAATTTAAAATTATTACACTGTCATAAAAAGAATGCTGATAAAGACACATTTGTCTGAAAATATTTAAGTAAAATGAAGTAATATGATTTCAATGTAGAATATGCTGCTAACTCACTCTTCTATTGACTAACTCTAAATATCATAGATTCTGATGAGGAATATTATTAAATAATCAAGTAAGATATATTTAAATAATAAATTTCTTCATATTTTAAACCATTTGGTCTAAATTGACAATTTTTAAGATAGTTCCGAGGTTATTTTACTGAAAGCTATTTGCTTTAGAACTTACATCTTTACTCATAACCTAATCTTCTGTTACACTTATGCTTACAAGTCACATCCATTCTCTAAAGACACATGAGAATTGTCAACATAGTGTCCAGCTCTTGGAGCCATGCAACTTTCTGGTACCATGTAAAACAGGTGCCCTCTAGAGCAGTGAAATCTCTCTGCATTGACTTCACTGTCACCTGCTTATTTTGATTGCCCACATGTGGACCATCATTTATGTAACCTCACATGATACCTGTGGACTTTCTGCAGAAAAATGTAATCTTGAGCTCAATAGTCTTAATTTCTGTATGGCCTTTATTTATGACATGATTGTGTAGATACATGGTATCCTCTAGGAGCTCATGTGTGACAGAAGGAAAGAAAGTTTAGAGATGAAATGATGGCAACATAAAAGTTTTAACCTAATCAGTGCATTAAACCTCTTACACGGAATAACTTACAGGAGGCAAGTAGGCTGTGGCTGAAGGAGGTGAGTCCCTAGGCACCTGCATTCAGGGTATATATTCTGTTTTCTGGTGCTACCCTCCCAGCTGCTTTCCTCAGTCACATATTTCTCCCATGATATTCTGCCTCACCTTAATCTCTGAGGAATAAAGTCAGTCATCTGTGGACAGAGACCTCTGAAACTATGAGCTCCCCCAAATTTTTTTCCTTCTCTAAAATTTTTCTTGTCAGGTCTTTTGGTCACAAGAGCAGAAAAACTGACTAAAACATATGGTGACCACAAGAAGCAATAAAACTAATAATCTCCCCTCCTCCACCCCTGCTTTTAGGAGGTCTTATTGAATTGCCTAGGATGGCCTTGTGATTCTCCTACCTCATTCTCCTGAGCGACTGGGATTACAGGCTAGAGCAACCACACACAACTTGAATAAGAATAATTTCCATTCATGCCTAATTCATTATTTTAGACACTGTTTGCTAAGTTATTGGTGTGCTATTTGGGTAAAAGAAAGAATTCCAGGGAGGCAATGTTACAAAATAATGATGTTTCTGAATTTATTGGAAAGAAATGATTACATAGTAGGTGGTGGCCCTGTAAAATACACTTGTTAATAGAATGATGACTGAACTGTACATACTAGTTTTATTATCCTTCTTTATGGGATGCGTTAAATTAATGCATCTGTTCTACCTGGCTTTGCATATGAAAAATAAATATGGAGTCTATGAATTCATGGAACATGTTCCTTAGAAAATGTCAGCTAAACAATGGAACTATCAATGGATTAATGAGAAATTTTATGGCTTAAAATGTCTCTCTTATGTGTAAGACACGTAATTACAAACAATCTGTCCAGAGTACATTTTCATGTAGTTACAAGAAACCAGGGATGTTGTCCTTATACGTTTGTATTTTTTCCGTTTATTTCTTGTCTCAAAACTTATTTATATCCTTAAAGTTATTATTAAATCTTGATGCAGAATAATTTCTAATTCTCATGAGTCTGTTTTGAAAACTTTATTCTTAGATGGGGCAATGGGAAAAATCTCAGAAGGACCTGAGGTTAAGGTGACAACCTACTCATCCAAGATATTAGCGATTGGAAACTAATTGTGAAAAAATATGTCCTCTCAACAAAATTTGGAGGAAATAAACACACTTTGTGCACAGTGACAGCATAGATGAATAGAGAATAAGCCAGAAGAGAAATTATCAAAGAAGCTTTCTGATTGGTTGTGTTGGGGCTTGGAAAGAGATAGGAAGTATGGCACTTTTGCATGCTGAGTCCTTTAAACAAACAGACAATGAAAAAGTATAGAAGCAGCCTCAGAAGCAAGTTTTTTTCACCTCTTATCTCCTGTCTCTGCCAGTTGTTCTCTCCAGAAAAAAAAAAAAAAAAAAAAAAAGAATTCCCCTTGGCAGTTCACAGAAACTAGAACCACTCTCCCCAAAGTAAGCTTTAAAACCTGGTAATGTTAATTTTCTTCCACCTTTCTATATAAGAGCTGGTCATAAAGAAATTTTCTGACCCACCTTATCTGACATTAAGAAACCCTTATTCCTGTTCTATATGGACAGAGAAGCCAAGAATTCTGAGAGCCATATCTGAGAATTCTCTCCCTCATTTTATTACCTGTTGATTGTACCACTTTGACCAATCACATTTCTAAACAGCTGTTCATTATTATTGAAATTAAGCATAAAATGTACATCTTTCCCTGGACTCTTGGATATTCATTTATTAACATTCTTGGATGACACAAAACTTTAATTAAATAATTTTTATGATTTTTCTAATTAATCTGTTGTTGTCAAGTTTCTTTCTTGGCCTAACAATGAACTTCAATAGGGTTGAGGAAAAATTTCCTCCCCTATAGATAGCTGTAGAGAGTTTATTTTTAAAATAATAATAATAATCCATGAGACAGGTATATACTGGAAAATTTTTAAATGGGAGGAGATAGGTAAATACCTGGCTCAAATCAGTAAAGGTGCTTAAATGACTTTGAAGAAATATATGAAACAGAAAATGATGGATTTTCATAAGGAGTTGATAGTATATAACATTTAGATTGCGAATGAACTGAACCAGATGCACCACTCTTCCTTTTAACCTGCTATAGCAAATCTTTTCTCCTTCTTGTATTAAAATCTATTTACAAGGATTGTGATATAGAACAGAAAACACATGAACAGAAAAATAAATGTATCCATTCTGTGAAGTGGTTGTTTTGTCAAACCCTTGGCAGTAGTCTCAGGTTATAGGGAATGATTTGGGTGAATTGGCCTACAGAAGATCTATAAAATTTCTTAGTGTTTATACATTCAGTGCACTGTGTGCTCTAATGCAAATGAAATACAGAGATCATAATAGGCCATAAGAAAATAGTAAAGATCACATGATAGAAGGACTCAAGGCAGGTGTGAAGTTAGGCATTAGAAAGTATGAGATTAAAGAGTTCTGTTGTTGATTGCTTTATTCATATACATATTTGTTATGGATATTATGGCCAAATGAGCATGATTCCCTTTTCCTTTTCATTGGGAATCTAGACCAACTCCATCCTTTGCATAATTTAACTGGTTTTGCTACATGTCATTGAGAGCTTTTGTTGAAGGGAATAGTAGAACCTCAGCTGTTCTGCTTCCTGGGTGCCAGGAGATGAGAAGCTTATTCTACCAAGTGCTCCCTGCCATGATGTACTGCTTCATCATATTCCGAAAAGCAATTGGACCAACCATCCATGGACTGAAACCATTAGTCAATTAAACCTTTCCCACTCTGGCATATTTCAAGCATTTTGTCACAGTGAATGAAATTTGACCAACAAAGAAAGGGATACTTAATTCTTATCCATTGCAAGGGTCATGGATAGCACCTTTTATAACAAAAGAGAGATTTATAAAAGAAAAGCCTAACAAATATATTAAGGAAGTTTTTGAGTAGTATGGGAGGTTTTAGAATTGAAAATCCAAACATCCATGGAAGATTGTGTAGTTTTCTGCTTAGATTTGATGAAGAATGGACAGTCCTACAGAAATTGTAGAAACTAATTGGATCAAAGGGATGTATGACCTGATAGTAGTAAACTGAAGTGAACTTAGGAAGGTCTGTTTGTTTAAATTCTTCTTGGCTTGTCTTTACAGTAATTTTTAATCCTATATGTAGAGCAGAACTCCCCAGCAATGAGGATCTTTTAATCTTCTTTCAGGTAAACTGCACACCAAGCCAGGAGAAGGTCAAAGTGAACTTGCTTCTGCAACTTAACTGTCTCAATTGCCAAGGTGCCATGATATGGTGCATCATGTTCTGAACCCTGGTATATTCTTGATCTAGAAATTCTGTTCACCATTCACTCTTCATTGAGTCTCAAAAATGAAATCTCAATCAAATGAAGTTCTGAGCAAAAACTGTCAGGATAAGATTTACCAGAATGTATGGCACAGGCAACTCACAAGTTTTGTGATTCTTGTAAACTTCTTAGACATTTGTATAGTGTTAGAGCTAACCAGTGTTAGTTGTTATTGCCAGTCTTGAGATTGAACAGCCTGCCTGTGCACTCCAAGGCCTGAGTTTGCTGAGAAGGATTCAGTCCAACCAAAAAAAAAAAAAAAAAAAAGAAAAATTTGGGGAATTATGGTATACAGAAGGGGTGCTCATAAGTGTGTCATGATGCCAGTGAGGAGTACACACCATATCCAGAAGAACACCAGAGAGCAAAGAATACTACTCTTAAAATTATACCTCTCAGATCTCGTCTGGAATAATTGCTAAAGCTGGGGAAAACCCTCAGACTTTGCTCCTTCTAGAAGGCAAATTGGATCCTGCTGACTTCCCAAATATACTTAAAAACTTTACATGGATAATTTAGAGGAAAAAAAGTGGTTGCTCAATTAATTGGTAGCAGACTTCAGCTATCATTCAATTTTCAATTTATAAACTATAAATGAAAGATTTAATCAATTTATGACATGAATAAAACCACTGATAACAGCAACCTAGGATAAAGTTTTTAATCATACAAAGACAGGATTATTAGTGATTGTAATCCCTTTTGGGTTAATTGTCAGGAAAAAAACCCAAAAAACAACAAAAACAAAATACCTGTATCTGAGAGTGGTAAAGAGTCAGACTAGGGACTGTATAGAACAAAATATATTATGCACTCTAAATAGGGTTCACTAAGCTCTGCCACTTTTCTCTAATGACCTGGCACTACTTCCTCCTTCCCTCCACCCCTCCCTTCTTTACTTCCTTCTTTACTTCCTTCTTTGTGGTTCATCTCTCTTTCCCAACTACATGTCTTTCCTGACAAGGAAGTAAGTAACCTTACTTCCCTGTCAGTCATCTTCTTTTCCTTCTTGATTTCATTTAAATATTTATCAAGCACCTTCTGTATACTATCTCTCTGTCAGGTGCTTGTAATACAGTATTTAACAAGACAAATAGTTCACCTCTGGCCAGGAAGCTTACAATCAGGCAGAAGTGTAAGTCAATAAAAATGTTTACAACTAAGTAAGTAAAATGATTTCAAACAGTGATAAGTATTGTATAGAAAGTAAAACAGGATGTGGTAAATTAGAAGTGAGCCTAGGGTTGGATAGAATCTTTTTATATAGGGATTAAAAAACATCTATGTGGAAAAAGTATTTTACTGGCAGTGAATCTGAGTTGCAGTGATTCATTAATAAAGCCAGTGGCTCCAGAAAAATAAAATACAGGCCATATTAAACATATTCCTGCCCTTAACTTCTGTATTCAACCCACACCTAAACAATATTATTTCCAAATATTTCTCAAATACTTTGATTCCTCTCAAGTTTCTGATCAATACCTTTGACATCACCATCACTATCACTTTTACCCAGATATTGTGAAATTAAAAGTCAAGAAACAAAGGGTTCTCTGAAATAAAGGAGTCTACAAATAAAGACACACATACATAAAGATACACTGTATATACATATTATATTTATTTACATACATATAAGTGCATATGCATATGTAATAGCATGTATTAAACAATTTAAATGTATAAAAGTTCCTTTCTATAGTCATTTGAAATGGTGGAAGAAGAGAAGATTGATTAGAAATAGCAAAGTGTATTGATAAAAATAAGTTCTGAGATTTCCTAATTAGTTACAGGGCCAAAGATGGAGAGGAAAAAGATATGTGAAATTAATTGGTTTATAGCTGCTAATGAAAACACAAAGACTGTTTATGTTGAAATCAACTCAAATTCTGTCACAGAGGAACCACCAGTGCCACTGTACTTAGCCCATAAGTGTAGTTTCCAGACTGTTTATCCCAATCAATATGAACACAGAAGTACTTCTTCCCATGGAGAAGTACTTTCCTCTTATGGGGAAATTTTACAGTACATGTTATAATCAATGCAACAGGAGAAAAAGGCATATAGTTAACTTTCTAATCTTACTGTATTGGTATTTTAAATATCTTTTTTATTAATTTTATTGGTTTAGTATCTAAAATAAACAGCCCTCAAATGTCTATATAGTCACACAATGAACATTTAATTTTATCACATCCTGGTTCAAAGCTGTTATCACAGAGCTCTATTCCACTGAGTTTTTGAGGAACCTAGGCTTCTTCTACTTAGTGGCTGAGGGATCTGGATATTTTCATTAACTCCAGGAATCAGAGTTCCTCCATCCTGTAGATCTGCCATTGTCTGATCCTGGACCATTTGCTGACATATAGCTGACTGATGAGGATAGAGAAAAAATTCTAAAAGTTTCAGATTCAGACTGGAAATCCTATTGCTTCAAGCTAGTCTGAGAATCCTACTAACCATGGAGAGGCTTTATCACCAGGAAGAATAGGAGAAGTATGGATACAGGTGGCCGAAAGTACTTCCTGTACCAAATAGTTCTCCCCATAAGGGAATACAAGAATATGCATCACCTTTCATTCATCCAGTCAAATCTGTGAGAGTTCAGTCTTCTAGGTTCTTCCTTAGACTATACAATCACCAGGGAACAATGAACAGTTTGTGCTTCTACAGACAGAGTCTGTTGAGGAAGACAAATCTGTGATGGGAAAAACAAGTCCAGATCAGAGGTTCATAGAAATACAACCATCGTGTGCTTACTCCTTACTGAAGGGCATTAAGGCATATTTCATTCAAAAGAGTCTTTACATGTATATGTGCTAGCTAGGGAAAAGGACTGAAAGAGGAAGGGTAGAGAGGCTTTGAGGTGTACAAATCCTGTTTCTAAACCCTGGGGATGGCTAGTTGTTTGGAATGGTTAAAACACACAGCAACTATCATGGTCAGACATGAAATAGGAGCCATATAAGCAAGAATGTCTGTTTTCAATAATTTATTGAATTAATTTTGAGGGTGCAAGTAATATTTATTCATACAACCACCTTCATGATAACACTTTAAACATCACTTCCAGTCATCAGAAAGTACAGTCTTCAGTGTGACCCAAGGGAAGAGAAAAGGAGGCATTTGGGGTGGGTCTGTTTCAAAGATTTGTTTTATACACTGTCCCCCTTTTCCCTTCTTTGAGTCAAGGGGAATTCACAATAGGGCAAGTTAGATAAAAGATTCCAGAAATCTTTCTTTTTTGGCAAATGATTAATCTTACCTTGTTTATATGTGCATGTATTGTCCCTCATTGCCTTCTATATATTTTCAGTTGGAAAGATTTGTGATAGTGAATAAGCAATTCTGCTAAGTCAAAGAAAATCCTAAAGGCTTTTTTAATAAGGACTACAAAATTCAGACATAAGAGCAATATGATCTTTCTGATTAAAGGAAACGGACTGATGAATCAGTTCTTGACCACATACTAACTTAAACTCTTTTGTCTGACATAGCTTGAGTTCAGCCCTTTGAATAATCCTGCCCGGTTTCCTGCAGAGAAAGGAAAGGTGAGTGGAGATCAAGAGAGCAGAAAGTTGTGAGCCCGCCTAAGGCAAAAGGATGCACTCCTGTTAAAAGAACTGTGTATTGGCAGGATGCTGCCAAGGACTCCGGCTGGGGAAATAAAGTTGTTTTGTTTAGCCTACACTTAGTCACTTCATCATTGTTGACAGAAATGATTAATGCTCCATGCTTCTCTACTCTCCCCCTCCTCCATTTTTGATATCAAATATTGGAATATGGCTCCTACTTCATTGGAATCATTTTGGCACACTTTGGGATCTTCAACTGCATCCTAGCTGAGCTGGTTTCTATCACAACTCTTCCAGAAGCAGGTGGTAATTAGAAAGATTGCTAGAAAAGTTGAGGAGACTCCACTGTAGCTGCTCATAGTGGTGAGTAGTGTGAGTGGTTTTCTTATGCAGGTAGAACAGAGAAATGGCAGGCTTTAGATTTAGTTGCATGGGAAGGACAATAGCTACAGGAACATTACCCAGCTCAAGGATCTTTACATAGCTAATTTCTCTGAGGCTCCCCAAGTACATTATTATTGTTATTATTTTATAATACTACTTTCTTTGTCAAGTTTCTGATAGATTAATGGTAGTGTTATATAAAAAGCATCTACAAACATGGAAATCAGTGGGAGTCTATTTGCCCTCATGAATTATATTTTGTTGCTTCATTCTATCCAGATCCCTGATCTACAACTTAGCTTTTGTTCATGTTCAAATGATTTCTACAAATTGTGCTGAGGAACATGATGTATTCTTAAATGTAGTAGCGTAACTACAACAGTTTCATGCTGTGGCTCTCATTCATGCTGCAATTTTTTTTTCTTGAAATAAGTTGAAAATTGGGATTTCTTGAATAAGCTTAGCATAACAATGTCTTATTCCTTTTCTTAAATAATTGTGTGAATTAAAATGGGCAAGTTGACTTTGAACGAAACAGACAATAATAGTTGACTACCAAAAGCTATTTGTTCCCACTGGCCCATTTTTGTTATACAGAAAAAAAAAAAATCAAGAAAAATAATTTCTGCTTTAGTCACAGAAGATAAATAGCCATTTGTTTTCACCATACATTGTTATTCCGAACTCCTCTTAACTAGTGTACAGTTTAGGGTGCATACAAAGTACAATTTTTGCCAGCTGATAAAAGAGGGCTTTTTTGATATTGGTTGGAAGTGGAAATTATTTGAATGCAAATAAAAACAACCTAAGAAAAAAGTTACATCCCTTCTTCAGGAATCAAACTTGGAAAGTAAAGCTAATAATGCATGGAGCTTCCCCAATCATGTTCTAACCATGCACTGACAGGCTTGCAGATGCTAGCAATGAGCCCAATAACTGCTCTAACACATAGATAGTGGCAGAGAGCAAAGAAAACTTTCAGGTGTTGCAATGTTTTAGAGTGCTTATTTAAACCTATGTCTTCATGTTCGTGTTCTCTAATTGGTAAAAGTAAATGATGAGAGAAGAGAAATGATACTGAATGCTAGAGAAGGACAGGCTGTCATAAAAGCAACATAAACGTTTTAAGCTTTATTTAATTTCTTCTCTTTATTCTGTCATCTTCTGTATTCTTTCTTTCTTTTTTTTTTTTCTTAAAGACATTTCCTCCAAATAACCTACTCTTATTCTAGAAGGGGATTTAAGATTAAAGAAAACAGAAATCTGTGCCATTATTTTAGCTAAAATATTTTGAATTATTAATAGAAGCAAATTCTCAAAATAGTTTTCTCAGACTGCATATGGCTTCAAAAACCCTTGTACTGAACTGAACTTTTTTTTTCTTGTTTGTTTGTTTTTATTGGTTCTCTTTAGTTGTACATGACAACAGGACTCATTTGGACATAATTATCAAAGCATAGATTATAATTTGTCCTAATTCAGTCCCCAGCCCTTCTCCTTATTCTACTGATCTTTCTGTTATTTATTTATTGTTTTACTTCTTTTTTAGTGTCTTGTGGACATACAAAATAGTTATGTTCACTGTGTTTTATTCATAAATATATATAGAAAATTAGATCCATTTCCCTACTATCACCTTGATAGCACTCATGGAAGTTTTCTTATTCAAAAGGCCTAGATGTATGGGAATGTCTGTGATCTCGAGGGAAATAGGTGAGATAGGAGTTAAGAGGATATTGACTGTATGATCAAATTCACCAGCTTCTCTGGTGGCCACCAGGCCTGGCACAAGTTAGAGCTTGTAATTGACTGACTCTAAAGATGGTGGCAGGTTCAATTGGGCTTGGGTTGTCCTATACATCAAAAATCCTTCAATGAAAGACAGTCAGGTATAGCTGAAAAACCATAGAGATAATGATCTGCCTTATATCTCACTTCTAGTCCTTATCACCTCTGATGACTAATTACTTAAGAAATTCACCTAAGTTCTCTGAAAGCCAATTTTAGTTAATATTTCACAGTGGTAAGGGTTAACTGAGTATTTTTTTAAAAGGTTCACAACATATTATGAGGCATATAGTATAACACCAGTTTTACTCAGCACCTTCAGTGACTTTTAGTTCCCTTTGTGCTGACTTGAGGAATCCATGTCAACTTTGCTGGTTTTTCTGTTCTTTTAGCAGCTTCAGAGTACAGATTTTTTTTTTCCAAATGAATCTTTTATTTTTCATCTTTCCCAGTATGGAATTTCCTCTCCCATGCTTGTTTTACTTCTACCTTTTTATACAATTGAGATATTGTTTCTTCTTTATTTTTGGGTTAGGACACCCCTTAAGTATATCAGGTTTCTTTTCACATGATAGAATTAACGTCCACTGTTGAGGATACAAAAATTTGTATTGTTGGAGCTATATAATATTGATGACAATAGAATTATTTGTTCCAATGTTGTTAAATATTCTTTGCTGAGTCACCAAAACCCCTATATTCATTCCTTTTTCATGAATGGTTTACTTACTCAGTTTTTCATTCAGAGTTATATGTTTATAGACACATGCTGTGCTGCTTTTAGGATTGTTACAAGGAAATTATCAAGAACAAACAGATTTTAGAAGAATCAAAAATAAGAGAGGCCACGACTGCTATGTAACATCCTTAATTTGATAATGAATCCTAAGGGTTTAAGCATTTTTTTAAAATTTGAACCATCAGGACTCAAAGGATTTTTAAGAACTAGGATGGACACACACACACATGCGTGCGCGTGCGCGCGCGCACACACACACACACACACACATACATATATTTTTATATATATATATATATATATATATATAAAACAACTCTTTTCATTGTGTCTGCTTGTCATGGAAAGCATCTACTTTGTTTACCTCCCCTGAAAAATGACAAATAGAAAAAAAAAACAATGAAATTAGTGGAGAGGTCCAACCTGCCTTGGCAGTAAAGTCAACCTGTCACCAAGTTGTAATTCTATTGTTCTCTCTGCAATGTGAAATCTTTCCAACAGACAGTAAGCTGCCATCATAATGCTGTGTGTGAAGAATAATAATGGAATGTCTGCAAAGGAGGAAGTATCTGTCCTCACTGCAACTAGATGAAAGAGACAGAGGTATGGAAAATAAACCTGAGTGCTTGCTAATGAAATGAGTCCACTCAAATAATCATCTAATATGCACGTAGGTCCTTCTGGTCCTTTTCAGGTTTCAATGCCAATATTTCCTTTACCTAGAGTCCTTGAACATCCTAGCCAGAGCAGGCACTAAGAGAAGCGCTTCCTGTGACATTTCCCCTCCTTTCAGCACAAAACTTCACATTACTTTACTCATTTATTATAGGTGTCGCTACACAGGAGTGTCAAAGATAAAAGCACCTCTGCTAGTATTCTCTCTCACACCTGCATCCCCAGATCCTGAGCGCTGGTCATAGCTCTCCACTGGTAATCAACAAATATCCTTTCAAAATGGATATATGACCTCTAATGTGAAAAAGTAACTTTAGATTTCATCTTTTAACTTTTTTAAATTTAAATTTGAGAAAATTAAGCTTAAGAAAGGAATTACAGTTTTAAGGACCATACACCAAATATTCTGTCTTGCTTCCCATACCACTGTGCTTTATCTTGGATAAAATTTTCCAATGTTACTTAGATGGAAAATGAACAATAGACTAACGCTGGACCTGGGTCTAAATAAATTTTTTTCTTCACAAATATTGAGCACTTTCACTACAGGAAGTACTGAAAGGCAGGAGAATGAGATAATTGTCTCTCTATTAAGATTGTTAGGTTTTCTTTGCATCGCACCAGGAGGTAAAAGTTAAATAAACTCCAGCATTGAGTTTATGGATGATAAGAAGTAAAGAAAAAAGATATGCACTGATAATGATGATGAAAACAAAATCTTTTTTTTTTCTCTTATACTCAAAGAATGAAGGTTTTGTATTTCCATAAAAATATAAAATGAAATTTAAAAACATGAATTCTGCTCCTCCCACCAGAGACTTTATCCTATATATTAACATAACACTCTGTTCTTTCTTTGCCACAAAAACCATACATGGTATTTTCTTGAACTCTTTTATCATGTGGAGCTCATCTTGTCTACCAAATCAGAGACTTATAAAGCACAAAGCATGCTGGTGTCTATATATCTATTTATATCTTTTGCTGTACTACCTTGTAATGTATCTATAAAGAATGTACTTATCAATTTTCTTGATTGATAATAAATCTATATCCCCTAAAAGCAAATGCCAATAGGAGGATTCTGATTTCTCTAATGTTTACTGTGAGCTTTCAAGATGTTATTTATTACCTAATAGATACTTTACTGATTATTAGAAAATCTGTAATTGAGTTACACTTCTACTCACTATCGATAATTTTATAACATTGACACTCTAAGAAATTACTTGCAATGTAGCTAACATAGAGTAAATCTTAGCAGGAGCTAGATACTGACTTTTGTCAAGTTATTTATTTATTTATTTATTTATTGACAACTGGATTCCAATTATAAGAAGCCAACTTGAATTGAGTTTCCATCTTTTACAACTAAACAAAAGCCTGTTACATCCTTAATTGACACAATTTAAAAGCATATAGACAATAATATTCTGATTAAATCTTTCTGGCTAATTTCATAAATACATTGCAATACTTTAAAACAGCACAATGACCACCTTTTTCAAATTTCCTTACTCCGGACAATATATTATTTCTGGCATATTGATTCAGTATTTTATGATTATATTTTCTTCCCTCAGTGAACAATAATTGATTTGGTTCACAATTACTGGATGATTAAACTACCATAAATATATTGATAAATTTACTGACTAAGAACCTGTGAGAAATTTAAACAAAAGAAGTTTCAACTTTAAATGTCACTTACAAATGAAAATAAAAGTAAAAAAAAAAAATTAGAATGAAAAGAGAAAAAGAAGAACAGTACATTATAGAATAGAATCATTATGGTATGGAATGAAAGAATATCAGTTTTAAAAGTATAAAGTTGATAGTGTTCATGGACCAGCACTATAGACTACTAAAGCACATGATTTGTGCTATTGAACATCTAGACCAATGCAGCAATTTATGTGTGAAATAAAAGTGACTAGATCAAGGTAATACTCATTGCCTCCCATTCAGTACAAGTAGAGGGGATTTTTCTTATTCCCTGCTTAAAAGGGCTCTCAAATAAACTTTGCTAAAGCATGGTCAGAGACAAGGGAAATTGTATAACTGAGGGTCTTCAAGACAGGAGAGGTGTTTTTTTTTTGTTTTTTTGTTTTTTTTTTCTGAAGTATATTGTATGCTTCTTTCTAGATTTAAACAGATCTGCATATGACTTACATGGGTGCCAGAAACTGCAGTACACGGATACACAGAAATACTGCAGTGAATTTTTAGAATACCCTATAATTAGATGTAAATACAGATTAAGATGATACTAAAATTATCAAAAAATGTTTTGTATTATATGCAGTGCTACTTAGAATAGATTTTATTTTCTTGCTCTGACACTTGTCCAATTTGGGTCAGTGGGAGGAGCTGGAGAGTTTTTTGCATATCATTGTCACAGAGGGAACCTGCTATGGAAGCTTTATCTCAACAGTACCTTCTCAGTCTTTGATTTAGTGGGTGGAGACATGCTAATGTGCATGTTATGTTTTAGGCTTTGGCCTGGAGTGCTGATTTTTACAAAAGCTCAAGTTGCATTGGTCAAAGCAAGTCACAAAACCTCACTGAATCCAAGTGGCCCCTGTAAGAAGGAAAGGGAAAATATTTGTTGAAGAACACAGTTATTATTAGAGTGCACCATTTTAATCAACAAATATTTAGTTCTTTCTCCTTCCTGCAAAATATATGCTCCCACTAAGGGAAAAAAAATAAAGTTATACCCAATGTCAGAATTAATTCCTTCAAAATCCTTAGATGGTTCATAGAACTCACTATAAAAGGGGATGGCATATGGTATTTCTCTCTCTGAATCATCTTGATGTAGGAATTGGTGTACTAAGAAGGAAGTTAAGTAAAACTCAAACAACCAAAAATATGCTGTGGAATAGATAATACCTGCCATTTATAAAAGGGTATAAAAGGTGACACAGAGGTTATTGGTTTATAGTAACTCTTAAATCACAGGCAGATTTTTCCAGGATATCTTATTCTAGGGTGGATAAATTATCCTTTATTTGGTTCGATCTCTTCCCCTTAAGAAATTCATGCATTCATTCTCTATGGTCTTTAAAATGTATTAATTTTCCTATTCTTGAAAGTCATATTTAGAGTGCTTTTAAAAAGATGACTTCTCTGTGAGAGAAACAATTTTCTTAGCCTTCCTGTGATGTCATTGTTTGGTGAGCACACTATCATTTTTTCTCAATCACAGCATCTTTAACCATAGGTTGGCAGTATTTAGCAATTAAAATCCATCAGGAGAATTCAGTTATCTCCATATGCCTATAGTCATATCTATAGTTCTCTTAAAGACAAATATTTTAGACTTTATATGTGTGTGGGCATGTGCATAGCATGTATATGTATATATACATATGTATGACACTTAAACTATTCTCCTATTTATTCTCTCTCTCCTTCCCTCTCTATCTTTCCCTCTATCTCACACGTACATAATAATAGGTCTTTTGATTTTAGTAGAAGAGCCATGGTTATCTATTTATTCTTGAGTTCTATTGCCCCACTTAAGGATTTTAATCCATCCAGATGTTATGACATGGAGAGTGAAGCTTATACCCTAGATTGCATTTTTTTTTAGTAAGTAGGATTCTGGTCAAGTTTTTCACCCATAACATTTCTCAATTTTGCCTTTTATTATTTGGGATTCAGAACCTACCTCTTCGACTGTGCAAAATCCCTCCATTTGTGAACCTTCTCTCATCCCCATCATTTCTGCTTACAAATCGAGCCATTCTTTTCTCAGTTCATTTCATCCATTTAATACACTGCCAACATCAGCAATCACCACATGCTATAAAAATTCTTTTTGTCCCCTTCTTTAGGGTTAAAGTTTTTAAGATCTTCTTTTCAAGTTATTGCAAGTCATGGTTTTACTGTTTTACCAGTAGATGACACAAATTACCATCCTTCCAGCTTCCGATCACTGTTTCTTCCCTGACTGCTTCCTGCCCCTTGTGCTAGAGTCATCAATTCTGAGTGTTCTGGGTACAGCAGTTTCTCATCTGCAGTCAGCATGGGCTAGGTCATGCTGAAGTGAAAAGCAATCTTAAGTATCAGTAGTCAAATAGTAATTGTTTATTTCTCAGAGAAACAGACCAGTTTAATATTTTCAAAAGAAATCCAGATATTTCTGAAAAGTACCCTTAAATGCCACATAAAAGTCTGGATGAAATCTATGTTTCCTTAAAAAAAAAAAAATCTGTCTTAAAAATTTGAAGTCCAGTGATTTAGAGAAGTGGAGATGCTAGTAATTATGAAGAGAATAAAAAATAAATTTATAACCATAATTAATGGATTTGAAAAGTACAAATGTAGAAGCCCAGAAGAAAAATGAAGAGTAGGCTCCTTTCATACACAGAATCACTTTTTGTGCTTTTAGTCACTCAGGATCAATCATAGTCTGAAAATATTAAGTGGGACATTACAGAAAAAAACAATTAATGTTAATTCATGTTTTAAATAACTTTTATTGTGGTATATTTGTATCGTTGTATTCTTATTAGCTACTGTTGTTAATCTCTTACTGAACCAAATTTATAAATTTAACTCTCTTAGGCATGTATGAAAAACAGAACATATATAGTGTCTAGTACAATCTGCAATTTTAAGCATCTGCAGGTTGTGTTGGGATTTTCTGTACAGGTTAACAGGAAAATGAGTAAAACTTGTAAGGAAAATATATCATAACAAAGTTGAAACAAAATAACAAAGAACATCAACTTATTTAGACATGTAAATATGGTTATTTTAATTAATATGAAGATGTGGGTTTTTTTTACTTTTGAAATAATAATCGAAATGCAAATGTTTTTAATAAGCTCTAGGGATATAGGAATTATCTTAGAAATTAAAATACATACAAAAGATAAATTTTCTTCAAAAAATCAATTTAGCAATTCTAGTTCTTAAATTGATTATGCTGAAGTGATTAGAGAAGTGTGAAATAATACATGCAATATCATTGCAGCAATAGAATTATTTATAAGACTAAAATGTTAGCATAAACTAAAGAGTAAAGAGCCAATGAAACCTAAATTGGAATCAATAAAAGTTAATAGTTATATATATAAAAGAAATAAAAGAACCTATGATCATTGAAGCTTATTAAATAGAAGATGGGCCTTGGCTTCATAGATATGCTGATATGTGGAAATATTCATTTAAAGTCAGTGGATAAATGGCTTTATAGATCAGTGTCTTAGCAGTTCTTACTCCTCGATTTATTATATAAACCTTCACATTTTTTCTCCCGTCTCCTCTGTTTTTTTTTTAATAAAAAGAATGGACACAGCCAAGAAAATGTTTTTTTCTATTTTGAAAAAATTGTCCATAAATATAGTATCCCCATTTTAAGCAGAATATCAGATATAGAATTAAAAAGCTTTAAATTAATTAACAAATTAAATTTAATGAATAGCAACAAAAATTATAAGTAGTGCTACAAAATTTTGCAAACACTCTTTCTCCTACCACCAAAACTCCTGTCAAAACACCATTTCACTTATGTTTTTACTCTGCGAGACAGCAACATTGTTATTTGAACAGTTATGGAATACATTGAATTTCCTAAATAGTTAAATGTACCCATTTGTTATTAAACTACAGCATATACTGTGTGTGCTTCTCTATGCTGGGCCTCCCTCTGTTTAACTAACCCTGTGTGATTTTCATTCAAAACAAATTATTGCTTATGCTTTCAAAGGGCAATGAGCAATTAGAACATAATTGATCCAACAGAGCATCCGATTTCAGCCCAGTGCTGAGAAAATGGTCTTGAAATAATGTCTAATCCATTAGCAATTTCACCTAATTCAGAAGACATTTTCTTGAATGTGAGAGTAGTATTGACCTGAATGAGAGTTAACTACCATCAGGAACACTAAAATCCTCAGAACTTCTCACGTATTTTAAACATGCACTTGCCACAATAAAATGTCAATACATTTAATAAGGATAAATTATCTCCATATTTGTGGTGCATTTCAAATGATGTACACTTGCTCCATTATATCTCACCACACCTCTCTGAACTTTGGAATTGAATATTTTAATAGGGCCAGTTTTCTTTGCTTCATTAGATACTTGTTGAACCACCACAAAATGTCAGCCTCTTGGATAGACTCAGGAAGTACAGTGACAGATAAGGGGAGTTTCTTCCATCAATGGAAGAGAGCAAAATAAAAGCTTGATATGAAATTTTAGTAATTAATTTGAAATATGTGGAAAATGGCAGCAGGTACTTGCAGAAGGGAAGGATTAATGTGAGTAGACCACAGCTTAAAAATTAAAGAGCACTTGTACAAAGTGTTGATAATTAACAAACTACCAGTCTTCGAGTTTCTTTTAGATGATAGATGTGTTACCCAATCTGTAACCCTCACTTAATAATTAGACATTATAATCATTTTGCTGATAAAGAAAGAAAGGCACTAAAAACTTGCAAAACCCATAAAATTGATGTATTAAAGTCAGAATTTGATGTCAGAAATCTCTCCCTTTGATGCCTTTTGACTCTCTACTCCCATCCCATTGCACCATGATTCCTAATTTTCAAGACAGAAGAGGGAAAATTGAATGGCTAAGAAAGCATTTCAGGAAGAGAAAACTGTGTACCACTAAGGCAATGAAGTGTGGAACCACAAGAAAATTGTCTGGAGAATCATGTGCTGAAAATGGGGTTGGAAAATTGCAAAGGGATAAAAATGTGTAGGAAATGGTGAATTTATGGAGCTTGGAATTCTCAAATTAGCAATGAAGAAGAACTGATTGGGTTAAATGAGGAGATAACTATAGGTATTCTGAACATCAGAAAGATGATAGATTACAGAAGAGAATTCCTGGTGCAATCTTTGATAAGCTACTATTAAGAAGAATGACAAAGAATAAAATGGATGAATCAGAAGTAGTAAAAGAATATACTGAAAAAATGGAAAGGTATAAGAGGTATGATGAGAAAAATAGGGAGGAGGAAAAGTCATTCTGAAATTCCTCTTAGGTTGATGCCAAGTTTCAACTAAAGTGTTACTTAGGAACATTTATGTTCAGAAAGGCCCTCCATAATTTCCATTCAAACACAAACTCCCAGGTATATTAAATCAAATTTAATAAAATGGGACAATAAACTTTCTGTGGTTAAATAATACATTGTGCTAAGTCCTGATAGGAAATAAAGAAGGAATATGAGTATAAATTGCGCCATGTTCTCTGTACATTTTGCTTTAGCTAAAAGTGTTCTTTTCTAACATGTGTCTTGACTGATTGTACTGGATTATTGAAAACTACTAAATAAACATTTATTGGATAGACAGCATGTTTCATGGATAGGGAAACCGAGTTGTATAAGCAATGTACCCTGCTTTATATGATTTTATTTCCTCTCAAAGAATTTGGACATACAATGTAGTAAACTGTAATGAAATCATTCATCCTTATCCCTTGTGGATTGCTTCTAGGACCACTCAAGTCCAAAGATGTTCAAGTCCCTTATATAAAAGGACATACTCTTTGCATTTAAAGTATACAATCCTTAAACTCTACATGACTTATAATACTTAATATAAGGTAAATTATATTTTAATACTTGTTATACTATATTGTTTTGGGAATCATGACACATCTGTTATATTCAATACAGATGCAACTGCTCTTCCAATACTTCCAAGTCATACTTGGTTCAATCAGCAAAGACAAAGCCCATAGATATAGAGTCTGATCATATAAAGCAAGAAGTCAAGTAATAAATGTTTTTATAACAAAGAGCAGTAGAACAGAGTGCAAGGAGACAACAGAGTAGATGCATGTGTTAGCTTTTAAAGAAGGGATTGTAGCCAACAAAGTAAAGGTGTAGGCATGGTCATGGTGGAAAATTGGAGGAGATATTAATACTACCTTTGAAAGGAAGCAAAAGTTATGGAAGAGTGGGATCAAAAACAAAGTAGTGGGTACAATGGTGCATGCTGGTAATCCCAGCGACTCAGGAGGCTGAGGTAGAACGATCACAAGTTCCAAGCCAACCTCAGCAATTTTACTGAGGCCCTAAGCAAATAAGGAGATGCTGTCTAATTTTTTTTTTTTTTTTAATGATGGGTAAAGTTCCCCTGGGTTCTATCCCCAGTATCAAAACAAAATAACAACAACAAAGAACAAAGTGGTTTGAGGACAGGCAAGATGGTACACAACTGTGATCCTATCTACTTGGGAGACTGAGACAGAAGAATCACATGATCAAAGTCAGCCTCAGCAAGTTAACAAGACCCTGTCTCAAAATGAAAAAAAAAGGCATTGAGGATGTAACTTAGTGGTAAGGAACCCTTAGGTTTAATTCCCAGTGCGTGTGCGCATACACACACGGGCGTGCGTGCTCACACAAACACACACACACACACACACACACACACACAGTAGTTTGGGACATAAAGATGAAATTAGAATCATAGGGCAAATCATAAATATTTTAAAATAGAGTTTGGTATTTGCTATTGTTAAAGAGAAAGACATATTAAAATAAATATTGAACACTGCAAGGAGTAGATTTATTGTTAAGCCACGAACCTAGTAGAGCAGAGTCTCTTTCCCATCCTACGAATGCAAAGCCTCTGTTGTTAATTGATTAGAGGTGTGGACTTGTTGGTTAGATGAACACTATGCTGGCAAGAGGTGATTTTCTGCAGAGGTGGGAGATCCATGAGGTTGTGTTGTTCTGCTGCCTCGGTTACGTATATAAAAAGTGTGTGTCAAGCCGGAAACACTTACTCAGGTCCAGATTCATTTCAGTAGGAAAGATGGCCAGGTCAAGGTGTATCAGTGCCTATCAATGTGTCATAATGGAATTAATTAATATATTTAGAAAATGGGGGATACATTATTAAGTTCCTGGTTTGAAATAATGGATTTAAAGTACTGAGAAATAAAATGGAAAGATTGTAAACTGAAACAGTCCAAGTTATGATAAGAAACAGAAGTAATGACAGCAGCAGTTCATGAAAGAGTCAGCATTGAATTTGGGAGTGAAAGAAAAAGAAAAAATGTAACTTTTCCTCCTGAAAATCATTCTCTGAAATAGGTTACACAAAAACAGCAGAGAAAGGGGAAATGGGAATAGGGTAAACGGATTTGGTTAAGAAATGGTGCATTTAAATCCTATTATTTGAATTAGTATGCATTTTAGACAGAAAGTACAAATTTCTGGATAAGAATTAAAGCTAAAACAAGTCCTTTGTGGTCAGGAACACAGAGTGGTAATTAAGACCGTAAAAGTGATTAGATAAAATACTGAAGAGAATATAGATTACAAAGGAAAGTAAAAAGCTAGTTATTGATCAATGAGAGCAGCAGCATTTCTGTGACTAATGGTGATCACTCAGTGGAAAATCAACAAATGGCCAGAAAGGTAGAGAAGCACTACAAAAAGACAGGATGGAAAATGCTAAGGGAGAGGAGAGACAGAGAGTAATGACAGCAGCTAATGTCAGAGAGGTCAAAAATTACAAAAAGGACAAAGCATCAATCCATTTCCTATCAGATGGCCAGTTGTGACTGTGTGAAGAGCTATTGTCCTGTAATGGTAGGGACAGACTCCTGAGAGCTGCCACAAAGACCCTGAACTAAAAGATTTGGAAAGGAGATTACAGATGGTTTTTTTTTTTTTTTTTTTTTTTTTTTTAATGCTTGGTTAGAAGGGGAGAAAATGATGGACATATTACTTTTTTTAACAATTAATTTTCTTGGAGATATTTTTATAAGGAAATAGTAGTTGACAGTTCTAGAGTCTAAAGGGATGGAGTCAACTTAAAGAAAGAAGCTGAAGGAACACCAAAGTTTCTGGCAATGACCATGAGCCCAGGTAGACAGAATGGTTTTATACAGGAAAAAATATATTGAAAATATCTAATAATAAGGATTTGTGAAGGTGGGCATGTATTTGTGGGATTGGGGGAAAACTGAAATGTGATAATGCTTCATAGTATTTATTTATGTTCTGAATTTCAAAGATAACTTACATGCTAGGAAAAAAAAAGAACCAGACATTAGTAAAACCTTACAATAGCTATCGAAGAAACTAGTCAACAAATAAAATTATTTCAAGGTGTGACTTAGTTACATCTGAGAATAGAAGTCATATATTTATGGTATTATTTATGGATAGATTAACATGCAAGATAAAACTTGTGCTAATGTACAGGAAGAAAAAAGTGTTAATTAATAAATGGCTGTTTGAAGAGTAGGAGAAAAAGAAGAAATAGGTGGATGAACAAAAGGAGCTGAGGGAGTTAGATAAAAAGAGAGAGAGACATCTCTAAAGACAAATGACTATTCGTCATAAAAGAGTTATTTATTAGAGTTTACTCAATACATTAATAAATTTAAATATGAGAAGTTCATAGGATTATTTTTTGAGAACTAATAAAATACATTTGACTTCAAACGTAGTTGAAAGTAGTGGAATATTCTAGGTTAAACTTGAAATGACTCCTGATAGTCCTTAAAATCTGTAAGTCTGTGAGGAAATTAGAGATGAAAAGAAAAATAAAATTGAGGAGTCAACATAGTGAATGAATGAATGAGTGTTTAACAGTAAACAAAAGGTGACAATACAATATAGTATGTGATTTTGAGTTGAGAGGGAAAGATGAATGTACAGAAAGTTATGTCTGGATGTGGACGTGGTAAGCTCCAGATGGTTTAGCTTATTTGCAGACTGGGTGGTGGAGAATGGAGACATCTGCCATTGAGAAGAAAGAAAAGGTGGTTTCCTATAAAATACAAATGAATAAAGGTTCCAACTGATGGCTGGGCATGAAACATGTGTGTAATTCCTAGTGTATATTTGTTAGGCAGGTGAAATTTAACAAGAGTTGACACTGAAAATGCATTTGATGCCACTACTTTAGCTTCGATTATGAAGCATTGATTTTACTGGTCACAGGAAAGACTAGAGAAAAGACTTTTCTAGAAGAATGACTAATTTAAGCTTTGGGGCAGGAGTGAGATAAGATGAACTTGAACTGTATTATGGTGTCAGAAGTTAGGAAATATTCTTGAAGTAGATGAGGGTACATCAAGAGGATTCTGGATCTGGGTTAAAAAGGCTCCTTCGGCATAAATCTTGTACATTTTTATCACCAAGATAAAATTAATGAATTACAAAGTTAATGAATTACAGTCTGTTATAGTTTTGGATGAGGTGTCTGTCCCCCAGCATCTCATGTGTGAGACCATATCAGAATGGTCAGAGATAAAATGATTAGATTATTAGAGTTGTGACCTAATCAGTGGATTAATCCACTGATATGGATTAACTGGGTGATGACTATAGACAGGTAGATTGGGTTTGGAGGAATCAGGTTCCTGGGGGTATGCCCTTGGGGTATAAATTTTGTCCCTGGTGAGCAGAACCCTTCCTGCTTCTTGGTTTCCTAGTCAGGTGCTGCTTTCCCCTGCCACACCTTTCTGCCACAATGTTCTGCCTCACCTCAGGCCCAGAGCTATGGAGTCAGTCAACTGTAGACTGAAACTCAGAAACCATGAGCCCAAACAAACTTTTCTTCCTCTATGTTGTGTTCATCAGGTCTTTTGGTCACAGTGATGTGGAGCTAACTAAAGCACCATCCGTTTACAAAATATCAATCTATCAATACATAACAACCATAAACGAATGAAGGTAGAAGTCAGTGGGGAGAGAGGCATCTTCTGACAGAATGGAAAGAACAAATTAGTAAATTTAGAAAGGAGATAAAATCGGATATTTTACTTTCTAATTTTTTTTTTTCACTTTCTCTCACTGTAAGAACATACTTGAAACTGAGACATTTGTAAAGGAAAGAAGTTGATTTAGAATGATGGTTCTAGGGGCCAGGAGTCCAATAGCATGGTACCAGCATCTGCTGCCTCTGGAGAGGGCCACCTGCTCCTTCAGGTTTTGGCAGGAAGAGGCAGTGCAAACAGGTACATGCAGTGAAAAGAAAAGGGAATCAAACTTATTTGAGAACTAATCTATCTCTGCAAGAAGAATATTAATCCATTTTTTAAGGTGTCTGCCCCCATGACCCAAACGTACCCTAGAAGCCCCCACCTGTAGAAGCTTATTTCTCAATATTTCCTTGTTTTCTAAGGCAAAGAAAACAAGGAAAGATTGAGAAACTTACTTAGATCAGTGTAGTTTAAGGAGCCATGGCTAAGACATAAGTATAACCTAAATCTAACCACAAAGAAAATCAAACAAAAAATATGCATTATTATTCACAAATATCTGAGAGATTCAAAACTAAGTTTCATGAAAGAAAAAGTCTGAGGGAGAATTCCAGATTGAAGTAGATTAAACTACATGCTGAGTAAATGGGATGCGGGATCCTAGACTGGACTCTATGCTAGGAGGAAAAACCCTTAAGGGGCATTAGTGATTTGGTGGGGGAAAAATGGAATATGGATGACAAACTCTCAAAATTTGTCACACTTACATTTAATGAAATTGATGATTATACTATATTTATATATGAGAATAACCTGTTATAAGTAAAACTGCATTGAAGTATTAAGGAGTGAAGGGATGTGATACATGCTCTTCATCTTACGAATCTCAGTAACACAAGAATAATATGAAAATAGTGAGAAATGAGAAAAATCAAGTAAAATATTGACAATTGGTGAATATAGAGAAAGAACATGTGGTTCCTCTTTTTATTCTTATAAATTTTTTGTGCATACTAAATCTTTTCTACTTTCTCTAATAAAGTAGCACATTTCTTCTAAGAAAGGCAGGGAAACAAATCCTTGTTTTGGAATAAAAGTAGATTTTAAGTTGGAAAGATTTTCTTAAGCTATTGTGTTTAGGAACATCTTTAATGTATGTATGCACAGAACCTTTAATGATGTCTGGCAAAAAAAAAAAAAAAAGAAGTTTAAATCGACCTACTGAAATTGTGGATGAATAAACAGATAGCTGCTGCTGGAGAAAATGTTGAGAACATACAATGTCTGCAGTTGGTCGGTGGCAGACATTTCCTTCATCCCCAAATGGGTATTTTAATAGGTTAAATTTTATATTGTGTCTAAATCCACAGAATAATATAAGCAATGTATGACATCATGTGAATTAAAGCCTTTGCCATCCATGGACACTGCAAGAGGACCTGTGGTGTTGGTAGCTCTGAATAGGACAATTAGAAAAAAATGAAAAATGTATAGTTTATTTTCATATAAGTCAAGAGGCTATGAATTCCAGTCTTTTTTCTAACCCAGTTTCTCTGGCCACACTACTGTAGAAGTTTGCTCCAAGTTTGTCAGCTTTCCTTTTGATTTCTTATCAATGAACCAACAGGTGTTATTTGCTAACAGGCCCAATATAGAAGTCAATACTGTGAAAATCTGTTTGTTTCAAATTTAAACATAGGAAACATGCTGTAAAACTAAAAAAGTGAGAATAAGATAATTTGAAGTAGTAAAGATGTAAGTAGAATAAAAAAAATCACATCCCTTTGATGAACCTTAAAATGTGTCTGAATATAACCTTCTGTTGTGGGTGCACAGAGACTGAGCATTTTTTGTGTATATATAGATATGCTACCTGAGACTTTCTTATCTTAATTTCATGTTCTTAAATCTACTTGATCACTATATAAATGGGTTTGATATGTGCATAATCTCTTACTAAGATTTGTAGCAGGCACTTAATAAAGGGTTAGAGAGCAATGAATCTCCAGATAGCCACAACACTACTTTTTCTTATTGTCTTTTCTGAAGGGAACACAGATAAACATGTATTTCTCTGTGTAATCTAAATGAAAAACAAGATTTTTATTCTCCCATTTCTCTAAGAAAATTCCCGTATAAGCAGTTGGTACATTTTCCATTTCAGTAACTGTTCGGTAATGGAATTTTAAAAAGCTGAAACCGAAATTTAGACCTTTTTATAGCTCCCTCAGTGTTCGAGGTATCTGCTTATCAAAGTGGTTTTCAAAGTGATGAGTTAAATACCAGCATGGAGGTGACTGGCGGAAACAAAGCCTTTAGCATGCAGACAGAATGTGGAATTGTCAATTGCTGTTGTCTGTGTGTGAGCACAGAGACAGAAGTTGAGGATGTTTTATAACCCTGAACAAATCTTTTTATATTTCTACACATCGATTGATGGGTTGGTGAGTTGAGGTTTTCCATCTTGTCTTAATTAATATTTGTACTTTATTTTTGGGACTTTGGAGGAATGTTTCTGCAGAAATGAAAAGACTGTTTTATATAGAAGGAAAAATCAGAAAGTTAAGTTCAAGAGAAATCATTCTCTTTTTCAATCACACAGATTATCTTTTCTTTTTAACACAAAGTTTAAGTGAATTGTACCCAGTTATAATTATATTTTCTATTTCATCAGAAAAGTTTGGCATCTTTCCACTAATTTTACAATTGCATTAGAAGAATTTGGAAAACTAGAAGACTTAAAAACAGAATCCCTAAATTAGATCATGATTAAAAAAAAAAAAAAAAAGCAAAAGCACGGTTGAAGTATAAGTATAAAATAAGGAAAAATAGAAGAAAAGCTTAATAATACTCAAATATTTGGTGACTTTAAAATCCAGATGATGAGGATTGGCTAAATTCAGCTTCCCAATAAAAAAGAGAAATATAAGTGAAAACTCTGTCATTAGACTTTGGCTGACTTGAGACCACAACACTGAAAAAAAAAAATGGTTTCAAGCACACTAGACATTTATTGTTGTTGTTTTTTTTTCTATTCCAGAAAATAGTCTAGGGTTTTTATGATGGCAAAACAAAACCTAAGTTGTTTTCCTTTCATCTTTCTACTCTAGAATGCTTTGTATGTATCTTCTCTATTGAAGGTCACCTTACAGGACAAAATAACTGTTAGGCCTGTAGCCGTCTTGACTGTGTTTCAGGTGAAAAATAAGAAAAAGAAGTAAAGACCAAAAAAATATTTCTAGACATTCGACCCATTTATGTATAAAAATTAAACATGTATAAGTATATGTATAAAAACAAACATTTTTAAACATAAAAGAGTATCCTTTTGCAAGGGAAAATTTCCCAGATATATGTATTTTCTAGAAATATTAGAGTTATGTTAATTAAAAAAGAAAAAATAGATATTGTAGAATAAGGTACTATAGCATCATCCATGTGAATGCCTAAATTCTCTGAGTTGAAAACTTTGAGGAACCTGTCAGATCCATAGAGACAATTTGAAAGAATGTGGGGAACAAGGAAAATGTGGAAAGAAACATTCAGAGATCCTTCAACTTTGTCTACTTCCTGACACTTCTTGTAATCATTTCTAATGATTGTTTATTGTTACTGAAGGACATTCAAACTGATCTAAAAATATCATTTAGTCTCAAACAGAATCATCATTTTCTTATTTTTATATAGTAATTTATTTGAAGAGTTTTAAGAATGTTCTTGATCCAAAGAATCTATTCTTGTTTCCATTTCTTTTAATATTTCATTGTTAGCCAACATCAAAACATAGATGATGCTCCATGTGATTTATGTGCAATCTAGTAGGGCCATCATCTATCTGAAACTAAGTTCCTATTCTCCTCATCTTCTGAGACCTCTTCAATTCACTCATTATGCTCTTCCTGCAGTATTCTAGTTTTCTGATATTCTTCAAAATCTTCTAACCTTTGTCCATTGCCCAGTGCCAAAGTAATTTCTACATATTCAAATATTTATTATTAGCAACAGTCCTTGGTATCATTTTTCTGTATTAGTTTGTTTTTTATTATTCTAATATAATCCACGGGTTTTGGAATTGACTTGATAAAGGAAAGAGGTTAATCTCTGCTCACAGTTCTGAACTAAGAGTGAAGGACTGTATTTAATGACAGACTTGCTAACAAGAGTCCTAAGGTAGCATAGAGAATCACATTGCAAAAGACAGATTGTATATGTGAGTGTATGTGGTGTGTGTGTGTGTGTGTGTGTGTGTGTGTGTGTGTGTGTGAAAGAGAGAGACAGAGAGAGAGAGAGAGAGAGAGAGAGAGAGAGAATATCAATTCAGTCTCTCTCCTTTCTTATGAAACTTCCAATAATTAAATCATGGTGCTCTATGCTGATAATCTAATCTTATCTAAATCCTCTCTCCAAGTCCCTAGTTCTAAGTACTATATTTGAATTAATTGTTACTTTGTTAATACTTCACAGTGAGGTTTAAATTTTAAAACATGAACCCTTGGGGGACACATTCAAATCATATTCTAACCACATTTCACATGATTATCCAGGGACTGAGTTAAAAAGTGAGGACATAAAAATGCATTAAATGTGTTGGTTGAGCACAATTTGTGCAGACCAGTAAAATGGATATAAACAAGATAAAATAAAAGATTACAAGTGCGATACTCTTAAAAGCTTCCAGAGCATAGAGGAAGTATGTTTGATAGATAGTTTGAAGCTCAAAAACCTGAATACATTTTCCCTTTGAAAAGAAATATCTTAAGTATTTATTGTTATAACTGTTTATGGTAACAGCATGGAATAAGTGTTTTTATACTTCTGACTGAGCTGAAAACACTGGTTTGGAATTTTATTATGGTAAGAAGTTGAAGGGAAATTTGATTAGTGGCTAGAATCTATGAGAACCTTCCACTGAAGGTTAAGGTGTAGGCATGGGAGAGAGAGAGCTGAGTATAAGTAGCTCTCCCTTAATTCCTATAACTGGATCACACAAAACCCTTGCTGTGGTTTGGATGTGAGATGTCCTTCAAAAGCTTACACGTGAGACAGTGCAAGAATGTTCAGAGGAGAAATGATTGGGTTGTAAGAGTCTTAACACAGTCAGTGATTTAATCCCCTGATAGAGATTAACTGAATGGTAACTGAAGTGGTAGAGTGTGGCTGGAGAAGGTGGGAATTGGGGCATGGCTTTGGGTATATATTTGTATCTGGCAAATGGAGACCTCTCTCTGCTTCCTGATCAACATCTGAGCTGTTTTCTTCTGTCACACTCTTCTACCATGATGTTCTGCCTTACCTTGATCCCCAAAGATTGGAGCCGGCTTTCTATGGACTAATAACTATGAAACTATGAGCCCTCTAATAAAATCTTCTTCCCCTACAACTACGTTAGTTGGGTCCTTTAGTCATAGCACTGAAAAAGCCAACTAAAAAAAAAAATCATAAATTTGATGGTCTTGAAGGTACTCATAGAAGGAGTATTTGCACAAATCATCTTATTATGCCATAATATACTGCATTACCTAGAAACAATGTGTATCTCCACTTGATATAATAATGATCCTATTCAGCTGGCCATATGAATCAAAACTTCAGATTTTCAAGTGTTATCAAGTTTGCAATTTCCCCTTATCTCTGCCCAGACAGCAGAGGTTTGGCATTTTATGTTTATTTCCCACAGAATGTCAAGTAGGCAAATGGAAAGGATGGAGAAGAGAGGAACATGATTGCACTGGATACATGGTATAATTGGACATGGCAAGAGTTGAAGGTTGTTGAACTTCTCTCTAACCCTGAATCTGATATCAAGAACACTTAATTGTGCAATTAAATACAAGATCATTCTATATTCAATTTATGTGGAAAGTTTTGTCACCATTGTCATGAGGAATTACTGTATTAAGACAAGCAGAAAACCTCATATTAAAATAGAATTTGCAAAACAAGTGTATTCATTTTAATCCTATGTTTTAAACCTCATATTCTTTCAAAATAATTGAATGTGGCTTATGCAATTAGTTTAATATAAGATTATGAATGAATAAGATTAGAGATGATAAAAGACCAGTGAGAATAACATCTAATATAAGATAATAGTGTTGTCTTTTTATGCCCAATGTGAAAATACCTTTTATTATTAAAGCAATTATACTTGTTATAAATTTACACAATATAAAAAAAACTAAAAAAGAAAGTGATATTTATTCACATATTAATACTTAAAGATGACTTTTTACATATTCTATTACAGTTTGCTTCCTTCCTTCCTTTCTTTTTAAATTTTAATTTATTATATATGATAGCAGAATGCATTATAATTCATATTACACATGCAGATCACATTTTTTGATATCTCTGGTTGTAAACAAAGTAGAGTCACACCACTTGTGTCTTTATACATGTACTTAGCGTAATGATGTCCATCTCATTCCACTGTTTTTCCTACCCCCATGCACCCTCCCTCCCCTTTGCTCTATCTAGAGTTCATCTAATCCTCCCATGGCCCCCACCCACCAACTACATTATGAATCAGCATGCTTAAATCAGAGAGAACATTTGGTATTTGGGTTTTTGGAACTGGCTAACTTCACTTAGCATTATATTCCCCAACTCCAACCATTTACCTGCAAATGCCGTGATTTTATTCTCTTTTGATGATGAATAATATTCCATTGTGTATATATACCACATTTTATTTATTTATTCATCTACTGAAGGGCATCTAGGTTGTTTCCACAGTTTAGCTATAGTGAATTGTGTTGCTATAAACATTGATGTGGCTGTGCGTCCCTGTATTATGCTGTTTTAAAGTCCTTTCGATACAGACCAAGGAGTGGGATAGCTGGATCCAATGGTGGTTCCATTCCCAGTTTTCCAAGAATCCTACCACAGTTTTCTAAATACAAGCACTTATACAAACTTTTTTATAGCCTGCCTTTTTACTTAATACTATATCCAAAATGTATTTTCATGTAAATTAACTAAGGTATGTTGAATTTTATTTTAATTACTGCTTTCTATTCCAATATACAGATGTATACCTGTTTATCCAGTTTTTCTCTGTATGTATTTGAACTGTTTAAGATTAAATATTTTAATTTTCCTTAATGCATGATCTAGGATATATCAATGATTAATTGTCTAAAAGAGAATATTTTTAGTTATTATTCACATTGTTAGTATAGTTGCAGAAGTGAATTCTAATCTAAGCCTGCAGAAATAATTTCTAGAACAGCACCATAGAATAAGTCCCGTAGGATAATAGCTATCTTTTTCCAGTCTGGTAGGCTGGCTATCAGGAAGCAGTTTTTATTATGCTAAATTCCAAGAGTACCATTAATTCCTTACTTATGGTCCATAGATCAATAAACAGCCACCATTGAAACTTCGGGCCCAGGGAATGGACTACTTTAGATATCATCTTCAGTATCAGAGACATACTGCTGCCTCCTCACATGTTGGTCCCAGAAAAATTCTGCCAAATTATGATCCATATATCAGGAAGCTGCTGGCACAAGAACTGTGGACCCAAGTCTTCCTCACATTGTAGTGTAAAATTGAGTATTGGGACTTGTCCCAATACCCATGAATTATTATTGTCTAGGGTGCTGCCCAAAGAAAATGCCAACAATATTGCACTAGCCAGCAGAACATGGAAGTAGCTCATAAATGACCTCCAGGTCACTCACTCCACCTTTCCAAATGCCATGGGAGTGCACCTGCAGATGAGCCTAGGTTTTGTCAAGAACCCTAACTACAAGTCAGTCTGTGAGATGAATGTTTAGTTTTCCTGAAACAACTAAAGGAAAGTGAAGGATGAAATGAATGATAAGTGCCCAATTGCCTTATTAAATCTAAAATTACATTGTCGTAAGTATACTCAGCAGATAAACAGCCTGATTTCAATGTCACAGATGTTTCAGATTACTCAATGCCTCTCATTTTTACTTTCTTTGCTTATAAATCTGGGATAATAGTTGAAAGAAATCACTCAAGTTTTTAAGATGAAATTACATAATTTATAGGTACTAAAACTCAACAAATATTAGCCTTTATTTTCATTTCATTGACATCTTTGTAAATCATCTAATTATTTCTTTAAGATGAATTTCTGTAAGTGGAATTCTAATGTCTAATGGATGCATTTACTTGTATATTACATGCAAAAGTAGAATGTAAAAAATGGCCAGGTTTAACTCACTGTCAGTAAAGTGTGAGGGTGATCATTTCCCATATAGAGCACTGTTATCAATCAAATTTTTGCTTTAGGAAAAAGTCCATGTGTTGTCATTTAAATGTCTGATAATTAATAAGGATAAACAAATTTAAATAAATTCATTGATCATTGATTACTTTCTGCAAATTATTATCCATCCCTCTGTTAATTTTCTACTAAGGTGTTTTTGTTATTTTCCCATTGAAACAAAACAGATTTTTATAAAACAAACATTTCAGCTTTTTGTCATATACATTAAAATATTCTATCATTATAGTTTCATGTCTGAATATACACATAGGATGTATGTGTCTCTCTTTTCTGTATGTAGAATCAGAATCAAAATTTGGGGTCATATTGAAATGTGTTGGATTATCATCTGAGAGATTGAGAAAGAGATATCTTCAATTATTCAATCTCATTTTGTAAACTAAAAGGTTCATTAATATACATAGTTTTGGATTGTGGGTGCAGCTCAGTGTAAGAGTGTTTTCTCAGCATTACAAGTCCATAGATTAAATCTTTAGTACCACCAAATATTAAAACACACACACACACACACACACACACACAAAATATATTGTCTTTTATTTCTTACATAGCAGTTCTGTGCAGCTGATACACACTTGTTTCTATTGAAAGTTTAAGTTTATTGTCTATTTTCAATTGATTGTATAATTAACTCCCTACAAAATTTATTTATAATTTCAAATTCTTTTAACTGTTAATAGTTTTAGTAATAAATAAAAGGAGTTGTCCATAGTGAATTATTTGGTTAAATAATTTGATGATTATTAAGTTTACTATAAAAAAATTAGACTATTTTGAAACACAGCTAATAATGTTTCAAAGCAAGTGTTTTGAAATAATGATTATTACACAATATTTAATAAATGACTATGATATGTTATTTTTCTTCTGTATAGAAGAGAAATAGTATCCTCTTGCTGAATGTATTGGTACACTGAATGCTATTTAAAGATTATGGAATTCTAACTTAAAACTCCTTCATCTTTTAATCCTACTAAGAACATTTGCATACAAATGAGAAATGTATATTGTATAATTTCTAATTTACATTTTGAAATATCATAATTAACAAACTATGGACTTCTGCTTTTACTAATGAAAATTATGTGTGACACTTGCTACAGCAAACTGAAAAACACACCATTGTGTTATGATGTTATACTGGTCAACATATTTACAATAATAATCTTATCCCATACTCTTCTGTTTTTCTCCAGAAAAATGGTGACCAATATGCAATTCCATGAATAGAATGTCAATGCATGATGAGGCGTCCAATACTGTTTGAAAATTGAGAGAAAAAAAAGACAAGTTATATTACCATGAAGCTCAACTAATTTTGTGATTGTAAACATCCTGTTTATATTTTACTAAAATTGTATTTATTTAATGAAATATCAATGGTCTATGGTAGTGGATATTTTAAATATGCCTAGCGCTGTAACTGAAAAATTAACACTTTGAAATATATAACAGGCATTAAGAAGGAGGATTTATTGCATTCCATAGAATCAGTCCTGTGTATAGTAATGTCAGAGCTCTAGCTGAACCTTGACTATGCAGATTGATCCAAGAGCTGAATGTGAGGGCATGAAAAAAGGGAGAGATGAATTGTTCTGCATATAAAAATAGAAACATTTTCTCACTTTGTTCTTTCAAAATGAACTAGGAGAGAAATATGTGGAAATGAGAATGAATAAAGACCATATTGCAAATGATAAATGATAGTCTTTTCAGAATTTTTAAGTGTTCATTGTTAAATTCTTCATGTTATTTTGGCATAAATTTACTCAACTTTCTCAAACCTTTATAAAAGTCTAATGGTTATACATATGCTTTGATGACGTAAATGTTCTTTCGGTAATTTTTTTACAAAGTAAGGGTGTGCTCAGTTTCTTATATCTTCATATAGTTTACATTAATAAGAAACTTAAATAAAGAACATGCATGCAACAGTACTTTATTAATACAGAAGTCTTGGGAGAGAGGGCCATGCATTCTTGCAGTGACTATGAATAGTGATCATTACCACTACTTACTGTGCTAGCCACTGAGGGTACCACAGGAAACAAGAGAGATAAGATCTTTCCTCTCAAGGTGCTGACATTCTAATGGGAATGACATGTGGGAGCAAGCAAAAATTAAGTCAACAAATCAATTAAAGGATCACTTTCAATTGTGATAAAGGAATGAAGGATAAAATTTGGTTGTCTTGTTTTAAAAGGACTTGTTTTAAGTACATATGAATCTCTCACAATTTGTTTGAATGAATATCTTCCATAGAACATGAAAAGGTAATGTTTCAGCTAATCTTTCCAAGAGACTTTCATTGATTGATTGTTTAATTGATTTGATTTGAGGACAGTGTTCACTAAATTATCCGGACAACCCTCAAATTTGGAACCCTCCTGCCTCAGCCTCTGAGTAGCTGGGATTTCAGGTGTGCACTACCACACCCAGCCTGGTTCTTAGCTCTTAAAATTAGAGAAATCATGCCAGGCACAGTGGCACTTGCCTGGAAGCCTAGTGATTCTGGAAGCTGGGGCAAGAGGATTGCAAGTTCAAAGCTAGCCTCAGCAGCTTAGCAAGGTCCTAAGCAACTAAGTGAGACCCTGTCTCTATATAAAAATAAAAAGGGCAGGGGATGTGGCTCAATAGTTATGTGCTTTTGGGTTCAATCCTGGTATCAAAACAAAAATTAAAGATATCACAATTCAAATCTGGGATACATGTTACCAAGAAAAATATTGGAAACATGTTTTGTACAATTCACTTCTATTTAAAAATAAATTAAAATGTTTATTACTAAAGATTCAGTCTGAAAACTTGTTCTATAGAGTATTCATTTATAATAGTGCCTAGGCAGGATAATTAGGTAAATACCTGACTTACCACAATTTATGTACATTTCTAAGTGTTCATTGTTAAATTCTTCATGTAATTTTGGCATAAATTTACTCAACTTTCTCAAACCTTTATAAAAGTCTAATTGTTATACACATGCCTTTATTACGTAAATGTTCTTTCAGTAATTTTTAAAAAGTAAGGGTGTGCTTAATAATAATATTTTATATAAATTATGTAATTTATATAAATATTAATATATTATTCTTAATAATAGTATATTTATACAAATTATATAAATACACTATTATGCTCATATAATACCTATAATCTAATTGTATTTAAAATGCAATGTATAATCTTGAAATTAATACACATATAATATTTCCAATATTTTTCTGTTATGGCATGGCAGATTCTAAACACCTGCAGAACTTTATATATTTTAGTGGATATTGTTGTTTTAGGGGCCTTTTCTGTTCCTGGTAGTGTATTGTCTTAAAAAGGAGACAGAAGAAATAATATGAACTTTCATTTTCTTTCCCTTATGGTACAAGGGATTTTAGTTATGTAAAACTCAGCAATAGCCTTGAGTTCAATATCTGTCTTATAAAAAAGTAAAGGGGTTAATTCTGAGATTAAACTACATGATATTGCACATGTATGAAACAAACCACTGCAGTGAACCATACTGTTGCAAAATAAATGATGACAAAAAAATAAATGTTGAGCATAATTATAATACAGTTTTGGAGCTCAGAATCATCAGTGGATGATTGAAGTTAATTGAAGTCTCTTTGTCAAAACACCCTGGTGTTACACTCAATGCTTTTTAAATTTTAGGACAGTCAAAGCTCTGTTTTGAGTTACTGTGTTTCTGTTAGCAGAGTTTCCTGTGTATCCCCACTGACAATATCAAATTACACACTGGAAAGAGGCATCATACATAAGATATTGATCCCATCTGCTACAAGTGTATCTTCTGGGGAATTTTAAATTTTGTGGATTTATAGCACTTTGTTTTCAAAAATAATCCTATATTTAACCTCCAGAACCTAAAAAACTGGGGATTTTGAAGATGGAAAATAAAATAATTAATAAAATTTATAAATATTCTGGCTGTACAATCCAAATTCTCATAGAAAATTTTATTCCAATTTTCTAAAACTGTAGGCAAAAATTTATATTTCTGTAACTTCCTGTAAGAGAATGATTGTGATTAGTTTGAGATATAAGCAGTCATAGTATATTTAATGTCATTATAAAGAAGTTTGATGAAATATTTGACAGAGGAGATAGCAAGAACAATTTGTCTTTTGCAGCTTCAATTCTTTTACAATTTCAATTCTAGTTCTTTTTCTCCACATATTACTTAAGAACCTTCATTTATATTTTTCTTATTTCCCCCCTTCTTTTCAGATTGCTACCTAACAACATACTTAGCTATTTGAACAAAGTTAGGTTTAGGAATATTAGTCAAATTATAGTCAAAGAAAGACAATGTGTCAAGAGATCTTAGAGAACATTCAGTCAAAATTTTATATTCTGTCAATGAATGGCAAAATGAGGTTTGGAGAAAACAAATTTGGGGTGTGTGTGTGTGTGTGTGTGTGTGTGTGTGTGTGTGTGTCTCACCCCTGAATTGAGATGGGTAGAAAAATGGCAACCATGGCCCGAACTCAATACTTGAATAAATGTTTTCTTAAGTAGTTTTGCCAGAAACACACACACACACACACACACACACACAAACACATTCATTAATTGTTCAATTTATTTGAAGAAGTCAAGGAAGCAACATTAGAAGAATATAGAGATATATGGATATATGTAATCTCAGAATAATCTATCATACTATGGCATGTATATATCTTGTATTTAATGTTTTATTTTTCAGGGCCCCATCTTGTAGTAACAAGGATATTTGACTCAGAAGCATTCAGCAGATATTGAATTAATGAAAACATTCTGCTAGGATGTCTAAATTTTTTACCTATTAAAATTTTAATATTAAAATTAAAGTACCTGAAATTGCATAGCTATTTTATATAATGTTATTTAATTATTATAATAAGCAGGCTTGTTAATAGTGTCCTCTTCTTTAGAAGTAAGAAATCTAAAATGAAAGAAGGCAGCTGACAGGTCTGGGATCACAGAGAAAATACTGAAGGTGAGACCATCTCAGAGGACCAGAATATCTGTCCTTCTCATATGTTGTATCATATTTTGTCTAGAAAACTAAGCTAAACTATAAATCTTCTATCCTCTCAGAACCTCTAGTTGTTGCTTCCAACTAAAGAAGAGCTTAGGTTTTACTTTCCATTTTACTTTTACCCTTTCAAGATTGAGTGTTTGAGATGCTATTTTGCCAGCTAATAAAATTAACTAATTGCAGTTCTTCACTTGATGACAGATTAAATCTCCTTTTCTAATATTTCCAAAGCCAAAACCTCAAATCTGAATTATGGAGAAAATTGATACAACACTTGTTTCTAAAGACACTTCAGAGTACGTGTTTGCTGGGAATTGGTTTTGCCACTCCATCACTTCAGAGGCTGGGGAGAAGAGCTGACCCCTTGAACAAAGTGCTATGGCTGTGGACTCACATTGTTGGAAGATAAAGAATCCCTTTTTGTCTATGCATTCATCTGTTGTAAGGGAATTAGATGTCAAGGCTATTTGTTAAATCATGCCGAACATTACTAATTTAGCAAGGCTGTTATTTGCTGCACACTAAGACAGGTCATTAGTAGCGTTTCCATGAGTAATGTGAAATGTGACAACTCACTTGATAATCGTCATCAGTGTATCTTTGGTCTCTGAAAATGGCAAAATCTCCCTCAAAATGTTCCTTTGCCAATTTCTGTGAGGAAATGGCTTAATTATCTATGACTTACAAATATGCCACCATCCTCAGTCAAAAGTGAACCATTGATATATGTACTGGAATCCAAGTTGCTCTGTATTTCTGATGATTTCTAGACCCCAAAACTACTCCACTACTCTCTAGCATAGCTTGTAAGTCCACTTTGCCTTTTAAACAGTTTTACTACTACCTATTTATGCTGTTTACACATTATAAAAACTTAAAAACTACCTTAAAAACTTATCTGAATCAATCAAGAGTGTCTGAAGAGCACCATATTATTTTAAACTACTTTTCGGATTCATTCACTACCATCCCATGTTTCAACTTCTGTGTCCCTTACTCCCTTTCTCTTTGTACAATATGCATGCTTGTTTGAAATCTTACAGATCCTTGGCAATTCTTACTTTCTCTGGAAAGATCTGTCTGATCCTTCTTCACTCCACTGGAGCTTTGTGCCCTACACTTCTTAGCAATCAGTTTGTTCTTGCTTTGAGCTTCCCAAGTAGTGACATTTTTTTTTAGAGTGCTATCAAAATCTATTACAGGTTATCAATTACCTGTCTATTAGGAACTTGTGTCTTGGGAATCCTTGGATGATCTTTCTTCCCCAGTACAATGCCATTATACAGAAGAAATTTAATTAATGCAAAACCAAAGTAGGCCCAATGGCCAGTATGCATGAATCCCATTTTAGGACTTAACAATATACTAAGCTCTTCACCCTTTTATGGACTCTTCCACTCAAGAAGTATTTTTTTTTCTATTTTACATATTTGGAATGGGTTTTTAAAGAGTTTAATACCCCAAGGTCATGTTGCTAGAAAATGGTTTGCTTTGAACTCACATTGTCAACATCTTTTCTAAACAAGACAAAGTTAGACTACTTCAGAGTTCATAGAACCCTGGGGGATCAGTGGCAATTTTTTCAGAACTCAAAGTTTTCAGAATGAACGTGTGTGTGTGTGTGGCGGGGGGTCTGTTCTTCAGGCAAAGTTAATCTTAGAAGATAATCTATTTCAAGTCATGGCATTTTTGCCATGTTGCAGTGGTATTTTTGTAGAACATTAAAAACGTCTATTTCAGTGCCATGTGAGCATAACTTTATATAGAATGTGAAAGTATGGAATGAGGGAAGGAAACGCTTGCTGCTTTGCCACTGCAGTGGTGATAAGCTCTGCATATAATGCCTGTCCTCGTGAATGAGAGGTGAAAACAAAACTCCTCCTACCCCAAGGAGAAAAATGGAGCGGATTCTGCCTTCTGCTTTCCCTTGGCCACACAGGTGGCTGCCTTCACCACCTGTTGTGTCACTGGCTTCACCCCGCCCCCCCCCCCCACTACTGGTGTTTGCTGCTGAAGTCTCAGAAGAGCCATGACTACTCTCTTTCCTGGGTTCATCTCACTGAGCACAGGAATGAGAGAATTTACCCTGACAAAAAGTCGATCAAAAGGTGGTCGGAAGGAAATAACCCACATCCAGGTTTCTACTTTTTGTACCTGGAGAGCAAATTGCAATGTGATGAGTGTACTTCAGACTTGGCTTCAAATCCTGGTGCTGTGCCCCTCTGTGATGGTGAGAACATCACAGCAGCAGAGTCAAAGCCTCAGTGACTTATTCTGTAAATAGGAAGAATAATGTTGTAACAGATTGGATCTACCATGTCCCCGAAAGGTCCAAGAGATCAGTGTTTGTTCCTCAACCTGTGGCACCATTGAGATAATAGAACCTTTAAGAGATGGAACCCACCGGGAGGTCCTCAGGTCATTGACTATGTGCCTTTTAAGAAGACAGTGTGATCCCAGCCCTTTCTTCTTCCTCTGTTTTGAATCCTGGACATGAGCTGAGAGGTTCTGCTCCCCCATATATTTTCCCCACGTTGAGCTTCTACATCACAGAACCAAAAGCAACAGGGCTAACCAATCATGAACTGAATCCTCCAAAAGAGTGATTTAAAATAAACCTTTTCTCTTTTAAGCTAATTGTTTCAGGCATATGTTGTAATCACAGAAAGCTGATAAATACAACTATTGACCTCTGGAGAACTGAATGAAAACACATGATACACTGATGATTGCAGCTTTTTTGTTTCATAATTCATGTATGATTTCACTCCTCCCTTTTATCAGCAGAAAGATGTGCAGTTATACTAAAGGAAGAAGGGAAATGGAGGACAGGAAGAAAGAAAGAAAAGACAAAGACAAAAAAATATAAAGTTTCTGGTCATATTAGTTTACGAGGTCTACCTTGAACCAAGTACCATAAATTAAATACCTTAAAACAGAAATGCGTAGTCTCTGAGTTCTCAAAGCTGGAAGACAGATGCTGGTAGGTTTGGGATCCCTCTGAAGCATCTCTAGAGGAGATGCTTCCTTGCCTCTGCCTGCTTCTCTTGGCCCCAGGTTCTTTGACTCAAAAATGCTCCTCTGTAATCTCTGCCACAATCTTCACACAGCATTTTCTGAATGTCCTTTTCATTCTTTTCATAAGGACAACAGTGATATTGGATGAAGGATCCACCTACACCAGTATGAACTTATCCTAATGAATTATATCTTCAATGATGTACCATTTCAAATTAAGATTGTATCTGAGTACCTACAGATTAGGATGTCAACCCACAGCACTTATTGTTTCTAAAAAAACTAAGGTAGGTTTTATGAAGTAATGATTAAGTTTAAATGGTTAGCAAAATGGCATTTGTCGTTATACATGCTCTGGAATGACTTTTACTAGAAGACAGCACAGCTGTCTTGAATATGCTTTCAACTGTGCTTTGAACTGTACGGTTTTTTTTTAAAAAAAATATATCCTTAAAATAAATAAATTGATCAGGTTTTTCCTGAAGGAAGCTTTGTCCTAATTGAGAACATATTATGTCACTGGATAACTACTGATATAAACGGAAATCAAGACCACCAGTTCAGAATCTTGGAAGCAATTTTACACAACTCAGAAGAGAAGAAGAAATTCTTCAAACTCTCCAATAGACCACAAAAGCACTCGGCAAATAACTGTGTAAAAAATATACTGGTTCTATATTTTATGTAGGATTTTGAAAACATGACAGAGTAAACATCCAGGAAAAAAATGTATACCCCAACTTTATTCAAATGCGATTAGGTAGGGAGAGAAAAGAGCTTATTTTTTCTCTACCGAATACCCATTATTATACTCTGCATATTCTAAAGAATTTCCATTTAAATACTAATTTAACTCCCAAGATGCAATGACATAATTATTTTAGTCTCTGTTTGTTTGGAGTTTTTCACTTGGCCTTTATCCACTTTCTAAATGTTGTATGTATAGAAGAACAAAGAATATGAAAATGCATTTTTACGGTCAGATCAGGATGGATTGACTGGATAGAAAAAGAGATACTCTTAAACAAGCTTCTTTCTTTTTAAATGTTTTTAAAATTTATGTTATTTTTAAATTCCAAAGTGAATTAAAAAACAATAAAAAAACAAGCTTGAAGAACAAACTTTAACGGAACAAAAATTTCTTTAAAACATACTCCTACTAATATTTTGTTAGTAGGAATATGTTTTTGTTTTAAAAAAGTATCAGGAGGCTTCAACAGGAGGATTGTGATTTCAAAGCCAGCCTCAGCAACAGCAAAGAGCTTAGCAACTCAGTGAGACCCTGACTCTAAATAAAATATGAAATAAGGCTGGTTATGTGGCTCAGTGGTTGAGTGCCCCTGATTCAATCACTAATACCAAAAATAAATAAATAAATAAATAAATAAATAAATAAATAAATAAATAAATAAATGAGTCAATTTGTAAATCATCATGGTATAAATGCTGGTACCACAATCAGTACTGCAATTGGATATAATTTGGTTGTATCCACCATGTGAAGCAAATAGCTATTAGAAAGGTGAACAGAAAGGTCAAGAGAGAGGGTACTAACTTAATCCACCTGCTACGTTCAGAGGTAGAACTTTTACCAGTCATTAGAATTAGATAGATTCATTATGATGGAGCCCCCAGGACTAAATATGTGTGGTTTTATAAGAAGAGGGATATAGACTGGAGGACACACACACACACACACACACACACACACACACACACACACCCTTTTCTCTTTTCTCTCTCTCCCTCTCTCTCTCTCTCCCTGTCACTTGCTGTAGAATATCCTGTGCTGCTTTGGAATTCTGCTAATAAGCAGGTCATGACCAGATAGAAACAGCCCATTAGTCTTGGATCTTCAGAACGATGAACCAAAACAAATATATTTTCTTTATAAAGTTGGCTACTTCAGGCACATGATTATAGCAACAGAAATCTAATTAATACGTTTTCCTGTTTTTTTTTTTTTTTTTTTTTAGTGAGTCATATAAAAATAAAATGAATCTAAAACTAGAGACTATATATAAGAGAAATAAGCAAGTCTCAGTATTGGCAACAAAGTTGTTGTTGTTGTTGTTGTTGTTTTCCAAATTTGTATTGTTTTAAAACATTTTGATAAGAGGACTGGAGATATAGCTCAGTTGTATACTACCAAGATGCAGCCACATCAATGTTTACAGCAGCACAATTCAGAATAGCTAAATTGTGGAACCAAACTAGATGCCCTTCAATAGATAAATGGATAAAGAAACTGTGGTATATATATATGCAATGAAATATTATTCAGCATTAAAAGAGAATAAAATCATGGCATTTGCAGGTAAGTGGATGGAGTTGGAGAATATCATGCTAATTGAAGTAAGCCAATGCCAAAAAAGCAAAGGCTGAACATTTTCTCTGATGTGGATGCTGATCTATAATAAGGTTGGGGGGGTGCATGGGAGGGATGGAGGAACTTTAGAAAGGGCAAAGGGGAGGGAGGGAAAGGCTGGGGGCTGGAGGTAGAAAAGATGGTGGAATGAGATGGACATCATTGCCCTAAGTATATGTATGAAGACGCAAATGGTGTGACTCCACTTTCTGTACAACCAGAGATATGAAAAAGTGTGCTCATTATATGTGTACTATAAATTGAAATGCATTCTGCTGTCATGTATCATAAATTAGAATAAATAAATAAATTTAAAAAATCTGATAAGATAAAAAGAAAATAGGAAGAAGCTAGACCAATTGTTTTGGGCACATATACAATGTATTAATGTAAATATTTTTTTTAAATAGTTGAACCATAGATGCCAAACTTCCAAGAGACAATTTTATCACATAGGAGTATTCATCAATATGCATTGAACGGATTCTTCAAGGGCTACAAAGACCTTGAGATCATAGGTATAATCGTGATATTAATTTAGTATGCAACACCTAAGCCAGATCCACAAGGGGCCTACAATGTCCCACTCCTGCCTGCATTTATTTTTTGTACACGTTAGGCAGTGGCATTTGAGTTTGTGTTATTTTTCAATCCAGTCCACTGAGCTTTTGAATAAACCAATTCAGCACAATTAACTCTTCATTTTCATAGGTATTATATACTCACTAACCAGTGATAAGGATGCAGGAGTTGGTGTTTTACTTTCAAATTTGTTTCTTAAAAATGTTACAACAGGACACAACTAGATGTGGAACTGGTGATACTGACATTATAGGGCAATACTATGTGGAGTTTTTATCTCTACCAGAAATGAAAGAGTACCATGCCTTCCTTGTAGAAAAAAAAATTCTTCTTTTTGATTTAAAGAAATTATGAAAATATGAATCCCATCTCATAACAGAAAAAAAAGATAGTTCTACTTGGATAAAATCAAGTGTTGAGCTATGAAGATGCCATACTAGGAACAGAATGAGCCAGTGGGGAACTTAAAGCACTTCTTCTATTAGACTCAGATAAGCTTGTCTAACACATAAACATGCCTCTATGAGCTTTAAAACTTTTGCAATCTAATAAACTCTCCCAGCTCAGCTCTGTCCAATAGGCATTACCACTTATCCCTGTTATGATGTTCATTGTTTCTGAGCTAAGCCTTTATGTGTGTCCTTTGGGGGTGGGGATAGTTAGGAGAGAAGTGAATGTTCCATAAATGTACCAAAATTTTCATGGCTTTCCAAACTTTTTATTCCTAATGTTTTGTTTGTCAAAATGTCATGCTCTCCGAGGATCTTCTGACATTGTAAATGTTATTCTTTCTGGGCAGAATAATCTTACTATTTAGCACAAATCTATCATCATGCAACTTGCATATCCTCTAATGAAAACAAAAAACTTTCTGTGCCAAAACTTCTTCATCTGACTTATTTTGTAAGCCCATCCTCTGGATCACTACAGAATTTTATGCCGAATTCTAAACAGTATATCACATTGTATCATAGTTTGTAAATTCTTTTAAAAATTAAGTACTTATTTGGTTATTCATGCATAAGACAATGCAAATTACAGAATTTTGTGCCAAATTCTAAATAGTGTATCACATTGTATCATAGTTTGCAAATTAAAATTAAGTACTTATTTGGTTACTCATGCATAAGATAATGCAAATTTTTCACAGGTGAGTTATCAGTTGATAAGAGCCTTATCTTAATCAGTGCATTAATCCACTGATATGGATTAACTGGGTGGTAATGGTAGGCAGGCAGGGTAAGGCTGAAGGAGGTAAGTTACTGGGGGCATGATTTGGGGTATATATTTTGTCCTTGTTAGCAGAGCTCTCTCAATCTCTCTTTCATATATTCATATTCTCTCTCTCTCTCTCTCTCTCTCTCTCTCTCTCTCTCTCTCTATCTATCTCTATCTCTCTCTCCTTCATGATTGCCATGTCCTGAGCTACTTTCCTCTTCCACATCATTTCTGAATGATGTTCTGTCTCACCTTGGGCCCAAAGTTAAGATTTGGCCATCTATGGAGTGAGAGCTACAAAACCATGAGCCAACGTAAACTTTTCCTGTTCTAACAGTTCTTGTCAGGTCTTTTGGTTCCAGAAACAAAAAAGCTAACTAAATGAGTAGTATACTATTCATATGTATACCTCTGTTACTTAGCACAGTGTCTGGCAAAGAGTAGGCCCTCAAGGAATGTCTATTGAACTCAATACTGTGTGCAGTGGCAAATGCCTGCGATTCCAGTCATGGGGGGGCGGGGCTGAAGCAGGAGAATTGCAAGTTTGAGGCCAACCTCTACAACTTAGTGAGGCTCTAAGCAATTTAGTGAGACCCTATCTCAAACTAAAAATAAATAAATAAACAGATAAATAAATAAAAATAAAAGGGGCAAAAAAGAAGAAGAAGAAGACAAGAAGTTGGTAAAAAGAACTGTGATGAGATAAAGCAAAAGGAAAATTTAAAAATATTGAAGGCCTAATATCAAGTGGTCTGAGCCAGACTTTCTCTTTCTCATGGTCATTTGCCCATTTGTTTATAATCCATTTATGAGTTGATTTAGCCAGTATTTCTAGAGAATCCACTTTTGTCCAGGGACTATATTAGACACTCTGTCTTATTAATGCATAATGCAGAGTATTACCCTCAAATTACTGAAAGATAGTGATGCATAGAGTCTATCTTCATTTGTAGACTTTTCCACATTTTAATCAGAGAAAATACAAGTACACCATGAGAAAGAATACTCAGCATTACAGCCTGTGTTACAGACTATAAATATCTCTGGCTAAAAGCGTGACTAAGACTCCACAGCCGATATTACATAGCTGAGCCGAAAAGTGAGCTTCACAACCTCAAAGCCACCTTTGTTATGTACTAATTGCTTTTCACCTCCCCAGCTGTGCACTCCTGTTCCACCACTGCTCTTTAATTTATATTGTTAGCCCATGTTCCTTTGTTCTAAGGCTGATGGCTTGGTGTAAAGGTGGTTGTGCACTTTCCGTCTCTAAACTCTCCTATAAAAATGAGATGTTGCATTTTCAGAAGCCATTTCCCCAAGGACAATTTTAAAATAACAGGTACAGTAATAATCACCATGAAAACACCCTTAACCAATTGCCCAGATATGCATCTGTAAAACAATTGGCAGTGATTCATTATGTGTTGGCAATGGATTCACTATGCTTGGGTCCTAAAAGGGTACATTTCCTGAGAACCCACCTAAGGTTGACCCTATGGGAGGGGAAAAAAATGTGACAATCAGACTTTTCATACATCACAGTAATTGACGTGACCATGTCTCAGTGTCTACTTAGAAAAGGTTGATTTAAGATATAATAGCCACTGACTGCACAAAAGTCTCCTGACTAATGAATAAGTTATATTGGCCCAAAGGGAGAACATTTCTTTTCCTGTTGGTCATGGAGCACATTTTTATTCTCATTTACATTAATCAGGAAGTTTTATAAGTTAATATAATCTTACTATAAGTAAGCTTTCTCCCTTGGAGATTTAATATTAGGACATTATCATCAAATTTTATAAATTTTTATGGCAATTGGAAGTGTACATGTAAATTGCCAGTTCTGGGCTGGCAGTGTAGCTCAGTGGTCGAATGAGCATGTGGGAGGCCCAAGGTTCAATCCCTACCACCTAAATAAATAGCCAATTCCACTTGTGAATTACCCCTTAATTTTTCTGTGTCTCTAGTCAGCCACATACTGATGTAGCTTTCATTTAAAATATATCCCTCATTTGAGGTACATAGGGTTAGGTGAAATTTTCTATTTCACAACTCCTATCAAGATTGCTTTACTGGGGTAAGAATGAGGGACTAGCACCCAAATGAGGTAGATTCTTCTAAGTAAGTATCATCCTGCATTGTGGTATTCCCTCAGACGATGATTTTAAGTGACATTTTTATGGGTTGCAAGAAAAGGCTTTGGAAATACTAAGGATCCTTATGAAATAATAGGTGAAAATAAATACAGTTATCACAGAACAAGTAATCTGTAATGGAGACACACACACACATATTTTTTTTCTTTGTTACTCTAAGTGCCCAGTCAATTGGGAGTCCCTTTAATTAACAAATATATAAAATACATCTTAATGTTTCTAATAATGTCAATTCTGTTTTATGTTTAACTAAAGTCCCATAGCCTAAGAACCAAAAGGAGTCATGGTATAGGTATATGGAATATTTTTTCTTTCTATACTTTCCTGCAATGAATTGTGGTCTTAAAAATTTTAAATAGAATGATTACTTTGAGTAGAAAATCAATTAGCAAGTAAGTATTCATTATTAGTAAGAGTGTATGTGTGTGTATATATGTGTGTATGTACATATATATCTATATATTTGAGTTCCCAGCTCAATGTCACCTCTTATAGGAGATGACAAACATTGCTAAACATTCTTCCTCTATATTGGACGCTGTATTTCTGTATTCTATAAGATGGATCCAACACCATAACAATCTAAAGTAGGGAGAGAAAAGTTTGACCTGGATTTTTAGGAACCTTTTCTTAGAGGAAGTATAATTTAAGCTGAAACCTAGTGCTTGCTAAATTTCACTTTATAGAAATTAGATGGAAAGACCATTCAGTGATTTTCAGTGAAATCCAAAAGAAATATTCGATAAAGTGAGAGAATTCTCAACCAACAAGAGTGAAATATTAAATTACATGATGTTAAGACAATTGGATAATCATTTAGAAAATTAAATGGATTTAAACTTTATACTTACCTTGCACTAATGACAAAATTGATTCTCGCTAAATTAAAGCAAAAAAAGTACATAACAAAACCCAAACTAATTTTTGCAAATATTATTGGATAAAATTTTGAAGAATAGATGTTTTTTCCTTTGGCTAAACAATATTATAAAATCAAAATTATTAAATTATTGAGCCATTTAACATCAAAATTTTCAGTTTTTCAAATAATAAAAGTTACACCTGAAAGACAGCAAAATCATTCTAATAATATACAAAGAATGCCTGCCAATTAATGTGAAACAGTATTATCGCACTTAAAAAATGTGCAAATGATAGAGTCAGAGGATTCACAGAGGATTCATAATTACCTTACAAATATAAAAAAAAAGGTATTCGGGCTAAATTTCAAAGTTAAAAAATAATTATGATGAGTATTTCCATTGGTATCGGTAAAGATAAAAATGCTTTAAACTAAGTTTGGTGAAGCCATGGGGAAATTAGTACTACTGCTTCCTGGTGAGTGATATGAATTAGTTCAACTCTTTGGAGATCAGTTAGGCATTGAAGGAAATTCATATTCATGGCTACCAATCAAGTCAGGAATAGATTTTTCCCATTAAGGGATATTTCAACCTTATTCATTCTGCTCACCTAACATGGAACTTACATATATGTCACAAATCAGACTTCTAGCCTTCAGCATGCAAAGAGCACAGGCTCCTGACCTTGATGCCTGTAATAAGAACCACTAGTACCAGACTGGCTTGGAGAGGAGAAGAGTCAGCAGGTAGGCAATGGGCGGGACTTTCATACACCCCCCACCCCATCCCTCTTTTCACCTTTCTATTGCTGTGTCTCACTTTCTCTTTCTCTCACTCAGCCATCTCAACCAGGCTCAGCTGGAAACGAGGTCTCTGCCTTACAGTGGAAATAGTGGCTACCTGGAAGGGTACACAGTGGATGGGGTCAAGCTTCATGGACAGAGAAGACATCAGTGAAACACCCTTCCACTCTCTGAGGGGCAACTGGATTGGTTGTGAGTTCACTCTATGGCCCCTTCTACAGAGCAATTTGGGGCATTGCTCCTGGAAGCGTAGGCTTGGTTCAGGAGGAAGACATTCTTGGCCTTCCCACTATTTTGTGAGCCTCCCAGTATTCTTTCAAGAAAACATCTTTCTGCTCAAGCCACCAGAATTGGCTTCTGTTGTGTTCAGTCAGGAGCCCTTCTTGAAGGAAACTATATTTAAAGAAATGAAAGAAGGAAAAGGAGAAAGATGTGTCACCTAAAGACATTCTGACCACACATATACTATGTGATAGTCAAAAAATGGGAAAAAAATCACACAGTTCTATGAATAGATATGGGTATGAAAAAGAGTGACAGGCTGAAATATCTTTATGAATAACACAGATTTACATAAAACCACAAAAATAAAAAGTCATTTATTTTCACATATATATATTCATTTATCTACTTTCTTTCAAATCCAGGGGGAGATAGGGGCAAAGGAAAACTTGAAAGTGAGTAATGGGCAATAGAAACTCCAGTTCCATTTATAATATATTACTTAAAGGAAAAAGCATTGCTGTCTTTCTTGTAAATCAAAACTTAATTTAAAAACCAGTGTCTGAAAACTCTTTGAACAAAGAATAAACAAAACACTAAATAAATGAATTTTTTTATAAATATACAGTAAATAAAAGCATTTTCCTAGTATTAATGTTTTAATCAGAATACTATACATAGATATAATTATATTGAAGTAAATTTTGAATCTTGATTTAAGACCCTGCCTTTCTATAACTAAAAATCACACTAAATGACAGGGATCATTTTTTAAAAAAATTTATTTTACTTTTTAAATGACATGTAATAATTGAACATATTTATTGAGTATAAGTGGTTGGGAGGTACAATCATTCTTTCTGCTCTGTAGAACATTAGAACTTATCCCTTATAGGTTTTTACTCATATGTGGATGCTACATACAGTTATTTCATAAAAGTAGAATACTAGTCACTAGAGAGTAAGTAATGTAGACAAGGCTGGGTGGAGACAGGTTGGATAGTGGTTATTAAGATGATAGGACCTTCTGAAAGACTTCTAACAGGAACTGGTTTATATGGTCTCAAAAGAAAGTATTACATAGACAGTACAATTTCAAATCTTTATGAAGTGTGCCCACAAGGGAGATTGGAAGTTTACAGATCTTTTGTAACCAAAACAGCTTCTGTTTTGCAGATGTGTTTCTTTCAGGGTCAAGATTAAGAAATGTTACTCTGTGAAGATGAGACTTTTGTCGGTCCCCAGAAGATAGCCATTGCTGCAATCGTCAAGTAGGAGTTAAATTTACTTTTTAAAATTAGGTTTTGCAATTACAAAGCAGGTTATAACTGTGCCTTAGAGCCATCTTCTTTTTATTGTGTTATCCTTACATAGAAGCCATCGTGATTCTGATGGTAGAGATTAGCCTGAGTAGGTGGTACTGTGCTAATTCATATCCCCGTTGCCCTGGGAGACCTAAATTTAAGCTGCCTATTCTTTCTTAGGGCATGAAATAAAAATGAGTCGAGTGCCATTTTCTTGGTGATGTGCATTTCAAAACCTAGGCTTTGTCTTATTTCTTCTCTTGGATCTACAATTTATTTGCATTTTCTCTACAAAGGAGGTTTCATGCTGCTAGTTTTGGTGGAATACCAAGGATACCAAAAGGAGTTTTTTGAAAACACAGCTTTGGAATTTAGGCACTGAGTGAATGGATCCATGAATAAGATGAATGATGATTTCTAGTTCATTCATTCACTCCGTAAATCATTCAGAGGCAGCACACATAAAAATCATCAAGTGGGATACAAACAGACTTAGACATTCTCTACCAAGATAGTAAATGCTGTGAAAATAGGAACAATGTCTGTATCTAAGTAACCTGCCTTTAGAGAAACATTTATGGAATGATCTTCCTGTACTAGGCCCTAAGTATACAAAGATGAATATGCCATTGTTATTCCTCCCAGTGAGGACTTGCAGTCTGTCATAGCCAGATGAGCAATGTAGAGTACTACTCTGTGCCCTCCATAATTCCTCTTGTGAATATCATGCTTATATTATGAAATTGCTCAGTATTTCCTGAATGAACTGATAGTTACAGACAAAATTAATTATGAATATAAAGAGACACATTATCCATCCTTTCTCTCTCCCAATGTCTTAAGGACACTAATGATTACAAAAAAAGAGGTCCATGGTTTTATTATTCCATTCAACGCTGAATTAAGATTAAGGGTTTAAGGCTGGAAAGTACTAATATTATATCTGATTAAAATGAGCACACACTTAGCTCCTGAAGTATTTTCTATGGCTACCCAAAAGAAAATCTCTCCAGCTCCTCTATAGCTTCTGATTAAGAAAAGGGAAAACATAGGAAACATAGTCAAATGCTGCCTGACCTTTTGTGCAGAGCTGTTGTCAAGACTGTTACCATTTTGCACTTGTATGATCAGAAATTGCAACCGTACTGCATAAAATAGAGTGAAATGAAGGCTCTGCATGTAAAACAGGACTCTTGAACGTCTCTTCTTGCACCCTCCTCTTAAAGCTTTCTCCCAGTACTTGCTGTCTCCACGGTAACAGCATCACTGGGATTCTGCTGAAGTGTTTTGAAAGCTGCCTTTACCTAAGTTAGCATATAACATTCTTGTCTATATTTCTAGTTATCTCAGATTATTTTTTTCTAAATAAAAAAAGAACATATAGTACAGCATTTGCTTATTGCTAATCAGAAACCTCTATTATTTCTTCTTCCAGATTTTGTGGGGTACTTCAAGTAATTAAGATACCCATATATCATGTTAGTCAAATGTGTAATCTGCACAGTTTTAATGAATGAATAAATTGAAATATTTAATCAAAGTATTTCAAATTCCAAACTGAAGTGAGAATGACAACCTTGGGTTAGGAAGCAGGAGGCAAGTGTTTCTGCCCAGTTTCCATTATTGACAAAATAGTTATAATCTTGGTCAAGTTATGTCTGTAAGGGCTCAATTTTCTCACCTGGAAACAAGATTATTTCTAAATAGGATTATTTTTAATTCTAATTTTCTCTCATTCCCTCTTTAGTTGGAGATTACTTAGTGAATGATTGATTCTGTTTCTGATTTTCTGCCTATGATCAATGAATGGGCAATATTTTTCTCTGTGATCCTATTCCATTTTGATTAATACTCTCTCTCTAATATTGTGGCCAGATCCTGAAAGAACACTCTGGCCAGTGATAACATAATTGCTCATTTAATTCTCTGTTGTTTATGAAGAAATCAATAAAACCCAGATCTATTTTGCTGAACTTCTTTAGCCACTGGTTATTTGTGACTATTTAAATTTAAATCGAAGTTTATTGAAATTAAATTAAATTAAATTAAATATTTATATCCTCAATTGTACTAGCCTCAAGTGAACTAAGAGCTGACATACTGAATGACACAGATACAGAACATTTGCATGCTGAAGACCATTATATTACACAACAATGTTTAGATCAATCCATACTTCAACCAATGAAGAATCTTTTCTCAGTCTTCAGAAAGAAATGACAACTTTGTGCCTGGGAATTGTAAAGTATTTTTGAACTTTTAAAAAATGCTGCTTTTTGTTAAGGGAGCAAACAAATATTTCCAAAATGATGTATAAACACTCAGAAGAATAACTAACATCTAACACATATAGAAGCTCTAAAAATATTTTCTGGATGACTGACTAAGTAAGTGAATGAATTAAAGTGAAATTTATATCAAAACTAGAAAAATCAGCTTAAAAAATGACATATTGCAACTATGGCAATAACTTTCCCAGTGGGATAAAAATAATGTAATATGGCTTGAGCAATTGGGCACATTGGTCATGAACTCAAGTGTCTATACAGGAATGCATGCAACAAGTGGAAGAGATTGGATTCAGAGAACACAAATACTGGAAAGGTTGTGCTGAGCTGAAGAGAACATTGTAATTGAAAGAAAGAAAGAAAGAAAGAAAGAAAGAAAGAAAGAAAGAAAGAAAGAAAGAAAGGGAAAGAAAGGAAGGAAGGAAGAGGAAGAAAGAAAGAAAGAAAGAAAGAAAGAAAGAAAGAAAGAAAGAAAGAAAGAAAGAAAGAAAGGAAGAGGAAGAAAGAAAAAGAAAGGAAGAAAGAACAGGAGGGAGGGTGGGATGGAGGAAGAAAGAGAGAGAAAGAGAGAGAAACCTATGTACATATATAACTATAGGACTAGTAGGATTCTATGTCATGTATAACCAGAAGAATGAGAAATTATACTCTATCATATATGGTATAGCAAAGTGCATTCTACTGCTGTGTAACTAATTAAAACAAATTTAAATTTTTTTAAAAAAACCTAGAAACTTAGATATTGCTTGAAATGTTTTGAATTTAAATGTTGACAATACTCTGTCAATCCATATATATCTGTCTATATAGTATTTTCCTGTCTACATATCCATTGAGCCAGCCTTGCAGTGAACTTTGCCTTGAAGTATACAGTAACATTTTGTGGTAATATTTTTCTAAGCTATATTTGTCTAAGGTTTCCAAACAATGAAAGTATGGCTTTGATGTTCATAATGAAGAAGAGACAATTTCAGGAAGTACATTCTAATATTTTGGAATTGATTTTTACTTTTTTTAATGATCTCATAATAAAGACAATGAAAATATTAAAAAGAAATTAAAGAAATACAATTAATTGAGACTACAAATAGGAATATTCTAACTACTTATTCTTGTTTAATAAACTGCCCCAAATTTGCTATAAAAATTATTTTAAAAATATAACCTACCAAAACTCTTTTGGAGGTCTCTATATAAAGAAGCACATATTCATTCCTTACTTATTCATTAAATACCTATTGATTTTTTTTATTATGATACAGAGAGCATGTCAGTTTCCTAAAAGAGTAAGACACAACCTTGAGGCTTGTGTAATAAAATAATAGCAATAGCTAATTAAAGTTCTATTGTAGAGAAACAATGCAGTATTGTTTCATCTTTTCTTATTTATTCTTCTTATAATTCTAGGGATTAACAGGTATGATGCTGTGACCAAAATGCATGACAAGAATTACTCACATAAGGAGAAGTTTTATTTTGGCTCATGGTTTCAGAAGATTCAGTCCATGGTCAGCCAGCTTCAAGGCAGAAGCATCATGTCAGAAGGCTATTTGGAGAGATCACATATCAGTGTTCATGCCAGTTATCCCCTAAGGTCTCATAAAACAACCACCAACCCTGAAAGCAACATAGATCCCAGCAGTTTTATGGCTGCAGCTGCATGAGATCCTGAAAGTGGTGACTGAATTGCAAGGTTGAGGTCTTTAAGCAAAGAGAAAATTGTCATTACTCTTTTCTGACATAACTTCATAGTTGCATAACTTGGCATTTGTTATGGTTTAGATCTGATGTCCCCCAAAAGCTCACGTGTGAGACAAATAAAGAAGCTTTAGAGGAGAAATAATTGGATTACACCCTGAACCTAATTGGTTGATTCCCCTGATAGGAATTAACTGAGTAGTAACTGAAGTGGTAAGGGTGTGTCTGGAGGAGGTGGGATTGGTTGGGGGGTTGGGGGGTTGGGGATATATATTTGTATCTGGCCAGTGTAGTGTCTCTCTCTCTCTCTCTCTCTCTCTCTCTCTCTCTCTCTCTCTCTCTCTCTGCTTGCAGATCATCCTGTAGGCTGGTTCCCTCTGCCACATTCTTCTGCCATGATGTTCTGCCTCACCAGAAGGCCTGAGGAATGGAGCCTGCCTTCTTTAGGTGTACTGAAACCTCTGAAACCATGTGCCCCTAAATAAACCTTTTCTATTCGACAATTGTGCTGGTAGGGTCCTTTAGTCACAGCAGGGAAGAAAACTTACTAAAATAGCATTCAGCATAATCTATTAGTAAAGTTATTTGCAAAGATTTGCCCTGCTTCAAGGGGAGAGTATCTAGGTCTCCATTTCATAAGAGGCATACATGGTTTTAGAAGAGCATGTGTAATGAATGATATTTTTGCAGCCATTTTGTTGGAAAATACAATCTTAGAGCCTTCCTCTTTTTGTCCATTTAGGAGAAAGCATTCATTTTGGTTATTCATTTATTCATGCATTGTCTCAATATTGCTTACTGAATTTCTCACGTATTTAAGAAATGTTCCTACTACAGTTTTAGAGGAAGAAGACACAATTGCCAAAATCAGATACTGATATAAAAATTATAGCAGTAATATGCTCGAATTCCTAGTGGAGAGGCAAATTTCATGTGTAGAGGAATCACAGAAGAGAAAGAGTACATGTCAGCTTTTCTCAATTTAGATGTAAAGGCCACTCCTTGTGTCTCCACAACATACAAGAATCAAACAATACCATCCCTAGGGCTGGAGTTATAGCTTAGTGGTAGAGCACTTCTCTAGCATGGGTGAGGCACTCGGTTCAATCCTTAGCACCACATAAAAACAAATAAAATAAAGGTTCCATTCTTTAAAAATAAACAAACAAACAAACATCCCTAAAGGGTTGGTCAATGTACAGGAAAGCTGGCTGACACATTTGCTCTTCATAAACTTTAGAAGCCTTTTCAAACAAACAAAAATCCTGTTGAAACTAAAATTTTACTGTGATCTTAAAATCAATTAAATTATATTGTTGATGAAAGCTTTTTTGGGTTCTATTTTTTTTTAAAAAAACATATTCTATTTGTATCATAATTTGAAATAGCAGCCACAGGGAAGAATGTAAAATAATTGAACAAAATTTAATAGACATTTTATTTATTGTCAACAAAATCTTCAAGATAAATTGTGGGAGGCCATCCTCACACGTGATTTGAGTTACCTCCCTGGCTGGGTGAGAGGCACTTAGGCACAGCTGTGTTAGAGCTTTCCCCACCCTTTTCCAGGTCCAAGGGCTTGTCCATGCAGAGGCGTGTCTGGCCACTGCCCAGAAGACCCAATCGTCACCCCTGATCTTGGGATGTTGCCCCCCTTAATCTTCACTGGATAGGATTTTCTCCAGAATTTTTTGTTTCCCAATAAAAGTCCACTCCCTGGTGTCTCCTCCCTCCCTCCCTCCCTCCCTCCCTCCCTCCCTCCTCTCTCTCTCTCTCTCTCTCTCTCTCTCTCTCTCTCTCTCTCTCTCTCTCTCTCTCTCTCTCTCGGTGGCTTGAGGCTGGAGCTGGGAGGAGCTGTCCTGGAGCTGGTTTTAAAGGTAATTAGCATCTTGTCTCTTTAATTTAAAACTCCCTAGCGTTTTCTCATGATTCGAACCTTCTTTCATGAAGCCAGCGCAGGTCTCGGGCTAGAATAAATGAACGATGAATTTATGATTGTATTTGTTATATTTTGCCAGTTAATAAATTATCCCAAAGATGTATGATTTCAAACAATAATAACTTATTTTCTCTTACAGTGTCACTTATTATCTTTCACAATTTCAAGAATTCAGGAGCAATTTGCTTGGATGTTTCTGATTCTAGGTATTGCAAGATGTTGGGAGTCAGATGTCAGTTTGATCTGCAGGTATCTGATGGCATAATTGAGGCTAGAGGACAGATTTCCAGTTGTCCATCCACAAGGTGGCCAGATTAGCATTGTAAACTGTTTTCTCTACATGTGGGACTCTGCTCTGTGTTAATTGGGGTTCTTCAATACAGCAAATGGCTTCCTCCAGGGCTCTGACCATGGCAGAGACTGAAATATATCCTGTGATTAAGAGGAGCATAATATAGTTTCAGAGCTGCTATATTTTATTGGATAATTAGACAGGATTCTCCCAAGTGGTAGGACCAATAGGAGACACAGAGGTAGGTGGATGGATATATAAATTGATAGAAACATAGATATCAGAGACGATTTACTAGGGGAATTATCATGTGACTATAAAGGCTGAGAAGTCCCTCAAAAGTATTTCAGTAAGTTAGAATGTTGGGGAAGCCTGCACTGTGAATCAGATCAAGTCTAGGGCCTCAGAACAAGGGGAGCCAATGATGTGACTCTTGGATAATGAAGGCCTAAAAATCTAGGGAATCACTGGTACAAGACCCAAAGCCACAGAACAGAGAACATGGAGTTCTGATGTCCAAAGATAGTAAAAATGTATCTAAGCTCCAGAGGAGAGAGAGAAAATTCACCTTTCCTCTACTATTTTTCTTCTGTTCAATTCCTCAGCCAATGTGATGGTAACTGCCCATATTGAGAATGGACATTCTATATTCAGCCCAATGGCTCAAATCTCAAATTCTTCTGGAAATACCCTAAATATATTCTCAGAAACATTAATTTACCTGTTATCTGTATTTCCCTTAATATTGCCAAGTTCACATTTAAGTTAACCATTACAACTGGTCACACAAAGCTGCTTTATTCAAGGTCAGGAAGAACTACAAAGCCTTGCGTGTTATTGGGGATCATTTTGGAGTGTGGTTACCAAGAAGATTGACCTATAAATATTGAAGTAATAGAAGTCACATACCTTCATGGATTAAAACATATTATCTGAAATCATGCTGCTTTGCTTTGATATCTTATACTATACACACACACATACATTTATACAAAATATTATACATATTTATAAATATAATTGTTTTGTACTGGGGATTGAACCCAGGCACACCACATTACCACTGAGCCACATTCCCAGCTCTTTTTTAAAATGTTGAGACAACGTATCACTAAGCAATTCTAAGTTGCTTAGGTCTCAGAAGTTGCCAAGACTGGCCTTGAACTTGAAATCTTCCTGCCTCAGCTTCCTGAGTCACTGGGTTTACAGGCCTACATGATAGTACCTGAATTAGGTATATTTTTGCACCTTAGCTTTCTGGTTTCATATCAGTGGATGTAAAATCAATGAATATTTTGTAAATGAAAATAGAACCAATCTCTTCTATAGATTTTTGAAAGAATTAAATTATTTTGTGTGTGCATGATTGTAAGGTTTTGGTATCCAGTGTAATCTGTACTTCTTAGGAATTGAGTAACATATTGATAGCAATAATCCATCCATGCAGTCTTTAATAAATAATCCTTTTTGACCCAAATGATGAAATTAACAACACATCTTTCTTTTACTTTGGCAACACATGTTTCCCAATACTATAAGAGAAAACGATGTATGGCAAAATTTATGTTAAAAATTATCAAAATTTTAACAAAATTAATGCGAAAAATTATCAAAATTTTAACAAAATTTATGTTTAAAATTATTGATTGACTTAATATTTATATTTAGATGAGAAATTAAACAGTTTCCTGTCAATATAATAAAGTACAATATCCTTATAGTCTTGCAGGCAATGTAGTCTCTCCTTTTCTAATATATCTAAGTATTTTCTTTACTAATTTGTCAGTATTTTCCTTAACATTTCCCTGAAGCTATAGTTCCATCATGTCCCATAGATACAGGGCAGAGTACTCCAAATGTGTTTGGAAGTTGACCTAGAATAAGCAACTACTGTTGCTGTCAATCAAAGTCAGTGACTTAATATTATAGTTAAAATATGGACAATCTGTGGAGATCCTGTGCTTTTGCAGCAGTCAATGCAATTTATTGCTTGTCCAAAGTGACAAGGCTGGGAATGAACAACCTTCTCTACTTACTGCCACCACCAAAATGACAAATTCTTCTAGGAGTAGAAGAATATTGTACCCAGTTAAGAGACATATACAGCAAGTAAGCCAAGTCTAAATTACCCACATCTTCCATTTTCATAATCTTATAGATTAATTCCATTACATGCTTTCCATTGGCAAAGGTCTGCCATACAGATATAAGTTGAGAGAAGTGCTGGTGTCTAACATCCCACACTCCTTTTTTATCCTTCATTATCTCAGAAAGATTTTTTTTTTCTGCAGTTGAACGATTCCTTAACTTTATATTAAGCATGTATTTACCTTGCAACCCAGTAATATATTCCTTGGAATTTACCCTGCCACTTCCTTTATTTCAAGAAATGAAAATATATGTTCACTCAAGAACATTTAAAGGATTCTTGAGATTAACTGTGTATGTGATCTCCAGGATAGAAGCAACAAAACTGGCAACAACTTATATGTCTTTCAGTGACAGAATGGGTAATGAGATTGTTGAACATCCAAACAAAAGAATACTAGTCTGCAATAAACTGGAATGAAATATATATACATCTCCAACTTAGTGGAATGTTAAAATTATCATTAGGAATGTGAAAATCTAGACTTTAAAGGTTGTATAATATATAATGTCATTTATATGATAGTCCCAAAAGGCAAAGCCATATTGAAAAAGAATAGATCATTAGTTCCTAGCAGGCAGAAGAGGGGGAATAGTTGACACAAATATCCAAAGGCACAGTAGAAATAAAATGATCTTCAACCCGATAATAGTGGTGATAATATCAATCTATATATGTTAAAGTTCATAGAACTGTACTCAAAAATGTCAAGTTAATGTATTTTAATCCAAATGATAAAATATAGGATTGTTTTTTCTTGTCATTACTACCTAAGTAATGCAATATTACAGCTATATATTCTGCATTGAAGTATATACATAACTTTTACAATATAACAGATATTATAAGTAATGTAGAGATGATTTAAATACATGAGAGGATGTACATAGATTATGTGCAAATACTATGCCATTTTATATAAGAAACTCAATCATCTGCAGATTGTGGTATCTGCAAAGCTTAATGCTGAAAAACAACTGTATATGGTGACAAATCTTTAATATAACAAGAAATAGAGACCCTGGTGGTTTTTCTAGTAGGTTCTCTCTTATAAATCCCTTTTCATCAACTGTTCTGCCTTTTCCAGAGCCACTGTCACTATGAACTAGCCCTCTTGTTTTCTTGCAAACCCTGCCACTTCCTTTATTTCATTCTTTAATACAGTTTTCTATCTCCAGTGTTTGAAACACTGTAGATCTTTAGTAAAGCACATTAAATCAAATTTAAAAAGAACAATTCTGTTTAATACATTAACATATAGCCTCTTTTTTATTCTTCATTTGAAAACATTTATGACAATTTTCAATTAATGATCATTAACTGTGGACGTTTTATTTCATGTTGTCTTTGGATGAAGCCACAACAAATAATAAATAAGCAAAATATTGAGAAAGTAAAAGAGAAACTGTCAAAGCAAAGAAGCTGCTATAGCCCTAAGCCAGTAACCTTGAAGTACATCTGCCAAATATTGTGAAGTCTGTGACAAGGGTGCATGCTGAGAGCTTACACATGGCACCTTGAATGGCCGGCAGCGCACAGATTTCCTGCAAAGTAAGTGTCGCCATCCTGTAAAACACAGTCAATGATGCTTTGATTTAAAGCAGGTGATCTAAGGCTGTGGAAAAATCACCCTGAAGGTGGGAAATGTCCCTGCAGATATGCAGTTCAATGCCAGGGAATGTCAGGTGAGCTGTAAGATGACAGTGGAAATGTACTCAAGAGACATTTCTTTTGTCTACCACCCATTGTCCTCACCAAGGAAGACTATATGAGTGAAAGGAGAGCAGAGAGGTAAGGATAGGCCATGAGCATCACACTGAAACCATAAAGTTGAAGCACAAAGGGTTTTGTTATGACATTGACCTCTTAAACAAGAACTTTGAATGGGAAATGTACTTTCTTCCCTGATGTGAAAAAAATAACATATTGAATGAGAGGGTGTTTGAGAGAACAAATCTGAGTAAATATTTCTCACTCAGTATTTCCATTTTCTGCATTATTTTTCAGCAGGCAGCTGTACCCTTTCAAGGATATTAACAAATAAAAAAGAACCCATAAGTCCCATGAATCAAACCTGCAAAAATTAAATATTTTTATGAGAAAGAGTGGAAAGCACACATCAAAATTTTTTTCATTGTCTCAAAAATGACAGACAGCATAGGCCTTCTCAGAAAAGAGCTAAAAATTATAAACTTTCAAGAAGAGAAAACAAAGATGAAAAATGAAGTGACAAAATTCAGGAACCAATTGGAAGCACATAAAAATGGTTGCAAGAATAAAGGCACAGTAAAAACAAGAGAAATAGAAATGATACAATAAATTACCCTACTTACCTACCTCCTCCTACCCTTGCCTTTGGGATATATCTTTCCCAAGGGCATCATGATAAATAGAACGATGATGAAATTCTAAGGGAAAGTCGGTTTGGTCCAACTAGATTTTTCTAGGGAAACAGAAGTAATATGTATATATTAATAAGTTCACAAACGATTGGCTCCTGAAATTGTGGAGGCTCCAAAGTCTCATGATCTTTCACCTACTAGTTGGAGACCCAGAAAAGTTGGTGGTGTAATTCCACAGTAAACCTGGAGGTCTAAGAACCAGGACATTCTATTGTGTAAAACTTCCTTCAAGTGTGAAGAATTAAGAACCAGGAGCACAGATGCTCAAGGGTAGTAGCAGATGGCTGATCCAACTCAGCAGATTCTCCTTTCCCTACATTGTTTTTTTCTTTCAGACCTTGAATGAATCAGATTGGTGAGGATGATGTTCTCTAAGGGGCATACCAAATCAAATGCTAATCTGGTCCAGAAATACCTTCACAAACACTCCCAGAATACTGTTTTATCAGCTCAATGAGCATCATTCAGTCCAATAAAGTTGACACATAATATTATTATCAATCCAAGAATTTTTGTTTTTCTGGTACCAGCATTTGAACCCAGGGATGCTTAACCACTGAACCACATCCCCAACCCTTTTTACCTTTGACTTTGAGATGATCTCATCAATTTTCCTAGGATCTTGCTAAGTTTCTGAGGCTGACTTTGAACTTGGGATACTCCTTATTCAGCTTCCTGAAACTGCTGGGATTACAGGTATGCACCAGACCCAGCTAATCCAAGAATTTCATATTAAGTCAAATTAGCTTTAAACTACAGGGACAATAGAAAATATGTTCAAGTTTATAAAACCCAAGATATCACAACACCCAATGTGTCTGTTGAACTGCCAAAAAATACCAATGAACCATTACCATTAAAAACAAAGAGATCAGACAGGGAATGTGGTAAAGAACCCACAAAACAACACTTGAACAAATAAAACATCTTTAAACTCTGCATGATATAATGTAATAATGATATAATTAATGCAAACATGATATAATACAAATGTAATTGACCCGTGGGATGAATGCAGATATCATCTTTCAGCATATAACTCTAAAATTTTAACATTAGCTACTCAGTCTCGCAAAGAGTTCAGGGTATGTTTCCTTTGGGGGAATTTTCTTAAAAACAATGTTTGGTCTCATGAAGGATGATTTTTTTTTCTGGAGTTCAGTAATTCCTTAATATTTTCCTTCATTCCTCCACTTTTCATCATTTTTTGTTTGGTTAGATTTAAGTAACACTAGGTCCAAAGTGTTAGGAGGGGTGTGTGTGTGTGTGTGTGTGTGTGTGTGTGTGTGAGTGTGTGTGTGTGTAGGCATAGAGAGGGTACTGGAACATGACACACCAAATGCTAATTATTAATTATTCCGAGATTTTATAAATTTTCATTTTGTGTTTGTGTGCACAAATGTGTATTTCTTAAATGAACAGTCATTTCTATAATAAAAAAAAATCATCCATTAGTCCTTTAAAACTATAAAAGGAAAGTATTTAGCTCAATGCAATTTAATTTTAAAGGATGACAACTCAGAAAAAAGGAAGCATCCCAGGTGGGGAGTCCAAACTTAATTTAATTTGTAAATATAATTTGTAAATGTAAATTAACCCTATCTCTTCAAGAAATCCTCACCATGGTGGTGGTGGTGGTGGTGGGGTTTGTGTGTGTGTGTGTGTGTGTGTGTGTGTGTGTGTGTGCGTGAGAGAGAGAGAGAGAGAGAGAGAGAGAGAGAGATTGTGTGTGTGAGTGACTGGGAATTATTTAGGATTCTAATGAACAAATTACATTAATGTCAAGATTTCCTTTCCCCAACACTTGATAAAACTAACAGATTTCTCAAGCATATCAGCGGGAGAAAAGTTGCAAAGAACGATGACTAAAGACTGTTGCTCAGATAATGACATCTGAGACTCAAGGGGAGAAGGAATATAGTAGTCAAAGCATACACCATGGAATCAAGAAGAGTTGAGAACCTGAAGTTAGTGCATTTGACATTCTCATAATAACGTCCCTCTCAGGGGAGAGAAGAGATGGAAATGAGAGAAAGGCTCGTTTGTGATGCAGTCATTCTACCTGTCAGAGCTCTCATGGCTTTTCAGCAGGCTACAAAAGCCCAGTCTACTAGAATATGAATCAGATGTAGTCAAGGCCCCATGGAATAAGTAAGAGACATCAGACCTCCCTGTTTGGATCCTAATAGCTTTTTCCACATCAGTAACCTCTCACTGTAAACAAAAAAGCCAGGACTCTCTATTTCTTTCCCCTTGGTTATTATTCTTGAGGGCCCTAGATAACTGTCAGAGATTTAATAGCAAAGTGCAAATCTATAAACCAAGCCGTTTGAAATTATTTCTGTTTCTATCAACTGGCCTGTGGGTTTAAAAGTTATGACATTGGAAGGATCTGATCACTATGCAGCAGGAAAAGTAAATGCACAACCAACAGCAAAGAGAGAGATTTGCATCCCAATTTCATGCTTCAACATATGGTATAGGAAACGCCACTTTTGGTAATGGGGATAGTTAAAGATTTCTTCAGTCAAACGAGATTAATAAAACTAAGTGTAGTGTGTCTTTTCATCTTAATTTACTGAAGTGGTTCAACTTGTAATCAATTATATTTTAAATACGCACAGAAGGCTTTCCACCCTTTTATTGTCAGAGATTTGTAGAAATATGCTCATAACTATCATGGGTCTAGTGCCATAACTTATACTTTGCAATACTTACCAGCTTTCCCCATAGGTAATTTTAATCATGCAAAGAGACCACACTGATTTGCTGATTTTTTTTTTTTTTTTTTTAAGCACACAGAAGACCTATCCTTTTGCAGATTTTGGAAGCTGAGTTTTATACTTGCAAGTCTTCGGGGGGAGACTCTTGCATTCTTTCCCTTTTGTGTTATACCCAAACCCTTGACATATTTTAGTTACATGCTTGGGCCTGAGAATGTTTGAAATTATGACCCATGGTTTTGTTTTCTTGAGAGGTGTGTCCCATATGGTACAACCCACTCTGAAGCCTTGATTCAAATAAACAGAATAAAACTAGGCTTTAAGCTACCTGATAACAGAATCTAGCTATACATATAGCTTATCATAAGATCTTGCATATCGACTGATATTTAGAAAGTGATTAGTAAGGTTTTTTTAATTGTAAAAAGTAAAAAATAGAAAAGAAAACAAAATTGGGAGAAAGTGAGGTATTTGGAAGTTGATTATGATGTGATGCTTTCTGGTGATTTTTGTTTAGTGTCAACTTGGCTAAGCTGAAGTAAGTTTCTCCAAACATACTTCTCTGAATATTTCCAGGGAGAGTTGTCCAAATGAGAACTAGTTGGGAGATTTGTGAAAGTGGAAGAGAAGTAGAGCTCTCCACTCTGTATTAGCAGATGTATCACGAGTGTTGGAAACAGGCGGATAGGCAATGTCTGCTTCCAGCCTGTCTTCCCCTCTTTATTTTACATTCCGCTCTTCTTTCCAACTGTGTTCTGGTGACCAACAGCACCCCAGGCCCTTGGCCAGAAAGACAAGCAGCAGATCTCCATGCACATTGAACCAGCTCCCCTTTGAGACCCACTTTGGCATCTGGTCATTAGCAGACCAGGTGCCCTTGTTCACTTGTGCCAGATCCCAGAGAAGGGTGTTTATGGACTGTTCTCTGAAACTCCTGACTTCCCTAACACCTATTTCTTCAGTTTCATTAATAACTGTGTAAGCTCTTAGTTCTATAATAAATCCCTGATTCCATAATAGTTATTCTCTTTCCTCAAATGAACTCTGACTGATACAGATTTATTTTTACAACAAAATTCTGGAATTCATGTAAAGTTAAAGAGCAAAAATATAATTTTATGTATTGTGTAATGCTAATCCTATTTCTTTTCCCCCCACCCAACCTCACTTTTTCTCTCTTTTCTCTCTCTCTCTCACTCACATACCCCCCCCCCCACACACACACCCTTTTTGCATCTACTTGGGTCAGGCTTTTATAAAAAGACTTAATAAAAGCATATTTCTTTTCCTAGTCCTGATAAAGTAGTACTTTAATTCTCACATTTGAAATTTTTTTCTTGTCTACAAAACTTAAAATATATTCCTAACTAGGTACTATTATTGTGTATAACATTGGTCAAAAGAACAATCAAGTAAATATACATGGATAGCTAACTGAATGTGTAACCACTTTGGGTTCAGGGTGTGCCACAGACTTTTTTTTCCACCATTGTATTATTTTCCAAAGTAGATACGAAGCAACACATGGGAAATTACATTGCTAAGTATTCCAAATCATGGAATGTAATTAAAATGTGTTAATGTTCTATAATAATCCACTGAATATTTTACATCTGAATGTTGCTGATATTTTGATGATCCTGATACAGTTTCAATATATTTATTGGGCTTAGTAGATCCTCTCCTTGTGTGGAAGGATTGGGTGCAATACCAAGGTCATCCTTTCATGATATTTGAAATTTTGATCTCTGCATATCTGCCATTGTCATTCTAAGCAGAGGAAATTCCTTTTACTTTCTTTCACTTCTTTTACCTGCCTTTCCGTGTTCATGTCTCCTGCTTCCCTCACTACCTGCATTCTATTATTTTCTTTTCAGGGAGATATTGGTTATGTTCATTATTGTTATTTTCTCTGGTTGGGAGACACGGCACTTTTTTTACATATTTTTCATCCTGTTATTTTTTCCTCATAAATTCATGTATGTCTATATCATCATCCATTTATGAGTGACAGGGCTAAAGACATTTGAAGCATTTTTCATATGACTACACTGTGATTGCACCAATAGAAAAAGAAATCAATAAAGGGAAATTATATGTACTGATGAGTAATAATTATTTCATTTTAAAAAGAGAGATTACTTTGTTACACAGATAGCATGCAAATCTATGTGTTTGGATAGGGTGAGTTACAAATTCTGTAATTACCCAATAAAATATGCCTGATGTATTAAGTGGATCTGGGTAATATTCTAATTTGTTAGCAACATATGGGCCTCTTACATAGGGATATAATGTCTTATCAGTGAGACAATAGTAAGTAGAGAGAGAAAAGAGTTTCAAGGAGCTTTTTCTTTTTTTTTTTAAGAACTGAAATAATGTATTACCCTCTCTTTTACAATGTCCGCAAAATTGATTCTGAAGCTGTTAATCCTGTTGGTTCTGCTCTGTAGATGAGACAATAAATATTCCTTATTGTGAAAGATTTATTTTCTGCACCATCGTAGTTGAGTCAATCAATAAGGTATAATGTTTCCCTAGACACTCTGCTATGCACAACACATTTTATCAACAAATGTACATTAACAAAACACCTAAATTCCACAGAGGCAGACAAGTTACTTAGAAATCTCAGCTAATAATAACTACAAGAGTGTAGTCTGAGAATTAGTGTGTTAAGTCTTTTCTTGCTTATGAAAAATTACTTAGACATTTACAACCAAATCATTAAGGTGCTAAGTATTTTTGTGCTTAAACAAAATTACTTGGACATTTATAATCAAGTCTAACTTTCATGAATATATAATGGTAGATATTATTAAGAATTCTCAGATACAGAGTTTTCAATATCAAATTAAGTATAAAAATGCATATTCTACATATAACACATTTTTCTATAAAATGAAGCATTTGGTTTATCTTTATATTTTCCCTATGCCTGTATGAGGATTGAAATATTAATAGGTAACAAACATAATGCATGAGAAGTGCAATGAGAAATAAATATGCAAATTTCCGAACTACACAAAAATATTGAACTTTTTCTATAAAATGTCAATTTTACCAAATATGCTGTCTTACCATAATGACTATTCTTGCTCTTTCTCTCTCCCTCTGTCTTCTCATTCTCTTACAATGGTAAGTGTATTTAGTTAAAAAAAAGCCAAGTGTTTTGTCTTTGTGCTTCTTTATAAAATATTATCATCACAATGTCAACTAATATCAAAGACCATAAGGTCACTTTAAACTTCAATAACATAAGTCTGCCCATGAAATTGTGTCACCACGAAACCTGGTTTCACATTGAATTTAAAACCCTTCCCTAAGACTTTAAAGTATGGATAGTATGTTAAATATATGTATATTAATAAAAGTGAATACAGTTAAAAATAGGACAATATTTAGATATCTTATACATTAACAAAAGCAAGCAAATAATGTTTTTAGAAATATATTAAGTAGTATGGAAAGATGGCCATGATTTACTAACGATTACACAGTAGGCTACACCATTCAATTTTGTTTATACTGTGAAAGAAATATAAACTTAGCTCTCGCTAATGTTCATCCTTAGGCAATAGGATTAAAGTTGGGCTTCATTGTTTTCTTTTATTCAGTTGAAATGACATGCATTTTCTAGCATAAATATCAATCATATTTATATTAAGAAAGAAACATTTCTATCATTCAGATGTATCACTTATTTCTTATCGCTGCAGGACCAAAGCTGTAGAGTGGCAATAAGCAAAACATGTTGTCTTCTCAGTCAGGTCAATTTGGCTGCCATTCCTGTAGTTGTGCTGCCTCATTTCAGGGTATGATCCTTGCTGGATGTTAGAATGTGTGTTATTTTTCTATTGCTGCTGTAACAGATTAATACAAACTTTGCAAAACCAACACCCATTTATTAATTTACAGTTTCTGTAAGCAAGACATTTAGGTGGGCTAGAGTTAGTTCTCTGCTTGGGATGTCCAAAGGTCAAGGTTTAGATGCAGCTATCTGGACTTTTACCTGGAGACTTAGTGGGAAAATCTGTTTCTAGGCTTATTCAGAAGTTTTGGCAAAATTAATTTCTTCTTACTCTTTTCATGTGACGCTTTCCATCATGATGTTAGCAAAGAGTGGTTGAAGCTGGTGTTGGTGGTCAGGAGACATAAACTGGAATGTATGACTGGACACTGCTTTGGCTCTGTCTTTTGAAACTAGCCCACTGTGGAAGGTCTGCATACTGGATGACTGCTTACCATGCGGAATGAGTCTGGATCCTACCAGAAGTGGCATAGTTGCTCAGTTGTACTCAGAACTATGTGGAGGGTCTGTCAAATCCAGGCTGCAGGAGTCTCAAGGCAACATCATACAGATCTAAAGCCACATATTTTTGGATGCTGTGTAACTAATGAAATGGCATTTTGATCCTCATCTATCTTTGACTCTCACTCATTGCTGAAATCAAAATAAACTCAATACTTATTAACTTTGCAAGTCCCCAAATTCAGTATTTTCAACCCATCCAGAATTGATATTGACACAAAAGAGCACCACCAACAAAATACATAAAAATAAAATCCAAAACTTAACATGCAAACAAATGTTTAATTCTATAATTTACAGTACAGTGGGCTTTTCTTGGACCAGGCTGCCTATCTACTGTGTAGGGCTCTATATTCTCCATGATTAAGGCTATAGTACAAGAGCATTTGAGTAATGCATACTTGAAGTTGATTAATGAAGCTGAAATTTTTAACATAGCAAATTTAAGGGACATGAAAACAAAGTTATGTTAAGCTGATGAGATATTTTATTTTATTTTATTTTAATTACATTTTAAAATCAGAGAATTTGGGTTTGAGACTTAGCTTTGCTATTCTTCTCATAAGGTTGTTAATAGAATAAAGAAAGGTGTGCCCTCTTTGATGAATATAATAGCAATCGTCTCAATAGCTGAAAAACAATGTGTGTGTGTGTGTGTGTGTGTGTGTGTGTGTGTGTGTGTTGGGGTCTGTATTCTACCCCCATCCAGAAGCATATGTAAATTCTTAACTTTTAATATCTACTTTCATATCTGTGTCTCCTTATGTATTCTTCAATACATTTATAGAATTCATTCGGTTTTAACTCATTTCTATCTGTCAAATGTCACATTATGGTAATTCTGTTACCTAATTCTGACTTGAATGATTTTCTTCCTTTTTTTTTTTAAAAAAAGATTTATTTTGAATGATTTTATAACATCCTGCAATTTTCTTTCTGTACATCATCAAGCCTGTTTTTTTCACTTCTTGAGTAATGACGCTCATCTTGTTTCTTGTAGCATCCAACAACCAGCACAGTGCTCCTGTATACTTTGTGTTCAATAAATCTTGAAAAAAAAGAATAAATAAATGAATCAATGCATGCATGAGTAATATCACTAATTAGATTATGTCTTATTGCATTCTCAAAATATGCTACTTCCAGTTTTGGGATACCCTGCAGTATTTTTCTTATAGATTCATTGATAAATGATCTATTATTACCAGCCTTGGTTTATAAACTCACATATCTATAGAATTTGATAAGTCATTTAAAGGAATTAAAATGGGCCATGGGCAAAAGGTCAAAATGCCAATGACTTCTATCTCAGTATTGGGGAGGCAGTAAACCGTGGTAAGGATGGTGGTAACCAGAAAGGTGTGCCCTCTTTGAAGATGAGCAACCCTTCTCAGCAATTGCTGATCTTTGTTAGATGGAAATTCAAACTAATGATTATCATTTTTTTTGAGAGAACTAAAAAAAAATTATTCAAATCCCTAAGATTCTGAATACTGCAACCCACCTTAAATATAAGCACCTGACTACCACCAAGTCCTTTGTTGGCTGGCTAAACTAGGTAGTAGAATTAGATGTGCCCTACACACCCATATGTTTTCCTCTCTGGTTTAGCCAATCAGTCTCACAGTTCTCTCCTTTTGTTGTATGAATCCATGTATTCTAAAATGGTCTCTATTGGCACATCCTCTCTGAGGCATGCTAATCTTCAAAGAGCTTGTTTGAATAAGAAAGAAATGTGGATTTTTTTTACCCTGTTTAGAATGTCTGAGTGCCTTAATTCCTACTTGATGACTTTCCCATACAAGTCAACTTTATTTTCTTGTTGCTGTTTCATTTTTAAACTCCAAAAAATATTAAAGAAGGAAGTATAGCATTCCAAAACTATTACAGGGGACCAAGGTGAGGGAGAAGGGGAACAAAAGGGAAAGAAGTTGGGAAAAAAATTGACTAAATTACATTGTTACACAGTGTGCTTACATGTGCATATATCAATGAATCCCACAATTATGTATAATTGTAATGCACTAGTAAATATTTTTCAGAAATTATCTCCAAACTGTTCTCAAGGTTGTGCTCTTTGACATGTGTAGATATTAACATAAGAATAGTTGTTGTTGTTTTTTTTTTTTGAAAGTTAGTCTTTCTTCTTAGGAAATAGTTCTATCTGAAAAATTATTTTTCCTTTGCTGAATATAATAAAAGGGTCTCACAGTCATTGCATACAGCTAATAGCTAGGAGAGAATGTAACATCCAAATTCTCAGAATCTTTTAAGAGGTTGTGAAAACAGAAAAAGAGACATGATGCTGGGTCAATCTACAGATTAACAACCCGAGTTAAAGCCAAGCCACCACTGGAAGATGCTCCCTCATAAGTTTTTGTAGCTTTCATGAAAAAAAAAAAATGGCTCATATCTAAATTAACAAATGAATGAATAAGTGTTAAAAATTATGACCCTCAGAAAACTGTGCTTTCCTTGTCATGAATTATTATGAAAACTACATTTCTCATGTGTGTCTTTCTCAGTGTGAGTTTTTCTGTTACCACAAATCACAGCCAATTGGAACTTTTAGTCAAGATATGTACAATTTCCATAGTAGGGAAATAAAGATTAAAAAATCTAGATAATAATTTCAAATAACAAATTGTGAATATTCAAAATGATTATGTCTAACATTATGGTTTAGAATAGTTGATATTCTCAAATTCTACTAATGGGAGTACATACAGTAATAACATCTTTTTTTTGAGGGACATATAAAAATGCTTTGGGATGCCTAAGATTGTTCATAATCCTTCATTTCAGCTAATAAGTTTTTAGTTGTTCATTGTAAAGAAATAGAAGGGAAGAAAAGACTTTTTCTACAGGAACGCTTAGCACAGAATTTTTAATACATTAAAAGTTTTGGAATAATTTAATCAATAGCTACAAAAGATTTATTAAATAAATTAGAAGCCATACCACATGATATTTTTGTGGCTACTAAATACTAAGCTTCATGAGACTACTCAATGACTAGGGAAATAATCTATATGTATTTGGTAAAAACAAAAGTAGAAAACTATAGAACTATAATGTACTGTCAATTTTGTATTTAAAATGTCACAAAAATCAAGACATATGCAAACAATTCACTTTACAGAAATAATGCCTAAGAAAGAGACTTATAGTAATAAAAAGAAAAAACTTCCACATTTAATTTCTTATTTCGTAAATACTCTGCAATAAATGTTTTTGCTATAGTCTCTCCTAACCTGCAAAAAAAATTATTACATAAAAGTGAGATGCTAAAAATTGATCACTCAAAAGGAAAAATTAAATTATGTTATTGTGGCATCACTTAATTACTGATGATCCAATTAGGTTGGAGAAGATATAAGTGTCCATGAAATGGAAAATCATATAATGGCTCATAAAACAAAAAGCTAAGAAGAGCTTTCTGTGCACTGTGGAGGCTCACACAATGGAAACACTTGCCAGACACTATCTGTCTAATATTCTGGTCCAAAGTCATCTCCGGGTGTCATGCTGCTGCCAGTATTAAATTGGGTATCTTTACAATAAAGGAAAATGATGGTCTTAGGAACAATGTCCCAAGATAAGAAATGTTTCCACAAGACATCTAACTTTCATCAGAATTAAACTTTATGTGAAAATTTGGCACAAAAAGTGCCAAATGTAAAATGTCAGAAAAACTTCCCAAAATGTCACTTTTGTTCAATATTCTTTGATCACTTTCTCTATTTGACTTCTACAAATATCAGACCCCATGATGGATACAGTTAGCTATAGTATGCATTTAATATGTGACTTAATTGAATTTCCAATGTAGTAGGACATCTCTTATTCTGAGAAAAGGAAATGTCCAAATTCACTGAGGTTGATTTATGTATAGGGATATTCTTGAAAGGATAATTCTAAATTCCCTATTCAAGTCTGACTTCAAAGTACCACTGTTAGATAAAGCAAGCCAAAGTGTAATTAAAACTAATTAAATTCAAACAAAAGAAAAATATTTAAGTATATTCATCATTCAATGTGAATCTTATTGAATTCATTTCTCCCTAATTTCAATGAGCATCATTTTGTTAGTGTGTTGTACTTCTATCATGGGAGGATGGGGGTAGGGGATTATGTTATTACCGAACACCATTACTTTTGAAACTTAAGTTGGACAATGAAAAGCACACCAATGATTTAAAACCATGCTTCTATGCTGATAAATTTGTCTCCATGTACATAGGTCTCAAGGGATGTGACATTTTGTATTTTTTAATCTGAACAAATCAAATGTACATGTGGGCCTTCTTTATTGTATTTTAAAAAGAATTCTAAGAGGAATAGATTTCCCTTCACCAGAGAAAATACAAAAATAGAGCCACTGATAGTAATAATGAGTGAGTGGTAAGCAGCAAGAAACAAATGCTTTTGCTAAGCCACTTTTAACCTCTGAATTAGTAAGATATACATATAGAGAGATAGCTATATCTATGGACAGATATACATGAATCTATTTATATGTATCTACACATATCTGTATCTATGTATATATTTATCATCTATCTGTATATGTATTTGTTTCTGGGAAAGGGCCAGATTCAACAGCATCAGGGCACAGCAAGAGTAGGCTAATATTCATACCCAGAACATGAAAGAGGGTGCATTGCAACTGCTAAAATACTTTTTATTTTAGTAGCTCATCTTGATTTCAGAACAAAGTCATTTCACTTCTTTCTAAAGTATGAAAAATCTTATTCAGTCAAAGGAAAAAAAATGTTTTCTGTCCCATTTGGAGTTGGAAGAAATGACATACTTCACATGAAAGAAAGCCAGAGAAGTTCAAAATTAAAAACTGTCCCTATGTAATAACAAATTGTTTGGGAGACTGAGAGACTGCTAAAATAACAAAACAAAGAAATGCATGAAGGATTTACTGCCTTCATTACTGGGAAGGCTGTGAGCACTTTACTGGGAGCCTCTTTCCCAAGATCACATGGTATCTAGATCTGGTGACAGATGCGGAAAGACAGCCTCCTGGCCATCTCCTCCTTACTGGTCCGTCTAGCTCCAGAGATGCCTATAAATTGAGCAGATGCTGTTGTCAGAAGGCATCACAGAACTTCTTGTCTCCTCTCTCTGCCTGGACCTGTTTTCTTTCTCTCTTTTCTATAGGCTCATCCCAAGGGCAATCCTGAATAAATATCTTGCATTCTTATCTCCCAGAATACTCAGACTGCAACAATGTAATTTAATGAAGTAACCCAAAATTCTGTAATGTATAAAAACCCAGAATTGTGTCTGGGTAATGTATTGATGCTAGGAGATGGCTGGGAAATCATTATGGGGAGTCAACCCCACTGAGTCAATGTTGCTTCAACATGCCTATGTCATATTTACTATGGGAATATCAATTGATTAATTATGTATTAAGAGTATACTTTTCTGGCCCAAATGTTTTCTCTGATATGTGGATACTGATCTATGATGGGGGGGGGGATACCTAGGGAGAATGGAGGAACTTTGGATTGGGCAGAGGGGAGTGAGGGGAGGGGAGGAAATCTGGGGTGGGAAAGATGGTGGAATGAGACGGACACTATTACCCTAAGTACATGTATGATTGCATAAACGGTGTGATTCTGCATGTGTAAAGCCAGAGAAATGAGAAGTTGTGCTCCATTTGTGTGCAAGGAGTTGAAATGCATTCTGATCTCATGTATAACTAATTAGAACAAATTTTAAAAAAGAATATATACATTTTGTTAGTATTGGCTACCTTTTTCCATATTTTATATTGGTGCATTATGGTTGTTCTTAATGGAGTATTTTGTTGTTATGTATTTATACATGAACACAGTACAGCAACATAATTAAGCTAATATCTATCTCCAATATTTTCCCTTTTTTTTTTTTGTTTTGTTTTTTCCTCTGGTCCCTTTTCTCTACTGTGCAGATCTCCTTTCAATTATCCTAAGATCCACCCACCTTCACCTTTCTTTTCCTTTATACTTTCTAGCTTGTACAAGAGAAAACATATGACCCCTGACTTTTTGGATTTGTCTTGCTCATTTTCCTACAAATGGTGGTAATTTCATTTTGTGTTATGTTTAAATAAAACTTTATTTTGTGTGTGTGTGAGTGTGTGTATTGCATTTTTATCCATTCATCCATTGAAGGACATGTAGGCTTGTTCCACAGATTGGCTGTTGTGAATTGTGCTACTACAAACACAGGTATGCATGTGTCACTGTACTATAATGGCTTTAATTCTTTAAGATACATAATGAGCAGTGGTATAGATGGGTCATATCTGGTTCCATTTCTAGTCTTTTGAGCAAACTCCATACTGATTTCCATGGTGGTTGTATGAATTTACAATCCCACCAAGAATATGAAAGTATTCCTTTACCTCCATATCTTCTCCCAAATTGATTATTGTTTATATTCTTGATGGCTGAGATTCTAACTAGAGTGAGATAAAATCTCTGCGTAGTTATTTGCATTTCCCTAAGTACTAATGATGTGTTGAACATTTTTTTTTTTGTATATTTATTGAGCATTTTTATTTCTTCCTTTGAGAAGTGTCTGTTTAGTTCCTTTACCCATTATTGTTTGTGTGGGCACACATTAAGTTTTTTGAGTAACTTATATATTCTCTCTATACACATATATATGAGACAGAGATATTTTCTCCATTTCAGTAAGTTCTATGTTCACATTTTCACATTCTTATCACTTCCTTTTCAGTGCAGAGGCTTTGTACTTTGATGCTATTTCGTTTATTAATTCTTGACATTATTTCCTGAGTTTTATGGGTCTTATGGAGAAGCTGTTGCCTGTGTCTATATGTAGGTGTGTTGACATTATGTTTTCTTCTAGGAATTTTATAGTTTCTGGTCTAATTCCAAGGTCCCTGACCCTTTGTGAATTGACTTTTTTGCACAGTGAAAGATATAGGTGAATTTCATTCTTCTACATGGAGATAATCAGTTTTCCCAGCACCACTTGTTTAAAAGCGTCTCTCTTCTCCAATGTGTGCTTTTGGCAACTTTGTCAGGGATCAGATGACTGTATCTGTCCCTCTGTGTGTTTTCTCTGTCTTCTACTTGATGCCATTGGTCTAGATGTCTGTTTCTATGTAAGCTCTATGGAAGTTTTGTTCTTATAGCTCTGTGGTATAATTTGAATTCAAGTATTGTGATGCTTTTTGCATTGCTTTTTTTTTTTGGCTTAGGATTGCTTTGTCTATTCTGGGCCTTTTATTTTTTCAAAATAAATTCTCAGATCGTTTTTTTTTCCTAATTCTAGAATGTCTTGAGTATTTTGATGGGAATTGCACAGAATGTAATATCATGTAAAATGCTTTTGAGCATTATAACATTAATTCTGTCTACCTATCAACATGGAAGGTTTTTCCATTTTCTTCTGTCTTCTTCAATTTCATTTTTCATTGTTCTGTAGTTTTCATTGTAGATCTATTTCACCTCCTTGGTTTGATTTATTCCTAGCTATTATTTTTATTTTTGAGTCTATTGTGAATATTATTTTTTTCCTCAGCAGGTTCATATTTATATATAGTAAAATTTTTCATATGTTGATTTGGTAGCCAACTATTTTGTTGAATTTGTTTATTAATTCTGTTTTTGGTGGAGCTTTCTTGAACTTCTAAGTAAGAGATTATATCATCTATAAACAGTGATATTTTGACTTTTTCCTTTTCTATTTTTTCCCTTTTATTTTCTTATCTTGCCTAATAACTCTGGCTAGAATTTCTAGTCCTACATTAAATGGGTGTGATGAAAATGGACATCTTGACTTGTTTCATATTTTAAATAAATGCTTTCATTTTTTCCTCATTTACTTTGATGTTGCATTGGGGTTATTTGTATATAGCCTTTATGGTGTTGAGGTAGTTTCATTTTACCCCTAATTTTTCCAGTGTTTTTATCATGAATGGGTGTTGAATTTTGTCAAAGGCTTTCTCTATGTATATTGAGATTACTAAGTAATTTTTATCTTTGATTTTATTTATGTGATGCATTATATTTATTGCTTTGCATAGATTAAACCATTCTAGCATTCTTGGGATAAAATCAACTTGGTCATGGAAGTACATTCAACTTAATCGGTTGTTGAATAAAATTCTTTAATATTTTATTAAGGGTTTTTGCATCTAAGTTCATCTTGGATATTGCTCTATAGTTTTCTTTCCTTGATGAGTGCTTATCTGGTTTTGATATGAGCATGACACTGACTTCATAGAATGAATTTGTAAGAGTTTCATCCCCTTCTATTTCATAGAGTATAATTTGAGGAGTGTTTGTATTAGTTCTTTGTTAAAGGTCTGGTCTATTTCAGTGGAGAAGCCATCTGGTTCTGAGTTGTTTTTTTTTTTAAGACATTTATTACTGATTCTAGTTCATTGCAAGTTACTAGTCTATTTCAATGACCACTTGATTCAATTTTCTCAGTTATATAAGTCTAGAAATGTAACAATTTCTTCTGTTTTTCAATTTATTATAATGTAAGTTTTCAAAATAAGTCCATAATGATCCTATGAATTACTGTGATGACTATGGTGGTTTGTCCTTTTTCATTTATAACTTTGTTAATTAATATCTTCTTTATTTTTCTTCTGATTAGTTTGCCTAAGAGCCTATCAATTTTGTTTTTCTTTTCAAAGAAACAACTCTTCATTTTATTGACATTTGTATTTCTTTTAATTCTCAATTTCCTTGAATTCACCTTAATTATATTCTTCCTTCTACTTGTTTTGAAATTGGTTTGTTGTTCTTTTACAGGGTTCTGGAGATGTACCATTATGTTGTATATTTGAGATAATTTTGATTTTTCCTATGTAGGCACTCATAGCTAAATAAATTCTTCTTAGAACCATATTCATAGTGTTCCAGAGGTTCTAGTGTATTATTTTCATTTAATTCAAGAATTTTTAAATTTATCCTATGATTTCTTCTATCACCATTCATTATTCAGAAGTGAATTCTTATTCCTCCTCTTCCTCCTCCTCCTTCTTCTTCTTTAATCTCCATATATTTATATAGTTCTTTTTCATAGGTTTTTTTTAGTGTTGTTTTCTGATTTTATATCACTATGATGAGATAAGATGCAAAAAAAATTATATACATTTTTTTATATTTGCTTAGAGTTGCTTTATGGCCTAAAACTTGGTGTGATTTGGAGAAAGTTCCATGAATTCCTAAGAAGAAAACATATTTGGCTCATCTGAAGGATATATCTTTTATATTTATTCTGATTCATAATATTTTTCAGGTCCAAAAAGTCTTCACTGAATTTATGTCTGGATGGCTTATCTATTGGGGAAAGAGGTATGTTGAAATTACCTAGTGTTACAGTATTTTAGTCTATCTGAGGCTTTCACTTGGGTATTGTCTCTTTTATGTAATGAGGTGCACCAATATTTGTGGTATAAACTTTTATATCTTCTAGTTGATTTGTTCCCTTTACTATTGTGAAGTGACATTCTGTATGTCTTCTGATTAATTTCGGCTATAAGCTTTCTTTGTTGAATGTAGATTACTCTTGCTTATTTTGGGACTTCAGTCACATGGTATATTATTTTCTGTCTTTTCACTTTTAGTCTGTCTGTCTTTGATTTTAAGATTAATGTTTCAAACAGACATATTTGGGTCTTATTTTTCAGTCCATTCTTCCAGCTTATGTATTTAACTGGAGTTTTGAGACCATTTACCTTAAATTTTATTGTAGACCAATATTTATGATTCCTGCATTTTAATTTATTTCTAATGATTAATTTGGTCCTACTATCATTTTCTCAATACTCTTCAATTGAGATTTGTTTATTTGTGAGCTCTGGGTTTTGTTTTAGATCTCCTATGGGTGTAGTATGTCATTAAGTATTTTCTGTAATGCCAGTTTTATAGTCATGCTTTCTTTTAGTTCCTGCTTATCTTAGAAGGTTTTTGTATCTCATTCAATTTTGAAGGAGAGCTTTATTGGATATAACAATTTTGGTGACACTTATTTTCTTTCAGAACTTAGAACATACCATTTGAAGCCATCTTGGCTTTTAAAATTATGTTGAAAATAGGAAGTTATTTTGATAGTTTTGCCTCAAAATGTGAGTTGATGTTTTTTCTTGAGGCTTTTAAAACTCTATCCTTTCTGTATGTTAGACATTTTAGTTATAATGTGTCATGAAAGATTTTTTTTAATCTTTTTTATCAGATTCTGAATGAATCTGGATGCCCATCTTATTCTCAAGGTTTAAATTTTTTTTCTGTTAGAATTTCCCTGAAGAATTATTTTCCATTAGTTTTCATCTCAAAAGTCTTCAATTTCAATTATTCTTAAATTTGTTCTCTTAATGTTGTCTCAGAGTTTTTAGATATTATTGTCATGGTCACCTATTTTTTCTTTAATACTGTCAGAATGTTCAAAGTGAGCCATTTTATCTTTTAGTTCTGAAATTCTGTCTTCAGCTTGCTCTACTTTATTAACTTTCCATTTTACTTCATTTTTTCTAAAGTTTCTGTTTCATTCTTTTTCAATATCTCTACCTTTTTATTGATTTTTTTCATTCATATCCTGTACTATCTTCCTTAATTAAGTCAGTTATTTTTCTGTGTTCTCTTAAAATTCATTGAAAATTTTATAATCATTATTTTGAATATTTTATATTGTATCTACTTCAATATCTTTGGATTCAGGTGCTTGTGAATGATGAACATTTGGAGGCATGTTGTTATCTTTTTTTTTCCTATCTCTTGTATTCCTGTGTTAAGTTTTATGTATCTGTTGGAACGCATTTCTCTTTGACTCTTTTGTGTGGGCCTGTACAGGGCACAATCTTTTCTTGCCCAACTGTTCTAGAATTATCTAGATTGAGACTTCCTGATAGGAGTGGAGACTTCCAGAAAGGAGTGGTATCCACAGACTTTAGGTCAACCCTTTGTTTTTGCTGTAGGAGTGTATGTCTGTGAGTGGGACCAGAGAACCCACCTTTACCCACTCCTAGTTGTGGCCTGGTCATTAGTTTAGATTTTTCTCTCCTGTATTCTTCGCATTAAATCATATCTAAAGTTTGAGTGTCGTAATTTATTTATGAAGCAAGTTGTGCTGTTTTTGAATAGCTTTTACTTCAGCAGAGGAGTCTTTACCTTTGGAGTATCCCTTTAGAACATCATAGAAAAGGAGGAAACAAACAATAATAACAACTAATGCAAACAATAGACAGTTTTACAATAAAGTTAGTGCCTGCCTACTATACAATGAATGACAGTAATGACCATAAAAAGGAATGAAGATCAGCAATTTCCAACAGCAATAACAATAAAACCATAAACTAGACTTGGCATTAAAGGAAAAGCAAGGCCAGGTGTGGTGATGAATACCTGTAGTCCCTGCAGTTCGAGAGGATGAGACAGGAGGATCATGAGTTCAAAGCCAGCCTCAGCAACTTAGTGAGGCCCTAAGCAACTTGATGAGACTCTGTCTTTAAAATATATATATGTATTTGGGGGGTGTTTCTCAGTAATAAAGTAACCCTGGGTTAAATGCCTCCTACTAAAGAAAAGAAAAAAAAGAAAAAGAAAAAGAAAAGAGCAGGTGTGAACTATGTCATCCATAGAACTAATAATTACAGCAACACAAATATTGGGGGGGATGGATTTATATAAACCAAATAATTCTAAAGGATAGTAAAAATGTATTTTATTAAGAGGAAAGAAAATTTGATATGAAGTTAGGAGAGATTTTAGAATATTCAAAAATTATCAGAGAGAGGCTGGGGTTGTGGCCTGGCGGTAGAGTGCTTGCCTAGCATGTGAAAGGCACTGGTTTCAATCCTCAGCACTACATAAAAATAAATAAATAAATAAAAGTTACTGTGTCCAACTATAATTAAAACATAAATATTTTAAAAAAATTATCAGAGAGATTGCCAAGAATTGTAAGAATGTATAGATATAAAGGAAGCAGAAACAACAACAACAAAGTAAAGGGAGAGAGAAAAATTGAGAACAAAAGAATTTTACTTTAGTGGGGGAAGAAAAGAGAGAAAGAGAAACAAACAAAACCAAAAGTAAACTAAACCAAAAAAACCCCTAATCATAGCCTTCAAATGACCAAAACATAATGATCATTTTAAAAAACACTTAAAATGAACAAAAAAGAAAATTTACGTATATCTGTCCATGATGAAGCTGGTTGAAAAATTTCTTAGCATTCCATCTCACATTATACTGTAGAATGAAATGGGAAGTACTATGGATTGGAGTTTTGTCCGTAAAGACCAGATTGTTACATTCCCAGGATAGGATTGCTACAGAGTTCTTTTAGGAGAACTATATTGGCTGAGGCATAGGTCCAATCAGGCCTTGGGAATTTTGTTCTTGGTATCTACTGTGGAGAAATTACGTTAGCACCCTCCAGGGTCTGACAGATGCCAATTCCTGCTGGAAGTTTGGATACTATGAGCTTCCCAAGAATTCTACTCATGGGGTAGAGGAGCCAATCCTACACACACTATGCTGCCCACAAATATGACCTTCCCAGGTTAGTTCCTGAGTATTTGCACTAGCCTGTTCAGTTTCCTAACCATCTTCAACTGGTCATGTGAGCCCCAGATTCAAAGGTAAAGCAAGTTGGAATCTACTTTTCTGACTTGAATCTCCCAGGTCCAATGTTCTTTATGCCTGTTTCACTCCTGTTCTTTAAGGTACACCCTAGCCCACACATTAGGCACTGTCCTGGACCTTGTGGAAGTATTTGCCATGATCTCTCATGTTTCCATAGTAGCAAGCTGTAGCAGGACCTCCTCAGGAGGACTCTTGTCTCAGCTTTCCATTTGCAAGTTGAAAAGAGCACTTTTCCAACACCTTTTCACTTTGAAGACTCTGGATCAGTTAAGTTCAGTCTGCTTCTCTGATCTACTAGTATTTCCATGCCAAATATCCTCTTTGTGTTTCTCTTTCTGTAGTAACCAGTGCTGCTATTGCTGTCACCACCACAACCAGCTTCGCTTCAGTGCACTTTCTTGTTCTTTGTTTAATGCACCAGGATTTCTGAGTCCCTAAGATATTCTTACTGTCCAATATTGAATTTTAATGAAATCTCACTTGTGCCTTCCTTGCTGAGAATTGATATTCCTGCTGCTTGAATCTCAAACCATGGAGCAACTGGAAAAGCAGTCTTTCTCTAATGTGCCATCTTGAATCCCTTATTTTAAAAGGGTAGCAATAAATGAGTCAGGATTGTGGAAACTACCCCCTCCCTCTAATTTTTTTTTTCCTCTTGCTATCTAAGTTTTTTTTTTGTTTGTTTAATATTGATAGTAATTGTGAGTGCTGACTCATCCACTGGCCTTGATATTGTAGGAATTATATGAGGAAATACATATAAACTCTGAGAATGCTCTCTGGCACTTCTTAACCACTCAATGAATGTGAGGCATGAGCTATTGTTTTCTGATACTGTGTCCTTATAGTTTCTTTTATATTATAAATCTCTCACTGACTCTTTTTGTTGTCAATTTACAACTATTCTCAGCCTCTTAAATAAAATATGAAACAAGAATGCAGAATACTAATGTTGCCCTTTGTCTTTCCTTCCATCTTTAGTTACCCCACTTTTTGCTTTTCATCCTTTACAAAATTGATCATCAGCAACTGCTTAATATGCTTGTGTTCTATTTGGTCCTCAAACTCAAATAAGCAGACTACAAATGTAGTAAAAGGACACACACACACACACACACACACACACACACACAAATATAGTTATGGTTTGAACATGAGGTGTCCCCCCCAAAACTCACATGTGAGACAATGCAAGGTTGAAGGAAAAATGATTGGGTTACAGCCCTAGCCAATGAATTAATCCCTCATGGGATTAACCAACTCCTAGCTTCTAGCAAGTGAACTTTCTAGAAGTTTCTGGAAGCAGTGGTTCACTGGGGGGTGGGGATTGATTATGGGGTATATGTTTTGTATCAGGAGAGTGGAATTTTTCTCTTTCTGGTTTCTGATTATGTCAGCTGCTTCCCTCCACTATAATATTTTACTATGATGTTCAGCCTCACCTTGAGCCCTGAGGAATGGATTGAGACCTCTGAAATCATGAGCCCACTTTTCCTTCCCTAAAATTATTCTGGCCAGATCTTTTAGTAACAGGAGTGAAAAAGTTGAGATACACACACACACACACACACACACACACACACACACACGTATATATATATGTATGTATATATATTGTTTTAATGTTTGATTATTGATAAATAATGAATGTAGGCTGTCTCCCAAGTTTCAACCATTTCATTAGCGCACGCACATACACACTCACACACACACACACAAACAAACATCTCAGAAACAACAAAAAAATCCAACTATATGTACAATTCAGTATAAAGCTGTGTCTGATTTAATTCTTTAAACTTTTCACACAGGGAGGCCTCATTTCACTTGGAGTCACTGCTATGGTTTGTACTTGTTTCACCAAAAGCATGTGTTAGAAACTTAATTACTAATACCACAGTGTTTCGAGGTGGGACCTAATGGGAGATGTTTTAGTCATGAGGACCCCACCATTTAAATGGATTAGTGTCAATTATTAAAAGGTTTGAGGGTGCAGGTTCTATCACTTGCTTTTTCTCACCTTCTTATCTTTCACCATGGGATGACACAGCAAGAAGCCTTTACCAGATGCCGATCCTTAGATCTTAAACTTACCAGTCTCAAAATCATGATCCAAATAAATATGTCCTTTATAAATTACCCAGTTTTAGCTATTTGGCTACAACTACTCTAAGACAGACTGTCATTCCCTTTGTTACTTATAGGCCATCCCCATCAATGGAGTGAGGGACTTGTATTTTCTTTTATTTGCCAATGATTTAGGATCCTTGCCTCATTTTTACTCTGGTGGTCTTTGGGTCTTGATTCTATGTCCAACTGTGTGTTGCTTGTTCAATTGGAATTTGTGGCTGATAAGTTGTCATCTAATCTCTTCTGGCCTGACAGCCCTCCCTAGCATTATCTTCCTAGCTTTTTTGACCATTGAGTAGATATAAGAGTCTGAATGATAGCAAAGGCCTCTGGCCAGCCTCTGGACTCAGAATCCCCCCACTTCCCAGTCACAGAATTTAACTAATGCTGGTCTCAAATCCTGGTCTGTCATTCTTACTGTTTGACCATGTTTAACTACCTGGTATAGTTAACAAAAACTCTTCCAAACCCTCTGAATTTATATTCAGAGAGGAGAAATCAGTAAATGTTGACTATTTGTTCTTCCTACCCTTTTTTATTCAAACTGCCTTAAAAATGAAAAAAAAAAAGGTGGAATTTTATTTTCTGTTCCTTCTTTAACTTATATCTTTTGTTCTTTATTCCAGTTAATGCACAAAGATCCTCTCTTTAAGAGTAGGAAGACCTCTATCAGCTAAATCCTTAAAAATGGGTTTTTGATATGCTAATATAAGGTGATCTTAGCTAAAGATGAGATAAAGTCTTTCACATCTTACTTAAAGGTCAAATATTTTTCTTGAATTGGATCAACTGGCTTAAGGGCTCTACAATTTATATTTTGTGTGTGCCATGGCAGGGGGTTATGGTGGTAGACTGATAAATTGAACTTAATTTAAATTGAGAATTAAAACTGAATCAGTTTAATGTTTCATAGCTATAGGCACATGGAAATATTCACAGCTACTCAAATATCCACTTATTTTTCTTATTCTGCTCTCTTAACCAAGAATGTTTCTATTTTTATTTTCCAACTGTGCAACTTTCTGCAGTTCTTTAATCTAAAAATCAAATGTCATCTTTCCTTTGAGGTAGTCTTGGTTTCTTTTCCTTGGATTTCCTGATTTCATATGTACCACTAGTTTCAGTTTATTGAATTGAGGTAATTCCCCTTATTTAACTTAACATTTTTTTAAATGGTCCTTTAAAATAGAAACAGTTTGTCTATTACTACCTAGAGGGGTTTCTGGCATAGTATAGACATGTTTTAAGTATATGCTGACAGGCTTTGTAAATTAAATTTTCTATGACATTATAATTGGGTTGAAGAAAGAGAGAATAGCCATGCAGAGTGCTAAAAATAATTTAATTTATCTAATATAGCAGCATAAGAAAGATCACAAGACAAAATTTAATTAATAGTCAAGAGAGTAATACAAACAATAAACACTTATAAACATCGAAGGAGAGAGAGATTGCTGTAGTCCAAGATGATATAGAAAACATAAATGGGATGTTGAGATAAACTTGAACTTGAAATTCTGGTAATTAATCCATTCTTATCCAATGTCTATTTACCGGTTATATCATATACCATTTTTAATTAAAATCTCTGAGTGTTATTCATTTATTTATTTTTAACTTTTCTTTTTAGTTGTTGATGGACTTTTATTTTATTCATTTATTTATATGCAGTGCTGATAATTAAACCCAGTGGCTCACACATGCTAGGCAAGCACTCTACCACTGAGCCACAACCCCAGCCCTCTGTGTCTTATTTAAATATAGACTTATAACTAACAACTGAGCTCTGTCATTCTACAAAAATGTCTTGAATTGTAGCAGTTTGGTTAAAAAAATGTATTTACCATAATTATAGGTTTATGAGTTTGATGATTCCACTTATTAAATATTTTTTTCATAGTTTTCTGCCTCAATTCATCTGAGTTTCCACCACAATATCTATCCTGTCAAACTGTTGTCTTTACTATTGTTTCAATTTTACTACCATGGTTTATTTATTTACTCATTTTTAAATTGATTTTATTTTTTTTAAATACACAGCAGTGGAATGCATTACAATTCTTATTACACATATGTTGCACAATTTTTCATATCTTCGCATATTATTATGCTCAAATTCGGGACCCCCAAAACACCACCGGAGACCAAGATCGATATAAGCAGCAAAGAGGGCTATTGTGAGCTAGCTCTGTCCTCCGCACACACAGCAACTGGTGATGCTGAGAGGCCCCCAGCCCAGGGTTTGCAGCAGTTTTATACATTCTTTGGGGAAGGCAGGGACTTCACATACATCATAGCATCTCTTGGCAAATCATTACACACCCCGGGAAAATCATAAAACAAGGGTTAGGGCTAGGGTTAGTGTTAGGGTTAACATGATTAGCACATTCTCTCTCGTATCTACAAACCCTCTTGAATTAACTGATTCTCATCATATCAACCCCATCCATTTCCTTTCTTTAAGAACAAAGCACAAAAATATTGCCTGTTTGTGCTTTCTCAGATTCCTCTCCTGCCACTCTTTTTAGAAGCTTCTTTACTCAGATTTTAACCCATACTAGCAAACCAAACTAATAGTGTCCTGAAAGCTAAATCACTGGTCAGTTCATATCCCTTTTCCTACCTGACTTCCATAGCATTTAACATAAGAGATTACTCCCTCATGAAGTACTTTTCACTAGGCTTCTGAGACAATGCATCCCCCAGATTCCTCCTTTATCAAATTATTTTTGTCAAAAAATTTGATGGTCATCACTGTCTCCCAAACCTCTATGAGGCACCATATTACAACTATTTTTTTTTAATTAAAAGTCATTCGTTTAGCAATTTCATCTAGTTTTCTAGTCTTATATGTCAGAAATACACTGACAAAACCAGCTTTATCTTTCAGGCTCTGACTCATTCCTTGAACTCCAGATTTATATATCCAGCTGCCTACACAACTGTCCACCTTGATATATAAGGTGCATCTTACCCTTAACATGTTCAAAACTAAGCACACAAAAGCTTTCTCTATTCCCATTAAAATGTTTCTTCTCCTAAGTTCTATCTGATATATGGCAAACTTTGCTTACATCTGCTCAGACTAAATGTCCGGGACTTGCTACTTTTTCTCACATACTGTACATTTTTGTGAATCAATAAGTTCTTTAAGTTTTAACTTTGAAATGTACTTAGACTTTCAAACTCTTTTTGGAATCTCATCACTATTATGCTGGGTCATGTCTCTTAAATTTCTCATATTAATTTTTTAAAATTATTGCAGCATCCAGAGTGAATCCTTCAAAGTATGTCAAATAACATTCTTCTACTCAAATCACTTTATTGCCTCTTTATCTAATTCAGAGTAAATTTTAGTAAATGGTCTAGGAGTTTCTAAAAAATCTGTCTTCTGCATAATTACATGATTCATGACCCTATTATTCTTTATATTGCCAAATCTATTTCAAAATGGTTTATGCTTTATCTTTTTTTCTCAAGGGTTTTTCATTTGCTCTTTCTAATATTTGGGAAAATTATTCCTTCAAGTGTCTCCAGGGTTTGTTTCACCAAATTCTTCATATAATTTTGCAGGTCACCTGGTTTTATGTATAACTTTACAGCAACCGTTTCTCATTCTGGATCTTAATATGCACTTTTCAGTTTTTTAAACTTAAATTATTATTTATAATTACCTAACCTGTTATCAGTGCTATTGATTTGCTTCTTTATCATATGCTTCTCTTTAACATGCAGGTTCTAGACATGTGAGAATTTTTGTCTATTTTGTTTGCTTATGTATGCATATTATCTTAGAAGTTGAATAAGTATTTCTAGGGAGCAATGAATGAATAAACACAAATATATCAGGAAACAGTCTTAAATGTTTTCTAGCCATATAATGAAAAATAAAACCAAAAAATATGTTTTCAGTGGTTTTCTTCATATTTTTATATAAAATATCTGTATATGCTAAAGATTTAAATCACTTACATACTTTATTAACACAATGTAAACTTTGTGAATACCTACTTATTCCCATACTTGTTCCACCAAATAGTTATTGTAGGTTAGGAAATTAGACATTCTTGTTCTAGTTTTGGTCATAAATCAAGGTGTTATTAATAGATTGAAAATATTTATTAATTCTTGCCTCTGTCATTTATAAATAATTTGGTTATTCCTATAGTTAAGATCTTTTACTTATAATTTAGGGATGGCAATTAAAATACCCACTTCACAGTATTATTGTGAAAATTATATAAGTTAATTCATTTATTTACATGTCTCTTTTCCCCTCCCACAATACATGATACTTGTACACACACACATAAACACACACACACACACACACACACACACACACACACTCATTTCTTGTAAATGAAAAAAATGTAAACAAGCTACAGTGGTAAGATCTTTAGAATCCGAAAAATTTAGATACTGCTATCGGGACAGTTAGAAACCAAACTGTTAGTTACAAATTACTAACCTCCTGTACTCTGCTCACATTTCTTATCTACCAAGGGGATATCAAATTGATCACCTCAAAGATTGATTATAGATAAAGAGATTACCACTATGAGGGCTCATATTAGACAATCAGTAATATTATTTTATTTCTCTCTTTCTCCACTTTAAAATTAATCTTATCTCTGCTTCACCCTTAAGCACCATGTTTTGGAAGCCTCTGGCTGAGATTATTCAATGTAGTAGAAGAAATTTTTAGAGTCTTAGAGATGTATTTCTGTATAGTATTTTTGCCTATTTAACAACAATACATTTTTTCTTTAAAAATAATCATAATGGGAAGATTTGGAAGACTGCCTAATCAATCAAGAATTATGATTTTTCCTTCATATTGGATAGCTTCTCAATGCCTGCCATTGAATCAGCAATGTAGCAGAAGTGAATAAGGAATATTAGAACCTGCCTAAGGGACTGTTATACAGCAATTTGTTAAAGAGACACAGCAGATTTCAGAGTGAATATTCAAATCACAAAATAGAACATGTGAAACTGCACATTACATTTCATTGAGAAATGACATAAAACAAGGTGCCAAAACTGCAAGGTTATGAGCTGTGTAGTCAAATGTAGCAGGCTTGGGTGCTTACATTCCTATATGACTCTAGTTGAGACTGTTAACCTTTTTCTTCATAATCTAAATGTATAATATCCAAATTGTGATACTTTTCAAGATTATTGTGGAGATGAAATAAATTAATTGCTCAGAATGATTTGTAAATACTAATGAGTTACAAGTTAATAAAGATATTAGTTAAAACATTATGAGTACATAAAGTTGGTCATATTGTGTGTGTATCTGACCTAATCATGAATAATTCAAAATTATTGGAGAACAGCTTCTATTGAATTATTGTCTGCATTTTGAAAAGTAATGTTTGACCACCAATTATATATTCTTATTCTTTATATGAAATGCTTGATTTTTTAACAGTAGTATTACCATCTCATAGATATTATTAATTCATTAGAACTACAAATATTGCTTCTACCATTACACGATAATTTGTAAACTGCAGAGGAAATGTTTCCACTGATGGGATAATTCAATATCTAACTGGTTGATATCAAATAAAAACATATGATAAATTGGACCAATAAACGCTCGCTGTTTTAGCTTTTTGAAACCATAATAAAAAACCTGAGGCCAGCTTCTTATGAAGAAGGAGGATTATTGAGCCTGCAGTTTTGGAAGATCAAAGGCTGGGTTCTGGAGAGAGTGCTCTCTGTTGCATGGCCTGGTGGCAGCTGGTAATGGCAAGAGGAAGAGATCATATCTGGAAACTAGAAGTCAGAGAGCTGACCTGGGTCAGGCACAGGCTTTTATAACAACCCTCTCACAGGAACTACCAGCAGATTGCACAAGAGAACTACCTTTAATCAGTTCCAAGGGCCCTGGTGATCGCAGCAATTCCCACTAGGCACTGCCTGCTAAGAATTCTATCAGCTCCCACATCAATCACACTGACCACCAAGTTCCCAGTGCATGAATCCTTGGGGGACAAACTGCCACAAAATATAAATGATTTTTGCTATTTATGTTTTGTTGATTTTTTTATTTTTGTTTTGTTTGGGTAAATCTGGTATAGCCTAGATTTTGCTAATCTTAGTAAAATTTATATGTACTTAAATATATTTTTAAAAATCCATGCAGTAGTTTCAAGCTATTACCATGGCAACTATTTGCATCGGAGTACTATTTTTTTTCCCCATGAGCTATTTCTGTATCATTACATCCTTGATAATACTTCATTATTCGGTTTCTGTTAAGCCCATATGAATTTTACTGTCTAATTTACTTAACAAATTATGTATGACAAAAGACAAAACTTATAGAACTATAAACAACACTATTAATTACCTCATGAAGCAGGAAACCACTATATTTGTCAGTCGTATTGTGTTTTCAATATCACACCACCAAGTAATTAAGTATGAAGATAGTCTAGTATTGGGACATGTATCCTTTTTCAAATGTATTCATGATGGTGAAGCAAAAAAAAAAAAAAAAAAAAAAACAGAAACTGGGACTAGTGAAATTGCAAAGTTCCATTTATTGGAGAGGCTTTTATTCTATTAAAACAAAGCAGAGAGAATTAAAAAAAATATTGTCTAACAGCATGTAAAAGAAAAAGATGTTGCTGTGGCAACCACCTGCCATTTGTTATACTTTCTTTATTAGGCTAACGGAAGGTGATTACACAGAGAAGTAAATACCCTTTTTGATTTAAGACAGTCATTTGATTGGAATACATATTTCTATTTTCTCCTTGAGTGCTTATGAAGCATTATTTTTATTGGAATACTACCTCTCTGCTTTAGGGATTTATGAGGATTTGAAGGAGATGTGAGGATTCCACAGACCTGAGATAATTATGGTTGATTTTCACTTTTGCCCCTAGTTGGGAAGAAAAGAAAGGTATAACAAGAAGCAGGCAGGAAGGAACAATGAATGGAGTTTTCTTCCATGGGCTCCAGGGCCTCATATGCTCAAGGCTCCGTGGCTTAGGTGAGGCATCATCTATGCATATACTTGATCACTGTCACATCCCAGTCCAATGACATATTAGATGCACGGCCGAACTCTATGGCTTAGATGCTGAACAGTATGCAATTTGTCCTTAACATTTTGTCCATATGTTCCTTTTGCCACTTCTACCTGGTGGTCATTCTAAGGCCAATTCAGTAAATAGAACTGGGCACTCATAATGTCTCTATTCTTTGTCTCAATTCCCAGGTTGCTTCTCCCTGCTTCTCATATATAGTTATTGCACTGATAGCTTTGTTAATTAAATAATATGGATTTTCATAAGCCTATAGTTCTAATTTATTCTGGATGTGGTTTTAAATTCATAAGCCTCATGTAGTAAAATATAAAGGTTGCAGGAGACTGTCTAATTTCTATGTTTGGAATAAAATATTCAACTTACTGTTGTTTCAACTAATACTTAAATTCATTCATCTTTGCAAATCTGCTTTTCTTAGGTTCTTGAATAGAAATAGCTTTCCTAGGTAAATAAGTTTATTAATATTAATTTGGACATGCAAATTTCTGTTCCCCATATATTTGATTCATTCTATACTATTAGCAGTAGTTGGGAAAAAAATTAAAACTGAAGGCTTTCTCATTTTAAGTAAAATTAAATTGTTGAAACAGTTTTGAGGTTATCAATTTTTATAAACTAATGGACAGATAAAGCCTTTTTACCTTTGAGGTGGTGATGATGACATCTCCCATAATATGTAAATATTAAATATTCTTGTGTGAGCATGAATTTCCCCTTAAAGCAAAACTATTTTTCTTTCTGATGCTGTTTGTGACAGTGTGTCATTTAGAAAGCAGTGACTTTTCAGGGAGTTGCTAAAACATGTTCAGTTTATAGTAAGCTAGTTGCTGAAGTTATCTTTGTCTCAGTCCAGTGGCTAATAAAATTACAGTGTTAAGCAGTATTGAAGAAAATAGCTCCAAAAATACAACTTTTAAATGGTACTTTTCCACTGCCTCTAACTTTATGCCTGACTGGAGATCATCAAAGCTCATCTTGTATTTATTGAGCTTTCTTTTTTTGCCTTGGTCTGCCTTCAAGGGATCCCTAATTCCTAAGTACCAAATATACACACCCAACCTGAAGTTCATATTGTTACTGACTACTATTTTCTTCAAATCATTATGACCTTCAAACATTTGCCAAAGTTCCTTTGCTACAAGAATGATTACTCCATGCAAGTGTCTGGACTTCATGGCTGAAGTTATTTTCTATACATCACATTTCTTTTTGCCTAACCTTTATGAATTTCAAGGTTGTTTATTTTTGCAGTATTAGGAACCCATTGTAGACTAGCAAAGCATTGCTTGTGAGTTTATGTGTATTTGTGCTATCAAAAAAATAATTATAATATTTAAAATTTTAATTTGTAGAAAACAGAAAGAAACAAGCCTATAAATATTGTAATTCTTAATTGTCTTTCTATCCTATCTTGACCTGTAGATGCCAAAAATCAATGTTCTATTATCTAAACAAATTTATTGATGAAAGGAGATATGGGATAGGTGGACAAATATCAGGATTTTTACAAGATTTAAATATATTGATATGAATCAAAGTTCAAAAAGTAGTTCTATCTTTTTTTCTATTTCATTAGCCCCCAGCTATGTACTAGATGACAGCATGTATTTTTCTTGAGAAAGTAATAACATTTGTTATATAGTTAATGATCTCAAGTGAATAAAAATAATAGTATACTGTTCAGTTACTCAGTATAAGGATCCAAAGATGGTAACAATAGAAGTGATGTGCTTATATTAAAAAGAGAGAAATCAAGCTATTTTAACCAAGTTTAAATCAGAGGATGATATATGCCACATTTTTTTTTATCCATTCATCTATTGAGGGGCATCTAGGTTGGTTCTATAGTTTAGCTATTGTGAATTGTGCTTCCATAAACGTTGATATAGCTGTGTCTCTGTAGTATGCTGTTTTTAAGTCCTTTGGGTATAGACCAAGGAGAGGGATAGGTGGGTCAAATGGTGGTTCCATTCCCAATTTTCCAAGAAATCTCCATACTGCTTTCCATATTGGCTGCACCATTTTCCAGTCCTACCAGCAGAGTATGAGTGTACCTTTTTCCCCACATAGTTGCCAACACTTATTGTTGTTTGTCTTCATAATAGCTGCCATTCTGACTACAGTGAGATGAAATCTGAGAATGGTTTTGATCTGCATCTCTCTAATTGCTAGAAATGATGAACTTTTTTCATATATTTTGTTGATTGATTGTATATCATCATCTGAGAAGTGTCTTTTCAGGTCCTTGGCCCATTTATTGATTGGGTTATTTGTTGTTGTTTTTTTTTTGGTGTTTAAGTTTTTCAGTTCTTTATATACTCTAGAGATTAGTTTGTTCTATCTGATATGTGAGAGGTATAAACAATGAAATATTTCTCAGCAATAAAAGAGAATAAAATAATGGAATTTTCAGGTAAATTGATAGAGTAGAGGAGATAATGCTAAATGAAGTTAGCCAATCCCAAAACACCAAAGGATGAATGTTTTCTTTGGCATAAGGAGGTTTATTCATAGTGGGAGCATGGGAGGAAGAGATGAACTCTAGATAGGGAATGGGTTTGGAGGGGAACAGAGGCCCAGCATGGGGTTAGAAATGATGGTGGAACGTGATGATCATTATTACCCAAAGTGCAAGTATGAAGACATGGATTGGTGTGAATACAGGATCAGAAATATGAAAAATTGTGCTCTATATGTGTAATAAGAATTATAATACATTCTGCTGTCATATATAAATAAAAAATAAATAAATAAAAGAAAAAAAGAACTGGAAAAAAATAAACCAGAGAATGAGGGAGCTCTCAAGTCAATCAAACTTACAGACTTATGTAACTTGTAATACATTTGAACTATGATTGTACACATGTTGTTTGTCTCTGAATCTAGGTTTTCTCATTTGAATTATGGGAATAGTAATAATAACATTGTCATAATTCTATTGGTGGAAGTAATGGTTACATGCATAGCAGCACTATAAATACCTGATATAATTTTTTAAAAATAGCAGTATCTGCATGTCTACCTCAAGTCACCTCCATCACAAATACCACCATGATGACCTCATCATTGTAAGTTTAAATTGCATGAGCTTTGTCGTTTTGAGTACAAAAGATTATATTTAAATGTTGGTATAGGACCACTGTTAAGTGTGATGATATTAGATTGTTTGCTTTTAAACCATCTTCTGCCACAGCTGTATAAATTTATTATTCTTAATGTTCCAAACTTTCTCTGTCTTTGTTATGAAGTATATTTATTCCCAGACCCATTTTATAAAATTACAGTGGAAATTTATAGACAAATCCAGTTCCTGACACACAGTAGAAACCTCTGTGTTAATGTTCATGACCACTACCATTGCCCTTATTTCATAAAATGGTGCTTGCAGTCTTCCTCCTTCTTGCATCCTCTTATTTAAGTTATTACATTTCATATTTGGGACAGTCCTTAGGGTAATAGCTGCTAATTAGGGTGCTTCTGAGAAGAGAAGAAAGAAGCAAATGAGGAATTATTTATTAAATTTTGTATTCTCTCATAGATTTAAGCAACATTATTAAACTATAAATGACATATAATATACTACCTCTTTTTGGAGTGTGTAGTGTCATGAGTTTTGCGAAAAGTGCATATCCTTGAATTTATAGGCTGTGTTTCAGATTGACTTTTGATGTTAATGCTAAAACAATAGTTTTGAGAGAAAAAAGTAATTAAAATTCAAAATTTTAAAGTATTAGGATTTATGTTCCCAAATCCTGAACATTATATTTAGACTGCATTTTTATATTATCTATTCTTGTTAGTACAGTAAGAATACAACATGAACAATTTTTTTTTATAAAAAAGTGCTTGATTATTTTTTAAATTTGTTCTTTTTAGTTAAACATGACAGTATATTTTGACATATTTATATAAACATGGAACACATCTTATTCTAATTAGATTCACAGCCCATGGTTATGCATGATGTGGGGATTCACTGTGGTGTATTTATATACGTACCTATGAAAATTGTGTCAGATTCATTCCACTGTCTTTCCTATTCCTGTCTCAATTCCCTGCCCTTCATTCCCCTTTGTCTAATGTACTAAACTGCTATTCTCCCCTCAGCCTACTTGTTGTGTGTTAGCATCTGCATATCAGAGAGACCTATCAACCTTTATTTTATTTTAAGCATTGACTTATTTTGCTTAGCATAGTAGTCTCCAGATCCATACATTTTCTGGCAAATAACATAATGTCCTGTTTTTAATGGCTGAGTAATATTCAAGTGTGTGTGATTTTTTCTTTATCTGTTTATCTGTTGAAGGGTACCTAAGTTGGTTCCATAGCTTAGGTATTCTGAATTGAGTAGCTATAAACTTTGATGTGGCTGCATTGCTGTAGTATGTTGGTTTTAAGTCCTTCGGGTATATATGGAGGAGTGGGATAATTGGATCAAATGGTGATTCCATTCCGAGTTTTTTAAGGAATGTCCATACTACTTCCCAGAGTGGTTGCACTAATTTGCAATCTTACCAGCAGTGTATGAGTGTACCCTTTTCCCTCACATCCTTGCCAACATTTATTATTACTTTTATTCTTAATAAATGCCATTCTGACTACAGTGAGATGAAATCTCAGTGTAGTTTTAATTTGCATTTCTGTAATTGCTAGAGATTTCCAACTTTTTTTTCATATTTTTATTGACAATTTTTATTTCTTCTGTGATATGTCTGTTCTGTTACTGCCCATTTTTGGTGTTAAGTTTTAATACAGTTTTCTCATTCTAGACAAAGATGCCATAAACATACATTATACATTGGAGTAAATGTAGCCTTTTCCACAAATGGTTCTGGAAAAACTGGAAATCCATATGTAGTAGAATGAAATTTAACCCTTATTTCTTACCCAGCACAAAAGTCCACTCAAAGTGGATCAAAAACATAGGCATTATATCAGATACCCTGAACCTAGTAGAAGAAAATGTAATCTCAAGACTCCATCATGTCAGTTTAGAAATTGAATTTCTCAACACCACTCCTAAATTGCAAGAAGTAAAATCAAGAATCCATAAATGGGGTGGTATCAAATTAAAAAGCTTCTTCCCAGCAAATGAAACAATCAAGAACATGAAGAGAGAGCCTACAGAATGGGAGAAAATCTTTGTCACCTGTACCTCAAATAGAGCATTAATTTCCAGGATATTTATATCTTTAATAACATATCTAAGACTACCTGACCCATTTTTTTTCATTCATTAAGGAGATTCAAGGATAAGTAATGTAAGAAAAAGTGGATCATGTGCCCTATTTTTCAACTAAGGCAGGATAAGAAGTGGAGAGTGATGGTAGAAATTCCAAATGAGTTTGGAATTTAAAATAGAGAACCTGGGAGAAACAGCTAAGTGGCTGGTCCCACAGAATACCCACATGCACAGCTTGATTTAAGAGCAAAAGGACAGAGATGGACAATCTAGACACCCAAGCATCACATCCACTGGAGTATTGAATGATGGTACCTGTAAGTTCAGTGAAAACACTGAGCACCTAGGAGTAATCCAGGTTTAAGGAGTCTGAGGTCAAAGATTATTAAAACCTAATGATTAAATACCAGATTAAATCTAGATTGCCACAATTATTGATGTAGATAGACAGAATTTTGATTAAAAGACATGACTCATTACAGAATACACCAGTCTGAGTAGATGGTAGTGACTGAGAATGACATCTGTCTCTCCCCTACATCTCTACCTGGTTCATTATTAATAGAAATGGATCTTTAAATTAAGACAAAGTAAAAAAAAATATTACTCTCAACCTTGGAAAATTTTCTTACATCCAAAAATTTTGGAAGTAAGGTGACATTAGAAAATATACACAGCACAACAACAAAAAACAAAGAACACACACAAAAAGGCAAGCAAAATTCTTCATTCTTTTGATTACATGGTACTTTATTTTGTGTCCATCATCCAGTTATTGATAGGTTGATAACATATGTAAAATTGCCTTCCCTTGGTTTGCTGTTGCTGATTGTATTTCATGTACTCATCAGCATGACAAGCTTTAATTTTCTGACCACTATTAACCCTGGGTTTCTTTCCCTGTTTCTAGTCTTTTTTTTTTTTTTTTCAATTCACATAGTTTTCTATCTATTAAACCAGAAATGTTGATGAAAGAGTTTTAAACATAGACAAGAATCATTTTTCCAGAATGTCTCCTCTGAATATCAGTGTTTAGGAAGCACTTTGATTTAAATGTGAATTACAACAGAAATGAAACCTTCAGAATATTAAAACCTTAAGAGAGATGCATATTAAAAGACAAACATACTAATAAAAGATAATAATCACTTTATTTATTCAAATGAATAAAGCAGACATATTCCAAGCACTCAGAAATTAACTTAATAATAGTGTTTTTATTACATAGCAAAGATATTAATTTGGTTTCATGACTTACAAAATGGGAAATAAAATAAGCTCCTGTCTCTTAGTACTCAGAGTTTTTAACTTTCCTTTGGAACATGTGTACATATTTTTTTTTTTCCTGGAAATGCTTCTACCCTCTCTTTTACTCACTTTTAAAGACTCTGTTTCTGTTTTTATATTGTTTCACTTTTTTTAAATATTTGATTGTTGTGAATCCTTTGTTAGATTCATCTAAGTCAATTATTTTCTGCCAAGTGTCAATATTATATCTACTGAAGGAAAAATGACTTTAGCCCTAGAATTTATTTCTTTCAAGTGAAAAATAGGGACATTTGAGACTGCAAGGAATAGTGAAATTTGCTATTCCTTTTCTCTCATAGAGGGCTTACAATAATAAGTATCTCTTCCCTACACTTCCGTACCCCTCTCATCTTTCTTGCAGTGGAGAAATAACAAGGGGGTTGTGGTTATGGCTCAGTGGTAGAGTGCTTACCTAGAGTGTGTGAGGCATTGGGTTCAATCCTCAGTACTACATAGAAATAAATAAAATAAAGATATTATATCCATCTACAGCCAGAAATAACAAGTAAGGAAACAGAAACCTCACCATTTAGTTCTGTAAAAAGCAGCAAGCTTATTAGAAAATATATATCTTTTTAAATTTATGCTGTGAAGAAGAATTATTTGGCAGTGAATGAGTGGTTTATCTCCACAATAATTTGATGGAATTAAAAGAAGGAATAAATGATTCAATAACTGTAGATGGAAACTTCAATACCCCCTTTTCAGTTATTGATAGAAAAACCAGACAGATATTCACTAAGGATATAGAAGACTTGTATAATGCTATAAACCAAATGAACCTAACATAAATAGAATATTCCATCTACAACAACAAAATACACATTTTTTTCAAGCATGCATGAAATAGAATAAACAATATTTTATGAATAAAGCAAATCCCTATAATTTAAAAACAATTGAAATCAAATAAAGCATGTTCTCTAAAAATCAATGAAACTAATTAACCAAAGAAGAAAAATATGGAAATCCCCAAGTATGAAGAAATTAAACAACACATTTATTAGTAACTCATGAATCAGGAGGAAAACATCTCAAGGGAAATTAGAAATTATTTTCAACTGACTGTAAACAAAAGCAACATCTAAATTCATGGCATGCAAAATCAGTGATAAGTAGAATGTTTATAGTTTTAAACATATAATTTGAAAAGCAGATCTACAGTTAATGATTTTAGTATTCATCTTATAAAACAAGGAAACAGAAAAACAAATCAAGTCCAAAACAATTAGAAGGAAAGAAAAAAATCACAAAATCAATAGAAAATGGACAGACAAAAATCAATGAAATAAAAGTGTGGTTCTTCAAAACAAAATCATCAAATTGATAAACTGCATAATTTTAATTAAAAATAAGGTGAAAATTAAAACAAATGCATTTATAGTAAAACAAAATTATAGTATCATAAAAAGAGACAAATACTGGGGATTGATCATTGAAATAAGCCTGACATTTAGACCTTAAAATCTATAAAATACTGAGGATAGCAATTAAATAAGACAAATGAAAATACCACAGTCATAAATAAGTTTCAAGATTTTACTGTGCAAAATTTCTTTGATTTTGACAATATACACCACCATATGTCAAGGCTTATTACAAAGATGTGTTAAAATGGTGCAGTAATGGTATGAATTAAAAAGACTAAGTGAAATAGAATTCAGATAGAATTCCACATGTACATGGTCACCTGATTTATGATAAATATACCTTTGGGATTAATTTAAAAAAAAAAACTAATTATGGTTCAAATTGGATATCCACACAGAAAAAAAAAGAATTGGTTCCTGCCATACAAGCATATAAATTTAAGAATTATTATAGACATAAATGACAAATAAAATTATGCAAAAACATAGGAATATAGCTTCATGATATTGGACGGAGTAAAATATTTACAAACTGCTCACAAAAATAGGATGAAGAAAAGATTATTATTTAGATTTTAAGAATATATATATATATATATATATATATATCTTTCAAGAGAATATTAGATACTTCAGCTGGTATATGGACATCAAGGGAGCTGTTCTGTTAGACAGTGAGCCAGAAGGAAAGATGTTTTGAGCATGTTCACCCAAGCTCTTTCTCATATTAGAAATAGTTTCCAAAGGAACAGAATCTTGAGGATGGGTCTCTGCATACACTATATCATTCCAATCTCCCTGGAGTTCTCTGGGGCTGTCATTAGAAAGCTTTTTGATGAATTTTAGTTGTGGCGGATCCTTTGACACCTCCTGAACTGATGAGTAGCACAAAGAATAAGCCCGGTTGTGGTGGTCAGAGCTTTGGATTTACATCTGTTTTGTTTACTAGGGGTGTTTATGTTATGCATTCCTTTCAGAGTGAATTTGGAGGATGGAGACTAATGATTGGACTTTTTCTATACAAGAAAGTTCAGTACATTGGCTAGTCCCTCTTCTGGAAGCATTGTTGGTTGCTGAAATTAATACTGGCATTGCTCAGTAGGGGAGGATTGTTTGTAAGAATTGTTCGCCAGTCTCCTGAGAATAAATAAGTAAATTAAAGGAACAATGAAAAGGCCGGAAAACAATTAAAAGGCCGGAAAATACACATTTGCGTATTTCCCAGTATAGAATGAGGGAATCTGTATGGAGAGGTATACACTGTGAACTGTAAAACCTAACCTAGTGAAGATATATTTGAAGATATATTATTTCTGCTTGGAAATATATATAAAATATATGACTAGAATGAAAAAAAAATAGTATGTATCTTTTAAAAGGCAACATTGTGAGCATAAAAAAAGTAAGCCAGAGAAGGAAAGATTTATTTCTTTTACATATATTCAACAAGGGACTTCCTTAAAAAATAGATAAGAATTCTAAGAAGGCAATAAGAAACAGACATAAAATCTAATACAAATTGTGCCAAAACTTGAGCAGACATGGAAAAGTTAGTTAATAACCATATGAGAAATCATTGAACATATTTATTCATTTATTATTGGAGATGTAAATTAAAACTGTAATAAGATAACATAGTAGGCCCTCCATATTGTGGGTTCCATATTCATGCATTCAACCAAATACAGATAAAAAAACATTTGAATAGAAACTGAATATGTACAGACATTTTTTCTTCTCATGATTCCTTAAACAATGCAACTAGTTGCCTAGTATTTACATTATTTTAGATATATTTAGTAATCTTGAGATGATTTAAATGATCTTATCCTTTAAAAATGTCTATATCATGTGCAAATACCACACCCTGAGGAGATTAAAAGGAATTTGAACTTCTAGTGAAATTTAGTATCCTTTCTGAGGTGGAAGGTGGTTCCAAAATCCCATTCCCTTGGGATACCGGGGGGAACATTCTGCTACATACCCACCCATTTGCCATGACTAAAACTTAAAAATTAAGAATATCCATTACTGGGGTGGGGGTTGTGGCTCAGAGTTAGAGTACTCGCCTAACATCTGTGAGGAACTGGGTTTCATCCTCAGCACCACATAAAAATAAAATAAAGATATTGTGTCTGCCTATAACTAAAAAATAAATATTAAAAAAAGAATACCCAGTACTAGTATAGACGTGCAGTGAATCCATGCATTCCTGAAGTTAATGTGAATGACTCTCATTGATTTGGAGACCTGCCCATACTTCCTCCAGTTAAGCATATGCTTATTTAATGAATAAAAAAAAATCTTGTTTATATTTAAACATAATTGACAAACAAAATAGAGAAAGAGTAGTTTCACTGATGATAATTAAGTAACAGGAATAATGTTGCTATGTTCTGAATGGGTCCCCTCCAACATTTAAGTTGAAACTTAGCTCTCATTTTGGTGGTATTAAGAGATGGAGTCATGATGTGACTACGTGATTAAGCCATGATGACTTTTCCCTTCTTAAAATTTTTATCATGCTTATAAAAGTGGTTGAAAGATCAACTTTGCCCTCATCTACCAATTATGATCACCAGTGTTTGTTTCTTCTGCTATTTGAAGACATGTAAACAGAGTGTTATATTTTAAACAAAGAGTGAGTCCTTACTGGAGACTAACCTGATAAAGAGCTTCTCAGATTTTAGAACTGTGAACAATACTTTTCTGTTGTTTACAAATCATCCAGTCTAAGGTATTTTTATATAGCAGCCCACCCAAATGGACTAAGATAAACCCTAATGTTTAATACTATTAAAATATATACATATGTATTAGTATGTTTTATAAAATAATAATACAGATGTTCCTTAATGGTAGATATGATTGTATACCATCTAAGTTATTCTAATCAAAACAACCTTTGCTGAAAATGCATTAAATATGCCTGTTTCACCAACTATCACATGCTAGCAGCACAGTGCACTGTAAGATATCAGTTGTTCACTCTCTTCATTGCATGACTGACTCGGACCTGCAGCTTGCTGGGTCAGCATCATGAGAAAGTATCACACCAAATATTCCTAGCCCAGGAAAAGATTCCCAGTTTAAAATATGAAGTATTGATTCTACTAAACATACGTATCATTTTCATCATAGTGAAGTTAAAAAAATTGTGTCAGACAATCGTACATGAAATGCAAAAATGAACAAATTCCTGGTACATATAAGAATATAGAGGAATCTCAGAATCTAATGAACCAAGAATGAAAGACACACACAAAAAGATCCTGGCAAGATGATCCTGTTACATGGGGTTCAAGGAAAGCAAAATGGATGTCTCAAGTCAAATCTGTGACTGAATTTGAGGAAACATTAGTGCAGAGGGGCTAGGTAAAATTTTTGGTGGTTGAGAAAATCTAACTTAGAATTATCTGGATAATTGCAAAATTATTACAAAAAATGGCTGAGCTGTACTCTTAGAATTCATGCAATTTAATTCTTGAAAGGAGCTCTCAGATAATGCATTAAAGTATTTTATGTTCTCCATGTAAAATATAATAATTTTTTGCCAACTAAAGGACTCTATACATACATACACACAATACATATTTAAATATATATTTTGTGTGTCTGAGTGGATATGCTTTCCATGCTACTAAATGTTCTTAAAGAATAAACAAATATACCTATTGGTGATATATTTTGGCAAAGAGATTCTGGGGGTGGGTAGAGCGATCAATGTATTTATCTTTTATTTTACATTGTTTACTTTAATGTACTTTTGAAAATAATTTGAATGTTTTTCTGATATTTAATTTGAAAACATACAACCCCTTAAATTGAGAAGGGCAGTTATAAAACATTTCATCTATTTATTTTAATCATCTAATAAAAGCTATAAAATGTTTCTAATTAAAATTAATTTTATTATTGTTATCAAAAGTTGACCATATATTTATTAATGCTTTTTCTTTGCACCAGATTAGATCACCATATGCCAAATATTTGCAAACAAAATCCGTAATATTATTCTTCTAGTGATAAGTGAATGTATTATGGAGGTTTAGCATTCTGGTTTATTAATTTCTTAAGCTTCTTCCTTTTACAATTAATTTGTTTTATTTATTGCACTGACATAGGACCCAGCAAATTCTTAGTGTAAGCTTTCCATTTGTTTCCAAATTGAACAAGATGTTTGCTCATCTTATTCATTGTCCAGTATCTCCCATCACCTGAATATTAGGGTAACAGATAATAATTAACTCTCCTGTAAAAGATGAATAGGTATTATTTTCAGCATAAGTCATTATATCTGAAAAATATTAGTGAAATGTATTTATAAGCTTGTTTATAAAAGAATTAAAATAATCTAAATATAGAATTTCTATGTTTGGTATTTTATATTTAATCATATAAGCAGCAAGATTGAGATATTGTTTTCTTGTTTTGTGAAATTTGTATGAGTTATAGACTCATTTTATATCGTTTTAATTGTATATTTAGAGGAAAATTCTAAGTATGGTTATAGTGAGAAGATTGTATTCAAGGTTGTATGTTACTTGTTGGGAGTTAAATTTTGTGAATGTATGATGAGAAACATCTTTCCAGAAGAAAATATTAAAACAGTATTTTTGTCTATCTATAGAAGTTTAGTCAATAACAGATTGAATCTTTAAGACATCTATACCTAAAAATTTAAACAAATTTTTGAAATAATGAGTTAGTTTTATATTTACTTTCATAGACATATCTATGTAATATGGTTTGAAATAACTTTTCTTATTTATGTTCAAAAGTAATAAATAAAACATATATGTGTGGTATGCATGTGTGTGTGTGTGTGTGTGTGTTTTCTGGTGTAATTGAATGTGTATTTAAATGGTAATGTGCATGTGAAACATCTAGTAACATCAAATAAATTAATTGATACCATTGTAAAAGGACAGGAGGGCGATCAATGTGAAGAGAATATAGTCTTTAATTCTAAAATCTATGAACTTGCCTAGTGTTTGAATTATTTCATAATTAACAGGAAACATGCAGTGTATTTCTTTTGACAATGAATATAAATTAAATATACAGGAGCTATGTGATTCCCTAAATTGCAAATGCAATGAAATTAGAACTGACCTGTATTGAAATAAAAACCTCAAACTGACAATGTCTTTATCAGTCATATACTGTCAAGGTGGTCTCCTCACAGGAACTTTAAAATCCATTTTGAAAACACACTATGATGCACTGTTTAAAAAAAATAAATGTGTGATTTTGCCTAGTTTGAGAAAAATGATCCAGTGTCCCCAAATCAAAGATATAGTTGATGGTTATGCAGCATGCTAATTTATCTTCAAAGACTCTCCTTCATGTGTCACACATAGGTCACTTGCACTGAATATTTTGGTAAGTGTTTACTTACTGTGAGTGGCTGAAATGGAGATTTCTGGTGAAGTGGTTGGAGAGTAAAATGTGCACTTGAGAAGTGATAAGAATGGTCCTACATCTAATGACCATTTCCTTGATCTGGCTGAAAACAGAGGACTTGAACTTTCTGATAAGAGCATCCACTTGGAAAAAAAAACAGTCCTTTAGCTGGTGCAAAACTTAACAGCTGTTCTCTTAAATGATCTGTCTTTCATTCTCTGAAATCGTCTGAATGAAGCAACAGCAATCAAATACCTGTTTCCAAGGGAGTTTAACAGAATCGCAGCATGGCATCTCACAGTGGAAAATTAAATAGAACATATAAGGTCCTCCAAAAGGGAGGGTACCGTAAAAGGAAGTTACATGAAAGAAGAAAAATAAATCCTTGATATTGAAATCAGTTTATATTTCTCCTCCCCTAAATTATTAATTAATAGCCAATCATAAATTTCACACTGTTTATGCACAAGAAGGTATTAAAAGTATGTTATTCCTTGCCTCATATAATTTTCTTCTCAAGACCATACAGGGCCCAGAATAATGATTAGGTTTAGTAATTAATCCACAACATTGCATTCAGTTTTCATGGAAACGTTAACACTTCGATTCAAGATCACCCTTTAAGCATGGTCTGCAAGATCTGACTTCTGTTCATTCTCCATCTTTGCTTTCTACTTTGTTCCTCTGTCACTAGTTTCTGGTCGCTCTGTCCTCCTTTCTATTCCTACTACATGGCAAGCTCAATCCTCTCTTGGCATATTTAAATTTACTCTTCTGCAGGCCAGAATGCTCACCCTCTGGATCTTTGCATATTTAATTATTTTTCGTCTTTCCCATCAAATATAATCTGTCCAGAGAGACTGGGTCAACCACTCTATTGAATGTTGTTTAACACAAATTTTCTTTCAATAATCTATTTTAAAGTTCCATGGGTTCTTTTCTAAAGATAACCAATTTACTTGGTTTTTTTTTTTTTTTTTTTGCTTATTTGCTTATTCTTCCAATGTACTCTTACAGCTGAGAACAGGATTCCCTTTTGTTAACTACTTCATGCATAGATATTAGGACATTTGTTAATATTTTTTAAATTTGACTAATGAATAAGTTAATAAATATGAAATGATTATTAAGCATGATATAAGTGGAATTAATTGAGTGTCATAGTTATCAGAAGATGAATTGAAGTTAGTGGCAGGAGGCTAAGGAACTAGTCACATCTTACTGAAGATTGAATTAAGAAGAAAAAGTCCATAATTTGTTAAAATAAAGCATTTTAACTCTTTTACGTATTGAGGATTGAGATATGCTCTATCTTGCTATTATGATGTCAGAATGGACAAATTATTCAGTTGAAGAAAAGAAGAAATACAATGGTAGGCATGATTGCTGCTTCTTTTGAGAATCAGGTCCTATGAAGTTTTGTTTTTCTACTGTTTTTTTTCTTCCATATTTTTAATTTAGCTAAATTTCACATGAACAGAGTCAACTATCTTTAGAGTATAATTCAATGGCATTTTGTACATTCACAGTGTTATGCAATCACTGCTTGGCCTACTTTCTAAACATATTCGTCAATACAAAATAAAATTTATACTGATCCAACAGTATTTCACATTCCCTTTCCCCCTGGCAACAACCAATGATGCTTTTTATCCCCACAGATGTTATCTATTTGCTATGATGTTAACGTCCGTGAATTCCCAAGTCTCATATTTTGGAATCTTAGCCCTCAAAGTGACAGCATTATGAAGTGGGGCTTTTGGAAGGTGATTGGGTCATGAAGAAAGAGTATTGCCCTTATGAAGGAAACCTGAGTGAACCAACTTGTATTATCCCACTACATGAAGACACAGAACGAAAGCACCATCACTGAACCAGGAAACTGATCCTAATCAAACACCAAACCACTAGTTCAATGGAATTATATAATGTACAGCCTTTAGAATGTGATTTATTTCGAACAGATTAAAGTTTAGAGCTTCATCCACAGTGTACCATTTATCAATACTGCATAATTTTAAGACTGAGGAACATTCTATTACATGCAAGTATCACAACTTATCCATTCACCCATTGATGGGTGCTTATATCATTTCCACTTTTTACATATAGTATATACTGTCTTAAACTAATGTATAGCTTTAAAGGGATGAGAAGTATATACCAAAATCTACTAAAACATAAATATTTAAGGCTAATGATAAACAAACTGCATCAAGAACTGTGGAATTTTAATTTTTATTTATCTCTCTTTTCAGAAAAAACAAGAAAATGTTTACAGGGTAGTTGATTGATTGAATGGAGTCTTGTGTTGGGGTTCAAATACCAACTCAAAAGGAAAACAAACTGACAAGCTGCAAAAACTTGTTTCAAAATCTTTGCAAACCATTTCTCATGTTTAATTTTTATTGTGTATATATAACTAGTTTGCTTTCTCTGAGGCAAGAAATGGGTCACATTCATGTTTGTCTTCTGAACATTCACATCCAAGCTTGAAACCTAAAAGATGTTTGATGAATAACATGATCTGAATGAATAAATGTACATGTGCTTTCACAACTGAGAAAGGAAAAATTTGATGAGAGTGTAACCCTAAAAGTAGAGTCAATTGTGGTAATTTTCAAGGAAGAGGAATAATGTTAAGAAACTTTGTTACTGCATGATAGGCAGGTTCTAAAAGGGACCCTTGTGACCCCTATCTCATGACAGTTACATATTTATGTAAAGCTTTCCCTGTTGAGTATAGTGGGCTTGGTCTAGTGACGTGCTTCTAAACAATGTAATAGTATGGGACATCATTATCTAGATTATGTTAACAAGATTATGACGTTTGTCTCCCTCTTTCTCTCTCCTTATATTTCCCTCTTTCTTTTACTACTGACTCAGTCTGGTGAACCCAGCTGCCATATTTTGAGGACCACACAGAACATGAATTAGGATAAACTCTTTCTAATTTTCACTAAGTAACTGAAGCTCTCAGTCTAACACCTCACAGGAATTGATCCTGCTAACAACTACATGAGGTTGCTTGGAAACAAAACCTACTCTTGTTGAGGCTTGAGATGTCTGCACTTCTGGCCAAAAATTTCACTGCAGCTTGAGAGGCTGTGGTCCAGAGGATGCAGCTAAGCCACATCTGAAGCACAGATACAATAATGAATGCTTTTATCTACACTGCTAACTTTGGAGTAATTTATTACAGAGAAATGAATACCTGTATAGAGCTGGTACATAGATGAAAGAAAAAAACTGGCCTCTGGTGGAACAATCACAAAAACCATGTATGATTTGGGACAGTCCATAACTCTGCAGTAATTTGTGAATAATGGGTCTCCTTAAACTTTGAGAATCATATCTATATGATTTAAGTTGTATTCTAGAACTTAACAGCAAATTCTATATAAATCATACATCAAAGGATGTTTAAAAGATTAGGTTATGCCAGGAAAAGAATTCAGTGATTTGACTTGTATAAATCTAGGGGAGAGAGAAGATATAGGAGGGAAGGAAGGATCTACAGTGAATTATGAATTAAGTTATCTTTAATATTCTGAAAAAATTAATATAGAATAAAATTTCATTATTTGAAAAAAATATCTAGCCAATTTTACAGGTAGCCATAAGAGATAACTTCAGTATATATGTGTGTGTGTGTGTGTGTGTGTGTGTGTGTGTGTGCGTGTGTGTGTATGGAAAACAAATTTGGGCATCTTTCCCCCTGTATTTCAACACAAAGTATATGATCAACACTTTTCCTTGGAAAAGACTAAGATGACATTTTTCTTTTCTGTGTCTACTTTGTTCCTATCCTTGGACATCTGTTTGAAGGGATATTCCAATAGAATAATGAGCTTGGGACATTTTGGGAAGAAAGGGTGATATACAACCTGATTTTTCCATGAGATCCAGTATTAGAGAAACTGTGGTGGGCATGGCCAAGATCTTCTTTTTGGAAATAATATGTGTTGGGGGTCCTTAAGATAACCCCCAGAATTGACAGTCTATTATAACTCAGAACTCAAAGGTGTTATACGCAAGGTTATGTTTTACTACAAAACAAAGATGTAGCTTAAGTTCAATAAAGGACAAGTGTGCATTGACCAAAAGAAAATGGGGTAAAATCTTCTAGAAGTTGTCACTGATAGAATCACAATGCGTCACCTGAATTACTCATATAGGCTACTGCCTCTTAAGACCCTTGTGAAGTTCAGCTGCAGTAGCATGACCCAGGACCCCCAACAGGATAAAGAAACATACCAATACAACCTTAGCATTAACTATATGTTATGGCATCAATCCCTAGGTACATACAGAGATAGTCTTTTCAGTGAGGATTCTATAGCTTAGTTTATCTCCCAAGATCTAGTCAAGGACTTCTCCTGAATGTTGCAAGGCAGGGACCAGTTCGTGAGACTCCACAGGAAAAAAAAAAAAATTGGATGGAATTGTTGAGAGAAACAGGCAGAAGTTTATTAGAAATGATTGAGATAAAAACACACAATACAGGGTACTTTACCCCTTTGGAAAGAGCAGCATTTTTTTTTTTTTTCCATAGTCTGGGCTTCAAGAGATTTGGGTTTCTTTGTTCTTGCTCCAGATTCTACATACCTCCTCAGATGGTTATATTACCCTTTGAATAGTCCTCAGCAAACTTTCTTTTTGGGAGTTGTGATGACTTAGTGACGTCAGAAGTCCTTGATGACCTGGTTGCAGGTAATATGGTCTTTAAGTAATTTCCTCAAGGAGTTACAATTAATCGTGGCTTGGGGATAGCTGATATATGAGGCCCATTTTCTCATTACTTTTTTATATTGATAAGGTTTCCTTGTTATCTCCAAGTCCTGTGACAGTACTGAGACTCTTTGTTGTATACTTATGATGTGCTTCATGTGAGATTCTGCCCTTTATCGCCCTTCCCTTACCCACCTGCTCATGACTGCCTGTCCACCTAACACTGAAGACTTTTGGAATATTCGAAAAATCTCAGGCTTATTAACCCCTAACTGCACTAGTACATTGATAATTATCAAATGAAAAGAGGATTCTGGACTGGGAAGTACATTTCTATAACAGGGCCCTCAGGGTTTAGAGAAGAAAAGCAAGACAAGTTCACTGAGTTGGAAGTCCCTCAGGATCCGATTTAGTTCCATGTGGTATATTCTGCAACATTTTACACGTGAATTAAAATAGTTTTACAATCGATCATTTATGTTACGAAGGATCAGCTCGTGTGTATTCTTTTTTTTTTCTTTATGCTAACCAATTCTTCAATTCTCTGGACATCAACTTGTCCTACAATTCAATTAATTTCTGACACAATCTATCTGGCATTAGCTCAGCTCTGAGGCTAAAGGGCTCAATCCCAAGAGATTGCTCTAGTTTCAGATACTAATTGAGTAACCCTTCTCCTTCTTGTACTTTTGACCTACCAGTTATACATCAGGGGTTCCCATGACTCCCAGATTCAGTAACTTGCAAGAATAATAAACAAAATCCAAGATGTCATTTTAGTATGACTGATTAATAAAATGGGAGGAAGGTGAAGAAACTTAGGAACAGCCAAATGGAAGAGATACATAGAGCAAGGAAGATGGGTAAACAGTTCCTGTGCCTTCTCCAGGCATACCACCCTTGTAGCAGGTCGATGCATTTATGAGCCCAGAAGAACTCTGAGGCACATCATTTAGGAATTCACATGAGACATCCTTATCTAGGCATAATCCATTAAATCATAGGTCATTAGCAATTATTCCCAGCCCCTCCTAAAGGCTGAGAGCATAGTCCAACTTTCTAACCATGCCTTCCTCTATTGGTGACCAGCCCCTTTGCTGAATCTACATAGCAACCAAGCCACCAAATCATCTCAGCAGCATACAAATACATTATTATAACTTTCTATTTCAAGGGACTTTAAAACTCAAATGCCAAAACTGTTCCTAAGTTTCTTCACCTTCCTCCCAGTTTATTAATTAGTCATACTAAAATGACATCTTGGATTTTGTTTATTATTCTTGCAAGTTACTGGATTGAGACCAAATAGTTTACAAAAAGATGCTCCTATCTTCTTATCACTTAGGCAGTTACTAGTATTTAAGGAACTGCATATCAGGATCTGAGAACAAACTTAATGCATCTATTTCTAATTATATTACAATATCTTGAGCACCTAATCTTTCTCAAATCCATTCTAGATTTAGTCTTTGAGCATATTCTTTTTTATTTCCAAAAATAAGATATCTAATGCCAGTATTTATATCTGTCAGGCAATGAACAAGAGGACAGATTTTTAGCTATAGAGAGATCCCAAAGTCTACTATGCCAAATACAGTACATTAGTACAGAGCTTTACTTCAACTTAGAAATAAGAATGCCCTGCTTTTGAAAACAAGAAAAAAAAACACTAAAATTTGAGCAACTTTGATAAAGCTGTCATGCTCTAAAAGTCACAGACTACCCTCAAGACAAAGGATAAGATCAAATCTTCGTTGGCAAAGAAAAAAATTAAACTCTTAAACAAGTTAAATAAGAGAAAACCTGTTGGTAAAATAATTCCATGAACAAACTAACCCAATTATACTGCTTGTCACCTTTTAACCACAACCAAAATTGTTTCACTGCAAGCCTAATCATTATTGCCTAATTGTCACAGAAAGTGAGACAACTAATGCTTAGAGTTTTCTGATAAATACTATATTTCCAGACCAAAAAAAAAATTGATGTTAATTGTGTTCAATTTAACACGACACTTCTGATTTTTCTCCATAGAATCCATTCTGTGAGAAAGGATACTCTTAGTCTAAATAAAACACTCTGTGATTGAAGAGACACAATTGACTTAATTATTATGGGCACAGTATTGATATTGAGTAATGGTCCAATGTGCACAGAAGCCAATACCATGGTACTGGTTTTTTAAAAACAACAGCAAAGAATTTTACTGCATGGTTAACTGACAAGGAAGCCAAGAAGTACATGCTCAGGTTTGTCTCCCTGAACAATTGTTTTCAGAGGAAATTTATAGGAAGGGAGAGGGGAGAAGCTACTTGTTGTTTGAGTAGGGAGAGGAGTTTTGGGATCTCTTGTGCAGATGCAGGTGCTCATCTACATCTTCACAGGCTTAATGTTTCCCCACACACACAGGCTCATGTTTAGCATGGTTTTGAGATTTTTATATCACAAGAACATGGATTGGAAAATCTGACTTCTGTTCATATTCATTCTTGAAAAGTCATTTTCAAACTCTCCTTCAGTGGATTTTAAGGCTTTTTCTGGAAAACACCATAAGCACTATTATTTAAGAAATTTATGTACAGCTGTGTCAGTTTCAGTGTACTCATTTAAAAATTATTGATTCTACATAACATGTGCTCATCCAGATAGCATAGCCACACAAATGACATGTTTGCTCAGCCATTACTGGTCAGTGTTTGGCACACATGGAGGCACAGCTGCTGTAGTTTTAACTTCTTATGGAGCTAACGTCTTATTAAAGGAAACTACTGTTTCTTCTTTCTTCTATGGGTGTTAGAAACTCATTTCTTGTCTTCAGTGGAGCATTCTCTTTCCCTGATATTTCTCCCTCATGCTAGTTTTTTTTTTTTTTTTTTTTTTTTTACTTCTATAGATATTCATTAGGAACCAAGTTTAAAGCCTAGAAGTAGATTAGTGTAGCATATCCCCCACCCCACCCCCAAAAAAATTGGTACTGCTTGGCAATCTTCTTTCAGTTCTTGGATATAGTTTAAGGTTATTTTGATCTCAGGCATGTTCCACCTACTTTCTGAGCTGGAGATGTAACTCAGTGATAGAACATTTGCCTGGCATGCAGGATCCCAGCACTGCATAAAAAAAAAAAAAAAAAAAATTACAAAAAAAAAAAAGAAAGAAAAAACAAAACAAAACAAAAAAACCCACTCACTTATCTTCTTTTTCTTAATTTCTTTTCTCTAACTTTGCCACTATTTCTCTGCTCCACTGTCTCTTTCCTGCCCCCTCTCCATTGTCTTTTTTTTCCCCTTTCTGTTTCCTTGATATTTACACATCACATACACTGTCTTGTTTTCTGTCTTCTGCTCCAAATCATTACAATTCTATACCCTAAAAGGCAAATTCATTGCCATTTTCTACTATGTTGTGGAGATTCTTATTATCTATTACATGCACCTGGGATCTCATCCTGATTATAAGTTACTTATTGGGAACCTCAATGTAAATTACACTGGTATTTCTTCCAAGAGACTCATTTATTCATTTTCTCCGAGTGACTGAGTGGAAGAGATGATTCTGTTATTAGGTTCTATGTCTGAACAGCAGGAACATCCTTCCCTACTGCTGCCAGTCAGGTGTGCTCCATTAGATCCTTATCCAATTAGTATTCCTTTTCTTTTTTCTTATGTATTCTTTTTTCTTATGTATGCAGTGGTCTCTCACTCTTTTGCATTCTAAAAGTAAGGTGCCAGCATATTGTTTGTGCCTTTACCATATGTTGGAGTCCTTAGACAGTGATCTTCCACTCTACAAGCAAGACTTTGCAGAAAAGATGCACATATATTACAGCATTTAAAGTAGTTTGACTTCAGAGACTAATTAGCAATGCCATTTTTGTGTGTGTGTGTGTTGGAAGTAGCATATCTGTTATTTTATTAACTAGCTTGAATATCAATGCACTCCCACATGTAAGGCACATCTCAGAAGTATTGTTCTGATATTTCAGGTTGCTTTCTGACAGGAAGGCAGACTTAATCTGTCAAGTTTTACAGAGTCAGACATCAAGAATTTGCTCTTTAAATGTTTGAGTTGACCAAAGTAGCTGGTTTATTTGGAGGGTAAATCTTATCTGTTTATGAGTATTAGTACTCATATGATTGAGGAAAATAATAATTATTTTTCCAAGTATAATCAAGTCACGTGAGATATATTTATATAAAACATAAATTTCAGATGTCCCAATACATATTTGAATAAATTTATTCTAGAATTTGACCTTATGGTCTTTTGGAAAATAAACTGGCTTTTGACAGATAATACTCTCAGGCAAATATATTTATTATTCAGAGTTCATAAAGATGGGGAACAATATGACAAATGAAAGAGAATTTTATCTAAATAACCTTAATAAAATGATCAAATGTAATTCATGTTTGGTTTTTATATGTAAAATCTCTAGCAGTTCTGTTAGAATGGTCTTATGTTCTGTTATAAATGTTTTATCCCTCCATAATTTTGAAGTAAAATATTTTGTTCACAGGTATAGGATTTAGACTCAGGTATCATATGAGATTTGATACAAATAAGGTTTTATTGGTAGTTTTAAAGAATGTCTGCATTAATGTTGTCTTGCCACCTATGGATCAGTTATTATTAGTGAAGTGAAGTCAGCCAGCTAGAAATGCTTTGGGAGGATCACTGCTTCTCCTCAGGAAGGATTAAACATTAGAATCACAAGCAGAAGAGAAGTAGACAAAGTCAGTCACCATGAATCCAGGAGACACATGCAAGATGAAGATGTTTAAGTTGTGAGGTGGCAGTGTAAATCTACAGGAATGTGGAAGAGATTGGAAATAGACAATAATCCAGCAGAGCATTCCATGCTCCTTGTGAAATTTCAAACATGAGAGAAACTGTATTAGTTTCACCCAAAGAGACTTTGAAGACAAGAGAAACCACAAACTGTTTTCTTCATGCCTGCATTTTATGGTAAGTTTCTTTGATAATAACATTCTCTAGTTCTCATGGAACTGATTCTATGAAGACAAATGTGGACCATTGTGTTATTTTAAATTAAACTTAACATCAAGATTTATTTGTTTAATTTTTTTCTTTCTGGAAATACAGTAATCCCTAGAAAACTCTAAGCATTAATTTTCACTTTCAGTAACAATTAGGCAGTAATGACTATTTCTGTTTTAGAGGCAATTCTGGTTGTAATTAAAGATAATAAGAAACAATATTGTCCAAAATTTTTGCTAGATTAGTAAACCTAGAAAAAGCCCTTTAAGTTATTTTCTGAAAGTTAAAGAGTATAATAGTCTACTCTTATCTATAAGGGACATACCCTTAAGATTTCAAGTGCATGCTTGAAATTGTGTATAACACCTAACTCAATATATACAATTATGATTTCTCTTACACATATCTGTGATAAAGTTTAATTTATAACTTGGGCATGACAAGAGATTAGCAACAAAAACTAATAATAAAATAAAATAGAGTACTTATAAGAATATACTGTAATAAAACTTATGTGAGTGAACTTTTTTCCCTATCTTTTGCAAAATACCTTATTAAGCTTTACCTTTTTATTTAAAGCATATTATGGCTTCTTTCTGGTATGTCCTAATTGGGAACATTATTATTCTTGCACTTTGGGATCATTAATAAGTAAAATAATATTTACTTGAACACAACCACCACTACTACAATAGCTGATCTGATGATCAAGAGATTGTTGTGCGAGTAGCAGGTAGTAAGGGTATAGAGTGTGGGCAGCCTGAATGCAGACATGGTTTAAGTCCCATGTCATGGGCAGAAGGGAGCTACATGGTGTGAGATTTCATCACTGTAAAACAATGTATGATTTAAAACTTATGAACTCTTTCTGGCATTTTCCATTTAATGTTTTTGGACTATACTTGTGGATAACTGAATCCAAGGGAAGTGCAACTTGGATAACGGAGACCACTGCATCTGGACACAAAGGATCTGCCAGTTCCTAAGTTCTTTCAACTAACTCTTAGTTTTCATAATAGACATGGTTACCTCTAGAAAGAAAAAAGAACTTACTAAATAAATTTCATTTCCAATTCAAGTCAGATGACAAGGTATTATCTCTCAATTCAAAATCCCACTGAATTATAGCAAAAATTTACACAAAGGAGCAAAACTTTAAGAATATGATTAGAGAGTGGAACCTCAGAATATCAGAGATTTTGGTGACTTCTGAAAACAAAAGCAGATGGAACATATAAAAGATTAAACAGAGATTACAGCTAGCCAGCATCTACATAATATATGTGCCACATGGCTTTTAACTGGGCTATTTTCCCCTCTTCAATTCACTGTCAGCATTTACCATCAGTTTAAAATTAGCAATTTAAAAACTGAACGATGAGCCTGGTCTAGGATATCAGCTTCTAGTATAGATTTTAGTTCCTTAGAATAAAATCACTCATATTTTATTACACCTAAAGTTAACTTTGTTTCTATTCATCCTGAAGTTACAATAGCTCATTAAGTGCCTTCAACAAAAGATGTATAGAACAGTAAAGAAAAACTACAGGAACAACTAGCAAAGAGCTGTGCTCCATCTCTGTTGCTTCTGCTGAATTTCCCCCCAACACACACACAGTGGCTTATAAGAAAATAATTTTATTATTATCAAACAATTCTAGGTATGATAATGGGTCTAGGCTAAAATGGGTCTCACTGGGCCAAAATCAAGTATTATGTCAGCAGAATTAACAGATCTACATTCTTGCTAAAGGTTCTAAGATAATAACTAATATTTCCTTGTTTTTGTTTTTTTTTTTTACTTATTGGTGCTGCTATTCTTCCCAACCACAACCCAGAGTTATAGAGATTGCTGGTATTCCTTCCAGATTAAGAGTCAGTGATGGAAAGCTAAATCTTTCTCACACTGCATCACTCAGGTAATTTTCTGCCTCCCTTTTCTACATTTACACACCGTTATAGTTACATTTGGGCCCATCTGATAATTTAGTAATATCTCTCTGTTTTAAACTCAGTTATTAGCATTCTTAACTCTTTTTGTTATTTTAATTTTTCTTTGCTTTTTATATAACATATTCAATGTTTTTTGAAGTAGTACCTGGATACTTTTCAGAAGTCATTATTCTACCTGTATCAAGAGGTAACTGTTTGAATAAACCTAATATTTACATCCTAAACATGAATTAACAAGATATTTGTGGAAATGAAAACGAAAATATAAGGGTCAAAATTAATAAATATTAGGGTCAAACAATGTATCCTTGAGAAAACAGTAATAATACAGTGTTTTTTTTTTTAATTTAAAAAAGAAAATTCTCAAGCAAATCTTGAGGCAATATTGTAGTCATAACAAGAATAGATTATTACGAAAAAATAAACCATAGAATTACAAATTAAAAAGGTATTCTTGAAAATTAAAAATATAACTATCAATAATATTGGAAATTGAACCCCTGGAAGCTTTGCCACTGAATTACATCCTCAGGTCTTTTTATTTTTTATTTCAAGACAAGTTCTCATTAGGTTGCTTAGGACCTCACTAAGCTGTTGTGAAGGGTCTCAAACTTGTGATCCTCCTGCCTCAGCCCTCTGAGTCACTGGTATTACAGGCATGTGTCACAATGCTAGGCAGTGATGGTTTAATTTTGCAGTCACTGCAGAGTCAAAATTTGAAACTTTTGACATGCTACATTATTACTTTAAGGACTAGTGAAAGAGAAAGAATTGCCATAATTAGACTATGAAAGAAAATTTGATCACTTGTAATTTTTTTATTCTCATGAAAACAATTGTTTTAGGTTTATTTAAAATATATTTATCATCATTCATATTTGTATACATAAAAAAGATGACAGAAGTAAAATCTTTGTATACATTTTTCTTTAATTTCTTTTTCACTTCTATTGAAGTTTGAGTGACAAAAATTGAATGTATTTTGGATGTATGTGATGTTTCAATAAATGTATGTACAAATTGTGAAATGAAACCACCACCGATCGAACTCATTAAAATGTCTATCACCTCACATACTAACCATCTGTTTCCTGTGGTGAGAACACTTCAAATACATGCTCTTAGTAAATTTCAAGTATGGATTCTATATTTTTCTCACTATAAACATCATGCAACCAGTAATTATTGATCTTATAACTGAAGATTTATATCCTTTGATCAATAACTAAACTTTTCTCTCACTTCTTGGCCTCTAATAACCACCACTCTACTATCTTTATAGTGAGTATGACTTTTTATTTTTAAAGATTCCTCATGTAAGTGAATTCATAAAGAACAATATATTTTTTTATTTATATATCCAGCTTTCATGACTTATATAATGTCCACAAGCTTATTAACATTGTTGCAAATATCTGGATATCATTTTAAAACTATTTATAAACACACACACATACACACACACATACACACACACACACACAGTATTTTCCTCCATTCTTTGACAGTATTTATGTTGTGTCCATATATTGACTGTTGTAATGTTGCAATGAACATGAAAGTATATATATTTCTTCAGGATGGTGAAGTTATACCCTTTGTGTATACAGTGAGAAGTGAGATGGCTGAGTTTTATTTTATTTTTTGAGGAAACTCAAAAACTGTTTTCTTCCAAGGCCTCATGACTGGGCTGTTAATTCAGAAACCAGACAAGGGGGCATGGGAGATGAAGAAAAAGCAAACAGAAACACATATAGAGAAAAATGTGGGAGCTGATGGTTCAGCCAATCCCAGAAGGGGGAAGACTGATGCCAGAAGTAGGTCGGTGTATTTATTTATTTATTTATTTATTTATTTATTTATTTTTTTTAATTAATTTTTATTGTAGGTTGTTCAAAACATTACATAGTTTTTGATATATCATAATTCACACTTTGATTCAAGTGGGATATGAACTCCCATTTTTACCCCATATACAGATTGCAGAATCACATCAGTTGCACATTGATTTACATATTGCCATTGTGGAGTCTGTTGTATTCTGCTGCCTTTCCCATCCTCCGCTATCCCCCCTCCCCCCTCCCCTCCCCTCTTCTCTCTCTACCCCCTCTACTGTAATTCATTTCTCCCCCTTATATTTTCCCTCCTTTCCCCTCACTTCCTCTTGTATGTAATTTTGTATACCCCTGAGGGTCTCCTTCCATTTACATGCAATTTCCCTTCTCTCTCCCTTTCCCTCCCACCTCTCATCCCTGTTTAATGTTAATCTTCTTCTCATGCTCTTCTTCCCTACTCTGTTCTTAGTAACTCTCCTTATATCAAAGAAGACATTTGGCATTTGTTTTTAAGGGATTGGCTAGCTTCACTTAGCATAATCTGCTCTAATGCCATCCATTTCCCTCCAAATTCTATGATTTTGTCATTTCTTAATGCAGAGTAATACTCCATTGTGTATAAATGCCACATTTTTTTTATCCATTCGTCTATTGAAGGGCATCTAGGTTGGTTCCACAGTCTTGCTATTGTGAATTGTGCTGCTATGAACATGGATGTAGCAGTGTCCCTATAGTGTGCTCTTTTTAGGTCTTTAGGGAATAGACCGAGTAGTGGAATAGCTGGATCAAATGGTGGTTCCATTCCGAGCTTTCCAAGAAATCTCCATACTGCTTTCCAAATTGGCCGCACCAATTTGCAGTCCCACCAGCAATGTACAAGAGTACCCTTTTCTCCACTTCCTCGCCAGCACTTGTTGCTGTTTGACTTCCTAATGGCTGCCAATCTTACTGGAGTGAGATGGTATCTTAGGGTGGTTTTGATTTGCATTTCTCTGACTGCTAGAGATGGTGAGCATTTTTTCATATACTTGTTGATTGATTGTATGTCCTCCTCTGAGAAATTTCTGTTCAGGTCCTTGGCCCATTTGTTGATTGGGTTATTCGTTATCTCATTGTCTAATTTTTTTAGTTCTTTGTATATTCTGGATATTAGGGCTCTGTCTGAAGTGTGAGGAGTAAAGATTTGTTCCCAGGACGTAGGCTCCCTATTCACCTCTCTTATTGTTTCTTTTGCTGAGAAAAAACTTTTTAGTTTTAGTAAGTCCCATTTGTTGATTCTAGTTATTAACTGTTGTGCTATGGGTGTCCTATTGAGGAATTTGGAGCCCGACCCCACAGTATGTAGATCATAGCCAACTTTTTCTTCTATCAGACGCCATGTCTCTGATTTGATATCAAGTTCCTTGATCCACTTTGAGTTAACTTTTGTGCATGGCGAGAGAAAGGGATTCAGTTTCATTTTGTTGCATATGGATTTCCAGTTTTCCCAACACCATTTGTTGAAGATGCTATCCTTCTTCCATTTCATGCTTTTAGCCCCTTTATCAAATATAAGATAGTTGTAGTTTTGTGGATTGGTTTCTGTGTCCTCTATTCTGTACCATTGGTCCACCTGCCTGTTTTGGTACCAGTACCATGCTGTTTTTGTTACTATTGCTCTGTAGTATAGTTTGAAGTCTGGTATAGCTATGCCGCCTGATTCACATTTCCTGCTTAGAATTGTTTTTGCTATTCTGGGTCTTTTATTTTTCCATATGAATTTCATGATTGCTTTCTCTATTTCTACAAGAAATGCCGTTGGGATTTTGATTGGCATTGCATTAAACCTATAGAGAACTTTTGGTAATATCGCCATTTTGATGATGTTACTTCTACCTATCCATGAACAGGGTATATTTTTCCATCTTCTAAGATCTTCTTCTATTTCTCTCTTTAGGGTTCTGTAGTTTTCATTGTATAAGTCTTTCACCTCTTTTGTTAGGTTGATTCCCAAGTATTTTATTTTCTTTGAGGATATTGTGAATGGGGTGGTTGTCCTCATTTCCATTTCAGAGGATTTGTTGCTGATATACAGGAATGCCTTTGATTTATGCGTGTTGATCTTATAGCCTGCCACTTTGCTGAATTCATTTATTAGCTCTAATAGTTTCTTTGTAGACCCTTTTGGGTCTGCTAGGTATAGAATCATGTCATCTGCAAATAGTGATAATTTGAGTTCTTCTTTTCCTATTTTTATGCCTTTAATTTCTTTCGTCTGTCTAATTGCTCTGGCCAGTGATTCGAGAACTATGTTGAACAGAAGTGGTGAGAGAGGGCATCCCTGTCTTGTTCCAGATTTTAGAGGGAACGCCTTCAGTTTTTCTCCATTCAGAATGATGCTAGCCTGAGGCTTAGCATAGATTGCTTTTACAATGTTGAGGTATGTTCCTGTTATCCCTAGTTTTTCTAGAGTTTTGAACATAAAGGGATGCTGTACTTTGTCGAATGCTTTTTCCGCATCTATCGAGATGACCATATGGTTCTTATTTTTAAGCCTGTTGATGTGGTGAATAACATTTATTGATTTCCGTATATTGAACCAACCTTGCATCCCAGGGATAAATCCTACCTGATCATGGTGCACAATTTTTTTGATATGTTTTTGTATCCGGTTCGCAAGAAGTTTATTGAGGATTTTTGCATCTAGGTTCATTAGAGATATTGGTCTGTAGTTTTCTTTCTTTGAAGTGTCTTTGTCTGGTTTAGGAATCAGGGTGATGTTGGCCTCATAGAATGAATTTGGAAGTTCTCCCTCTTTTTCTATTTCCTTAAATAGCTTGAAAAGTATTGGTGTTAATTCCTCTTTAAAGGTTTTGAAAAACTCTGCTGTATACCCATCCGGTCCTGGGCTTTTCTTAGTTGGTAGTCTTTTGATGGTATCTTCTATTTCCTCAATTGATATTGGTCTGTTTAGGTTGTCAATATCCTCTTGGCTCAATCTGGGCAAATCATATGACTTAAGAAATTTATCGATGCCTTCACTATCTTCTATTTTATTGGAGTATAAGGATTCAAAATAATTTCTGATAATCTTCTGTATTTCTGAAGTGTCTGTTGTGATATTGCCTTTTTCATCCCGTATGCTGGTAATTTGAGTTCTCTCTCTTCTTCTCTTTGTTAGCGTGGCTAAGGGTCTGTCGATTTTATTTATTTTTTCAAAGAACCAACTTTTAGTTTTGTCAATTTTTTCAATTGTTTCTTTCGTTTCGATTTCATTAATTTCAGCTCTGATTTTAATTATTTCTTGTCTTCTACTTCTTTTGCTGTTTTTTTGCTCTTCTTTTTCTAGGATTTTGAGTTGAAGTATTAGATCATTTATTTGTTGGTTTTTTCTTTTTTTAAGGAATGAACTCCAAGCAATAAATTTTCCTCTTAGAACTGCTTTCAATGTGTCCCATAGATTCCGATATGTTGTGTCTGTGTTTTCATTTATCTCTAAGAATTTTTTAATTTCCTCCTTGATGTCTTCTATAACCCATTGATCATTCAGTAACCTATTGTTCATTCTCCAAGTGATGCATGATTTTTCCTTACTTCTTTTATTGTTGATTTTCAATTTCATTCCATTATGATCAGATAATATGCATGGTATTATCTCTACTCCTTTATATTGTCTAATAGTTGCCCTGTGACATAATATATGATCTATTTTTGAGAAGGATCCATGTGCTGCTGAGAAAAAAGTGTAACTGCTTGATGTTGGGTGGTATATTCTATATATGTCAATTAAGTCTAGGTTATTAATTGTGTTATTGAGCTCTATAGTTTCCTTATTCAACTTTTGTTTGGAAGATCTGTCCAGTGGTGAGAGAGGTGTGTTGAAGTCTCCCATGATTATTGTATGGTGGTCTATTAGACTCTTGAACTTGAGAAGAGTTTGTTTGATGAACATAGCTGCACCATTGTTTGGGGCATATATATTTATAATTGTTATGTCTTGTTGGTGTATGGTTCCCTTGAGAAGTATGTAGTGTCCCTCTTCATCCCTTTTGATTAACTTTGGCTTGAAATCTATTTTATTTGAAATGAGTATGGACACTCCTGCTTGTTTGCGAAGTCCATATGAGTGATATGATTTTTCCCAACCTTTCACCTTCAGTCTATGTATGTCTTTTCCTATCAGATGTGTCTCCTGAAGGCAGCATATTGTTGGGTCTTGTTTAGTGATCCATTCTGCTAGCCTGTGTCTCTTAATTGGTGAGTTTAAGCCATTAACATTTAGAGTTATTATTGAGATATGGTTTGTTCTTCCAGCCATATTTGTTTATTTATGTTACTAAACATGGTTTGTTTTCCTCTTTGATTATTCCCCCCCACCTTTACTGTACTACCTCCCGCTGTTGGTTTTCATTGATATTTTCCATTTCCTCTTCCTGTAATATTTTGCCGAAGATGTTTTGAAGAGCTGGTTTTCTAGCTGCAAATTCTTTTAACTTTTGTTTATCATGGAAGGTTTTAATTTCATCTTCCATCCTGAAGCTTAATTTCGCGGGATACACAATTCTTGGTTGGAACCCCTTTTCTTTCAACGTTTGAAATATGTTATTCCAGGATCTTCTAGCTTTCAGAGTCTGTGTTGAAAGATCAGCTGTTATCCTGATTGGTTTACCCCTAAATGTAATCTGCTTCCTTTCTCTTGTAGCTTTTAAAATTCTCTCCTTATTCTGTATGTTGGGCATCTTCATTATAATGTGTCTAGGTGTGGCTCTCTTATGATTTTGCACATTCGGCGTCCTGTAGGCTTCTAGGATTTGGGATTCTGTCTCATTCTTCAAGTCTGGGAAGTTTTCTCGTATTATTTCGTTGAATAGATTGGTCATTCCTTTGGTTTGGACCTCAATACCTTCCTGTATCCCCATGACCCTTAAGTTGGGTCTCTTTATGTTATCCCATATTTCTTGAATGTTCTGCTCATGGTTTCTTAACAGCTTTGCTGAGCTGTCTATGTTCTTCTCCAGTTGAAATACTTTGTCTTCATTGTCTGATGTTCTATCTTCTAAGTGTTCTACTCTGCTGGTAGTATTCTCAATTGAGTTTTTAAGTTGGTTTATTGTTTCCTGCATTTCCAGGATTTCTGTTTGTTTGTTTTTTATAACCTCTATCTCCCTGTATAATTGATCTTTTGCTTCTTGGATTTGTTTGTGTAATTTATTGTCGAAGTGGTCGAAGTGGTCTTTCATTGTCTGATTTTGCTGTCTAATGTCTTCCTTGAGACTCCAGATCATCTGAAGCATGTATATCCTGAATTCTTTATCTGACATTCCATCTGCTGCAGATATTACCCCTTCTAAAGTTGAGTTGACCTGCATTGCTTGTGGTCCTTTCTTTCCTTGTCTTTTCATACTGATCGCGTTTCGTTCTTCTGGTAGCCACGCCCCCGTATCTGGTGCAAGAGACCTCAGTTGTCAGCACTGGTGGGGGCTGTAGCTGGGAGACCCGCGCCGCGCGGCTCCCGCCGGCTCCTGCGTCAGCACCGCCTCAGCTCCCGCCGGTTCCCGTGCCGCTGCCGCGGTTCCCGCCAGCTCCGTCCGGCTCCCTCGCCGCTCCTGCTAATTTAGAGTCCGCTGGGAAGGAATCTCTTTGGCCGATCTTTGGTGACTTCCCCTCTCTGCTATGGCGGGCCCCTGGCTCCTTGCAGGAGTGACCGAAGGGAGAGGTGGAACTGGCTTGTCTCTGGTCTGATATAATCTCTGGTTTTAGATCCCAGTTCGCTAATTCATAGAGGCTTGGTTAGATTTCCTTCCCATCCTCTCAAGGTGGGGAGCCCTTTCCTGGGTGGGCAGGGCCGTTAGCAGAGCCGGAAGGGCACGTGCCTTCTGTCGGGCCAGGCGGGGACCCTTCTGGCTGCGCTGGGCCGCCGGGGGCTCCCTCAGCGCCAGGCAGATGGCGCCCGCGTGGCTAAGAGCCGGGTGGGGTAACCCTTCGCAGAGCGGGCGGGCCGCCAGGAGTGCCGGGATGGTGGGAGCTGTCTGCCGGCCGGGCAGGGACCCTTCTCGACGAGCAGGGCCGCTGGGGGCGCTTGTAAAGCCGGGCGGCTGCCGCCGCGTGTCTAAGACCCAGGCGGGCGGGGTGGCTGTTTGCAGGGCAAGAGCGGGACCGGCAGGGTAGCCGGGATGGCGGAAACTGTCTGTTGGCCGGGCAGGGACCCTTCTCGCCGAGCAGGGTTGCCGGGGGCGCTTGTAAAGCCGGGCGGCTGCAGCCTCGTGGCTAAGAACCAAGCGGGCGGGGTGGCTGTTTGCAGAACGAGAGCGGAATGGCGGGAGCTGTCTGCCGGCAGGGCGGGGACCCTTCTCGCCGAGGAGGGTCGCCGGGGGCGCTTGTAAAGCCGGGTGGCTGCAGCCTCGTGGCTAAGAACCAAGCGGGCGGGCTGGCTGTTTGCAGAACAAGAGCGGAATGGCGGGAGCTGTCTGCCGGCAGGGCGGGGACCCTTCTCGCCGAGCAGGGCCGCCGGGGGCGCTTGTAAAGCCGGGTGGCTGCCGCCGCGTGTCTAAGACCCAGGCGGGCGGGGTGGCTGTTTGCAGGGCAAGAGCGGGACCGGCAGGGTAGCCGGGATGGCGGAAACTGTCTGTTGGCCGGGCAGGGACCCTTCTCGCCGAGCAGGGTCGCCGGGGGCGCTTGTAAAGCCGGGCGGCTGCAGCCTCGTGGCTAAGAACCAAGCGGGCGGGGTGGCTGTTTGCAGAACAAGAGCGGAATGGCGGGAGCTGTCTGCCAGCAGGGCGGGGACCCTTCTTGCCGAGGAGGGTCGCCGGGGGCGCTTGTAAAGCCGGGCGGCTGCAGCCTCGTGGCTAAGAACCAAGCGGGCGGGCTAGCTGTTTGCAGAACAAGAGCGGAATGGCGGGAGCTGTCTGCCGGCAGGGCGGGGACCCTTCTCGCTGAGCAGGGTCGCCGGGGGCGCTTGTAAAGCCGGGCGGCTGCAGCCTCGTGGCTAAGAACCAAGCGGGCGGGGTGGCTGCTTGCAGAACAAGAGCGGAATGGCGGGAGCTGTCTGCCAGCAGGGCGGGGACCCTTCTCGCCGAGCAGGGTCGCCGGGGGCGCTTGTAAAGCCGGGCGGCTGCAGCCTCGTGGCTAAGAACCAAGCGGGCGGGGTGGCTGCTTGCAGAACAAGAGCGGAATGGCGGGAGCTGTCTGCCGGCAGGGCGGGGACCCTTCTCGCCGAGCAGGGTCGCCGGGGGCGCTTGTAAAGCCGGGCGGCTGCAGCCTCGTGGCTAAGAACCAAGCGGGCGGGCTAGCTGTTTGCAGAACAAGAGCGGAATGGCGGGAGCTGTCTGCCGGCAGGGCGGGGACCCTTCTCGCCGAGCAGGGCCGCCGGGGGTGCTTGTAAAGCCGGGTGTCTGCAGCGGCGTGGCTAAGAACCAGCCGGGTGGGGTGGCTGTTCGCCGGGCGAAAGCAGGGCCGCCAGGGTAGCCGGGATGGCGGGCGCTGTCTGCTGGCTGGGCGGGGACCCTTCTGCCGCGCTGCTCTGGGCCGCCTGCCGCTTGCAGAAGCGGCGGGTGGCCGCGGGATTGGACTCTGAGCCCGCGCTGCCAGTCAAGTTTCACTTGTTTGGGGCAAACTGTCACGTCTAATAAACTTACTAATTCTCGGCAGGTCTCCTTTCAACGGAATTTTGCTAGAAGATCCTCAGTAGGTAGAATGTAGCTGTTTTAATTGGTGTTTCTGATCCCATTAATGTGGAGATATTGAAAGTGCAGCTTCCTCGCCGGCCGCCATGTTGGATCCCCCTCGGTGTATTTATTATATAAACTACATCAAAAGGTTATTTGTGGGAATGTTTCAGCAAAGCATGCAATATGAAGGATGCAGGACTGGTGGGACATTAGGGTCATCTAGTTTTGCTCAGAATTCTTTATCCCTGGAATTTGGTGTCTGAGCTCAAGGACTCAAATGATAACAGCTCTGCGCTTTTGGAGAGCCTTCTCAGACCAGCGTCACCATAGAAACTGGGGCTGGACCTGCATCTTCACTCATGCAGCTCCCATTGTAAATGCAACCATGAAAGAGTCAGAGGCCATGGCTTAATCACTATTCTCTACAGTTTTCCATCATGGCTGCACCAATTTTACATTCCTTTTTCCTTCATGTCCTCAATAATATCTCTTATAACCCATCTTTTTAATATTAGCCATCCTGAAAGGTGTGAGGCAATATCTTACTGTAGTTTTGATTTGCATTTACCTGATGATAAATTATGTTGAACATCTTTTCATGTACTTTTTGGTAATTTGTATGTCTTCTTTGGAAGAAATATCCATTCAAGTCCTTTGCTTAAACTTAAGTGAGATTATTGGTGGGTTTTTGTTGTTTGTTTGTTTATCTTGTTTTTTGTTTTGCTTTTGTTTTTGTTGTTGTGGTGATGGTGGTGGCTGTCGATTTGTCTAGACTCCTTACAAATTTTGCATATTAACTCTTAGCATATATATATATATAATCATAACATTCACAGGAAGCCATAGAAGATTCCCAATAATGAAATCACTCTTCAGAAAGAATAGCAAAGCTGGAGTTACCACACTTCATGATTTCAAACTGTAATATAAAGTCATAGTAACAAAACAGAAACGGGAAAACAAAAACAAAGCAGACCTGAGAACCTAGAAATAAGCCCACGCCTACAACGTGGGCTAATTTTCGCAAGTTGCCAAGAATCCACTGTAAGGGAAAAGACCATCTCTTCTATGAATGTTAGTGAGAAAACCATATGCAACAATAATAACTAAAATGATACAACGTACACCTTTCGTATAAACTAGTAAATATGCACTAACGACTCTAACATGAGAAGTGAAGACATAAAGTACCTAGAAGAAATCACAGGGGAAGTGATTCTTGTCCCATGTTTAGGCAATTTGACCTAAAACACAGTGAGCAAAAGCAAAAATAAGTAAGTGAAACCACATTGAGCTAAAAGCACAAACAACAACATAAAAAAATAATCAATAAAATCAAATGTTTAATGCAATCTTAAATCCCTCCAAATTTATATGTTTGAATGGATTTTAAGTTGTAAAATGTAAATAATATGCCTCTTAAATTTTAATTAAAGTATCCCCAAACTCCCAGATGTGCCCCCCACCTCAAAAATTGTGTGTTGTACTCTGATCTCCATAGTTCCCTTTACTTTTAAAGGTGGAAAGAAGCAATAATGTATATAGGGCTTAAAAGGTTTTTTTTTTTTTGTTATTGTTGTTTTAATTGTTATAATGTGATAATAATCTGGGCAGGTTCTTTTGAACATACAGAAGATGTTATTGACAGAACTAAAAGATGTGTAAATCATCAAGTGATTTTGAATATTTCTTTCTCTCTTCTTTTCCATAAAATACTTTAAAACAATGTCTTCTTTTCCTTTCTTCTCCAGAAATACATAAGTACTATTTGAAGGTAAAGATTTCTTTTCTTTCTTTTTTTTTTTTTTTTTTTTTTTTTTTGGACCAGGTATTGAACCCAGGAACACTTAACTACTGAGCCACATCCTTGGCCCTTTTTTAAATCTAATTTTTTATTTTGAGACAGGGTCTCTCTAAGTTCTTTAGGACCTTGCTAAGTTGCTAAGGTTGTCTTTGAACTTCTGATTCTCCTGCCTCAGCCTCTGGAGTTTCTGGGATTACAGGCATAAACCACCCTATCCAGCCAGAATTTAAGTATTCAAAGAATTCTGAATAAATTCTCTCAGTCTTAGTTTGATACTGAAGCCATACTTACTAAAAACACCTCCAGTGAAGAATCAGTTCAATATTTCTGACATCTGTGCTCTAAAGGAACATGATTTGCTCACAAGTCAGAAATGATCACAAGATGTATATTTAAAAAAATCATAAAAATGCTGTTGCCTCTTTTGAAGAATGTAAAGTTATAGCTGGATATATTTTTCAAAATTGTGTGTTTTTAAAATATACACTTATTTTTGAGCATTTTGCTTTATAGTCATAGTACTTAGTCGTTTTAATGGAAATGGTCTGAGTCAAGAGGCAGAGAGAAAGTTGAAAGTTTAAGATCAAGCCTGTGTCCATTTGCACTCACCATCATTTCTCGTATAGGAAGAATAATCTGTAATATTGAGGAGAAGAAAATGTATATGAATCCTTTGCATATTCAGCAAAACATGATAAGCTTTTTTTTTGCTTGGGCATTGAAAGCATACCAGGTAACTTTTAAATAATGTTAAAGCAGAACTTAAAATATGAGGAAAATATAAACTACAATTTGAAAGAATTTTTTATCTACTAAAAGCGATTTCCTTAAAATTCGGTGTGGGTGTTTCCTTCTCTTGGAGGCCTTTAACCAAGAAATCAGATTTTTATGTTCAAAATGTGTAATTTATTTTGGAAGCACAAATACAAAAACATGTTCTCATGTAGAGAGAATTATTCACTGATCCGACGAAATGGTTGGGCAGAAAACCATGGATATGACTTGGTACCTCTGTTTACAAGTAAATAGGCCATAGAAAATGTAATGAAAAGGAAGCCAGCAGTGAAGGGGGCAGGAAGCAAGGAGAACATAATAAATACAGCTTCCCTGGAATGGAACCCAAAACAGGGTATTGAGTGAAGCCGTTACTACATAAATGAATAAGAAGAAAGTATGATGAAGGCAATAAAAATTCAGTTTGGCAAAAAAATATTGTTTATTACAAAAGAGAATTCAAATGCACAGTGATTTATAGCCAGGGCAACAAAGCCATAGATAATAACGATAGAATAAATACAGAATGTGTTGTCATATTCTTAGCACAAGAAAGGACAAAAAAAATCACAGACTGTGTTTAAGAGGATATGAATGCAAAGTCAGGTCAATCAACCAACTGGTCATTATGGGATGACAAGAATAGACATTTTTTTTTTTTTTTATTATTCTGCTTTGTTTGCTATGTCAGTCCCTGCATAGAAAACAATTCTCTCTCTTCTAAAGTAAACACATTTTGTAATTGAAGCCCATTTTGTCTCATTGTTCCAGATGTGAAACATCTATACAAAATTAAATTGAGCAACAAAGAGTTACCTGTTTTAATGCACCTACTTATGTGGTTGAAATATTTGTAGAATTGAAAAGTTAGTGTGTTATTAAGGTTGATGTTGGTTTCACCTAAGCTAAATCCCAGAAAAGCTCACTCAATGCAGTACGAAACAAATTAAAGATTCTATGTTCTTGACTGTGTGTAGGGACCAGAGATTTTAGCAGGTCTATGCCTGAACTATTTTTAAAGACAGCTCATTTTCCCCTCCATGTTCTTCCAAGTAGTAGAATGTTTGACTCTTGATCACATCACATAGACTACTTGAAGAGTACTATACGTGAGCAGTTTTGGAAGAGAAAGAGTTCTAGTGACATTATTTGTGGCCTTGTATTCATAGATAAAGCTGGTTCTTCTCAGAATTCAGATGTGTGAGATAACCTCTTCTTTCTTACTAATTTGATATCGTATCCATTTTTTTCTTGAACTTTCACTGGAAGTGTACTGGCTTAATCAAGAATGATTTGGTAGTTAATGGTACTAACATATTGATGAAAAAATTAGGTTCACTTCACCAAAACACCACTATTTAATGGACATTTCAATCCTGTTTTCTTCTTCAGGAATTCATATTTTCTGTTTTAGTGCCAGCATTTAACAAAAAGTCCTCTTTATTCCTCAATCTGGACCCATTTCCTGTGATTTGTTTCTATTTACATGGACCCTCTTCTCTCTGTCTCTCTCTGTCTCTCTCTCTCTCTCTCTCTCTCTCTCTCTCTCTCTCTCTCTCTCACACACACACACACACACACACACACATCCCTTCTCAACAAAATTGTCTACACAAAGTATCTTCAGGTGGTGTCCTCTTGCTCAGTTTTTAACCCACTTCAATTTGATTCCCATCCCATTGCTCATCTGTAACCATCTCATGAATGCAAGAACAAGTACCAATAGTTGGCAAAACCAATAGTTTAGAAATCAGACCCTCCTCTAAATCTCTCAGTAGCAATTAAAGAAGCACATCATTTATTCCTTAGGAGTAGCCCCTCATATCACATCTCCTCCATATCACACTTGCTCTGGGTGATTTAAGTATAGCAGTGCATTTAACTTTCACAATAATAACACTCTGACATTGGTAATAGTATTATCACAAAATCACAGATAAAGTGAGTACTGCAAATTTCTCATGATCAGGTACCTAGTTCATGGGGGAGTTTGGCTTAGAATCCAGGTGTGTGGGTTGCAATCTATCATCTTAAAACTCTATGTTGTACTTTTTCATTTGTCTTACACAAACTTTCTGGAAAAACTTCTAACTGTTGGCATGTAACATATTTATAATTTTTCTTATTTAATCTGTTTCTTCTTTGTCCTCTTTTTCTTGATTTGATGCCTACATTTTGGAATCCTCCAGAGTTCAATCATATAATTTTATTGATACATTTTCTTCAATTTTATCTTCTTCTATAATTTATAATATCAGTTATGTGCTTACTATTGACTCTCAAATGTAAGTCACATTCCTTAGGTTGCTCTCAGTGCAATATTTAACTTCTTTTTGAAGTCTAACACCATGAATATAATGTGTCAATGTTTTCACCACCCCCCATCTTTCACTAAAACTAAATATAAAAAGCAAAATGTATTCCTTCCACGGATCTCTTCATTTTAGTCAATGGTATCATCATTGCATCTAGACTAAAAACTAAAGAAACTTGAGTCATCTTTGTTTTCTCTTTCTAATTTCACATGTAATCATCTATTCCTGTTGTCTACCTCCAGAATATAGATTGTTTCCTTTTATTTTTCTTGATATCTAGTGCTGCTACATGAATGTTTAGTATCAAAATATTTCCGATACTCCCTGCTTTTGGGTCTTTTAACAATACATTCTCCTCATAATAACTAGTGATTTTAAAAAAAATATATCAGACTGATTTTAAAACAGATTTAGAATCACAGCAAGTTTCCATGTAGCTGCTGTCTATACAAAACTAAAACCTTGCCCATCCTGCCCAACAGTGGTAAAATTGTTACAATCAATGATCCTATACTGACACATCATTGTCCAAAATTTACATTAGTTTGTCAATTTTGTGAGTTATAAAAAATATAGATAATAATGTATGTTCACTATTGCAGTAACATATACAACAGCCCCTCTACCTTAAAAATTTTTCATCTTTTTCCTACTCATATCTTCCACCCCTCCAGCTTTGGACAGCCAGTGATTGATTCATTATCTACTAAGCTTTGTCTTTTCTAGGCGATCATATATCTTGAATTTTACAGTGTGTATCATTCTATATTGGCTTGTTTTACTTAGTAATATGAATTTAAGTTTCTTCCATATCTTTTCATGGATGGATAAGTCATTTCATGTTAGTGCTGAAAATGTTCTGTTGTCTGGATATACAATGTTTATTCATGTAGTCACCCACTGAAGATCATCCTGTTTGCTTATATGTTTTGACAATTATGAATAAAGCTGTTGTTGGGGTCCATCTCAGGTTTTTGTGTGGGCTTTAAATTTTTTAAGTTCATTGGAGTAAATACCAAGGACCATGATTGCCAGATCTTATGTAGATATATTACATTTTTAAAGAACGGTGATGCTTTGTTCCAAAATGCCTATACCAGTGTGTATTTTCACTATTAATAAATGAGAGCTGATGTTGTACCAAAAGCTCAATAGTATTTGATATTTTCAGTGAACTGATGATGGGCATTCTCATAGGTATGAGGTAATGTGTTATTGTTATTTTGATTTGCAATCCCCTAATGTTATCTGGTATTGGGCATGTTTCCTTATGCTTCCTTCCATATATATATATATATATATATATATATATATATATATATATATATATATATATGTATGTATTCTTTGTTAAGAGTTGCATGCTCAGTTATGTGGTCCATTTTTTTTAAAGAGAGAGAGAGAAAGAGAGAGAGAGTGAGAGAGAGAGAAAAAAATTTTTAATGTTTATTTTTAGTTTTCAGTGAACACAACATATTTATTTTTATTTATATGTGGTGCGGAGGATTAAACCCAGCACCCCACACATGCCAGGTGAGCCCGCCACCGCTTGAGCCACATCCCCAGCCCTATGTGGTTCATTTTTAAAATGAGACTGTTCCTTTACTTAATTTTGTGTTTTAAGCATTCTTTGTATATTTTGAAAGCAATTCTCTAAGTTTTGTCTTTTTATTCTGTTATATAGGACAGCAGAATGCATTGCAATTCATAGTACACATAGCACAATTTTTTATGTCTGATTGTACACAAAATAGAGTCACACACCATTCATGTCTTCATACAGGTACTTAGGGTAACGATGTTCATCTCATTTCATCCTCTTTTCTACCCCCTCCTTTCATCTCCCTCCCCTTTCCCCTATATAAAGTTTCCTCCCATTCTCCCTGCCCACCCTGTCCCCATTATGGATCAGCATCCTCATATCAGAAAAAACATTCAGCATTTGGATTTTTAGGATTGGCTTACTTCACTTAGCATAATATTCTCCAGCTTTATCCATTTACCTGAAAATGCCAAGATTTTATTTTAATGTTGAGTGATATTCCACTGAATATATAAACCACAGTTTCTTTATTCATTCATCTACTGAAGGTCTTTAGGTTGGCTCCATGATTTAGATATTGTGAATTGTGCTTTTGTTTATGAGACATATCTTTTCAAATATCATCTCCTTCTCCTAACATTGTTTTTCACAGGACAGAAGTTTTTAATTTGAATGAAACCGAACTTAGCAGTACTTCTTACATGAATCATACTTTGGGGTTGTATCTGAAACACCATTGCAAAATCCTAATTCACCTATATTATTCTCTCTGCTTACTTCTAGGAGTTTCATCATTGTGTTTATTCTATATTTTTGTCTCTGATCTATTTTGAGTTCATTTTAGTGAAAAGTGTAAGCCTTTATATAAATTGATCTTTTGGCATATGGATGTTTGAACATCCCAGTACAATTTGTAATGATTTTCCTTCATTGTATTTGCTCCATTACATTTCCTTGTTAATTTTCCGAAGATCATTTAACTATATATAGGTTTATTTCTACACTCTCTATTATATAGAGTAATCTTTTCTCTTACTGTATTTCAGTACCACATCATCTTCATTATTGTAGCTTTATAATAATCCTTGAAAGCAGGTAGCGTCAGTACTCTTTCTTCAGCTTCTTTGATGTTGAATGCTCATTTTCCTTTTGATACAATTTTTTTACATCATATTTTGATATCCCAAAATACTTTACAATGATATTGATTGAAAATGTCTTGAATTTATAAAACAAATTGGACATAATTGTTATCTTGACAATATTGAGTCTTTCTATCCACGAACAGGGAGTATCTATTTATTTAGTTTTTCTTTGATATCTTTTATCAAAGTTTAATAGTTTTGACATATACATTTTACATATTTTAATAGATTCATAACTAAGTATTTAATTTTTAGAATGCTAATATAATGGTAATGAATTTTTAATTTCAAAATTTATTTGTCATTCCTGTTTTACATGAAGTGATTATCTTTTTATATTAATATTATAATCACAAAATTTCTCTAATTATTAGTTTAACAAGACTTTATATTGATTCTTTCAGATATTCTACATAGATTATCATATTACCAGAAATAATATAGACACTATTTTTCTTCATTCCACAATGGTATCTTTTATTTCATTGAGTGTCTTACATTAGTTAGGACTTCTAGCAAAAGTTTAAAAATAGTATTTTCCATGACCCTGATCTTATTTGGAAAATCAAGTTTCTCACCATTAAGTACAATGTTAACTGTAGGGTGTCTGAAGATACTCTTTTTTGTGTTGAAGTACCCCACTATTTCTATCCTGCTGAGAGTTTTCATCATTAATGGATATTGAATTCTGCCAAATGCTTTTTCGGCATCTACTAGTGTGATCTTATAGTTTTCTTCTTTATCCTGTTGATATGGTAGGTTCATTAATTAACTTTCAAATCTTTTTTTAAAAACTTTTTTTTCTTTTTTATTGGTTCTTTTTAGTTATTTACAGTAGAATTTTGACATAATTATAAAAGCATGGAATACAATTTCTTCTAATTCAGTCCTCAGTATTTCCGTTTCCTGTCTCTTCCTCTCTCCTTCTATTCCCTTCCCTCTATTCTCCTGATCTTTCTGCTATTTGCTAATAGTTTTATTTTCTTAATTAGTGTCTTTCTTGTGGATGTACAAAATGGTGATATTCATTGTGGAATATTCATACATATGAAATTATATTTTATATGAAATTATATATTATACATGAAATTACATATATTATATATGTAATTTTATATATATATATATATATATATATATATATATATATATATGTGTGTATATATACACACATATGTATATATGAAATTTAGGTCAGGTTCACTGTATTAACCTAGCCTTGCAAACCTGGAATAAACCCTATTTGATCATAGTGTATAATTAATTGTATACATTGTTAGATTTGATTTGTTGGTATTTTCTTGAGAATTTCTATCCAAGTTTATGAGGGACATTAGACTGAAGTTTTTGTTTCTTGTAATGTGGGTGCTTTGTTTTTATCATTTGGGCAATGCTATCATCACAGAATGAATTACCAAGTATTCACTCGGTAACCCTCTCAAAGATTATAAAGAACTTATAAGAATCATTTTTGCACATTTAGTAGGATTCACCAGTGAACTCTTCCAGGCCAGCTCCTATTTTATATTTGGAAATGCTATTTAAAATGAATTCACTTTATTTAAAATATACGGGCCTATTCAGCTTGTCTATTTCTACTTGTGTGAGTTTTGGCAGATCATGTCTTTTAAGAAATTGATCCACTTACCTAAGTTATCAAATTAGTGGGTGCCAAATTGTTCAACAACTTATTTTTATTATGTTTTTAGTGTCTTCAGAATCTATAGTTATAGTACCCGGTCTCTGTAATTTAAGTCCTCTTACTCTTTCTTCATTTTCTTGGTTTGCCTGCTCTGTATGATGAATCTTTCCAAAAAAGACAGCTTTTGGTTTCCTTTATTGATTTCCTATTTTGAATTGCATTTGTTTCCGCTTATATTTTATTATTTCTTTTCACTGGAATACTTGGGATTTAATTTATTCTCCTTCAATATAATGATCCCACTAAAAATGAGTTTTTGCTGTATCCTATAAATTTTAAGGTACATTCATATAATTTTCAAAAACTTTTAAAAATTTTACTTAAAAACTTCTCTTTGACCCTTGTTAAATTTAAAGGTGAGTTGACCCTGTGATTTTTAAAACTTATCAAATATCTTTTCTACTGATGCCCTCATTAAGTTCTTTGGTGGTTCCCCTTGAACTTAGACTGTTAAACAGTATACAAGTCTCCTGTCTGATCCATTTTATTTCTACTTTTATCTCTTCCCTTGTGTTATTTCCTTCATTCAACAATAATTATTTCACTGTTGATACTCGAATAGGTCATTGCTTCCCATATTTAAAGCTTCTGTACTTCCTGATTTTCTGCCTGGGTGTTTGCCTTTTCCTTCAAATTTCTGCTCAAATACCTCCTCCTTAGAGAAGGGTGACTTTTGAAATCCATTTGAGCAGAAAATTGTCCTTTATTTTCTTCTTCGTTTTTGGGGGGAAGGGTGGGGTGGTACCAGGATTGTTCTCAGGGCACCCAACCACTGAGCCACATCCCCAGCTCTACTTTGTATTTTAATTAAAGACAGAGTGTCACTGGGTTGCTTTGCTCCTCACTTTTGCTGAGGCTGACTTTGAACTCATAGTCCTCTTCCCTCAACCTCCTGAGCTGTTGGGATGCAGGAGTGAGCCACAGCACCTAGCTTTATTTTCTTCTAAACACTACCACAGTTTGTAATTATTTTGTTTATTAACTTATTCTTACTCATGTTTCTCTATTTTGTCCATATTAGAATAAAAGCTCCAGTGGGGCAGACATTGTCTACATTGTTTACAGTCCTATCTCTTATACTTCAAGGAATGCTATGGTAAAAATTATTGATTTTTAATGAATAACTAATTCATGGGTGAATATTGTTTTGTAAATGAATCTAATTTTCATGGTATGCTCATGAAAAAGAAACTGAGGTTTCAAGAATTTATTTATTTATTTATTTTCACAAGGCTCAGATGTGGTAAAGTTATGGTTACAATTTTAACTTTGATCATTTTTCTCATTCCTTTCAAGCTTTTATTGCCAATGAGATACATATTTGCAACTTGTTTAAGTCAAAAATGGGGAATTTGGCTGGTGTTATTTGTGAAAATCTACACTATGTATAATGTATTTTTTAAGTTTTCCAATTTTACATGGTAACCCTTTTCTTGAATGTATAAAAAACAGCACAAATCCAGTATATTAGCAATAAAAACAATAACAATTATAAATGTATGAATGATAGCTTGTATGTAGATAATTTTTGATACATGCCAGCTACTACTGCAATAACTATGAGAGGTTAGCTTCTCAAATACTTACATAACTTAAAGTTAGCCCCTCTCAAACACCTCCTAAGTTTTCATGGGAATCTTCAGTGTGTCTTGTGTATAACCTCCTTTATGCAGAATAGCCAGTCTAGATTGTGTCCACTATTTACACTCTTTACCAACACCTTGACACATATTCATCCTATGATTCTTATATGCTTTCTTTAAAATATTCTGTTGTCATTTCTTTAAAACATCAGTATAGGGTTATAAGGCTTTCACAAATTTCACAAATAATATAGACTACTTGAAACATAGCAAAAAAGAAAGTAATAAAACATTAATTACATATCACCATTCAAACCCCATAACAGACACTTTGCCTTTGTTAAAAGAAGAAGTATCACAGGGAGGTGTTAGAAATCCAGAGGCCATACATACCTGACTTCAAATTGTATCTATATTCAAATTATATCTCCTCAGTTTAAATGCCATGGGGTTTGAGATAAGTTACTTATCTTTTCTACATTTTACTTTATCTATAAAATAACTATTGTACATATAATACAGTAATGTGTTAATTAAATGATGTGCAACTGTACTTGCCTAACATGAATAAAATATTTATTATTACTCATTATTAACATTGAATGACATAAAAAGTCACAGGGGTCTGTGAAAGAAAAATCTTTTGAGAGATTTTTGGTGAATGTCTGTGCTCTCATGCAGTGTCTCTCTGAGAAGATTCCTCAGGGAAGAATTGGTGAACATTATTTAGCATTTGAGGGGATCTCCACCCTGGTTACAGTTACCATCTTGATCCAAGCTCTTATGTGTGTTTGTGTTCCTTTCCTGCTATTGTAGCATTTCTCATGTTTGATGCATATTACATTGCCAATGCAATGATTGCTCAGCCCTATACATCAGAAGGACTATTTATTATAACTGCTTATTTATTTCAGTACATCTGAAGCCAAAGGTCCAAATGTGTCAGTACACTGATAGATACACCTTGAACAAAGAAGTTAATTTAACAAATCTAGGATTTTTTGTTTTACTTGATAATATAATCAAGTGGAATGTGAAGAATACTTTTAATAAATGTTATCTAGAAATAACTTCCATAGATGCTAACACTGACTACAGATGGAATCCACATATCCAATATGGTTTATTTTTTCTAGAAGACATTTGAAAATTTTCTTCTATTTATTTCTCTGATAATGCCTAACCTCTAAATAGTAACCATAAAAATGCTGTAGTTAAATTATAAAATGATTTTTAAACAAGAACTAATTTTAATGCATTTTACATAGTTGTTTCCTTAATATCTCTTATAAAAGGGCAATTAGCTATAGGCATATCTTTTTACATAGTATTTAATACATGTTGAAAGAATGGTTGATTTATCTGATATACTGATTATGATTAAACCAATACTTTTTTGCTGATGTAAGTTGACTTCAACTGAGTAGTTGATCTCATTTAAAACCAACATGAACTGAAAGACAAAATATGTCACCATTTTATATTTGCTAGTTCCTACTAAATCTCAGTTAAATACATTTAAACTCTTTATATACATAAATTGCAGAACACAGAGACAATATTATCCACAAGTAATGTATGCAGAAGAAAAAAATGGTAGCTTCTTTAACAAAAATGACATAGATTTGCGAAGTGCTTCTAACATTAATAGAATATGATGCAATAGTTCTTAAATGATAATGTATTTTTTGAACCTTACAATAAAATGTTAAATTTTAAAATATTTATTTTAGATGTGACCTTCTATCAGGGTTTCCTATTATGAGGGCAACACCTCAAAAAGAGATATATTAAAATTAGGACATCAATAAAAGGATGATAAAGCTTCTTCTTTTAATCTTTCCTTATTATTTTCCTATTCTTTTCTGCTGTGGTAGTCAACTGACACTTGATTTTTTATATGCCACACATTTTTTTTTTAAATTTAGCCTTGCAAATGTATACCTTAAATGTATAGTTATAGTCAAGTGAATATATAACCAAACTGAAGAGTTAGGAAAATAAATAGAAGTAGGTTACTGTCCCTTTTCTAAGAGAAAGCATGATAACAAAACAAAATGAAACAAACTACTTTTCTTCTATTCTTGAATTATGTTGCAGGGTATTGGTTACAAATAAGACAAATAATATTAAACATTGATTATTTTATACATCAGTACAAAAGCTTATATTCTTTTAGGAATATATATTAAAATAAGCTCCCTAAAACTATTATTTATTACACTTTTCTGCACCCAAAATTTACATTTCAATTCATGTTCCACAAAATCTCAGCTTCTTTGTTATTGAGAAGACAAAATTTCAAGTTGGATATAAGATTTAGGAGGAAGGTTATAATCTTCAAGAATCTGCTTTTCTTCTCTATCTCAAACCACAAAACAATTATCTGTTTAGCTAATTCACTGTGCATTGATCACATGTAATTTGTAGTCCTTAGTAAATGAGACTAAACTTAAATGTTAGAAAGATGAATGCATTTCATTGTTGCTTGAGTCTTAACAATAATCACACTCAGCTTTTTTAATGAGGCTTTTAATTCATGGTTTAAAGCAAAGGAAAACACTTGGATAACTTGAAATTTAATCTAAAACCTACTTCATGACTTAGTTCTTCATAATTTAATCAGCATTGGAATATCTAAATATACACAACTCAAAACAACTATCCATAAATTTTTATTCAATTCTATTATTCTGTTCTCTTTTGCTCTTAAAAGATCCAAGTACTCTGCTTTTTTTTTTTATTTAACTTATTAAGGACATAGGGAGATGAAATATGTCCCTGGATACTAATACCCAATTAAATTATTTGCGAGCTTTATATCTTTACAACTTCTACTTATTTGCCCTATTACTTATCACTTGGTTTTATATCTATTGAAGCAACAAGTATAACACAAGGGCGAGAGACTATAAAAAAAAAATCCTAAACAAAATATCAACTCTCCAGTTATCAATGCACATGACTCTAATATACCCTAATATCAAGGCATTATTCAGCAGTTTTAGTGGCTTTTCATTATATTATATTCCGGAAAAGGAGTTGCCAACTACTAGTATGAGATCTAAAGATGCAGAGAAACAGTGAACAACCAAATAAGCACATAAAATAGTTATCTTTGAGAAGAGCCTGTTTTCCAGCTTCTAATTTTCATTACAATGAAATAAAGAGGCCCAATGCAATTTTTGAGATTTAATCAGAAGATCTGCAATTAGATAATCCATAAAGAACACTCTGACCATCTTCCTGAATAATGCCCCTTACACCATGGCAATTTAAATAAATGGGAATGTATTATGGTTGAAATAATTACATTTCTGAGAATTCGTTAGAGAATGTACACAAGTTTCCGCCTGTCGTGTTTATAAATAAACATTAAATTTCATTTACATGATCTCAGCACTTGGTGACATTTATTCCTACTTGAGATCTCAAATGAGCTCAAGGAATGCCTTCAGAATCAAGCCACACCATATAAACATAAGCTCTGAGACAAACAGATGCATTTCCTTTCCTTGTCACAGGATTACATATTTGGCCATTGTCAACAGGAAGACTTTGTATGTGACAGTAGAATCTCCTTTTCTAATGGTGACCTTGTGTGCTTTTGACATTCTCTTTCCATTTGATGAAGAGGCATTCAAATTTGCTTTGAAAAAATGCCTCATAAATAATGGCTTGACACAAGAGCTTCAGATCCAGCATATTATTCTGTGATAATCAAATCTCCCTGTGTTTGCATTTCCCTTTGATTTAAAGGTAAGCCTACACACTTGGGAGAAGATCAGATCCCTTCCTTGTTATTCACCAAGTTTTGGTCTTCCAAGTGTTTCTTTAATAAAGTGACTATTTCTTTGCTATCAAATTTTTAAAAATCTCTCATTTTTTCCATCAATTGAAACAGACTCCAGAAAATTATATGCCAGTTTTTGTACTGACTGTGTGCTTTTAGCATTATCTGTAATGTTCTTCACTGATAAACACTGTTAAAATTTTATTGATGAGGAAACAAACCCCAATCTTCATCTTTCTTCTGACAATATATATGATATCCATTTTGGACAATTCATTTTATGTAATCCTGATGAAAGAAATGTGGGGGATTCTGAATCTTCCACACCATTGGCTTCAAAAATCCCATGTGCAACTGGTGCAAGAACATGGGAAGAAGTGATTAGCTGTCACTGCTATGGCAGTACTGGGAGATCAACTAGAATGTCCCCAGCTTCCATGATGTTTGTGTGGCACAGGTCTTCCAGTCTTACTTTGAGTGCCTCCCAAACAGATATTTGTGTGTGTGTGTGTGTGTGTGTGTGTGTGTGTGTGTGTGTGTCTTATCTGTTCAAGACAAATCAGAGTTAATTTTTGGTAACTGGCCAATAATATCACTTGGGCAAACTTAAGCATCTGAGTCTGCTAGAAATATATCTGAAGTCCATGGCTGGTGATGGAAAAACCTAATTATGCAACTTAGATTAGATAAATTCTAATCCTGAGACCAGTTCTTTTCCACCTACTCAAAAATTTCATTCCTCAGCTAGATTTCATGTAAACATTTTAATAATTCCATAACTCCTTCACAGAGAAGAATGTATTTTCAAGAGAATACTGCATGCTTGTCTTTGTTGTAAAATTTTCAGAAAGAAAACAATTGATTCAAATGGTATGCTTTATTAATTTTCTATTTTATGGGGTTTTTTTGAAGGGAGGTCCTAAAATTAAATTTGTCTCAAATTTAATCACAAACTTAAATGGAAGTTTAGAAATAAATAAGTGGGTTTAGCAATGGAGCTACATCAATAAATTCGGTAACTTAAAAAAGTATAGTATAGGCCTCTCTTTTGTTCAGTGTGCTTAATATGTATAATATTAAATAGCATTTTTGTTATCTCATCAAAGGGTATTTGGAACAACTTTTTTCTCTTTTTTTTATTAGTTGCTCAAAACATTACAATGATCTTGACATATCATACATTTGATTCAAATGCGGTATGAATTCTTATTTTTCCACAGAAACAGATTGCAGGATCACATTGATTATACAGCCACGTTGATGTTGATTATATCTTTAGGAAACATAATTCTAAAATCCATGAAATTAAGAGTTAAAATCACTTATTCCACTAGGAATATAGAAGAGATTGACTGTTTACACAGATAAATAAATGGAAAGCTATAAATACATTATAGAATTTAAATAATGTGAAATTAGGTATAAATAGTTTTTATTTAAAGTTTTATGTTACTATAAGATGAGGTAAACTTAATTTGAGTTGTTTAACTGGCAAGCTTCCAGAGCCTTCAGCTATTCTAATGCTCGGATATTGTACACATTCTAAACATACCCCATCCCCCATCCAGTAATTATTAATGACATCATATCACAAAACTATATTTCATTAGAAAAATTTTCACTCATTCTAACTCAGCTAGATTGCACCATCTCTACCACACTTTGTAATTTAAATAAATTCCTTGAAGGTAAGGATTACCAAGTGTTTGATCTTTCACAAAAGAAACATGGAGACTTACTCTAGTATACACTTTGGAGAGTTTTGAAAGAAAAAATGATTGGATAATAAAAGTATATATTGGTACTTCAAAAATATGTAAAAATAAGGTAGGATTAAAATTTAAAAAATATTCATAATTATAAATATAGTCAATTCTTTAAGTATAGGCCATATGACTACAGAGAAAACACTAAATTTTGAAGATGTAAAAATTAATTAAATGTAATCTAAAATCAATTATAAACTGAGACAATGGATGAGTATTTTTGAATTATTATAAAAATGTAATAGTAACTAAATGAACAATAAATCAATATAAATTTGTTTGATGTACATATATATGCATATTTTGTGTATATATCACACACATGTGTATAGGCATACATCAGATTTTCATAACAAGATTACATAATAGCCAACTGACATGATAACTATGATAGCTAGTTTAAAGAAACTACTAATATACTGCTATTAACAGTAGGCTTCCTAGCTTATTTTCATTATTTTAAAAACAATTCATTTTAGTTTTTATAATTATAAAATCCACTTTTACCTGAAGTTTTGACTCCATAAATAATGAGAGTTTCTTCAATTGTAAATTTATATATATTTATTAGAGCCACTCTGGATAGAGGACTTTTTGTATCATGTATCAGTCTAGTTGCTGTCCTAAACTATGGTGACTGTAAGTTAAACATGGATTTGTATGTATGGGGGAGATCATATGTGAGCAAGAAGAATTTTAAATAATTCCTGAAATTCTTCAGCACTTCTTTTCCACTTAATGTGACAATACTTTGTTTGCATCCCAAGTTAAAGATTATAGAATACATGAAAATGGTAAATAAATGTAACATTGAAATAATTCATGTTTTATTCTTTGCTTATAAATTTAGTAAATTTTGCATGATTTCTCTTAGCTTTCCTTCTTTTTCTTTTCTTTCTTTCTCTTTAAGCAGCTATCTCACTTTTTTTAACCACTGTTCTGTAAATCTATATAACACTTTGGATTAGTCTATGTCAGTATAAACTAATTTTTAGTGTGTCCATTAATTGTTTCAAAATATCTTTTCTTGTCCTAGTATGTCATTTGATTATACGCTCAGGAAATGATAGAGGTTGATGTAAATTGTGAAGTAAAATAGTTTGCAGAGTTATATATTTATGTTTAATAAGACTATGTCCTTAAGGAGTAATGGGCTAGCAATAATATCTGGTTTATAAATTAAATCGGGATTTTTTTTTGAATGAGAAATAAAGGAATGCAAGGTCTGAAACTACTCAATTTTTTTCATAATGATTCGTTTTAAGTTGCTCAATCTCATATCTTTTCATTAACTTTAAACTTAACTGAAGTCATATGCATGACATGTGAATTAGTAATAAATTTTTCTTAGTCTCCTCTTAAATGTCTGAGAACTCTTAAGGTAAATATATATATATATGTTTATATATAATATATATATATATATATATATATATATATATATATATATATATATATATATGTTTACCTTAAGAGTTATATATATATATATATATATATATATATATATATATATATATATATATATATATACTATTCAGATGTCTACATTCTTTACTACCTTACCAAAAAACAAGATATGTAGATCTATACAATTGAATTTCTTTCTCTCATTATCCTAAACAAAACATCTCCCTACAAGATTGGTGTCTCAGTGTAAAAGTAATTGATAAGATAAACTCAAACATGTCTTTCTATCTCTTCCCTTCCCTTCCTTCTTTCTACCCTTTCTTCCTTACTTTTCTTTTTTCTCTCTTTTTAAAAAATTTCTCCTGCCTTTTAACTGTGAACATGAAATAAGTGGTTGATCACAATCCTTATACAATTGCCTTAGTTCAAATATTGCAGATTAGATTTCAAAGCTGAAATGAGGAGAAATGTCATCTCATGTATTATGTTTTGTGTTTGTTTTGCTTTTAATTTTAGTTGTTACAGTAAAATTTTTGTCTAGTTACAGTGAAACTCTTCATCAAGATACTTTTTAAAGTTTTATTTTTGATGTTTATAAATGTTTTATTGTAGCCATAAGGTGTGTCAGAGTCATGCTCCCTAACTTGTGCCCTGATCCTTAAAATTTGAGGACACCAATAGATGAAAAACAGCATGAGACAAATTGTCTAGACATTGGTGACTTAGATCTAAATAGATTAGATGTTTAGATCCCTCAAATTTCTGTATTTTGTTTTGTAAGGGAGCACAACTTTTTAATATCCATCCGAGGCAAAATAACCAAGTATAGCTTGAACCTAGAGATGGTTTATCTATGTTTCCAAAATTATCTTCCATCTAATTTTCCAGAAAGGTAAAAACAAAATATTACCCAGTGAGTTAAATTCTTAGCAGGGAAAAAAATTTTAAGTTGGTTGCCATGGTAATTCCATTCCTGTATGTGATTCCCACTCAACTTAGCATGATGGCATTTGGGCTGAGTAATGAAATGGAAGGAAAGGACTGATGATTTTGCTTGCTTTGAAAATACAATTGGAAGTGTGTATATATCATTCATTCCATTTATTCTTTTCTTGATTTTACCCCCTTTTCCAAAATCTACAGATTTCAAAAGCAGTATAAAAATTAGAGTGTATTTATGCATTTATACCTTCACATCAACACTACTATGATTCAGAATGGACTACCAGCAGGATTGAGCTGATCATGAGCTACATCTAATGTCAGTTTGCCACATTGTTGCATTTTGAGTTATTTGTGGTCAATTATGACATGGGAACATTGCATTTCATGTCAAAATTAAAATATTAATCTTATCTTCTCAAACTCAAGTGTTTGGGCTCACATATTTCACACTAATAGGTACATTGCATACTGTCTTCATTTCTTTCCCAGAGAATCAGCATGACTGGGGGTGACTCTTAGAAATACATGAATCTCCATAGGTTATTGTTTCATACAAACTGGAGGAAATTAGCTGAAATATATATTAGAAAAATACAAATGAATATAGTGTGCAGTGAAATACAAGAAAGTCAAGTGTCCCCTCAAATACATTTCAAAGTAAAAAACAAAACAAAACAAAAGTTAAGGTTATTATCTGTGCAAAATCTTTAGGTGAGGTCTTCCCTTTCTGTATATGCAATACAAAACCAGTAACTCCTTACAAACCTAGGGTGTTGCAGCAGGATTGATTGAAACATTTCTGTAAAAGGTAACAAACTTAGCAAACACATTTTCTTATTGTTACAGACTCCTTTTGTGTTTTTCACAATGATACTTTTTGCTATTCCTAACATTCAAAGCCTAAGTTCTCTTTACAGAAGAATCTTTGTGCCATTGAGTAGGTGGGTGATAAGAAACGATTGTGCCAACTGAACATACAGGATACACAGAGGAAAAGATCCTCATTAAAACTGCTCTTGGTACCACTTTTCTGGTTTCCATCCTGAATAGGATATCTATACCAAAATTGTCAGTTTGGGTTTATCTATTCCAGCTAGATATATTTTGCTGGAAAAAAAGGGTTTCTTTAATTTTGAACTGTATAAAGTAACTAAAAGCTTAAGTGATGGCAGCTAAATCTATACCAGGAGTGAGAACGACACAAATGTAATTCCAGAATTCATTCTAAATATGTTTCACAAACTATAAATATTATATTACTTTATTATAAAATTCTGATTTCTTTGGTAAACTGATAAGAATATAACAAAAGTAGTTGATGAGAAATTTTCTGGTTCTTGCTATTGCTGTTAGGTGTTGCTTTTCTGGCTCAATTTCTATTTTTTCCATATTCCACTGATTTGTATTCCAGATTGTTCTTGCACAATTTAGTCCACAATGAAATAGATTGTTCCCTTTTCTTGGGGACATTATTCTATTTGAGGAAATCTTTTCCTCTTTTGTTTATTGTGAATTTTCATGAAGATCATCTCTCTTCCATATGCCCTATAAAATATCTGCTGGATATTTGCTAAATCTGGAAGGAGATTATTCTCTTCTTTCAATGTTCTGTGCTTCATCTTCATACTATTTCAGTGCATGAGAAATAGCATATTCTTTTTCCTATGTTAAGAAAAGTTACTTCTTTATTTAGATCTAAGAGTTTTAAATAATTAAATCTTGCATTATTTAATACCATAATATTATCTTTTGATAGAAAAAAAGTCTTGATTCTCTTTTTAGTGTTTTATGTCCACTAAGGTATAAGCTATACCAGGTTCCAGAAACAAATTGAGGAATGAACCCTCTCTTTGGAGGGTTAACTAAAGGATCAGTGGTAGGTGTAGATGCCCAGGTCAATATTTTCTTCTTCCTTTTTCTCTACAAATTCTTTCTTAGCAACTCCCAGAGATATTACCAATATATTAACATAAACTATTTTTGATTGAACATTTACTTTTTTGTTCTAATTTTTAGCGCAGGTAAAAGTTCATTGGATATGACCATAAGAATGACCTGCTGAAAGGTTTAATGAAACATCCACTTCCTTTTGTTTGTTTTTCGATATGAATCTTTAATTCTGAATTCTCTACTTTGATTGCCATCAGTTAGCTTTTAACCAAGGGTCCAGGTCTCAATCACCTTTGATTTTCTTCATGCCATTATTTATTTGGTATGTAATTATATTGTAGCAATATTTTTCCTATCTGCTCACCCCTTTCATTTCTCTCTAAATTGTTGCCTTGCTTCCAAAATGTATTTGTTTTATATTGCCTTACATTTTCTACAATATAAAATTCTCCAAAACATGAGTATGATTTTGTTTTACTCTCACTGAAAAATAATAACTGGCTTTCCACTTCTCATAGCAGAGACTTGCAGGCACTTTCTGTGAAGGGATAGGAAGTAGCAATTTTTACTTAATGATCTGTGTGGTCTCTGACATAGATGCTCAAATCTGCCATTGTGGTCCAAAATCAGCCAGAGGCAACATCTAAATTAAGCAGACATATATTATACCCCAGTAAAAATTATTTACAAAACAGAGTAGGCTAGATTTTACCTGTGGGCATTATTTTGCTGACCATAATTACATAATTGCTTTTTAAATTTCTCTCCTCTCATATCCTGTCAATCAAAGAATACAGCTATTTCAAGTTGAAAAACACTGGCCTGTAGACTAAAGTTTACCTTTTATCCTGACCTTCAATGGAATTCATATTTTCCTGTATCCAAGCCTTGTTTAGGGCTGCTAAGCCTGACTGACTCTCAGGTGTCCAGTTTTCTTTGTCTGGATCATCTTTATAATCACTTTTCCATTATTTTGGAGTACATTTGAAGTTTCCTTACATGGGGCCTCTTTGCTTCCTCCAACCATAGGTGAATTCACCCACTTCTCAAATCTCATGGATTTTATACATATTTCTCTTTTAATACATTATGTTATAGTCACTTATTAACCCATATCATCTTCTCAATTTACTGCACTATCCTCATGAAATTCAGGATTTGTGGATGGTGTCTTTTGAAGTGTTGCATTGATTTTTGCAGTATAAGGATGCCTTAACTATTTACTTTAATTATGTTTATTATTGGCTTTTCTGAGAAAAAAATGATATCAGCAATGTATTTTCCCACAAATGGTATATTATCATAAAAATCCAAATTTTATAAGGTTTTATCATTTTTTCAGTTAATAAATGTTTATAAATGTGTGTGTTAGATGTTCTCCTAAACTCTAGAATTGATATATATGAGCAGGCTAATGAGGGTTCTACTCTTATAGATGGCATTGTGTGGACAGGGGCTTGGTGGAGAAGCTGAGATCATACATGCCTACATAATGTAAGGCAATACTGCTATGCTGGGAAAGATTTAATATATCCTTAGAAAGTGAATACATCTTTAGATTAGGTGATTCTAAAAGGAATCTGAGGAAATGACTGCTGAGCTAAAACCTATAAAGTAAGCAGAAACAATATTCAATTGTTTATAACAAGGAGGTAGTAGTAGGAGAAAACAAATGAGAATAAACAATATGTTTGAAGCAAAGAAAAAAGACCAACATATCTGGTAGTAATCACTAACTTTCATGTGTATTAAGAGGAAACACCTGCATCATCTATTAATTTATGTATCTATCATCCATTCTTTAATATAGATATAAATATCAAGCTGGAACAGGAGAAATGCAGGAAGGACTTCAGTATAGCAGACAAAATATAAAAAGTAAAGAGCAGAATAAAACTTCTGGGCAGTAGTCTAGGAGCCAAATGTCTTCCTTCAGGAAGTTGGTGAATCTCACTAGAAAGATGTTCAGAGGAATGTACTGATTTAGTAGTCAAACGTCTTTAGTGATAGGGATAAGTATATTACAGATTTGGAATTTGGAAGCAATAGTATCGTGGGAAACATAGTTTTCTAACTGTAGTGTATAAACTCTTGAGAGAGCATTTAGACTGTTAGTATCCTTGTTGGTTAGTTCAAGGTCAGGTCTCTCCAGTGTACTTGTGTAAGTGTTATACAACATGGGCAAAGCTTCATCAAATCCTTGGTATAAACTACCGCAGATCCAATAGAGTCTAGAGGACCAGCTAGTTCAGTTTTGTATGCGAGTCCATGAAATTTTTTTTTGCCTTCTCTTCGTCTTCGATATTGACGATTCAGAAAGATCTTGAAAGCTATCAAAGCTCTCTGTTGGTGTTCAACACACATCAAATAATAATGAGAGAAATCTTGAAGGTGACATCCTTCTAATTCAGTTTACAGGGACAAGTTTGTTCTTGCAATAACACACCATGAAACTTTAATAATTTAATAACTTTGCAAAAGAAAGAATTTGTCTGTCTCTGGAGTGTATCTTACTCTTTTGTTGACATCTCCTGTGAGATTCTTAGAGGCTCTATGCTTATTTTAAACTTAAAATGTGTTTTGAGATGAGTAGTGTGAGTGTTTGCTGTGATTATCTACTTCTGAGACGGGACCTGATTGAAAGACTCTTGATGACCTTTCTTCCACCAGGTGTATCTACATTTCTTGCTGCTCTTGAAGTCAGCACAGAAAATATGGGTAGTGATAAACTAGTGTTATGAATAAGTGGATCAAATTATTTCCAGTATCTTCTATAGGAAAGCAGATTTTGTCAGGAATTTATGAATTTAACATTTGAAAATTTATAAAGACTGATTATCTTGGTACTGAAGGTGATACTTTTCTAGCTGTGTGAATCTATAGGTATAGGATGTGGTAGAACAAAACAATTTTATATGCACATGCTCTTGTGTGAATATTTATTTGTATAAGGAAATTGAACATCATATACATAAAGGGCTGTGTAATCAAAATGTGCTATAATAATTTAAAAAAATGCTCCAGCTCTCTATGCCACTATGAATCAGCCTGGTTATATCAAAGAAAACATTGGACATAGGGCATAAAGGGAAAGTAATGCCCTCCTTGATTCCAATGGGGTCCCTTGATGATGATGATGATGATGATGACAATAGATACATAGGGAGTAATACAGGTATAAACAAGTTACAGGTAAATGAATTAAAAAGTCAATCACTAAATATATACACACATATTTTATTATGATTCAGTATTCTGTAGTAACAACAATAAAACTAATTTATAAAAGTTTAGTGTATTAGATTATTAGTAACATTTACTAGTTATTTTTAAAGTGATGGATAGTATAACATATGGCAAAATGCCGAGAGGTCTAATGGATTGTTTCTATGCTAAGAGATCTTGTATTTTAGCAAATCAAAAAGCTTCATTAGAACTATGATATAGAATAAAATGAGCTGTGTTGGATCTCTGAAGAAAGTGCCCCGGAAGGAGTCATAAATCTATTAACACCTGGACTTATTTATGGTTTTCTTGTAGTTTGTTAGTTTTTATGGACTTTGCATGTTATAAGTGATCTTTGCCTAGTTTAAAGATATAGGATTTTTTCCAATGTTTTCACAAGAATTTATATCATTGTAGCTCAATATGATTTCTTTATATTATATATAAATATATGAAATATATATAAATTCAAATAGAAATTTGAATATAAATTCAAATATAAGATCTATGTCATATAATATACTTATATAATGTGAGGAATAAGTCAAGGCTTATTTTTTTTAAAGGATATCCAAATATATTTACACCATTTATTGGAAACATTACTTTGTCCCCATTAAATTACTTTGATACCTTATGAGAAACTCAACTAACTCTATATAGGGACTCTGAAGTTTGTAATATTTTGTAGGTGACAATAACTTGTATTTTCTTCTGAACCACATGAGTTTTTATTTATCTGCCTGTCTATGCCCTGGGTGTCATTTTTCTCATTTAGTATATGTAACAAAGCACTATATACCTGAAACATGCAATATTTTAGACCTGAACAATGTGAGTTACAAAATTTAGTGTCAGTGGAGAAGAGGCAGGGGGCAAAGGAAGTAATTGTTTGTACTTTTAGAAATATGATGGAATCTGTTGCTATTATGTCTTGAATTTCTAAGGTTAAAAGACTTTAAATTATGTTTGATCACCCAACAAATTCTCACTTGTTCTTCACTGTGGGGTGCAGAGAATGCTGGGTGGCCATCTGGCTCTTATTTCCAATGCCAGGAAGCAGGCACTTGACAGGGTTGAAGCCATGAGAATTTTAGCTATATTTAAAGGCAAACTGGACATTTCCTTCTTGGTTTGAAGGCATGAATTATATAGTTTAACTTCAGAACTCAGACTGGGAAAATAGGGATTTTTTTTTTATCATTTTATGTCAATTTTGACTTCTTTGCTGATATACTTAAAACATTTGGAGCTTACATACTGAAATGCAAACTGAACCAAGTTCTATTTTGTGTATTTTTTTCCTAAAAATTTAAAAACTAGTCCTTTGAAAGTTGTATATTCATGATATCAGTTTTCAATTGAATGCAAATGACAATAAGCCCTATTATATCTAGAGGTATTATATTAGTATCAAACTTTTATTAAGGTCTTATTGTAAAACAAATCTCACAGAAGAGTTCTTCAATTCTAGGTCAACTCAATTGCAATTTCATCCAAAAATATTAATCAAGCCATAAAAATTCTGTTGAAAATTTGCTAAATACCTATCACTTTATATTCTAAACCACCCTAGTTTTTAGGGTGTTTTTTTTTTTTAAAGAGAGAGAGAGAGAGAGGGAGAGAGATTTTTTAATATTTATTTTTTAGTTTTTTTGGGGACACAACATCTTTGTTTGTATGTGGTGCTGAGGATCGAACCTGGACTGCTCGCATGCCAGGCAAGCGCGCTACTGCTTGAGCCACATCCCCAGTCCCCACCCTAGTTTTGAGGAGACAAAGATAGTAGCTTGAAAATAAATTAGAACATGCAAATTTAGTGAGTATAACAAGACACACCACCACTCTCAATAACCCTGATAAGATCATATCTGGTTTTCCTTGTATCTGTATTTTCCAGTGGAAGTTTTAGAAAATCTTAGATTTGTATATGTTCTTTCAATCTGAAAAGTCTTTTGTACCCCACCCCCACTGTTAATGAAGTCAAATTTGAACCTCTGAGTTTATCATTCAGATATCTCTCTGATGTGACATCTACTGTCTCATTTAACCATCTAATTCTCCAAGTCCAAACTTTACCCATGTCACAATGCAGAAACAATAAAAAAAGTGTTTGGATCCTATTATGCACCTTAATTCAGTATCATCATTTATCTAGAATATTCATGTTGCATATGACTAAGTACTAAAACACCAAATCTTAGAAGACTAAATTTAAATACCAATTGATCCAAGGAATGTTATATTGCTAGTTGTAACAGTTTATTTTCCCTATAGTAATTATTTAATTTATTCTTACACAGTTATGAATTTATCTAGACTCGCATCAGCATAGATCATAATTCATTTGGCTCTGAATTGGTACCTATCTCAGAAGAGATGACAGTACCTATCTTTGAAACTTGGCTATAGTAGGTACCCACCATAATTTTGGTAAATAATAAAAGCAAACTGGTAGCTTTCTCACTATACAAATACTGCAAGAAATATTTTAGATACTTCCTCAAACCTATCTCATAAATATGTCCACTCATAAATCATTTCTGAAACTGACAGTCTCCCATATTAATAATTCAATATTAAGTTCTGTTAAATGAAGTGTACACATTAATCAGCTTCTGATATGAATAACATCTGGCATGGCTTCATGAGTGATTCAGTTTTACTGTTCTACTTCAAACATTCTAGAGTCTTGTAAAATTTACTCTTGTAAACACCTTACTGGGTTATGGTTGATAGATAACATAACATCTCCAATCATGTGTTCCTTTCACTGAAATATGTAAACATAAACATAAGCTTTCCTCCTTTCTCTATGTTAATGTGAGAGACAAACACAAATTTATAGATATGTTTTCTTAGAATTTTTGTCACTATTTTTAAAAAAGTTATAAGAATTCAAAATTTCTACAGACTTTCAGTAAATGCTCATTCAAAGGCAGAGATAGATTGATAGCATATGATCTTATCCTGATCAAGTTAATAATGTATGGTGGGTTTCAAAAATGCAAAGGGAGAGTTTATTTTTTTTCATATTATTATTTGCAACATTGAAATTCTCAGCATTGCAATAAAAATATACACTAAGAGGTGTTACAAATATTCTTAGAATCAGTTCCAAAATTCAAGTACTGAAAATTCTAAATAAAAAAATAAAGGGACAAGAAAAGAAAATTAGAAGAGTGGTGGTTTTAAGTATATTGTTCTTTAGAACATCTGAAGATACGTTATTTATTACAAAACTATACTAACAAGTACACGAAAAACACAGAAAAATGATATCATTCAGTTATGTTAACAAGTGATAACACATGGCTCATGAAAAACCTGCTTACAGTGTAGTGCAAGAATAATTTTCTTTTTGGAGATAAGTAAACCTTATTTTTGTTAAACTTTCTAATAATTTAAAATAAATAAATAATCAAAGATTCATGCATGTTTATAACCCCAAAACTCATAACATTCAGTAAATCTACTGTACATGAAAAAAGTGCAGGGAGAGGGAAGGAGATAGTAGAGATTATTAATAAAGTATTAGACAAACAAAATGATTTTTGGAATAAGGAAATGAAGCAAATCAAATTGATCCTGGAAATTCATTTGTAACGTAAAAGAAGAAGTAAAAGTCAATGCATTGGGAAAAATGGAAGAATCAGAGGGTGTTCAAGACAAGTGGTTTGTTTTCTATTAGATCTATAGATCTATCCTTTCTATTTCTATCCTTTCTATCATTTGACACCAAGATCTAGACTTGTTGTCAAAAATTCCAGATTTAAAGGATATCTAATTGGTAAAATGTTAAAAGATTTAAGAGATATTCATGTGCAGCTAAATGACAAATAACTAATATTTTTTTTGGTTGGCTACATAATCCATAAATAGAGTCTCTATTTTGCTCAAACTAATATAAAAATTGTACTGTTTAATTTAAACCAAAACTATTAAACCATTTCACCCATATGATTCTCATTTATGATAGTGTTATATAAAGGCATTTACATAGTATGCTGTACTTTATAAATTAGGACTTTTGGGTGGTATATTCTCTAACAAAATCTCTAACAACAGAAATTAATGAAGGAAATTTGAGTTAGAAATTTTAAAAAGCCTTCTGATGTAAATGAGATACATACATTCAACAATTGAGAAAATAATATCATATGTGTGTGTTAAGAGAATAGCATGATAAATAATAGTATTATAAATGTAGTTATAGTAGGACTGCTGAAAAATTTTAATGTGAGATGCTAGATAAAAAGTATATTTTAACATACTCACTGGTTTTTTAGAAGACATATTTTTTACTTGAGAAATTTATGGAGACTTTAGATGATTTTTCTTTTAAATTTATATTTCAACTGGTTCATAAAATATTAAAAATTATACAGATTAATAGTGTACCATGTAAGGTTTTGATAACTGCATACACTTCATAGTGATTAAATTATGTTCAATATATGTTGTCTCAAACTTTGATCATTTCTTAGTGTTGAAAGCATTCAAAATTCTTCTAGCTTTCTGAAAATTACAGTGCATTATCATTTTTTATAGTCATCCTATTGTGCCATAATACAACAGGATCTCTTGTTTCTATATGACTCTCACTTGGTGCTATCTATCAACCTTCCCTCACTGGACTACTCCCTACCCCCACCAATACTTTCCAAACTGTAGTAACCATTAATAACCATTCTACTTTCAACTTCTATTAAATCAACTATTTTGCTTCTATTTAATGCGTGAGATCCTGCAGTACCTGTCCTTCTGTTCCCAGCCTTTTTCACTTAACATAATGATCACTATTTCTATCCTTGCTGCAAATAACATGGTTTTATTCCATTTTAGTCTAAGTAGTATTACATTTTACATGTGCACCAATTTTCTTTACCCATTAATTAGTTGATAGACACTAAGTTGTTTCTTTTTTTAGGCTCTTGTGAATAGAACATGGAAATGGAACGGTCTCTCCAATGCAGTGATTTCATTTTTTAAAAATATATATTCAGTAGAAGGATTAGTGGACCACGTGATAGTTTTATTTTTAATATTTTGAGAAATCTCCATACTGTTTTCCATAATTATTACATTAACAAGATTTCTACCAACAGTGTACAAAGGTTCCCTTTTGCCTACCTCAACCAGTACTTGTTATTATTTTTTTTTATAATAGCCCTTCTTTGGGGGATGAGTTGATATCCTGTTGTGCTTTTGATTTGCATTTCACTGCGGCTTGCACTGTTGATCTTTTTTTTTGTTCTTTTTCATGTACTTCTTGGCAATTTCTATGTCTTCTTTTGAGAAATGAATATTTAGATTTACTGCCCATTGTTAAATCAGATTACTTATTTGGTATTAATTTTTTGAGTTTCTCATATATACTGGATGTCAATTCCTTATCAGATATATAGTTGTCTAATATTTTCTCCACTCTGTAAGTTGTCCTTACACTATGTTGGTTGTTTTCTTTGCTGTGCAGTATCATTGGCATGTTAAAAAAAACCATGTTCATTAAGAAGGAGCTAGTCCAAAATTTAAGGAACATCTTTAACTTAAGTCAGAAAAATTATGTTAATTTCTATATGTAACTCTTAAGAACAAGAAAACTACAATTTGAAGAATGCTGGATTTAAAGATTGAAGAAAGTTGTTTTCCAACTCATTGCAAATATAAAATTTTGATTTTGAAAAGCCAACAAGTATTAAATTATTCACTGTGTACATGGAAATTAAATGTTTCTAATTCAGAAATTATTAAGGGTTTTCACTGGTGGTATGAAATGTAGGACTTAAAGTTTATTAAGGTCTTCTTCTGAAACTAGCAAAAGTATATCGTCTAGCCATATCTAAACTAAAGCAAATTATTATAGGGCAAACTTGTAACTTCAAGGATATTATAATGTGTAATTAAATATTGTATCTGCGCTAAGATTAATACTTAAGAAGAGTAGTATGAGAAAGAGCATCATGTAGGTGCATTAAAATATCTTAGAAAGTAGCCTGTATCAGGTAGATCTTGAATGAATCACAATTTGCCCAAGCCAGGAATTTTTTTACTCACTGCCTTGATGAGAACCATCTGGAGGAAGTATAAAGACATCCTTGTACCTACATCTATGAATATTTTGTACTTTCTTCAAGATAAATTCCCAGAAATTAAGTGATTAGGGTCAAGAGTTTGTAATATTTATAATAACTCTCAATTTTAATTTGATGACTTTATTTTCCCTAGTTTAATTAGAATTTACAGGGAATCTGAGGTGAAATTCTCCTTTTCTGTAGTGCACTTCAGAACCTGTGAAGAACCTGTTATTTTATAGCATATCAAAACTGACAAGCTAGACTGCCAGAATGTCATGGTTGCTTGTGAAAGACACGAGGCTCCTGTATCAGAGACAATGGACTTTATTATTCACAGTGAGGCAGGAAACATAAGCTTCATGTTCACACTGATTCTCTTTGGTCCAAAGTTCCTTGAGGATGATACAGAGAGACCCAGAGGAATGCTGTAAACATAGCATATAAAAACAATGTCTTTAGATGAACCCATCTTTGAAATGGACTGCTAACTAACTTAACAAATATTTGAGTGGCACACTAATATCATTTTTATTATCCTATTCAGAACACAAGTTTTCCCTGTGACTGGAGATAATTTTTCTATCTTCCACTGCTTTTGTTGTTCACATATCCTTGCTGGGGGGAGGGGAAGCACACAGAAGACCTGAAAAACTGTAAAGGACCAATTGAGGGTTGCCTTTTAATAGCCCATCACTTTTAGATGATTTACTATTTTATATTGCCAAGGCAATTTGAATATATGGGATGTCTAGCTGATTAATTGTGTTTGGGGTCCAAACTTGTTTTGGAGATAATTGTTGTTTTTTAACCAATGCATACATGGCAGTAATCATAAAATTCAACTCATGGGATTTTGGTAAGGAAAAAAAAAGATATGAGAGAAATTTTGTAATATGTCAAGGTTTTACAAATACATGTCATTTAAGAGTAGTAATTAAATATCACTTCTTTTGCTTGAAAACTGCCAAGTAAGACATTGTAAATATAAGGAAATTCAGGGGAAAAAATTGATGTTTAGGAGGTACCAATATACACATCTATATAATTTCTTTTATTTCTTTTTGGTACTAGGGATTGTGCTCAGGGTCAATAGACCACTAAGCCACATTCCCAGTCCTATTTTGTATTTTATTTAGAGACACATATCTCATTGAGTTGCTTAGCACCTCGCTATTGCTGAGGCTGGCTTTGAACTTGTGATCCTCCTGTCTCAGCCTTGTGGGATTACAGGCAGGCACCACACATATGGATTATATAATTTCTGGATTTGGAGATTTATTAAAGAAGAGGACTCATTATTCCATTTAAAAATATACAGTATCTCATGATAGTCCCACCATATATTTCTACAATATTTGGTAAAAATAACATATTTTGCCCAAATGGGTCTTTTTTTTGTTGTTATTGTGGTTGTTATTTGGCATATATAGTCCCCTTTGTCTTTAGTGAAGAAAATAATGATCACCTATCAATACAATAACTTAGCCTTTATCATTATCTTAAAGATCCTTCAATAATTAAGATTTTCTCTATACTCTCCTCTGTAACTAACATTAGTAGATAGTCAACAATAGACCAAAAAAAAAAAAAGAAAGAAAACTCAGAAAAATTATTTAAAGACAGAGTAGATTGAGATTTTTATATATGTTTCTGTATTTCATAAGCAATAAGATTTGATTTGGTTTAAATAACTTTTACTAGTCTTCATACAACAAAGCAGATAAATAAAATTCACTAAACAAATTTACTTAATATATTTTATCTTTCAACCATTAATTTTTGTTTTGAATATTATTTTTAGGAAACTATTTGGAAGCCGGTTATGGTAATTTCCATTTCTGATGCTGCCAGTAATATTTGGCATTCTTTGGCTTGCAACTGCATATACCTTATTACTCTCTCTGTTTTCACATTACATTCTATCACTGTCATTATATTATCTCCTTATAATGACAGCAATTATGTTGAAATAAATCTTAGTAATTCAAAATTTTATAATAGAATATCATAAATGGTGACTTAAAGGACAAACATTTTTTTTTTCACTGTTCTGGAGATTGGGTTGGAATGTCCAAAATGAGTTGTCAGGCGATATGAGGTCTGGGGAAGGCACAATTTCTGGTTTGCAGAAACACCTCCTCATATGATCCAAAGAAAAAATCATCTCTAGGGTCTCATCTTCAAAAGGCACTAATCCCCTTTATGAGGGCTCCATTCTTATGAACTAATTATATCCAGAAGGTCTTGTCTCCTATTTATCATCACACTGAAAATTAGGATTTCAATATAACATTTTAGGGGTACACAAACATTTAGTCCACAATAGAAGCTCACCTATTCCAGTAGGACCTCATCATCTATAATAAACCTGTTTCCAAATAGATTCACATGCAGACATATTTGCAGAAGTACTTCAACACATCTATTTGAAGGATGCAATTCACCCTATAACAGCAAAAAGATGATAAAGATCACAATTGAAAGTTAACCTTACGGTTTCATTAGAAATGTCGAATTCTTCCCAATATCCATTATGCGTTTCCACTATTCAGAGTTATTAGAGTGGTGTCAAACAACCATGATAGAGGATCAGGCGTTCTGTCTTCAAAAGCAAAGTCTACTAAACTATTTTACCTAATATATTTTATCTTTCTACCATTAATTTTTGTTTTGAATATTATTTTAGGAAACTCTTTAGAAACCAGTTATGGTAATTTCAGTTTATGATGTTCCCAGTTATCTTTGGCATTGGCTTATAACTGCATATACCTAATTTCTCCCTCTTTTGTCACTTTTCATTCTATCACTGTCATTATATTATCTCTTCATAATGACAACAGTTATGTTGAAATAAGTCTATATTTCTATTTATTTTATCAGTTATTGATTGCATCTGCATTATTATAGGAAACATCATATATTGAAGCATCAAGTCTCATTTTATGCAACTGAATTACAAAACATGCTGTAAGTGATGAGACTCTTACAGATGTCCCTGTTTTCAGAAAGAAAAAAAAAATTCCCTTGCTTTCTCTCGTCCTCCTCAGCTTTCTCCTTCTCCTCCACTTCCTCCTGCTCCTTCTCAACAACCATCCCTTTTATATCTAGTAGACCCTCTGTATTAACAGATTCCACATTCACAAATTCAACCAAGCATGAATATAAAACATTAGTACCAAATATGTACAGACATTAATAACTATTTACACAACATTCCATTGTATTAAATATCATAAGTAATCTGTATATGAATTAAAGTATGTGGGAGTATGGTGTACACAAATACTATTGTTTTACGTAAGAAACTTGAATATTCAATAATTCTGGTTTATACACACATACACACATATATGCACACACACATACAAATGCGCACATAGTGGAATTGGAATGATCTGGAGTCATCTACCTTAACAGTACAATTTTACATCAGATGTGAATATGCCCTTCTTAAAACACCTACTTAAAATAAATGTTATATGATTTTTTTGTTCCTTTTTGCATTCCAGTCTCTTTTGTGATTAATAAAAGTTAGTAGAAATGAAGTCTTTTCTTTTCCATTGTTTGTCAAGTAGGATTTATATATCACCACTGAAAAGATACCAACAATTCTTGAATTCACCTGGATACAAGACCTCAAAAGAGTTTTTGAGTGTGAATATGTATATATAATTTCTAAAGAGAATGAATTCTTCTTCCCCTTCCCTGACCTCACAAGAGAGGTATGAAACTTGAGTTGTCATGGTGACTGTAGTTGATGAACTTGAAGTGGATTAGCAAAGTTGCTTCATAGATGAGAAGATGTCTTAGTCTATGCAGCATTCAATAACAAGTGAAAGTACATGAACTGAACTGGGCTGGGAAAGATTATAATTGTGAATATTATGCTTGGGGATTAGGTTATGCTTTGGTAATACACCAAATTATCCATGCCTTCGAGGAGTTATAATATATTTTCCAAACTATTTCTGTTTATTGTAGTTTCTTGAAGATATATGTTGACTCTACCTACTTATTATATTGCCACCTCATTAGAAATTTTTCTCGCTTATGATGGTGAAGAAAAAACACAGAGACACACACCTTGGATTTTAAATGCTTCCCTTGGAAATGATACAAATTATTATTGCTCCAATTTCACTAGTCAAATTAAATCACATATTCAGAAAATGCAATCATCTTAAATGTCTGAACAAAGAAAATAGCTGTAAATAGTTGAAAACCTTGTATGTCTACTGCAGTTAGTTGTTCTCAAGTTATCCCATTTTTATTAAGTATTTTCTCTTGTTTATTTTTATTGCTGTTAAATGAGATATATTCTAATTAATAATTTTCTGTCTATTGCTGATATAAAAATGTGGTTAACACATTTTTATCCTTTCTTCAACTTCCTTATTAAAAACTCTTTACATATTTTAATATTCTGAACATGGTATTGTTTGAAGTTAAACTTTCTATGCAGTTGATAATGAAACCATGAAAATTAAATCTATAATCTTCCTTTGCAAGAACAATAAATTATTATTTTTTCTTACATGTTTTAGTGGCTAAGATTTCTGTGATATGTTGAATAAAGGAACCCCTGATTTTGAAAATAATATTTTATACATTTCAGTATATATTAAAGTCATATTGGCTAGAGAATTTGAATAGTCCTTATCAGATTAAGAAAATGTCTAGGTCTGTCACATATAACATGTATTTTTAATAAAATTTGGTTTTAGTATAAATAGTTCATATTTTTTTTGCTCATTAGAGAAAATCATACAAAAATATGACAAATCATTTATTGTTAATAATTAGTAATGATGTAAATTTAAAGATAAATGTTTCTGAGATTTAACTATTGTCTACTTTTTTCTGCAAAATCTTCTCTCTCTCTCTCTCTCTCTCTCTCTCTCTCTCTATATATATATATATATATATATATATATATATATATTTAGAATGGGAGGAATAAAGAGGGACCAGGTCCTTATAAAGAAATACAAACAACCCTATCACTAGAAAGGAAAGGAAAGCAAACTGTGATCTTTGAGTTCTCTGTAGACTCATTGGACTAATAATATTATATCTCATTTACCAGATTATTGGGATTTTTATTCTATCTCCATAGTCACAATCAGCCACAATACCCAGAAGCATTGCCTTTGCCATCTGAGCTTCAAGATGTTCTAAATAGCACCAAATGCATCCATGGTCCATGAATGATAGGCCAGCAAGCCTCCAGGGACACAGTATAGTTCATTAAATCTATAGTAACATCATTCTCTTTTTTCACAAAATAATTGTTTGGAACTTCAAAAAGATTATGACAGGACTTACCTTACTTAAACTCTACCATCTTTGCCATTTGGAATTAGGTGTAACTTGATTATTATGTAGTATTTTGTCTTATTACTAATTATGAAAATAATTCTTCTAGCATTTCACAACTACCATACTTAATGAAATATTTATCATGACTTTCACTAAATTATTCAATTCAAATTGAGAATGATTATTTCAGTTTATTTATTTATTTACATGTGTTACACCTACTTATCTATTTATAACTTTGGTCTATTTCTGCCAAAATATTTTGCACTTATTTGTTCTGTCTACTTTTTTTTTCTTTGCTGAGGGTTAGGGATGGGATAGTTAAGGAATTTATTTAATTTTTTTGTATACTTTTTTTATTTTCTTCAACCTAGTATGTATTTTTTTAAAAAGCAAGTACATATTTCCTCATCATTTTGTGAGTTTACAATTTTTCTCATCTCCATATGGTAACAGCTAGGTTCACTCATATAAAGTAAATTTCTGTCTTTGAAAGCTAAGATTTCTGTCTTCTAGAGGAAAAATAAATATGAGGCATAAGTACTATGGTGGCTAGAGAATAAGGTCTAAACCAGACTCTTTCAACCTTGTTTTATCACAGTCAAAACTAAAGCAACAGAATTCTGTTATGAAAAGAGGGACCTGGGTTTGCTCTCTAGTACAAATTCAGATAGCTTCATTTACCCTGCTTTGCTAAATCAAAAGCAGCCTGCACTTCAGTTCTCCTACCTTTATACATTGCTCAGTAACTACCACCAGTTTTTGATCAGAGGAATTTAACAACACTACCACAGTCAGAGCCTTTGAATTCTGGATTTTTCCTGACTGATCTACTTTAAGAACAGGGCTCCAAGAACACAATTATATTTTAACTGGGCACTGCCTGTAGTGAATATAAGAAAACAAAAGTATGTGAAGATGGAGACCATCTAAAAATAAAACATGCTGGGAAAAAATAGTAACTAAGGCAACAGCAGTAATGGGAGAATTGCTCAGTACGAGCTACAGATGGACATCTTAAATAAATATTCCAATTTTCTGCAACTGATTTGGCTAGAGCGCATCCAGAGGGAATGAATTGACTGTTAACAACCTACCACAGTAACCATTCCTGCCATACTCTGGAATGTTATTTTGGATTATATCAGCAGAAATCTGACAATTCTTCCCATCATTTATATATGTCACTCTGAGAGTATTTGTTGCACATGACAGCTTACTGAAAATCTGTGTGTGTGTGTGTGGGGGGGGTATATATATCCTCTCCATGTGGATGTTTATGCTCATGAACTCAGATAAGGATTTTATTAAATACTTATATATTAGCAGGTCATAACTGATGGCAGAAAATCAAATATGGTAAAAATCAAGAAATCAGTGTTAAGGTGATTTAAATTTTTATTTAGTATTATCACTACTAAATTAAATAAATGCATTAATCACCATTTTTTCTTTATAGGTCTCAGATTCTAATAAAAAAATGGCAAGTTGTTATCACTGGTTTTACAATTATTTTCAAGATATATTCAACAGCATTCATTATGAAAGATTCATGTACCTTATTTTGATAAATTAAATCGTATCCCTTATATATGGTCAGTTCTCCTTTGGAATCTACTAATACAACTAAATGCTTTTAATTAACATTAATAAGAATGCATGTTGTACTGGGAAGGTAATGCCATGAGAGTTCAAGAAACTATACTCAATAGTATTATTTAGAAAATTGCTAAATATAATGCACCTCATTTTCTCATCTGTAAAAGACAAAATTATACTTTTTAATATTTTTTATTGTAAAGAACAAATAAGGAGATATCAGTAAAGTACTCAAATGTGCCTGTCATATTGAAAGGCTCATAACATACTCTTATCATATATTATTATATGGTGTTTTAATTTGAGAAGAGCTGATATGCTTACTAGAATACATTTCATTTATCTCAACACTATGAAGAGCTATTAGCCTGCACTGTCATCCATTCAATCACAAAGCAACAAGTACTCGAAACATGATATACTGTTTCAGGAGAAAGCATCAAATACAAGTTATATGGCTATATGTAAGTGAAAATATTTCAGGAATGGGATATTTGTATATGTATGGGTCTAACTTAAAGGAGAATATAATATTTTAAAAACATTATGCAGGTAGTGGATTATAGTCATTAATGAAAAGTACAAAATAAATGCCTTAAAAAAGTTAGTAAGATTGATCTTCAATTTTCACTCAGTAAAAGCAACCCAGTCCTGCAACTTAAAGGTGAACTGTCCCTTTCCTGAGTTTAAAAGTTTGAGTTTTTGTTTAAAGTGCACTGATTCAACAGTATTTCTTTTTACAATCTTTTGCAATGGTAAGGGGAGGTGAAGATCCTGTTGTCCACACACTGGCAAAGGGACATTTTGCATCATCAGATACCTGCTGTTCATTCTGGACTTGATTTAGGTTGACTCTGAAAGCTCAGGTCACTGTTCAATGTTGTCTTCTGTGATGTCTGTGGCCTAAGCATCCCTCTGCTTTTCAGATGCACATGCCATTCCCACCAAATACAGACACATTCAGACATAGCCCAAAGTTTTGTGTAAATGGCAGGGAATAGGTATAGAGGGATCATAAAGATTTTGTTCACTGATTGTTCACTCTGCTCCCTTCTACCACCCCTATGGTCTTCCGCCTGACATGGAGTGCTCTCCTGTAGTTTGTGAGTATAAGCAACTAAAGATATCTGTGAACATTTTTCTGTCTTACCAGGTAAGTTGGGACTTCACCATAAAACTACAGCAGGAATATGTCCTTCACTAATAGGGTGAGTGGAAGATGAACCAAACATCACTTTATTCATTTACTCAGAACTCTATTTATTGATTGATTGCGATTGTTTAGTCATTGGGCCAGGTACATTACTCCTGCTAATATCTAATCCTAACAGTCTTCCAGTATTGTTGATATTATCTCCACTTCAAAAGAAAGGAAACATCTCTGTGATTACAAAGAAAGTAAAGTTTGAACCCTGATCTTATTCTAAATCCCAGATTATTTTAATGACTTTACATTATTTCTGCTAAAGATAAATTTGCTGTCTGAAATTGCAAGGAAATTATAGCAATTTTTTTTAGAGTAAAATTGTTTTCTCTTGAAATGAAAAAGCAATCCTATCCAAAGTATTCCTCTCTTAACTGTTAATGCCATATAAAATTACATTGATAACAATGTAAATATTTTAAATGATAGTGGTGTGAAGTTGCTATAATATTTAAAACATCCATTGGAGTGGTCTTCTTGTAGCTTGAAATAGGAGTACAAAAATATATTTCAGACACTGCAACTTCTATAGTCTCAAACTCTACTTTTTCACCAAACCAGCATCTCCTAGGTAGCCTTATTTGACTCTTTACCATTTGTTTTCTCAAGAATAATGGACACTGGTAAATTTGAGTGATAACTGTCTCCAAAAAATGGGTTCTAAAGGGATACACTACTTTTAATTTATTCATTCATTTCCTATTTGACATTTGGGTTGTTTCCATATTTGTGGCTTTTGTGAATAATGTAGCAATGAGAATGGGGATATAGATATTTCTTCAAGATCCTGATTTTAATTCTTTTACACACACACACACACACACACACACACACACACACTCATGTGCATGTGCACATTTAGAGAAAAATAGAGAGAGAATTGTTGGACTGTTGTACCATGTTATTCCTACTTTTACCTTTTGAGGGATCTCAGTAGAGCAGAGTGACCACTCCATTCTATGCCCTGTCAGTAGTGTATAAATGCTCCACTTTCTTCAAACCCCTAACAACTCTGTTTTCTCTTCCCTTTTCCATAGTAGCTATCCTAACTGGTAGGAAGCAAAACCTCATTGTGGCTTTAATTTGCATTTTGTGATGATTAGTGATTTTGAGCAGCCTTTCATACACCTGTTGGCTATTTGTATGTTTTCTGTGGAAATTTTCTTTCACCTATTTGCTCATTAAAAAAAAAATCAGTTATTTTTTTTTTCTGTTGAATTTCAGTAGATTCCTATTTTATTTTGGATAATAGTTTCGTATCAGATAGATGGTTTGCAAATATTTTCTCCCATTCTACGGGTTGCTTTTTCACTTGATTGATTGTTTTCTTTGCTGTGAAGAAGGTTTTCAGTTGGATGACATCCCGTGTGTCTATTTTTGGCTTTGCTGCTTGTGCTTTTGGTGTCAAATCCAAGAAATCATTGCCAAGACCAATGTCAAGAAGCTTTTCCACTTATATGAAGTACTTAAAATAGACCAACTCATAGACACAGAGAATTGTGGTAGTTGCCAGGATCTGGGCAGAGAAGCAAATGGGGAATCTTTGCTTAATGAGTATAAAGTTACATTTAAATCAATTGAGAAACTTCTAGAAATTTGCTATACAGCATAGGACATATATTCTACAAAGTGGTATTCTCTGCTTTAAGAAGAGATCTTTCTTAAGTGGTCTTAGTCATTTTAAGCATATATTTGTCAAAAACAGAGAAGCTAACAAAACATACATATACACAAAAGAATATATACAAAATGTTGGAAGTGATGAATAGGTTTAGTACCATGACTAAAGTGATGCTATCACAAAAATAAATATATACACACATATATATGTTAAAACTCATAAAAATGTATACATTAAATATAAGCATGTCGAGGACATTTCAATCAAGGTTAAAAATGGATGCTATGACCTCAGAAATAAAATACCACAGAAAATTATTTTTATCTCTAAAACTTGTACTCTTTCCTCACAAAGGATAAAACAAACGGGAAGATGGTTTAGGAAGACACTGTTTACACAGACACTTCTAATTATGGATGTACTTAACACATAAAATCAACTCCCCATTTGTAACTTCTCTCATGACTCATTATCACAGTTGTAATGTATTGAGAATCTGATATGTGACAGACACTGCATTAGTTGCTATACATATATCACCATACTTCTGCATTTAATTATACCTTTACCATGGTTAGTTCCATTTGTCAATGAAAAAAAAAACAATTCTTAGATATATGAAAATAAATTGTATAGATGGAGGAACCAGGAGTCAAACCTAGAACTGACTCTTGCTCTTGATTTTTGTAATTGGATTGAGTGACCTGGAAACACCAGAGCTTTCTTTGAAGGCAAAGCTGCTCATGAACACATTTTTGATAGAGGCAGGTCTTTTTGCTGGTATGCTTGCTGCCTACTTGCTCCCTAAAAATACACTTTTGATTGTTCATAGCTGCAGAGAAAATCACTTTCCATAAAGTGCCCATTATAGTGTGTCAATGAATGCGATAACATGCATAATTTACCTCAAGGGAGTATGTAATTAGAAAATTAACCTTTTACTTTTCTCCTGTTAATCAGTTATAGAAAATGATGGAAGAATAATACATTAGCCACCGTGTCTACTGTGCTATTGTGCTTTTAATTCCTAAGTTAATAGACAGAAACAAAATGCTCAAAGACAAGAGGCAGAATGTATTAAGCAGAAATGACATTTTTTATGTATGGATGACCTATTTCCCATGTCTTTCATTTGCTTTAAAAAATCATTTTGAAAATTATCTATTTTAAGATATTATTTTACCTTCATTACAAAGAAAATGCAGGATTCTATCTTTTGCCTCTGAAATCATTCTCATTTTTCAGAAAGCATGGCATTTGTGTAAGGTACATGTGTACTTCCTTTAAAGGGTCAGGAACATGCGAAGTAAGAATGATGTGTCCTGAGAAATTGAGAGGGACCAACAACTTCACTACTGCCAGACATTTCCTTCTCCGCAGATGCAGATGGGGTTATGGTTTCTCAACTCCAAGAAGAACTTAGTTCTCTAAACTGTGAGAAAGCAGTCAGTCCTTCTTATCCTACTGAAGACTGAACAAATCTGGATCTCATAGGTGATCCATAGCATTGGCTTTGTGCCTCAAAATTGCTGAGTCACAGATTTGATATTAGGCAGATTTGATACTTCATTCTTTAGAGAGGGAAACATGTTTGGGAAGGTGGACAACACGGGGGTATGTAAACTGCATGTGGTAGAGTGTAAGAGAAATAGTGTTGAACTTGGTCAGGAGACTTGGTGAAGTTTACCAGTGGCCTTGTTTTGAGTATACCACTCATATTCTCAATAACCTTGGTTGTTCTGCTTGCAAAATGGGAATTTTAATTGTTCTATCTACTTCAAAGAATTTCTAAAAGAACAAAATGAGATAAAAAATGTACTTCAAACATTGTAATTGTAATTATATGTGAAAGAAAGTGAAATATTATCATTCCTACCTGCTTCTAAATTTGAATGGCTAATTTTTTTATGGTGAACTTGAGGGGAAGGCAGAATTCTTTCATTTTTCTACCCTTGAATCACTTGCAAATGTAAATTTTCATTTTTTAAAATGTTTCTTTTTTGTTACCTCAGGAGTCATCATATATAGCCAGCTGTTGACCTTGAAATCTTTACATTTTCAACCTCTTGCCTAATCTCTATCTGTAGTAAACTGGCTAATGTCCTTCAAAGAACTGTTACCTTATAAAGCCTGGAAACTCTGAATGTTGTCTTCTACTGAGAAGGGTCATTTCATTTATGACTAAGAATCTTGCGATTGGCAATGATCTCAGATTACCTAGCTGGACCTCCAATGCAACCAAAAGTCCTTATAAGAGATGTGAGAGTGAGATTTGTTAAGACAGAAGTAGAAAAGATACTGTGTTCACTTAGGCAGTGAAGGATTGACTGCAGCTACCAGGAACTCATGAGGAGGCAAGAAACAGACTACCTTTTTAAGTAATTAAAGTAAATACAATTTTATTTATACCTTGATTTTGCCTAGTTGAACTGATTTCCCACTCTAGCCTATTGCAAGAAAATAAGTCAGTGCTGTTTTAAGTCACAAAGTATGTTATAGTTTGTTATAGTAGCTATGGAATCTCATACAATGCTTCTCCCAACATTTCAAAGAAAATTCTAGCAGAAATACTGAATGATTGTGGTAGCTGTTCCCAAGTGACCCCCACACCAGTCCCACTTCTCTTCTTCACTGCCCCCTTCTCTTTATTAGGAGTCGTCTTAGGACTTTACAAAATTCAGTACTATCTTAATGAAAAAGTATGGAATGCATTATCTTCTATCACTAATGCTCCCTTGTTTCTTGGGTCATTTGTGACAAAAAAAAAAAAAAAAGAAAAAGAAAACTCTCTGTTGGTGAAGATTGTTGGAGGTAAATGAGTTGTACATTATCAAATGGAGTTTCCTAAGTGGAGCAGTTTAGACAATTTTTTTTTTAATGATGTGAGGACAGATCTGATTATTTTTTTAATTGAGTTTCTTTACTTTTCCTTTCTAAAATGAATTGTTGTACACTATGTGTTTTAGAGAATTCTCTTTAAAGTTGTTGAATGGAAAAGTGAAGATTATATCTCTTGGAAATTTCCTTTCCTCTCTTTTCAGTTTGTGCTGTTGGTTGAAAAAAAAAATGTTGGAAATTTAGTATCCCTATTTTTATTGTGAAAAAAAAACAGGAAAAATTAAATGCTACAGCCTTTAGAGAGATAATGAATGAAACTTTTTTTAAGAAATATTTTTTTTAGTTGTAAATGGATATAATACTTTTATTTTATTTATTTTATGTAGTGTTGAGGATCAAACTCAGGGCCTCACACATGCTAGGCGAGTGCTCTACTGCTGAGCCACAACCCCAGCCCTGAATGAGACTTCTTGAAAGATAATAATACCTATAGTTTTATTTAAAAGAAGCAAGTTAAGAGAAAATAATTTTCCACATTTTAATACACTCTTCGATATTGGCTGAGAGAGTTTTCTTTCCTATGCAGGCTAATAAGCTGCTGCTTATGCCACCCTGTATAATTAACCCACCACAGACAATTCTTATGAGAAGATTTTTCCAGTTGGTTTCACATGAAGAATTGCAGTTAAAAGGGCTATTGTGAATTAGTGTTTGTTGAATTGCAGAGTTATTTTCAGTGATAATCCAAGATTGAGAAAGATCTATAGTTGTGAGCTAAGTCATTCATAATCTTCAATGATGCCTAAAAGTATATATTTCCTTAAGCTTTTGATCTATATCAGGAACTGAATAAAAATACACAAAAAATATTTACCTATAAATACCATTAGCTTTGCACTAACAAAATTCTCCCAATTTTCTTTTTTACATATATAATGCTATTAAATATAATGAATAGCAAATTGCTGAAATAGCTACTAGGAAGAAATTTTTGTTAAATGAAAATAAAAGAATTAAAATATATAAATTTAAATAAATTCATATTTTTATTAACTTAAAAAAAGAAAATAAAAGAAACAAATGGATTTACTTAGCATTCCTGTCCTATAGGCCAGGATTTCATTCCCCAGACCACAAAAATAAAGAGGGTAAGATTCTTCTTGGCTCCTGTGGGAAGAAATGTTTGATTCCTGGTATATTTCCAATTCTTATCTGGGTCACCATTTCTTATTTATTATTGACTTCCATTATTTTATATATGTATTATATTACTCTTTGAGCTTGTTTGTTTTTTATTAGTGAGTAAAATGAAGGACTAAATTAAAAATTTCTAGGCTGAAAATAATATATATAAAAACTTATAATTAAAAATGTTATAAGTGAAAGAGTTGTCACAAAGAAAGACTGAGACTATCAATATTAAAATACTTTAGTCAATGAAAGGAGGTATTCTGGAGCTCATTAATGACTGGGCTATTATTACAAATGAAGCTCATCAAAAAATATATCCAGCTGTATCCTTATAATTTGAGTACTCCTGAACATGTTGCGTGTTCTTAAAGTTCACTTATAAGTATAAATAAGAAAGTGTCGGAGTGATTAAAATACATTCAGTGCAGAAAAGTGAAAAATTGATATTCAAATGTGCTAGTTAGCATTAGGAAACAATGCATCCTATTTTTTTCATATTTGAAAGAATATGAAGGAAAAATTTCACTTTTTGTTTAACTCAAATATGCATTCATTCTTTTTTTAGGTTTATGTTTACAAAAGTGTTTATATATCACTTCATTTTATTTTTAAATTCTGAATAAATTTTAAAGTCTAATGAAATATCAAGAGTTCACTTCAACATCATCTTTCAATTAGGCAGACAATACAAGAAATGTTTTATTTTTATATTCATTATTTTTATTTTTTAATGGACATAATTGTTGTACCAATTTATTAGGTTCCATGTGTTGCTTTGATCAATGTGTATGTTGAATAATAGTCCAATCAAGGTAATTAACTTGTCTATTATTTTAAATTTATCATTTCTTTATGGTGAGTACATTTAAAGTCCTCTCTTGAAACTAACTTGAGTTATAGAATACATTCTTGCTGACTATATTCACCTTATTGTGCCAAAAACCTTTAGAACTTCCTTTTACCTAATTGTATGATTGTGTCTGTTGACCAACTGCTCCCATCCTCACTATCCCTACTGTCCCCAATCTCTGATACCTCCTGTTCTACTCTCAACTTCTGTGAGATCACCCTTTTCAGACACCATGAGTAAAGTCATATGATGTTTGTCTTCCTGTACCAGACTCATCTCACTTAATATGATGTCTTCCAGTTCCATCAACATTTTTGAATGATAGGATTTCTTCCCTTTTGCAACTGTGTAGTATTCAAATTTGTGTGTGTGTGTGTGTGTGTGTGTGTGAGAGAGAGAGAGAGAGAGTGTGTGTGTGTGTGTGTAAGTGTGTGTGTGTGAGTGATCTTTTATGTCTCCTTTCACCCATTAATGAACATTTGAGTTGATTCCATATCCTGGTTATTTGGAATGCTATTACAGTAAACATGAGAAGGCAGGTATCTCTTTATCATAGGACTTCATTTCTTTTGTAAGTTATGAGGTTGCTAGATTTCATGGTATTATCCTTTTAATTTATCAGGAAGCTACATATTCTTTTCTATAATACCTATAGTAATTCACATTTCCTGCAAACAGTTCTTCTTTGCAAGTTCTTAATTCTCTGCATATTTGTCAGCATTTATTTTTTTGTCTTTTTGGTAATAGCCATTTTAACTGGGGTGAGGAGATATGCTGTTGTGATTGTGTTATTCGTTTCTTGAGTGTTATTGATGTTGAGCATTTTTTCACATATATAAACTATGTGTCTTCTTTTGAGACATGTCTATTCATGTCTTTATCACATTTTAAAATCATACTATTGTTTTCTTAATATTGAATTGCTTGATTTCCTTATAAATTTTGACTGCCAACCCTTTGTTAGATTTAGAATTTGAAAAATTTTACTCTAATTTTCTAGATTGTCTCTTAACAATGCTGATTATTTTGCTATGAGGGTTTTTTAGTTTGAGATCATTCCATTTGTCAATTTTTGCTTTTGTTTCCTGTGTTTCTGGGATCTATCATCTATCTATCTATCTATCTATCTATCTATCTATCTATCTATCTATCTATCTATCTTCACATACACAGATATGCATATATTATTGATTCATGCCAGTGTCTTGAATGATTTAACCCATTTTCTTCTAGTACTTTCAAATTTTCAGCCTTCTACTGATGTCTATAACTTATTTTGAGACAATATTTGTAACTATTGAATAATAGGGATCTAGTTGCATTCTCTGCATATGTATATCCAGTTTTATCTGCACTATTTATTAAAAGGAGTATTCTTCCTGCATTGTTGGCTTTTGTTTGCTCTGTCAAAAATTAATTGGTTGAACAAGCATGATGACACTCACCTGTAATCCCTGGCAACTTGGAAGGCTGACTCAGGAAGATCGAAAGTTCAGGCAAGTCTCAGCAACTTAGCAAGGCCCTAAGAAACATAGTGAGACCTTGTCTCTAAATAAAAACACAAAGGGCTGAGCTGTGGCTCAGTGGTTTAATTCTCACTACCAACTAAATCAATAAATAAGTTGGCTATATATGTATGGAATTATTTCTTGGTTCTTTTTCTGTTCCTTTGTTCTGCATATCTGTTTTATGTCAATGCCATGCTGTTTAAATTATAACAGCTTTACAGTACACTTTGAAGACACATAGTGTGATTCCTCTAGCTTTGTTCCATTTTTCAAGATTGTTTTGGATATTCAGGATCACTAATGGTTCCATATGAATTCCATGAGTACTTTTTGTCCATTTCTGTGAAGTCTGACATTGGTATTTACTCTTAATACATAGAAACTTTGGAATAATAAGGAGTTCAATGTTTTTTTATTCCTGATGTTAAAAAGTTTAAGCAAAATTAGGATCTTTTGTTTATAAAATGGATTGAAAGCCTAGTGTTGGATACTGTTTACATAGAAAAGGCTAAAAAATTTTTCTTAGTGTTGGTATAAACTTGTGTTTACGTTTTCCATTTGTTTTTCTCTATGAAAACAATTCAAGCAAGTCTCTAAATAACAGAGTTTGAATTTTTTATGTATGTGTTCTATATGCACACACCTTGAGAAAATAAATTTCATATGGAAATTCATGAGGTAGAAGTTCCTAATCCTGCAGGGAATCAACACACTCACATATTCAAAGTGTAGTAAATTCTTCAAATTCTTTTTCCTTTTTAAAGAAGGATAATTTGGGAATTGCACCAGAAATCTTGGTGTTCATTGTCAGTTACTTTGACATAGGAAAAAATATAAAGGTCCAGTGTGGGAAATGAGGAGAGTAGTGAGGGTTAACTACTTATCCTAGTCAAAAAAAGAATGTAAGAAATGTAAAATGAGAGCAAATTTTCATTAAGATAAATGGATAAATGCATTTCCATGAATGGATAAATAGGGTAATAATCATTGAAGGAAGAAATAGCAAGTTTGAAATGGGAAGAATACATAAAATGAGAGCATTTGCCTTTGTGGAGAAGTTGTGGGCCATCTAATTAAAGGGATTATAGACCTAAGGTGTGCCCTGATAGTTGGGATCATCCCTCAGGGAAAATTTGGGTTGATATCAGACTGTGTATTCTCATAAGAGAATGTAACAAAGCAGCACTAAAGACATTTATCAGCAGTTTTAGAACTCTCTAGGCATATTCAGATTTCCTCGTGTTTAAGAGTTGTGAACTTTATGTGAGAATAGGAATTTTATGGAAAACTATCTTCACAGCTCTCAAATTTATTTATCATGTGGTCCTTTATTCAACAAGAAAATAGATTATGTATCAAGATTATTTAAGATTCTAAGATAGTGAATAAAATAGTCTCAGAGCACATAATAAAAAATTTCAACAGTATGGAAAATGAGACCATGACATGGAGGTTTCACTGTTAAGCAGTCTTGTAGAATAATATGTTCACAAGAAAAACTGTGAGTGAGTCTAAAGGAAGGTGAAAAACACTGCATGCAGAGAAGAAACACATGAAAATGTAAGTCTAAGTGCTGTAGCATGCTACATTTAAGAAACAGAAAAATTTACTGGTACTGGGAAGAAGAAAGCAAAAGCCGAAACCTTGGAGGTTACGCAAGAATCAAAAAATCGTGTCTTTAAAAAAGTCTTTAATTTAAATACAATAGAAAGTCAGTGCTATTTGAAAGGGAGATGACATGATGTTTTTGTTTTGGAATTTCACTGTCTGCAATCAAGAACCATAGATTGGAAGGTGACTCATGCAAAGCTATTGAAGTACCCCAGATGAGAAATGATGATACTTTGTTCTGCAGTAAGGACAATTGGATGGATAAAAATATGCAAACTGTGGAGGGATTTAGTAAAGCCTTCCCACCGTGTTTTATACATTGAATGAGAAAGTGATTGAAAAACTCAGTTTTCTGAGTTTTGTGTTTGAATATGTACCTGACCCATTCAAGAAATGTTAACACTCACATAATATCAGATTAGAAGTGCAATTCCATCAGTTAAGTCTGAGAATAATGATGTCAATATGCCTTGAACCAACCAAGAAAAAATGAGAAATGAGTAGAATAGAAGCTAATAATTTACCGTACATCATCACATGAAAGCAACTTAAAGCCAACAGTAGATGATATTGCTTAAAGAAAGAATATAGTGTGAGAACAGAAGAGAGCCTAAACTGAATCACAAGGAATTTTAACCAGAAAAGTAATAGAGAGAGGAACAGTATTGCTATGGAATAAAAAACACGAGTCGGGGGAAAACAAAAGCAAAGAGTTACCAGTAATACCAAATGCTGCTATAAATTCAACAAGTTGAGGATTGGGAAAAAATGCTGCGTGGATGTAGGGAGAAATCTTCCTAAAGAAAATGTGAGTTCAGGGACTGTGGTCTGCTATCTGAAAAGGAGATGAGAAAATAAATACAGTGCAGATAGTGTCATGAGGTATAGCTATGAATGGAAGAAGAAGTAAGGCAGTGATTGAGGCAAATGTGGGGTGAAAGGGATACAATTGAAAGACGGTGAATATATAAGAAAGCCTGAACAACCAGCACTATAGAGGTCATGAGTAGAGAAAAATGGAATTCAAGATACTTACATAGCTACTTACAAGATTCTTACATCTACTGGCATAAACTAGGGAATTGCAGAAGTCAGGATTTTTTAAAAAGTTGTAAAAGTCTGAAATGGTTGTGAATTGTGATACAGCAAATAGACCTGAGAAATACAGAAGAATTGCTGGGCCTCTTTGAAATTGCATTTGTGCTTGGCAATCACAAATCTGAAGTGGAACCAATCTGCACTTTGTGTGACTTTTTCCAATGGAGCGTAGTTATTTTGGTTCTGAATGCAATAGATCTGGAATAAAATAGATAGACTTATCTGGTTTGAGAATCTTGCTCATATGAAAACTAAAAGAAGAAACAGATATGGAAAGCTATGGTACTGACAAGTGTAAAATTGAAATGATGGACTGTGGACTTTCTCATGAATAAGGGAAAAAAATGATGTTGTTTCAAATAAGTTCAATGGTTTCTACCTGCATGCATGCAAAGTTTGTGAAGATTTGAAGATTTTGTTCATATAAGCACAAAACTTCAGAATAAAAGACATTAAAGAAAATTGAAGCAGTGTTGTGTCCACTATTGGGCACACCTGTAGAATTTCCAGGGAGATATTTCAAGGGTGCAATGGTTAAGTGTGCTTACATTTTCTTTTATCTTACAAATCTATTCTGTATTCATGTTTTGAAGTGGCCATTTATCAGAGTACACAGTACTCAGGTTGTCTGGGCTATTTTTGTCAGATATTTGTAGCATCATCTTACAAGCATTAAACTTAAATATGGAAAACTATGGAAATGATTTGTTTCAATGCTCTCATTTTGCAGATGATGTACTGAAATCCAAAGCAGTGAAATAATAAACAAGACCATAGCATAGTTAGGAGAGCTATAAATGAGTTCATGTATTTGGAACTTCAGTCTGGGGTACAATCCACAGACTTTTTTATAGTTGTAGATGGACACAATATCGTTACTTTTTTTTTTTTTTAATGTGGTGCTGAGAATCAAACCAGTGCCTCACACACTTTTTGAGCCATAATCCCAGTTCCACAATCCACAGGCTTAATTGTCAATGGCAGAAGTTTTACAGAATAGTACATTGGAAACACAGAAGACAATCCAGTCAAAGTACCTTCAAAGAAATTAATTTGTAATATTACTTCAGAAACTGGCATGCCTCTGGGTATAGAGGCATAGTTATTTGGTGAAATTATAGTTTCCTAAATATAATTCAGGTTATCCTGTCAGAGGCTACCCTCTCACTACTCTTAAGAAAATTGCTAATTGGTAAAATGCTTTATCCAAATTTTGGAAACATTTGTGAAGTATTTAGAAAGTCTTATAGAAATATTTACCAAGAGTGGTATCTTATAATAGGGCCAATGCAACAGATAAAACAAATGTGACCCAAGGCATAATTCAAACTGATGAGAAACTTGTCTTTGTACATTTAGATCACCCATTTGGTCTCATTTAAAGAAGCAGAAATAAGAAAAGGAAAAACCCTCAATATTATGAATATTATATCTGATATTGCATTTCACTTGAGAGGTCAATGGGCAAATTGTAGTATTTCCAGAAAATTAGCAAGAAAACAAATAAACAAACAAATCAATAAATAAAATTTGAGGTGAGAATTTGTGGATAGCTGATCAGGACTTTGTTCAAACACATGACTTTAGAAAAGTACACAATAGTATACTTTTTAAATATAGTGTGTCAGCACTATATAAATATGTTATGTAAGGAAAATAGTCTCATATTTAGGAAAAAAAGACTTGATAGCAAAATATTTAAATTCATAAGAAAAAATTTATACTTTTCTCACATTTCTGTAAGTAGAATAAAAGATGATACAAAAGAGAAATTGATAGGTATAAAGATAAACCTGAGAGTTGCTACTTCCAACAGTAAGTGTTAATTCATCAGATAGATAAGTATTTGTTGACCACATTGATAGAAATTCTAAGGGAGACAATAACAAAGATTAAAGACCAAATAAAACACAGCATATCATCAAGTTTATGGAAGGGAATAAAATACACATTCCACATTTGTACAGAACATTTTGAAACACCATACACACTTTCTGATTTCTTATCTTCCATAATTTACAATATTGTTTAATTTTATCTGACTTTTTACCTAAACTTAAAGGTTCTTCTCATTGTAAAAAAATATTTCTAAAAAAATTATGTGTGACATTACTGAGTAGTTTACTAAAAAGTAGAGGAAATGTATAAATGGGATGCTTATATTTAAAAGGAGATTTACTTTAGATGGCAGAAAAAAATTCTTGTCTATTTAATATTTACTTTCCTCAGAAAGTAATAGTATAATATTAAAATAGAAGGAAGAATTCATTTAGGATTATCTTGATTGGCAATGTCAGATGACTTTTATTTAAAATCTGATTTTAAATATCTCATCAGAAAAGTCAACTACTGTATGGATTAAGAGAATGGCAACAACTAATGGCAGCATCTACAAGGTTACAAATTCTTGTTACCTACATGAAATGTGAATCCTGATAGCAGTAGTAATACTCATACACTAATAGTCTTGTGTAATATACTTGTATAAATAAAATCATTCATGAACCTACAGACTTTTAGAATAGTATAGTTTCTATCACACAGTTTTCCATTTTAGGAACTTTGGGGCTTGTTCATAAAGTTAATTTCATTGGCATGAACAGCATATCATTCACAAGTGCTTTAATTGTCAACATTGAAGATGTTTGACTTTTGGCAGTCCAAATATTTGTGTCATTCAGGATGAATTCCTCTTGACTCGACTCATATGCTCTGGTCATGATTAATACCATTTTAATTGGTGACTGAGATAATGTTCAAATGCTGAAATAACAAAGATACATCAACAACTCCTCTCCCTCTTAAAACAGTATAACTCTAATTATAGAGTTACACAGTTCAGATAACTGTACTAATCTCTATATATGGGTACAGAATTTTCTTATAGTTACAAAGGTAAACCTCATCAGTTCCTAAAAGGAGAAGAGTTTTGCTATTCTGGTTTCTGATATGAAGGAAGCATCATTTTGGATTAAAATGTTTACTGAGCTTGTGTAACTCACTATTATTTCTGTTAATTGAAGTCTTTAGTGTTTGAGCTGATGCCTTGCACTTTGTAGATGTTTAATAAATTTTAGTTGAATAAATAAGTGAGATATGTGCCAGTGTTTGAAAAATAAGCTACCGCAATAGTGGAGACTGACTCACAAAGATGGAAAAGTGATGCTAAACATTGAGCATCACTCAGAAAAGAAAAGCACAAAACACAAAGCAATTCTAGGATGTCTCATTTTTTTCCCCTTATTATCAGCACTTACATCCCCTGGAAACCTCTTCATTAAGTTTTTTTTAATTATGTTTGAACAAATAAATAGTGTTTTATGTAAAAATATTTCATTTATGTGCGTTAACTCAACGATTAATATTTGAAGCAAAGACATAGACAACTCTAGTTATTGGAAGTAGATTTTACTGCAGTTTGCTAGTTTGCTTACCTATTTCGCACAGTGACATGCTTTATCTGTCATTATAAACTCACCTCAATAGACTTGGGATTACAATTTCCCCACAGTTTAAAGGGAAACAAAAGTCATAAAAAAACCAAATTAATGAAATGCTTCAACCTGTAAGCTGCTTAAATGGTCTTTCGTTGCCGTTCAAATTGACAAAATTCCAAACTGTACACAGAGGTTATGCTTGTTAGAACAATACTGGAACAGAAGTATTTCCTACCAATTGGTAGCAACTTGAGAATAGTAAATTGTGATACCAGAGGCAAACATCAATTTTAGATATGATAATTCTGTAACACATTTTTAGCAAGGGATTCACAATAATAGGGAATTGGCATCTTTTCTTAAAAACTATAGCAAAGAAAATAAAATTGATACATAGCAGAGATTAAAGCGTTTGATGAGGTATTAAAATAATCAAGTCATATGATCATTATATGCTAAACATGTCTACTCCATCAAGAATAGCAACCAAAGGAAGGTTATAAGTTAGTGTTCTGACACAATACAGTATATCTTAGAACATAAGTACAACATTAAGTGAGAGCTGTTTCACAATAATTGTGGTCATATTATCAAAATTAATTCATGAGTGCTTTAATTTTTAGTTTTATATTTAAATCTGCTTAAAATATTCCAAATTTAGTACCACTCTCTTTTGCAGTATATTTCTCTTATAAAGAAAACCTTTAAAAAGATGCAGATCCTCTAGTCAACCAGGATTTCTGCACAGATCACTTTCTATCTTATTTTTCACTGCTACAATAAGTAATCATTTCTGTTTGGTTAATTATTGCAGCAATGAAAACTTTTTCTAGTTCTAGTCTTAGTTTTCTAGCTATATTATAGAAATCTCCATTGCCCTCAACAGTGTGATTCCACTTTATTTATCATATATGTCATTTATGAGTCCACAGATATTTTATATGTACTATAAAATCTTCATTGTTCTAGTTCTGAGGAAAAATATCTATCTTTGGTGGCGGGGGGGGGGGGCTTTTAGCTTAGAAGGCAAACAAAAATAAACAATGAATAAAACAACTAATACATTTCAAAATATGTAAGAAAACAATCATTGTTAGGGAGAAAATTCCATGATAATCAAGAGATAAAGAAATAAACAAAATGAAAGCATAAAGACATGTTGGGAAATAAATAAGTATAAATTAAAGAGAAATCAATATCTTAATGTCAAAAGATAAATTATTAGGCAAAAACTAAATAAGAAAAAGGAAAACTGATGACCTAATAAAGGACCTAATGAATATATCATTTGAGTACATAATATTTGGTAAATTTTAGCATCAAAAAGAGTACATATCACAAGATATTGAAGAAAAAAGAACATTTCAGTATGCAAGAACAAATTTTAATTTACTTTCTCAGTTCAGAAGAAATTAAATAGAGAAAATATTTTACAATATGGAAGATCCAAATAACTTAATGAATCAAGTAGGTAAATTTTATAACCATCAAATCATTATTTTAAGATACCTATGAAACATTATCAACAACTACATAATCACCATGGGCCAAAACAAATAATATGATCAATTACAAATGTGGGATGTATCAGACATCATTACCTAATCATGATTTTGCAAAAGTAGATATCAATTTTAATGCAAATAATTTATTTGGAAATTAAGCAAACAAATGTAACTTTTAGTTCTTGGTTCTAAGAAGAAACCAAAATAACATACAAAGGAACAAAATAATAAAAATGAACCTATAAAAGACAGCTAAATTGTTACTTAAATAAATATTCATATCTTCTTATACTTTATTACTAAAAGAGAAAAAAGTAAAATAAATAAGATAGTAATTAAATATGATGAATTTAAAAATATATATATAAATAAAAAATAAAATAAATAAGAATAAAGGAAGAAATGTGGGGGAATTTGTAAGAGTTTTGAGCAGAATTAACTGAACTAACAGATAATATTGAACTATAAAATATTTTAAAGTAAATTTTTAGAGTACAAATAAATTGGATGCAGTCTTCTAGAGGTATACATATAAAATACTAATGACAGGAAAATAACTTCAGATACAGCTTAGAAGAACTCAAGTAATTGATTAAAGATTTGCAAATAATAGAAAAGAATAAAGAAACAGATAGATATTTTTTCTAGAATAACAATTACTCAATCTTATGTATAAAGATACTTCTACTACTTTTATTGTTCAAGGTACTTAACAGAGAACTGTGTAAAAAGTAATATGAACAGAAAACAAGGTATTTAAGGGAAGAAAATTCTCATTATTTATAGATAATGTGCAATTTAAATAGGATACTTTAAAAAATCCAAATGAATTCATGACTTAAATCCTTAAAGATTAAGAAAGATTCCTTAAATAAAACCTTTCCAAATCACAAAATATGAAGCAAAAAAATGCTTAATATGATTCCTTAAAATTAAATATTTTTGCTCTGTGAAGACTCTGAAAATGAGATGAAGAATTTTTATAGGATTTGCAGTTTACTTGCAACATAACTAAGTAAAAAACATCTAGAATACTCAAAAGACTCTGATACATTAACAAGAGAAAAAAATCATAAGCAAAAACAACAAGGAAAAACCCCACGAATTCATAAGATCTAAAACTTTTTTTAAAAAAATTTCAGAAACTAAAATTGAAATAAACTCTGCAGTTTGAAATGTTAAAAAAAACCAAAAATGTTAAAAACTTCCTACGTTACTTTAGAATGACTTGCTACAAAGCTTCCATCTGTAAACATGTGTGTGAAGCAATGAACAATTTTATTGTCATTATTTTCTATTAGGAGAAACCTCATAGCAATATTAAGAAGGAGGATATAAATCAATAACTTAAAGTAAAGGAAACTCATATATCTAGTAGATATTTGACAAGTACTAAAAATATTAAAATGGAAAACTTTTAATACATTTTCTTATTTAAGTGAACTAAAAAGTCACATGATAACCAGATGTCCTCCTTCTCATTCTACTGCAGAAATATTAATGGGTGAAGCCCCTTTTGAAGTATAAGCAAAGGACTTTCTGCATTTGGTATGCATATGCTCTGTGGTCTAGCAATTTTGAATCCAAGGGAAATCTTTCTTCAAATGTACAAAGAGATATGTCAGAAGTTCATTGAAATATTATTTGTTGCAGCAATATTGAAAGCATCACAACAGGAATATAAATTCAATCTACTAAAAGACAATTCTACATATTGTAACATAATTTGATTATTAAAAACAAATTGGTGTTTCCCTTATCTAGATACTCTTCTCTGAGACACACACACACACATATATATATATATATATATATATATATATATATATATATATATATCTTTTCCTCAACACTCCCTCAGATCTTTCTTAATAGTCAACTTTTGCAAGCCAAGTGCGCTGGTATTCACCTGTAATCCCCAGCATCTCTGAAAGCTGAGGCAGCAGGATGGTGAGTTCAGCGCCAGCCTCAGCAACATCAGGGCACTAAGCAACCCGTGTCTCTAAATAAAATACAAAATAGGGCTGTGGATGTGGCGCAGTGGTTTAAGTGCCTCAGAGTTCAATCCTCAGTACCAAAACCAAAACAAAATAAAACAAAAAATCACTTTAACAGTGAAGTCTTCCTGGCTACCATATTTAAAATATCAAGTACACAAGAGCCAGAAACTTGTTTCTTCATCTTTATTTCACACTTCTTGTTTCTCTTTAGAACTCAGTCATCTGCAACACTGTATGTTCTATATGTTGAACCTTTGATTTCCGTCTTTCTATATGGATAGCACAATATTTTGCTCATTATAAATGTTCATTAAATGTGTGCTATGTAATTTCTTCCCTAAACTATATTTGAACTGATATAAATATTACTATGTCACATTACTCTTTTTAAAAATAAAATGGTTTCTTGCCTAGTGTAATTCACAATTATTGATTTTTTAATTTTCGGTGTTATTTTTTATGTATTTTCTATCTCACAAGATCTCTAAGAGTATATCTTAGATGCTTTGTTTCTCATTTTAGTCATATTTAAGACATTTAACGTTTCTTTTTCCAACTGTATGATGAGAAATCTAGACATGCGAGGTAATCTGTATTATGTTTCCTTGTATCCAGAGTTGAGTATCATTTCTGTAAAATAATCTGAGCTTGTTAATGTGTTTGATGAATGAAGTTGATAAATAAAGACCTTTTACATATTATAGAACTTGGTGACAACTTGTATAAAGATAGTGTAATCTGTGAATTTAAGATAACATGAGTAGAATCTTTTCACAGCAAAACCAAACAAGATTTTTTCAAATTGCCTACAGTTATGTGTGTAAATATTTACAATTATAAAATATGCTATATAGAGTGAGATCACTCAATTAGAATGGAAATAATAACTAAGCCATTATACCTTCTTCAATAGTGAAAACATTATCATTTCTACTTTATTATTGCATGATTGTTAATATGATGCTAGCAGGGAATAATTAATTTTTGATAATTTGGAGGCTATAAAGGTGAAATTACTCATTTTTTCTTTTATTTAACTTTTTGGTCTAATATAAATCTATATAAATCTATATTACATTAGCACAACAGTTACCACATTAGCAAATTTTTTTCAGAAATTGGTAACGTTATTATGTAAAAGCATAGTAGATATTAGACATTAGATATTAGATATTCACTAAAACTTCTGTTGAAAAATAGCATGTCCCTCTCCTTTTAAAATTAAATTTTGCTAAGATAAAATCATGAATGGTTAAAGTCCTACTGAATCATTTTTCACTTTTACCTGTTCAGGTTTAAATGATCTTTCTATCTGGGAAAAGGTTGCATGCATGGATCACGATTCACATTTTGACAAACAGAATTAGAGAGAGAAAGGACACTGGGAAATGTATTAGGGTTATTATAATACAAATCACCAAAAAGGCTGATAAAACATAAGCAGCTAAAATCATAAAAAAAAAAAAAATCTCTCTCCTCATGAATCCTGTGGCTTTGCTTCTGCATTAGATAATCACCATGGTAAAAGCTTTGGAGACAGAATAAGGATAGAGTAAGTCTGGAAGATAAATTAAGAAAGTAAAATTCCATTATTATGGATAATGCTATTCAGATTACCATGTCGAAGGGCTGAATAAATTAAAGAAGTTTCATCTTGCTGAGACTTAAAATAATGATTTACAAAACATTGAATGATACTGTTGAATTGTTTTATTTTTTATCAAAGAAAATTCCCATTTAAAAATCTGTACATGTTGCTATAGAGGTGACATGATGATAATGATGCCAGTGTTTCTGATTTTCTTTTTAAACTTCTGTTCCTTGCGTTGGTAGTTTTAGTCTTAATTTTTTAAAAACTGAAATCATAAAGATATAAGGTAGCTGAGCACTTTTCCAGAAATAGGAATATTTTATTTTGTTTTTTTTTTTAATTTTTTTGGTTTCTCTTCTTTTTAGAATTCATAGCAATTTTGATTTAGGTTAGGTGAACTTAAAATGAATTTCCAACTAAATGAGAAAATAGACTGTCCTATGGCTGATAGTAGGTTCCTTTCCAGCTAAAGATCTACCTAGGATTACTATACTTTCTTCAGTCAAGAAACATATAAACTCTGCTAAGCACATTATGCCTTCTGTTTAAGAAAGCTCAACTGTCACCAACTCTAGTCTTTGATATTATCGGAAGGGACAGATTCCAGAGGGAAATGTATTCTTATTAAGGTACAAGTGAGAGTCTTAAATTATCGACTTCTGGTCTGAGAATTGGACATTTTTGTGCTCTCTAAAGAATATTATGCATAATTATTTCTGGAGAGAAGACTTTAGGCCACAGTGTTGCTATACATTACACAGATATATAAATATAAAAGACAGTCCACCAACTGCAATTTTTTCTTTCTCTTTTGTTTCTTCATTTTGACCCCCTTTCTCTCTTCTATCCAATTACCTGCCTACCTCATCTTTACATGTCATGCAATGACATTTCAGGAATTAAATGTAGGAGGCTTCCATGGTTTATTCCCAACCAGTTTTCAATACACCACAGACCCTTTCCTTAATATATAATTCAGTCTCCTTCAGGGACACCTTCTCTGTACCTTTCTAGTTTAGGTATGAGAGTGAGACTCTGTTACCTGTGATTTAGCTGATATTTTAGGAAGACTAATATGCTAATACTGTGGAATAAGATGCAGGAGACAAATCATAAGGAGGAACTTAGAGCAAAATATCATCAGCATGAAATAACATATTAACATTCCCTCCCCCACATACCATATAAATACATCACACCCTTCCCGCCACATTACAAACACATATTTCTTACTGGTACTGTTATGGTTTAGAAAATAGGTGTCCTCCCAAAGTGCATGTGTGAGACAACGCAGGGACATTCAGAGGTGAATTGACTGTGATGTGAGAGCCTTAACTCCATCACTGAATGAATCCCCTAAGGGGATTAACTGAGTGGTAACTGAAGGCAGCTAGGGAGTGACTGGAGGAGGTGGGTCATTGGGGGTGTGCGTTTGGGGTATATATTTTGTACCTGACCAGTGAAGTCTGCCACTTCCTTCTGCCACACTCTTCTGCCCTGATGTTCAGCCTCACCTCCAGCCTCAAGGAAGGAAACCAGCCTTTCATGGACTGAGATCTATGAAACCATAAGCCTCCAGATTAATTTTTTCTCTTGTTATATTGTTCTTGCCAGATCTTTGGTCACAGCAGAGAAAAAGGTGATTAAAACAGGTACACACATATACATATGTAATACTAGAGAAAGAATACTGATTAGATTCTGATAGAAAAAAAATACAACTGGGGAAGAGAAGAATGCTAAACAGGATTGTGTTTCTCTCTGTAAAGCTTGCTATTGATTTTTTTTTAATGAAGAATGTACTTACCTCACATAATATTCAAAATAAATCGTAGGAAGTAAGAAAGGGATCGTGGAAAGGAAGAAGAAAGCAGACTGAGTCATGATAGAGTGATTCAAATATTTTAAAAAATGCAACTATCTGATAGTTAATAGTTATCCAATCAATTTTTGCTGAATTAGTAAATATATTAACTTTAAAAGACATCTGCCTTTAAATATTATTGCAGTGTGGTTATTAGCGATTTAATGAAGCAGAATAACCTTATTAAGAAATTAACTTCTTCACTTCTTTCCTGGAAGCTTCTCATAAATAATAAAAGTATATGTTGCTTCTATATTTAAAGAGGATATATAGAACTCAGTCCTTGAGGTTGCCTTAGGACAAAGCCTTTTGATTCTCAATACCCTGAGAGTCATAATATACTTAAAATAATTTTATACCTCTTATGCTATCCTGAATAGAAATTCACAGATAATATAAATCACCTAACATGTAATTAAAAGTCAATTCAAAATAATTAAAATAAATAGAGAAAATTAAATTTATTTATTATAAAGTGATATGCACATATTTGCATTGCTTTATTAAAAGATTGCACAAATTAATCAGTGGCTAAAACCACATATACAAATGCATACTAATATAATTGTGTGGTAATTGCCACAGAAATATTCCAAAAAATGCTGTTTTTGATGATACAATGTTTCTGGCGAAGTTCTGAACAAATCAGACCCAGTGTTCCATCAACACACAACCTAAGTGAATATTTGTCATTGTTTACAAATTATGAAGTGTGCAAGACATCCTTCACCATGTTGAGTTCATTGCAGAATATCTGATATGGTCATACCTCACCAAATATTAGTATTTTCCTCATTGATATGGCAATAAGTAACACATTAAAATATTCCCTAAGGATATCAACCTTATTAACAAATATTGGCTCTCCTGCTTTGATGTGAAAAAATTAAATTGTCCTGGATAGCAAGTGGTCTGATAAGAATATCATCTTAGAGATAAAGAGTAAGAAGGCTAAAATACATGGGTTTGGAGGAGGAGGACTGGAACCATACTGATTCCATGAGTGGAAGAAGTCTAGTCCCAGCCAAATTCAGTACATTTTGGTAGTAAAATGTTTGACTGAAGGTATCTGTATAGAAGTTTGGGAAATCCATGCATAAGTTGCACATTAAGTTTATGAATGCGGACTGTAGTTCAATTAGTTTTGGAGTGGAATTTGTGAGCCTGGGAAAAGATGCTCAGAGCCACAGATACAATTGCCACAGATAGGAACAGAGCATTTTCGGTGGTTATGTAAGTTTGAGTTTTGTTTATATGCTGAGACAAAGGATTCACCCTATTAATTTTATTCACAAAATGAGAAATCTTATAGTTAGAATGTTAGATTAGAGAAATGCATTTATATCTGCAGTCTGTTCCAAAATCCTACCATCCAAGGAAAGTAATTTAACATCACAGAGGTTAATAAAAAATGGGAGGGTAAAAAGAAATACTTTATTTGTTTTAAAATATAAAACAGAGGCGTGTTTTAGCTAAGAAATATAGTTTTAACTTAAAAGATGGGAAAGAAAGAACATAGCTTAAATCACAGAATTCACTGAAATCTCAGCATAAGGAGTCCCATTTTTATTTTTTATTTTTTTTTGAAAAGAGAATAACTACTTGGTCAAAAATAAGGGTTTGGTTTAAACTTGAGTCTTATTATATTTAAGCTACCTAAACAAAATATCATGAACTGTGTAGTTTAAAACCCAAATGTTATTTTCTTACATTTAGGAGCATGGAAGTCCAAAATTAAGGTGACTATAAAATTGTGTCTGGTGAGGACTCTCTTCTTGGGCTGCAGATGACCACCTTCTTGCTGTATTTTCACATGGCAGAGTGAAAATGGTCTTTCTAGTGTCTTTTTATGACACTAATCCTAGTAGATCAGCCCATCCTTATGGATGTATTTAAACACAACTATCTCCTAAAGCCTCTGTCTCTAAATGTAGACATTTTGTAGTAAGGGATTTAACATGTGGATTTTGGAAATAACATAGTTCAGAAGATAGAAATCTGAAACTGACACCCACAATTCATTATATTCTTGTGTGCAAATGCATTAATTGCTTCTATTTCATCAGCCTCAATGTCTGAGTATCAACAATTAATTCAAAAGTCCAAAGTCTTGTCTAAACATTTTCCAAATCAGATGTGAATGACATGTGAAGTGTAATTTATCTAGAGGGAAAAATGCATTTGCAGTTGTGAACCTGTGAAACTAGACAATTTATGGGCTTCCAAAATACATCAATGGGACAAGCAGAGTATAGACATTTCCATTCCATAAAGAAGAAATTAGAAAGAAGGCATGACAGATTCCAAGCAATCCAACACCTAATTAGACAAATTTCATTGAATATTAAGGCTAGAGAATAGTCTTCCTTGATTTGATGCCCTGCACTACACGTGCAGTAAGTGATAGTGTCATCATCACAGCTCTGTTTGGAGGCTCCATTTCGACAGGGCATTGCCCCTGGGACACTGAGTGATTTGTACCAAGGCCCTCCAAGGAAAAGAGGCCTCAGCCTTTGAAAGAGAGAGATGGACCCTCATTAGTTATTAAATCTGTTGTCACCTTAAACTTGCTTTTCTGTCCCCAGAATTGTGAGAAATCTTTATTATTTATAAACTAGCCCTTTTAGAGACTTTTGTTATATTAACTTGAACTTAGGCAAAATTGTTGCCGAGATTTGAGGCAGGTGCTGCTGTAACAAGATCTAAAATGCAGATACTGCTTTGAAACTGGGTAATGCTACAGAGCAAGGGCCTACCACGGAGCTGAGGCAGCCACAGTGGTCCTCTTTCATTAGCTCTTGCTTTCATGCCAGAAAGAACTCAGACATATTCCCTAGAGTGGCAGGTGTGAGTTTATTTGAATGGATAACAAAAGGGAAAAAGGGGACACTCTCAGGAAAAGAGTGGGTCCACTCAGAGTGGTTTGATACACCCTTTTTGTTCTCCAATTTTAATGATGTGAGAGGTTATTCCACAAGGAAGTTTTCAGAGTCCAGCCAAGATCTACTTCCTGACTTTTGACTCACATTAGGATTATATTAGTCTTCCAAGTCCCATCTATATCTGATGAAGGTCAAGGGAAACTTTGGTCACTTGGGTCCACGTTGACTGATTGTGATTATGTATCTCCTTGCAATTTTTGAATCTAGTCTGTGTAAGGATCACAAAAGTCCCCAGCTTCAGACAGGGTAACTTGTGGTCTCATCAGCAAGGAAGAGGCAGGGAGAAGCCTGTGGGGTCTGCATTATCCTGCAGAAAATATACTGTTTGCTGAAGAATGCAACATATTCTACCCACTTAAGCCAGGCAGGGCTGCAGCTAAATTATTTTTTTTTTAAATGAAAGCATGTGGAGGTCAGCACAGTGTGTGTAGTTTATAGAATTACTCTCTAAACTTCATGTTGCTAGCACACAGATCTATCTGTTCCCTATCAGGTAGTAGGTAGAGAGACTGGATAAATTTTAAAGTCCCTGCTTCTAGTGCCTGTTTTCTAAACACCTATCTGACTCTAAATGCCCTGTTCAGGGAGTTCTAGCCAGGACTTATAAGGAGAAGAGAAATTGTAGAGAAAGCGTAAGTATTAGAAAAGGCAAATATTATCATGAGAATGTTGGTTAAAACATGGATGGTAAAGGCCATTCGCATAGGATCTCATGCAAAAACAAGGAATATGCTACTAGAAACTAGGTGAAAATTATCCTTGTTATAAATTATCAAATAACTTCAGTGTGTTCTGTTTCTTTTATATTGTTTGGAAGGCACAATTTGGGAACTATGAAACTGGATATTCTACTGAAGAATTTTCTAAGAAAAATGGTGAAAGTGTTGCCTGATTTTTACATAGGAAAATGCACAAAAAGAGAAATGACTTAAAGATAAAATATTTAATCAAAAGGAAAGCAGAAAGTAAAAGTTAGGAAATGCTTAACCTAATTATATTAAAAGGAATGAGCAAGCAATTTTGGAAGAAAAAAATAATTGCGCCAACCTCTGGTTTGATAAGGAGATTAGAATGAATTAACCATTTTTATGGAAGTCAGGCTGTATTCATACAGACAATGGTACAATGACCCAGAAGACATTTAAGAGATATTTGAGACTATTCTCTGATCACAGGTCTAGAGCTTAATTTCTCATTTCTGAGATCTCAAGAGAATGACCCTTAAAATTCATATTTCTACAAGAGTTTTGATCACCATTATTAATGTGTTTTTTCCAAGAATATAGAGGCTTTGTTTTCAACTCTTCTCTGAAACTTTGCTAGAATTTCTTTAATGTTTATTTTTCTTCCAACACTCTCTTTATATCAGTCTAGATCGTTTGTAACATGCATCTCAAGAATGCTTTCCAGACTATACACATTATCTAGTTTGAAAGTCACTTCCACATGTTTAGGAATTTATTATACCAGTTCCCCACATCTCATTGTTAAATTCTGTCTTCTTTGGTTTATATTACCATAACAAAATATGGTAGACTATGCGACTTAAACAAGCAAAATGCATTTTTTTTTTCACACTTCTGAGGACTTGAAGTTCAAGATCAGGTTACCTATAGGGTCAATGTCCAGTAAGGGATCCTTTCTTGGGTTCCAAGTTGGCTACCTTTCTCTGTGCTCTCACATGGCAGCGAGACAGGGAAAATGAGCTATTTAATGTCTCTTCTCATCATTATGACCTCATTTAGCCTTAATTACATCTTAAATACTCTATCACTCATTACAGCTTCATGGACAAGGATTCAACCTATAAACTTTGGAGGCCACAATTCAGTTCATAAAAATTTGCTTAAAAAGTAGAATCTCTAAAACATATCACCAATTTTGAAAATTTAAGAGGATGTCCCATTCTCTGGAAAAGTGATAAGGTTTACTCTTGAGACAGGTAAAATGTGTCTGAACTGAGAGGTGAACTGTATTTAGGTGGGTGGGAAAATGTGGGGTGCATTCAGAATTAGACTCCCACTCAGTTCCCAGACTTCTGATTAGGTATTTGTTTTCTAATAAAGATGGAATAAAACTGGAAGTACTATGAGAAAGTCAATCAAGGAAAATATTTTATTCTAATATCAGAGAATGCCAACAAACTGTCACAGCCAGATTTCCTTATAGAGGACAGTTATAAATTTTTCCTCTATAGGTTCAGAGCTTCCAAATAAATACATTTTAAAATAAAGTATCAAAGCTTTGATACTTTATTTTAAAATGTAAACAAAAATCAAAGGTTCACTACACATTTAGGTACTTTGAAAACCATCTATTATAAAAAATAGGAATAAAAGACAGTCATGGAAAGAAAGAAACAACTTGGAGAGAGGTTAAGTTTATAAAACAAGGAAAAAATATCACAAAACAATTATTAACTAACCAAGGAAGAAAAAGAGAGTAATTTATTACATTAGATAATATTTTAAATTTTCAAGTAGTAAAAAAATTATGATTGCTAATCTGGAATATGATAGGAATGGTGGAAAAAATCAGTTTTGAAATTAATATTGTAGAAATTACCTAGAAACTAAAGCAAAAGGAAAAGAAACCACACAAAAATATTTAAAAAGAAAAAAATTTTGAGGAAAATTAAATATCCAGATATGAGTTCAAGAATCATCAGAGAGAAGAGATTATCAAAGAAATAATCCCACTTATGACAGAGAAAACAAAAGGTGAAAAATAGTGAAATCAGAGTATAAGTGCCCAATATTATGTTGATAAAGAGATTATCAAAGAAATAATCCCACTTATGACAGAGAAAACAAAAGGTGAAAAATAGTGAAATCAGAGTATAAGTGCCCAATATTATGTTGATAAAGATTGCATGATTGGCTATATGAAATGTTTAGAGAGCAGTAAACTCAGAATAAACAAGACAGGCATTTGTTGGTAAATGGATGGAACTCATGCTAAGTGAAATAAGTCTATCACCAAAAAACAAAGGCAATGTTCTCTCTGATATGTGTAGGCTGACTCACAATGAGAAAGATGGTAGAATGGGAATCAGATATTACTTTCCTATATTCATATATGAATCTATGACTAGTGTAACTCCACATGCTGTACAACCACAAGTATGGAAAGTTATACTCCATGTATATATGATATGTCAAAATTCTAATGTCATGAACAACTAAAAAGAGGAAGAGCAACAACAAAAAGAATCGGCAAGCCAGAAGAACTATAAAATTTTTATATGTATTTTTGAAATATCTTTAATCTTTAGGAGTATTTAGAGATAAGTTATTAATACATATATTGGAAGAAGAATCATTTTAAAATTATTTAAATCTTTTAAATATTTATTCAAGAACTATATACTGAATGCCCACTAGACCTTAGTATACTGCAAGTGAAATAACTGTCAAAAGAGTGAAGTTATATTTAATTCTCACAAATCATAGTCAGGATTTAAACTCTTCTAATTACTAGTTATAGGAGATGGACCAGTTACTTAAAATTCTGAACTTCTTTTGTTAGAAATTTATGAAATAGGGATAATCTTTCTTTTCTTAAACTATTGTTAAGATCAAAATGAGCAGCACATAAAATTCCCAAAGAAGAGCTCAATAAATGGTTCTCTAACATTTTCCTTCGCATGTCCTGTACTATGAATGATATATAATTTCCTTTGGATTTACAAAGAATCTCTTGTGAACATCTCAGTCTTCACTAGAATATATCATGTATTTTCCAGTGTATAATTGTACTGTTCATTGTATTTTTTTCTTTTAAATAAATTGTATAGTGAATTATATAGTGAATTCAATAAGTTGTGACTGTTTATAGCTCTAAACATTAAGATTACTAGAATTGTTGAATATTAATAAAAATAAAGTATTAAAATTAAGACATGAACAGAGTTTTTAAAAGGTAAGCAATAAAATCTTCTTTGGATTTTATTGATTGATTGATTAATTAATTAATTAATTAATTTATAGATACCTGAGATTGAACCCAGGGGTGCCTTAAACTGAAATAAATACCCAGCCCTTTTATTTTTTATTTTTTTTATTATTAGTTGTTTAAAACATTACATAGCTCTTGACATATCATATTTCATACATTTGCCAGCCCTTTTAAATTTTTTGTTTTGAGATGAGGTCTGACAAAGATACCTAGGGCTTCACCAAGCTAGGCTGTTTGAATATTTTCAAATAACTTTATTCATGTTTTGTTTTACATGTTTTATACAAAGAATATATTCTTAAAAATTTATATTGAAATTGGAGATCCAATTGTAAATTTTTTACGAGGTCTATGAATTAAATAAAAAGTAAACTTCTAATGAGCAGAAATATTAGGTAGAGTAGCTTGTAAATGTTATGTGGAAAATTATGGTCTGACATTGAACAATATGGCTCTGGACAGCAATTTGAGATCATATTAAAACCAAGGTTATGAACATTTGCATTAATTAAATAACTCCCAGAAGTCTTTGGAGGAGTATTGACTTTAAACTTTGTCTATCTGATTAGATCAGGCCACATAATAAATGCAACCTACTTGGATTTTGCAGACATGAGCTTAATTCCTCATTTAATATATCATGTTTTTCTTAGTATTTCTTTGATGCTTCTATTCAGTTGTAATTAAAATTGCAAGTAAGGCTTGTGTTATCATTAACAATGAAAGAGAAAGAAAGAGAATATTTCTGTAATTTAACTAAGTTCCTAACCCATTATTAATTTATAAGATGCACCTAAAATTAGCTTAAGTAAAATACTGAAAGACTAGAAAATGTGACCAACATGTGTCTTCTCTCTTGCATCCCAAGGATTCTTTAATAGCATTCAGAAAGACTAAATACAGGCACATTTTGTGCAGTACTGTAATTCTGACAACTTACACATACGTCATATCCTATTTTCTCATCGACTACAGAATAAATTACAAGAGGATTTATCATCACATGCAATTTATTTTTAGAAGGTTGTAGTTCCTAAGACTTATTTAAAAGTCCTTAAATACCAGGCAGAGGTCTAGGTCACACATATCAAAACTCAATTCTAACTTACTTAAGCAGAAAACCAGTTTATTAAAAGAATATTGAGCAGTGCCAGGAAATGTTGAAGCCTGGAAACTGAGCCTTAGAACTTGAGCAAAAATGAAGAAAACTAAGGAGTAGCCAGACATAGAGCTTCCTTTGCAGCCCAGAACTATTCCACCAAGGATGCCCTTGCCATGGCTTCTGATTCACTAGAGACTAAATGTTTCTGCTTTTATTGACAACTGCTCCTACTCTCTTGGTTTAATAATTTGTGATTTAGTTTTGGGTTCCTAAAGAGTAAATCAAATGCACACTTTCTAGAGAGAAAAATAAATCTAGGGAAAATACATCAGGTATTTAGGGGTTCTATAGTGAAAACTTGTTCCACATCCTTCTTGTTCCACATCCTATTAATAATAGGATGGTGCCCAGTATACTTAGGATGCTCACTTCTATTGGCAACCATGGATGGCAACTGTTCACACTACCTTGTTCCAAGTTCCTGAACTCAGCAGTGAATGATTTTTAACATCAACACATACTCCAAGAGAACACAATAAAAAGAAACCTTCAATTAATTGCTATTAATTGAACACTTATTTCCATAATCTCATTTTCAATTCATTCATTGTTTTTTTCAATTTTTTATCTCCATAATTATATGCATATTCATACTCTCTTACATTTTAGTATCAATGTTACAAGAAAGGCAATTCTGTTCTAACCCTGTGTTAGTTGATCTGTCCAGGTAATTTACACACACATCGTATTGATGGTTGCAGGATTCTACTTCTGCAGTTATGTGGTTCCAGTTTCTCATCTAATGTGCACATTCTATTCTTCACTCCCAATGAATTCATCACAACAAGGCCAAAGTTGGGCAAAGAGAACTAATGGTTTCATAAAATTCATTGGAATATACATTTCATGTTTCATCAGTGATGACCCTGGGTGCTGTCCAGTGGCCTGCCATGAAGCAGAAAACATGCAACCATGAGATATGTTCCTGAGATGTGAAAGGCAGACATATCCAATGGGTAGAATAAGTCTTGGTGGTATTGTATTCAATTTGTTCCTCTTCTTGCTCTTTGGTTTTCAACCATTTCTTCAATTACAAGTGATACCCCAACATTCTTCCAATAAATTACCCTTCTTTATAAAACTAGTTCTATTGATTTTTCTGTCGCTTGCAACTCAAATTGCTTTGACTATGGCATTGAATTACAACTCAAGGTGCCTGTTTATCTGACAGTTTCTAGGTGGAAAGTCTTTTTTCTCCATAAATTCCGTTTGCAGTTTTGTACAGATTCTTCTGCTGTGCTCTGCATGTGGGACTGGAGTAAGAAAGAATTCTTTCACTCTCTTTCTCCTCTTTTATTTGAACTATCCAAAGAAAGGGAAAGTCATCTAGAATGACATGAACATGACAATTTGAACAAGCAATGTTACCTGCTATTGTGTTTATTATTTCTAAGAGCATAAAAATCTCTATCTTATTCTTTTGGGACCAGTGTTTTAAATCTATAAAACAATCAAAGTCACTCTCTATTCTTCCCCTATTTGTAGTACATAGCTGGCTTAGAATGTCACAAAGTCTTTCTCTAGTTTTCTGTTTTTCCAGGAATGAAGCTTGCAAGCTTGGCCATTTTATGTTCACAGAAACTGCTTTGTGAACTTTATTCCTCTTACAGGTAGGTTATATGTCAAAATTCAGTATGGTTAAAGGGAAATATGCAGATTGTTTTATAATGCCTATTTCTAACCTATAAGGGAATCATTTCCTTGTGAGAACATTAAACCTCCAGTGATAAAGACTATTCTGATGCTAATTAGGCTCCCTGAATTTTATCTATAAAGCTAAAGCTTCTGACCTGGTGAATAAAGAATTGATAAGTTGGCATTTCTGGCAAAACAACATCATTAAAGGAGATCTTTATCATCAATTTAATGTAGAACTACAAATGTTTGGCATTTCATTCTGTTTTTTATGTACTCCTCTCTTCCATTAGGAATCACAAATTCCCTAATTAACAATAAAAGAAAGAAAAACCTATTATTTAAATGTAGGAGACATACATCATTATTTACTCAGGCAATTATCAGCTATTTAACAAATGTTGTCTAAAAACAATTGTAATGTCAGGTCTTCTGCCTTGGTGCTAGAAAGCATATGGGACATGGAATAAATATCCCTGTCCTTACTGTGTTTAGGAGAGTAGATAGGCATCTTTGATTACATATTTTTGTCTTTTAGCTGAGATTATTTTTTTTAGAATACTAGTTTTATCCCCTAAATACCCATTAGACATGCAAACATTACTTTTCCTTGGGTCCATTTCTTATATTGAATTCACTCATGATGAAAACTTTATTATTTACATTATAAGGTTAAAACCTGGGCTGGGGATATAGCTCAGTTGATAGAGTGCTTGCCTCACATGCACAAGGCCCTGGGTTCAATCCTCAGCAACACACACACACACACACACACACACACACACACACGTTAAAACCATAAAAGATAATGTTTCTGTAAATATTTTGAAGTATACAAGTGACTATGAATTATCAAGTGTTATTACTGACACTTTACCCCATTATAGCAAGGGAGAAAATAGAGTTCTGGAGAGAAAAAAAAAAAATCCGAGTCTATTCAAATTCCCTTCCCAACACATTTTCAGAAGGAGATTATGATGCTGATCAGCTTGACACTTGTTACTTCTACTTGACAGATTCAGGTATACTAACACATTCATTTTAAAAGAAGTTTGCCTAAGTATCAACTTAAGAAAACCCTAAAGGAAGCAATTCTCTTTACTCACTAGAACTATAGTCTTCTTCCTTCTCAGGTCCTTTGCTTCATTCTCTAGTCCCCAAATCACACTTATTCTCCTTGAACTAGAATCCCTTGATTATCTAGATCTATCCCAGTTAATTTCACTTACTTTTAACTTTATCCCTAACAACAACAACAACAACAAAGTATTGAAAGTTAATTTTAAGTTGGGCACTCTCCCAGGTACTGGGCATCCCATGAGTAGGACAGACAAACTTCTACAATATCATACTACCAGTGTCAAGTTTTCCCTTAGTTTCTCTGAGACAATAGCAGCAGTTAAACACCCGCCCCCATACACACACACACACACACACACACACACTTTTGTGTTTCCAGAAAAGATTATTGCAAGGGATAATTCTTTTCCATAGTACTTACTTAAAATTCATAGACAGTCCATTTATTTACCTCTATAAAGGCTGGATTCAGATCCTATAAATTCCAATTCTTTGCTTCATGAATATTAGCTGAACAGGTTGTACTCATTGACCAATCTGAACAAAACCCCTACCACCTTTAGTTGATGAAAGTTCAGTTAAGTTTCTCTCATTTCTCAGCCCTTTCAAAAAGGATTTGGCAACAGCTAGAGCCATACTATAAACCTCTTGGCTTTCTTTTTGTTTAAATATTTTTTCTTAGTGTGTTATAGTAATCCATAATAGTGAGGCTCATTTTGAGAGAACCATACATGCATTGAGTATAATTTGCTCCATTTGAGTCCCCAATACATCCTTTTCTCCTCATTTCCTCCTACCTCCATCCCTATTCTTCTATTCTTCTACTATACTGGTTTTCCCTCTATTTATTGTATTTTTAAATTAATTATTGTTTTATACATATATATGTGCAATTCACTGTGGTGTATTTATACATATACATATCATAATTTGCTGAATTTCATTTTGCAGTTCCTCCCTTTTCCTATCCCTACTCCTGCCCCCTAAATCCCCTTTCTCCACCCCACTGAATTCTCTTCTATTTTCATGGGATTCCCCTTTTCTTCCTCATTTTGCTCTAGCTTGTGGATATTAGAGAAAACGTTCAATCCTCAACTTTCTGAGTCCAGTATATTACACTTAACATGATTTTGTTCAGTTCTAAATTTTCATTTAATTCTTCTTTATAAGTGAGTAAAATTTCATTGTGTGTGTATGTATGTGTGTGTATGTGTATATATGTATCACGTACTCTACTCATTAATTCATTTATTGGCAGTGGGCTGGTTCCACACTGGGGTAGTATAAATTGCAGCATCGCTGTAAACACTGATATGCCTGTATCACTATAATTTGCTGATTTAGTAATTTTTGATGAATAACAAGGAGGGTGATAGCTGAGTCCATTCCTAGATATTTGAAGAATCTCCTTGCTGCCTTCAAGAGTGTTGTACTAATATTCAGTGTTATGGTTTAAATATTAGATGTTCTCCAAAGCTCATGTGTGAAAAAATACATGAAGATTTAGAAGAGAAATGATTGGATTAGAAGAGCCTTAACCTAATCAGTGCATTCATTCACTGATAGGATTAACTGCATGGTAACTATAGGTAGGGAGGGTATAGCATGAGGTGGTGGGTCACTGGGAACATAACTTTGGGGGTTACAGTTTGTCCATGTTGAGGAAAGATTTTTGTCAGTGTTTCCTGGTGCCATTTTCTGTGCTCCTTTTCTCTACCATGATGTTCTGCCTCATGTGGAGCCCAGAGCAATGGGGTTATATTATCTATGGACTGAGACTTTTGAAACTCATGAGCTCCCCCCAAAACTTTTCCTCCTGTAATTGTTCATGTCAGGTCTTTGTGGTCAGAGTGGCAAAAAAATTTACTAAACCATGCAGTCCAACCAATGATATACTAGTGTACCTTTCCCCAAAAATTCTTGCCAGCATTTATTTTTATTTTTCCTCATTCTATCTCTTATACACACACAGTCATTCTTATTTATCTGAATGCTTAGTTTTTGATTCTGTGTTGCCTTTTTTCTCTTATATATAATGGATAAATTTGATTTATTTCTCTTGGACCAGATAAAACTATGACTGTAATAAAAAAAAAAAAATCCTTACCTTGTTGATATATAAAACATAACTTTCACTTCTAAGCAACTCATGCAGAAAATCAGTTTAATTATAATCGACCATTAGCAATTTGGTTTTCTTTAGACCTGAAATTTACAATTCTTCAAAACATTAAGGTGAATCCACATAAAGAAAACAAGTGCCAATTTTAAATTTGAATATTACAGATTGGCAATTGACATTCAAAATTCATGTTTGTGCTGGAAATCATAGGAGCAAAGACAGGAAATTGGAAAGAAAAATGTATAGAAGGTTGACATTAATATTTTTTCCTAATTAGAAAAAGTGCTAAAGTTGCATGCATCTTTCTCTTAGTTTTTTCTTTTACAGTTTTCCCCCTGATGATTGGGTGCAGGCCTTCATGCATGCTTTGCCATGCATGCTAGGCAAAGGCTGTACCACTGAATTACATCTTCAGCCCCTCCTTTTAGAGTTTCCTTTTGGAGTTTTATTTTGTCCCTAAAGAAAATGAACTGCTTCGATATAAACAAGCATTTGCAAAGGAGGCAATGCTTGCATGTGCTTTCACCTATATGCATGCTAAAATAACCAAGATGCACCAAACTAAAAATACAGCCTAGACAAATGATATGCAAAAACTACCTAGTGCACTATTCATTCTATCTCTCTCTCTCTCTCTTAATGAAGTAAAGATTGATGCTTTACCACTTTTCACTGAAGTTCACATTGATATCCTTGGACCTCTCACTCTAGATCTCACCTTCCTTCAATATGAAAAATGGAATGACAGCAATAAAACTTTTATTTATTTATTTATTGAGATTTACAAAACATCTGAGAATAGGAAACCATCTGCTACTATCATGTAAACAGGCCAAAAGGACTGGGCAGAGGAGAAATGTCTGGCATCATAGCCACATCAGCTGGCCCAGCTCTCTGCCAGGCTCCTGCCCCAGAGGTGTGGAGGACCCGGGGACACTGATTCTGGCAAGGGTTCTGTGGGTATGTTGGTGTTCCACAGAACAACAAGGAACAGCTGCAGGGAGTAGGGGTGGTACAGCGTGTTGTGAAATGAGATATGGGCTTATGTCAGAGTCATTAAGCTTTTCTGATAAATGGGCTGCAAATTAATTGCCGGTTCCACTAATTAATTTATTTGAGTTGCTGAACTCCTCAGGCCTGGCTGCGGCTGTTTAACAGAGCAGAGTGATACTTCAATAGAGAGTATTATTATTTTTTTCCCCCTCTAAGTAAAGAATTTAGTTTCAGGCTTTCTCACTGATGAAGCTTTTTGAAACACATCAGTAACAAATATTTTAAATCATTCAAAAATTCTTTGATGCCAAGAAATATATTTGTAGAAGTGATTTTTGGAATCAGAAGAGTACTCAGACTGAAAGTCCTTATAGGTTGCTATTGGATTCCTTGGGGTATGTCTAACATGTCATCAACAGGCCTTCAAAATTGATCAGTGTTGTAAGTGGTAAGTAGTTACCTCAGGCCTAAAGGGAAACTGAGCCATATAAATATTAGGATTAGGAAAAAGTGTAGATAACTATGCTTATTTACTTCAGAAATAAATTATAATGTGCACACACACATGTATAATCTCATCCACACACATATATGCACAAATTTGTATATATATATCTACATATACACAACATCTATCTCTATCAAAAACATTATTCTCTACTTATTCCACAGGTAAATATTTTTATCCAATATGTATCATTATGTTTCATAGCATTATTATGTCAAGGAGAATAAAATGCACATATTTTATAAGCATAAAAGAAGAATTCCCTATGTATGTTTAAAATAAATGTTAACTGTAAGAATATAATTCAAAACACCTATTCTAATCATTTTTTTCTGAATTTATAATGTGACTTAAAAAAATGATATATTAAAAAAATCAAGTGAAGAAATACAGTATGATTTGAAAGTCCTTGAAAACCAATATTTTCACAGAGATAACCATAAACTAATATGTGGATTAAGCAAATATAAAGTTGTAATTTATGTATATTTTTTGTAAAGAGATAATCATATGTATGGAATATGTACATTACATATATATATATATATATACATATATATATATATTGACATGCATTATATATTATGTTTTTCTTTTTTCCTCACCTAGTACCATTTTTACTCCTTTTTCCATATTAGTTGATTTAGGTATCTTTTCCTTTAATTAGCTTTATAAAGCTCCATTATATAGATGACAATAATAATAAGTAGGCATTAGATATTTTCCATCTTTTTACTGTTATAGACAAGTCTTCATTGATAATCAGACACTTAACTACTACATATGTGCACTATTTCTGCTGAATAAATTGCTACAACTCTAATGTTCTGCCCAAAGTACACAGATATTTAATTTGAAGATTGAATAATGAACTGAGTGTTTAATTAAAAGAAAGCAGTGGAAGTGGTAAAGCAAAAGCAGCTAAAATAGGAGAAGATGTTTTGTAAAGAAGTTCATAGATCTCATCCAGCTTTTTATTAAATACTCTTAATTTATTAATTATGATTAGCCTTACATGAAGGCTTTCTTCCCTCAAAGACATATGTTATGTTATTATCCGCTGAATAGTCTAGAATGAATTAGGTGCTGCAGCCCAGCTGGCTGGGCAAACTAACCTGGGGGTGATGAGGAACTTGTGTAGATTGATACAGCTGGAGTGGGAGCCGTTTATTGTAGGACAGGAGGGGTATATATATACATTCCACACAGCTTATCTTAATTAATATAAACTAGATACAGCAGTCAACCAATAAGGAATCTCCACACTTAATGACTTGCTGTCATTACTTCACAAACCACTCCCTCTGGCAAAATGCCAGGCGCCATCTTGACTTGTTTACAGACTCTAACAATTAGCCACCATTATCTGAATGTGATTGTGTGGCAAATATCATAGAATTAAAGAGATTGAATTCCTAGTAAAGATCTTCAATAATTTGTAAATAAACAAAGGGTGTGATTACAAATTAAAATATATTTCCAAAACCTGAATTACTGATCACATCTATATTAGGATTTAGCTAGCAAGAAATAAATTAGTTTAAACAGAAAGAAATCTTGTTAACCACAACTCTAAAATACATATTTTTAAAAAAATAGTTTTAGATGGACACAATGCTTCATTTTGTTTATTTAGTTTTATGTGGTGCTTGGGACCAAACCCAGGGCCTCACACATGCCAGGCAAGTGCTCCACCACTGAGCTACAACCTCAGCCCTCTAAAATACATTAAAAAAATGTTTTACATTTGCAAATTATTACATATACTTCCTAACTTATAAGGGGGTTACATCCTGGTAAATCTACCATAAGTTAAAAATATTATGTCAAAATATAATCTTCTGGCATCATAGCTGAGCAACATTGTACTTTATGGAGTATCAGTTGCACAGCTTTGTGACTGCATGACTCCTGGGAGCTGCAGTTGGCTGTTTCTGCCCAGAATCACAAGAGAGTATTGTACTATATATATGGCTAGTTCAGGAAAAGATCAAAATTCGAAGTACCATGTATACTTAATTTATCTTGTTTTTCCCAACATAATAAAACTGAAAATTTGTAAAATGAATTATTCCAAGTCCGGAACAATTTGAAATCAAATGCTAGCCTTGCAGGAAAACTAATAGTATATTGGAAGAAATAAATGGATACAGAAGTATTCCTATATCATGTCTTAACCACAAGCATTCGGCCTATCATGCTCTTATTTTTGCACAGATATGTAACAGTCTGGCAATTTCAGACTATGTAAAAATGTTAAAAGTATTCAAAAATCATATTAATATAAAACGGGTTAATGGAACTTGTACTTAGGATTAAGATCAGTACTACCAGAGACTTGTTCAAGGCCATATAGTTGAGAAAGAGTCCATCATTCTTTCTGGTGTATCTGTGCTAATTGTCCTTCTTTTGTTCTCTGTAACTTATTACTGGATATCAACCATCAAAAACCAAATTGACTAATTATTCACAAGTCAGGAAGCATGAATGCATTTTGGATGGTTTGCAATTTGATTGCTCTATTCCCTAATCAAAGGCAGCTGGATGAGATTTTCCCAGGGGACCCTGACTCCTAAATTTTCCAAGGTAGCACCTGGAGACTTAACCAATTAGCCTCTACATTTTTCAAGCCATTCATTGTTTTGAATCTCATCTGTAATTTAAATGAGCTAAAGTCTTATGACCTTGTGTTGAATGTTGATAAATGTAAAAAAGAGTATCATAAAGAATGTTTTGATCACACATTACTGAACTTTCAGTCTCTGGCCCCAAGCAAAGGACTTTCTCCTCCTCCTAGTAATGCTGAATTTACCCCTGAAAATTTTAGTATAACTTTTTGCATTACAAATATCATTTCATATCATAAAAAGTAGTTCAATGTACTCACTTTGAAATCTTACATTTTCTAATTGGAGTTCTGTAAATCTTACCCTCTTTGTGTTTTTATTTTAACATATGAAGCATTGTGCTTGCGTCTTTCAGATAAGCTGATGAATATGTCGTTTTTCACTTTCATATATGAATATTAATCTTCTTAATTTGTAAATTGAGCTTAAAGAAGTAAGAAACTTGGAGTAATTTATCCATTTTTATTAAGAAATAACATTAAGTTTCAGCTGAAATTTCATTTATTTAAATAATATATGTTTTCATATAAATGATTTGAAGTAAACAATACATCAAATTCTTCAGTCTTAGTACATTAGAAGTATCCAAATGTGAAAACTAACTTATTTTACACACCACTTTTCTGTATTAAACTTTTACATTTATACTGATAGTATTCCCCAAGTATACAGCTTAATGGAATACCCTTGTGTATAATAATAAAATCTATAACATTTATTATTCAAGAAGATACTGTATTTCATGTTTATCAACAGTGTAAAGTTATCTACCACCACATCCTGTTTCCCAATTGTGAGAACTGAGGAATAAAAAGATTTTGAAACCGACCCAAGTTTAGAAGTAGTATACACTCAAATCACAATTTGTTGACAGGTGTATTTTTTTTTTATCTGCCTAATATATGCCCTCAATCAGAGTGTACTATTACCTACTATTTTTAATTGAATTTTAGTAAATCATATTTTAGCCACTTGAAACATACATCATATGCTATTGAAATCACATTTTAACCTGCTCTTTTAGGTTACAAGAGGGTTTTTGTGTAATTTATTAATTTTAACTGAGAAACAAGTTAAATGATTAACCATTTCCAGTTGTATGTATGTGTATAAACTATTTCTTTCAAAACTTATAGAGGTGACTTTATAAGTTCATCATTTTTATGGAGATAGGGTTTCTCAAAACTATATTCCATGAAACACTACCTCCACCGAAGTACTTGATTGGGTTTTCAGGTCAAAAAACTCTATTCTGTCCCTTGATTGAAGATCATAATGCAAATGAAGAAATTATCAAATTAAAAGCTTTGAGAAGTCGTGCAGCAGAGAAATTTAATCCCACATTTTAAAAACTTGCTTTACCAGAAGAACATTCATGAATTAGTATCCTGCTTCTTAATGTTCTGCAGAATAAATTATGGAAAATACTAATCTAAGCAATTAATCTTGACAGGGGGATTTGTTTCCATCAACACATCATTTGAGTTTTATTTGGATATTTTATATACTCAAAAATTTTGGAGCATGTTTCATTCCCACATTCTAGTTCATTATTTAAGTAAATACATTAAATAATAATCAAGAGTCCTTAAAATAATTATCCAAAAGCTATTATTTGCTAAAATTTATTCCCTGTCAAAAATGCAAACAAACATGGCCCAATATAAACAAAATAAGGGTCATCCAGGTAACATTGGGATATATATCAAGGTAGTTTCATGAAATTAGATGAAACTAGATTAAAAAAATAACTTAAACACACCTTCAATATTCAACTAATTTCAATAATGATTTCAATAATGAATATTGTTATAGGCAAAATCAAACAAGAAACTACAACACCTATATTATCCTCAAAAAGTTAAAAAAAAAACTCTTCATTTTAGAGAGAGTATTTTCATAAACACAGTGACCAGCCTATGTCTTGTGCATACAAAAAAATTCAATAAATGCTTACTGAATAAAAAGAAAAATGAAGCTGTGAAGCTCAAATATAATGCTGCTTGAGCAGCTACAGAACATATAAACAACAGAGGTGTCTTTATATTCACTCAGTATGGGACACCCTATTAATCGTTTCAGTGCTACCTGCCTGTGGAGTTAAATCATTGTCATATGTCATCACAGTATAGGAAGCCCATTGGTGTATAAAGCCTGATAGACAAAGCTAGACCTGGTATTGTTTTATGTAATACTTGTGTAAAATACTCTTGTCAAGACCGTTATCTCATTCCAAATGATTGTCCTGATGTTTCACAGTGCTAATATTTTGCTTCTTGAAACCATCTCCTTGATTATAGGAGAACAAATTTCCCCTCTTCCCATTTTCCATTTCCTTCTACTCTTCTTCTCTCTCCATGTTGGTACTTTTCATTGTCATAATTCCAATTTTTCACTTAAAAATGTTGCCTTGCAAATGTGTGTCCTCTGCTAGACATAGCTTTTTTAAAATGTTGAGACTGACATGCTTTAACTTTTACAGATATTTTTCAATATCACACTGATAAGTTAAACTCACATTCAAAAGAGCCCATTTCCCATTCCCCAGCCACCTGCATTTCCACCTCTCCCTGAAGCTCTGCTGTCTCTTTCCAAAGAAGAATCTTCTTTCTCTAGAAATAGAGGAATGGTCAGGAATTGGAACTTGCATTTCCAGCTTGCTCACCTGAGCGGTTGTGTACAAAAGTAGAATCCACAAAAGATCCAGCTGACCTATTTTGAGAGGTTTGAGCACTAACCCTTGCCTATCTCTCTGCATTAGGTGGCTGCTATTGTTAACTCTTTTGAAAAAAAAAAAATGTGTGTTTAGTCACTAACTATAAGATTAGAGCCCGTAATTAGTAATATTTGAAAAATCTGAGTTGAACTTCGTTTTTATTTAATTCAACCTTCCCTTCACCCTTTCTTCTGCTTCCTGGAATTTCTGGAATCTTCTATATTCCTTGAATCTACCTGAACTCACTAAAACATGAGTCTCCCTGATGAATGCACTTTCACTACATTCTCTTAAGTACTTGAAGTGAGATCAGGAAGTTCTCACATATACTTCAGGCTCCATCACTACTCCCTCTAAATGATTTTAAAAAATGAAGAAAGGAATCGCTTCTATGGTTATATTTCTGTATTCTGTCTCCTTCTTGTCATCCACTGTTAAGTTGATAACCATTTCTTAATTTAAGAAGACTTTGTGACCTATATCCCTGTTCTTTTCCTATTTTGAGTCCTACCATCATATTTGGTGACATAAATGTTATAGTGGATGACCTATTCCAAAACACAGTCTTGTATTTCTTTTTGCTCTTGTTCTCTCTCTCTCTCTCTCTCTCTCTCTCATGTGTGTGTGTGTGTGTGTGTGTGTGTGTGTGTGTGTGCTGGGGATTGAACCCATGGACACTTTCCACTGAGAACCATACCCTAGTCTTTTCCTTTTGAAACAGGGTCTTGCTAAATTATTGCTGATCCTCCTACCTTAGCCTATTGAATCTCTGGGATTATAGGAGTTTGCCACAATTCCCAGCTATTTTTTTTTCCTTGATGATAAAAATTCAAGTAATTAAGGCATATTTATTTCAATGGGGACAGTGAAAGCTTAGTGATTAACGGCAGAATCAAGAAAACAATAAACAATAACTATTTGGAAATTTGAAAACCCTCACAGTCTACATGGTTACTGTCTCAGTAATAATTACTGTCTATACTTTAGTTATATATTCAAAGAACAAGCCCCTGGGACTTATTATGATTCAATATAAAATAGACAGGTAAACCAATAAATAAATAAATAAGTTGAATATCAGATCACACCCTATGTGTTCCCATTCCTCAAAACTTAGGCTTACTGTAACAAAGATTGCTGGTATATTTCCAGGTTGAGAAGTTCAGACCTAAATATCCTTTGCTTGGTAATGAATTGTCATTATCACTTTGCAACACACTTAATCTTCTATTTTCATTTATATGTCAATCCTATTTTTTATTTCCTTCATTCTTTACCTAAATGAGAATTAACTCTACATCTCTTTAACCAATTCCCTATCATTATTCTTTCTTTTTGAAAACATTTCTTTCTGACACACTCAATTTAAAAAATGTCTATCTTTGACCAATCCATCTCTTACTTATTCCCCTAGATCACATTCTTCTTCAATTTTATCAAATTTAAGAACATTGAGAGTCTTAAATATTAAAATATTTTTGATCTTTCTCATACCTCCAGTAGACCATGTTAACTTTCTGCTTGCCTGTCATAGGCTTGCTTTCGATCCTAATGTATTATTGGATCTAATGCACAGGCAGTAGGGATATACACATAATGTTGAAGATGCTTTATAACTGGCTTTTGATTCTTTGTTACTATTTGAAGACTATAAGATTCATCGAGGCAACAATTGTGTATTTATTCATGATTATTTGCCCAATTTTTGCAAGAGTCCTTGGAACACAGAAAGTACCTGATGAGCATTGTTGAGTGAATTAATACCTTATTTAATAAATATATCTCAAGTCAATAAAATCAACTTTTAAACGTTGTTTCTCATCATAGTATTATATTCTGTTTTACTTCTTTTTTTCTTGTCCCTTATTGCTTATTTCCTTTTGAATTTAATCTTGAAGTACTCCAAAATAAGTAAAATGTCTCCTCAAGCCTTTGTAATCTGATAGTCTATTATTCTCTTATTTCTGAATGAACTCCATGGGAGACTTGTCAAATCCATTATGTTCAAGTGTAACTGTTATATTACTATTGTTACTCTGAACAGATTCTCAGCCTGCTTTGAAACAAACACAAACAGTACTATGTAAAATGTTAAAAAAAAAATCATATTGAGGTCCATATGTCCTTCAGTGATTCTTCATTCCAACTGCTCTAGGACTAAAGAATAAAACTCAAAATTTGTTCTTTTTAATTTCAGTTTTTCCTACAATTATATCTCTTTACTTACTTGTAAAGCCAATAGGGAAGAAAGTTGAATCAGTTCTTCATGATTCAACTTTCTTCCCTATTTAAATAAAGCATATAACATAAGCAAAAACAAATTTCTGAGTTCCTGGAGCTTTTCCATGTCTATGTTTGCACCTACTCTTTCTTCTCCCTAGAATATTACCTTCCATTCCTCTTGAACTTTCTGTTACTTCTACTTGTCCTTCAAAAATAAGCTGAAATATTAATTTCAGAGAAATCCTTATTCTTATTTCTTAGTAAAGTTTTATTTGAATTTTTTGTTCTTTTATTGTGTAACTAAATTACTGTTTGTAACCATTAGTAGATGAGTGTTTTTACTCTTTAAACCTTCATGAATCTGCAAGATGCTAAATAAGAAATGGAATTCTATTAAGGTGTTATTCCCTGCATAGGAACACACAAATGAGAATTCTGAAGAGAAACAAAATCTTTAATCTCAACCCTCAGCCTAGTCATTCAAAACTGAAACTATATCATCCTGATTTGCTATTATTTTATTGGAGTCTTATGCGTGGGTAAATGTCCTAATTATTCATTACTGAAACTTGTTTGAAACCTGAATCTTCAATGAAATTTGATAGAATCCTATGCTTCAAAATTTTGTCCTTCTTTTTACCCTCCCTGCCAAAATGTTTCATGATACTTTTCCAATCTTAACTGAGTTCGTAATACCTGAGTGAGAATTAACTCTACATCTTTTTAACCAATTCCTTATAATTATTCTTACTTTCTTTTTGAAAACTTTTTTTTTTTCTGACACACTCAATTTAAAAAATGTCTCTCTTTGATCAATCCATATCTTACCTAATTCTCAATAAATTCTGTCCTTTTTTTCTCCTCGGGAACACTATCAAATTTCTGCTGGTGTGATATTCTTATTACTGATGGTAATCAATAAACTCAGATATGTCTTATCAAAATTGTTGACTATTTAAATTGAAATAACCTGAATATTAAATTTGTTTCATTAAAATGTGGATTAAGATTCCAGTGTCTTTACAGGACAGCATGTTGAAAATTTAAGTGATACAAGTTTTGATGATCTTTTAAGACTGCACATTTGGATCATTTGTAAGCAAAATGCAGCCATGGATCTTGCACACATGACTATTATTACATAGCAGAATGTCCAATTTGGTCAGGAATTTGTAGGAGGGAACTAGGATTCATTAGACACCTATTGTTCTTCATTTGGCTTTGTATTTTGCAGAAGCTATCTTCTTTGGCTTAGATTTTAAAGATTTTAGTTTATTTAAGTCACACTTGTAAATTATTTTAGACTCTTTCTCAATAGTACTTCCAATCGAGGTTAAATGGTTAATATGCATTTAAAATGTAATCAGGCTCAACATAGATTCATTATCTGGTTCAATGGTTCATTGGTTCACTTACTCATTGTACAGCCAAGAGCCTCATTACAGATCCAGGCTGCTTTTATCATCAGGAACAAACTACTAAACAAAGGTTAAGTCCATATCAGCCTTGTGTCTCTAAACCAGGCAATCCAGTGACATATCAATCACCTGGTATTAAGTTGAGCCATGGAAATGCACCATTATTTACATATGAACTCTCACCTCTCCCCTCCCCTTCTCACTATTTGTCCTAATCTGGATATATGTCCTAATTATGAGTTGGAAACAAAATATAAGGATTGTGGAGGAACTATTTCTTCTGAAAGAGAAAATTCATGGGTGTGGTGAGGATTGAATGGATCTATGAAATGAAAGTATCCAAGTGATTTACATGGGCTTTTGTTAGTATCTTCTCTACTTTTGCCTTTGCAATTGTTAGTTCAAGCTTGAAAATGGACTTGCAGCTTTTTTCTATGCCAAATGTGTTTTCTACTTTCAACTCAACCCAGAGACTGGATTTCTAGGTCTATTATACATGCTCATTTTAAATTTCCATTTTAGGCAGATAAAGGAATACAAAATCACACACTCATGTAAACAATAAAATTGAGCAAACATAACATAATGCTAAGAGGGGAACGTGGTGGCATTTTCTCCTAATTTTCCATTTCTAGTACTCATGACAGACATCTTTTTATTTAGACTTTTGCCCCTTAGAATGGAAAAGATTAATGCAAGATTGGAAAGGACTTATTGACCCACTGCCAAAACCTTTGACCCGATACTGCCAAGAAACCCAAAAAGGATTGGGGCTAATAATATTACTCAGACAAAATGTATCCTGCTAACAATGTAGCCCCATGGCCTGAAGAGGGCTTTTCTCCCTCAAGCAGGTCCTTATTTTATTCTTGTGCAAAAACGCACAGACCGCTCTTCACTGACTTCTTGTCTCAAGATTTTTATACTAGAAGCATCTGCTTCCATTATACGGGCACAGTCCTATTAAGTAATCAGAGAAGGTAGATGGACTCTTAATTGTTATAGTCCCAAATATTGTATCTTGCTTAAGAAGAACATGTACAATAAGAACTATTAGCATAGTGTCAGTCATAACAAGCACTATAAAATTAACTTTAATTCACCTGTCTAGAGCAGTGCATGCAATATGCATTCAATATGCTTCCCTTTTGTCTTTTCTCTACATTATTTACTGAAATCACCATACTTTGATACATTTTAGTCCCATTTTACAAATAGAAATACAAATTCCAGGATAATGTGTGACTTTTAAAAGTTCAAACAGAAAAACATAACAGAGATTTGATTCAGGTTTATAGACCCCCAGGTACTTTAGAGCCCTGGAGGCATTATTAAAATATGGAATATTTTTAACTCAAAGATCAACATCTGTATTCATGTCCTGTATTTCATTCGATATGCTGAAAAAAAATGTAATGCTCAAAGTTCTCAAATAAAAGCACTTATGAATGCATTTGAAATTGCTAAGCATCTCACAAAACAAAATCTGAAAAGCATTAATATGCTGACTAAATTCACTCTTTGCCTTTAAGGAATCCAGTCTATATTTATAGGCTGAATTATTTATTGCAGCTTTGCTGTTTGCAACCAGGAATTTTTCAAAATCAGTCTTATAAGCTGTTCTTAGTTAGTTGTGGAAATACTCAGGGATAAAAGAAACCTTTCACTGTCATCCACTCCCTTATTGACAGATCAAAGGACTTAGATAGCCTTGAACTAACAATAATTTCATTTAGCTGAATATCAACTGTTCAGAAAATGGTTTCAAAAAATGCATATGTGGGCTGGGGTGGTGGTTCAGTGGTAGAGCACTTGCCTAGCATGCATGAGGCACTGGGTTCAATCCTTGGGAACACATAAAAATAAAAACAAATAAAATTAAGGTATTGTGTCCATCTGCCACTAAAAAAAAATTTCATATGTATTCCTTGAGTGGTTTCCTATAGGATAAATAAGGTAAATGACAAGTCTCTTTCCTATAGCAACATAAAATGACTTATTTTTCTCAATTAAATGATGGTAAACAGCCTGAGACCAAACAACATCTTTATGTTTTTGCCTAAACATCCTCCTGCCCATGATCCTCCCCAAACTGAATCACCTAATTTACAATCTCAATACAATTTAAGGACTGCAACTATAGTTTTTGAAGTGAGAAAATATAGGAAAATAGTAACAAATGTGCACTCTCATTATCCTGAATGTATCCAAGATAGATTTCTTGTTAATGCAAGTTCACCTGGAGAGTAGAGTAACTTCTCAGAGCATTGTCCATGTAGACATACATCATTCCAGTCTAATAGAGGGGCTACAGTGGTTTTCTCGCTGTACCATCTGGAATATGTTGTCTCTAAGTGAACGTGGAAAGGAGAGTGAACATGGAAAAGTTCTCATGTCTAGATTGAAATTCATGAATTGGAAAGTGTGCCTCTTCAATCACCTCGACTTGCAACACAGAAAGAGTATCAGAGCAAAAAGGGGTGTGCCTTTTAATGCTTTTGTGTCCTTGTAATGAGAGAAGCTGATAATGTCCTTCCAGCGCCACGTGAGCAAAGACAATTTACAAAACTGCACAGATTCTCAGTTTTCTCATCAACAAAATGGAGACTACTGAAGCTACTCTATAATCTTTGTTGTCAGTTTGAATTGAATTAACGTATACAAATATCTAGGCAGTGGCCTAGCACATAACACCAATTCAAGACATGATAATTTTAGTCTCCTTATTTTTTCTGGCTTTCAACAACTTACAGCAAATTTTAATGTATATACACACACAAATAATTTAAATAATACTTCAACTGTGCTATTTCCATTATTTTCTCACTTTTTTTTTTACATCTTTATCACATTTTCAAAAATGCTCTCAACTTAATCTACTGTATTTTCCAAGGAAAGCGGAAATAAAATTACTAAATGATTTAATTAGATATTGTAAATGATTGTTTCAGTGAGCCATAGATTTTATTTCTGGATGAAGAATATATTTATCATCATAAAATTAAAGATCCACTTGGAGCTTCTGGTCATTATTTTTTGGTCTCCCTAAGTTTCTGTGTAAAATATTAAGGCAATGACATTCACTCTGCGCTCATTCTACTTTCCTGGAGCTAGTAAATCACCACCAGAAAACTTTTTCTTTTATTTCTCCTTTAATAAATAGTTATTTTTCTTCTGACACTTGGAATGTTCTACACTATGCTTCAGGGCAGTAAAGTTGCTAGGATCAAAGGTTTTCCTGCTCCCTGCTTAACCAAAGCTGAGAGAGAGAGTACTGTTTTTAGAGGAAACCAGGTTTATTCAAAGCCAGCACTGAGAAAAATAGAGGAGATGTTTTCTGTCTCAAATCTCCATTTTCAGGAAACACAGGATTTGTGAAAAATTTTTATTAGGGGGAAAGGAGGTAAACTGGGAAGAAAGACAGGACATCCAAGAGCACCTCCATCTCCTAGTCTCTGAGACTATTTCCTTTTCATCACATCAAAGGGAACCTTAACTTCGAGGGACAGCATGGGCATTTCTTTTAAGATAGATATGTGAGTTTTTTGAGCAGAGGAGAAGAGGAGGCATCTCTGAGAACTGACTGTAGAAATTAGATATTTTGTGAAAATGGCTTGTTAATTTTCACAAAATAGGGGAAATCTTGGGAATGGAGGGGAAGAAAATAACTTTTAGAAAACGTCTTCCCAAGGGGATTGGAAGAAAGAGTAGCAAAGTAGCAAGTGTTGTATTCAAAGCATAAAGTGAACCACTGTTACAACAGCAGGAGATCCCATTTTGGTGTGTTAGCTTAGGGACTTATATAGGTTTGGAGTATTAGAATTGATCAAAATCTATGTTAAACAGTCATTGAAAAATATTGGCTCTTTGCTTTACCTTAAGTTTTAATCTTTCCTGTTATTGCCATCAAGGCTTATAGCCACACCTTCCATTTTCCTTCCTCTCTGGGACAAAGGAGCTGGCTTAAGAGTTTTCCCAAAGGTGAGACTTATAGTCTTTTACATTTTAAATATACCTTGATGGTGCCCATCAATATTTCTACTTATTAGCCTCCAGGTGTTGGTAGCTGCCTTCGAATAAGATCTTAAAGGGGTCCATTGCTTAACCTTGATCTACTCTTATTCAGGTTCAATCTTCAGTTTAAGAAAAAAAATGCCTCCCCTAGAGAATTCTTCTGTTACAGTTGATGTTCCTCTTCAAGGATTCTCAAAACCAGTCATAAATTTGACACACCTAAAGACAAAGAGTTTTAATACCTATTAAGTTCTATTACTTTACAAATTATATTAATAATTTTATATGAGCTATATTATTAACCATCACATTCTTCCCTTTTAAATGTAAGGAAATGAATATAAAAGGGAGTTTTAATAGATTGTTGGTGTCATTGAGCTCATAAATACCGGTAGGTGATTTAATTTCAGGATGAATTCTGTGCTTCACTTACCATACCATGTTTTGATATGCTGTTCACCCAAAGTTTAAATAAGTAAATTCCTATCATAAAATCCGAAGGTAGTTTTAAAACTGGGAGAAAAGCACTCACTCAAGTTAGACTCCTATCCTCCCACTAAGACTGGGCCACAGTGGTGCTATCTTCCTTGAATATTGCATTTGCAAGAACTTCTGTCCAGAGCCTTGAGAAAGACATTCCTGAGCTGTAAACCTGGAAAGACCTCATTAAAATATTTGCATTTTGAGGGGTAAAGAATTTACAATTACAAGTTGCTTTAAGTAAATGATCCAAGAAAGGGGAAGACAAGAGGATTCCCATGGTTAGGCTTTCTGGATTATGTAAAGGCCAGAATGACCTGGAGATCAGGGACATAGACACCAAAAAAATCCTGTCTAAACATCATTGTTATGGGGAAAGTTTTAATTGAACTCTTTAATTTGAATTAGTTAAAAAAAAAAAAAAACATAAAAAGAAAAACCTGGAAACAAGCCCTATTATTCTGAAGGAATATTTTCTTATTTGTATGCAGAATCTAAGACCTGATCTCCTGGGCTTAGCAATAGTGACCATTTGGGTCTTGAGTGGGCAGAAGAGAGTAATAAAATAGGATGTGACTAATTAGGTAAATCTTTCCCTTGGAAGATCTCAGTGAAGTAAAGCACCAGTTAATATTTGGGATGTCAATTCATGTGAAGCAGGGGCCTACTGGACTGCCAAGTGGGAACAATGGAATCAAGCTCTAAAGTCAAATCAAGCTAATTTCCATTCCTGTTTCAACTAGCTATCGCATGCAATGTTGCAACCATAGCAAAATTAATTTGACTAAACAATGACTGTTTCATTTTAGTTAATGACTTCGTGTACCAAAACTTAAAATAGGACAGAGCAAAAATGGTCTGCATCTACTCCATAAGACCAAGACATGTGCCGAGAAGACAATGGACTGGACTCAAGGATCCATATCCAAAATGTGATCTCCATTCACCTGTTTGTACTTTGACAAGATTGCTGGAACATTGATCTCAGCTGAAATTCTCACCCAGGTTTCCTATATGTGACTTTTCCAGTGTAGCAGCTACAGTGTATTGGACTTCTTATATTGCAGTTCAATGTGCCTGTGAACAAGATAGAAACTATATATCTCTTTATGATCTTGATAGGTGACAGGCAGACTTAAGCAGTGGGAACATGAGGTTAAGAGGATGATTCCATAAATTAGGCCTACTGTACTGACCACGCCCCATGCTTTCTTTGAAAACCAATTTCCTTTGTCACTGCCTGGTTTAAGTCAAAAGAATATGTTACATTGCTCAGCCTCAGCAAAGAACTTTCTATCTTCAGGAGAAATGCAGATAAAAAGACTCCTTCTTGCCTATAAGAACACAGGTTATCCTGAAAGTTGGGCATTTTGTGACCTTTACACATACTAGATTCCAGAACTCAGGAAGACATGATCATTAAATCAAAGGCCCCTAACCATAAAATCTGTAAGAATAAGTTTCAATTTTATCTGTTCCATGTAGTATAAAGCGATCCAGAGTTGCTTTGAACATTTAGCATGTGATTAAAGTAGTAAAATCTCCGCTCCACAGAGTAAGATCATGTTCAGTGTAGATGAATTAGTCTGATGCAATCCTGCTGTCAGTCAAAATAAAGAGGTGGATCTGAGTTGGACTCTCTGGAAACCTCTCTGGGACCACACAATAAAATAGGAGGGCAACAAAGGTGCTCCATTACTCTCCTGATAGGACCATTCTTTCGATTAAGAGTGTCCCCTTTTCTTGTTTTCCTGTACTTTGTAATATCTAATAAACTTATGCTCACAACTCTGAGTGCCTTGTCTGAAATCTTTCTGACATGATCACAAGAAACAGAAACTAAGGACATCTACCATTGCTTTGACTCTGCAGATAACCCTGCTCTGTAACAATCTAGTTTCTTGTCTCTGTGGTTACACAGTGACATATTTTTATTACTCTACTGGTTGACTCAAGGAGAATCACACCTGAAATGAAAGGGAAGGACATAGATTCTTCCTTTCAAAGGCATGCATCTAAGAATGAATTTGCAGCATGTTTAAAGCTATTGCAATTTTAAAGAGATGAATTGATGGAATTCTGTTCCACTGAAAGACTGACATGCATTTGATTGCAAAGTGAAGTTCCGAATGCTTGAGAACATAATAAGGAGACCATGGCAACCACAGTGTTTCTTTGATTTTCTGTTGTGTTGAATAACTTTGAAGTTTCATATTTTGGCCCTGAACATCTATTTCTTAAGTATAGTTATAATCATGGTACTGTTTGGAAGGGTTTTGGAAACTAAGGTATTATTCTTGGCTTTGCGTAAGATATTTAACATTTTTTTTTCAGAATGTGGCCTTATGTTTTAAAGAGAGCATTAATAGAATCTTTCTGAAAGTGTTGCTATAAGTTTGAAATAATCTCTATAAAATTTATCACTGTGGTAGATACATAATACGTCTTAAATAAAAGTGAATTCCTTGTTGAACAAGTGCTCAGATTTGCTTTTCTATTGTTGCAGCTGACCAAATGGACAAAGGCTTGAAAATAACCAAACATAACATTTTTCAAATGAAATGTAATGGTATAAATTTCCTTTGGAAAGATAGGGGTAATTACTTAATGATTTCCATTTCCAATGGTGAATTAGAATTTCTTGGAAATCATGCCAAAAAAAAACATATATGCATAAACTTCACCCTTTAATCTACTAAATTTGAATCTCATAGCAAGATGTTCACACCTGTGCATTTTAATTAGCTGCTCAGTTAATTGTAAGACAGCCAGACTCATTGGTAGTAGTCTGAAGGTTACCATCTAATATATTACATTATGTTACAAAAACTCATCTGGTTTGCAGTCATATGGGTTTTTGTTTGTTTGCTTGCTTGCTTGCTTGTTTTTCCCCACATACACTCATTAGTTAGTAAGCAAAGATTTGGATGATCTTCATCAACTTAAGAAATATGGGTGATGAAAGCAATTATCATTCTGATTTTTGTTTTCAGTTAACAGGAAAAAATTAATCTAAAATAGTATTTATATTTGATCAGCATCCTAAAAACTTGCCTGCCTAAACTCAATGTTAAAATATTAATACACCTAAGTTTTAAAATTGGATTTTAAATACTACTTTCTTCAACAGAAGTTGTAACACAGTTTTTTGGAAACTCCAATGTGAGTTTTCCTCCCAACCATGATGATGCAGAAAGTTTGATAATGGAGCAAAATAACTGGGCCACCTGATGAAATCTAAGTTTGTTTCATAGGTATTTATTCACAGAAAATAATTTAGAAGGTTTCTAGGCATCATGACACAAACCTATAATTCCAGATAGTCTGGGGAATGAAGCAGGACAATTCCAAGTTTGAGGCCAGCCTGGAAAACTTAGGGAGATCTTGTCTCAAAATAAATAAATAAATTAAATAATAAAAGTTGAAAGTATAACTCAGTGGTAGAACACCCTGAGTTAAATACCCATTACCTCCAAAATGATAATAATAGTAATAATAATAATAACAATAGTAATAATAACGATAATAATAAATTAAAACATTGTATATCAGTAGACATGTACTACAGTCTGAATGTGTGTGCCCATCCACCAAAATTTATGTGTTGAAATATAATCACTAAAATTGATGGAGTTAAGAGGCACAGACTTTGGACAGTGATTTGGATATGATGGTAGAACCCACGTGAATGAATTTGTACACTTGTAAGAGACAACTGAGAGGTAGCTCATCTGTTTATCAGATGAGAACACAAAGAAAAGATGTCTATCTTCCCAGAAGGAAACAGAAACTAAATTTCAGGAGACACTAAATATGCCAGAACATTGATCTTGGCCAGCCAGTCTCCAGAACTTTCAGAAGGAAAACAAACAAACCAATAAAACAAAACAAAAACAGTTGTTGTTAAGCTTCCCAGTTTATGGTATTGTGTGTTATAGCAGCCAGAGTGGATGAAGGATTGAGCTTGCCATATCAATGTATATAAAGTCTTCTGAGAATGGATATTGTTGCCCATATCTTGGGAAGGGAGACAATTTCAGGATTTTTTTTCCCCCTGTGAACTTAAAAAGGGAAAAAGAAAGAGTAGAGGATCTTTTTATGCAAGTATGGTACGCAATGAAGAAAAGAATTCATAGACATTAATAGGACAATAAAATCTATTTTCAAAACAAAAATTTCTTGAGTCATTTGGGCCTATTTTTAGAGAATAACTTGGAATTAAAATAGAAAAAAAATTTATAAGTTTCTTATTCAGAGCATTTACCACATTAATAAAAAAGAGTAATATAGAAACATTGTACCCTGAGATATTGGATAAATAGATAAACAACTATGCATCAATTCAAAAGAAAAACTAGACTATACAACTAGACTATACAACAATTTGGCAATCACACTCTTCACTTTCTTTTATAGAAAAACAAAACTATAGGCCAGAGGTGGAGAGAGAAAATTCTTACCAGGGTTTGAATAGGAAAAAAAGAAAGAAGATAGTGAACAATGTTTTCTTAGAGTTGCCTTTTTAAAATCGTCAACCTATTTTCATATGACATTTGGATATCCTTCAGACTTGAGAACATTTTCTTTTGTGCAAACAACAAGAAAAAATACCACACAATTCAGCCAATGTAGCGTAAGCAGTGATTTCATCAACTTGGGCACACATGATCCGTGTGATCAACAAAGACAATTAAATATCTGTTCATATTTCACCAATATGAACAGATATTTAATTGTTTATAGTAAATACCTTTTAACAATCATTTACACTGCCCATTCATTTATGTAAATATCTAGATACACATATCATTAGGCTTGGTTTGGTGATAAAATCAATTTGGCAATCACACTCTTCACTTTCTTTTATAGAAAAACAAAACTCACCCTACTTTTGTATTGCCTCTCCATCTGTCCTGTATCCTTGGTGACATTCTTGTTTAGTAGTTTCATGCATTTCTTACCCCCATGGTGCTGGGGAGTGAACCCAGGGACTTATAAATGCAAGGCAAGCACTTTACCAACTGAGATATATCCCCAGCTCAGTTTCATACTTTTAACAACAGACACACTTTTATCAAATGAGTCCTTACACAGAATACTAATCTGTAAAGCAGAATCACAAGACTCTTGTTGGTACAAGTTATTTCATGTTTAATTCAGTTTCAGCTTTTAATTTATTTCTCATTTTGTCTTTCATTGCACAGAAATCCTTGATTTATACAGATAAGTACTTGCAACTGGTTTTTAGACATTTATGTGTTATCTTGCTGAACTTGCCAATCAAATTCTTTGGGAAGTTTGACAAGCTGTGATTTTTATTTTTTAAATTAAATCACTACTTCATCTATATGTAACCAGCACTTGCTTCCCTTAATTGGTTAATATTGAATCTGAAAATACTTCTTCACTAACTGAAATTTACATTGTTCGAGAAAAACATTTTCAAACATACTCATGACTTAGAAATCTTTCAAAAATGTCATAAAATTACCTACCTTCTTGTCTTTTTAATTAAAAGTTTAATATTTCAACATAATCAAAATTATTTTTTTCTAAGCGTTTGAAATTAAACCTTAAGCTTTTTTTTTTTTTTTTTGAGGGGGGCAGATTACTGGGGACTCAACTCAGAAGCACTTGGCCACTGAGCCACATCCCCAGCCCTGTTTTGCATTTTTTAAAATTTTAAGACAGAATCTCACTGAGTTGCTTAGCTCCTTGCCATTGCTGAAGCTGGCTTAGAACTCACCATTCTCCTGTCTTAGTCTTCCAAACCACTGGGACTACAGGCATGTGCCTACTTGTCCAGCCTTAAGCTTCTTTTTAATACTGGTACTATTTATCCTTTGTGATGTTGACTCATATAGGTTATTAACAGCAGCAAAATATGGAACTTTTTTCTATAAATCTAGAGCTTAAGGGGAGCATTTTAAATTATTTCTTGAAATTCTTATATTTTAAAATTCCACAAGAATACATCATATATTCAGCATGAATATAATTTTAATTCACTTTTGATAGGGTTACAAATAACTGAACAAAATGTACTTAAAATTATTTACCTTAAAACTTAAATAAAAATACAGTTAGTAATGATATTATCTTGCAATACTTCTATCAAATGTTTCCTTAACAAGTGCTATTTCTCTATGAAACATACAGTGTTGGTTCATAATTTTAAAGGCCTCATGGTTGTTTTTTTTTTGTGTGTGTGTGTGTGTGTGTCTTTTCTTACATTATTTTCAAATTTCAAGGCATTTTTTGTTGCATTTTTTTACATCTAATGCGATAGATTACTTTAAAATGCAAATAATAAAAAGAACTTTTTTTCTTTTTAAATAATTACATTTAAGTACTCTTGGTACAAATAATCACCAGAAAAATTATGAGAACAGAAATATTTGAAACCATCTGAGGTGAAGAATTCAAATATTCTCAGCTTTCAAATTAATATATCTTTTCTCTGTTCTTATAGCAAAATGTTCTAATTGCATTTTTATAGGTGTTTGCTCTTTTAATGCATTTGTAACTATGTTAATAGCAGCATATTAATAAAATATTCTCTGAGAGCCAGCATTTCTGTGTGTTAGATAGCAGCTTTATTTTAACAATATCATAAGCACAATTATACAGATTTAAATTTTGTTTACCAAAAATCTTTGGTAACACTGAATGTATGTTGAAAGAGCTGAGAGTTTTGTTTTGTTTTTGTTTGTGTATGTGTGTATGCATGTGCATACAAAAGAAAAACTACAAAAATATAAACCGTTGAATTTTTTATGTATTGTCTCTGGTACAAGCAACTTATATCTTACTTGTTCTTGTTATTATAATAGTGACAATTTTTCTATGCTAAGAACTTATTCCAACAGAAACAACTGCATACTTCCTGGAACATATTAATCATAAAGACATTCAGATTTGAATGAAAGTCTCAAAAATGAATACAATTTATAAATACTATGAGAATCAGAATAGGTTCTTAATATGAGAAAAATATTTCACAAAAAGCTTTAGAAATGAACTGGAGTGAATTCTGAGGGATCATAGCTGTCTGAAGGTTGGAATGTTTTGGAAGGGGAGCTAGCTCCATCTTTATGGGAAATTTTAGGGGACTGTTAAGTGTTCACCATGTAGGAATGTAAAGCTGGGTTGCTGGGAACACTGAATGTCTTCTTGAAGCACTGTGATTTTTATTTAAGATATTGACATTTGAGAGTGCTTGAAATATTTGGGGGTTCATAATTGATAAGAATAAATTACGCCAAGCAGGGTGGTCCGCATCTGTAATTCCAGTGGCTCAGGAGGCTAAGGCAGGAGGATCGAAAGTTCAGAGCCAGCCTCAGCAAAAGTGAGATGCTTAACAACTCAGTGAGATCCTGTCTCTAAATAAAATACAAAATAAGGCTGGGGATGTGGCTCAGTGGTCGAGTGCCCCTGAATTCAATCCCTGGTACCTAAATAAATAAATAAATAAAATTAATCCCTTCAAAATATTAGTCTAGTTTAGAGGAAATAATACATTTACATAGAAATGTGGTTTAAAAATAAAGATGAGGCCAGAGGTGGAGAGAGACATTTCTTACCAGGGTTTGAATAGGAAAAAAAGAAAGAAGATAGTGAACAATGTTTTCTTAGAGTTGCCTTTTTGAAATCGTCAACCTATTTTCATATGACATTTGGATATCCTTCAGACTTGAGAACATTTTCTTTTGTGCAAACAACAAGAAAAAATACCACACAATTCAGCCAATGTAGCGTAAGCAGTGATTTCATCAACCTGGGCACACATGATCAGTGTGATCAACAAAGCACCAGGAAATGCTTGTCTCCAATGTCTAGATCTCAGTTCATACTTCTATATGACAGGTTCAAAACCTACCTTCTTCCTTCCCCACCTGAAAGGAATTCCATTAAATCTGTGGGTCAGGAGGAAAAGATGAGCTATCAACTTACCATGGGCAGCTTTTGACAGCTTTTCCATTTGTATATGCATTTCAATCAATTTTAAATCAGAGAGACAATAAAGCAAACCTCTTTCAGCTTTCAATTTGCTTCTGCAGTGATGGGTGCCCTGTATGATGTTTACAGTTCACAGTCTCATAATAATGGATGATTTTAGCACCTTGCTTTTCTCCATATATTTTTCTAACGCTTTCAGCAATTTCATTAAAGTTGTTTTTTAAGATGACAATTAGAATGAAATGAAAAGCTCAAGAAGCAGTTTGAAGCTTAAGAAAAAAGAAAATGTAATCTAACTTTGAGAAGAAAAAAATCCCCTGCTTATTCTGACATTTTCATTTATTTTCAAATTAAAATGCCTCATAATTTTGGGCACTCTTTAGGTTTACTACAACAATTCTACTAAGGCATCATTGTTTAGCACATTTCCCACAAAAGACATTTTTCCCCCAGGACCTGCACATATCTATTGATAAAATACCACTCCACCAAAGATCACTCACTACCTTATTGGTTTACAAAAAAATGGCCTTTCCTTGGATTTATCCATTTCATTATTCAAATTCATCTGCTGGTCTACAAAATTAATTAAAAGTGCATCTGTTATTTTGTTAGTAAAGATTTTGTTGAATGCAGTTTGCAAACATTGAGTAAGGTGTAGCAAGTTTGAATTATTCTTTTACAAAGGAAAAGTATTTGTTTATGTTAATCATATCAAAGTAATATGTAATTAATTGTCTTGTTTTATCTATCATTCATCACCTGAATATCTTTCTTCTGTGAATGCATATGGCATCACTGTGACTAAATGGAAAGAAGCTAATGATTGCCAATTAGCAAATAATAATGGCAGGTAAGTATTGTTTACATTTTTATCTAATTAAAGCTACTTTTAGATCAGACCCCACTTTGAATTAATTTGTTGTTTTGGGTGCCAAATTTCTTGATTCATTTTTTAATTAAAGATGATAGGATGTTCACCAAATACAACTTGGAAAATGTAGGTATTTCTTTGTTCTCATATGAGTCCCAGGGTTGAAATTGATTTAGGCACAGCTCTATCTATGGAGTCAACAATTCCTTCATGTATTTTTCCCTCCATACCTCAAATATTAATTTCTATAAGCCTCATCCTTTACACAACTTCTTTTCCTGTGGCAGGAGAGTGGAGATGTATATTAGTTTAGTGTAATAATTCCTGAAGAAAATGGACTTCTTCATTACCAAATGGATATAATTATACCAGGAAACTTAGACCGCTATAGTTAGAAGGATTATCATAGACAGAGAAAGGGATCTATTATGGAGGTGATTTAATCCCCTGTGATTCTGTGATAACTCCATGCCTATTGATCCCTCCAGAGACAGAAGATCAGGAAAGCATAATGGTCTAACTGAAAAATCCTACAACCTGCAGGACTCTGAGAAATTAATAGTCTTCATATGGACATGCATTTGGGTAAGATGAGAGGAATAATAAGGCCATATACAGAAACAACCCAGGGAAGGAAAGATTTTATACAGTTATGGTCGCTGCCTGCAAATATGCAAATATTTAATAGATATTTATGGACTATTCATAATATTTTGGATTCTTGGCTAGGCACAAAGAATATGAAGCCACAAATAAAGAAAAAAACAGTGACTGTTCCTGTGAAGGATTAAGGGAAGGAAGGATCATTACAATTTCTCAGTGACTTTCACATGGTAGAATTAGAAAACAGTGGGTATAAGAGAGAGAGCTACACTTTCTTTTGCTCTTGGGAAATATATTTTAACAGCAAAACAAGTTCTCTTAAGTCAGACAATATAGGTTTTTTTTTTTTTTTCAGTCCTCCTGATTTTGACTCCAAATTGATGACTTACTTATCATTCATTTTTGTGACTTCTCCCTGAGGTGGAGTAGGAATTCACTAGCATTCCTAGATGAATTTTTTCTATTAATTTTATATCATCTCAACGTTTAAAACTTACTAAATGTTGTCTTGAATTCAGATTCCTTTTTCCCCCCAAGTACTGAAGTCAACGTGTTCAGAATTACACTGTGTTCCTGCCTGTTTCTTCCACTTAATATCCATCTCTCATTAATAGAACCATGTTGACCAAGATTCAAGGGACTCATCTTCATTTTTCAATTGTTCATATTTTTAAATTTATGATTTCTTAATAAATACAGAAGTATCATTCATGTATTCCAGTCATGATCCATGTACTTATCAAAACCAGAACCAATGGAAACTCTCCTAAATACTGCCTTTTCTTTCTTGTACCAAACTCACAATTAAAGATATTATTTTTACCTTAAACCATTAAGTTTTACAACCACAAATTACAGTTATTTGTGCATATAATTATTTTTCTAATCGTGTAACTCATGGAAGTAGGCTTTGAATAAACATCATTGGGTGCAGGATTCTAAATTTATAAAAATAACACATATATACAATCATTTGTGAACTACCATTTTTGGATTTTAGAGCTATCATTTTATCTTATCAGAGATAAATGATCAAATCCCTAAATCAACTCATGGTAGAACACTATAGTATACAAGTTGTCTAATTATGATGGGAAGCTTTCCTAAAATTCCTCATCTTCTTTAATGCATCCTGGCGTATAATTTTCTCCCCAGGTGTTCTTGAATTGTTATCACATCTTGAAAAATGCTATGCATTTATGTTCTGATTAGTTCTACCCGAAAAGTTTGCCTTCCTTTGAAGTTTTTTGTTTCTGATAGCTTTAACAATGACCTTCATTTTCTCAGATATTTACTTGTTAATTGTGTTATCTCTAAATTTTCTAGTCATCAAAGCAGATATGATTCATTTCCTTGAGTTTCCTCTTAGCAGATTTTCTTTCATTTATTTTAACATAGGCATTGTATGCGCAGACATCTTTTTTTACAAGCATCTTTATCATCCTTTATTAAAACACACATAATATTTTTCTGACATCAAAGTTAAATTTAGATTGTCCTAAATTTGAAAATTCTAAGTTTTGTTGAGAAATCATCTTTGTATAAATATAAATGATGATAATTATGATTCCAATGGTGATAATCTTCACTGAGGATTTTGCATGTGCCAGAGTATGCTTCATATAACTAAAATCGTTTAATCCTCATAAGGATTCCGGAAGACAGGTGATCTAATTATACATCACAAAAGTAAAGAGTGGAATCTGGATGTGAAATTAGATAGCTCATCTCCAGACTTAATCCAAGATTCATTATTGGATGTTTATGTATCAAACATTTAGCATGCAGTATCTCAAAAACTTAGTAATTCTTAAAAGTATAAGTAGCATTATGAACTTAGAAGAATTTTAGATTACTCTGTTAACAAAAATTTTGAGGAGCAGATAGGATTCATACTGGGATATATCTAAATCCAAAGCCTAGGTACTTAATAGCTGTTATATTTTAAGAATTCCTATAATTGTAATAATATGGTCAATTGAGTGAAATACAAAAAAAATGTTACTTATGAAAGCCAAAATGCAACTAAAACAATATAGCGTTGTATAATTATAAAATTACTTTATAATTTTCCAAAATAGAAATGCTAATACTCATGTTCATTGTTTTCACTGACATTATCTTAGAACTTGATAGTTTTAGTTCACTAAATATTATTTATTTTTATGTATTTGGCTAAAATATTATAGCAACTCTTAATGATGTGGTATAGAGAAGTCCTCCAAATTGTGGCAAATGCTACAGCAATGAGAATCTGGTGGAGTCTATTCAAAGACCAATTCCAATTTGTTACCATTTGTCTTCCATATACTTCTACAAAGAAAAGTCCCTATGTCCCTAGTTATTATAAATATGTTTCATGTGAGATGCAGTGGCACACGCCTGTCATTCCAGTGATTTTGGAGGCAGAGGTAAAATTCCAAGTTCCAGGCCATCCTCAGCAACTTAGAAAGACCCTCAGGAACGTGACAAGACCCTGTCTGAAAAAAGAATAAATAAATAAATAAAATGTGTTTTATATTAAGAAATTAAAACAACCCACTGTATATGGACTAATCCCATTGATGTTTTGTATATAAATTATGCATGGATTGAGGTTAAAGTACATGAAGGACAATGAAAGATGTTAAATGCTATTTCCTAGAATTTGTAAGTCTTACCTTATTTTAACAATCTCTGTGAATATAAGCAAGCTAAAACGTCTGAAATGAGATTACCCTCATATATCTGGACGAAGGAGGATGGAAGATTCAGGCAGAGATTGGTGAGGAGACCTCAAGCCTAAGAGTGACAGAAGACATCAGAAGTTGAAAGAGACAGGAAAAGAATCTTCCCTAAAGTCTCTAGAGGGAAAGCGGTACTACTGACAACTTGGGTTTTGGACTTTTAGCCTCCAGAAACGAGAGAAAATAAATGTTTGTTATTTGATGAGAAAGGAGAAGCTCGCTCAGATAAGTTTCACTCTCCTAGTTATAAAAGTTTCTCTCTCCTAGTTATAAAACTATCTCTGCCTGGAAGACTGGAGAAAGTTCACTTTGGTTAAGGCCAATTAATAAACACAGATGGCCTAAGATCCCATCCACCCATTTTTCAAAACTCTTTCAACATTCATTTCAGGAAAATTTAATATAAATTGAACTTTTTCCCTATTGAAAATAAAGTCTCCCTTCCTTGTTTAACATTGGCTGGTGCAATTTTTTCTTTATCACAATTTAGAAAGATGTCTAAATTTTTGTTTTTTTAAATGAATACGATCCATTTTTAACGATCAGGAAAGAAAACTGCGACAGAAGTCTCCTTTTATAATTTGAAAAATTTTACTGAGCATAAGTATTGTCAACTTTTCTTAGAAGTCTCATTTAGGGCTTTGCCTATATATTGACTTTCAAAAGGCATTTGACTATTTATTCACTTATTTTTGGCAGAAGTATAATTTTTATTTCACTGATTTTTCATTTTTTTTTTAATACTAGACTCACAGTGGTCACTTTGAAATTTTGGTTAGCCACTTGATATTGACTACATTTTTTACTTCTCAGGGGAAAACCAGCTTATTGAGGAACAGTCTATATTTAAAAACAGCTGGAAATAATTTGACCATCTTAAAAAAAATAGAAGATGTGGACACTTACAGAGATTAATAATTCACATAATAGAGCATGGGAATTTTTCAAATTTTGTCATAGCATTATTAGATTTATCTATAGATCTCTGTTCTGTTTTTGCATTATTTTTCAAAAGATGGATTAAATTATAAAGAGAAGCAATTAGAGAGCTCCATGTTATGACTAAAGAACCCTATTCTTGTTATGGACATGATCCAAGTTAATGTAGTCTCAGTACCTTCCTGAGAGAGCTGAGCTTCGCAATGTTTCTGTGATCTTCCCACGCTCACCGGGCTAATGGAGTCCTGGAGTCATCTGCTTGGATCCTATTACATTTTAATTCTGCCTCTCATTCCATTTCATTTTCATTTTAGTATTTCTTTGAATATCAGCTTGCTAACTCATCACTTCACTACTTTTTAATCTTTCTTTTGGGGGGTAGTGTTTAATATATTTACCCTGTTTTGACATGTATTCCACTACAAAGGAGAATGCAGGCTTTATGAATCAGACCATTTTTCACAGTGTCCTGCACTATTGAATGGGGACAGTGCCTTGTGATTAAACAGCTGCCATGCTTTAGCCCAGAGGCAGTTAAACTTCTGCAATGACTAAGATGATCCCTGTTTATGTGACTTGTAATCAATTTGTAATTTTGGTTGAGTACATTGAGACATTTGCATGAAAACCACAGATAGGGCACTGCTGTGTCTGGAGGCTGGGATTTGCAGACAGCCTTCTGCAAGCTTTGCCTGCAGGAAATACAAATTAGGGAACTTCCCTTTAGCAGCAGAAATTAAACTGCAGGAAATCTTGTTGATGCAGTTTTATTTTAAGACAACAGCACTCAAAATGTCAGTCATGATTAATCATTATTATTATGATTGTCATTTTCAATCTCTGGTTATGTTTTCACTAGTCTGAAAAATAATTCTAAAGAAAGACAGGATACGTATTTAATACTGAAAAAAGTTTGTTTCATGTCCTTAGGTCTGCAAGTGAGAGAAAACCAAATGCTGAAGATTATCATCATATTTGTAAATTATAACTTTATATATAGTCACACAATATATATATGGTCTATGCCTCAATTTTCTTATCTTTAAAATGGACATAATACATAAGATCCCTAAATCAATGTATTTTGGCCAGAAATGACAAAAATAGTTGAAAAAATATAAACTATGGAAGTGGTACAGATATTAGTAACAGTGGAATATGAATCTTTGTAATGGCTAAATTATGACAGTCTTATAAAAGAAAGTTATAATTAATCAGTCTTTAAGCTAGAAAGTATTGACAATGACTTAACAATGTATAGATTATAATTCAGTCTGAAATATTTTCATGTAATTATTGAAGATCTTTCTATCTTCTGTAAATTTGAAGATCTACTTCAGTGTCTGTTGGATGACTTAGGAAGAGTAGGAGAAAATTCCTTTGGTATATTGCTGAACTATGGTCTATCAAATTCTAATAAATTCTCTACACCCATTCAAATGTTTCTGTATTAGATTTGAGTATATGTGTGTGTCTTAAAATGGAGATGGTAAGAGTGCCATTAATCTATTTAAATATTAAAGATTTTAAGATTTAAAATTTAACTGTTCATCTTGTATTTACAATATCTTTCCAATCAGTGTAGAGAATCTCAAAATTTACTATAAGTTAAGTGTCATTTACTATAAGTTAAGTGTCATTTTAACAAATTATATTCTGTCTTCTACTTGAATATTTTCAGTGACAAAATGTCATTAATTTCACAGTAGTTTTTTTTACTGCTATTCATTTGCAATTTGTATCATAAGCAAAATCAGCGGAAGCATTTATTTCTTCAATGCAATATAGACCTCGATGCATGTTTTATAATGGTTGAATGAATCCACTGTAGATTTAATAAAATTTATGCAAAATTAAAGATTCATTTAGATCTGAATAAGAACATTTATCTATTATGCAAATCAAAATGAGTCTAAAATGTTAAGTAAGCTGGTCAGAACTTCATAAACCTATATCAATTCCAGCTGAAGAATTCAAGGAAGAATCAGTGTGGCCACTGAGTTGGGCACAGTAAAATTTCATGTTATTTGCATCAAATTGCCTCATTTTGACAACTCTTTTGCGTATTTTTAAATTTTAGATGGGAAATATTTTAAAGGGAAAAAAAGAAGTAGAGAGCTGTATTTTTAAAAAATTTTTCTATATCTTTTTTTTTTTTCCTAATGGGGCTTAAACACAGGGACACTTTACCACTGAATTACATCTCTATCTCCAGACCTCTTTAATTTGTAATTTAAGGCAGGATCTTACTAAATTGTCTAGGCAGGCCTTGAACTTATGATTCCCCTGCTTCAGCCTCCCAGGTCACTGGGATTATGATTGTGCACCACTGTACCTGGTAATTTTTTTTTTCCTTTTTTAAGTGACATAAACTGTAACTCAACATTTTAGACCTGTTACACAAAGGTGCCTTTCTCAGGCCAACAATTTCCCCACACATTCTGTCTACTCATCTCAGTACCCTACATTACTTCCTCTGTCAGCCTACTCACTAAAGGTTATTACAAATTCATAAATTATGACAGCCCATAATGGCTCACAGAACCAGAGGGTTGGCAGAACAACGTATCACATATGCCCTGATTGGTAGTAACTATTCAGGAATGAATTTCAAGGTCTAAAAGGAAATCACTAAAATATTCTTCAATTATTACCTTATCCAGATTGAAAAATGAAATTCTGTCTTTCTCACACTTTAGAAGCCATATTACAGTTCTAAAATCCAGTATTCAGTAATTGGTCTGTGAGGGGATAAAATGAAATTCTGCTCTGGAAGGTACAGGATATTGAGATGATTTTAGTCCATTAGAATGGAAATAGTTAGCCTCTCTCCTAACCTGGAGAACAAGGTTTTCTTTCTCTTGCATGATAGAGAACTTGACTGAGGCTGGGAAATTACTTTCTTAGAGTTAGTAGTATAGTTTTCTTTTGTGTTCCGTAGGCTTAACCTTAACCATCAGACAGCCACAAGTGTTCCTTGTTCTCCATTACATTGAAGATATGTACAAAGCTTGAATGAATGTATGAATGAATAGAGTATGCAATATGAACAACTGGACGTTAATGTGAGAGGACAATTGAAAGCATTCTTACCTTATGCCATATTGAATTGAATGGTTCAAAACACAATTGAAGGAAAAGACTTTAGCTGTGTAAATACAGAAGTTTTGGATTGAAAGATCTAATATTCATGGTCCAGAATAGAATGCATTTGAGAGTGGAAGTGGTTGTATCTAGATCAGATGCTAAAATAATGACATTAAATATAACAGTTTTGTGTAATCAAGAATTATGAGTGTTCCTGATGCAAATTCTCTTTTTTTCAAAGGAGTGGATACAGTGAGTACATTTTTATTGAGTATTTATAGAATACAAAGCTATGTTCCATACTGTTAGAGATTAATTTAGTAAATTCCAATAAAATCAAAAGGGCTACTTGATCTTTTATCATTGCCATACCAGAAACTGCAAAGTAAACAATAAAGGTTGTGTTCTGCAAAGAAAATTTATTCATGAGGTGAGAAGAGAAATAATTAATTGAAGACATATGTAAGCTCTCTTTCTTCAGGAGCATAGTTCAATAGGATCATCTTAAGAAGCATCACAGAAAAACTGGGGTCTAAACTTTCTAATTAAAGTAAATATAAAATTAATAATCATAATCTTAACATTCCAAAAACTGACTTTGATTATCCCTTAATATTTTTTCTTCTGAAAAGAAATTTCAAAGTGAAATCAAACGACAATTTCTCATTCACTCTTCTTTTGATTATTTGAGTATAAGAATGCCCATTGTTGAATCTGAAGTTCTATTCTCTTAATAATAGAATAATAAATATTCCCAGGTATGGAGTACTTATTGAGGCCATAATGTCTCTGAAAGAAAAATCATTAAAAATAATGAACATAGTTCAAAAATATGGAGTGCATAAAAGTAAAGACAGACATGTATAGAAACCTTGAATATGCATCTAGTACTGTTTTTCTGGATCCTTGATCAAAAAAGGTCACATCTGGCTCATCCTGATATGCCTCAATTCTCTTTAGTTTTAATTATTGTTTTGTGTTCCCAGCATCTAACAAAATTGTTTCTTCCTGATTTTTCATGGACAATACGGGTTTATGTTTGCTTTTCCTGGTTGATTTCTCAACAGATTTATTTTGTGGAAGAGAAATAATACAGTCAACCTATTCAAATTTGGCAAATAGTGGACTGAGCTATAAATGACAGTTGAGTGTATTAATAAACACATGTCAAATAGAGACTAAGCTATATGTTGATATTCCTCAATTGTATCTTCTTATTTTGAAGTTAGAAAAAATCTGCACAGTTGAGCTCATACTAGTCCCCTGAATAACCCATTCTGTGTAAGCTTGAAGATAGCTTGATATTAAATTAAAATGCCTCCCTAATCAATAAGAAGTCTGTTTTATGAGAAATATACAAATACAATTAGAAATCTCCCAATACAAAAGCTATAGCAAATTTTTCCAGATTGGGCAAATTAAAAACCAAAGTCCATATATACAATGAATAAGAAGGCATTGGAGAAAATTCTTGTCAGTGTTAAGCAAAATAAATAAATAAATGTAAAAAAATTGGAAAGTGCAAATTTGTCAGGTTGGCTTCTAGATGAGACTCCCTGAGGCTTTCTGACCATAGAAATAAAAAAAATCATCAACATGGCAAGCTTATATTTTTAGAAGATTAGATTCTAGAAGAAGTAGATTCATTTTTCTCAGGCTCATGGTAACTAATTTATTCCAGTCTTTGAACACCCCTTACCCAGATATTTTATCTATCATTTGGCTTTCGTTTTGTGTTTCTCATTGTGCTCTCATCTCAAGGAATACAGAATTGTCTTACCAGCTGACATTATATTTTGGTCCAATTGGCTGATTTCCAAGTGAAAAGTAATCAGTTGCTATACTAGTTGAAACAAGTCTTCTGAGAGATTAGTTAATACAAATAATTTTGCCAGAGTTTAATACTACTCAAAATAAAATAAAATTCCACAAACTGCTAAAACCAGATCTTAAGCAAGTTGATATACTAAAATGTAGATCTCAAGGCATTAGACCTAAAACTGATTTTAGACACCAATATTGTTGTTGTACTTTGGATGTGAGGTATCCCCAAAAACTCACATGTGAGACAATGCAAGAAGGTTCTGAAGAGAAATGATTGGATTTTAAGAGTCTTAACCCATTCAGTGAACTAATCCCCTGATAGGAATTAACTGAGTGGTAACTGAGGTGATAAGGTATGGCTGGAGGGGGTGGCAATTGAGGGCATAGCTTTGGCGGATATATTTGTATCTGGCAAATAAAGACCCCTCTCTCTTCTTATTGATGATTATGTGAGCTTCTTTCCTTGACCACACCCTTCCACCATGTTGTCCTCTCTCACCTTGAGCCAAGAAGAATGGAGCCTACTGTCTATGGACTGAAACTGTGAGCCCCCAAATAAACTTTTCCTCTTTTATCATTGTGCAGGCAGTGTCTTAAACTCACAGTGGCAAAAAAGCTGACTGAAATAATCATGTCCAAAACAAAAAGTGAAGAGAAAAATTAAAAGCACAGGAGCCATTGACACTGCATAATTGAAGGTAGCTCTAAATAGTCCTAGTGTCCTGAGAAAAAGCCCAAATTTCACAAACCGGCAATAGCCAACCTCTGTAGTGCAGTTGTGCCCTCACCAATTAATGAATAAAACTTATTTGTATAGATTCACTTTTTATGCATCTCTAGTCTTTACATTATGGGTTTAAGTGGTATTATTTCTCATACATACTATCTTACTCATATGAGTCAACAAAATTACAACTTCAAACTAAAGATTTTTTTCTTAATTTTCTATCTACATTAAAACATGTTTATGACTTCTATGGAATTCCTAGTTCTTCTGATACCTACTGACTAATGTGTTCATATTTGGTATTACTTATCACAATGGTTGGAAAAGCAGGGCATGAGGTAAGTATTCTACTTTCTTCCTGAAGATACTCTTATTGATAAACCTGTTCTGAAACTATATTTTAAAAAATTTATGTTCAAAAGTCTTGTTTAAATATTGAGGATAAATATGTTTTTATGATATCCATTTTTTAATAACAATAATATATCTGAGAACATCTTTTGCTGAGGTAGTATGTAAAAGTTTCTGGGCTTAGGGCCAGTTTGTATTGTTAGCCAAAAAGTCATGGGCAGGGAACATTTGTGCCCTCATCCTAGGCTAGATGTGTGGGTATTAATTATATAACTGCTATCAGTTCTTTGGAGAGGACCAGATCTCTTCCCAGCAAAGGAACAACTTTGAGTCAAGAATACAATGCTCTTCCCTATTCCCTGTTGTCATTGATTTTGTCTTCCAGGAAAACACTGTTGATTCCAGCCTCCAGGACTTTTCAATTATTATCAACTCTCACTGGAATCTTTGACCACCATAACATTATAAGTTTGTGATAACTCAGAATTTAATTATCACCTCAAATTTACTTACTCTCGATTTATAGTTTTCATATACGAATTTTTGTGAAAAATTATCGAATCATTGACCATTATGAAATATATGTTGAGTGACCACTATGTAATAGATAATGTTCTGTGATTCCAAACAACAGGGGTTAAACAATACTGTCACAGCCATTAGGGAACTCCAAATTATATAAGTATGACAAATATGAGAAAAACTAAGTAATTTAGGGGTTAAGTATGAAAATTAGAAATGATAACTATAAATGGAACCCTAAGAGTATGTCATATTTGAGAATAGTTATTCAACTAATTGGGCCTCAAATGCTTGAGTATTTAAACTTGAATCTGAAATGCGAAGATCTTGCAAGTGAGCATTGCAAGCAGAAAGTGCAGAAAAGACAAAGGATTGTCATAACTGAGGAAAAGAATGAAAGTGAAGCAATGAATACAAGGAGGTAATTCTGACAGAGGATAGAGGGTAGGAGCCCTAAAAGACACAGCACATATTTGAATTTTATCCAAATTTAATGAAAAAATAATATTTTCAGTAAGTGTATAATAAGATGCTGTTTTTATTTATATACTTTTTTTCTGGCAGTCTCTGTGGAGTACCAAAGGAAGGGTGTTACATTAAGATAATTAGTCTTGGATTTGTTGCAGTAATATACACACATTACAATTTCAGTGGCTTCACAAAATCAAAGTTTATTTTTCATCCAATCAAAGAGACAAATGGGGAGATGTCTTGATTTGTTGAATCCTCAAAGGTAAGAGAGTACTGCCATATCATCACCAGGCTGCAAGTTTGCCATGACAGTGGAACAGGAACTCAGAAGTGTGTCAGGCAGAAAGTAGTGTATCACCAATTTGCTAAGAACCAATCACACCATCTACTTAACTTCCATGGTACTGGGAAACGCAAGGCAACAATTGATAGTCTTTGAGCACAAACTGAACATGCCTGAGACAGAAAAAACAAATAGACAAGAAGACATGTCAGGAATTAAAATAAGTGAGCTGAAAGAAAAGAAGATTATGATATCACAGCTTTTTTTTTTAAATGGAGGATGTGATGTAAAACTATGGGAGTAGACTCCTGGAGAGAAAAGAATCATTCTTACCAAGGATATTTAAAAAAATGAGAAATTATAAATGTGAATGTTGAAGGTTCCTCTGATCAAGAAAACTAATATGCATTTCCTCCTAAATAATCATTTCTCTACTTTTATTTGTGATTTTGGATGATTTTTTTAAAAATTGATGTAATTTCCTGTACATTTTGATATAGTATTTTGTTTTTGTGGGAACACTCTTTTCTTCTAACACCTCTGTTGAATCTCCAGTTTTCTCTATCATCTTAATTACTGTCCACCTTTTCCCCACGTATTCTGTTTCTCCTTTCTTTTCTCCCTCTCTCTTCTCCTTCCTCCCTACATTTGTTTGTTAATCACCAGTAATGAGCCTGTTACAAAACTAAACTGGTTGTTAGGACATTTCCATTCTTATTTTAACACTGCATCTCATTCTCTAAGTTCATTCATTCAGCAATATTCAAGAGATAGGTAGTATGCTCTCTGTGCAAGTTTCTCAGAATAAAATTTAAGGGAAGAGAGTAATATGAAAGAAATGTTTCTGTTCTGCCTAAAACCACAACAAAACACCACCATTGGCCCTCTGTGGCTTATTTGTTGAAATGTGAGGTGCTTCAGAGACACATTAAATATTTGTGATTTTAAAACGATTTACAAATATAAGGTAGTCATGGATTGTTGTTGTTTAGCTTGCAGTGACTGGTATTTTGTTTCCTCTTCTTAAAAATACTACATTGAACACTGTACTGTTCAAAGAGAAAACAAAATACCAGTCACTGAATATGCCAGTGAGTTTTCATGATCATTTCATCATCAGTCACTGAATATCTCTGTGAGTTTTCATGATTATTCTAAGCAAAAGAAGAAGGCAGGCTTGGCTAGTGGTTGCTTTTTTCAGGTGTAATGAAGCCATTATTGAGCTGAGCATTTACTGCCTGTGATGATGGAATGTCCTCACTTCTCATAGGTCAAAGAAAACGCTGACCTACTTATATTTCACGTTTTAAATCTTTCTGGGTTTGAAATTCTGGTACGAAAATGAGATGAGTTTCTAGTTAGCTTTCTCTTGTGTAAATCTGGTGTTTAGAATTTCTCAGATCTGAGGGACAGACACAGCATAAAAATAGCAGAAATTATTAATGAAGTGCGAGTGTTCACAATGACATCACTGAGAAATTACAGGAGCAAAAGAGTTAATTATTCTTTATTCTGAGTTAATTATCTTTATCATGTTTTTAGAAATGGGAGCTTGAAAGTGGAAAATTCATTGATATTTATACTGTTCTTGTCCGCTAACAACTTTTGATGACTATTTTGATTTCTTTAGTTTTCTGCCTATATACTCCAATATAAGAGTAAACATCAAAATTGTTTCAATCTAGATTATCAAAGAATTAATCCAAGAATTCTTAGAAAAAATATAATATTTTTTCTATGTGAAGCAAGTGTTTCTAGTCTCCTTGCTTAACTTCAATTAAACTTTCTTACTCCATCTAGGTATTGTATACTGAGTCAGAGAGTAAACAAAGATCAGATAAGAAAAGAATTGCTATGCTCTGCTCACTGAGATTCCAACATGACTTGTATTTAATACTAAAACTAGTCCTCAATTGGTTTGTATGAACAGAAAAGACCAAACACCATGTGTGATGTGCTTTGATTTTGTTCCCTTTTTAAGACCATGAACAGAGTTCAAGTCTTTAATTTCCTCTTATCATTTACTAAATGGTTCCTGCAAGAATCTTATAACCAATTTCGTTCAAATAAAGGCTTTCCTGTTGTTATTACTACTATTTGTTAATAGTTTTTTTATAATGATATATACCTTCTATTATCATAATTATATTGCATAAGCCATTAGTATATTACATAGGCTACATAAATCATTAGATGTAGTAAAGACACTTAAGCATATATATTCTTATTTAATTTTTATTTTGTGACTGTTTTATTTAAGTCCTTATCTTTCACTTTTCCTTTTCATATCATCACAATCTGCACAAGAAATGCTCCAGTTAGTTCTTACTCAGAAAAGGGGAGTGGAGGTGGTATTATTTCTATCTTTCCCCTTTGGGATCAGGAGACATGTCTCCAAAGAGAAAACCATTTCATTTCCTGAGTTAAAGGAATAAGATCAAGAGGGTCAATCTGAGTTCTTGGAAAGAGCATTTAATTTAAAAGAAATATTTAACTCATAAGTTCATGGAAATTAGAATCTTGTTTAGATTTTTCAGCTTGGAAATAGAACTGTGACAGGACCATCTGGATGCAAAAGAAAGCAGGAAGTGCATGTCTTGGACCATTTTGTAGAGACATGCTTCCCTCTAACATTGGTTAAGTATACAAATCACTTTTTAGGTGTGGAGAAACATTTCCATGTGCTCGGGGTCCTTGAACTGTTCTCGTTATTCCCACATATAACATACACTATGATGTTGTATACTGCAGTTACCCTACTGTGCTATGAACAATAGGTAGACTTAATCTTCTTATTTGATTTTGTACCTGTTTTCCAAATTTTATCCCCCCTTTTCTTATGTTTCCTACCCTCCAGTGAACACTATTCTTTCTTCAGTAGTGGTAAATGTTGTTCATGTTTTATAAAAATCTAATAATAAACTCCAGAAAGCATAAAGGTAAATAGGATATCAATGTGAATAGTGGGTCAAATGAATTGATATTAATTTAACTGCAGTAAAAAAATATTATAGTCATGTAGAACTGAATATAGAAATAAGTCTATGGCTTTTAAAGAGCTAATTCAGCATTTTTTTTAAGAGAGAGTGAGAGAGGAGAGAGAGAGAGAGAGAGAGAGAGAGAGAGAGAACTTCAATATTCATTCTTTTAGTTTTTGGCGGACACAACATCCCTGTTTGTACGTGGTGCTGAGAATCGAACCCGGGCCGCACGTATGCCAGGCGAGCGCGCCACCACCTGAGCCACATCTCCAGCCCTAATTCAGCATTTTGAATGTAGATTTGATTAATGAAAAAGATTCAGCAAAGACACTAAATAATTAAGATTGCTAACATGAGTCAGGTAATAGAAATAAATATAACTTTTTTTTTTAATATAAACCCAGTGGTGGAATTTTGATTATATGGTTGATCTATTTTCAATTCATGGAGGGACTTCCCTCCATACTGTCGTTCATAATGGATGTACTAAGTTATATTCCCAACAGCAATGTAGGACCCGCCTGTCCAGACTCTCACTAGCCAAAGGAAATAAAATCATGTCAGAGATAGTTGAACTTCTGAGTTTGTTGTAGCAGTATGTACAATAGTTAAGACATGAAAACAGCCAAGATGTCCATTAATGAATTGATGGATACAGAAAATGTTCTGTATGTACACAATGAAATATTAGCCATACAAAGAATGAAACCCAGTCAATTGTAGCTATATGAATGGAGTTAGAGGATATTGTGTAAGTAAAATATTCCAGGTTCAGAAAGACAAACACTGAATGTTCTCAATTGTGGAAGCCAAACAAATTGATCTTGTAGAACTAGAAAACAGAATTTTGGTCACTAGATGAGCAGGATAGTGGAATAGAGAGGTCTCTTTCTGGAGGCTGTATGGTGTGAAACCAAGAAAAAAAGAGAGGCAGCTTTTCATCAAGGTAAGTTAATGAACAAAAATTAATGGGAACTTTACTGGAATTTACTACTGGACACTCAAAACAGATCATGGACTCCAGAGATTGAATAAATTAAAATAAGGAGAAAATCCCCAGCCCCACAGCTGGGGCAGCAGCTGGAGGCATAAGCCAGAAGGGTCCATCCATGAACACAGTAAATAAATAAGGGAACTAAAGGAACTTCTATTTTCTGGAGGATAGAAGCCTGGCAGAATACGGAGAGTTTAGAGATCAGAGTCACTGCCCAAATAAACTGTAAGCTGCATAGCACAATGTCCTTGTACAGAAAAGAAGCCACCACCTCTCCTTGTAGTGGGCAGAAGGCAGCAGGAAGAACCATTTGTCAGGCATGGCATAGGGGCAGAAGCTGGAGGAGCTGATTTCTGGCAAACCTAGTCTGGGTGGAAAAACATGCCAGGCAAATACATACTATGTGACAGAGAGTACGCCTAAGTGTTCAGGAGAAAATCAAGCCTGGATAGAAGTTTATACAGCGGAATACTGGTTGGGAAACACATGTAGCTTTCCCCTCTTCTTCTAATTCACTTGTTTGCCAGTCCTTCTGGGAATGAAATGCCTGACCCAAAATTCAAAGGGGCAGGGACAGGAAACATTGAGTTTGGAGATTGAATCAGATACCAGAAATCATGGGGTCTGCAGGTGATATAGTTGGCTAAAAAAAAATGCTCCTATACCACATGAGTGGAACCCAAAGTAGATTTCTGGGGTGCTGTCTTCCAGCATGGACCAGAAATTGCTGGGCCTTGGAGATGCAATTCTTAAAATCTTCAGACCAATTGGCATTTAAAGAAGAGACTGGAGCATACCTAAAACTATATACTGTCTCTAGGAGTTGAGCCTCCAGAATTAACCTGCTCACCCTGGCCACCACACCCACCCTGAGGTTAAGTAGCATCAAACTCCAGACAACACCACCTAACCTCTGAGAAAAAAAAGCTGAGAAACTTTTGAACTCCAATGAAATTTTGAAACAGTTGTTCAATTTTCCATAGAGTTTTTTTCTTTTTTCTCTCATATTTCTATCATTTTTGAAGTAATTATTTTGCACGAATCAGTTTGTTTAGCACTGAGATATCTGAATAGTATATTTCAGTTTGTTTTGTATTCTTTTATTTTTACTTTTTACTTTTCTCACAGATCTTTTTCCCTTGATTCTTTTTCTCTCATTTTTTTCCCTTCTAACAGCCAACCTCTACTATCCCCTCTTACATTTTTCTATAATTTTTGTTATTTTTATCTTCTATATTCTTTTCACATAATCATTCCATCCTACACCAATTCTGTCCTGTCTTTGTTCACCATTTGAAATTGTAAACCCTTTTGCAAACTTACTGTTTTTATTGGAGGAAATTTATCACAACAGAATGTAGACATCACAGTAGCAGCTATTTGGTCTAAGGCTTTATATTGTTTGCATTGGTTGCTGTTATTATTTGTCTTCCACTTAAAGGCGAGGTACTGAAAACCTTCAGGGAAATTATAAGTCTGTAGGGTAGAAATTGTACTGCCTCAGATCCATACTACTAGATGAGTAGAGACAAAAAAATAGCCATAAAACAAAACAAAAAAACAAGAACAAACAATTAAACAACAAAACAAAACAGGGGAACAAATTGGCACAAACAACCAAGGTACATCAATAATAGAATCTAAAGACACCACAGTGGAAGAAATGTCTCAGAAGAGTTTAGAATGTACATAGTTAAACTGATCCATGACATAAAAGATGATTTAAGGAATGAAATTAGAGATAAAATTCAGGAGGTGAAAGATAGCTTCAATAAAGAGATAGAGATTCTGAAAAGAAATCAACCAGAAATCCTTGAAGGACTCAGTTAAACAAATTGAAAATACAATGGAAAGAATCTCCAGTGGACTACACCACTTGAATGACAGAAATTCAAGCAATGAAGTCAAAATATATAATCTTGAAAATTAAGTTGACCATGGAGGAAATATGTTAAGAGAACATGAATAGTATTTCTAGAAATGTGGGATAAAATGAAAAGACCAAATTTAAGATTTGGGGGGATAGATGAAGGCACAGAGATACAAACTAAAGGAATGCACAAACATTTTAAAGAAATAATATCATAAAATTTACCAAACATATTAGAATGTAATGGAAAATCAAATACATGAGGCTTACAGGACTCCACATGTACAAAATTAAAACAGTTCCACACCAAGGTAACTTGTTATGAAAATGGCTAACATAGAGAATAAGAATAGAATTTTAAAGACTGTCAGAAAAAATATCAGATCATGTTTAGGGGGAAACCAGTTCATATCTTGGCTGATTTCTCAACCCAGACCCTCAAATCTAAAAGGTCTTGGAATAATATATGCCAAGCTCTGAAAGAAAATGGATGCCAATCACTAATTCCATACCCAGGAAAATCAAGCACAGATTTGAAGATGAAATAAAAACAATCCATGTTAAACAAAGGTTAAAAGAAGTCATAGCTAGAAAGCCTACACTATAGAACACTATCAGAAAAATATTCCATGAAATAAAAAAAAAATGGAAACCAACAAATGGAGAAATTACACTAAAGAATAATAATCAAAGGAGAAACCAATACAAATTAATAACCAGAAAGGAACCAAAATGACTGGGAATATAAATCATATCTCAATAATAACCTTGTACATAAATGGCCTAAACTCATCAATCAAAAGACTGGCAGATTGGATTTAAAAAAAGACCCCAAAATATTATATCTTCAAGAGACTCACCTCACTGACAAAGACATATACGGATTGAAGGTGAAAAGATGGGGGAAAAAAAACAACCTATCACTCACCTGGGTTTCGTATACAAGTAGGGTTTCTATCCTCATATCAGATAAGGTAGACTTCAAGCCAAAGTTAATCAAAAGGGACAAAAATGGACATTTAATGCTGCTTAAAGGAATGATATGTCAATAAGACATAACAATCAAAAATATTTGTGACCCCCAAAATGGAGCATCTATGTACATCAAACAAGCTCTTTTGATTTGAAGAATCAATAGAGCACAATACAATAATACTGGATGACTTTAATACACCTCTCTCACCACTGGGTAGATCCTCCAAAGAAAAACTATAAAAAGAAACTATAGAACTCAATAATACAATGAATAATTTAGACTTAACACACATATATGGAGTATTTCATTCATCAATGATCAAATATACTTTCTTCTCAGCAACACATAGATGCTTCTCTAAAATAGACCATATCTTATTCCACAGAGTAACTCTTAGCAAATACAAAAAAAAAAAAAGAGAGAGAGAGAGAGATACTACCTGCATCCTATTAATGGAATGAAAGTAGGAATCAATAATGAAATAAAATACACAAGCCACTTTAGCACCTGAAGACGAAATAATATGCTATTGAATGACCAATGGATAGCAGGAGAAATCAGTGATGAAATTAAAAAAATGCTTAGAAGTAAATGAGAATAGCAACACAACATATAAAATTTTTTGAGACATGAAGAAGGTGGTTCTAAGAGGAAAGTCCATTGCCTTGAGCTAATTTATTAAAAGAATAGAAAATGCCAAATAAATAATCCAACATGACACCTCAAAACCCTAGGAAAATAAGAATAAAGCAACACCAAAACCAGTAGAATAGAGGAAATAATTGAAATCAGAGCTAAGATCAGTGAAATGAAAACTAAAGAAACAATTCAAAAAATTGAAAAAACAGAAAGGTGTTTTTTTGAAAAAATAAATAAAATTAATAAGCCCTTCATCAAACTAACAAAAAGAGAGAAGACATTTAAATACTAAAATTTATGTCAAAAAAAGATATATCACAACAGAAACTACTACAATACAGACAATAATCAGAAAATATTTGAAAATTTATATACCAATAAAATAGAAAATCTTGATAACATCAACCAATTTTTAGAGAGAATCAAACTCAATCATGAGGACATACACAATTTAAAAAGGTCCAATTCAAGCAATGAAATATAAGATACCATCTAAAGCCTACTAACTCAGGAAGGCCTAAGACCAGATGGATTTATCCTAATTCTATGAGACTGTCAAAGAAAAATTATTACCAATACTCCTCAAATTATTCCATAAAATAGAAGAGGAAATGCTTTCAAACTCATACCATGAGCTAGTGTCACCCTGATCAAAAACCAAACAAAGACATATCAAGAAAAGGAAACTTCAGAAAACTATCCCTAATGAACATAGATGGGAAAATTCTCAATAAAGTTCTGGCAAATCACATACAAAAGCATATTAAAAAGATAGTGCACCGTGATCAAGTGGGGTTTATCCTAGGGCTGCAAGGTTGGTTCAACATACCTAAATAAATAAATCCATCACATCAATATATTTAAGGACAAGAATTATATGATTATCTCAATAGATGCTGGAAAAAAGTTTGACAAAACTCAGCACCCTCCATGTTCAAAATATGAAAAAATAGGGATAGTAGGAACATACTCAACATTGCAAAAGCTATATATACTAACCCAAGACCAACATCATTCTTCTTTTTTTTTTAGAGAGAAAGAGAGAGAGAGAGAGAGAATTTTTTTAATATTTATTATTTTTTTTTTAGTTTTTTCGGCGGAACCAACGTCTTTGTTTGTATGTGGTGCTGAGGATTGAACCTGGGCCGCATGCATGCCAGGCGATCACGCGACCGCTTGAGCCACATCCCCAGTCCCCAACATCATTCTTAACAGAGAAAAATTGAAAGCATTCCCTCTAAAATTTGAGAAGGCAAGAATGCCCTCTTTCACCATTTTTATTCAACCTCATCTTTAACTATAAAGAAGAAAGAAATTAAAGTGATAGAAAAAGAAAAACACAAACTATCCTTATTTGCCAATAACATACTTCTATATTAGAAGACACAAAAAAAATTCTACAAGAAAATTTATAGAATGAAATTAACACCCATAAATCAAATGTGTTTCTGTATATCAGTGATGAATATATTGAGAGAACAATTAGGAACAATAGCCTTAAAAAATAAAATATTTAGGAATAAACATAAAAAGAGAATTGAAAGACCTCTTAAATGAAAACCACAGAACACTAAAGAAGGAAATTAAAGAAGACCTTAGAAGATTGAATGACCTCCAATGTTCTTGGATAGGCAGAATTAACATTGTCAAAATGACAATACTACCAAATGGCTATACAGATTTAATGCAACTCACATTAAAATTCCAATTACATTTTTCATAGAAATAGAAAAAGCAATCATGAAATTCATTTGGAAAAATAAGAGACCCAAAATAGCCAAAGCAATCCTTAGGAAGAAGTTTGAAGCGGGAGGCCTCACAATACCAGATTTTAAAATGTACTATAGAGCCATAGCAACAAAAATGTCATGGTATTGGCACAAAGACACACAATGGAACAGAATAGAAGACACAGAGACAAACCCACATAAATACACTTATCTCACAGTAAACAAAGGTGCCAAAAACATACATTGGAGAAAAGATGGTCTCTTCAAAGAATGGTGCTGGGGAAACAGAAAATCTGTAAGTAGCAAAATAAAATTAAACCCCTTTCACCCTGAGCAAAACTCAACTGAAAGTGGATCAAGGACCTAGGAATTAGTCCACAGATCTTATGCCTAATAGAAGAAAAAGGAGGCCCAAATCTTCATCATGTCACCTTTGGAGCTGACTTCCTTAACAAGTCTCCTAAAGTGCAAGAAGCAAAATCAAGAATCAATAAATGGGAAGGAATCAAATTAAAAGGCTTCTTCACAACAAAGGAAATGATCAAGAAGGTGAAGAGAAAGCCTACAAAATGGGAGAAAATCTTTACCACATGCACCTCGGAGAGAGCATTAATCTCCAGGACATATAAAGAACACAAAAAACTTAACACCATAAAAATAAATAACCCAATTAATAATTGAGTAAAGGAAATGAACAAACATTTTACAGAAGAATAAATATGATCAGTCAGTAAATATATGAAAAATATTCAACATCTCTAGTTATTAGAGAAATACAAATGAAAATTCCACTGAGATTTCATCTCACTCCAGTCAGAATGGCAATTATCAAAATACAAACAAGAGTAAATATTGGTGAGGATGTAGGGGAAAATGTTTACTCATACATTGCTGGTGAGACTACAAATTGGTGCAAACATTATGGAAAGCAATATGGAGTTTCCTCGGAAAACTTGGAATGGAACCATTTGACCTTGGTTTATACCCAAAGGATTTAAAAGAAGCATAGTACAGTGATGCAGCCACATTAATTTTTATAGCAGCTTGATTCATAATAGCTAAATTATGGAACCCAACATAGGTGCTCTACAACAGATTAATGGATAAAGAAATGTGGTTTATATACACAAGGTAATATTACTCAGCCATAAAGAAGACTGAAACTTTGGCATTTGCTGATAATTGATGGAACAGACGAATATCGTGCTAAGTGAAATACCCCAATTCCGAAAAATCAAAGGCTGAAGGTTTTCTTTGATATGTTGATGCTAATTTACAATAAGGGGGAGTGTTAGGGAAGTATAGAAGTACTTTGGATTAGACAAAGAGGAATGTAGGGAAGGGAGGAAGAATGGAAATAGGAAAGATAGTAGAATGAACCCGATAGTACTATCCTATGTGCATATATGATTGTACAACTAGTGTAATTCCACATCATGTACAAGCAGAAGAGTGAGAAGTTATATTTTATATATGTATAATTTGCCAAGATGCATTCTACCATCTTGTATAACTAATTAAAACAAACAAAAAGGAAAAAAAAGAATATTCATCACTACAGACCAAGTAGGAAAGAAGGAAGACTGAAATGGAGAGAGGTTATATAAGAGTTATGAAAATTGTAACATGTTATAGAAAAACAGGGTAGCTATAGTATGCAAAAATTCATTATATATTATATATGAAAATAACTGGAAGAATTCAGGATTCTCAGCACATAGAAATGATAAATAATAGAAAACATGCGAATATTAATTACTCTTGTTTGAGCAATATATATAGTATACATGTGTGAAATTATCATAATATATCTCACAAATATGTCCAAACATTATGTGCCCCTTAAAATATCTCTTTTGTAATTTCCTTCAAAGTAAGTAATTAAAATCCTTTGTGCCAGGAATGTTATTTCATTAGCCTTCAGAACAAAGCTTTTAAGCAGTTAAAATTAGTCTTGTATTATAGATGCATAAATTAAGCAAAGCCAGGTGAATTAACTTGTCAAAGGTCATACAGAAATGAGCAAATTTAATACTAAACTTGTTCTGTCCAAAATGCATATTGTTGATATTATATCAGAGTACATTTTAACTTTGTAAGTGTAATTATAAGAGCTATTTGACTTTCTCAAATAACTACTTTGGCAATTCTCACCATTCAAGATTTATTTATGGGAAGAGACTGTTAATATTGCAGTTTTACATTGTTATTAAAGGAATATAAAGTCTCTTTATTTAGGAAAAATTATTTTTAAATATAGATTTCATTTTATTTCTAATTATAAATGTTGCTTTAATTATACTCATTGTAAAAAAACTCTGAAAATTATGAGAAGAAAAACCAATATTTTCCAATAATTTTAACACTTACTAATAATTACTATAAAGCCCTTAATATATGTGATTTCAGTATTTCCTAATTTTAATTTAACAAAATGTCATAATACATGCTGTGCTTTAATTAACCATGCATTATTTACTCTTTATTTTGTTTGGAAATAATTAATACCATATTATGATAATATAGTAATTTCATTGATATATTTGATTTGAAATTTTATAATAACATTTTAATTAGTTTTTGGAAAATCAATTAGAATGTAAACTTCTCAAGTCACAGGGACATTTTCAATCTTTTTCTTGACATTAGCAGAAATATTTTATAAACATATTCAGTATTAGCCCCCTCCGGGGGTATGTACTTCAATATATAATATGTTTACCATCTCATATAGCACCTATTATTCTTTTGGGTTTTTTTTTTTTTTTTTGAGAAATTACCTTAGGTCTCTGGGAGTTGATAGTTTTAATATATACAAAAGTGGTACACAATAATTTAGATAATAACTGACATTCTTTTATCTCTTATTATTAGCCATTTGAAGCACTTGGCATAAAATAATCCATGAAATCCTGCAACAGCTGTACAGAATACATACGATCATTATCCCCATTTTACAGATGAGAGGCTTGAAGCAGAGGGAGATTAAGTGATTTCCCTGAGATCACACAACTGTGTGGTGGTACAGCCAAGATTTTTAGGCAGGAGGTCTGAATCCAGGCTTTGTGATCTTTTTAAAAAATTTTGTACGTTAGTATTTTTGTTTGTTTGTTTGTTCTTATTAGTTTTACATAACAGTAGAATCAATTTTTACATATTGATACAAACATGAAGTCTATATTTTTATAATTAGGGTCCCAGTCTTGTCGATACATATGATGGTGATATTCACTGTGGTTTATTCATATTGGTCAGATTCATTCCTCTGATTTTCCCTATCACATATTATTCTTAACACCTAATGTTTAAAATAATAACATACCTAAAGAGCTTCTGGAAATTTCTGCTATATTTTTTAGCTGTATTATTTTATTTTTTATTTTTTTGGTTCTTTTTCCTTATATATAACATTAAGATATTCTTTGACATAATCATAACAGTGTGGAATATAATTTACTCTATTTCAGTCAGTGTCATTTTCCCTTTCTCTCCCCACTTGTTCCCCTTGTTCTCTTACCTTTACTCTACCTATCTTTCTGCTATTTACTTTTAGGGGTTTTTTGTTTGTTTTTTTTTTTTTGTTGTTGTTGTTGTTGGTTTTTGTAGTTACTATCTGTGGTATACAGGATGGTGAGCTTTACTGTTGTATACTCATACATATATAGCATAGAAAAATTGGATCTCTTGTTCTTCCCTTATCCTGTCTCTTCCTCTTACCCCTCACTCCCCTTCTTCACTGATCTTCTATTTTGATGAAATATCCCTACTTTTTTTTTAATCTCTTGCTCTTTAATACCCCCACTCCTGCCCCCTGCCCATTATTTTGGACTAGCTTCTGAAAATCAGAGAAAATATTTGACATTTTGCTTTCTGAGTCTTGCTTATTTCATTCAGCTTATTTCACTTGCTTATTTCATCTCCAGTTCTATCCATTTACCATCAAATCACATAAATTCATTCTTCCTTATAGCGTCCATTATGTATAAGGTTACTTTTTCTTTATCTATTTCTCCATTGGTTAAAGGTCCTCTTTAATGGTTCCAATAGTTTGGCTACTGTGAATTTGCTACTATAAACATCAATGTGGCTGTATATTTTTTGGATATATAAATATATATCTTTTTGGATATATACTAAGGAATGGAGGAATGGGATAGCGGAATCATATGGTAATTCTGTTCCTAGATTTTTGAGAAATCTCCATACTGCTTCTCAGAGTGTACTATATTGCAGTCCCACCAACAATGTATGAGTGTATCTTCTCCTGCACATTCTCATCACTACTGTTTTTTTTTAAATAATTTTTATACCTTTACTTCACTTATTTATTTTTATGTGGTGCTGAGGATTGAATCCAGGGTCTCACATGTACATGGCAAGTGCTCGACCACTGAGCCACAACCCCAGACCACTTAGTGTTTTTGTATTCTTGATAATTGCCATTCTGACTGGAGTGAGATGAAATTGCAATGTAGATTTAATTTGCATTTCCTTGGTTGCTAGAGATGTTGATCTTTTTTTACATATTTGTTGGCCAAATGTAGTTCATCTTTTCAAAAGTGTCATTTTAAGGCTGAGTTTGTGGCTCAGTGGTAGAACCCTTGCCTAGCATGTTTGAGGCACTGGATTCAATTATCAGCACCACATATAAATTAAAAAATAAAGATTCATCAACAACTAAAAAAAATTTTTTTAAGTGTCAGCTTATTTTTTTGCTCATTTTTAATTGGGTTAAATGGGGTTAGTGTGCGTGTGTGTGTGTGTGTGTGTGTGTGTGAGAAGTTTTAGGAGTTCTTTAATATTCTGGAAATTACCATCCTATATAAGGAGCAGGTAGCAAAAAACTTCTATTCTGTAGGCTCTATCTTCACACACTTAATTGATTTCTTTGCTATGCAGAAGCTTTAAAATTTGACGTCCTCACTCCGTCACTCCGTTTCCTGATTTTGGTCTTATCTCTTGTGCTTTAGGAATCTTTTAAAGGCAGTTGGTACCTGTGCCAACCTGTTAGAATATTGAGCCCATATTTTCTTCTAGCCATTATGGAGTTTCTGGTCTAATTCCTAGATCTTTAATTCATTTTAATTGACTTATGCAGAGTGGGAGATAGTTTTGTTCTACTGCCTATAGATGTCCAGTTTTCCCACCATCATTTGTTGAAAAGACTATCTTTTCTCAGTGAATATTTTTGGCAACTTTGTCTAGTATCAGATAATTGTAGATATGTGGTTTTTATTTGTATGTCTTCTATTCTTTTCCATTAGTTTTGATGTCTGTTTTGGTGCTGTTACTATGCCTTTTTTTATTATTAGTTGCTCAAGACAATACAATGATCTTGACATATCATACATTCGATTCAAATTTTTCCATGTGTATAAATTGCAGGATCACAGAGGTTATACATCCATGTGTATACATATAGCAATCCTAGTGTCAGTTTGAAGTACATTTTGAGGTCTGGTTTTATGATGCCTATAGCATCACTCATTTTCCTCATATGTTCTGGCTATTCTTTGTCTCTTATTTCTCCAAATAAGTTTTAGAATTGTTTTTTTTTTTCTAGCTATGTGAAGAATTTCATTGCTATTTTGACTGAAATTGCATTGAATTGGTATAAGGGTTTTGATAGTGTGGCCATTTTTATAATATTAAAGCTGCCTATCCAAGAACATACGAGGTCTTTCCCTCTTTGAAGGTTTCCCTCAACTTCTTCCTTTAGAATTCTGTATTTTTTATTGAAGAGTTCCTTAAAATCCTTTGTAAGATTTATTTCAAAGTATTTTGTTTTATTAGGTTATTGTGAATGAAATACCTTCCCTGATTTCTTTAGCAGAAGGTTTGTCATTGAAGTATAAGAATATGATTGATTTTTGTATGATGATTTTGTATCAGCTCTAAAGTCTTCTGGTAGACTTTTTTTTTTTTTTTTGGTTTTCTAAGAATAGAATTATAACATTAGCAAACAGATATATGTCAAAGTTTTCTTTCTTATTTGTATTCTTTTAATTTCCTTCTCTTGCCTGGCTGTTCTGGCTAGAGTTTCAAGGACTATGGTGAATAGGAGTGATGACAATAAGCATTTGTGTCTTGTTCTTGTCTTTAGGGGAAATACTTTCAGTGTTTTTCATTCAGTATGACATTGGCCTTGGTTTTGTCATATATAGCCATTACAATGTTGAGGTAAGTTTTTTCTCACCCTAGTTTCTCTATGTTTTAAAGATGAGTGGGTGTTACGCTTTGCAAATGCTGTTTCTGCATCTATTGAGAAAATCCTGTGATTCTTATCCTAAAATCAATCATTGTGGTGAATTTCATTTATTGATTCATGTATTTTGAACAAATGTTGTATCCCTGGAATGAAACACACTTGATCATGTTGCACACATCATTTTAATGTGTTTTTTAATGCAGTTTGCTAGTATTTTACTCAAAATTTTTGCATCTATGTATCCATCAAGGATATCAAAGATATTGATTGGAAGTTTTCTTTCCTCCATGTATCTTCATCTGCTTTTAGTATCTGGTTGATTTTAGCTCATAAAATGAATTTGTTAGTGATCCCTTCTTTTATATTTTATGGAATAATTTGAGAAAGACTCTTTAAAGGTCGGGTAGAACTCAACTGAGAATCCATCCAGTCCTGGACTTTTCTCTTTTGGAAGGCTTTTGACAGCTGCTTCAATTTCATTACTGATATGAATATGTTTATGTTCTCTGTATCATCCTGGCTCAATTGATGTAGGTCATATGACTCTAGGGATTTCTCAATATCTTCAATATTTCCTAGCTTATTGGACTATGTATTTTCAAAATAGTTTTTGTTAATCCTCTGTATTTCAGTGGTGTCTCTGGTGATATGTCCATTTTAATTTCTGATTTTATATATTAGAGTCTTCTCCCTCTCTATTTTGATTAATTTGGCTAATAGTTTATTAATATTGTTTATCCTTTCAAGAAACCATCTCCGTGTTTCATTGATCCTTTGTATTTTTTTTAATCCTGCATTTCATTGATTTTGGCTCTGATTTTAATTATTTACTGTGTTCCACTGACTTTGGTGTTAGGTTTTTCTTCTTTTATATGGATCTTGATGTGTAATGTTAGATTATTTTTTGTTATCTTTCTATTCTTTTCATGTATGAACTCAGTGCTATACATTTTTCTCTTACAAATGCCTTCTTGCTTCCCCAGAGGTTTTAATATGTTATATCACTCTTTTCATTAGTTTATAAGAATTTTTCTTTATTTCTCTCCTGATTTCTTCTGATATTCATTCATCATTTGAAAGTGTCTTATTTAGTCTCCAGGCATTAGAATTGTTTTCTGTTTTTATTTTGTCTTTGATTTCTAATTTCTCGCTATATTATAATCTGATGGAATGTAAAAATATCTCTATTTTGTATGTGTTTGCCAAAATTTGTATTGTGACCTAAAATATGATTTATTTTAGAAAATTTTCCATGTGCTGCTGAGACAGTTCAGGCATTGATGGATGAAATAATCTATAGATGTCTGTTAGGTTCATCTGATTAATATTTTTAGATCCAAATAATATTAACTTAATTTATATAAGAATGATATATCTAGTGGTGAGGGAGGTGTGTTGAAGTCACCCAGTATTACTGTATAGTGGTCTGTTTGATTCATAATATTGAGAATAGTTTATGTTTGTGGATGAACCATTATTCGGGACATAAATAACTTGCTGTTGTATGCTTCCCTTCCTGTTGGTAGAAGTGATCTTCTTAGTCTCTTCTGATTAATTTGGCTTTGTCCGCTTTGTCTGATATGAGAATTTCTACCTTTGCTTGTTTACAGGTACAATTTGCATGGAATATCATTTCCCATCCTTTAACCTTTAGTATGTGGATGTCTTTGCCTCTTAGGGGATTCTTTTGCTAACAACATATCATTGGACCTTTTTTTTTTTTTAATTCAATCTTCCAATCTATGTTTTTTGATTAATGAGTTTTGACCATTTACATTCAATGTTATTATGGAGAAATGATTTGTATTTCCTGCCATTTTGATTTATTTCTGATGTTTAATTCAAATTTAATTACTCTATAATTGACTACTCTTCTAGTGTAATCGATCCCTAAGCAGGTTTTCATTTTTATATTTCATTTCTTTTTCATGAAACTGTTTATTGAGTATGTTCTGTAATGCAGGCTTTTCGAGTGTGAATTCTTTTAGTTTCTGTTATTTGTGGAAGGTTTTTATTTTATTTTCATTTATTAAGCTTGATTTTTCTGGTTATAATCATCTTGGTTGGCAGTCATTATGTTTACAACTTGGTATATTTTATATCAAGCCCTCCTGGCGTGTAGGGTCAGAGTTGAAAAATCAGTTAGAAACAGAATTGGCTTACATCTGAAGGTCATCAGCCATTTCTATCTTGTGACTTTCACAATTCTATCTTTATTTATATTAGTCATTTTTATTATTTTATGTCCATTAGATTTATTGTGATTTTTGTATGTTTGGAATCCCATATGCCTCTTGTATTTAAATTTCCATCTTAATCCAAAAATTTGAAATTTTTTCTAATATTATCTGATTAAAAATATTGTGCATCCCTTCAGTATGTATTTCAGTACCATCATCTACTCCAGTAATTTTTATATTTGGTCTCTTGATGTTATTTCAGATTTCTTGAATATTCAGGTCATGGTCTCTTTACATTGTTTTCTTTATGTTGAACTTTAGTCTTCATGATTTATATCTTTGTCTTCAAGGCCTGAAAATATATATTCAAAGTGGTCTTTTCTGATGGTGAAGCTTTCCATTGAATTTTTTATTTGGTTTTGTGAGTCTTTTATTTTCAGGTTTTCTGTTTGCTTCTTTTCAGGACCTTTATCTCATTGTTGTTATGATCTTTCACTTCCTGCATCTTATCTCTAATTTCACTCTGTATGTCTTCTATTAGCTCACTGAGCATCTTAACTATGCATTTTCTGAATTCTTTCTCAGACATTTCTTCCACTGTGGTATCAATGGAATCCATTTTTGTTGAAGTGTAATGGACTATTTGATGTGTTTTCCCTTTGTTTTTCATATTGCTTGTATGCCTTCTCATCTATTGGGATAGTTATTGCCTATTCCTTTAAGCAAGAGACTACTTGGTGAACATTTTTGCCTTATGAACCCTGGTTTGGGTTAATATCTAGGTATTGATATTATATGATATCATTATAGTTTAGCTAAGTGTGTGGCCTCTGTTGATACCAATATCAGGTCCACTTGACAGATATTACTGACTCTTATTTTCTGTGCTCACTTCAGAGCTAATCCACATATCATTCAACCTTATAGAATGTGAAAAACTTATTGAGAGTATTCTTCACAATTCTCTAGTCTAGATATAAACTTGTACAATGTTCTTTCATATCTGTCGTCTCTTATCTGGCTTCTTTCTGTTTGATGAGGGCATTAGGAATAGCTACCTAGGTCCTTTCCACCATCTTCTCAGCAGAAGTTTTTATGGTAGTGTTCAACATCTGGCAACTGACATATAATACTTCATTATCATTATTAAATTAATGACTGAAGAAAGGAAAGAATGAAGTATTTTTAGTCCTCTATCTGCTAAATTCTTTAGGATAAGTAAATTAAAATGGAATTACTGAATCAAAGCATATGCTTATTTTTTTCTTTTTTTCATATTCAACACTTTTTTCCAGAAAGTTTATGATAGGTTTTTCTCAACTTGCAAAATACAGAGAACTCGTTTTATTTCATAGTTTATGATATTGAATGCTATTATCTCAACATTGTATATATGATCTGAAAAACAAAATTATTATTGTAAAAACTTTTCTAGGATTGAAAGCATTTCTTATTTACAGACATACATCTGTGTCTATCTGTATTCATGTTTCCATTAGGTTGTATAATATTGCCTAATTTATTTTGTTTTAGTTAAAAATTATATATGAATGCCTATGAAATACATTAAGCAAACCAGACATGAGATTTTATTGTTAAAACTTCTATATGGCTGGGCATGGTGGCGCATGCCTGTAATCCCAGCACCTAGGGAGGCTGAAATAGGAGAATCGCGAGTTCAAAGCCAGCCTCAGCAAAAACCAGGTGCTAAGCAACTCAGTGAGACCCTGTCTCTAAATAAAATACAAAATAGAGCTGAGTATGTTGCTCAGTGGCCAAGTATCCCAGAGTTCAATCCCTGGTACCAAAACCAAACAAACAAAAAACTTCTATGTGTATATCTTATAAGTGAGATAATATTAAAATAGAACAATTTTTATCAATAAATTAATAAGCAATAAGAATATTATAATAATACCTAATAGCATTTCATTTTCACTGAGAGTTTCCTAGAAATATTGAAAGGGGTACAGTAGATCTATTTTGTTTAGTTTGGGAGTGTCATGTATAGTTTTGCCTCATTCTAGAACAAATTGGCAGATTATAATCTCCACCATCTTGCTGTGGTGAATGGCTGTCTATACCACATCTTTTGGAGAGTCTATGAAAATTTTTAAAGAATTATCAAACCCAAGAGTGTCTTGAACTTCTGTAACTTTACAGTTTATATCAAATAAATGTAGTCAGTGGGCTATGCATGCTCTGACTTCTTAGAATTCCTGCAATTTCTCTCCTCATCACTAATTAATGTCTATGTTAGATTGTCAGCTCTTAGAATGCCTAGAGTTAATTCATCTATCCTTTGCCCAGAATTTTGTTAAAAAAAATGCTTTGGTTATAGCCCTGTTGAATTATCTTAATTTTTAGATGCATTTATTTTCTATTGTGACCCTAATAACAGAAACACCTTTCAACCATTTTTTTTATTCAGCACCTATAATTATAATTTTGGTATTCTATGTGTATTAGAAATGTTATACATTATATTTTTTGATATGTAAATGTAATTATTAAATTAAACTCTAGGTTTATCTTGTATTGTAACATCCTCTTCATTTATATTCATAAAAACCACTCATATATCTGAATGTGTGTGTGTGTGTGTGTGTGTGTGTGTGTACATTCAAATATCTGTTGATGTCCTAAACATAATTCTACCTTTATCAGGTTTTTATTACTTTGCATTATAATTTATTTATGTTTTTCAAATATTCACAATGTAGTATTTTCTCTACAGTATTAATTTGAACATTTCTTGCAAATTCATGAAAATTCATTCACTGTGATGACTTAAATATATATAGTAAGGTAAATAAAATTTTAGCTGTAAATATATTTTTTTATAAACTAAGATTCTGAGAGAGATGATAATTTATGCTATTTAAATTTTCTACCAGCAAAAGCATAAATTATAATTTTCTCAAAAATTATTTGTAATTTTCTGTGGTGTTAAAAATAATCATCATAAAGGGTCTCAATATGTGCTATAAAACTAATGTACACACATTTATAATTTGACAGTTTTTATGGATATTCATTTTTAAAATATGGAAAATAGAAGACTTTCATTTTTGCATAATTTTAGCCAGATATCTTACTGAATTTACATATTTATAAATATAAAGGAAACTGTTATCTCTTCCTACTAAACAAACTACTTTTTCCCTTTGAGTTATACTGATATAGCTCTCAGGCCAATAAGGATATGTGGTAATGATGTTGTTATTTTAAAAGAAATGCTTTGTTTTAAATTATGTTTACATTAATTTAAAATAAATATTTTGAAGTGTTAAGAAATTCACTGAAAGTTTTTATTAAAGAAAGTTTGAATTTTTGAAGTCTTTCAGTGAGATAATCCTCTGAATATCCTCCTTTGATTTATATATGATATAGTATATACAGAGATGGTAATAACATTAATGACAGCTTGAAATTTGTTGAGTGCTTAATAGAAGCTAGACATTGGGTTAAGTGCCAATTCACTGATATTAAATCTCCCTGGCACTTCTGAAACAATATTAATTTTGTTCTATTTTAATATCTTTCTGTGTTACATACTCACTTTGATTAGGATTATCTCCATCTTTAAACTGAGTATTAAGATAATGGATTTTTTTACTCAAAGTAATTCAGAACACCGAAAAAAAAGTTGATTATATAAGAACCTTAAAATGTTTTTTCACATGTTGACTGGAGACTTTAACTTTCTTTCATTTCTGGTGACTGCTTTTATGTGTAACATAACAGTTTGTTTTTTGAGATACAAACTAAATTTTATTTAATTGAGGAAATATCTTACACATGAGGACCTACTGTGGCACACAACCCTGGAGTTGAGAACATGGAGTCTTGGGGTCTTCTGGAGAATGATTTCTAAGAAAGTTAGGGCTCACCAGTAAAAGTCAATCATCTGCCTATAGGTGGCCCTGTGTAGAAACTCTGATGGCCTAGTTTTAATATTGTGAAGATTAAAAAAACCTACATAAAAATGTTGATTTTGTTTGTTTGTTTTCTCTGAGCATTTTTTCTGACTTCCTGGTGTAACTACCATTGTTTGCTCACAACAGTGTTTGTGGCATCAGGGAGGCTGCCGTCAAAAGTCATAGTCACACATTACAAACAAGGAAAAGAAGTTCAGGCCACTGTGTGACTGTTGACCATAGAGGTGGCAGATATCCACAGTATCCTAATGAGCCCTTGGAACTATGGTCCCTGCCCTGAACTCACTCTGTTCCATTGTGGAGCCTGGTGCCTTGTTTGACATTGGTAGTGCCTTGACAGTCAGTGAAACAATCAGGAACATAAATAACCTGAAAAAATAAGAAGTCTTGGAAACCAAAATAATGAGTCTGCATGGAAGTATAAAAGAATATTTAAATACTAGACTACCTAAAATATTTGAAAGCTTATAAAGATATGAAGTTACAAAAATGCTCTTGTGTGGCTGTCATTGACTTGTTTTGTCTAGGCTTCTGTCTTCTGAGAAATGGTTAAAGGTTAAAACCTCTGGACCTGTCCTTGAATTCCTACCCCATCAATAGAATGAAGAACATTCAATGGCAAAAGGGGTTTATTTAATGAAAAGTGATTTGGATTATATAATTAAGAACATTCTAATTTATCTTTAAAGCACAGGGGTTGTGGATATGGCTCAGTGGTAGACCATGTGCTTGCAAAAAGACCTACTCAATCTCTAGCACCAAATAAATGAAAAAATGAAACCATAAATTATAGACTACCATACACACGTGTGTGAGCATATTCACATGCACATAGAGGCTTGGATTTTAAAACATTTGTTTAGAACTAAAGAGTAATAATGGTACAAAATAACCTGTTAGAAGCCCACTAAAAGCTAAAGTTCCTCCGACTGCATGATGTTTAGAAGTAAATATTCATGGTAAGGAAAAAATTTTAAAGAAGATTGAATGTAATGAATACAGATTTCCCTCAGGCATTGTTACATAATCTCAGTTGTAGAAAAGGGATATAAATAACACTGACAACTTTAGGTTTTCTCTCTGAATTTTAAACACTGAAAAGTCTTCTCAGTGCCTCATTTGGATAACATGAGCGAGCTGTATTTCTAAAATTATCTGATTCAATGATTGGAAAAGATCTAAGAATGAGTTAGAATAAGGTGGGAATGGCAATGCTTGAACAAAACAGATGACAGAGGGAAGGGAGAGGAAGAAGGGAAGGAAAGAAGCTAGGAAAGAAAGAGGGAAGGAAGAGAGGCACTAAAGAAAAGAAAGACAAAGAAAACTCATGCAGTATTTGGTCGACATAGTTTTCAGTGTACCATGAGAATCTGAAATGTTAGAAATGACAAACTTAGCCAATAGCAACTGTATGAATCTCACTAAATGGACAGTGTAGAAGCCAAAGCTTGAACAGAAACTCTGACAGTTGTTCAGCTTGAGATTTGCAGTCAGGAGATTTAGAACCTCATTCCTTTGCTGCTGATTATGGAGCACAGAGGATCTTGGCTTTGTTTTCTTAGGTGCATGCTATCACAGACCATGGGAACTTGGGCAAATGAATTTTCATCCCAAACCTTAGTCTGATCAATGGGTATGACGACGTGAAGATCTTTTGAGAATTAATTTAGTTAATGTCAGAAAAACCCTGAAAGGAAAGCACTCAAAAAAGCAGATCTAATGAAGCAAACACACATAGTGAACCATGATAGATAGGTGCCTTTTCTTTAACCCTCTCCAGCTACTGCATTCATTTTATCAAATTAAGCCTCGAAGAATACAAATTTAAGTTCTTTTTTACAACAAAAAAACTGATTTGTGTATTTGTAAAAGTTTTTGATCAAGGGGTTACTGTGTACTTATGTATGTATGCCTGTCTGTGAGTCTTTTAAATGAGCAAGGAGAGTAATAATGGGAACCTAGCTTTTAGAAAGAAATCTGTATAAAAAAATGCTGAGCAAATATTGCTTACTCTATTGATTCACATGTACTATTGCCTGTAATGATGGGAAAGCTTATTTTTATTCTGCTGTTGCAAGCTTAATATTAATAAATGGAAGTTGAGGGAAAAAATGAGTGTTAATGATGTCTGTGGCATAAAGACTTTATTGTTTTACTTTTGTTTACAAATGAACCAAGATGATATATCATGTATAATCTTTGAATTGGAAAAGAACTAAGCAAATTTCTCCAAGCCAAGTGTCTATCCTTTAATTTTCTGTTTAATGTGTCTTTGCAAATATTCCTTACTCTATAATGGTCAGGTATTAAAAAGTGATGGATTCGCTAAATCGCAGTATGCTTAAGTCGATTACACAAGAAAGAACAGCATTGTCTATAAGCTAAATAGGGATGAAATTTTTCAAAAGAAGGCTTTATTACAAGAATGAGGATTGCAGCAATCCATGCTTTGGGAAATGTATAGTTTTGTCATTTTTAAAATAGTTAGCAGCTTTATCTTGGGATTTCTGAAAAATGGTACATATTAAATATAAGCTGGAATTTCCAATATCCAATTAACTTTGAATACAAGTTGTCCCATTATAAACAGAGCCTATTAGTCCAGCTTTAAATATATCCTATTTTTTAACAATAGAATTAAAGAATTCTCTTTTTTTTCATAGTCGAAGATGAAACTCACTTGACAATGTTAGTATCTGTACATGAATATGGCTATTAGTGCTGAATCATCTCAAACTTTTCTACTGATTTTCTGTAGAATATTCAGTACAGCTTTTCTATTCCAGTATCTGAAAAAATATAAGAAAATAAATTCCTTTCCTTATGGTCTGCCTGGTGCCCAAATATTAAAAGAACCATTTGTTTTTGATACAATCCAATTCTGTTTGATTCTATTTGATTCTGGTTAACTGGACATGATTTATTCAACAAGATTTCTATGGAGGTGAAAGAAACAGAAAGTGTCTTGGTTCTCAAGTGTTCCAGTTAAATATTACAGGTTTCAGAGAAGGGATTTAACTCCAGTCTAAAACAATTTGGAAAGCTGCCTTAGAATAGTTGGCAGTTAAAGTGGGGCTTCAAGAAAGGATAGTGCTGACAAAGGCAGGTAGAAGATAGACCTCTTTTTAAATATATAAATAATCAATTAAAATAATGTCCTGACTTTAAGAGAGCTGGAAAGTTTAGAGGTGATGCTTAGATATGTTGACATGGGAAAGAAGAGTGGACCTGAGAGGGGAAATTTCTAAGTTCCTGATTTTAATGGTTACACTTAATGCTAGAGGACATCAGGTGCAGGAAAGGGACATGAAATGCTTGTGATAGAAGAACACAATGCTCCAGATTGCCGGAACCACTAATTATGAAGTGTCTGCTAAAGAGGAAGTACATGTGAAACAGTGCCATGGATCTAGGCAGGGAGATTAAGAGACTGAAATTGACCCTAAGCAGCCTTTTGTATACTAGATCTCCAAACTGTTTTTGCTTCCAAGTATCCATTCATACTCCTGTTGCTATAGTCAAAGTAGACCTATAGTCAAACAGAACTTCATATCCTATTTCTTCCTTATTTATATCTGTCATTACTACCTTGCCTGACACATGGTTACATATTAGTTGTTCAAGAACTATTTATGATTATATAACATAATGAACCAAGATGGTATATCTTGGTTAGATATATAATATCTAGATAATATAAATTGTTTCTTCTCAAAATGTCTTAACATCCAGATCCGGTGCTGTACAGTTTACATTGTACTTATATTGTTTTCTTTGATCTTGTTTTACATTTTACAGAATGTTATACAAATTTAAGGTGATATTATGGATTGTGTTCCCACCATATTTTATGTTAAAACCCTAATCCACAATATAATAATATTTGAAGACAGAGCCTTTGAGAAGTGAGTCAGTTTAAATGAAGCCTGAGGATGGGGTCCTCATGATGAGATTAGTGCTCTTGTAAGAAAATAGCAGAGAGTATGCCCTTTCTGTATCTGTGTGTGTGTGTGCACAACATATGAGGCTATAGCAAGAAGGCAATCTTCTGTAAGCCCAACCACACTAGTACCCTGATCTTAGATTTTCTGTCTTTCAGAAACATAAGTAATAAATATCTGTTGTTTAAACTTTGTAGCCTCTGGTATGTAATAATAGTCTGAGTTGTGTCTCCTATCTCAGTCTAGGTATTGCTCTTTCTTTTGAATAGTTAATTTACTCTGATTGGGCAAGTAGTCCATAGACAAAGCTATACCATACTGGACAATATTTTTCAGAGACTAATTTGAATTGATAGAGTAATAGAGCCACCTTAAAGGAAATTTTGAAGAATGAAAAATCAAAGCAAATTAACTGAAACCTCACTACTCAGGTATTGTTGGAAATAGTTATTGTATTGGATTTCTGATACAGAATGGTTATTCATGGCATGGTTATGTGTAACATCATTCATTCATCTCATTATTGACGAATCTTTCACTTTTTAGAAATTTTTGCCAATTTTTATTCCCCAAACAGTGCATAAATTCTCCACTTATTTTGATCAGAATTTGTGTAATTTGACAATTTTTGGCAAGCCATTAAGTATAAGATAGTATTTTGTTTTGATTTTTTTGGTAATTATTTAAAAGATGAGACTGACAGTATTTTATATGTATATTGGTACTTAGGTCTTCTCCAAAATGAGTTGTTTTTTCAAATATTTTCCCATTGTTTTAAGACTGGTATTTAGAATTTTCTTCATGGATCAAAGGAATTCTTTTCTAATTTCAGTACTACTTCTTTTCCAAAGACAAGTGTTTCAATACCTTATTTCAAATCTTGGAGCAACTTTTCAGTTTTTGGTATATATTGCTACTGAAAAAATTTTGTCATTATAAATGATAGAACATTTTGGGGGCTCATTTTTTATGTTTTAACATCAACTTTCTAAGATCATGAAGATAATTCCCTTTCCTTATCTTCCAAAAATGGTAGAATTATGAATAGTTTCTTGGAATGTTTAATATTAACTTGTCATCACTCTCTTTTAATTTTAATGTCTTCTCTAAAATAAAAAAAAAAGATTTCTGAGAATTTCATTTCCTATATGGATGAAGGACCCTTGGGCAGTGTATGAAGTTAAGAAAGATGAGAAAGTGGTTAAGAACTCTGTTTTAAAAGTTCTTAGGGATTATCTCAGATTGCTGAGAGATGCAGCTTCTTTAAGGGTTCTTTTCTAGAGGAGCTTTTGACAACAGCAACTCTGGTGCTTTAGAAAGATGTTTCCAGTGTCCTTCAGACTTGCCAGTTATTACTTGTTTTACCTACCCTGGCCCATTCCAAGATTGTCATGATTTTTTTCTAACATGTCAACAAAACATAATTAATTTATTCATTACCTTAATAAAGCACCTCTTTGATGTATCTAGATATGGAATCCTAATTTATGTACTCAGCTTAGAATTCATGGAATTTCCTAAAACTGAGTATTCCTGCTTAGGTGTCTCCTGGAAAATCCTCCGCCATTACTTCTCCAAATATTAACTTTGTGTCTTTTTTTCTCTTCCTTTCAAATTTGTAATTGGTTTTAATTAGAATTCCTTTTATTTTTTTCCAGTAAATTTTCTCTTTTCCCTTTAACATGAATAATTAATTAGGGCTACCTTTCAGTTTGTTATCTCTTTTCAATTTTGTCTTATTCCCTACTAACCTAAACCTCCCCACTACCCAAAAGAAAGAGAAAAAAAGAAAACAAGGCTTGGAGAATAAAACACATATAGTACAAGAATTATAACATATATTCTAAACTTGATAAACCTAAAAAACACCCCTCAGTTTTAAAATCTGGCTATTATAAAGATGATAGCACTCTAGAACACCTGCCCCAGGGATCCCTCTCAGAAGATAACAACTCTCTTGATCTTTAAAGAATTATTATGGTCAAAGGTTATATCAGTTTCTAAACTTATACGTTGGACAATCTGGGTTTTTTGTTTATAATCATATTTTAATGTATATATAATAAAATAAGTTTTATTTCCATTATTTGTGATCACTTGGGTGATTTCTAGTTTATGTTTATTTCAAAAAATACTATTTTAAATATTCTTCAGCATGTCTTTGGAAAATAAATGTATAGATTCATCTTTCTTGTAGTTTCTAACTTTTTGTTTATTGTTTTTATATCTTCTTATATTTCCATATAAAACATAGTTTTTGTTATTTATCCAGCTATAAGATATTATTTATCTAGATTATTTACATGAGAAGAATAACTGAGGAATGTGATTTACAATACTCCCAGACATAGAAGTTTTCCAGGAAATCTTTCAAAGAGGGATACCTTAGCATTCTTTTGGCTGTGAGTATATTGAGTCTCAGAAGACAATGATGTACATTTTTTCCTTGAAAAATGCACAGTCACCCACCCACACTCACTTGGTTTCCCACCAATACCTAAGAATGCAATTCTACACACAATTTTAGGAAATTTATAGACAGTCTGAAGTTCAGTCTTTGAAGAGGGCATTCTTCACCTAGTTAAGTGATTTATTTCTCCCATCTTTCTTGTTCTTATCTATAGTAAAGACTTTTCTTCTCAATTTATCTAAAAAGCAGTAACTTCTTCTACATTTCAAATATATCAAACATTACTTCTGCATAGTATATACTTGTGATTTATTTTACATATTATGTATTGTTCTCATTTATAAATGTTTCATATGGATTTATTTCAAATCTATGTTACAATTGAGGGAGCTGAGGTTTAATGGTGTTCATAGACTCCTAAACTTATTTAACAATTATGATAATATTTTTTGCTTGCCAGCTTTAGACCTACAAATTACAATACAGAAATCCACCATTCCTTTCACAATCTGAGGAACTTGTTGAAAGAAATAACAATATTTCTTGGGTATGATAAATTCTGAATGTTTAATATCAATCTTCTTATATATCCTGACATAGATCTTTGGAAGAAGGTACTTACATAAAATCGGGTAGTATTCTCTCATGAGAGACAGTGACAGAGACAAAGAAGGAGCCACAGGAAGAAAAATCCTTCCAAGACATATACCCAGTGACCCACCTCCTCTAGTCACAAACCACCTGCTACGGTTATCATTCAGTCAGTCTATTCAAAATAGGATGGACAAATTAGGTCATAGTTCTCACAATGTGTTCATTCTACCTCTGAATATTCCTGCACTAACAAGAATAATGTAACAAGTGTGAACAAAAACATCTTACCTATAATGATGTAGTATAAATAATGACACCAACGTTTTTTAATTACTAGGTGCTTATGTATGTGCAATGTGAATGTGAAGCTCTATGAATTAAATGGTAGAATGTATTCTTCATCCTTTAAATTTGAACCTGCCTTATTTCATTCAATGAAATTGGGAGGAATTGAGAATGTCACAGTTTTGGCCTAGACTTCATGAGGCTTTACAGAATGTGCACATGTTCCCTGAAAGCTGTAGAATCTACATGAATATATCTTGGATTGTCTGAAGTTTGAAAACAGACACATAGTGAAGAAAGCCCTTTCATCCTGGTCAATAGCCTTCCAAATACTGGATAGGTGAGCGGGGTCTTAGAGACATTCAACCACAGGTAGGTTTGTACACATCCTACAAGATACCCCCAAATTCATGAAGAATCTAGGGTAGACTAGCTAAATTAATCCAGATTTAAAACAAAAAAACAAAAAATATTTTAGCCAATCAACAGAATTATGAGTTATATAACCAGTTGTTATTTGAAGCAATTTGATTTGAGAGTAGTTTCTATTCAGTAAAGGTTAATTGAACATCTAACAAACTATTAAATTATTGTATGATAAGTCCTCTATCATAACCCTTAGAATAGTCTTTTTATTTAAGATGAGTCCTATTCCACATATAGATATTACAAGTACTGTAAATATAACCCAATACAAGATCATTCACAAATATTAGCCTCACTTGCTTATGAAGTAAAGAAGATGGAACCCAGTACTTTTAGTTTCTCCATGCTACACTCCAGAAATTTCTTTCCCAAGGCAATTTACCTATGCTGACACCTGACAAAATATGTTAATATCTTCCAAAGTGTTAGAGGCATGAACATTAACCATCCTCTGATTAATTTTCCATTTCAAATCAACTATAATTTTTATTTACAAGCACCTGTAGTTTTGCAAATCCTAAGAAGAATATACCCAGGGGAGTTACCATGGTTACTCAGATTTGCACATTTACCACAGTGGGTCCCAAGTATGGTAGTACATTGTAATCAAGTACATATATATATATATATATATATATATATATATATATATATATATATATATATATATATAATGGTTTCCATTCCCAGACATTTTGACTTAAATGGCATGGAGTTCAATGATAGCAATGAAATTCTTAACAGCACCTTTTCTAATATGTAGCAAAGCTTGGAATGCACAGTTTATCTCTATCTGGACCTCTACAACCCAGCTGTATCACCTGACTAATACCCAGGGGAGATAACTTTATTCAGTAAGTGGCGACTCTGTGTGTGTGTGTGTGTGTGTGTATGTGTGTATGTTTGTGTCTTTTACTCTTTATGTAAATTAGCCTATGTGCTTGCAAAATTCACTACCTGACTTGAAAACTCCTGGATATTTAGATTATAATAGGTAGCAGAGAAAGTAGCTATCTAGAATATAATGTGCTCTTCTGTAACAGAATTAATGATCACATTCCTTACCTACATTCTTGCTCACATAGAAAGGTGGGTTGTATCTCTTAACCACCAGAACTTGACACAGCTGTCCCAATTAGGAGCACCAAAGAAACTGGACGAAATACAGTGCTCTTGCTGCTGTATCCACTTCTTATATGAATATTTTTCAGTCCAAAGCCACATCTAGCAATGAACCTCTAACTGACATCTAGCATCTCGACAATAATGACAACTATTTTTTGAGGCTTTTTATTCACAGAGCTCCATTAGCTAAAAGTTAAATAAAGTTCTTTTAATGTGACTAGTTTTAATTTCTGAAAGCTGTATTTTGTCCTCTTATCTTCAGTTGAAGATTTTTTTTTTTTTTGGTAGAAAGTCTATTTAACCACATCAAAAAGTTAAATTATATCAAGAAACTGAGGTTCAACAGCTATGTGTGTAAACATCATCCCCTAAGAATATTTGCACACCACACATTCCTACATATCTATAAACTAAAGAGGGTACCATACCTTTGAATATGTCACTCAGTTCAAAGTAATGTAAGTGTGTTCAGATATAAATTAACATGAGTGTGCTTTTCTTTTCAGTAGAATCGAGCGCAGAATACAACTCAGCTCTTTTACTTCTCTAGTTATTCTAAACTTCAATTAACTTGTCCTGTATTAATCAGAGGTCCGCCTATTAAGCAAATCAGACTTAAATTATTACAAGAGACAATCAAATTATAGGTAAGTGAATTATTTTATTGTAAAAGCTAAAAAAGTTTCTAAGGATGTGGTATGATTTACTTATTCAGAAACTTTTGAAAATTAATAGAAAATTTCTTACTTTTATCCTCCCAATTTCTGACTGCAAAACTGTAATATGTGGAGTTGATAAGAAAAATGGTACCAAAATTATGTGGTTTATAGACATATAATTAATTTTTTTCTTGAAATTTGATCTCATTCCAATAAGAATGCCTATTATCAAAAACAAAATAAAGCCAGGTGTGGTGGCACATGTCTATAATCCTAGAACTTGGGAAGCTGAGGCAGGAGGATTGCAAATTCAAAACCAGCCTCAACAACTTAGCAAGACTCTATAAACAATTTAGCGAGACTTTGTTTCAAAATAAAAAGTAAAAGAGGCTAAGGACGTGGCTCAATAGTGGTACCAATAAATAAATAAAACAAGACCCAAAATGAAACAAAAGAAAAAGCCAATCTGGCAAGTATCTGGAGAAAAGGAACACTTATATATACTTGTTGATGGGAATGTAATTTAGTATAGCCACTATGGAAAATGTCATGGTAATTCCTCAAAATCCATAAAGCTCTACTACCATATAATCCAGCTACCCCACTCTTGGGTCTTTATGTGAAGGAAGTGAAGTCAGCACGCAAGAGAGACATCTGTATATCCTTTTATACTGTGGCATTATTCACAGTAGGCAAGATATGGCCTCATCCTACATGCCTCTCTACAGAAATATTGATAAAGAAAATACAATATATATATATATATATATATATATATATATATATAAGTATATATAAATGTGTATATATATAAATTATATATATATATATATGTATATATAATACCATGGTAACATACCCTAAGCCATAGAAAAAATGAATAATGTCTTACAGAAAGCCTCCAGATAGGAACATGAGGTAGTTAATACTCTGACTTTGGATTCACAATACCCTAATGAGAGTACTCTGAGATTCCTATCTGAATATCTGGCATGTCGAATTGTTAGAAAATAAATGTATGTTGTTTTAACCTGCTGAAATTCTGCAATATTGGTTTTTTTCTTTTGTGTGTAAAATAGCATGCAATATTAGTGAATTCCAGTGTGTTAGCATTTTTCTCACTATGCTAAAGTACCAAAGGAAAACAACTTAAGGGATGTAATATTTATTTTGACTAATGTTTTTAGAAGTTTCAGCACATAGTCAATTGGTTCCATTGCTTTGGGACTGAGGCAAGATAGAACATCAAATCTGAAGGGCAGGGCAATGAATATCTGCTTACCCCATGGTAGCCAGATTAGCAGAAAGAGGGGGAGAGAGAGAGTAAAGTCAAGAATGATATGATTTTCCAGAGCACATTTCTAAGGAATCTTGAGGTCTATGAAAAAGTATTTTGAGGTATATATCTCTGGTGCACGCAGTGACCCAGTTCCCAAACCGAGGTCTCTTCTCCTAAAGTTTCACTAACTTCCATTAATGCCATCAACTATGGACTAATCCATTGAAAAGATCAGAGCCCTCGTGATCCAATCACTTCCTGTAAGTCACAAGTGTGAACACTGCTGGACTGAGGAGCACGCCATCAGCATATGAGCCTTTGGGGAACATTTTTGATCGAAACCATAATACCCAAGAAATCATCCATCATTTACTTGTGGTGTTGGAATAATTGACTACTATTCTTCTGTACACAGTGTCAGTTCCATGTTACCATAAATGCTTTCATAGAGAATTCTTGTTCTCAAATTGTAATACTCCATCTACGGAATGAGCAAGAACCAAGCCTTGCATTTGAGTTCTGGATCAGAATCTTTTCTTCTTTTATGATGAAGAGAAGCTTCCAGCTGACATTTATGTGAAACAGAAAAGGAAAGTTATGTACTGGGGTGCTGAAAATAGATGAAGACCAATGCAACAGAGGAAACTCAAGTTGTAGGAGACAATTTTAGTTGATGAATTTACTCACACCATCTAGACTTTTGAGAGATACCTACTATAGGGTCTTCATTTAACATCTGAGCAGCCATTTTAAACGTTAACCGCCATCTTATGAGATGTTTCACTTTCCTGTACTTTCTCTTACCCAAACTCCCCTCACCCCCATTACTGACCTACCCCATGGTACCAAACCCAAAGCCAATCCCAGAAGGACACTACCCCTTGACTCTGGAAGGGCCCATGGTTCCATCAACCTAAGCCAATCCCATGCTATTCCCCACCCTCCTAACTCTGATGCAAGTACCCCCAAGCCTATCCCAAAGCACCACAACTCCAACTCCAAACCCCTACCTCACAAAAGCTAAACACTCAGAACATGAACATCTCTCTCCTCTCTATAGAGGGATGGCCTTTATTTGTCAGCTTTAACAAATAAACTTTTGTGTGAACTCTGCCTGGTCTCCATCCTTCATTTCTCTCTCACCTGTCTCTTGTTTTCTCACTTTCTTTTTACATACTCCAAATTTATCTTCCCAAGAAAATTTGCATTAGCTTTCCTGTCAAATACACCAAGTATCACTATAATAATAGATTCACATGTAACTAGATTACAAATTAACCAGGGAAAACCTACTTAAGATATGAAAAATACCTTATTTTAAATAAATAGGGTTAATTTTCGCTTGAATTCATGGGCTAGACAAGGATTTAGCCAACAGATGATTGAAAGATACACTGAAATAATTCAAATTATATAGGAAACAGAGCAATTTAAATTCACTTATTATATATAAGTGTATTTTTAAATCTTGTAATTTTCATAAAAAATAAAGTCTATGAAAAACTGTTTACAGGAAAATGAGTTTGAAGATCAAATTATACAATCTGACTTTATATACTGCCAACAATTTCCACTTTAATTGTTGCTTCATTGTAGAAGATGGAGCCTACCTAATAGATGCTGCTATAGTGGAGTGCAATGAAATGCTCACAACCACACTATGATTTAACATATGGCTATATTGGTTTCCAGGGAATATTTTGGATACTTGCAACAATAATTAAACCAATAAGAGTAAAATACCAAGGAGTATATTTGTGGAGTGTAAGGTATTTCATCCCTACAAGGAAATGAATGGTGGCTAAAGGTCTAGGTGAGGATGTATTGATTTTTTTTTTGTAATAGAATATGTAATATTAGTTACTGTATAAAGTAAATGTCAGTTCCTTTTCTAAGGATTCTTGTTATAAATATACAGTACAATATATCTTACTACTTTATAATACATTGAATGTTTTGATAAAAATAAATAACATTTTAAAAAATTAAATTCATTTTTGGCTAATACATAAAACAAAAATTATACATATAAATAGAGTACCATGCAATGTATGGATGCTTGTATATATTGTGTAATGTTTCCAGCAGGTTAAGCATATCTGTCCTCTTAAAGAATTATCATATTTTCATGGTGAAAAACATGGAAATCCTTTCTTCTAGCTTTTTGAAATATATTGTGATATATGGTGAACCTACTGTGCAAAGTCAAATAAAAATTTCTTTTGCCTAACTTACTGAAGATTGATCAGCTTTGTCCCTCCCACATATCCTTATAAAACTCATCTTCTGGTGACCATCATTCTACTCCCAATTTCTATGATATCAACCTTTCTAAATTCCACATGAGATGATTTCATACTTGTCTTTCTGTACCTGGCTTATTCCACTTAATATAATGATCTCTGGTTCTATACAATTCATTTTATCACAGATGACAGGATTTCATTTTCATATTCTGGACAGTATTGTATTTTCTATATGCAACACATTTTCTTTATCCATTTATCAGTTGATGGACAATTAAGTTGCTGACATTTCTTGGCCATTGGAAATAATGCTGCAATGAATATGGAATATATATGTGTCTTTGATAAACTGATTTCATGTTCTTTATATATATGCATTTCCACCAAGAATGTGCAAGTATTCCTTATTCTCTAAAACTTGCTAACATTTCTCATCCTACGTCTTTTTAATAATAGGCATTCTTAGTGGAATTTCACTGTGGTTTGATTTGCATTTCCCTGGTGCCTAATAATAATAATAATAATAATGATAATAAGTATTATTATTATTAGTAGTAGTAGTATTTGAGCATTTTTTTCAAGTACCTGTTAGTCATTTTTATGTCTCCTTCTGATAAATGTCTCTGAATTTCTACCTCCCATTTTTAATTGGCTGCTAATAAGTTTTTGGAGTTCTATTTCTTCAAATTGAATCATCAGATATATAGTTTGAAAATATTATATCCCTTGTGTAGATTATCTCTACTCTATAGACTGTTTCATTTTCTCTGCAGAAGTTTCTTAGTTTTATGTAATCCTATTAGTCTGGTTTTGGTTTTGTTTCCTGTACTTGTGTTGAATTCTTGTCTAAAAATATCCTTGCCTATTCCAATGTCCTAAATCATTTACCTTACATTATTTTTCTAGTAGTTTCATAGTTTCAGGACTTACACAAAAGTATTTAATTTATTTTGAGTAAAATTTTGGTAACCAGTGGAAATAGGAACCTGGTTTCCTTTTTCTGCCTGTGGCTATTCAATTTTCCCAGGACCATTTATTGGAATTTTTGTCCTTTCTTCAATGAAATTTCTTAGCACTGTTGTCAAAAATCAGCTGTAGATTTACTTCTAAGCTCTCTATTCTGTAACATGAGTCTATGTGTCTGTCTTTATGGCAGTATTATGCTGTTTTGATTACTATAACTTTGGAGTATATTTGAAAATCAGGTGGTATAATGCCTTCTGAATTGTTCTTTTTGTGTAGAATCGCTTTGGCTATTTTTTTCCAGTTCCATTTAACTTTCGAAGTTTTGTCCTAATTTTTTTGAAGAATGTTTTGATAGAGATTTCATTGACTCTATGCATTGCTTTGTGTAATACAGCTATATTATCTATATTGACTCTTGCAATCCATTGTGTATCTTTCAATTTTAATGTGTCCTTTGCAATTTCTTTCATTAGAATGTTATGAATTACATTATGGAAATTTTCCACTTGTTTGGTTACATTTATTCTTAGGTACGTATTTGTACATGTTGTAAATGGGATGGGGTCTCCTTCTTGATAGCTGTCTCAGTTAATTTGTGATTGGCATATAGTAATGCTATTTGTCTTTACATGCTCTTTTCTAATCCTATAAATGTGTTGAATTAATGTGTTAGTTTTAAGAATTTTTGTCTTTCATTGAGAATTTCTAATTTGATGATCTTTATTTCTTTCTGTTGCCTGGTTGCCCTCGCTAGAATTGCCACTACACTGTTGAGTAAAAGTGGCAAAAGTGAACATCCTTATCTTGTGGTACATTAGAGAAAGAAAGTTTTAGTTTTGACTCAATCATATAATGTTTGGTCTATTTATTGCTTATAGTAAATTGCCCTTATTATATTGAGATATATTTCTTCTAACCCAATTTGTTAGGAATTTTTATCATGGAAGGATGTAGAATTTTATCAAAATTAATTTTACATATGTACTGACATGATCATATGGATTTTTCCCTTCATTCTCTAAATGTGCTGCATTGTATTTTTTGATTTTTCTATGTTGAACTATCCTTGTATCCTTAGGCCAAAACCCACATGATCATGGTGAATGTGTTGTTGAATTAAATGTGCTAGTATTTGAGTTGAGGATTTTTGAATTTGTGTTCATCAAGAAAATTGGTCTGTAATTATGTGTGTGTGTGTCTGTGTGTGTGTGTGTGTGTGCTTGTGCACACACTCACCTGTGCACATCTTTAATTGGCTTAAGTACCAGGGCAATGCTGTCTTCATAGAATGTACTTGGAATAATTTCTTACCTTTTATTTTTTTTTATTCATTTATATTTTTGCATTCCTTCTTTTCATTTCTCTTTCTTTCTGTTTTATTTTTGCAATAACTTAAATAAAATAATTATTAATACTTCTTTACATTTTTGGAAAAACTGAGAAGTTAGGTTGTCTGATCCTGGACTTTCCTTTGATGGGAAATGCTATTATTTATTTATTTGTTTGTGTGTTTATTTTTACAGTAGTAGAGATCAAACCAAAGGCTTTGTGCTTGCTAGGCAAGCACTCTACCCTGCACTATACTTCCAGCCCTGATAAAAGTCTTTCTATTACTTACACAGTCTTGTTTCTTATTATTGATCTGTTTGTTTTTCACATTTCTTGACAAGAGATATTTATCTGAGAATTTATTTATTTCTTCTAGATTATTAAATTTCTTGGGAAATTGTTGCTTATAATAATCTTTTATATTCCTTTGTATTTCTGTGATGGCAGTTATAATGTGTCTTTTTAAATCTGTTTTTATTGATTTGAATACTTTTTCCTTTATTCATAATTTTTCTAGCTGAAGATGTGTCTTTTTCATTAGTCTTTTCAAAAAACCACCTTTTTATTTCATTGACTTGTATGCATGTGAATGTGTTTAGTATGTATTTCACTTACTTCAGATATGATGTTTGTTATTCCCTTATATTTATTTTGGATTTGTTTTTCCTAATAATTTGAGCAGAAGGGATGGGGTCTCTTTCTTTCTTTTTCTTTTTTTTTTTTTTTTGAGAGTGATGTCAGCCTTAGTTGATATATATTTCCATTTTTAGTACTGTTTTGCTGTTTTCTGTATTCCATTGGTTTTAATGTTTAGTCTCCATTTTCATTTGTATCTAGATTTTTTTCTTTTTGATTCCTTCTTTCATTCATTGGTTGCTTCAAAAGTAAGTTATCTAATTTTCATATATTTGTACAGTTTACAAAGTTTTTCTTATAACTTTTTTCTAGTTTCATCAATTGTGGTTGGAAATAATGCTCAATATGATTTCAATTTTTAAAAATTCATTGAGATGTATTTTTTCCAGGTCACCTAATTAATTCTGGAGAATGTTCCATGAGTTTATGAGAAAAATGTGTATTCTGGTCATTCGATGTAATGCTCTATAGATGCCCATTATGTCCATAATTTAACTCTACTGTTTCTAAGTTGATTTTCAGGATGAATAATATGTCTATGGCTAAAAGAGGGATTGTAAAGTCCCTTACTAGTATTACATTGGTGTCTATTTCTCTCTTTAAGAATACTAACATATTCTTTATATACTTGAATGGTCCAGTATCTGGTCCATATCTCTTAAGAATTGTTCTGTCTTCTTGCTGAATTAATCCCTTTGTCATTATGTAGTGATTATTTTTTTTAGTCTCTTCTGTTTCTGGATTGAAATCAGCTTCATCTCATGCATATCCCTGTCTTCTTTTGGATTCTATTTGCATGGGATATTTCATTTTATCACTTCACTTTTAATTTATTCATTTCCTTAGGGGGAAAATGAATTTCTTGTAAGCAACATATAATTGGGACTGGTTTGTTTGTTTGTTTATTATTTTAAAATCCATTCATTCACTCTGACTTTTATTTGAGAATCTAATCCATTTACATTGAGAATAGTTATTGATAGGTAAGATATTACTACAGTCCTTTTGTAACTTATTTTCTAGTTGTATTATAGTTTCTTTATCTCTCAATATTTTAGTCTTTCTATGTGATTATTTACTCTAGTACAGTGTCTTCAGTCTTATTATTTTTGGTTTGTCTGTTATAGATTTTTGCTTTTTGACTATAAGAGGCTTCCAAAAAATCTTTTGACTATAATAAGCTATTTGAGATAATAGAAATCTAACAAGATCATACAGAAAAGAACAATGAAAAGAGAAAATACGATAATAAAGCACTGCACTTCTCTTTGATTCCTCCCAAATTTTAAATGTTATTCTATTCCGCCTTGTATCAATATTATTTATTAGCATTTTAATGTAGATATTTTCATTTTTAGTCTTTTAAAATGAATGGTTTCCTCATCATATATACAATATAGAGTATTCCTATTTTTTCTATCTAGTTACCATTACCTGTGAGCTTTATGCCCTTTCATGTTTTGTTCTTTAAAATATCGCTGTCTTACATTTGGAAGAATTTCCTATAGATCAGGTCTGGTTGAAACATATTTTTTTTGGATTTGTTTTCCTTTTTTACTGGGAATCTGTCTCTTCTGAATTTGTAAAGGATCACTTTGTTGGGTACGGCATTCTTGGTTGGCAGCTTTTAGCTTTTGTTTTATTTTTTTCCCTCTTTGGTACTGTGAAAATCTCATGTCACTCTCTCATGGTTGGTTTTCCTGCTTAGAAGTTTGCTTTCAGGGGAATTGGGTCACCTTTATATTTTACTTTTGTTTTTGTTTCTAATTTTCTCTTGCTATCTTGTGAATCTTCTATTGATTTTTTACCTTTAAGAGACTGTCTACCTTGGGTAGTAGACTTGGTTTTGTTAAATCTGCTTCATGACCTTTATTCTGTCTGTATCTACACATTTTTATCCTTCTGAAGGTTTAGAAGTTTTCTCTTTTTTCTTTAATACATTTTCTAATACTTTGGCCTCCTCAAGCTCCTCTTGCATCACAATAACCCAAAGATTAGCTCTTCCAATATTGTATCAAAGTTTCTGTAAGTTTTCTTCATTAGTCTTCATTATTTTTTTTTAATTTTCTCCTGATTATCTTGGCTCAAATAGTATGTCTTTGAGCTTATTAATTCTTCTGTGTGGTCTATTCTGTTATTGATGTCTTCTATCAAATTTTAGATTTTGTTTTTTTTTTGTGGTTTTCAGCTTAAGAATTTCTGTTTGGGTTTTTGAAAATGCTTCCATTTCTGTGTTAAATTCCTTTGTTACCATATTAAATCATTCTTCTGTATTTTCGTCAAGCTCACTGAGTTCCCTAAAAATAAATGGCATAGTTTTACTTTCCTATTATTTATTTTTCATCTTGCTTATGCAAAATAGCAGGATCTATTGTGTTATGTTAATATCTGCACACAATATAATTTTGTCAATTTCATTCCATAGTACCTCCTCTTTACCTTCAATCCTCCCTCCCCTGGGCCCCTTTCTCATCTTCTATCTGTTCCCCTTCTATCTGTCTGAGGTCCTTTTTCCAGATTTTTACTCTCTAATTTGCACATTTTAGACAAAACATATGACCCTTGACTTTCTAAGAGTGGCTTATTTCACTTAGTATGATGTTCTCCAGTTTTATCCGTTTTCCTGCAAATGATATGATTCATTCCTCTTTATGGCTGAGTAAAAATGTGGTACCACATTTTCTTTATCTACATTTGTTGATGAACACTTAATGTCATTCCATTACTTGGCCATTATGAATCGTTCTGATATAAGCATGAATATGCCCATATCACTCAGAAAGTTGACTTTATGTGTTTTAGATAAATACTAAAGGATACTAAATAAATACTCATTACCCTTTAGAATAGGGTCATGAGGCATTTCTATTCCAAGTTTTTTAAGGAACCTCCATACTGATTTCTATAGTAATTTCACTAATTTAAAATCTTAACAGCATTTATTAATATTTGTATTATTGATAATTGCCATTGTAATTGGAGTGAGATGAAATCTCAGAATAGTTTTGATTTGTATTTCCTTAATTGCTAAATATATTGAACATTTTATCACTTATTTTTTGGCCATTTGTACTTCTTGTTTTCAGAAATATCCACTTAACTCATTTGCCCATTTATGGCTTAGGTTAATTATTTCATGGGTATTTTTTTTTAATTTCAATACATTCTGGATCATTTATCCCCTGTCAGAAGAGTAGCTGACTAAGATTTTCTTCCATTCTGTACAGTCTCTCTTCAAACCCTTGTTTCCTTTGTTTTACAGGAGGTTTTTAATATGATGCCATCTCAAATGAATTCTTGCTTTTATTTCTCGGGCCTTAAGAGTTCTACTGAGGAAATTATTACATGCATTTATATATTGAAGTGTTGAACATATGTTTTCTAGTATTTGCAAAGTTCCTGTTCTAATTACTGAGTCTTTGATCCACTTTGAGTTGATCTTTGTGTAAGGTAAGACACAAGCGTTTGGCTTTGTTCTTCTATACATGAATATCCAGTTTCTCAAATGTATGCTATTGGTACTTTTGTCATGGATAATTTAACATTATGCTTGTTTGTTTCTATGTCTTTTATCCTATTCCATTGATCTACATGTCTGAAAGAGCTGTTTTAAATTTTTCACTCGTGAGTTTTCCCACATGGCTTTATCTCTGGTCAATTCCTGTCATCTTATTTTTACTATTCAGGTAATCCATGCTTTCCCCAAACTGCTGATGCTTGTAGAAGTGCAATGTCACCAATGTCAATTGAGTATTGAAGAATTTGTTTGTTGTTGGTGATTTTTTTTTTTTGGGGGGGGGGGTACCAGGGATTAACTCCAGGGCACTCAACCACTGAACCACATCCCCAGCCCTATTTTGTATTATATTTAGAGACAGGGCCTCACTGAGTTTCTTAGCACCTTCCTTTTTTTGAAGCTGGCATTGAACTCATGATCCTCCTGCCTCAGCCTCCTGAGCAGCTGGGATTATAGGTGTGCACCACTGCGTCAAGCTAGGATTTGGTTTTTATTTCATTTTTAATAATATAGCATTGTATGTGTCTGACTTTCCTAAATTGTAAGCAGGCTATCTAATGTTCTCTGAGCCTTTAGTCATTTCCTCTTAGGTCAGTAATGGATGGTGCTCAAATCTTGGTTTTCCATGTTGTCTGTTGGTGTTTTGTCACAGTTTCGTCACTAGAGGGCAATCTAAGTGCAAGTTTGTGCCAAATAAACAGTTTATGTGTTCCTTAGAATGGCCCAAGGGAGTACCTAGGAAGAACATATAATACCAAGTCTTTTCTGCATGGGTTAGCCAACATGCCCTTTCCTCAGTATTCAACCTTTAGGAAGGTACTGAAAGATTCTTCCTGGATGTGGGCAGAATCATCATGAATGGACCAAACCTAGGTTCATATGCCATATCTGTGGTGACCCAATCCACAAAGCTGTCACACTCTGAGTGCACAGCTCACAAACACTAGCACAGCACTGGATAAGAACTGGCACTGCTATTGACCACCTATTGATGTGGACTCAGGGCCTCCAGTTATGGTGACTAGGAGTCCAACAGATGTGTTGGTACTAAGGCTGTTAGAGAGGCTCTGTTACCAGGCCAGCAGGTGGGTGAAAGCTATTTATATCTTCCCAGTGTTAAGTGTCACCAGTCTGGAACTATGTTCAAAGCAAAGTCATATATTATTACCCTGTACTGTGCCCAGTGAACAAAGATTTGTTCTACAATATGTTGTTCAAGTTTGGGGAAGTATCAATAAAGACAGTACCTTGGCCATCTGAGCTGTTATTAAGCTGTGCCTCAGCTGAATCTCACAGGAGCAGGAGCTTGTATAGTCTTAAGGTTGCACCAAGGCCCACACCATAGTTCACAGTGATACAGTTTGAAAAACAAATCATCCCAGTGTGGCACAAATGTCTGTCTCATGCTGCAGCAGATCTAGACCTCTGTCTGTGAGCACTGGGGTGATTATAGGTGTGTTGACTGAGGTTAGGAAATAAGTGATGGAGAGAGTCCTGCCCTGAGGTTTAATATTAAGATGAGTCTTAATTGAGTCTCACATCTACAGGGACCTACACAGTTTTAGAGTTGAGTATGTCCTGGGTTCACTCTAAGGATGACAGTGAGGTAGATGAAAACTTGAGTCCGTCCAACCAACACAAATATATCTGCTTGATGCTGGAACAGATCCAGAGACTTCAACTATGAGCTCTGGTCTATATGAGGCCCTGGTTTCTCATGCTGCACCATACTAAAGGTCCAACTTGTGTTGGACCTGGCACGGAGTTCTAAGAAAAGTCCTGTGCCAGCTTTTGTGCCCTGCTCCCCAACAGGTGAGGTCTCATGATGGTGTCTCTTTGACACCTAACAATTCCAGGGTGCATGCTATGGGTATTGACTTGGCAGTGGGGGCCACGGGGGTCTAACCGGCATGGACAACTTGGTACTAGATTTCCAGTCTTAGGCCTAGACTTAATTCCCTGTCATGGCTCCAAATGGGAAGTGTTTCTCCCCACACTGCAGTGTTTGAATTGAGGGGAGAGTGACATGGATAACTCTTTCTTTCCTTCCCTTTCCAATTAACTTTTCTTTTATTATCTCAATGGTCTTTCACTTGGTTTCCTTAGATCTTCTGAAGGGAGTCTGCCGCAGTCCGGCTGCAGCAAACTAACCGGGGGGGGGGGGGGGGGGGGGGGGGGGGGGGGGGGGGTGACGAACAACTTGTGTAGATTGATACAGCAGGAGTAGGAGCCGTTTATTGTAGGACAGAAGCGGTATTTATACATTTTACACAGCTTATCTAATTAGCATAAAATAGATACAGTAGTCAACCAATAAGGAATCTCCACACTTAATGGCTCGCTGGCATTACTTCACAAACCACTCCCTCTGGCATTTTGCCAGGCGCCATCCAGACTTGTTTACAGACCCTAACATTTCTCTGGCAAAATGCCAGGTGCCATCCTGACTTGTTTACAGACTCTAACAGGAGTCTGATAAATGAGTAACTGTTCAAATCGTTATGTCTCTGGGAGATGATTATTAAGAAATCTTATACAACTATCATCTTTCTCTGCCTCTGAATCTGGAGTTTTAACAGTCAATTTCTTTTCCCAGCACTATTTAGACATTTTCCATATGTGTGAATGACTATTACTATTATTTGCAAGTGTGAGTTTTTTTTTTTCTAGGCCCAGTTACTTTTCTTTTTCTGTATTCTAATAGTCCAACAAAGATTCTTTTTAAAACATCACAGCTCATGACTGCAGTCATGGCTATCTAAGACAGAGGTCTGAAACCAATCAAATTTTATTAAACCATGTTTTTACACATATGACTGTATTCTATTGTTTGAAGCAATTGATGCTTTTAAATATATTAACAATGTTATCTAACATTTTTGAACTGTAGAGCTAGGAGATATTATGAAATTTAACTTGCATTCTCTTGATTTTTTTGGCAAAATTCTAAGCAGTATAGAAAATATTCTATTCTCCTTTTAAATATTTTAAAGATTTATGTCTGAATATATTAAGTTGCTTGTGTTTAAGTAATTTTGACAAGTGGTACTCCATCTTCTTTTCCATAAAATCCCACCAAAATCTCTTCTATGCCTTTTTTACATTGATGTCCTAGAAATATAAACAAATAAACCATAACAAGAATTTGCTTCAAGTCATAATTCAGAACTTAAGGAAAAATCCAGTTTATTTCTATTTAATTTTTCCAGAATTAACAACACATTTAAAATGATTCCAGCCTTTAAAATGATTTTTAATTTTTTAAAAAAATTTTTTTTAGCTGTAGTTGGACACAATCACTTTATTTTATTTATTTATTTTTTTCTGTGGTGCTAAGGATAGAACCCAGGGCCTCACATGTGCTAGGCGAGCACTCTACCACTGAGCCATACCCTCAGCCCTAAAATGATTTTTTAAAATCTTCTTTTTGTTTATTTTTAATTTGTTTTTTATTTTAGATATACATGACAATACTGTGTACCTTCACCCAGTATACATACATAAAGTATACCTTTTTCTAATTAGATTTTCATTCATGTGGTTGCACATGATGTGGAGTTTCACATTCTGTCTTATACTCCTACCTTTCCTTCATTTCCATTTGTTTAGTCTACTTAACATCTATGTTCCTCCTCCTCCTTTTGTTGTGTGTGAGTATTCACATCTCAGAAGAACATTCAACCTTTGTTTGGTGGAATTGATTTATTTCACTTAGCATGATAGTCTCCATATTTATCCATTTACCAGCAAAAATTATAAAGTCATTCTTTAAAAAATATTTTTAGATGATTTAAAGAATTTCATATTGATTGAATAGAATTTCAACATAAGCAACAATGACAATTTATTGAGGCTGAGGTTCTGTCTAATAGGCATTTTATTGTAAGTGGAAAAAGAAGTCAAGTCAACAGACCTTCATCAAAATACAAAAATACAAATGACCAACAAATATATGAAAAATGTAAAATATCCTTAGGAGTCACGGAAAGGCAATCAAAACCACACTGAGATTTCATATCACTCCAGTAAGAATGATACTAATCAAGAATAAAAATAAATACTAGTAAGAATGTAGGGAAAAGGTACACTTGTCCATTGTTGGTAGGAATGAAAATTTGTAAAACCACTCTGGAAATCAGTATAGCAATTCCTTTAAAAAACGAAGAATGGAATTACCATATGATCCAGCTGTCCCACTCTTCAATACTTCCCCCCAAATCTAAAATCAGCATACTATAGTGAAATGGTCAATCAATGTTTACAGCAGCACAATTCACAATAGTTAAATTATGAAATCAGCCCGGATGCCCATATGTAGATGAATGGATTAAGACAGTGTGGTATATATCCACCATAGAGTTTTACTCAGCTATGCAGAAGAATGAAAATATAATATTTTCTGGTAAATGAATGGAATTGGAGAAGATTATGTTAAATGAAATAAGCCAAGCTCAGAAAATCAAGGGTTGAATTTTTTCTTCCATATGTGGATACTAAAACAAAAGAAGAAACAATAGGGGGAGAAAAATGTCATAAAGATATAGATAGCCGAATAGACTAAGGAAATCCATGGCTGGGGATATAGCTCAGTTGATAGAGTGTTTGCCTCTAATGCACAAGGCCCTGGATTCAATCTCTAGCACCAGACACTCACACACATACACACAAACACACACACATAACACATAAAATAATAATAATAATAATTAATAAATAAAATAAAAGAAATCCAGAGGGAGGAAGGAGAAAAGGATGGGACCAAAAATAAAAGGCAGAATAAAGTTAATAAAATCATTTTGTACACATATATAAATATACCACAGGAAATTTCACTTATAGGTATATGTGAAAAACACCAGTCAAGGATGGATAAATTGATGATCAAGGGGAGGCTCAGTGGGGTAGAAGGAGAAATGGGAGCAGGGCAGAATGGGCTGAAATAGAATTGGATCAGATTCCATGCATGTATGATTTTGTTGGGATGAACCCAGGTACTATGTGTAACTATGATGCTCTAATGAAATTTTAATAAAGAAAACAGCATTTTAGTACTATAAATAAATAAACACATTTTATTATAATGCCTTAAATGTAAGAAAGAGTTTCTATTCTATTTTTTTTACACATAAATCTTTCACACCAATTCTGTCACAAATATTTTACTTGTTAAGCTTTATTTTATTTTTCACTAGGAAAAGACAGTATTTTAGCTTTTGTTATTCTGTGACCAAAATACTCAACAAGAATAATTTAGAAGAGGGAAAGTTTATTTGAGGCTCATGGTTTCATAGTTCCTAGTTATAAGTAAATGGTTGACTCCATTGCTCTGGATATCATAGGGGAAGGGTCCAGCAGAAGAAAACTCAGCTCAGCTCATGGTTAGGTGAAGAAACAGAGGGATTTTTTTTTTTTTGAAGGGGCATATATTTTATTTTTTTTTTATTGGTTGTTCAAAACATTACAAAGCTCTTGACATATCATATTTTATACATTAGATTCAAGTGGGTTATGAACTCCCATTTTTACCCCAAATACAGACTGCAGAATCACATCGGTTACACATCCACATTTTTACATAATGCCCTATTAGTAACTGTTGTATTCTGCTACCTTTCCTATCCTCTACTATCTCCCCTCCCCTCCCCTCCCATCTTCTCTCTCTACCCCATCTACTGTGATTCATTTCTCTCCTTGTTTATTTTCCCATTCCCCTCACAACCTCTTATATGTAATTTTGTATAACAATGAGGGTCTCCCTCCAATTCCATGCAATTTCCCTTTTCTCTCCCTTTCCCTCCCACCTCATGTCTCTGTTTAATGTTAATCTTTTCTTCCTGCTCTTCCTCCCTGCTCTGTTCTTAGTTGCTCTCATTATATCAAAGAAGACATTTGGTATTTGTTTTTTAGGGATTGGAAAAAAAAAGAAACAGAGGGATAGTTAGAGTGAGAGAAAGTGAGAAAGAGAGACAGAGAAAACAATGAGGAAAGTTTTCCACAGGAAAGATGCAGCCTTCCAGGGCATTTGCCCAGTGACCCACCTCTTCAATTATGCCCCACCTGCATACAGTTACCACCCAGTTCATTCAAACTAGGATGGACTGATTAGGTTATAGATCCTACAATCAATCATTTACCTATGAATATTTCTGTATTAATAGGAGCTTTTGGAAGCTATCTCATATCCAAACCATAACACACAAGGAGAAATTAAAAAGAGGAAACTTTAGCTGAATGAAGATCTTAGAAACTTTGGAGTAAATTTAAGATTTCATGTATTCCATCCCTGCACTCAAGGACTTAGTCCTAACAAAGTCAATCAAATATTTATTTTATTCTTAGAAAGAAAATAGTTGTGGCTCAGTGACAGAGTGCTTCCCTCACCTGTATGAAGCTGTGGGTTTGATCTCCTGCAAAACACACACACACACACACACACACACACACACACACACACAAGGTTTGTGAAAAAGGAAATGACAAACTGTTTCCTTGTACTCCCTCAAAAAGTCTGGGGAGATCTTTGTTTCTCTTCTCTATTGAATTTGCCTCTTTCAAGAACTGTAAACAGGTGAAAGAAGATGATTATACAAAGATAAACGGTATTCTTAAAGCTCACTAGGTTGATTTATGAAAGTGTACAAATTTAATATTTTCTGAATAATGTTTGATACAAAATACAACAGGGAGTTCTTTTTTATTGGATAGTATAAACTATCTCTCAGTATTTGCTTGTATGCCTTAACAATGGCACCATAGGACTGATTTATTTATTTTGGAGTCAATCTGACATTTCTTTCCTGCATACTTCCTTGCAGTTGTTATTGCTGGCAAGCCCATCTTATTCCCTTGAAAACTTTTTTTTTTTAATTCAAAAAAATTATTCAATTTGTTTCAATATCAATCTCTTTTATTTTCTAATTTTTCAAGATTATCTCGAACAGGGTCATGTGTCATAACAGATCAAGAAGTAAACATTAGGAGCACAATGAGGAACTGGGAAGATAGAAATTTATCCTAGTTGAACATACACAAGCCTACTTTTGTATGGTGGACAGAGATTTAGGTAGGACAAATGCCATTATTATTGCCATCAGTACTGTTGTGCTTGTTGTGTTAATTATTTTTAAGGACCTAATCACTTATACCATTGATTGAGTTTTTGCAACTCAGATAGTCAAGGGAAGGATGCCACAATTATTCTCCTGTACAAAGGAAAACATAGCTCAGAGGGTCTTAAATATGTTTAAGAAGAGAGGGTTATGTAGATACAATGAGTCAGATCAAGAAGATATGCAAAAGGCAGGTACATATTCAGGAGTCTGGAGACAGCCAGCCTCTTCCAAGGCACATAGTCAACTGGGAATAGATAAACTCTTGAATCATGAGGATAATGTACTAACCCTGAGAGCAAAATACTCAGGTGGACTTGTATATCTAGAACACAGGCCAATTCCAAAATTTATTCTAGTATTGGATTAGGCATAGAATTGGTGAAATTTAAATCTATTTGAGGAATTTAATTAAACAGCTCAGCTCTTTGCAGTATAAGGGAAGATCATAGGTAAGAAACTGGAATTGATTTTAACTATGCACTAGAAATATAGTTATCTGCCAAATTTCTTAATCTATCTAATTTTTGTGGAGTCATGACCTTATTTTCCTATATTGCTGATAGGACTGTAATTTGAAAAAGTACCAAAGGCTTTCCTGATATTCAGTTGGATTATATCTCTCATTCTTTTCTGCCTTTTGTTTCTCTGTCTCCTATGATGCCAATATGCACTACTTCTCTTCAGCTGAGTCGACAGAAGGCAGTCAAACTTTAGTATGCATAGAAATCCCTGGGAGGGTTTGTAAGTACACATATTGTAAATTCCACCTTGAGTTAGCAGGTGGAGACTGGAATTGCACATTTCTAAATTCCTGAGTGACACTATTCTGCTGATCTAAAGTTAAACTTTGAGAGCCACCATTGCTCTAAGACACTTTCATCAAGTCTGCTGAACTGATGTTAAATGAGGAAAGAAAGCAGAGGAATTTATATTCATTATGTTAACATTGAATAGTGTAGCATGCAAGGCAAGTGGGGCATTTTGTATTTTCTGCTGAAACCAGTTTTACTAAAAGGGGCCTTCTAGCTAGTCACTAAAGTTATTCATTTGGAAATATATGACAAAAGATTAAGCTCTAACAAATGAAAAACTACATTTTCCAAGTATTTCATGGCTCATCTGTTGACAACTTATTTGCTAACGCTTAATAATTCAATCTAATATATTCATGAGATCCATACTTTTCCAAAGAGAAATGGTGATTAGTATTCAGAGACATCATTGCAATGAATAATATTCTGTAGAAGCCAATTATGTAATAAGTCAAAGAATGTTGGCCATTTATATTAGGGCATAGATTTCATGTCTCTTAAACTATCTTACCTAATTATCATTTTCCTCAGCTGAGCATTTGATAAGAACTGAGGAGTGGATAATTGGAGATTAAGTTTTGTCAAGGATCTGAAGAACCGATTTTCTATATTACTGATTAAAGGTGAAATATTCTAATTTTAAAAAAGAGTGGTTTGGTTGGTAGCCTCTTGCTAAACCTGAAAATTATATCTACTATCATACTAACAGACATATAGACATAAATTTGGAAATATACATACATGTATTCTGTTGTACTTTAAATATGGGACAAATGAATAAAAATAATTGTCCTAAAGTGGTAGCCACCTGCATCTGTACTTCTGTGACTATAATTTGGTACAGTTTTTTTTTTAATTGCCTGTTTACATGCTTATTCTGAATAAGTCTCAGAAGAGATGGGTTTTTATGTTATTTCTTCTGGTACTTTGCTTTTTGTAGATATTCAGTAAGTACTTCTTGAATGACTGATCAGAAAACTTCACTCAAAATATCCAAATGAACCTTTAAAGATGGGATTTTAATTTTCATATTTATCAGTTCATTCCATCTTGAGCATGTGCTGAGACCATAAAACAAAACGATCCATTACCACAAGGCATTCATATTGCTTTGTAGTCTACCCACGTTGACTTCTCAGTCTGAATTTCCAGCTGTGACTTTGCATACAGCTTTACAATGGAAATACATTGGTTAAATACAGATTTTAAGTCACACGAGCTGTATGATGTCAGGTCATATGACAGATTTAGAAAGCATTAATTATTCTTTTCTAATTGTCAAAATTAATATCTAGGTAGCTAAGTTCAGACACAGTGTGCTGACGGATAAGCAGCCTCCTGAAATAAGACAGTGTAGCTCTCAGTGGGGACTGCCTGCCATGTCTCACAACAACCACATCATCAGCCATAATCACATCACCCAGATCATTTTAATGATGCCAAACTTTAAGTCAGGGAGAAGGAGTAGCACACAGCATGCCTCTGGAAATTGCTGTCTTTTTAATCAAAAGAAATTATAACTCCACAGAGACTTTTATCTCTGGAATTAAATGCACCGCTGAAGTTTTATGTCTCTGTAGTACTACAAAGAAATATTCTTTCCTTCTTATTGGCACAATGGCACAAGCTAAGTCAGATTCCCAAGTTAGCTTTCATTAAAACCCAGAATATCATTGACCTCAAATATGTGTGTCCTCTTTAGTCATATCCCTAAAACCTAAATAGTCTACTACTCCTCATGGAAGACTAGAATAACACAATTAGACATCTCTTCCATCACATTTTTCTGTTAATTCTTCCTTTAATTGGGCTTCCGATGATACACTGACCTTCTCTTTTATTTACAAACTACATGTAATTTTTCCTAAGTGTCTTGGGGGTTGTTATACATTTTTCCTGGACAACTTTCACATCTCTGCATGGCTGACATATTCTTACCATTCACTTCTCAGTTGAGTATCATCACTTCTCTGATTTATGAACCCAACACCCAAACTCTCTTCCGCCCTCTCTCTCTCTCTTTCTCACTGTTTTCCAGTATATCATCCCAATCAATTATCTACATAACTGTAATAGACCATCCTAAAATTTAGATTATGAAAACAGAAATTTTTCACTATTGCCCACAAGTCTGTGGGCCCCTTGAGCATCTCTACTGCTCTGAACCAAGCAGGCTTAGCTGATCTTGACTAGCATCTTTCCAGCATCATCCAAAGAGTTGGCTGCAGAGTTGGCTAGATAGCCTTGGAGGGCTTAACTCACATATCTGGTTGTTAGATGGCTGTTACATGGAATGATGCTGGTGTTTGGGCCGTATGTTTCTCATTATCCAGCAAGTTAGCTGAGGCTCGTTCCAAAAGAGCTTCTGGAAACCAATGAGAGCTTTCAACACTCAGCCGCAGAACTGGCACATTGTCACTTCTGTCACATTCTTGGACCAAAACAAATCCCAAAGCCGATCCAAAATTAAAAGGTCAGAAAATAAGCCATACCTAAATGTGCAAGGAACTGCAAAGGCATAATGCAAAGAACCTCAATGCAGAAGGAGCTGAAGAATTTGGACAATTTTTATATAATATCCTCCATATCACTGTGTCTTATTTTCCTCTAATCTTTACCACTCCCTGGAGTTATGGATTTTTTCTTTTAATTTGTTAGTTCTCTAATTTCTTTCACTTGAATTTAAACTCCTTGAAGAGAGGGATTCTAAGTTTTCATGACTTCCATGTCCACAGGGTCTAAATTTTTTTTTACCAGATATTTATTAAAGTTTGTAATGATAAGACAAATGAATGAACTCACTGGTATTATGTATTTCTAATTCCTTTTCAGTAACTATTGTCTTTTGCTAAATAAATTAAAGGTGCTCACATCTGTCTCAAAAAAAAAATGTATTCCTTGCACACTAGGGTTTCTAGCAACTGATAAAATATACTATAAAAGAAAATGCAACTATGTGTAAGTTTGTCATTACTCTCTTAAGCATACTGTTTGGTCATATTCCCAGATTTTCATTAAGTCCCTCAGTAAAATTTCTTTTCATTTCTTGCACAGCTGCCATTTCACAGAAATCTGGAAAACTGGGAAGAAACCTTTCAGTGAATAAAGAAGTTCTTAGACCATGAAAAGCCATTTACAATCTAGACATGGGAGCCAAAGAACTGAAGCTTTAAAACCTTTTCTTTGCCAAGGAGGTAGCAGTTCAGGGTAAGTCAGCAATGCAAGAAACTTAGGTATTTTATTTCTTGTTCTAAATCATTGGGAGAGAGGGAAAAAAAAAAAAAAAAAAAAAAACGTGTGGTGGGAGACCTGTTTTGTTTGAGAGCCAACAGTATACAAAGTGTTTTTCTGGGTGCTTTACAGACTTCATTTCCTCCTTGCAACAAAATATATTGTTATGCCAATTCTGAAGATTGGCACTAAGAGAAGTTAAGTGACTTGCCAAAGACTATTTAGTTTGAAAGCATAACGGGAACTGAGTCCCAAGGCCTTTTCTTCTACCATATTCCAGGAACTAGAAAACTAAAATAACAATAGTAAGCTGTACAAAATGTGAACATATTTCTTGTTATATTTCAGTGGGATTTACTGAAATGTTAGAAAGACAGATAAATAGCTTGTCCTGAGGTAAACAAATGAAGCAAGTTGGTAGACAAAAGTAATCTAGTTTGAAAGGATCAGGATGATGCATAGGAATTAGAAATGGAATTGACTCAGATATCTAGTACTCTTAGCGGAGGGTCTTCGAAATCTGAAGACTCACTTTTTAAGGTAAAGTGCCAAAGAGAAATACTGTTTGTCATGTTAATAATCAAAATGGAACAAACAAATAATCAGGGAATCACTAAGGACTTTGATATCACTGGCTAAAGAAAGGACTTAAAAACAGCATACTAAAGGGACACAGCTTCATCAATGTTTATAACAGCACAATTCACAATAGCTAAACTGTGGAGCCAACCTAGATGCCCTTCAGTGGATGAATGGATAAAAAAAAAATGTGGCATATATGTGTAATAAGAATTGTAATGCAAAAAAAATCAAACTACATGTATGAAGACATGAATTGGCATGAACATACTTTATATACAAAAATATAATAAAATTGCTCTATATGTGTTAGAATTGTAATGCATTCTGCTCTCATATATTTAAGAAAATAAAATATATTAAAAAATTAAAAAATAAGAAACCCCACCAAGACAATATAATATGATGTCATTAAATATGTGAGGTAATGAATAGAAAAGTACTGATTAAAGCAATGAAGATAACCAATGTTAGAGTAGTGGTTACCAAAATAGTACTTCTCACAATACAATTTATACAAAAATTACCTGGGAATTCTGTTAAAATAGACATTCACGTTCAGTACATTTGAGTTTGACCCTAATACACTATATTTCTAGAATGTCGATGTGAAACTAGTGCTTCAAGAACCACACTTTGAATACCAATAGTCTACTTGTCAGCAAAAGCATTTCAATATAATTATAGGCACCTAATAAAGGAAATAATTTTAAAAGTTCATGGCTGAAAAAATCTCACTCTGACACACACACATACAGATTCATACAAACAGACATATGCGCATACTCTTACACTCACACATTTTCTTTCATATATATATATATATATACTTATACACACACACACACACACACACACACACATCTGCATACCTTTCGGTCAAAATATATGATAGAGGGCTGGGGATGTGGCTCAAGCGGTAGTGCGCTTGCCTGGCATGTGTGCGGCCTGGGTTGGATCCTCAGCACCACATACAAACAAAGATGTTGTGTCTGCCGAAAACTAAAAAATAAATATTAAAAATTCTCTCTCTCTCTCCCCCTCTCTCTCTCACTCTCTCTTAAAAAAAAAAAAAAAATATATATATATATATATATATATATATATATATATATATATATATGATAGAGATATACAATTGGATGAGAAGAAGGATTTTGTAATAGTATCCAGAGAACTAAAATCGGTCATTTAAACCAGAATGAGAATAGAGGTTTTTGGAAAATGTATAAGTTAATTGTATTAATTTTTAATACTATAATCATGTATATAGCATTAGATGATGGTATATACATTGTTATAATGAATTTAAATTAAATATCAATTAATTAATATAGAGCATGAAACACTGTAGATCATTCAATGTTATGTTATCATTATTGTAGCTCAATATGTTCTTCTAGACCCACCTTCTATATTAAAAGTTTACCTTTTAAGGGTAAATAATAACACTAAAGGGACAGCAGCAAAAAAAAAAAAAAAAAAAAAAAGTAACATAAAGTTCACCTATTATGTGAAAGAGATGAGGGAGGGTCATGGAATGCCAACTAATTTCTGGTGTTTGGGTGACCAGTGATGTGGAAGGTTTTCAAAGTAGAGAGCTTAAACCTAAAGAGATATAAAGATTATGAGATGCAGTGAGGAAGATTTCATTACCACACAAAGTAAGGGCAAGGCCTAATCTAGCCTAATCTAAGAAGGAAACAAAAATTCCTATGCTCAAAACACAAGTTTCATTTGCTTATAAAGTAAAGGTCAGTCCTTGGGTTCATTTTAGCAGCCCATAGTCCTGGATAAAAATAACATTTACTGACTATTTGAAAACTGATATTTTACAAAACTCAGTTGTCATAACCATAAAGTGAGAATAATAAAATTATAAAACTTTTCTGTTTTTTATAAGTTATACATTTATCATGTAAATTACATATTGTATTATGTATGCATATATATGTATGTACATATAACATAATAAATATATAATTATAATATATTATTGCTGTAATTATATTTTCTCATTTAAACCAGAATTAGAACTGAAATTTCTAGAAAATTTGCAAATTAATTGTGTTAAGTTATTGTGATTATATTACATAAATATTATAATCAATATCTAGCAAAAAAACAGAATTCAATATACCTTAATCAACTCTCCCTGTTCTGTTGATGCCTGAGAAAGAGGGAAATGGGACTTGTTAAGAATTTTCCCTGTCAATTCAGGATGGCCTTGGGCAACTAGTTCAATTTATAAGAATCTGACCATCTGTCCAAATGAGAAGTTATTAACAATTTGTGACTTAACTAGATATTTCTCTGATGTAGCCAGGTTGCATACACACAAAAAAGAGTATGTGTGTTTTAACCAGTTTGAAAACGATTTCCCCCTATTGTAAAATAAATTCTGTACCTTGTTTGCTGGGTGTCTTGCTTAATGACAGCTTTCAGTGATAATTTTTATTCTCTTAACTGACAAAAAAATCACGAAAGAAATGATAGAAAAACCTGCAGAAGATCTAAAATGCTAAAGAAGGAAATTTGCTCAAATAGAACTGCTCTAAATTGAAAGATCAAAAAGGGTAATTATAAGGATAGAGAATATACTGGGGCATAAGCTTGGTAAATTTAGTGTTGCTCTCTCTGAGGTTTTCAGAAATGCAAATTACCATCCTCAGTTGATTGCCTGATGAAGAATGTTAACCAGTGCATTTTTTCCCCAAGTGAAGTTTTAAAACTTCTCATATATGAGGATTTTGAAAAGAATATTGTTTGGACCAAAAAATAAAAATTAAATAATCATGAAATTTCAAAAGCCTCTAAGCAAAATTGTAAATGATCCTTTTTTTCTGACATGATCATCAGTAAAGCCTCTAAAATGCTAAATATATAAATATAGTAGAACAAATACATACTAATGCTTAGTTTGGAAAGAGCAGGAAACAAGAAGTAAACAATCCATCCTAATTTCTGAAAGAATAAAATGTGGGAAAAACATTCAAATCAGTGAGGTAGAGTAAATGAAAGCCACTAGATTCCCTGTTTGGTGCTTAGCATATTCTGTGTTTCTTGATAAAACTGAATTGCAATCCATAAACTGTCTGGAGAAATCAGAAGTCTATGGTTGCAACTTTCATTGAGGGGGAAAAAACCAGATGAATGCAGGCTTAGTTACTAGCATCAGCATCAATGAATGAGATCATGTCTTGACTTTAGAAGTATCTCTAGATTTCAGTTGAAAAAGAGTAACTTGAGTTACAGGGAGTAATATGATTTATCTTAACCTGTATCTGTATCTCTGTCCTCTACACACACACACACACACACACACACACACACACACACATAATTCAACAGAAGACTTATTATAGTTCAGGGATCTTGAAGAAACTCAATAAGCAGGGGTTGGGGAAATGGCTCAGTTGGTAGAATACTTGCCTCACATGCCCAAAGCTCTGGGTTTAATCCCCAGCAACACACACACACACACACACACACACACACACACACACACAAGAAACTCAGTATGCATCCTTGTTGAGAGCTGAAGAATCACTTCTTGGATATAGTTGGACAATGATTAATTGGTGATTGTTAAAAATTTTAGCAGGCTATGCACAGTTTTGAATTGAGAACTTGAAGAATTCCATGATTTTGATTTTAGTTAGCTTAGTTTTTTTTTTTTTTTTTTTTTTTTTTTAATAAGGTAGCTAGGAATGGAAACTGCTCTGAGAAACCGAAGGAGTGAACATCTGAGGATAATAGTTCTAGATAGGATGTACAAATTTATTCCTTAAAACTGAGATGTAAAAGTCTTGGAAATTCATTATGTGCCTTGTGTAGAAATGGAGGTTCCACTCCAATATGCCTTAGTCGTCACCATGGACATTCTTCTTGTGTGTGTGATGACAATGTGCAGCTGGTTTGCATATTAAAGATCTGGATATTTTACCTAGAGACACTAATCAATATTTTCACAGGTCCAGAGATCCCTCCTCATATGGCACCATTAATTTTGGTTATTATGCATGAGAAAATATATGTGATCAAAAACACATAGTCGAAGACATCTACATATTAGTAACTAGAAAACTATAGAAATAAACAAAATGATATCAGGGTAAAAATAACCCACATTGAATATCAAAGAAGACAATTAATTCTTCCTCCCAAGAGATATAATAGAAAGACCGCTGATCACTATAAAATTATTGCTGAATTATGGAAAATGTTTAACTTGAAACGCAGAAATTACAGGGAATTTTGAAAACCTATATTGATTATTAAGTCTTGTAGAGTAGTTTTAAATTCACAGCAATATGAAGAGAAAGGTACCAAGATTTCTCATATATTTACCTATCCTCACACATGCACTATAGAAATTCTTCACACTGTTTACCTGAGGAGTCACTCTGGACATCCTATTTGCTATGAAACTGTATAAATATATAATGACATATTTTTACCATCACAATACAGTAAGAATATTTTCACTGCTCTCAGAACCCCTGTCTTCAGCCCTGACCCCCAACACCTGGCTGATGGAGTCCTTGGAGTTTTGTCTTTTTTTTAAAGTGTTATATAGTTGGAATTACATGAATTCAATGTTTCCAGATTGAATACTTTCATTTAATAATCTCCATTCAATGTTCCTCCATGTCTTCACATGGACCTGAGTGTTCATTTCTTTTTAGTCCTGGTTACTCTTCCATTATCTGAATACATCACAATCCATCCACTCGCATACTGAAGAATGTCTTGGTTGATTATAGGTTTTGCAAAATATAAGTAAAGCTTCTAAAAACAGCTATGTAGAGGTTTTGTGTGGAAATAAAATTTCAACTTCCTTGAGTAAATTCAAGAGAGTAGTATTGCTGGATGATAAGGTAAGACTATGTTCAGTTTTATTAGAAATTATTGAACTCTCTTCCCCAAACTATGTATCATTTTGTATTCTCATAAGCAATGAGTGAAAGTTGCAGTTGATATACATCCTCACCTTTATGTAGTGGTGTTAATGTTTTAGATATTTGCCGTTATAATAGGAGTGCTGTTGCATTTTATTGTTATTTTAATTTAAATATGGAGTATCTTTTCATACTGTTCTTATTTCTCACTTACAAATTTTCTTTGGCATGTTGTATGTTTAGGCCTTTGATGCACTGTTTACTCTTGTTTCTATTCTTACTGTCAAGATTTAAGTACTCTTTGTATATTTCGGATAATATTCTATTAATAAATATATATTTTGCAAACATTTTTCCCAGTACACAATGAATCTCATTCTCTTTACATTGTTTTTCACAGAGAAGGAGTTATTTTAATGAATTCTTGCTGATCAGTTAATTTTTGCATGGATCCTGCTTTGGGTGATACCTGCAGAAATTTATTACCTACTCACTGTCACATAGATTTTTCTTTCATATTACCTTCTAGGATGTTTATGTTTTTATGTTTTATACTTTGATATGTGACCCATTTTGAGTCCTATTTTTATGACAAGGGTAAGGTCTGTGTCTGGATTCTTTTGGTTTGCATTTTGCATGTGGATATTCAGTTGTTCCAGCACCATCTGTTGAATTCTATTTTGCTTCATTGTATTGTCCTTATTTCTTTGTCAAAGATCAGTTAACCATGGGTATGTAGGTCTATTTCTAGGCTCCCTACTATGTTCCCTTGGTCTGTTTGTTCTTTCACCAACCCCACAGTGTCTTGTTTATCATACAATGAGTCCCATGAACAGGGAATTTTAGCCCTTTTATTTTGTTCATCTTCAATATTGAGTTGTCTTTGTGGTATCTTTTGTCTCTCCATATATACTTTAGAATTTCTTTGTCAATATCCACAACATATCTTTCTGGAAATTTGATGGGGACTGCATTGAATAAATAGATCCATCTGAGAAGACTCAACATTCTGAGTCTATGCATGAACATGGATAGACTATTTATTACTTATCTTTCATTCATCATATTTTGTAGTTTTTCTTATACATATTGTGTATATATTTTGCTACATGTATAAACATAGATTATATAGGTTATATATACATATTATATGTTATAAATATAAAACAAAACCTCAGAGTTATATGTGTATATTAAAATATCTTTATATTTGGTGGTCCTAATATAAATAGTATTTCTTTTTAATTTCTACTGTCATTTATTTATTGCTGGCGTGTGGAAAACTGACTTCTGTATGGCATTTGTATTAACCTTGTGTATTGAGATATGCTACTACTTTGCTGTAATTACCTATTAATTCCTCAAGTTTTTGTTGATTTCTTTTTGATTTTCTACATAAAGTATTCTGCCCACTGAAAATATAGCTTTATTCTTTCATTTGAAATCAGTGTGTCTTTCTTTTCTTTTTTTCTTCTCCTCCTTCTCCTTCCTCTTCTTTTTGTCTTGTTGCATGTGTCCAGTACAACACTGAAAAGGAGTGATGAAGTGTTGAGAGGGCATAACTGTGCATTTCCCCAGATCTTACAGGAAATATTTTGTGTTTTTCGGCATTAAGTATGAATTAGCTGTAGGATTCTTTTTAGTAGATGTTCTTTATTAAGCTGATAAATTTCCTCTCTATACCCAACATTGGGAGAAGCTTTTATCATAAAAGGGTGCTTAATTTTGTAAAATTCTTTTTCTGCATCTATTGAAAAATAAATGTCTTTTTTTTTCTTTTTAAGCTTTATGATATAGCAGATCACATTAATTGACATTTTTCAGGAGAGTGAGGTAGTAGGGATTGAATTTAAAGGTGCTTTACCACTGAACCATGTCCCCAGCCCTTTTTATTTATTTTTTGTTTTTTTATTTATTATTTTGAGACATGGTCTCACACATTTATCAAGGCTTAGGGCCTTGATAAATTGCTGAGGCTGGCCTTATACATGTAATCCTCCTCCCTAAATCTTCTGAGTTGCTGGGCTTACAGGCATGTGCCACTGTGCTTGGCACTTCTTTTCTAATATGTGCATTCAACGTTATAAATTTTGTCATAAGGATTGCTGTCACTGCATCAGAGAACTTGTGATAAGCAGTAATTTCATTTATCCCAAATAGTTTTAATTTCTCTTGCGATTTTCTCCTTGTCTTGGTTATTACTTAGAGTGTCATTAAAATTCACTTTGAATATTTTTCCCTCCATCTTTCTGCTATTGATTTCTAATTTAATTCCATTACACTCAGAAAGGCAAATCCATATATATATATATATATATATATATATTTTTTTTTTTTTTTTTTTTTCTCCTATACAGTTGTGAGTTGTCAGATAAGTATTAAGACCTGTAGTTTCATATCCAGCATCTGCAACATGTGGTGGTGAGATGTGGGGCCCAAAGGGCTTGAACAGCTCCCCACCTCACCCCCATGTACTAACACATGTCATCTTTGTTGCAGGCCATATTGCCTCTGAGTTAGGCTGGTTGTGTTCACAAGCTTCAGGTTTCTCAGCAGCCATTCCATGTTCCCAACATCTTTTACTTTCCGGGCCCTCCATTGTAACTTGGCTTTGTTAGGAAGAACTTGATGCAGGCAACACTTTTTTGAAACAATTCTTCCATTTTAGAACAAGGTCACTCTGACTCAGCCTGACCTAAGTTCTTCAGTACTCCATTATCATGCAAACACTCCACCACCACAAGAAAGAAAATTGTTATCTGGTACTGAAATCTTTAAAAACACCTAGAAGGACCCTTTCTAACAACCCCCTAGCAATGCTCTTACCACAAAAATCCCCTTTCCATCACTCCCTTGACCCATGAAATTGTTTTAAATTCCTCATCTGAAAATTCCATTATTCCTGCTATGTTTGCTTATTATGACTCTGTTCATCATGCTTATTATGGTTGCTTGATCTAGGTCTTCAATTTATTTTCATTACCCTTTGGTATGTCTTGTTTTTATTTTTGATAACTAGACATGAAGTACTATGTAAAAGAAACAGTAATATAATACTAGACTGTTGTGGTAAGGTAAGCATTATATTGTTGTGATTATGTCCTATTTTTTAGTGAACATATATTTTGATTTATTTCTTCTCGGTAGGGGAGGATGGATTAATCAGACTGGAGTAGAGCATTTCCCTTCTTTCATGTAGAAGGGTAAAACTTACTAGGGTTTGATATTCTCCTTCTCTTGGGTCACTTGGGCTCTGTTAATGCTGCAGAAGGTTAGGCTGTGATTAACCAGCTTCTTTGTAAAACACACCTTGTTAAGAACAACAGAGTGCTCTGGTATATTTTACAATGCTTCCCTTTCCTCTTTCCCTGTCAGAGGCAAAAAAAAAAAAAAAAAAAAAAAAAGTTTTCTCTGATATTTATAATGAAAATCAGGTAGATATTTTTGTGGTAAATATCACAACATTATGAAGGCCTTCTAATGGGTGAGTTACTCTTACAGTTGAGAAAGTGGAAAATTACCAATTAGACTTCAGGTTCTCCTACCCTGGCACCGATTCTCATGCTCAAGATTGTCTGTTCTGGTAAGCCATGACTCCTCGTGTTCCTCTTTCTGTGCTCACGTTTTCTCTGCTTCCCAATCCCGAAGGCAGGGTTTTTGCTCTGTGTTCTCAATTCTCTTGCAAATCCTAGCACAGACATTTTTCCAGTCTTTTCAGCTTTGCTATGATATTATGATGAAATGATGACTTGCGAACCAGAAGCCAGAAGCTTGATTGTTATTTGAAGGAGAGAATAAACTATTGTATGACTATAAAAATATCAAGTATCAAACATTATTTTTTGTTAAAATTTTTTTCAAATTATCTTTTTCACATTATCTTGTCAAGTGTAATATAAAGTGAGAATGATAAATATAGGACAGGCAGGAGGGGAGAGAGAGAGGATGAGAGAGAGAGAGAGAGAGAGAGAGAGAGAGAGAGAGAGAATATGAATGAATGTTTGAAGGAGATTGCTGTATTTCTCCATCTTTGGAGTTGAATTATTGGGTAGGAAAATGAATAAGTGTGAGATTCCAACAGTTCTTCTCTGCCCTATCTCCTGAGATGTGAACAATGAACCCAGAGTATTTTTTTGTTATATGATACAATTCCTATGATCACAGTCTTACTAAAGTCTTAGATATTCATCAATGTCTTCTGGAACAAGATGAAAGAAAGAGATTTGTTTCACTTATGTGTTTCTTTAGAGAAAGAAAATAAAATATAATAAGAGATTAATAATAATATAATATAAAGAGAGAATAAGTGATAGATTTTAGCTTGAGTAAGAATTAATCATCAAAGTGACATAAGAATTCCACTTCCCTGAAATTTTGGAAATCTTTACAAGGGATTTTCATTCTGCTGGAATTGAGATAGGGAGTTTAAGACAATTTATAACTTACAAAGGACCAGACTGTACTACTAACATCTAGGTATATGTAGGATGAACCTTGTGTTCTATTTTTTATAAATAGCTGAAGATATGCTTCATAATATTATTTTTACCTTAAGGATATATTTACACTCAGCTGGTTCTTTAAATACTGACAAAGTCTTAATACCTTGATATCAGGGTGACTTCAATTTTCTTTTAAAAATATATGGCTTTTGTCAATGAAATTTAGTGATAGATGGGCTTGATAGTGACATTTATATTCTAGCTATTCTACTATTTCATAAAACTAAATAAGGGAACTTATCAAAATATAAATCAAATCATTCAACATGAAGTAAATAGGCACATATTAAGCCATTACACTCTGCTTAGCCATTTATTAATTGTAGGCAATAAGAGATAACCCAGATATTTACCTTCATGGAGCATTCATGTTTTTAAATTATAAGAAAAAAATTGCAAGATGCATTTGGTATATATGATAGTTAAATATAACTTAGGATGTTGTGGTGTGTATTTAAGCTCAGAAATGCTGAAACTTACTTTAGTGCTACTCATTTCCAAAGTTATTAAACTCAATACTGATCCCCCCAACACTTATGCTGTGTTGACCAGCTCTGGCAGCAATAACTAAAAACTTGAATGCTGTTCATCCAAATTGGAATGTACTTTTGTAACAGCTTTTTACAGATTTAGAATAAAAATAGTGATATTTTTAAAGATATTTTACTCACATGTTAAAATTATATTTTGGACACAAATCAAATATATCATTAAATTAATTTCATCTTTTCTTTCTCCAGTTGCTTAAAATGAGGCAAAGATTTTCATAGCAAAGAGAGGAAAGAATGCTTTGACATGAAACCAAGTCAATCTTATCTCTGAGGTACAAAGTTTGAAGACATACACATGCCACATTTTAAAAGGATAAAAGTAAAAGTTATGCCTGAAATACCAGCCATATTCTAGTTTTAAAAAGGGAAAAAGGGCACAAACCTTCCAAAGATATTAATAAAATTGCTTCCCACAAAGGAGATGATCACAGAGTTGGAGTGGAAGATTAGGGAAATATATCTGAAAGGAAGATGAAAAGAAAAATATAGAAATGAACTACTGAGTCTTATTTAATTTGGGGAGAGTTTGAATTCTGGAAATGGCTGAGATGTGTAAGAATGTGGGAATGTAATTAAACTAGAGTGTCCTGAAAGAATTTTAGAAATATGCAACCCCAAAATATGCCACTCTGGCATGTTGACAATTTTAAGTTAAAGGCACTTGAAAAGCAGCTAACTTGAGAAGAGTACTCTGATCTTCATTCAGGTTTTTAACAGAAGATGAAATTGCCACCAGAAACGTGTTCTTCTTATGCTGGAAGAAAAGGAGTCTTCTAACCTGGAAGGACCAGGTTCTGAGATGAGGAAAGTCTGTAACAAACTTTAATAAACTCAACTTTATATCTTCCTGGCCACTTCTCCACCCAGTTAACTTGCTCTGCCCAGCTCCCTTTGCCTTGCCATATTTTCCCCATTAATTATTCTTTATCTTATTTAGTATTATAAAATTTCATTTGGGTTTTCATTTTTTCTTGAAGGATTTCATGTTATCTCAACTTTTATTAAATTTATATACATATTTTTCTTACATGAATTTAATTCTCAAGTTCAACAATAAATAAATAGATAGAGAACTATTTAAATATATAAAAATAAAGATACATTTTTGCCTCCTTTACAATCTCTGGGTAGAAAATGAACTTTAGAACCTATTTTGAGGCTCCATAAACTTTTCTTAATAGCATGATGTGCTGTTGGACCGTTGTCTCAAGACTATAGGTCTTAAGAAGGAAGCTCCTTGAATTCTATTATTATGTAAAAGCACTGACCTACATATAGTATATTTGTCCATTTTCCATTCTAGGGAATTTGATTCCTCAAGGAGGAAATATTGCATAGTATTTACAGGAATGGGTCATTAACTCAGACATATCTCCTTCCAAATTAAGATTTTATTTTTCTCTTGTTTGCTGTTATTATTTATGTGGCCTTGATCAAGTTCCTCGAACTTTCCAAGTCTCATTCTTTATTTGTTGTAAAAGATGAAGTTATTAATAATGTGTCTTTCATTGGATTCTTGTGAATTTTAAATAATCTAATGAATAGAATGCAGCACTGCAAAGTGCCTGGCACATTATAAGGGAAAAAATGGTATGAGAAATAAATATTGCCATCTCTTTAAAATAAATACATAAATAATTTGGAAATATTTTTGCTGTTTTCAACATTTGTCATTCCAGAAGTTAAAATATGCTTTGATTCTCTCTATATACAGTCTTCAAGAGGAATATACTAAATATAGGTCTTTATGTCAAAAGGAAAATTATTCATTCTGAATCTATTTCATACCTGTTTTCAATAATTTGCGTAGTTCTATCTTTTGTTTTTCAACTTTAAGAAAACTTGTGGCTTCTTTTTGTTATCATATATTTTGGCTAAAAGTAAATTCAGGATAATCTGTATACCAGAAATTATTCAAGAAATGAATATTATCTATAATATACTCTTATAAGTCACATAGGTGGCGAGAGAAAAATGTAGTTAATAAAAAAAAACAGATCTTTTGTTTTAAGCTGATAGGCATTTAAATGAATTGATCAGTTATAAATTTATTTTAAAAAATCAGTCTCTTATTTTAAAAAATCAATCTTAGATTGTTTGACTTTTATATTACTCAATAGAGTTTATAGAATATAAACAGGCTATTTTACTTCAATTTATAGTAGGCTTTATATATTTAGGTTTAGAATGTTAAAACACCTTTAACTGAAGAATTTTATATTTATTTTTGCAGTTTGAATTCTATTTCTTGGTAGATTTGTTTAAATCATTAGCACTAATATAATTATCTTGGAGTATCATTTTCTTATAGATAGAACATGGCCTGCCCCATTACAGTATTTAAAACTTTAATTACATATCTTCTGTTTCTCTTGTATATCTTAAGCCTGGCAGTGCAGTCCTATAATAATTAATTATTTTGTACCTGCTTAAATGTAAGGCAATATAAAAAAATTCAAATAGTGAATTTCTTAAAGCAAAATGCAACCTGTATTGAAAAAACAAGGTTACATTTAAACTCATTCCTTAAAATAACTATAGAAGTGAAGCGAATGGTTTAAAGCCAGCAAAATTTTAGTTCCAGATTAATTTTCTCATTTCAACTTTAGATTTTTTTCCATTTGCTAGTATGGATTCTGGGCTCTTTGAATTCAGAAATGTAGTGCTTTCCTTTTTAACTCAGAACTGTAGTGTTTTCTTTAAAGCTGTTCAATGAAGCAATTCAATTACTTCACCAAATATAAGCTAGTCAAGTAAGATAACCTGAGATCAGCATAGAATCTAAGGGCAAAAATATTTGGGTTTTTTTATGCCCCTCACTAGCTAGGCGAATTTAAGTAATTTGCATAAACTTAATTTCTGTCCATTTAAAAAAAAATCTCCTAGATGAGGTTATGGATCACACTTCAAAGAGTTCTTGTGAGAGGGAAAAAAAAGTGTGTCAAGTGTCAGGTGTAACAAGCTTTTAAGAAATAGAAGTCCAATAAACTACAGTACCTTTCTCATTAATCCGCTTTTTCTATGTAGTGCCTAGTCTTAGATTCTATCTTCTTGACAGATATCAATAGTAATTAATGCAGTGATTAAATTTATAACATTGTTGAACATATACTATGAACTGCTGAAAGCAATACTCCAACTCACTCCTTATATCACTATAACACAGCAGAGAAACAGGTAAACTCACCTGATCGTTTAAAAATCTTAAATATTAAGTTTCTGGAATGAGTTAGGAATTGTTTTGCCTAAAACTGTGTAGTTGTGAATCCGGGAGATAAGCCTGGTATTTTGTTAATGTTTCTGAGCAGAGGACAGTAGAGACATAGTGTTTCATTCTGAGTCAGAAACAAATTTATTTACATAACCAAAAGGTAAAGTCTCCTTTTTCTCTAGAGAGTTGCTTACATCCCAGGGTTATGAAGGCGATGTCTTTCTCCACGCAAACATAAGGAAGGTCTGCTGGAAGCTCTCTCCAAAGCTTAGTGTTCTTCAACTCAAATGCACATAAAAATTAATGCAGAAACCTTCTAAGTCATCTCTGTATCATCCTCAGTAGAATGTGGGGGGGAAAAGAACCACACAAGATGAAGCTTTAGCCTTATATCATGGTGTGATTGATAAATCATCTAAATCAATTAGAGTTTATTGTTCTTAATATCCAAACTTAAGGAAGAGTGGTGAGTCCTTTTCATGGATACTCTGATCCTAGATATTACCTGTTTGCTTGATATGACATGGATTCAGTGACTTTTCACAGTTTTTATTTTTTATTTTTATTTATTAGTATTTTTAGTGTTACACATTTCTTCTGAATGTGAGCCTGCATATGAAGGTCTGAATTTAGAATTTTTCTTCTAAGCTGCCTTGGTGCAACACATCCAATTATGGTTTGGCCAGTCAGTAGTTTGCCCTGAAGACAAACATAAGGCTGAACCCACAGTCCAGTGGGTTGGGAAAAAAGGAAACAAATAGGGTTATAATTCCATTCTGCCTTCTTTGATCTTAGGATTTTATCCCTTCCTAAAAGTTGGAGACAATCAAAATAAGAGTTTCTAAGTATATTATATAAGTAAAATTCCATGGAAATAAAAATAGTTTTCACATTGTTATCATGTTATTATCCTTATAGTCTCTTGAATTCTCAATAGAATTGAGATTTTACTTGGTAAAAAATTAAAGTTGGATATCATGAATATCTTAAATAAGTGTTTTGTTTTAGTTCTAACTGAAAGAACATGATAGAATAATCTTAGTTAAAAAAAAATCTAATCACTAAAAAAAAAAAAATATTTACTGGTTGTCTAGTCTGTGTCAGAAACTGGTTATCACGCTCACAGATCTTCAGTCTAACAGATAAAATTAAACTAGGTCGATAAGCATCATTTTTTTCTAATCTTTTGTGTTGGACTCTGTGAGAGAATTTAAGATAAGTAATTTGTAGTTCTTTAGGAAGATGTTTATTTTGCACATTATAACTGTCAAAAAACATAAAGCACAAAAAGACAAATATCTAAGGAAATAGAGATTCTAAAATGCACTGGAGGTTTTGTAAATTTTGTTTGCTAATGAATACTGAGCATCTACTACAGACCCGATTCTGTTGTAGGTTACTTTGAGTTATAAATTCTAATTTTTACAGTAGTAATAAAGGGTTATTGCAATCTATGTTTATAAATGCGAAAACTTAGAGGCGGTCAGATAAGAGACACAGAAGCAATTTTAAATCCATATTCATCTTGTTCAGATCTACACTGTTTTCCTACATTGCATATCTATTTAGAGTTGTGGAGAAGGTTCAAGAGTTATATATGTTGGTTTCTTCTTGGGTGAATTATGGAGTTTAAGCAAGTAAGTCCACTGGAAACAGAACAGCTGAGCATATGATAGTTCAGGTGTGTACCAGTGAAGAAAGCAAAACTGATATTATCTTAAGAAGCACTAAGACCAAAGGTATCAAGCTCTCCTTGTTCACCACTGGCTAGATCAGTCAGTCTGTCTATCTATTAATCAGTTTATCTGCATACCTATGAACAATTGGGTTTAAAGGGCTAGTATAAGATAATGTGAGGTTTATCGAGAACATTTTGGTTTTATATGTACATATCAGTATTCTGATTTTGTTTCCATCCTGTACATTTTTTTTCACTCAGTTTTTATGTACACTAGAATTTCAGATATCATTTTAATATGAAGATATTCATTGAAATTGACTGAAACATATATCATAAAATCAGTAATTTTTAAACAATGAAGCCAGAAAATGACTACTGTCAAAGGTTGAATATTGCTAAAAGTATTATCTTCTTCTTGTGTTAGTAAATTTATAATTATAACAATTCTTATTCAAAGAAAGAGATTATGTTTGTTTTTATTTCTTCTTCTGAGTTTTGCTGAACAAACATTTAATATTGTAAATCCTCAACATGCTTATCAAAAAAAAAAAAGAAAGCCAATAAGCACATGAAGACATACTTAATATCACTACTCACTAGGCAATTGCAAATCATATCTATTATGAAAAATACCATCACACATTAGAACGAATACTATGAAAAGTAATATCAACAAAACCTCAGAGAGAAGGCAGGGAGATTGGAATCTTTGTTCATGGTTGGTGGAAAAGTAAGGTAGCATAGCAGTTGTGTAAAACAATATGTCAGGTCTTCATATAATTGAAAACAGGATTACTAGTATATGATTCAGCAATTCCATGTCTAGATATATCCTGAAAATGATTGGGAGTAGAGTCTCAAAACTATGTGTACATAAGTGTTTACGGAAGTATTATTGACATTAGCTAACACATTTCATGGAAGCAACTGGAACATCTAACTGATAGATGAAAAGACAAGCAAAATACTGTACATTCTTACAATAGCACATTGTGCAATCTTGTACAGGCAGAAAATTCTGACATATGCTACAAGATGGATAAATCTTGATGTCATGTTAAGTGACATTAAGCCAGTCACAAAAAGACCACTTACAGCGGTACAAAAATGACATCACTTATATGAGGTACTTCACAGTAAAATCATAGAGACAGGGTGGAATGATAATTTTGAGGAAATGCAGGTAGGGAATGTGTTATTGTTTATTGCATATGGAGTTTCAGTTTTGCAAGAAGAAAAGGTATCTGGAGACATAGACAGCACTAAGGGTTGCACATCAGTATCACGTAACAAACCCATTAGACTGTGTACTTGTACATGATTAAGTCAGTAAATTTTATGCTATATATATTTCACTACAATAAGAAAAGGAAAGAAAAGAACCTAAAATGGATATGCTACCTACCTCATTAGATAATTTTATGAACTAGTTCAGAGAGGGCATGAATGTTTTGTAAATCTTAAGGCATTACATAAAATATGGAAATCATTTTTATCTTTGTTATTATAAGTTAAACATTATAAGGACTTGTATTTATGGGGTGCAAAGTGATGTTATGATGTTTGTCTATAAAAATATACTTTTGTTAACTGTAGTTGCCATGCTTTCTAATAGGTATTAAAAGAATCTATTCCCCAGCTGAGATTGTGGCTCAGTGAGTGCTTGCTTTGCATATGTGAGGCACTGGGTTCCTCAGCACCACATAAAAATAAAAATAAATAAAATAAAGGCTTTGTGTCCATCTACAACTAAAAAATATTGTTAAAAAATCTATTTTCTAACTGAACATTTGCACCTTTTGACCATCATATCTTGGTTGGATTGCTAGAGTTTTTGGTACACAGAAGTTCTAACCAAGATTACATTGTGATTTCTGATAATCACATATAATTGCTTCAGAATGAGAATGAAAGAAATATATCAGAGCAACCAAGAGAGGTTTGTGTCTTCCTAAACATGTCAGGCTTGATTTTGTATGATGATTAACTTACAAAGGTTAGGTAATATGAATGACCATATTACCTAAGGCCAAATTAACAAAGAAATTATGCACAAAGCACAGAAATTGGGAAGAGTAATTCTTGCTGCAGTGTAAGTAAATGATCACAAAGACAGAAACTAAAGCACATCCAGGTCTGATAGTTTTACAACATGTAAAAGTTCGTAAAACATCACTATATAATGTGTATCTTATAATTTATATGTGCTTAGTCAGGTGGACTGTTATAGTGAAGACTTTCCAGAGATTTGGTCTAACTCAACATTGGCTTGCCAATTAAAATCTGGAGACAGTGGCAAGATTCCAAATAGCATTACCATCGTTTACGTATTTGAAAGTATGAATCATACTAATGAATTTTGAAATAAAATAAGCTCTGTGCTCCTAGCTTGGCAATATTCCTTTAAAATTAATATAATTTTAAAAATCTATAAATATAATGTCTGCTTTTATTTGTATAAATGCAAAAGATGGCTGAAGTACACTGTAATCACACATATGTGAGTGTTCTGTTGAAGAACTTTCAATAATTTTGAATGAAATTTCGCAATAATACACAATAAATAGGCTATTAAATGTTTATTAAAAAGCATTTATATTTCTTGATTTGTTTCAACAAAGTCCTCAATTATGTGGTGATAATCAATGATTGTATTTTTTTCATTTTTATTGGCATGTTAATTGTACACATTAATTATGATATGTGTGTACAGCTTCTATGATAAAATAATAATGCAAAATTAGACAACCTCTCTTCAATTAAGAAAAAACAAACTTTAAAATGTTTATGTAATGGTTAATTTGATTTGTCAAGTTGACTAGATTAAGAGATGCAGAAGATTAAGAGGCTTCTTTGGGTGTGTCAATGAGGGTGTGTCTAAGAATGATTGGCATATGGGATAGGGAACTAAAGTAGAGACCCTCCCTAAGCCTGGGCAACAGGGTCCAATAGGTTGGAGGCTTGGATGGAATGAAAGTTGGAAGAACAATCAATCAGCAATAGATGTAAGCTAAAATCTTTTTGAAGGGGGTTTTTGATTGCTGCTTCAGTCACCTGAGGAAATCAGACTCTGGCTCCTTGAGTCTTTCATACAGACTCTGCCAGTGATTCTTCAGGGAGTTTTGACCAAATTTTTTGTTGCTGCCTCTTGACTTCAGCATTTGGGACTATGCAGCTATTTTTTCCTCTGGTTCTCCAGCTTGCAGATGGCCATTATGGATTATCCAACTTCTAATTGTAAAAGCCAGTCTAATAAATTCCCCTTTATTATAATACATTATAAGTATATTTAATTATAATAAAGTATAACATTATGATTATACTTCCTGTGAGTTCTGGTCTTCTAGAGATCCCTAACACAATTTATTATTAAACATAATATAATTATGTTATTAAAAATAATATAATAGGCTGGAGTTGGGCTCAGTGGTAGAGTGTTTGCCTGGCATGTGTGAGGCCCTGGGTTCGATCCTCAGTGCTTCATAAATAAGTAAGTAAATAAATAAATAAAATAAAAAGATCCATTGACAACTAAAAAATATATGTTAAAAAATCTCAAAGGGAATAGCATCTCAACTGGAATTATTTTAAATTGTTTCACATTGATTCATAAGTGAATCAATAATTTATTATGATGCTTAATAATAAAATGTGTTAATATGATTAACTATAATTATTATGAAAATTACTATAAAGTATTTAAATTTATCATTTAAATTGTAATTATTAACATATTGCAAACTAGTCTCTTATGTTTTAAGTTGTGTTTCAAAGTTTTAATGCTTATAGCTTATAATGAAACATAAAATCAAGAGAAAGATATTCAATATATTCAAATTTCCTTTTGCTTGTGATCAGACCATGATATATAACACTCAGGAATTGGTATTATAATCTCAGCAATTCCTCTATTTTTCAGTTATGCAAATGTTTTTTATTTCCTTGCTCTTATTTTCTTTCATTGAGTGAAGTATTATTATTTCATATTTAACTTGTAATTTATTTTGATTAAAAACTACATTTTTTCCAAAATATTTTAACATTTCTTTAAAATTTTTAAGGTTGAATTATGCCTAGTGAATATGTTTTATTAGAAAGTTGCCAATCACTCTGATAGCAAAATGTAGTTCTCAATGAATGAGGGAAATTTTAAATCCATTTTATTCTTTCAAGTAACCATGGGTTACTTTTTATTTGAAATTTTTATTTTGCTCTACTCTTTTAGTGCTATTTATATTTACTAAATATACCCTAATTCCTTTTAAAAATCTAGTCAGCATTCTTATTATGTCAAATGTGAAAAGTGTTTCATCACTATGTTCTGTCTTTAGAAAGATCCAGAAGACCTCATACATAATCTTTGATTGCTCTGAAATATATCATCATTAGTTGGCACATTTGAGAGTCTTTGCCCAGTAAAATATTTAAATGGTAGGCACTGGTAGCCAAATTTTGACCAACATTCTATCTTGTTTACCTCTACCCTTAACAACCAAGTCACCACTATCACCATTTAGTTACCTCAATAATTTTTAAATCATTTAAGAGACTACAGTCTGTTTATTATTTAAAATGTAACTAAATAATGTCAAGTAGGTTATAAAAAATAATTGCAATGCTAATGTCCAGTGGCATCTTAATGCCTTTATAAAGCAATATCACACTTCACACTTACTAAGTCTACAAATACATACAGACAACTTTAAGAGTAATATTAATTCCTTAATATTTCAAATTCCACAGGTACTACATGTGAAAATTGTGCTAATTCTGTGTAACTTTATAACTGTAAATTAGAACTCAAATAGAAGAAACAAAGTAGGTCCTCAAACATACTAGGAATTTTTATTTCTTTTGAAATAACCTATGTTATTGTTATGATTGTTGACAAGTCTGTGATTGTTGAGACACTCTAAAGTATAGAGATTCTGCCTGTTCAATATCTGTTTCACTCTTGTTTTTAGGAAGGAGGTGGGGAACCAGGGATTGAACTCAAGGGCTCTCATCCACTGAGCCACATCCTCAGCCCTATTTTGTACTCTATGTAGAGACAGAGTCTCACTGAGTTGCTTAGTGCCTTGCTTTGCTGAGGCTGGCTTTGAACTCCTGATCATTTTGCCTCAGCCTCCTGAGTCGCTGGGATTGCAGACATGCGCCACCATGCCAGGCTCAATATCTGTTTCAATATCTAATGTGTTCAAAACCACAAATGGGATGGACCAATGAATAATGTGATTTCCTTGGGATTAATGATTATTCTGGAAAGCGATGTTATGTAACCTGGGTCTCAATAATCACTAATTACATGGAAACTGCATTTTCATTGGTCCATCCAATTTGTAGTTCTGAACACACTAAATATTAAAATGGGTATTGAACAGGCAAAATCCCTATACTTTAGAGGGTTTCATCATTTGTCTCCATTTCCTTGGTTAGAACAGGGCAGCCACAGTGGACATTAGACTCCTTATCATTCCAAATCCAAGCTCTTTATTACCTTGCCAAAACACCAACATCAAAGTAATTTGAACCTAATGTCACATAATTATTCCACTTGGTCCTCACCATTTTTCTGTAAATTGGATGAAGTATGGTATATTCACCTTAAACAGAAAGTGGGCTCAGAAAATAAAGTGATTTGTCCAAGGCCACCCAGTTAGTAAGGGACAAAGTTGGAATTAAAATTAAAGACAAAACTAAGGAATAAGGTGTTGTATACCTGCATTATGAAAAACTCAGCTGCAGAAATGAGGAAATAATAAAGACATTATTTATCTTCAACCTTGAAAAACAGTATTTCTATCAATGAAACACTTTATGTATGAATTACAAATAAAGCAATTGGTATAAGCATGGCCACCCTAGGAGAAAAGCAAGGAGTACATTTGATACATGGGGATAGTTATATGGGCAAAGGTGAGCTATGTACTTTTATGGGATAGCTCCATGTTATAGACGGACTTCAATGCCAAGAAATATACTTTCTCACATGATATAAGTGAACACATTTAAATGATGATGATGTCTTAACAAGAAACTTTGTGTAAAACCTACACTTTAGCAAAAATAACTTAGCAGCCACATATAAATTTACTTGGAAAATAGATAATATTTGTATTAGCAAGACCAGTTTGGTTGCTAATACAAATAGGCCCAGCCAGTATCAAAATCAGTGGGAGGAAGCACTTTGCAAACAAGGGAAATAATGAATACACATTTGAAAATAGTATAGCCTGAATGAAATTTCACTTCTGACTGAACGAAGGGTTGAAAAGAAAATCTAAAACAATGCCAGTTTTATAACATCTATAAAGCTAGTAGCAGAAATGACAGAATCAGATGTGGTAATGGGTCGAAGTTCTTCTAAATAAGGCTGTGAGCTTTGGCAAGTCAATTAACTGATTCTCTCTTAACTCAGAGCTTAGATATTCTACTAGGGACAGCTTTCACTTATTATGACCATCATTTTTTATAGTATTTTATTTCCTTTTAGAGATTCTATGAAGTACGTTTCTTTGTGAACATGAGGAAATTGATATTCAAGAATAATAAAAAATTACTAGGATCATGCAGCTTATGAAGAACTATATCCAAAAATTGAATCAAAACCTTTCATTATCACAGATTAGATAATATCATAATATCTATTATTCTCATGTTCTATAAATAAAATGGGTAGGAAAACTATAGTAGTGTTTCTCAAAATTTGGGCAGTTCATAATGTATACCACAAGCATTTATTCCTTTGTAAATTTTGAAGTAGTATTTTTCTTTTGTTTTATCTCTTATTATAATTGCAGGGAACTGAAAATTTTTATTGAAGAGAAGTCAGACTGCTTATTCAGAATAATTATCTAGGAAGGAGGATTTATAAAGTTTCTTAAAGAGTTAGAAATGCATCACTGTTCTAAGTATTACTATGTAGGATATATATTGCCCTATAAGGTTCTTAGATATTGACATTTCAGAACCTATATTCTCTAGAAGAAAATATTCCTTAAATTACAACAGAAGCAATTCCAAAATTTTCCTAAGTTTTTGTTAAGCTGTCACTCTGATTTATATTTTATTTTTGTATTTTTAAAATTTAAATGAACTTAATTTTTAAACTGATATTTAGAAACTTTGCAGTGGGATCATGTGATGTTTTAATGCATATAAACAATGTTCAGTTTAAATCTGGTTTAATATAATGAGTACCTCCAACATTCATTATTTTTTATGGTAAAATTATTTAATGTAGATAGAAGAGACATAATAATAATACACCCATACCCCTCACTGTATTTATTAATGAAATTCCATTGCAAAAGTGGGAAGGAATCAAGATAACCATTGATCACTACCATGTTACAAAGAAGTCATTTGGATATGCAGAGTTGAAATGATGGTTTCATGATGGTGGGAGTAGCTGGGAGACCTTTGGATAAGTCACTCAAAACTTTCAGGCTAGTCCCTGGTTCTGCAAGATAGTCTCTCATATGCAATCATCCTGTTATAATCATTGTTACTGGAATTAAAATGTATATTTATCTGAATTAGATGGTGAAGATGGGGTCCCCCGTGAATAACCTTAGAAATAGGCCCAAGAGAGATCTCTCAATCTTCTGCTGCACGATGTTAGAGTGAGAAGATAGCTGTCTATGGAGAAGTGTGCTTTTATCAGACACCAAATCTGCTCACACCTTGATCTTGGACTTCTGGCCTATAGAACTGTAAGAAATAAATTTCTGTTGTTCAGGAAAAAAAAAAATCAGTCTGTTGACATACTATTTGTGTGTATGTGTGTAGTTGTATTAGGTTATTGTTGCTGCTTTTATTTTATGCCGCAGTGCGGCTGCAGCAAAATAACCGGGGGGTGACGAAAAACTTGTGTACGTTGATACAGCAGGAGAGGGAGCTGTTTATTGTAGGAACGGAGGGATAGTTATACATTCCACACAGCTTATCTTAGATACACCAGTCAACCAATAAGGAATCTCCACAATTAATGGCTCACTGGCATTACTTCATAAACCACTCCCTTTGGCATTTTGCCAGGAGCCATCCAGACTTGTTTATAGATTCTAACATTTCTCTGGCAAAATGCCAGGCGCCATCCTGACTTGTTTACAGACTCTAACAATTTTACTTAAGGAAATCATATCCCCATCCTATTATCAGATTACCCAAATATTAACAAAAACATAATATGCAAAAAACAGAAAAATGTTAAAAATAAAATTATTGAAACTACTCTGAACCAGAATACTTTTTTATACAGAAGTGAAGAAAAACAAAATGGCCTTAGTGGACAATTGGAACACATGAAGAAATCTAAAATATTAATATTTCTGTGAATTTATTAAAATTCTCAGTACTGCTTAAGATTTACTCTGTAGAATTCTTAAAATTATGATTAATTAAAAAACAAACCAGTAACTTAGGTGTAGCAAAATCAAATATATACTTTGTTTGAGGACTCTTAACTCCATGTTTTCTGAGTACAGAGTGTTTAATGAAGGTTTTGTGGAGGTGTTCTGATCCAGTGAAAAGAACATGAGACTTGGATTTTAAATCATAGCTTATCTAATTTTCAAAGATATAATTTTGAATATATATTAAATTTCTTTAAGGCTTAGTTTCTTCTTTGTAAAATAAGTATTAAGTGAGTTATACTACAAGGTGACAGCCAAGGGCAAAATGATGAAGTCCTCAGATGCATACCTTACTTCCTGTGGTTTCTGTATCCATATCCTGTCTCCTTCTGAAGAGGAGAATGAATAGAACAAAATTCAGAATGAGCCTGCCAAGCTCAGACTATTGATTTCCACCAATAAGTGGCACTGATGCTTTTGTTAAGTGTTCTCATCAAGCTTTTCAAGTGAAAAACCATGTGTATTTAATGTAAATAAAAATATAATCCCTTAGTGAAATAAAGACTGAGAATTACAAAAAATATGATTATTTAATATTAAGAAAAGAAAGATATTCATGCCTTCACAAGATTTCATTTAATCAAAGAAACAGAAAATGATGGGTGTCATCATCTTGGAAAATATTAACTGAGATGTTTGTGTGTTTGCATGTGTGCATATATATACTTCATAGCACTAAGAAACTCCTCAAATATTTATATGCCCAGAGTACACAGCCTTCAATGAAGCTTACTCTCTGTAGGACATCTTCTCTATTGCCGCTTTTCTTCATTTTTATCCCTTACTATAATGATATTCATCTTAATATTATGAGTTATTTTAATGCCAAAAGACTATTATTTTCTTTTTGCCTGATAGCATGGTAAGCTAATGGATTTTGTAAGGAAAAAATCAGTATAAAATGTCAACAATAGATAAATATTGTAAATATTCAAAGAGACGGTTTCACAAAATTGTGATATACATCTGTTTTTACCGCACTTTGGATATGAAATTCTATTTCTTTTGGGAAATCTGGTTATGTGTGAGTTCAACTGACAATGTTACCTAGCAGAATTGTGTGGTATGCAGAGAAGCCAATGTTTGCTATTACAATAGTAAAATGTGCATCTCTGTTATAAATAAGATACCTCTGGCTCCAGGCAGGGTTGATATAAATGGAACAATTTCCATCCATTGCCATATAAAATTCTCTTATTCAAAGCAAATGTAAATTAATTCAGTAGAAAAAGATATGGTGTCTGTTCTGATGCCAAGTATTAGCATAGGCACTAAGGTGACAAATTGAATGAAACAACTTCTTTTAGTTGTTCATTCAATATTCTATCTGTTGCATAAGTATTGCAACAATGAACTTCAATAATTAGTCCAAATATATGTTGCATGTCATGCCTAATTCCATAAAAAATATTGGGATCACAGCAATCTATAATATAATGGTCAGGGATTCTTACTTCTAAAGTACATTGCCTCCCTGTAAAGAGCAGGATTGGTGGAGAAAAATATTCTCCTTTTTTTTCTCTTTAATCTTTCCCCTTATTCTCAGTACTTTGAACCTTTGCAGAAGCCAATTGTTGAGACTCATTTTGTTATTTTTTTTTCTTGTTCTTCTTGGAACATTTACATTCTGGACATTCGCTGAACTTTATTTTCCTAAAGAGGACAACAGTCTGTATTTCATGTATCATATGTCTCTTCCAAGTTCAGAACCAATATTCCAGAGAACAGCTCAAATTGAGATTGAGTTTGCTCTGAGTTAATCTGGATTTGATGTATGGTCCTAGAAGGCACTTCCCCAGTTACTCTCTGCGATAAGGGATCCCACTGTTTTCTCCCCCATCCTTGCTTGCCTCTAGTCAATCCCAGTGCTATTACATTAATGTTAATCTGTCTCTACAAGCTATTTATTGTAGTGTTAAGACTTTTAATCTATTTTTAAATGGTATACACACTAACATACTTTATCTTGTGCAAGTACAAAATACTATAAAATTATATATTAGGGTTCATTAAATTATTTATTCTGTATTAACTCCATTGTTCAAGGAAAAAGTTCACAGAACAGTTACATTGGACTTTCACTCACTGTATGTGTCTTAAAAACTGGTTTTCACATTTTAATAAGTATTGCTTTTAAAACAAAGAGTTTTGAAACTGCTATGTGATTTTAGACAGTTAGGAATAAAGAACTTCGAAGCTAACCTGCAAACTAGCAAGTTACTTGCCCTGACATCATTGATAGGGGTAGAAGACACTCCTTGCCTGAGGCAGCAATTAATAACAACTTATTGTACAAAGCGATATCAATACTGAAAAATAATCATTTCCCTAAAGAGCTGTATTACAGAATAGAATCCTGGACTTAGAGGACCCAAAGTATTATCTTCATAATATTGGAAAGTAAGTGTACCTGTTCTTTTTCCTGGATGGAAGTACTAAGCTTATTTTCAAATTACTTGGAAAGACAGCCTGGAATACAAAATGTTAATTATTATAGCAGGGCTAATTTAAAATGTTTTAGTGATATCTAAAAGAAGAATGCCACATATATTAATCATATTACATTATCATAAAATCTATTCTTGAATTCTTTAGAAGGTAATTCTTTATTTCATGAGATAGGTTAACACACCTTCTTTACAATGAATCTCTATCCAGATCCACTTTGCAAAGATTCAATCTTCTGTCTAAAACAATACTTGTACTTTTTTTCTTTTTTCATTAGTGTATTATGGTTATACACAATATTGGGGTTCATTTTGACAGAATCATGAAAGCACGAAATATAATTTGCTTGTTTCTTTTAATAACAGTTATGCTATACTAATCTTTCACACAAACTTTGTGGTTAATTTTATCCTTAAAAGGTTTCTTTTAAAACATTAATTACAATTAAACATCATTCTTATTTTTTAATACTGACATTTCTCTTTTAAAGCTAAGTGTAACATTTGATGTTAACCCTGATTATTTTATCTGATTTCTGACTTTGGCCTAATAATTTTAAGAAAATGTCTTTTCTCACGGATTTATTAAGAAATATGCTAGATAACAGTCATGATGAGCACTTTACCAAGTGTAAATGGGAGATCACACTTAGAACTCTCCAGTTCATTTCATCATCAAAGAGGAAGTTTGGTGATAAAAAAGAAACTACAACAAAGTAAGTACTTTTGTGATTGTGTGTATTGAATAACCACTTGATGAAAATTAAAATGAACACTTGACTTGGAAAATGCCTGCCTTCTTTCAAACTCTGTAGGCAAATAACAGCAGTTATCATGCCTTTATGAACTTCATTCCTGTTCCATTTACACTCACAAGCAGTTTTTCATACAAAAATATGTTTTTCCCTTAAATAAGGTGCAAGTTGGACAAGACAAACCTTGTTCTTACTAAAAAAAATGAAAAACATATTTGTGACTTTCCTACTAGAGACATTTTTTAAATTATTTCTCTTCACAAACATTGGTTAAAAGATTTTCAGAATATTTTGTGTAAATAATTCATTTTATTATGTTAGTACGAGTGATGACATTTAAACCTTATTAATCATTAGAGCTCTTTTTCCTTCATTCTTCCTGCATTGATTTGTGAGTGATTTAAAAGAACCATAATAACAAGGATGAATAGAAAGATAGATAGAGATAGTTAGATCTATTTAGTTTTGAGTTTTCAAAGCAGCTCTGTTATTCAAACGTTTTTGTTTTCATGTCTACTTAACATGACGTTGACTTATTTTCTGTAAATGCACATTTAAGACATAAAAGATGCTTAACTCCACGCTGCCTCTAATACTGGCACATGTGTGGAATGTTACATGATCCTCCAGTGTCTATGATGGCTAATTTTATGCATCAGTGATGCCATGAGATTCCTAGCTGTTTGATCAAACATTACACTGGTGCTTCTGTGAGAGTTCTATTTATTTATTTATTTTGGTTATGGAAGGGTGAGATTTACATTTAAGTGGGACAGACAAAAGTTGATGGCCTTCCCTACAGTAAGTGGCCCTCATCCAGTCATTGATACTTTGAACAGAATAGAATGACAGTCTCTCAAAGAACTCCTCTAACCTGTCTGTCTTCAAATCAGGGCATTGGCATTTCCCTTCTTTGGACTCAAATTGAAATATCTTCTCTTCCTGTGTCAGAGTTACACCATTGACTCTTCTAGGTCTCCAGCCTGCTGACTTGATCTGTAGATCTTGGGACGTGTCAGCCTTTGAAACCACCTGAGAGAATTCCTTAAAATAAGTGAATGTATCTCTATTTACACCTTCTATTGATTCCACTGTTCTGGAGAGCATTGACTACTACAGTTTCTTTTATGAATTCTAAAATAAAATACTGTTGAATATTATTGATAAAGGAATTCTGGAATTTGATTTCAGGGTCTATCTGCTCTTATTTCTTTTCTCTTTCTTATAAGTCATAAAATATATGTAAATGATTATAATAGAATGTTATACACACAGTATGAAATATAACATAAAGCATTACAGTATTAATAGGTCATAGTAGATATTTTCTAAAGATCCCTAAATCATGTTTAACTGTCTCCCCAAAATGTGTTTCTATTCCTCCTAGTCACTTAAAAGAACATTCCCTACCCTCCCTTTTGAAGTTAAGTAAGTCAATTCTGAACAAGGATTGTGAATGGATATCTATATATCATTTTTAGGCCTTGCTCATGCAAACTTCCCCATTAAGCATCTCATTTGCTTTACCTGAATAAAGATTCTTCCACCGAGGTAGGAACATAATAAAAACGTTCAAACTGAAATTACACTAATTCCTTAAATGTGCACACAAATTAGAACTGTCCACACCATCCTTACTCTTCACATGTTCTGACCAGGAATAGCTGTCTTGGAATGTTGCAAGTGAGGTATTAATTAATTTGAATTTGAACTATATATATTTTAGGCTTGTTTATGGTTACCACAGCACAGCATACCATGACTCATACCTTGGTTATGAGTAGATTCACATTAATCTCTATAACATGACAATTTGTAGAACTATTATGCAATATTATTTTGAAAGATTTAACACATTCAGACTTTTATACAGAATATATAATAGAAGAATCATTTTAAAAATGCTATATAATATGTACTTGCTGCTTAATATGTTTAAAGATTTCGTGTTAAATACTATGTTGAGTTTCCATTATAAAAAACAGTAGTGCTCCCCTGCCGCAGTCCTGCTGCAGCAAAATAACCGGGGGGTGACAAACAACTTGTGTAGATTGATACAGCAGGAGTGGAAGCCATTTATTGTAGGACAGGAGTGGTACTTATACATTCCACACAGCTTATCTTAATTAGCATAAAATAGATACAGCAGTCAACCAATAAGGAATCTCCACACTTAATGGCTTGATGGCATTACTTCACAAACCACTCCCTCTGGCATTTTTGCCAGGCGACATCCAGACTTGTTAACAGACTCTAACATTTCTCTGGCAAAATACCAGGCGCCATCCTGACTTGTTTACAGACTCTAACATTTCTCTGGCAAAATACCAGGCGCCATCCTGACTTGTTTACAGACTCTAACACTCCCCTGGTGTTGAGAGCAAATCACAATCCATACTTGTTTTATCTCCATATTTTAACAAACTGTTACTTAGGGAATTATTTGTTATTTTTAATTTTTTAATTGATGAATAAAGTCATGGGCAAGAAGCGATAAAAATACCAGCAATAAATGATCTGATTATTTAAAAAGAAAAAAGTAACTTGGATACAAGGAGAAATGATTCCTAGAGGAACTAAAACTTGAATCATCACTTAATATACAGGTAAATACATGATGGATGAGAGACAGAGAGAGAGAGAGAGAGGAAGAGGAAGAGAAAAAGAGAGAGGCTAAGCAAACAAAGGATCACACACTTGGAAAAATCATTTTGAGTAGTAGGACAGAGGTATAAATAGAATAAGGTTAAAGGGAGTTGAAATACCATATAAGTACACATGGATGAGTCTCTGGAAACCATGAGGAATAAAGACTTAGTGCTAGTCAGATCATGGAGTTACGCCCTTAATTTGAGTAAAGATTTTAGTGTCTGCCAGGCACAGTGGCGCATGCCTGTGATTGTAGCAGTTTGGGAGGCCGATGCAGGAGAATTGTGAGCTCAAAGCTAGCCTCAGAAACTCAGTAAGGACCTAAGCAACTCAGCAAGATCCTATCTCTAAATAAAACACATGTGCACACACAAACACACACACACACAAGGTTTTAGCATCTGTTTTTTAGGCAATGAAATGGTCATTGAGGTAATTATTGAGATAATGGTCATTGGGGGCTGAGGTTGTGACTCAGCTGAACACTTGCCTAGTACATGCAGGGCCTGGGGCTTAATCCTCAGCACCATATAAAAGCAAATAAATAAAAATTCATTTGTCCATCTACCACTAAAAATTCATTTGTCCATCTACCACTAAAATTTAAAAAAATAATCTATGTAAATCAAAATATTAATTTAATTTTTTGAAGTGCCTACTTTGAAAACTTTAAGAGAAAATAAAATGTTCTTCCTTGAACATTTGTTTATAGTTATTGACTATTTCACTTTGGAAAACTATCAACAAAGAATATTTCACAATCAATATTGAAAATCAAGAGAATAAATACCTTAGTAACAAAAATTTGTGTGCATTCATAAATAGGTTGGCTAGGACCCTTGTAATATCTAAACTCTAAGTGCTGATATATACTTTTCATACTTTAGAACAATGCAAAACAAGTAAACTTCGCCTTAAAAGATAATTTGAGAAGAATATTGCATTTCTTTTATTAGGTCAAATGTATTCTTTCCTTAGGTGACCACTTGAAACTGTGAAGCAGAAATCTGTTTCTTTTTCTATTTTTTTTTTTTTTTTTCATTTTCTGAGGGTGGTACATGGGCACTCGACCAGCTAATCACATCCCCAACCCTATTTTGTATTATATTTAGAGACAGGGTCTTACTGAGTTGCTTAGTGCCTCACTTTTGCTGAGACTGGCTTTGAACTTGTGATCCTCCTGCCTCAGCCTCCGGAGACACTGGGATTACAGGCATGCACCATTGCGCCTAGCAGAAATCTGCTTTCAACAGTGGCAAATTGACAAGAGTGTCTCTGTGGTTTCTACCTTGTGACATTTCTCCTGTGTGCATTTATCCATCAGAATGTCTACATTCTCATTCCAAAACCATCAGGCTTCACTTCTGTATAATAATATCTAGTACCACCACGGTGCCATTAATATAATTGTGATGATAAAAATAATAATGACCACTTATATTCTTTTTTGTATTTGTATACAATGGATATCATTGCTGTGGTAGAGGATATTCACCAGTGAAAAGGTGAGAGGAGAGAACATGGAGGTTTCTGGTTATGATGATAAAGTTCTCTTTCTCTGGCTTTTGCTCTTTCTCTTCCTCTTCTTCCTATAAAAAGAATATCAAGTTTTTCAGAAATAATTTCACTTTCAAATTGAGTAAGGGGAAAAATGCAAATGAGATTGGAGTGATGGCAAACATAACTGAACGCTACAGGAAATGGATGGTGTCCATGACAGTTTTAAAAGCTCAAGCCTAAGCCTGTTTACAAATAAGCAGGTACCTGAAAACATTCCCACAATTTTTTCTGAAGGTAGGAATTTTTGTGTCACTGTTTAAAAATAATTCAATAAGAAACAAACAAAAGAAAAACAAAAAAGAGCAAGCAGTCTCAGTAGCTTATACAAAAGATGTGTAATTGTCTATTGATGTGAAATTTTATATGGGGTTTTCAGCCATTATATGCTGTCATTCTTAAGTGACAGTTCACAAAACAGTCACATGAGCATGGGCCATTAAGAATGGCATAAGTAAAGTACTTATACTGAATTAACATAATTCTAAGCCATTAGGCTTATAGAAGATTGCGAAGGTCAAACTGCATGCAATTTGTAAGATTCAAACAGGTTAAAAATATGTGGCAGATTCAATAGATGGCACTATTCCCTCTGCTTTGAGCTCATTCCTCAAGATGGCTCAGATTTCCAGGTCTTTCTATACCTGCACACTGGGCTTGTCTCCTAAGCTTTTCAGCATGTATCACCTGTGTTTAACTTGCTGCTTCAGCCAGAGTAAAGTATTTATGCATGCCCTACTCTGCAATCTCTGATAGATGCCTGCTTCTTTTAAAACTGTGTTCTCTGAATCTGGAAAATCCCTCCTCCAGCCATCTTCTTCTAATCAATTTGAGCATGATCTCAACTGATGCCCCTTCTCTGCTTCCCTCTCATCCACATGTGTTCTGCCTGTGTTTGCTTGCTGCTCCCAGGTTAGTAGACATAACTAGAGCTCTCAACTCTGAGTGTTAAATATTCTGTATCGTGTCATTATTCTCCTTGGAAGATGGGGTCCTTAGAAAAGGGAACATTGCATTCCAAATATTCATTTAGCCATATATAAATATTTGCTAAATGAATAAAATGAATGAATGAACCCAGACATCCATGTGGTTCTTAACTTCTGTTGATGTATTTAATGCCACTTTGAAAAGAAACAGACTTTGATGCTTTATCTGAGTTACTTTAGCAATCGTGATCACTGTTTCCTAATTTTCTTTTTTAAATTTATCCTTTGCTTGATTTAATCAGGATTTCAACTGTGACCCTTCTGCTGTATTTCTTATGCAGCACCAATTGTTCTTCTTGTACTTTTTCTTGCTACTTGCAAGATAGTACACATATACCAATTATATAAAAACATCAAAAAGTTGGTAGAGTACTGTGCTGTGCTTTGGTATACACATACTTTGTGTAACATTTAAATTAGATTAAGTATATTTGTTTTCTCAAACACTTGATATTTCTAGATGGTGAACTTTCAAAATTCTTTTTGCTAGGTTTTTGAAATGTGAAGTACATTACTGGGATATAGTGCCACCATACTGTGCACTTACATACCACATCTTCTTGTTCCTAGCTTATTCCTAGCTTATAAGTTCTTTTATTTGTCACTTAGATTGTTTGGTTTGGTTGGGTTTGGTTTCTGTTAACTTTTGTTTGTTTGTTTATTCCTATAGTTTAGTTTTGAAATTTATTAGGAATTGGTGGCTGGTTCACTGTTTTAAATTAACTTCACTGTTAAGTATAAAAATGAAAAAATGATATATATTTAGGTATATTAACTTTACAAGCTATGATGTCTAATTTTTAGAAGCAGACATCTAAGTTTGAATTCTAACTACATCTAGTCCCTAGTTGTATGACTTGAACATGCTGTATTCAGTTCAATTCAACTCCATTTAAATGAGAAAACACTAACTAAATTAATACTATGAACAATTATTTTTACTGCATAGGACAGATTTTGGCCCTGCCCTTATGACAATGTAGGTCTTGTAAGAAACATTCCTTAGCTTCATACTTCAGGAATCCATTCCCTTCTCTAAAAGAAGGGAACAACAAACTTTTGGGAGGAAATAAGTAGGATGTTATGTATAAATCTGCCAGCAAATTTGAAGTGTGTAATGTGGCTTACTCTGATTTCAATTAAAGATAAAGTAGCAGGCAATCCCTAATCTGCTGCATTATGCTGAACTACTCTTGGTCTTTCAGTGATGTTTTAAAATAAATATTTGTTCACAACCAAAAAAAAGGTAAATAGTTTATAATATTTAAGTATGTAGGTAGAAGCACACATCTAAACATAAATCAACTATAGGTGAAAGTACTCTGGCAAACCTTCCAAAAACTGATCTCATGATTGAAAATCTAATTTTATTATTTGATGGGTGGTAACTTTAGGTACAATAATTGTTTATTATTCACATTTTTCCTACTGTATTGTTAATTAGATTTTTTTTGTAAGAAATGGCTGTTAAACAAAAGACTTGAGTGAATTACATGACTCTGCCATAGAATCTAAAATCAATTCAGTTAAAATACTTTCTGTCTCTTGATTTCCTTATCTGTAAAAATATAGTTAAAACTACTAATAGTGATACTAAAAACTAAGCATAAACCAGACTCAGTAGTGCAAGTGGCATATATTTTCACTCCTTTATAGAAATGAGAAAGACAAATGGAAGAAAAGGGGATCTCATGAAAATAAAAGGAAGATCCATAGAGAAAAGAAAGGAGTGAGTGGGAAAGAGGACAGAAGGGAAAGGGGAGATATTGAGGAGTGAAACTGAGCAAATTATGTGCATGTATGAATGTCACAATAGTCCCAACTATTATGTATAATTGTAATGCAACAATGAAATTACAAATAATAAGCATAATCTTTGCAAATGGTACTCCAGATATGACCTACTATCATTACTGCTGCTACTCTTATTCTTTATTTTCTTTATCAAAGGTAATTGTAAACTCATTTGAAAAACCCGAAGCAAAAGAATAAAAACAAGAGGTTCTTATTTCAGCATGAAAACATTAGGAGGTCCTCAGTCCCTTCTCTAACACAATCCATGAAATTTATATAATACCCAAACCCGCAATACTTTTCCCCATCTTGTTGAGGTAAAACCTTCAGTTCAGAATGATGCAATGAATATCAAACAGAGGACTTCTTTGTCAGCTGGGAGGCTCTGTCCTCAGTAGGTGAGGACATCAGTACTTATCACCCTGCCTGCTACTACCTGTCGTTGATACTAAGTTTCAGGTAAATGCATCCAAGAGCAAGGTCTCCTTTTAGTCCCAAGCCCCTACTCAGGGCTAAAGACAGTACCTGAGCTATAGTACTGTTGAGAACACTTGGATCTCAATCATTATTGCTCTGAATGATGGGATACAGGTTTCTTGCCAAGAGAGATGACCCAAGGAAACCTGGGGCTGCTGGATTTCAGCCACTAAGTCTTCTATTTCTAAAGGAGGGTGTCACTCAGAGACAAGCATATCATAAGATCTCTGCACTTTACATCAGAAGAATAGCACAGATTTTATTTCATAGAGGTCAGACGGCTTTATGATAGAACTAAATATCAAATTCAAAAATATAAAAGTGCCAAAAATTAATGTGGATAAAAAACCATAATGACCTTGGGTATGATGATGGCTTTTGTGATACAACACAAAAAGCCAAATCCATTAAAGATATAATTCATAAATCATATTTCATCAAAATAAAAACTCCGCCTCATGAAAGATAACATTAAGAGAGACGGAAGATAAGTCATAGACTGAGAAAATATTTGCAAAAGACATATGATAAATAATTTTAACAAAAACTACTAAAAAGATTAAACAACCAGAAAACAAATAATCCAATTAAAAATGGGGCAAGAACCTGAACTGATAACTAATTAAAAATATATATATATATACACATACATATATTTATATGTATATATATATATATATACACACACACACATATATGTATACATACATATTTATATAATATACATGGTAAATAAGCATATAAAATATGTTCCACATCACTTATCATCAGAAAATGCAAACTAAAACAACAAAAATGAAATAGCACTATACTCTAATTATTACAATTACTCTAATTATTATGGTCAAAATCTGGAACATGAACAAAAAAATTGCTGACAAGAATGTGTATCAACATGAAGTCTCTCATTAATTGCTTTTGAGAATGTAAAAGTGAAAACCACTGTGGAAAACAGTTTGTAGGCTTCTTAAAAAATAATATACTTATCCCATGATCCAATAATTGTTTTCCTTGGTGTTTACTTCCATATTCCTATTTTTTGTTTATGTTTTTGCTTTGGTTTAATGATACTGGTGAGAAACTCAGTGCCCCTTGCATGTCAAGATTACCCAGCTGGCATCAAACTTGTTATCCTCCTGCTTGGCCTCCTTAGTAGCTGGAGATACAGATGTGGAACTGAAAACTTACTTCTACATAGAAACCCAGAAATAGATATTAAGAGTGACTTTATGTCTAATTGCCAAAATTTGAAACAACCAAAATGTCTGTCAGTAGGTGAGTAGAAAACCTGTTATACATCCAGACAATGAAATAGGATTCAGTGCTAAAAATAAGTGAGCAACCAATTCTGAAAAGACAGTGAGGAGCTTTACATGTATGAGAATCAGTAAAAGAACCTGATGTGAAAAGGCCACACACTGTGTGATTCCCACTATTTAACATTATGGAAAAAGCAGAACTATGCTGACTAAAAAAAAAAAAAAAATCAGTGTTGGCCAAGGGATGTGGTGAGGGGAGGGATGAATACACTAATCAAAGAAAAATTTTAGGGCATTGAAATGTAACGGGGGGGGGGTGATGAACAACTTGTGTACATTGATACAGCAGGAGTGGGAGCCGTTTATTGTAGGACAGGAGGGGTATATATACATTCCACACAGCTTATCTTAATTAACATAAACTAGATACAGCAGTCAACCAATAAGGAATCTCCACACTTAATGGCTCACTGGCTGTTACATCACAAACCACTCCCTCTTACAAAATGCCAGGCGCCATCTTGACTTGTTTACAGACTCTAACAGAAATGCTATGTGTTACTATAATGGTGGATATTTACTAGTAGGTAGTCATCAAGATCAATGGAAGGTACCATACCAAAAGTGAACCCTAAAGTAAACTATGGACTTTGGGTGATTGTCATGTGTCAATGTAGGTTTATAAGTTGTGTCAATTATTGTTGGTATTAGAGGAGGCTATACATGTGTAGGGATGGGGGTTTTGTGGGAAATTTTGATACATTCCTTTAATTTTTCTATGAATCTGAAAGTACTCTAAGAACAAAATCTTAAGGGGAAAAAAAGAAAAGAACACTAGAATTCTAACAGGCATGAGGTGAAACCTGACATTATTGAAGCCAACAGTAGAACATTCAAAAATAACTGTAAAAGACTTTCGTATTTCAGTTTCTAAAAAAGATAGAATAACAATTAAGGTCTATGACAACAAGAAACTAGGATAATGGGTAGGCCTCTGTAAAATTGACCGAGAGAGCAAACACCATAAAGTGGTGGGTTGCATTTTTGTAGTCGTTAAGGACTATGGCAGAGAATCTCAGGTCAAGGGTGTCATCGAAGAGCACTTCAAATGCAATAAATGAGCAAATAATTTTTTCATTCACATTCTTTAAAAAAATAGAATAATAAGGCAGAATATTAATAGAACACACTTTTCAGTATTATGAACCAACCAGACCCAACATACATCTATAGAATGATCACCCAAGAACCATAGAATATATATATATATATTCCTTTTATCTTTTTTTCCTTTTTTGCAGTACTGGGGATAAAACCCATGGACTCAAATATGCTAGTCAAGTACATTTCCACTGAGCTACATCCCCAGGATTTTTTAAATTTTATTTTCCTGAGACAGGGGCTCACTAAGTTACCCAAGCTAGCCAGCTGTCCTCAAACATGATCCTGCTCACGTACCTCCTGAGTAGCTTGAGTTACCAGGTGAGTACCAGCACACCCTTATATGTACTCTTCTGCAGTGAATATAGAACATTCTCTGAGATGGAACATATTTTAGCTTAGAATTAACTTGAGTAAATTAAAAAAAAAAAAAAGAAAGAAAGAAAAGAAAAAGAAACAATGCAGGGTATAATTTTTAACTCCAACTGAATAAAATTTGAAGTCAATATAAAATTTGGAAAACTGAAAATATGTGGAATTCAACAACATATTCCTAAACAATTAAAGAGGTTGAAGAAATTAAAAGGGAAATAAGACTTTGAGATGAGTGGATGCAAACATGACATATAAAACTTATGGAATCTAGTAAGTCAGTGTTTAAGAGGAAATTAATAGGAGCAAGTCTATATTATTAAAGTAAAAAAGACTTCGGGCTAAGAGTTGATCATTAGGTAATAGAAAAATCAAATTAAAATTCAAGAAGCGGAATGAAGGAAATATATAATAAAGTTTGGAGAATAAATTAATGAAAAAAATTCTTAAAGTGATACCAAAGTCTATTTCTTTCTTTGAAAACTTTAATATAATTTTTCAAAATTAGCTAGAGTAACTAAGGGGGGAAATAGTTCTCGAATTACTAGAACAAGAACTTAAAGAGAAACATTATTATTAATTTAATGGAAATACAAATGATTACAAAAAAACAGTAAGAATAACTGCATGTCAAAGAAGTGGATAACTTGAATGACACTGGTGAATTCCTATAAAGCACAAACTGCCAAAAGTGATACAAGAAGAAATAAGCAGCCTGAATGAATTTATGGCAAGAGGCTGAATTACTAGTCAATACCTACCCCAAATGTGAAACCTCAGATCTGAAATGTTCACAGTTGAATTCTACAAATATTTAAATAATAATTACTAGTGTTTTTTCTCAAACTCTCCAAAAGTTTTTTTTTTTTTTTTAAAAAAAGGAAACACTTCCCAAAGGATTTTATGAGGTAGGTATTACCCTGACGAAATCCAAACAAAGACAAAGCAATGAAATAAAACTATAGACTAAATAAAACTACAGACCTCTTAGGAGCATGGACACCAAAATCCTAATTCAAATACTAAAAGAGTGGATCCAGAAACATGTTATTTTTTTTCCTTTCTCTACACCAGGAATTCTCAAGAGATATGTTTTATTTCATCAATTATTAGGAGTATATTAATATGCTTATGTCAAAATAATACTGAATTATTTTATTAGACATATAATATATAGTATATATTATATAATATATAACATATGATATAATAATTATATTATTAGACATACTAATACAATAGTCATACAGTTAATAGAGAAAGGATAGGAACCAAAACACTGGAAGACATTCCTGTATTACATAGTAAAACCAAGGACAAAGACTGGGGATGTAACACAGTACTAGGGTGTTTGCCTAGCATGCACCAGACCCTGAGATCAATAACCAGCACTGGAAAAAAAACAACAAAAAACAACCATACAATCAAACAAAAAATTAAGAAGAAATTTCTTCAATTATTTTTAAAGGGAAATTATCCACACAACTAAAAGCCTCAGAACTTTTTTCAAAAAAAATTGCATACACAGAACAAGCTCAAAACTTCAAAAAAAAAAAAAAAAACCAAAACAAACAAACAAAAAAAACAGGTAGAATTCAGCAAAGTAAAATAAATGAGAAAAACTGGTTAGACTTCATTACAGCAAATATATAAGCATTTCAGTGAGTGAAGTATTTAACTGTACTTAGTGAACACATTCATTACATTTACTGTAATAACAGCTCATAGGATTGACTTTAATCTATTTGGGCAAAGAATGATCTGAAAGCAAAGCTGACTGCATTAAAATAAAGATAGCAAACATTCCCAGCCATTTATTTTGTTTTGTTTTGTAGCATGAATGACACCATTTAATGCAGACAAAAGGACTCATTTGGGGGAGTATTTTTTTTTTCCTTTTGTCTTGATTTTTGTTTTCTTTATACCTTTGTTTATTTATTTTTATATGGTGCTGAGTGCTAGGCCAGCAATCTACCACTGAGCAGCAACCCCAGGAGGCAGTACAGAATCTGTTCCCATACCATCATAAAAATATAACACAATGTGATGAACCCAACTTAAAAATTACAAGTGGCAGCCCATAGTAACACACAGCTACCAAAAGGGACATGAAAAGCAGATTCCAGTTTTGTTAGGTCTGGTTATGAAGATAATCAGGTGCAAGCAACTGGAATACATTGCAACTGCAAACAAAGCTAGGCCCAAAGTCACTCAAGGTCAAGTGATCATCTCCATGACCCAAAGGATCCAGGTGAAAAACTCACCCTGCCTGAAGAGGAGATTGGTATTCTGTGTTCAGACATGTGCAGAGTTCAGCAAGAGAGTCAGCTTTGCATGCAGAACCATGTTAAAATCTTAAACACCAGGACCAAGTAAATATACACTAAAAGTTCAACAGTTCTTTTGCTATGCAAAATATCTTCAGGGTTTTATACTATATCAACAGGAAAAATAAAAATAATTAAGAATTGACCATATCAAAATATTTTAAGTTCTTTAAATCTCAATACCATTTCACATTAAAAACTCTAAAAACTGTATATTCCAGGGAACTTCTTTAAATTGACTTTTAAAAAAATCTATGAAAATTCAACCGACAACATCTCACCTAATAGTGAAAGATACTTTCTTCCAGAGGTCAAGATGACAACGTTCACTTTGTCAATTCTGTTCCATACTGAGCTGAAGGCTTTAGGTAGGAAAATTAAGCAAGAAGAAAAAACTACATATACATCCAGACTAGAATGATGAGGCAAGACTCTCTCTGTTCATAGATGACATGATCATGCATTAGAAAAATCTCACAGAACCTTGTGAAACATTATAAAATCTAACAAATCACTAAACTTGTTGAAACAAGGTAAATAAATAAAAATCACTTTTATTTCTATGTATTTGTATGGGCAATACGAAAGTGAAAATTCAGAATGCAATTCCATGGACAGAATAGTAAAAAAAAATGTTAATTAATAAATTTAACAAACAAATGATAAACTTATACTCTCACAATTGTGATACATTGTTGAAAGAAATGAAAAAAAATCTGAGTTTTATAAATTGAATATTTAAAATTGATAAAATAGTAGTAATCTCAAGATCAATCCAGGAATTAGGCCCAGTGGATCCTTGACAGAAAATTACCTGCTGAGCTTAAAATTCATATGGAATATCAAGGGTTACAGAATTGCCAAAACAAACTCAGTAAACAAAAACAACTTGGAAGACGCCTAATTTCTGATTTCAAAACTTACCAGGAGATGGTAGTGATCAAGGCACTTTGGAGTTTGCATAACAACACACATAAAAGTAAAACAAATATAACTGAGTGGTCAGAGATAAATCCATGGGTCAGTCCATGGTCAATTTACAGTCAACTGATGGTGACCAGACCATTACTAATTTCAAAGCAGTCTATTCAACAAATGGTACTAAGACAACTGGATAATCACATTCAAAAGACTAAAAGCATAATATTATCTCACTCTCTCTGTAAAAAATTAATTCAAATTTTACCCTTGATCTAAATGTAAAATGTAAAAGTATAAAACTATTAAAACCGTTAGATTTTCCTGACTTCAGATATGGCAATGGCAATGGATTCTAGGATGTGACACATAAGTATTAGCAACAACAACAATAAAATATATATAGGAACAGGAACTCAAAAATTAGTCATTTCTATGCTTGAAGGACACTATCAACAAAGTGAAAAAATCTGAAAAATATTTGCAAATTGTAATATCTGATTAGAAAAATAGAGTATGCAAAAAAGAATTCACACTCAAAAGTGAAAAAAAAACAACTATTAAGAGGTCTGAGTAAAATTTTCAAAAGATGGTATGCAAATTACTAAATGATACCTGAAACTACTCAACATGATTAATCAGCAGAGAAATATCAATCAAAATTACAATGAAGTACCACTCCATATTCATTAGGTAATCTTAAATGTAAAAAGGTCAGATAATAACAAGTGTTGGGGAATATATGCAGAAGTCAAAATCTTCAATTAATGCTGGTGGGAATATAAAATGTGCAATCACTTAGGAAAACAATGTAGCACTTCTTGAAAGGATCAGACTCAAATCACCATTAGATTCAGTAATTCAACTTTAGATATATTCCCAAGAAAAATGAAGATATATTTCCACATATAAACTTGTATGTGAATGTCTATGCAATGTCTTTTATTTTTTTTTAAAGAGAGAGTGAGAGAGGAGAGAGAGAGAGAATTTTAATATTTATTTTTTAGTTATCGGCAGACAAAACATCTTTGTTTGTACGTGGTGCTGAGAATTGAACCCGGGCCACACGCATGCCAGGTGAGCGCGCTACCACTTGAGCCACATCCCCAGCCCCTATGTAATGTCTTTTATAATAACCAAAATATGCTAATGACTATCATAAGATAAATTGATAAATACAATGTGGTATAGCCACACAATATAATATAAATGTGTCATAAGAAAGCAATAAAGTACTGATAGAATCTCTAACATGAACGTTTCTCAAAACTTCATTTTTCAGGTGCTGAAATTGACTGCTATAAATCTGAACATATCTGTAAATATATTAAAGGCTTTGTATATTTTAAATAGGCTAATTATACATTATATGAATCATATTTACATAGAACCATTCTTAAAATACAAGGTTAATGTATGTGACTACATTACATACCAGGATACTTACTATACAGGCTTTAATTTTAAACTAGCTTTAAAAATATAAAACCTATTAATAATACCTTATTCATAAGCAGTAGCTTTTTTAACCTTTTTGTTATGAATATAGAAGTAACATGGAAATATATATTTTAGTTTAAATTACACATTTATAAGTTCCAGTAAAGCCTACATTATGAGAAGTAAAAAGGACTTTCTCTTATCCAGTCAGAAATTCCTGATATTCAGTATATCTTAAGGTTTATCTATTACAATATCCCACTTTGAGGTGGGGAAACATTTGGTTCAAAGGTATTAAGTAACAGGATTATCCTTATCTATGGATGAAATAAGCATTTGAAAAGAATTCAGTGACTTTTGGCCAATTTTTCCCTCTGCCTTTGCAATTATAAGTATCTTCTGAAAGCAGAATTCTACTACTAATCATTTTGAAAGTGCTATAGAAAATGACATCATTAGAGTTTGTTTTCAAACCCAGGATAGTAAGTGCATTTTTAAGGTTTTATACTATGGAGCAATTAGAGTCTCCTCCAAATTCAGATGTTGATGTCCTCACCCCTGTACCTCAGAATACTGCATTTGTAGAGAGAGTCATAGGAGAGGTCAATAATTTAAAATGAGGCTATTAGGATAGGCAGAATCCTGTCTAACTAGTGCCATAGAATTTGGACACACAAAGGGAAGATGGCATAAGGGAATAAGAAGGCAATAATCTGTGAGCCAAAGAAAGAGACTTTAGGAGAAAGAAATCTCATGGACATCTTGATTTTAGAATTACAATATTTAAAATTGTGATAAAATACATATATATGTATTATATATATATATATATATATATATATATATATATATATATAAAATACATGTATATATCTCCACACAGTCTGTGGTATTTTGTTATAGCAGCCCTAGCAAACTCATAGACCTACCAGGTTGAAAAGATAATTTTTTAATTAAAATATTCAAAAAACACAACTTCACAAGATTTCACTTGCTTTGGATCTTCTGATATACTCTGTTAGGCAGAGCTTTCAAATAGCACCTGGGTAACCTTTCTTGATAAATTCAAACCTGGATGATTTTTTTAAAGCAAAGTTCAAGATTGAATATCATTCTTTTCTTGTCTTCACAGTCTCCCGTTTTGAGGTTACAATTCTATCAGGATGTTTTACAATGATCATTATACATAGATCCGGGGCACACCTGTCACTGGCCACAGGAATAATAGAATTTTCAATAACCTCTTTTTCTTGCTTCAGGGAAGAGCAGTGTCAAATCCAGATTATTTATTTGAGAAAAGCACACATGAACCAAGGCACAAATACCCCATGTGTTCTCTCCTGGCTCCTGGACTGGAGAGACTGACTGACATCAAATGACATTTCACTGGAGAGATTGGAGATTCATCTAGAATTATCACTGCACCTTAAAAAGCCAGAAATTCCTCACACACCTCTATCCTGCTACATGTAAATTGATATATTCTTCAGATTTGGATGGAGAGAAGGCAGTTTTGATAAAGTAGGCTTATCATTTTGTTTTATTTGTCAGATATTATTTGCACACCAGGCTTTCAATTGGGTATTCTACAAAGTGAATTCAGCTGCTACTCAGAATTGATTTCACTTATGTCTTTCCAGTGGAGTGCTGTTCTTTTTTAAAAGAAGGTTGCCTTTTGATTTTGCTGCTTCTTTGTTTTTGATTGCTGTCTGTCCCTGTTCCTTTTTTTTTTTTTAAGTAAGAATACAACTGGAGCAAGTTTTAAGGCTAAACACCCTCTTGATTCTTCCTTTACTCTTCCCATTCTGTGACCACTTCAGTGGGGCTTCTTATAAAAGGAAAGAGCAATGGAGAACAGATGCAGTTCCACCCTGTGCCTCCTATGCTGAAATTACTGTTTTATGCTCCTTTGAAAACAAATACCGTTTTATGCATCTCTTCTCATTAGTACAGATGAATCCTTACTTTTCTCATTTTCCTGTATTGTTAATGTCTTGTTCGGACCTATACCCCCAAAAGATGATATTTATACTGTTGAAGACATTTATCTATTTTTGTAAATAACTTCATGAAATTTTTTCTTAATGGATTATATTATCAGATGCTTTAGAGAAAATCAGTAGTTTGATGATGCATGGCATCATAATTTAACTCACCCATAAGTACAAGTCTACTGTGAATTCAATGCCACAGTCCGGCTGCAGCAAAATAACCAGGGGGTGACGAGCAACTTGTGTAGATTGATACAGCAGGAGTAGGAGCCGTTTATTGTAGGGAAGGAGGGGTATATATACATTACACACAGCTTATCTTAATTAACATAAACTAGATACAGTAGTCAACCAATAAGGAATCTCCACACTTAATGGCTCGCTGGTGTTACTTCACAAACCACTCCCTCTGGCAAAATGCCAGGTGCCGTGTTGACTTGTTTATAGACCCTAACGATTCAATAGTAACTTTCAATGATTTTTGCTATGCATACATTATATTATATATCATAAAATACAGATGTAACACATAATCTCTAGCTTATTTATAAACCCATTTGCTGCATACATGAATTCACTGTCTCTTCAAAACAATTCAACTAAGTTTATCTGATCTCCCGTGCTTTAAAACACTACTCTAAGCCATTTGAAGATGGGGTGCAGCTAATATGAATACAGTGTTATGAAAGACTATATTTTTCAGTGTTTCAGGATGTATATATCTATATTATCAGAAAACATGCAAAGTTCCTGTATACTTTCATGTGTTTGTGATACAAAGTTCTGTGGAATTCGGACTCATTCTGTTGATCTCTTTGTTCACTTCATTATAGTATGTGGCTTTCTAGGAGAGCTACATTTCTAGTAGTCAAATCCAGGTTAATCTTTATCTTTACTAGTATTGGTTGCCCATAACCCCAAGTCCCACAGGGGAAAGTTGCCAGATATAGCTAATGAAATGGAGGACACTAGGTTTAATTTGAATTTTATGACAAAGAAAAATCACGTTTAGTATATGGATTTCTAAAGCAATACTTGTAATGCACATAACTAGCTTGAGACTCTTTATAAGCAATGAAAATAAAGAATTGCAGAGGACTTGTGGGCGTAAGGCATAGTTCAATGATAAAAAGGAAATTCAAATACAAAGTAGATCATTTCACAGTATTTTATATTCAGAGGCAAGAGACAGGGTTAAAGTGATGATTGAAGTACAATTATTTTACAGTTGGGTGCACGTATAGGTAAGGATGAAAAGCAGAAGAAAATACATGTATATATTTATTAGATCTTCTTATTTTGATTTTTACTTTTATGATGTGGTTGATGTTTGGTTCCTGGGTGAATTAAGCTGCTTAAATATATGGATGTAGGTTGACTATAAATGTGATGTTTTCTATTGTAATAACATGAGTACAAAGCCAAAAATTTAAGTATTTCTCATTTACTGACTCTTAAATAACCATAGAAATTGGAATGATCTGAAAATTTGTGTCTACACAATTTTTAATTTTTTCATAAACCCCTCCTCATTTGATTAGTATATCTATATACAGTTTCTACGGGATACAGAATTACAATTCATGAAAAAGTTACTTGATAAATAAGCAACCTGGAAAACAATACTTAGAAAAGTAGGTGAAATATAAATAGTTTAGAACAGGAATTAGAAAGTCCTGGAGAGCTAATTCAAAAGAAAAATAGCTATTGCAGGTTAGATTTTTGCATATCAACTTTGGTCCTCAGGCAAGCATCATCAATTTAATTTGGAGTAATATTATAAATGCAGAATCTCATTCCCCCCTCTGGTCCTACTAAATATAGATGGATACTTAAATGATGCTTACGTGGTATTATGGTATTATTGAAAGGGTAGCTTTAGATTCAGTATTCTCCTTTATAGAATCTCATACAGTCATCTTTGTATGTCTCAGTACAGATGTCAATTATATACAAGTAGTTAGTTAGTTACTGTAACTTTATTGACTAATACCCTTTCACCAGGACTTTTCATGAGTCATTGTTTAGATTCCTATGAAAAATCCTTGTGGCAGGAGGGCACCATTACTTTGAGAAGCATCTGATCATTATAAACAAATATATGAATAAATGGGTAAGCAACTATATGGGAGATGTTGACTATGAATGTAGTTGGGAGTAGTTCCATAATTACTTAGGAAATATCATAGTGGAAATTTATGCATTTTTCTTCAGAAAGTTCCTTCAATTCTTTGGAAGAGTTGCTTACGTAAGTTCTACTGGATGGTGCTGATTAAAAAATACCAGACATCCTTGCCACAAATACATGATGTCTCATGAATCAATACATTTTAATTAATCCATTTTTGCATTTCATATATTGCTAATGTTATTTTAGCTTAGTTATACTAATGAATACAATTATCTAGGCATTTTCTTCTTGATGAATACTTGTTTTAGTTTTGCTTCCCCCACCTTATTCTTTTGGTTTGTCTGAATCAAGCAACTGTGAATGTTTTGCACAAAGAATTAAGGTTTGTATGTATATGTGGTATGTATGTCTTTATGGTCCTGGAATAAATTTCTAGGAATAAAATCTCTGGACCCTTGGCTAGATGCATATTTAACTCTATAAGTCTATTAGTTATCTACTGCTATGTAATAAATAACCTTAAAACAGTAGTTTAACATGAAAATATATATATATGGATAAGAGGAACCTACCTCAACATCATAAAGGCTATCTATGAAGAATTCAAAGTCAACATCATATTAACTGAAGAATAAATGAAAGCACTTTCTCCAAAATCAGGAACACAACAAGGATGCATACAGTCATCATTCTTATTCAACATAGTCCTTGACACAGAACTATAAAAACAGGACTGAAATTCATGTGAAAGAATAAAAGACCCCAAATACTCAAAAACTCCTGAGTAATTAGAGCTGGAGGTATCACAGTACCAGACCTTAAATTACACTACAGAGCTATAGTAACAAACTACATGATACTGGAATAAAACCAGATATATAGACCAATGGTACAAAATAGAAGACATAGAGAAAAAACACAAAGATATAGATAGTCACTTGGTCCCTGACAAAGGTGATTAAAAACAGATAGGAGAGAAGATAAACTTTTCGGGAAAAAAAAAGCTTCTAAGAATACTGAATATCCATATGTAGAAGAATGAAAAAGATTCTTAGTATCATCCTGCACAAAAAATCAATTCAAAGTGGATCAAAGACCCAGGAATTAGACCCAATATATTATAACTGCTAGAAGAAAACATATGGTCTAGAGTCCAGCATACTGACACAGACACAAACTCCCTTAATAATACTCCTAAAGCTCCAGAAATAAAACCAAGAATCCACAAGTGTAATGACATTAAATTAAAAAGTTTTTGCACATCAAAGGAAATAAGAGGGTGAAGAGCCTACAGACTGGGAGAAAATCTGTAACACTATAACAGGTGATTAATCTTCATCATATATAAAGAACTAAAAAAAATTAACAACAATAGCAGTAAAAAAATAACCCAGCCAAGAAATGCACAAAAGGGAAGGTTGAGGCCAGAGGATCACAAGTTCAAAGTCAGGTTCAACAAATCAGCAAGGCCCTAAACAACTTAGTGAGACCCTGTCTCAAAAAGAAGTAAAAACAGGCTGGGGTTGTGGCTCAGTGGTTAAGAACCTCTGGGTTCAATCCCTAGTACCCTGCCCGCCCCCAAAGGGCAAAAGATTCATACAGATATTTCTCAAAAGAAGAAATACTAAATGCCAAAAAATGAAAACATGTTCAACACCCTAAGCAATCAGGGAAGGCAAATCAAAACTACTGTGAGATGTCATCTCACTTTGGTTAGAATAATGATCATAAAGACTACAAACAATAATTGCTAAAGAAAATATGGGAAAAATTGTATTTTCTTATTGTTGGTAAGACTGAAAATAAGTACAAAAGCAATATAGAGATTCCTCAAAAGACTAGGAATGAAAAAACAATATGACCCAGCTATCCCAAATCCTTGATATTTATTAAAAAAACAAAAAAAATAAAACGACAGTATAAAAAAACCATAAAAATAAAGAAAGCAAAATCAGCATACTAGTGCACTGTAGTGGTGCATGTAATGTATACCAATGATTACAGCAACATAATTCACAATCACCAAGCTATGTCACCAGCCTAGATGCCTGTCAACAAATGAATAGGTAAAGAAAATGTGGTATGTATACATAATAGTGTTTAATCAGCCACAAAAATATATGAAATAATATAATTTTATAGTAAATTGCCATCAATTTTACCAACTGGAGAATATCATACTAAGTGAAATAAGCCAGACCTGGAAAGTCCAAAGTTGAATGTTTTCTCTCATAGATAGAGGATATGTGTGTGGGAGGTGAGGAGGTGGGAAGACACTAAAGGAATAAAAGGGATCTCATGAAAATTTGAAGGAAGACCAACACAGTAAGGGAAGGAGATTAAGAGGGAGGAAGCAGGGGAAGACATGGGTAATTATTTGAGGAACACAAAATCTGCCAAATTATGTAATGTTCATGTATGAATATACCACAATGAATCTCAATTGTATGTCATTATGATGCACTAATAATAATAATAATAATAATAATAATAATAATAGAAGGGAGATCAGTAAAGTATAGCACATAGATCAGGGGTGGGAAATGAAATGCATTGAGGAAGAAGAATAATCTATTTTTTGGCAGGGGTCAGGTACCAGGGATTGAACTCAGGTACACTTGACCACTAAATCATATCTCCAGGCCTATTTTGTATTTTATTTAGAAACAGGATCTCACTGAGTTGCTTAGTACCTTGCTTTTGCTGAGGCTGGCTTTGAACTCACAATCATCCTGCTTCAGTTTCCTAAGCTGCTGGGATTACAGGCATGGCCACCACGCCCAATTTAGATTGATCATGTTTTGATATGTGCATATTCAAATATGGCATAATAAATATACACAATGAATATAATGTAATGTACTAGTAAAAAATTAAGGGTTTAAAATAATACATTTTTTAATTATATCACACTTTCATGTGGACAAAAAACCTAGATGTGCTTGTGACAAAATATTCGAAATGAGATTGAAATTTTGGAATTAGATACAACTGCAAGCATCTTAAGGCTCAAGAAGGGTGCTGGGAGCCATCAGCCAGGGGAAGGTATAAGGTCTCTCATGTGGCTGTTGTGGTCCTCTATTTTTGCTGGCTGTTGTTGGAAACATCAGTTCCTTGATGCATGTGTCTCTCCATCGGCAGCTTTCTTCCCTCATAGTGAATACTCTAGTAGAGAAAAAGGTGGAGATAATGAGCAGAACAGAAGTCAGTGTTATTGGAATCTACTCTTGGAAATGAAAGTTTATCAGTTTTGCTGTGTTTAATTCATTTGAAACAAGTTAGTAGATCTAGTATACACTCAAAGTGAGGGAACTACACCAGGATGTGAAGTCAAGGAAGTAAAGATAATTGGGAAGTATCATAAAGAGTGCCAACCACCATAAAATCCTATTCTGTAGTTTTTCAAAGTATTGAAATTATTTTACTCTACCTCCCAATTTTTGAGGGTTCTTTTTGTGCTATGGATTTTTCAATGTACATCATTGCTTATATTTTTTTATTATTTTTAAAATTTTACCCATTCCAGTAGTTGCAGAATGTCATTGTCATATCTCAGATGATTAATGATCTTGGTATTTCATGTTCTGGGAAGTGGTCATTCAAGTTTTTGAACATTAAAAAATAAAATGTTATGAATTTTTAAATTTTATTTTATTGAATTTAAACATTGCTGATATAAGCCTTTTGTGTGAAATATATATCATGATTATTTTTTCCAACATAAGCTTGCCTTTTCATATACTTTATAGTTTCTTAAATGAATAAAAATTTTACAGTGAAAAGTGTATTTCAAATATTTCAAATATTTCAAAATTTTAAAATATTTCAAACTATTTCTTCTTAATTTTTCATTAGGTTAGTGATTTTTTAAATCCAGAAATTTATTTGCCCACCCCAAGGTCACAGTATCTCTAGTTTACTTCTAGAAGTTTTGTGGTTTAAACTCTCATGTTTATAAAGCATTTCTTCGAAAAAAAATCATTTATGTAGGTATGAATAATGATCAAAATTTTTGTTTATTCATGTATTTATTTTTATGGTTCTGGGACATAAACTCAGAGCCTGACGCATGCTGTGCAGATGCTGTACCACTAATCTATATTCTCACCTCCCAAATTTGTTTTACAAATAAGTTTGCCCAGTTGATTCAGCATAACTTATTGAAAAGATTTGTTTTTGTGTATTTCTTTGTCAAAATGAATTATCTTTAAATGTGTCATTTATTTCTAGACTATGCTCTGATATATATCTATTCTCATGCAAATACAAATGTCTTAATAGCTTCCAATCAGCTTAAATTCTCAAATTTACTCTTCTCTTTAAAAAATATTCTATTAGCCATTTTAAGTCCCTTGAATTTTTCAATATGTAGTGTTTTTTTAAAATCAGCTTGATAATTTCTAGTAAAAAGCCTTGAGATATTGATTAATATTGCATTAGTACTAAATATTTTGTTAATGGTTAATAACTGAAGAATACTGAATATTTTCAATCCATAAACATGATGAATCTCCTTTTATTACGTCTATTTAACTGCTGTCTGTCATATTTCTCAGTCATGGTTTTATACAATTTTTATTAAAACCATTTCTAGAATTTTATGTTTTAATACTATTTTACATGTAGCTTTTAGGAGTATTACTTTCTAATAGTTTATTGGCAAATATACAGTAGATTTCTGTATTTTACTATATTCTGATATACTGGTGAATATCTTTATCTTAGTAATTCTGTGGTTTTTATTTATTTACCAACAAATTTGTATCAACTGAAAATAAGATGTACTCACTTTGTTTCTAAACTTTACAACTATTTCTGGAGTTTTTGAACTGCTTAGGAAACACTGCATAATGTTTAGTAGAAGTGGTAAGAGTTGACATTCCTGCCTTAATCAAAATCTTAGCAGGAAAATGTTCTGTATTTCACTATTTAATATAATGTTAATTGTAGATAGTTTTATAAAGGCCCTCTATCAAATCGAAGAAGTTCCCCTTTTGTCAATTTGTCAAAAATTTTACTACTGAAATTGAATATTGTCAAGCTTTTTTTTTGAGTGTATTGAAATACCATAGGGTGTGTTTTATTATGTTAATATGATCAATTTCATTGATTGATTTTAAATGTTAAGCACAGGTTACAATTTTTAGATAAACCTACTCATTATAATATGTTATACTTTTGTATATTAATGTACTTAAACCTTGGTAACATTTTATGATCAATTCTCAATTTTTTGAGCTTGGAAGAAATTGGTTTATTGTATTCTTTCCTTGTGCAATATCCTTATAAGATTTACTTGTAAGATTTCATTACCTAGATTATTTTTTTTCTATTCAAATGAGTTTTGAAGGGGTCTTTGAATGGGTTTTACATGATTTCATAAAATTACTCAGAATGACACATAATTTAAAACCTATGAATTGTTTATTTATGAACTTTTCCATTTAAAATTTTCAGGCTATGGTTAACTACCAGAAACTGAATCCCTAGGAAATAAAAACAGAGTGAAGGGGAACTGTAGCACTAACTTTGATTATTAACTGTGTGCTTTAGAGACAAGGAGGCTTATTGGCTTCATCTGTTAAATGAAGTGAGAGTACTTCACACCAGGTCATTGAAAATGCTAAACTGGATGTACCTAAAATTATATTTTGATTATCTGTTTACTTTGTGAAATTTCTATTCTATTTCATATTCTGTGGTTGACAGATTCTAACATGGTCCTCGGTTTTCATTTCCCCTGGTATATTTTCATTTTGTACTTGCTCATCTTTGTTTACTTATTCATTTTTAATTGGCCAATGATAATAGTGCTATCAAATGGAATAAATTTTGATGGTGTGATCTATGTATACATTGTTAAAAGTATCCATCAAGCTAATTGACATATTTGTCATTTCACAATGGGTAAAAATGTTAAAATTTTATGGGTTAAGTATATTACCATGTTTTATATGTTAAGAATAATTGAAAATTGTATTTTAGCAATTTAAAAATATATACTATTTATTGTGGCTAATTTGCAGTGCAATAACCACTAAAATTTATTCCTGCGGTCTAAAATTTCCTACCCTTTGATCTTGTCTATTGAGTGTGAGAAGGACCTGTAAATTGCTTGTAACCAATAGAATATGGCAAAGTGATGAATACAAAGTCTGTGGCGAGGCTATATGTAATTGTGATTTCTTCTTTGCCAGTAGTTCCACTGCCCTTGCTTTATTTAATAAAGTGAATAACTATATTATGAGGGCATTATATAGACGTCCATGAATCAAAGCACTGTGGGATGCCAACAAGCAAGAAACTAAAGCCCTCAGTCCTGTAACCTCTAGAGAGCTGAGTTCTGCCAACAGCTCTACTTAAAAGTGGACCTTCCATCATGGAAGTCTTGAGGAAACCAATAATTTGGTTTTAACTTTCAGATGACACCACAAAGTATAATGTCCAAACTTCTGATGCATACAAATTGAGACAATAAATTCATATTTTCTAAAGAAGTAAAGTCTGTGAAAATATTGATATAGATAGAGAGACGCATGTTATAAAAACCAGAGATCTTTATATATTGATTGCTATATTATTATATATGACACATTCCTTGAATAAATTTTGATTCTCAATGAATGACTGTTAAATGAATGAATGAAACCAGGTACCCAATTGATAACATGCATCCTGAGTAAAATTATTTGTGAAACATTTGAAAGGATGATATTATAAAAATGGATGACATAAAATACCCCCATGTTTTAGATTTTTCTGAATAGCAGACAGAATCATTACCCCAAATTAGTAATTTGAAAATGAAAAGTTCATAGTGTCAAGTAATATGTCAAAGGTTATGACACAATTTCCTTCATCTGATTGAAAGAACAATTGTGAGTAAGTGAATAGTAATAGAAATAAAGACAGGTCCCTACGCTCTCACTGGGGGCAGGCATTGTGTGGTAATCAGAGCAAAATCTTTCAGAAGCTTGAACTCCAGTGCTTTGAAAAGCTGATGTGCATTAATTTGAGCAAAAGCTGAAAATGACATTAGAGACTTCTGATCGCTAGAGGAGGTCAGATATTTGTCAGTTCTCATACCTTGAGCAGTAAAGGGAGAAATTGAAGTCTCAGAGTGAGACTTGATATAGGCATATGGGTAATTAGCACTCAGTTAAAGGGCAAGTAGATAGAGAAAAGGTGCCAATTAAATTCAGCCTTATGGTAGCCCCTTAATAGATTCTCATGAAAAATGTATCTAAAATATGATTTTTTAAAAATTCCAGTGATAAAAATATTATAGACTTATAACTCTATTGATCAAGTGCCTACATGACCCTTTAAACACCTACTATTCACAAATATATAAGGAAGATAATATTTATCTATTTTTTCAATGAGTAACTAAGTCTAAAATAAATTAATGATTTGCCAAAGATCATAGAATATCCACATGGCACAGCTGAAATTTTAACCCTCACTTTAAGAATCTTTTCTCTATTTTGTACCACTAAGTAATCAAAAATGACTGTTGAATTTTATATTTGAAACAGAATTTTGATATCCTCCCATTTGTCTTAGCCATATCTATACTTTAGAAGCACATATTAAAATAAAGTGTTCCCAATGCTGGTGAGGTATTGTTCAATATACTAGTGCTATTTTATTAAGGCAGAGCTGGTATTTTATAGCTTTCTCTGTTTTGGCAAAGCAAGCCATTCACAGTCTGGGCCCTGGTCTATTTCTGCCATGCTATCTAATTCTGAGAAAAATAATGGGAGAATTGTCCCTGAGTCATAATCAAGAAAGTTTCTCTGACTAGATTATTCATGTATCAAAGACTGGACTTATTCCATTTTTGCTCTTTTATGTAGGAGTTCACTAACATTCTCTACAATTTTTAAGAAATGATGCACCTGTTCAAAATAGCCCAAATATTCTGACTCTCAAAGTAATCTAGTCATACTTCATAATTTTATCTTCTTGCAAGTCATTTTAGATTTTGATGATTAAAAGCAAGTCATCCAGAAAATTTAAATTTTTTCATTTAATACTTAAAACTTTAATCCATTTTGGGTTAATTTTCGTATATGATGTGAAGTTTAGGTCAACTTTTTCCTTTTTTTATAATATTTATTTTGGGGGCTGGAGTTGTGACTCAGCAGTAGAGTGCTCACCTGGCACATGTGAGACCTTGGGTTCTATCCTCAGCACCACGTAAAAATAAACACAATAAAGATATTGTATCCATGTGTAACTAAAAATATATTTTAAAATATTTATTTTTTAGTTGTAGTTGGACACAATACCTTTATTTCATTTATTTATTATTATGTGGTGCTGAGGATTGAACCCAGGGCCTTGCACATGCTAGGCAAGCACTCTACTGTTGAGCCCTAACCCAAGCCCAACTTCTTCCTTTAAAAAAAAAATGAGATATACATTTTTCTTGAACCAATACTGAAAAAGCTACCCCTCCTCAACTCAAATGCTTTTTGTTCCTTTGTAAAAAAAATGATTTGTTATGTTTTTTAAAAATCTATTTCTGATTCTGAATTCTGTTCTTCTGTTCTGTATGCCCATAATTCTGCCATTAGAAAAGTCTTAATTATTGTGGTTATGTATATGTCTTAGCATTGAGAAGAATGAGACTTAATATTTGTTTTCTCAAAAAATTATTCTATTACTGGAACATTTCCTGTCCATATAGATTTTAGGCTAAGCTATCTCTCTCAAAAGAAATTTTCTGACAATTGATAATTATTGAAATAAACTAATAGATCATTTGAGGAAAGAATGGCATTTTAAGCACATTGTGTCTTTCAAAATACAAACATGGTCTGTTTCTTCCAGTGTTTAGTTCTTCTTTGATTTCCATTATAAATATTTTATACTCTTCCCATAGAGTATCATAGAGTATATAAATATATAATTGATTTTTTCATGTTGTTTTGAACTATGAGGTGTTTAGGAACTTATTAATGTGTTATAAATTTGTTTGTGTGCTTACTAGATTCACTAAATTTTCTTTAATCATGTCATTTCCAGATATAAGCTATCTATTTTATTCATTTTCATTTTATTTATGTTTCTCACTTACTGAAGGAAAGAGAATATATAGTACTTAGTTGAATTGGATGTCCCTATAGTAGACAAAAACACTCATTTTCTTTTCTAATTTTCTCTTTTTAGATATACATGACAGTAGAGTGTATTTTGACATTATACATACATGGAGTGCAACCCATTCCAATGTAGATCTCATTTTTGTGATCATACATGATGTGATAGTTCAGTGGTCGTGTCTTCATACATGAAGATAAGAGACCTATGTCCAATTCAATTTACTGTCTTTCCTATTCCCATTCCTTTTGCCTTCCCTTCATGTCCCTTTGTCTAATCCAATGAACTTCTTTTCTTCCCACGCCCCTTATTGTGGATTAGTGTCCACATGTAAGAGAAAATGTTCAGCTTTTGGTTTGGGGGGATTAGCTTATTTCATTTAGCATGATAGTCTCCAGTTCCTTCCATTTACCTGCAAATGCCATATTCTGATTCTTTGTGGCTGAATAACATTCTATTGTATCTATATACCACAGTTTCTTTATCTATACATCTGATGAAGGGCACTTAGTTTGGTTCCATAGCTTGGCTATTTTGAACTCAGCTGCTATAAACATTGACGTGACTTGTCAGTGTAAGATTCTGTTTTCAGGTCCTTTGTGTCTATACTGACGAGTTGGATTGTTGAATCAAATGGTGGTTCCATTCCAAGTTTTCTGAAGAAACTTCATATTGGTTTACATAGTGGTTGCACCAACTTGCAGTTCCACCAGCAAGGTAAGAGTGACCCATATTTCCTTACATCCTTTACTAACATTAATTGTTACTTTTTTTTAAATAACTGGAGTGAAATGAAATCTCAGAGTAGTTTTAATTTGTGTTTCTCTAGTTGCCAGAGATATTGAACATTTTTTCAAAAATTTGTTGACTGATTTTATTTCATCTGTGATGTGCCTGTCTACTTCCTTTGCCCTTTTATTAATTGGATTATTTATTTTTTGGATGTTAAATTTTTTTATTTCTTTGTATATCCTGAAGATTAATGCTCTATCTGAGGTGCAGACAGAAAAGATGTTTTCCCATTCTGTAAGCTCTCTCTTCACATTCTGTTTTTTAACTTGATAGTGTCCTGTTTATTGATTCTGGATTTTATTTCTTGCACTTTGGAAGCCTTGTTGAGGCAGTTGGTTCCTACATTGACAAGATGGAGAGGTGGCCATAGTCATTGAAACCCTAGCCAGAGCAATTAGACAGAAGAAAGAAATTAAAGGAATATGAATAGGAAAAGAAGAACTCAAATAGCCTCTATTTGCTGATGACATGATTCTATATTTAGAAGACACTAAACTCCACCAGAAGCCTGGCTCAGAAGCACATTCCTGTGATCCCAGCAGCTCAGGAAGCTGAGGCAGGAGGATCTTGAATTCAAAGCAAATCTCAGCAAATGTGAGGTAGGAAGCAGCTCAATCAGACCCTGTATCTAAATAAAATACAAAATTGTGCTGGGTATGTGGCTCAGTGGTGGAGTGCTCCTGAGTTCAATTCACAGTACAAAACAAAACAAAACAAAAACAAAAACAAAAACTCCACTAGAAATTTCTAGAACTCAAACAAACTGAGCAAAGTAGCAGGATTTAAAATCAACACCCATAAATCTTTTGCATTCCTATACAATAATGATGAATGAGCTTAAAGAGAAATTAGAAAACTATCCAATTTACAATAGTCTCAAAAAACCCCCCAAAACTTGGTAATGAATCTACCAAATAGTTAAAAGACCTCTATGGTGAAAACTATAGAACACTAAAGAAATAAACTGAAAAAGACCTTAGAAGGTGGAAAGATCTCCCATGGATAGGCTGAATTAATATTGTCAAAATTGCCATACTACTAAAAGCACTGTATTGATTTAATGCAATTTCTATTAAGGTTCCAATGATGTTCTCATAGAAATAGAAAAGGCAGTTATAAAATTTGCTGGGAGCCATCAGCCAAGTAGGTATGACAAATTCCTTGCCAGCTTACTCCCATGCTGTCTAGTGGAAGGACTTCTGAAAGGTGACCTTGCTCAAGGACCAGGGCAGGATCCGTGTTTAGGGTGTTCCCCCTTTAGAATAGGGCAGTTTAGCATAATAGGAGAGTAGGGTGTTTCCCCTTTAGAATAGGGCGGTTTAGTATAATAGGAGATTAGGGTGTTCCTCTTTTGGAATAGGGCGTATCCTGCTGCTGAGTTCTTCTTGAGTGCTTAGGGTCAGACAGTATATTTTGGGAGACAGAAGCCCATGCGGAGTGGATTTGGGAGAGAGTGGATTAGGGCAGAGTGTGGATTTGGAAAGAGAACGTGGATTCCCCCAGAACGTGTTTGTAGACGGCCGGTGTGAGTTCGGGAATAAAGAATTGCTGTTTGAATCTACAAGCTGTGTGGAGACTCGTGATTTGTGCCCAGCCAGAGACTGCGGCAAAAATTCATCTGAAAAAATAAAGAATAGCCATATATAAAACCCTGAAGAAAGAGAAGGAGAAGGCATCACAATAGCAGACATTAAATCATAATACAGAGCTCTAGTAACAAAAACAGCATGTTATTAGTACCAAAATAGACATGAAAACCAATGGTACAGAATAGAAGACACTGTGACAAACATACATACATATATATATATATATATATATATATATATATATATATATATATATATATCTGTTATCCCCTACTAGAGAAAATATAGCCTCTTCAACAAATGGTGCTGAGAAATTGGAAATCCATATTTAGTAGATACAATTTAACCCTTTATCTCACCCTGCACAAAACTCAAGTCAAAGTAGATTAAAGACTTAGGCATTAGACCAGAGAGCCTTTGCCTACTAGAAGACAAAGGTCTCATTCTTTGTCCTTATGTGTGAAGTTAGTTGTAAGTATTTTATCGATGGTGTTTATGAAGTTGATAACTTAAGAGAAAATTTTCATGGCCTTGGACTAGATAAAGGGTTCCTACATTTGACATTAAAAACATAATCCATAAAAGTACAAAAAGTGATAAACTTGATAAAATTGAATCAGATATAAAAAGATTTTGATCTGTTAACAGTGTTAAAAAGATGAAATTAGAAGCTTTAATCTTGGAGAAAATATTTGTGAAGCATCTCTCTCTCTCTCTATTTAATGAAGAACATGTGTCTAGGATATCAAAGGGCTATCAAAACTCAATGATGAAATAAACGACATCAAATATAAATATAAACAGAAGACCTACACACACATTTCACCAACGAGGGTATATGGATGGTAGACAAACATGAAAAAAGACATTTAGCATCACTTCCCATTGGAAGAATACAAATTCTAAATGCAATAAGATGCCATATATGTCTATGAAATAAAATAAAATTTTGAAAATTCTGGCAAGGATGCAGAAGTATTTGCACACTTGTATCTTACTAATGAGATATAAAGTGGTATAGTCCCTTCAGAAAACAGTTGGAAGTTTCTTCTGAAACTAAAGGTGGTCTAAAACTTCAATCAATATAGAAATAGTATTTATAAGCAAAACTTAAATATGAATATATATAATAAAATAAAATAAATGTATATAATATATATTTTATATATATTTCAGCTTTTTTTAATAAAATCCCCCAATTTAGAAACTACTCAGATTTGCCACAATGCATGAATAATTAAACATATTTTAGTAATTCATATAGTGAAATGCCACTTGATAACATAAGAACCAAACTTGTTACCAGTGACATTTAGATTAATCCTAAGAAAACTATACTAAATAAACAAAGCCAATCTCAAAATATATATTATATTATTCCACTTCTTTTGTAATACTCATGAAATCATTTTGTCAGAGTAATACAGAAGAAATCCATTGCTGAAGATGGCTATGGCTAAATGGAATTAGAGCAGAAAGTCTTGTGGGTACAGTATAGTTGAGTTTCTTGAGTGGTGTGGGCGTTATACATGACTACCCCTTTTTAAAATTACATGAAGCTATACATATGCAGAAACAATTATGAAAGTGTGAAAGTATAATTTATGAATCATGAAAAAACGTTATACATTGTACCAATGTCAGGTTTTATTTAATATTGCCCTATAGTTGTATAATATGCTAATATCTTCTGATGTTGGAAGAGAAATTACAGTATTCCCTGTACATTTATTTGCAACTTCCTATGAATATAGAATTTTTTAAAGTTAATGTTATTGTTTTCTTTCACCACACCACCCCAATCTTATAAAGCCATTTTAAATGCTAAATTGCAGAGTTTATAAGTTATTTAAAAGCAATATTAATTTTTTTTGTACCAGTGGTTGAACTCAGGGACAGTTGACCACTGAGCCACATCTCCAGCCCCGTTTTGTATTTATTTAGAGACAGGGTCTCATTGAGGTGTTTAACACCTCACTTTTGCTAAGACTGGCTTTGCACTGAAGATCCTCCTGCATCAGCCTCCTGAGCTACTGGGATTACAAGCCTGCACCACCTTGCCCAGTGGCAACATTGATTGAAGTGTGGCTATGTGTTTTGAATTCCTTGTTTTTGCTCTCTGTGAGAGAGTTCCTGCTCTGTAGCCCAGTGGATATTGAGCCATGACATTTGATCTCCTGACCTTACCTGTTACAACAGATACATTTTTGCACATGAATTCACACCAATCAATATTATTATGAATTTGAAATTGTGTCATAGAAACTTTATTTGGTTCATATCAGGTGAATTTGTCATAGAAACTTTATCTGCAATTATAAAGTTCTGGTTCAGAGGTAATTGTACATAGTACATGAAAGTAGGGGCAACAGTTCTTCAAAAAGAGAGTTGATGAGGGGAGTGAAGGTATTAGAACAGCTTCAAGAGTAACTTTGACCTGTGGTTTTCCAATTAATATGTTTATTTCAACATAAATTTTTGATGTATTTCCTGCCATTGGATTCTATGTGACATCTTTTGGTTTTCTCTCTTCCTCCCTCTCTCCTTCCTTCCTTTTATTTTTTAATTCTCATTCTTTCAACCTAGTGAACCACAATAGCTTCTAGTTCTCTGATTTAAATGATTCCCCATTAAGACATGCTAGGTTATACTTATGGTACTACATGTGTTAATAATCTGTTTCCATTTTGAAGCTTCTTCCTTTTTGTTCTAATTTCAACTTGATTTTCAACCTAATGACCCTCCTCTTTAATTATAGTCAATAAAAGATGGCCCCAAAAGGTTAGGGGCTGGATAAAATGTGTTTTTAGAAAAATCTATTGACTACTCTTACTTATCATGGGCATAGAAATTAGACTTTTTGTTCTAATAGTATTTTCAGAGTGCCTACAGATTTCTTTTCTGCACAAAGTAATTCCCCACAGTCATCAAAGTTACTTAATTGGCTGCCATACTTTGTAGTGGGACTGGTATATTCTTCTTAAGAGACAAAATTATGTTTTTGTTTTTTAATTTTGTGTCATAGAATTATTTTAAAGCATGTTTTGTGTAGAAGTGGAAAGTTCATCATGGTTACATTTTCTTGACTCTCGTAAGCTATATTCTTCTAGTTAGTTTTTTAAGAATTTTCAAACAATGTTTATTTTAGTATGTAATATATTCTAGAGAGGAAATGAACTCAACACTCATGTGGATCCCAGTGGGGTTATCAATCATATCAATGTTTTTAGAAATAGGATAAATGTTTTAAAAATTCATATGCTTTTAAATTCAGAATTTCTACTTGATGAATTGAATTCTGTAGGATTTTCTGAGGAAATGCAAGAAATGATTTAGTTTGAGTGCATTTATTGGAACATTTTTCCTAAATAATAAACAGGCACAATATCCAATTTTAGGCTGTTGGTTCATGACAGAAGTAAATACATAAGCAGTAGTATAAAACTCAGCAAACAAAATTGATATGGTAATTTAAGACATATACATTACATCTAAGTGAAAGCCTTTCTTGTAGCTATTAAAGACACTTGTATTGATATTAGTCAGAACTGCATTCTAGAGTTGTTCTTATTTCTTGCTCATATTGAGCTGTTCGTACTTAAATCTTCATACATTCCTTTTCTAGACTGTCAGTGAACTGGGCAACTATCACAGGTTTAGTGGCTTAAAACAACACATTCAATATCTGACGACTTCTGTGAGTCAGAGGTCTGTGCCCAGCATAGCCAAGTCTTGCTCAGAGCTTCAAAAACATGTGTTCTCATGTGAAACTTTAAGTTTCTCCTACAAGTCCCTTGAAGGTGGGCAAAATTCAGTTTTGAACAGTTGTAGTAGTGAGTCCCGCCTCCAAATCCTAGAGTGTGCTCCTCATTTTCTGCTATGTATGTCTGTAGAAAATATGACAGTTTTACTTCTCCAAAGGGCAATAAGAGAGTATTGTTATTACATAGCTTATGCACATCCAGAATAATCTTTCTTTTAATTCAATGAAAGCTACTGATTTGTGTCATTGTATCTGCAAAATTCCTTTACCATTGTCCTATAAAGTAACCTAATCAAAGGAATAAAATCTCATCATATCCCTGCCCCCAATCCAGGGAAGGAATTCAGAAAAGGGTGTGAGTTATTGGGAATCATCTTAAAATTATGCCCATTAAGAACTCTAATACTTAATGTGTATTTCTAAAATTGCGCTAATAATATTTCCAATCTAATAGGATTTAGAGAACATTTATTAAGATAACGAATCTTAACCCCTAGCATGGTATTAATAAAGAGATGATGACAATGTTATAGTTACCATAATTAATAGTATTAGTGGCGTTTATATTGGGAAGAGGGACTTACAAAATGTGTACAAACCAACAGGGAAAAATTTTACAATGGCTACATTTAATTATTATCCATTTTGATTTCATGTATAATTATTATTCCTTACTTATTTCTAATTTTGTAATATTGTTATTGTAGTATTGCATTTTATACAAGGCATTGTTGCAAATTCTTTTATAAATTAACTCATTTAATCCAAATGCAATACTATAAATTTGGTATTGTTAATATGCTTGCTTAACATCAGAGGGAACTGAGGTCAAGAAACATAAAATTACATAGTTGGGGTCATTGGGCATTATGTCGCACAATGAAAGAAATAGTTTAGGCAGGCTAACTTTTGGCCCAACTCTACTTTGCCTTTCTATAGAATATGAATTGTATAGTAATAAGAAAAAAGTAAAAGTTATCATTGTTTAAATAAAAGGTGAAGCTAAGGCAAAATATCAGGTAGAGTTTATTAAAAACTGGAGGAAAAAAATGAGTTTGGAGTTTCCTAAATTTTCTTCCTTCTCCTCTTTTTCTTTTCTTTTCTTTCTTTAATAGTCTTTATATTAGAGCTTCAGACAGTTAGTGAAGCAGTGCAGTGGACTTAGAACCTGTGGGAGACTGAACATGGGCACAGATGGAGAGGGAGGACAGCTCTTCCAGGGAGAAAACCTGCACTTTCCCACAAGCTCAATGCTTCAGTTTGAAACAGCTTCATCTTTGTTCTGAATTTCTGAATTGGTGTGTTCTTTTCCAAGGGCCATCCTTTTCTTTTCATTTTTGTTCTCTTTTGCAAGATCGTTTTGCACAGAACTCCCACATAGATGTGTTTTGGCTAAAAAAGAAAAGAAACCCTCTTCCTCTTAGAGAATTGTTCCCACCCCATCAAGCACGGAAATCATTCAATTTCTTCAGCATCCTGCCGCCTTTTCTGGGTGGTAAAGTGAGTTGGACTCAGGCAGCAGCAGAGGGCACATTGTAGAACTCCTGCAAGGATGCCCGATTTACTTTCATACCTTTCAGTGTGTGTTTCATGGATTTAGTCATAAAACAGCTCCGGTACTCTCCTGGATATTGTGGTCCAAATGAATTCCCTTGACAACAGCTGCTCAACATTCGTTCCTCCTTGGTCACCTCTGTGAGAGCTTTGTTTTCCCCGACAATTATTTTTTTTTAAAAACTACTTTCTGCATTATTTGCTTTCTAGCCTTTCTTTTGTCCTCTGCAAGTACACATATTAAAATAAAAATACCAAGGCCAAATGCCTCATTCTCATTCCTGCACAACCCTTTTGAATTGGGGGATTATTTATTTATTTTTATTGTGCTTGAATTGGGTGTGGGTGTTGGGGTGAGAGAAAGTGAATTTGAGGGCTTAGGAAAGGATAGAGCTGGCTCTCTGCTCTGAGCTGTTTTTATCACCTGGTCTTCTTTCTGTATTACAGCATGTTTACAAAAGCAAGGTGGAATATTTCTCAATTTGTTCATTTGTTCCTCAGTGCATTGTTAGAGTGCTAGGCATTGGAATAAAAACAAAAGAGCACTAGTGTTTCAATCAGAAGACTGTGGTTCTCCCTGGCATTTAACCTTATTGTGGAAATGGTGACGTTTTTGAACATTCACCCACACAAAAAATTTTGATGACATTCCACCTGCTAGGTGTTATGTTAATTGCTGAGGGTATATTAATGAACAATTCAGAGAGTCTCAATCATCTGGGAAATTGTTGTTTAAGGAGGAACTTCACCTTTTTTTATCCTTATTCAGATAAGTTCATTTTGAGTTTTATAACTTATTTTTTTTCTAATCTTTTATTATAGTTCTTTCTATTTAGGGAATAGATTCAGTTGCAAACCTGCTCATCCTAGTCCCTTGTCTGCAAATAGCTCTATGAACTGATACCTCTTATTTCTTCACCTATTTTTCATTTTTATTAAACAATGCAAGAGCTTACAGTGTAAATAGATCCCAGAATAAAGAAATTTGATGCCTAGTAATCTGACATATATAACATCTTACTGCTTCTAAATTACCATTACTTTAAATCAAATTAGTGAAATTTGAGAGACTTTAAAGTTTAAGTATAAAATACATAGGCAGCCAGATGGGAGGTAATTTAGTATAGACTGTTCATTATTTACATCTGTCCTGGATTCAAGAATATTCAACATATAAGGAACCATTAGAATTCATGAGGAGTTGACAGTAAGAAAAATAGAAGAACAAGGCATCCCAGCCTCTGTTCCTATACAGAAACACTGGTTTAACAATAATGTGACAACAAAATAAGTTTAGAGAAGACAAAATTATTGTTAAGAAACTGCAGAATCTGTGAGGAGCACAAAACTAGGAATTGTCTCACTGAAATAGGCAAGAAGGAAAATTTTACTTCATCTATATCAGTAACTCCTGCACTCCTATCAAAAAAAAAAAAAAAAAAAAAAATCAGAGAGAAGTGAGCAGGCCTCCAGCCTCCAACTTCCTGAACTCTTCAGTCTTGGCTTGGCTGGAATGATGATGGAACCACTCTGCTTTGTGCACCTGGGTCAGCTAAGAAGAAAAGCAAAGGATGGGTATTGTTGAGGCCTTCCCAGCTTTGAGAGTTTGGAAAGAATTACAAGGATGATAGAAGAGGAGTGCAGTTTTACTCCAACATTTTAGCTCGTTTTGTGGCAGAGAGAGCAAGAGATTATGGGATTCGGAAAAGAAAAAGGAAAAAAAAATAAATAGAACGAAAATGAGAAGAAAAAGGAAAAAAATGTAAAAAGAAACTAGTAGCATTCTTTAATTAGATAACTGACCCTAAAGAAATAGAGATGTTTTAATTTACTGACAATAAAAAATAATTATTTTTAAAAAGAACAGTGAAAACACAGATGGACAACTTAACAAAATCAGGAACCATGAAGAAAACAAGAGTATATACAAAGATATATAAAGAACCAAACAGAAATTCTAGAGCTGAAGAACATAAGTGATTGAAAAATGTGAGAGAGGGGTTCAGTAGCAGACTTAATGAAGCAAAGTAAGAGTCAGAAAACTCAGACAGGTTATTTGAAATTATCCAGTTAAAGTTGCAAAAATGATAAATGAATTTTTAAAAAAGGAGTGAAAAAAATCTGATTGATTTACTGCTTGAGAAACAATATACCCATTATGAAGGGCTTGAATTAAAAGAAAGGAAAATGTCTAGAAAACTTACTTTAAGGCTGAAATCTCCCCAAGTCTGAGAATAGAAATGGTATTAGGATTTATGAAGCCCAACAGAGCAAATAGGAAGAAGAAAGAGTCAATCCTTAGATATTATTCAAAAAAACTATAAAAAGTCAAACACAAAGACAAAATTCCAAATGGAATGAGAGAAAAGAAACCCATCACCAGAAAATCCCCCTAAAGACTAGCAGTATATTCTAAGCAAAAACTTTGCAGGCCAGAAGGAAGTGGGATGATATATTCAAAGTGCTGAATGAAAAAAAAAAAAAAGTCAACCAAGAATATTGTACTATGTTCAACCCACTGTCCTTCAAAAACGAAGGAAACATGAAGCCTTTCCAAGAAACAAAAGCTGAGGGAGTTTTACCAGGCCATTCTGTCAAAAATGCCAAAGTAGTTCTTTGAATTTAAACAAAAGAACACTTAACAACAGTTGACTTGAATAGTACAAGAACACTAAGATATCATGCAGCATGTAGGGAGGGGTAAATTATTTAAATATTGAATATGGCACTGATGGTACTAGATAAGTCATTTTTAACTTGAGTACAAAATTTAAAAGACAAAGTTTTAAAAATAATTATAACTAAAATAAGTTAATGAAATACCCATGAATAGATAAAAATAGTGACAGCAGTAACATGAAAAAAAGTACAAAGTAATTGTATGTGAGTTAAATTAAGTTATTTTCTTCTTCAGATAGACCATTTAAAGATATTTCCTATAAGACTCAAGCTAACCACAAGAACTTACACAGCAAGAAAGAAGTAAGAAAAGTATATGAATACAAAACCAAAAAGACACAAAGTAAGATACAGAGAGAGGAAATCATGAAGAACTATGAGACTAACAGAAAACAAATAACAACAAAACAGAAATAGTTCATCCGTCCACACCTGTAATTATTTTAAGGTAATCAGTTAAACTCAGAATCAAATGTAGAATCATCCATGCTTATAGACCCAGCTATTTGGAAGCTGAAGCAAAAGGATCAATTCAGCACAGGAGGTGAAGGTCAGGCTGGGCAACATAGAGAAGTGTTACCTCAAAAAAGAAAGAAAAAGTTAACAACAACAACCGCAGCAACAGCAAGGACAACAAACAACATAGAGGAGCTAGAAGTACACAGAAACCAGACCCAGCTATATAACACCTACAGAGTTCTATCCTACCCTTGAGGACATACAAAAGTGAAGGGATGGGGAAAGATTTCTTGCAAATGATAACCACTTATGTGAAACAAGCAAACAACAGATTTCAAGTCATAAACTGTCACAAAAGACAAAGAATCTTATTTTAAAATGAAAAAAGGGTCAATCCATCAGGAGGATGTAACAATTACAAATACACATATGTTCAACATCCAAGCAGCTGAATATATAAAACAAAATGAAAGTAACGAAGAAGAAAGAGAAAGCAATGCAATAATAGTAAGAGATTCCAAATGCTCATTTAAAACAATGGGTAGAACACTCAGATGTTAAACACCAAATTTGAAAAACACTCGACACCAATTAGACCTAACAGACATGTAAGTTTATATAAAACATACCACTTAACAACAAAGGTAAGAACATTATTTTTTCAAGTGCAAACATCATTCTCCATGAGGGAATCACATATTAGTTTAAAAAATAAGCCTTAAAATTTTAAAATTATAACAATTGTTTTGATGACCTATGATGAGCATAAAACCAAGAATAGTCTCACTGAAATAGGCAAGAAGGGAAATTTCCCTTCATCAGTATCAGCAACTCTCCTACTCCCACCAATAAGAAAAAAAAAAAGATTGGATTGAGCTTGCCACTAGCCTCCAACTTTCTGAAATTTTGAGTCTTTGCTTGGCTGGAATAGTGATGGGACCACCCTGGTTTGGGCACCTGGGCCACCTAAGAAGGCAAAGGAAGGGTCTTGCAGAGAGCTTCAAAGCTTTGAGAGATTGGAAAGAGTAACATAACTTATGCATTATTTTGTGTTTTGTTACCAAAATGGAATGAAATGAGAAATCAATAACAGATGAAAATTGGAAAATTAAACAACAACAGCAACAAAACAAGGTTGATATGCAAGAAACACTCTTGAAAAACTTCTGGGAGAAGGAAGAAACCAAAACAAAAATTTTAAAATGTAGAAGACAAGGGTACATTTCTAGAAACTTTAAACCTATCAAGACTGAAAATCATAGGGAAATAGAACATCTAAATAAACAAGTGAGGAATTTGATTAGTGTTTAAAAATCTCAACAAAGCAAGTCTTGGAATCAGACTAGGGTATTCTACTAAAAAATAATAATTCACACCAGTACTTTACAAATTTTGTGTATAAATATTGAAGCAAAAAGAGCACATATCCACTAGTTTTATGACACCTAAACCACCCTCACACTCTAATTCAGACAGACATAATACAAATAAAGGACACAGATGACAAACATCTTTGATGAATGCAGATATAAAAATCCAACAAACTGATTCAATGAACAATTAGAAGGATAATATACTATGAACAAGAAGTATTTATTCCTGCGATTCAAGGAATGGGCAACATGTACAAATAAATTAATGTGATGTACCATACTATAAGAACAAAGGATTAAAATTAAATGACGTTCTTAAAAATGAAGGTAAAGCATTTGATAAAATGTTCATTTTCTTGTTAAAAACTCTCAAAAAACTTGGTATAAAAAACCTGAACTCAACATAATAGAAACCATGTCTGAAAAATCTGCTGTGAACATCACTCTCGATAGCAAAAACTCTAAACTTTTATTTAAGATCAGGGACAAAATAATGACTTCTATTTTTGCTACTTTTGTTCAACATAATACTGAAATTTTTAGGCAAAGTAATTAGGACAGAAAAGAAATTAAAGACATCCAGACTGTTAAAGAAAAAAAAAAAAAAAGATTCCTCTTATAGATGACATGATCTTCTAGGTAGAAAATCCTAAATCAAAATCAATCAATCTCTCTCCTCTCCTCTCTCCTCTCTCTCTCTCTCTCTCTCTCTCTCTCTCTCTCTCTCTCTCTCTCATTCTCTGTCTCTCTCTCTCTTTCTCTCTCTCTCTCACACACACACACACAAACAGACACACACACACACACACACAGGCACTGTTAGAACTAATAACATGATAAAGTAGTGGTATACAAAAATCAACATACAAAATTATGTGCATTTCTAAACATTAACAATGAACTCATCAAATAATAAAATTAAGAAAATAACTCCATTTATACAAGATTCGAAAAAAATAAAATCCTTAAGCATAAATTTAACCCAAGAAATAAAAGCTTTCTATATCTGAAACTTTAATAAAGAGTTGATAAAATAATTGTAAAGCAAAATGGAGATTACTCAAAGGCTAGGAATGGAATCACCTTACCACCCATCTATCCCACTTCTTGGTATTTATTCAAAAGAATTAAAAATCAGTATACTGTAGTGATACAGTCACATCAATGTTTATAGCAGCACAACTCACAATAGCAAAGCTATGGAATCCTCCATCTTCCCATCAGCAGACCAATGGTTCATGAAAATGTAATATATATATATATATATATATATATATATATATATATATATATATATACACACACACACACACACACACACACACACACATACACATACACAACAGAGTTTTAATTAGTCATTATAAAGAATGAAATGACAGCATCTGACAGTAAATGAATGGACCTGGATAATAAAATGCTAAGTAAAGTAAGCCAGATTCAGAAAGGCAAGGGTTTTCTCCCATATGTGGAAGCTGTAGTAAAGTAAGGGAATACATGGTGGGGGGCGGGCAGGATGTACCTCACAAAAATAGAAAGAATATCAGTGGAGTAGAATAAGGGGATTAAGGGAGAGGGAGGAGGAATGGGAAAAAGGTGAAAAAACCTAATTACCGGGGCTGGAGATGTGGCTCAAGCGGTAGCGCGCTCGCCTGGCATGCGTGCGGCCCGGGTTCGATCCTCAGCACCACATACAGACAAAGATGTTGTGTCCGCCAAATACTAAAAAATAAATATTAAAATTCTCAAAAAAAAACCCTAATTACTTTGATAAAATTATGCTTGTACTTGTATAAATATATCAGAGTGAATTCCACAAAATTCTCTATGTATATCTGTAAAGCACCAATTTACAAATAAATAGAAGGAACACCAGTAGAGTAGAGGAAGTTAAATTAAGAGGAGAGAGGAAGCTAGAAGACTGCCAAGTATACACAATAGAGAAAGGATAGTCTCTTCAAAAAATGGTACTGGGAGAGTGAGAGGGTGGACCAACTGGAATTTTGCACAATGTTAGAGGTGATCCCCTGCCAGAGGAGTAGGTAGCAAAGATTTTCTCTCATTATGTAGTCTTTTTATGATCATAATCATTCTCTTTGCTACGCTAAAACTTTTTCTTTTGATGGCATCCCACTTAGTAAATATTAGTTTTATGAAATAAGAATCTTGAAATGATAACTACATTCTCATGTTCACTGTGGTATCATTCACAATAGGCAAGATTTGGAACCCACCTAAATGTTCATCAAGACTTGAATGGCTGAAGAAAATGTGTATTAGGGTCTATAAACAAGTTAGGATGGCGCCTGGCCTGGCATTTTGCCAGAGGAAGTGGTTTGTGAAGTAATGCCAGCGAGCCATTATGTGTAGAGATTCCTTATTGGTTGACTGCTGTATCTAGTTTATTTAATTAAGATAAGCTGTGTGGAATGTATATATACCCCTCCTGTCCTACAATAAATGGCTCCCACTCCTGCTGTATCAATGTACACAAGTTGCTCGTCACCCCCTGGTTATTTTGCTGCAGCCGGACTGCAGCAAATATGGTATATAAATACAGTGGAATATTATTAAAGGTAAAGAAAGAATAAAATCCTTCCATATATGTATGGACAGCATGCATAAATCGAGAGGCTATTATGCTCACTGAAATAAGGTTGTAACAGAAGGATAAATACTGAATGATTTGACCTATTTGATTATGTTACATATCCAAGCTAAAGAAAGAGAAGAGAATTGTGGAAGAAAGTGAGAAATGGCAGTTTCTGTCAAATACGTATAATAAAATTTTCACTAAGCAAGATGAATGAGTTATTAAGATTAGCATCTGCCGCAGTCCGGCTGCAGCAAAATAACCGGGAGGGTGACGAGAGCAACTTGTGTACCTTGATACAGCAGGAGTGGGATCCGTTTATTGTAGGACCGGATCGATATTTATACATTCCACACAGCTTATCTTAATTAGCATAAAATAGATACAGCAGTCAACCAATAAGGAATCTCCACACTTAATGGCTAGCTGGAGTTACTTCACAAACCACTCCCTCTGGCATTTTGCCAGGCGCTATCCAGACTTGTTTACAGACTCTAACAAGCATCTCAGCATTTAGTTAACAAAACTGTATTTGTTCTCAGTGATCTGGAAAGCTTAGGTAGGCGGATAACAAGTTGGAGGCCAGCCTTTGCAACTTAGCAGGAACCTGTCTCAAAATGAAAAAAAATAAAATAAAATAAACATGGCTGAGGATGTAGCTTAGTGGTGGAGTGAGTACCTCTGAGTTTAGTCCAGTTAATTCACACACACACACACATTATTAGTTATTAGTATATCACAGTCATCTTCAAATTCACTTAATGTTTTCAAGATGGTCACTGAATTTTTGTCCATTTTGTCTAGGTCACATCAGCAGGGAAATACTGAGTTGAATATGGGATTTTGAATAGATTTTTCCAGGATCAACCATGAACTCAGTTTATATCTCTTTTCTAACTTTATCTAGAAGAGTGTAAGGAAAATGTAGACTTGAGGTGAACACACAATAAATGTTTCCCTTCTTCTAATATGGGGGACTGCTATTAAGGAGCAAAGGTATCCCTATCAATATGTAGATGATAGATGGGTCAAAAATATGGTATATAAATAAATTTGCATCAACTGAACATGTAAGATAGACAAACACTTTATTTAATTTTTCAAATCATTTTTAAGTCAGATAAGCAAAAGCATTTAGAAAATGGTGGTGATTTTCAAATATCTAGGATTAGATTGGTTAAAACCAGTTGTTTCTTTATGCTGAAAAGTGAGGGTTGAGGATTTATAAGGATGTGTTAGTCAGGTTTTAATCACTGTGACCAAAATATCTGAGGAACAAAAGTTTATTTTGGTTCTTGGGGTTCAGAAATTTAGATCATAATAGGTTGAGTATATTTCTCTGTGTCAATTTTAGCAAGAATATCATGGTAGGAGGGCACCGTGAAAGAGAACTGCTCCATTCCAGATTGAACAGGGAAACACAGAGATGGGGATGGAGGGAAAATGAAGCCCTCCAGGTCATACCTCCAGTGACCCTCTTCTTCCAGCCACACTGTCACCTTCCTAGAATTACCTTCCAGCCAGTCCATTCAAACCAGGATGAACTTATTAGGTTACAACTCTCACAATCCAATCATTTTTACCTTAGAACATTTCAGCATTAACATGGGAGGTTTGGGGGATATGACTACCCAGATCATAGCAGGAGAGTAGTAGAAGGAGTAAAGTACAATAAATAGAAGGCATACCCCTAGATCCAAAGAGAAGAGTTGTCCTGCATTTTTTAAATTCAAGTAGCAGACATGAGTTTGATTCTTTAGGAGAAAAAGAATAGTATTTCCTAAAACGAATAAAAATTTTTGTACATAACCACTGTTTCATATTTTAGTTGAAAGTGACTTGTCAAGCAAAATCGATGACAGATGTTAGAATAAAGAACTCAGGTCCTCTGACTCCCAATTTAGTACTCTTCCTACTAAATTACATTACAATTAACCAGTAGAATTCATATACACGTCCCTAAGCTTTGGAGTTTTCTCTTTTGCTAGCTCATGCTCTATGGTTCTAATTGATTTATTCAATAAAGCAGATGCTGCACATAATGAGCAGTAACTATAAACTCAAATGAAATCAGCATAGCTAAAGGAGAAACCCTGTTCTAAATTAATGTATTATACACATGCCCACGTATTTAAAATTGTTCTTCTATTAATAAACTTATGAAACACAGAGGGGAAAAATCCAGTTTCACTTACTCTGTTACCTTGAATATATTTTTGTAAAAGTATATTTGTATAAAAATTTAGGATAATTCTATTTTGGTAATTCTTCAAGTGTTTAGACACCCAGATAAATGCTCTGGTACATTTTATTCTTTGTTTTTACAATAAATAAAATTATACTTTAAACAATCTGCTACAGAGCATGTACTTTGTTACTAAAAAGAAATGGAACAAGGATAGATTGGTTGACCAGAATATGAGTCTATATATTAAACTTGAGTCTGAAAACACATATACTTCAAGAAAAATCATTAGTGACTTTTAGTTCACACACGTTTCTCTCTTCCTGTGGACTCTGATCTGACATGTCTTTTTCAGAAACCTCAAATCAGGTTTTTGCCCAAACATAAAAACACTGGTGGTTTTGGTCACTCTCTTATTCCCTAGGAAAATGGACTCCGTCTTTGATTACTGGCTATCCTTACCAGGTGAGCTTCTTTATGCATGGTGAGAGCGATGGCCAAGTATCTCTTACATGTTCATATGTCAACTACAGGAGTTATATTTTCAACTACAGGAGTTATATTTTCAACTACAGGAGTTATATTTTCCTCTTTCAGCCATGGTCATATTTTAAAACTTGACAAGGCTGTATTCAATCGTATGTAAAAGAAGAGACTTTGTGCTGACCATGTGGAACATGGCTATCCTTTGCAGAAATTGAAGATATCTTAAGGTGTTTGAATGGTGTTGTTCTAAACACCAGTGAGACCAAAATTAGCCATCATAGTTTAAATCTGGCTTCCTAGATAAGATTTATCTAATTGTTCCTCTTAATTCTAGAAGAAAATTCTCCAGTTCACTCAGTTTGCTTTTCTTTTTTTCAGATTTCTTTTTTTTTCACTTGTAATCAAAGTGTGATCCCTTGACCATAGATAGAATAAACACCATATTCTCTACACTGTCTTTCCTATTCCTATCCTATGTTCTTATGTGAGTACACCACAGTGAATCCCATTGTGTACATCCACAAGACCGAGGACCTAATTAGGATAAAATATATTACATGCATGCTCAGTTTTATCAAAAGGGATTCTATTAGTATATGTAACTAAAAATAACCAATAAAAATACTATATTATCAATCTGGAGATGCTTTAATCTGCATAATTTGGATTTTCCAAATGATTATGACATATTCAAGTTGGGAACCTTATATGAAAGATCTTTCTGTTCTGTTTTCTTCAGGGTGTTGAATAAAATATGCAAGTGGTGTGTTCCCTCATTCTGATTACATACCAAACATATGTATAGGTGATTGCTGATCAGTATGGATTGGCTTTATATACTGCACGTAAAGTTGCTATATAAATGCCAAAGTTGCAGTATTTGATGTTTCAGGGAAATTTTTGGTTCCTGAAAGGTGGTTTCTACTTTATTTTCCTTGGAATATTATCCAACAATATAGAAAGCATTCATTGTTTCAGGAGAAGAAAACAGAAAGAGAATGCTCCCTTCCATTAAAGATTATTTCACCATTAAATGAAACATTCAAAGAAATTAGGCAACCAATAAGTTTATAAGAACTAAATTTATGTAATAAGAGAAACAAGCAAACCAAGTGTACTTACATAGGGAGCAGGCAGGTAATAATAAATGCTAATACATGTAGGAATATTTGGAAATGTTTTTTTAAGTACAGTTATTTATACTATTTCTTGATGCTTCCATTTCTAGAAAGGCAAATAACTTTCTGATGACTAGAAACTCAGTTCAGAATTTCATTCATCCATATCACAATCAAACTGGAATGAAAAAAAAAGACTAGCTAACCTGTCAATACTGGTTAATATCTCTTTTACAAAATAATAAAATATTTTAGTTATATTTAAATGTTTATAACATTTTCCAGTTTTTCCTCAATACAAGGATCATAAAGGCAATTAGAATGATTTTTTTAAAAAAAGGTTGCTCTTTTGTTGCTTAAAGATGTTTAAGCAAAAGAGAGAAGATTAAAGGTATTAACTAGGATTTCTATTTTTTTCCTTATATTTTTTTCAGAGAAAAAGACGTAATGAAAACAAATTTCAATCTATACCTTTAAGAATTTGCTCTCACTTTATGTACAATAAAAGGCAGTTTATATAGACAACTCCGTTTTCAAAGATAGATGGACAAGTTCTGCATATCTAGATATCATATTATATTAAGGAAATGAGGATGAAGGAGCACAGAAGTATGGGTATTGCTTTGCATTTGTGAAAGTTGTGAGGATACTGCTTTTCCATCTATATTTTAGAAAATAATAAATATTTACTAGTTTATGGTTCTGGAAGTATATTATTTTCTATTACTGCTATACCAATTACCATAAATGAGCTAGATTAAACAACACAAACGTGTTTAGTTCTATAGGTCAGAAATATGATGGAGTCCTGTTGGTATAAACTCAAGGTGTCACTATGACTGTGTTCCTTTCAAGGAGTTTTGTGTGGGAATCTGTTTCCTTGTACATCCAGGATCTAGAGGTCTTCCTCATTGATCTGCTCATGGAAACATTCTTCATCACCAAGAAATCAACAGTGACTTGAAAACTCCCCATTCTCTACCTCTCTGACTATTGGCAGGCAGGAAAGTTCTCTATACTTAAGGATTTATGTTTAAATTTGTCCCCCCAAATAAAACAGAATAATTACTTAATTTAAAGGTCTTTAATTTCACTATAGTAAATCTCATACAGTAAAGTCTCTTTTACTGTATGAGGCAACATTTCTACAAAATCCGTGGAGGATTAGACTTTGGATCTCATTGAATTCCATTAGTCTTATACCACTCAGAGTATTTTCTCTAATGTTGAGAAGGCGAAATGGAAGCTTAACTGCAGAATTATTTCTTTATGGCTCATTTTATTTATTTAAACAAGTGTAAATAAATAAAAGCTCCTCTTTCTTAATTAGTTAATTAATTGTAGTTAGGAATATATGACAGCAGAATGCATTTTGATTCATTGTACACAACTGCAGCACAACCTTTCATTTCAGTGGTTGTACACCATGTAGCGTCTCACACCATATGTGTAGTCATACATGTACCTAGGGTAATGATGTCCATCAGATTCTACCATCTTTCCTGCCTCCGTACACCCTCCCCACTCTCCTTCCCCTTTGTCCAATCACAGTTCCTCCATTTTTCCCATGCCTCCTCCACCCCATTATCGATCAGTATCCACTTATCAGAGAGAACATTCAGCCTTTGGATTTTTGGGATGGGCTTACTTCATTTAGCATAATATTCTCCAACTCCATTCATTTACCTGCAAATGCCATAATTTTATTATCTTTTATTGCTGAGTAATATTTCATTCTGCATCTATACTGTACTTTCTTTATCCATTCATCTATTGAGGGGCATCTAAGTTACTTCCACAGTTTAGCTATTCTGTATTGAACTGTTATGAAAATTAATGTAACTGTGTTACTATAGTGTGCTGATTTTAAGTCCTTTGGTATAGACCTAGGAGTGGGATAGCTGAGACAAATGGTGGTTCTATTCCAAGTTTTCTAAGGACTCTCCATACTGCTTTCCAGAGTGATTGCATCAATTTGTAGTCTCACCAGCAATGTATGAGTGTGCCTTTTCCCCTACATCCTCACCAATGTTTATTGTTGTCTGTATTCTTGATAACTGCCAATCAGACTGGCATGAGATGAAATCTTAGAATAGCTTTGATTTGCATTTCTCTAATTACTAGAGATATTGAAAATTTTTCATATATTTGTTGATCAAATGTGTATCTTCTTCTGAGAAATATCTGTTCAGTTCCTTAATAATTTTTTGATTAGGTTTTTTTTTTGTGAGTGTGTGTGTGTGTGTGTGTGTGTGTCTGTGTCTGTGTTAGGTTAAATTTTGAGTTTTTTATATATCCTGGAATTTAGTGCTCTATCTGAAGTGTGTGTGTGGCAAAAATCTCCTCCCAAAATGTAGGCTCTCTCATCACCTCATTATTTCTTTTGTTGAAGAGAAGCTTTTTCATTTGAGTCCATCCCATTTATTAATTTTTGATTTTATTTCTTGCCCTTTAGAAGTCTTATTGTTAAGGAGGTCAGGGCCTAATCTGACTTGATTAAGATTTGGGTTCAATTTTTCTTCCTTTAAGAGAAGGGTCTCTGGCCTAATTTCTAGGTTCTTGATCCACTTTGAGTTGAGTTTAGTGCATGGTGAGAGAGAGGGGTTTAGTTTCATTTTGATGCATATGGATTTCCAGTTTTCCCAGCACCATTTGCAGAAGAGGCTATCTTTTCTCCAACGTACGTTTTTGGCACTTTTGTCTAATATCAGATAACTCTATTTATGTGGGTTTGTCTCTGTGTTTCCTCCTCTGTACCATAGGTCTACCTGTCTGATTTTGTTCCAATATCATGCTGTTTCTGTTACTATTGCTTTGTAGGATAGTTTAAGGGCTGGTATTATGATGCCTCGTGCTTCACTCTTTTTCCTAAGGATTGCTTTGGCTATTCTAGATCTCTTATTTTTACAAATGAATTTCATGATTGCTTTTTGTATTTCTAAAAGGAATGACATTGGGATTTTAATTGGAATTGTATAGAATCTGTACAATGCTTTGGGTACTATGTTTGAGCCAAGCAAAAATTCCTCTTAAAGAGAAGGATGGAAAATGTATAATTTGATGCTAGAACACACATCAAGGAAGGATTTTTTGAGACTAAAGGAATCTTTGGGACATCCTGGTAGATTTCAGTCATAAAGGTATTCTATATTTCAACATTTCACTTAAAACAATAAACTGATCTGTCACATACAACCCAGAAATTATAGTCAAAATTCGTTATTGGAATTTCCCTAGAGATGTTGGCCTAACTGTGCATGGTAGTCAAAAAATCAGAGAAAATGCAGAAATACAGGTAAAATATCATGCCATCTTAATTGAAAACCTACTGAACCCATATCTTAAATTATCTGTCCAGACATAATTGGAGAAAATAACTGAAAGACATAGAAAGAAGACAAAAGATGAATAACTAAAATATTAAAAGAAAGATGGAGCATCAAGGTAAAAAAGCTTAACATATAGCACTGAAAAAAAAAATTTCACCCATAATAATCCAACCTCCTTGTGTTACTTACACATGACAAATCTGGAATGAGACTCATTTCCTTTAAATGATTCTGTGCAGTCACTGAGATAGCTTGATCACCACAGTACTTGAGTAGTTTATCAGCAGCAATTTAACCTTCTGCTCACTTCAAGAAATATAGACCCTTAAGTTTCGGGAAGAAAGCGCCTACAATCTCCCTTGCTCTTCACATTCTGCTGTCCTCCTAGTCTTTCTGTCCTACCCATCCCTTGCTTACCAACTGCAATCCTGTGATCTATCATACCCTCTAGCTTCCATTTTTGGTCATTGTGCTCCCTCCAGAGTACTAATCCTCATAATCTGTCTTCTTTACTAACAGGCTGCTAAAAATTGTGAAGGGGCGTCTTAAAACAATGCTTTCAGAGTTAAATGAAAAATTTTTATTTGCTATTAAAAAAAAAGATATTGCATAAAAATAGTCAACCTAAAGTATGCAGAGAAGACAAACGACTACATAATTAATTGAGAATTAGATTCCATTGCTTGAATCCTGCAAAATTTATTATGATAACTGCAAGTTGACACAACATAAAATAATTTTCATAGAATCATACCATAACAATACAATTGAATGAAAATATGAAAAAAAATCAAAGAAGATTTAGGAAGCCTTCATAAAAATCTGTCCATTTATAATAATTCTAACACATTTATTCAGAAATTAAGTCTGGGAATATTAAAAAGTGTTTTCATCATTCCAATTTAAATGGAGTCCACTGCTATATTAAAGGTTGAAGAAAGCTTATGATAAAAATACTACTTGTTTAACTTAATTCAATCTAGCATATAACATTTACCCATTTTTAACCACAAAATCCTTTTAATGTATTATATCTGATAATATGAGCACATTTGGTGAGACTTTGTGTTGAATACATTAATGAGCAATGCATTTTTAATGTGACTTTTAGAAGGTAAAATATGCCACTCTAAGAGTTGGTGCTCAAAAAGACATTTATATTCTAATAACAAAATTTGACCCATGGTATGTAGAGAAAATTCAGACATTGTAATAATGTGCATTATGAAAGAGTACTAATATATTATAAAATAATAAGCATAAATTCTATGGTTTAACTTTTCATGATCAGTTTTGTGTAGAATCATTGTAAGTTCTCTGCTCAGAGAGAGTAAGAAATGTCCAAATAACCTGTGATTTTTAATACCTGTAAACTTGTATAGTTTTTAAGGTAGCATGTTGGCCCTTTAGGCTGATGCTGTCAAAAGAATGCAACTTTTAGGTAAAATATAAGAGGCAATGTAATTCTAAGTTTAGGAGCGCATCAAACTGGCAAGGTCTAATGAGACAGACAATTGGGTTGTCATTTTATCTGTTGTAAGGGACAATTGCTTTGTTTGATACTGAATCATGCAGCAGACATGAGTAAGACATAAAGTCTACTCTAAGAAACTGTCTGTTTTTTCCATGGGAGAGATTTTCAGAGGCTGTATTTGCTCATTTATGTGTGTGTGTGTGTGTGTGTGTGTGTGTGTGTGTGTGTATTTCAGAAATACATATCACATGGAAAAATTAAGGAAAGATTCTAACTTGAATGATACATAGGGTTTGGGCAATACTCTCTAGATTTATCAGAGAGTATTAAATATTTACTTCCTCAAAATGAAACAAGTGGCAAGGAAAAAAACTGATGTCTGATAACCATGTATAATCTGTGTAAGCCAATGATTTATTTACTAATAAGCCCTTACTCGAATAGAGGCAGGAGAGTAACTCTCCTTCTTCATCAAAAAGTTGCTTATTGTAATTTCCAAAATGAATGCTATATTGTGTACACATCTGCCAGTTTCATTTTTCTCATGGTGAAAGCCTTCAAACTGGTGTTCCAGTTCTCATTTATCTTCCTTTCTTCTGGAAAGCTATTTACAGAAGCTTCCTGCTGTGCAAGTGTCAAAGTGTTTTCTCCTCTCCTGTCTCTGGAGGTCTGAAGTTCTCAATCTTTGGGCTGCAAGAAGTGTGCTGACTTCTACAAAGACGTTTATTTGTCTGTGTTTGTTTTTATGTATGAGTAAAGAGTAAAGAGTAAAACTTTGTGTTCCAATTTGTTACCAGATTTCCCAAAGCAGCTTTGTTTGATCCTAGAAGCTGATAAAATTCCTCTGGAATTATCTAACAATTCCCAGTCCAATCACTTTTCTCTGTGCTTTTCAAAAATTGCTTATGTATTTAGCATTGGACCAATACTGTCACACCTATTGTATACTTTTTTCCCCCTGCTCTCTTTGTTGCCTATTCTCCACAATCTCATTATTTCCAGTTACAAAGCAAAATACCCAATGACTGAATGCAGAAAAGCAGAAAATAGATGGTAGGTTTTATATATTATTTTTTGCTGAAATCAGCTGTGAAGGAGGGGCCAGGCATGGCCATAGCATATCATAAGGGTGTGTGTCTGTCTGTCTGTCTGTCTGTCTCTCTCTCTGTTTGTCTGTGTGTTTTTGTGTGTAAAAGAGAGAGAGAAAGAATAGGAGAGGGTTGGTTGAGGTGGAACCCTTGTTCCTGAGAATATACAGGGTACTGAGGAGATTCTAGTAACTATAACATATTGAAAACAAAGGAATAAAACAATGGATGAGGCTAGGAAATTAGATAAATACCAAGAGCATAAAGTATCAAGTAGGTTATCGGACTTGCAAATTTTATGTAGAATGTGATTACTGAAAATCTACCAAGTAATTAAATCATTAAAGTAAGATTAGGTGTTCAGAGGTATGATATGATATTTTACCTTAAACATTCAGTTTACAGTTGAAAAAAAGTCATTTACAGATCACTTGTTATAATAATTTCGTTATCAGAGAAGTTGATTTTTCCAACTAGAGAGGTACATTTATCTCCTCAATGTATATTGTATCAAGAGATCTCAAAAGTACTCTACAAGAGGTATCCTAAATAAATCTCTGACTCTACAATCTTTATGTGAATTCTCAGAATCTTTTACCATTAAAAAGTGAACTACACGATTTTATGATCAGCCAATTTCATAAAGAATGCATATACCTACCCCTAATAGTTCAATGCAAATTTACTTTTGTTTTCTCAAAGTACATCTAAAGGCTAAAATATCTATATTCCAAACATTGATAGAAGCACATATTTTGGAAAATATGTATGCTGTTTATCTTCCTATACAATTGCATAATTTATAATTTTAGTTTTAGATTCAAAAGGTATCTTCATTTATATTCATATTTTTTTCCATATATGAAACTTGTTTTCATCTTTTTCCAAAATTGCCTGTTGGGAAGTCACAAGAAAGTATTGGGCTCTTTGGAGTGTGATCCTATCCTTTGCCCCCCTTTTTCTGCATAATAAGCCATAAAAAAATAGAATTTGAATAAGAAAATAATTTTTGTTGCTGTTTCTTAAATCTCTTATCTGGACATCCTTTGTGCTTTTCCATTTGCTATGTACCAGGCCAGCATCCTTGCAAATAGTTTTACATAAAACAAGAACATCTGTTTAAAAGAAATTCATGTTTGTGAATTTCTAAGCACTTGGTGTAGAAGAAAGAAAGAAAGAAAGAAAGAAAGAAAGAAAGAAAGAAAGAAAGAAAGAAAGAAAGAAAGAAAGAAAGAAGAAAGAAAGAAAGAAAGAAAGAAAGAAAGAAAGAAAGAAAGAAAGAAAGAAAGAAAGAAAGGATGGAAGGGAGGGAGGAAGAAAGAAAGAAAAAAGAAAAACAAAACAATAAACCAGATTTAAACATTGATGAAGATTTTAAAACTGTTGCTAGGAGAATAGATTTGATGGGAGTCTATTTCTAGAGTGTCATAAGATTTCATATAAAGTGCAATAGAGCTCTTCCTGGAGGCTTCCTGTCACCTTAGTATTTCCAAACTGCTTCCTTTCACTGCCTGTCTGCCTTCCAACTCCATTTATACAAAATTAATTAATTAATTAATTAATTAAAAATAAATGACTTTCTATTGGGAAAACAGATTCAGTGATCCTACAGAAATAGGTGTATGCTTCTAAATGAGTCAAATTTATTCTAAAAATCTATGTCATTTAGTGGGTCTTAAACACGTGAAGAAAAGAAATTTATTTTCATGAATCTATTCTAGATACAGTTTCAGAATATTATATAGGTGTTTTTCTTTTTCTAGTTTATGAAATAGCAAATGAAGACCTTGGGAATATACCAGGAATATTCTGAACAGGAATAGTAAAAAATAAACTGATCAGGAATTTCTGTTTGTTTGTTTGTTTGTTTCTTATTAAAAGTCTTACAAACTCTCAGTTTAATAATAAACCATGTACGTGGTACTTAATTTAGTAAATACCATGAACATTTTCATAATATCAGATTTAAATTAGGTTTTAAATCTGATTTTTGTTAAATTTTGACATTAAGCTCATGTTGCTTGATTGAGCTGCAATCTGTTCCCTAAAAGCAAACTCTTAAACTGGCTTTATTTAATTCATGAATCCTATAATTCTATAAAAATTTTGAGTTAGATACCAGCTGGAAGATAAATTACTATAAAAATAACAATAATAATAAAATTATTGAATTTTAAATTAAGAATAAAACACATTGAATTTTTCTTCCACTGTACTCTTTCTATCTACTTTAACACTGGACAGTTGTACAACTTTTTTTCTTTTTGGAAAATACTAAGTAAAATTTTGGAGGAAAACTCTTCCAAAGTAATATGTGAAAGTATTTTAACTTTTTTGCTTGTGTTAGTTGTATATAAGATATAGCATTTTGCATGCAATAAATAATAAAAAGAAAATCTGAGAGGAAAAAGAAAAGCAATTTTAAAAAGAAGCTATTCATCTTGTAGAATTTTTCTGAGCCTTCTTTGTAAAATACTCAATTGTAAATCATATGCATGGGTACTTCTTAAGGCCCTACAGAAGAAATTTATATATTTTTATGACAAAATAAAGAAAGTATGTGGTCAACACAGAAAACTAATATTTGACCTAATTATTCAGTGGTGGATTTTAAATATCAGATTCAAATTATTATATTGCAATATGGTTATTGTAAAAAAATACTCACTTCATACAGTAGATAGCTTTCATAAAAGAAACACAATTTGCATAAAGCAATATTGACTAAGTTAATTCTAGAGCACCTTCTTAACTTTTTCCTAGGTACAAATCAAGCTGACAATTATCTGTAGACAGCTTTTTGGAAAAGTAATTTGTGTTCATAATTGTCCCTCCATAAGACTAGTTTCAACAACCATAAAACAGACCAATAAGCAATTTCAGGTTAGTGTAGATGCTCTAAACATAAATGTTCTTTTGAAGCCCCTGTAGACACTTGGTAAAATGTAATATGATACTTTTATCATAATAGAGTTTTACATGGATAACATAAATAACCTCACGAATCATCTAACTGAACCCAACAGTAGAAGTTGGTGAAACTGCCCACCTAGAAGAGACAATTTTAGAAAATGTACAGTAATGAAACAGGTAACATTTCTGTCTTCTTTAAACCCAACATTTATTCATGGAACTAAAAAGAACTTAAATAGTTCCAGGAAGAAATTTTTACCTTGAGAGACTTGTAAGTTGTAAGGTATATTTAATATCATGTTTTTATACATATTATTACTGATAACATTATGATGAGAAGCACTTTTGGACATTTGGTTTAAACCAAATGGTACATTTTACAGGTTGTCATAAATTTATCTTGAAAGGAGACTGATTAGAAATAATTTCATGTCTTGGAAGGGTGATTTTCTTTATCAGGTATTCTAAGCTAACAAATACCAGAATTACAGCTTTATAGAAGGAAAAAAAAAAAAAAGAATGTTTCAACCCAAGACGTAGGTGGAAAAATATCATGGTACATTATGCTGTAAAGGATTACTAAAATTCTTAACAGAATTAGAATACAGTAGTAGTTTGGATTCCCATCAAGACATTAATGTTGCTGCATCTGCTAACATTGAACAGATATTTTCTATTGAAATCATAGGAGTAAGGAAGAATAGATTTTTCTGAATCTTTGTATTAAATTAGGAAACAGTGTCCATATTGCATACCCAGGAACTGCAGGTAGATTTTTACAAGTGTAAGTTTGCTCAGAGTCAGCTGTTGCAGGAAGCAGGTGAAGAGAAAGAACTATAGCAGAAAGTGGCCTCTAAGAAGGAACCTGTATTCCAATTTTAGATTCTGTCAGAATTGTTGTGTTATAACATTTTTATAGCATTCATCTTCCATTTGATATTTTATTTAAAAAATTTGTCTGAAGTGGAATGTGTGTACATGTATGTGTGCATTCTTAACTCTTTGCTAGTAGGAGTAAAAAATGATTCTTTTATTAGGATGCTAAAACTACATTGTTTTTTGTTTATCCAAATTTTGTTTGGGAAACCATTCATAATGACCTGAATATGGGAAAATGAAGGATAAAGTTTTTCTGAAATAGGTAGCTTATACTAAAATCTGTGCTGGAGGGACTGATAATTACAATACTCTATTCTAAAGAATGTATAGAGGAGCTGGAATTGTGGCTCAGCAGTAGAGCACTCTCCTAGGACTGGCGGGACCCGGGTTTGATTCTCAGCACCACATAAAAATAAAAGCATTGTGTTGTGTCCATCTACATAAAAAAAAAAAAAAGGAATGTATAGAACTGTTATCCCTAGAGACATTCCTTCAAGAAGTGTGAAAAATCTAAGCAGTGAAAGTAACAGGAATCCCAGTTTTTCATATAGGTATCAGGAATACAATAGCCACAATCAGACCAGCTTTTGACTCTTCTCTACATCAAGAAGTAAGAGATCCAATATCAATTAATTAGAAATTGTCTCTAGCTTCCAGTTCCTCTTTCTTTACCTACAAGATGTGATCAGGATTCATACTTTAATTTTTCCTATCTTTCAGATATTATAATGGTTAAAAAAAATTTGTGAAGGCCATTGGTTTGGATTGAGCTCCTGCCTGAGCCACAAGAAGCCAGACCAAACCAATAAAGTCACTGATACTGTCTGTCACATAACTGAACTGAAATTTTAAAGAAGACCTCCAAACAGAAGAGGGTTTTTATTTTTATTTTTTATTATTTATTTATTTATTATGTAATTTTTAAATTTATATATGACAGCAGAATGCATTACAATTTTTATTACACGTATACAGCACATTTTTTTCATATCTCTTGTATATAAAGTACGTTGACACCAATTCATGTCTTCATATATGTACTTTGGATAATGATGTCCATCATATTCCACCATCCTTGCTAACCCTCTGCCCCCTCCTTTTCCCTCCCATCCTTCTGCCTTATCTAGAGTTCCTCTATTCCTCTTATGCTCTCCCACCCTACCCCACTATGAATCTTCTTATATCAGAGAAAACATTTGGCATTTGTTTTTTGGGGACTGGCTAACTTCACTTAGCATTATCTTCTCTAACTCCATCCATTTACCTGAAAGTGCCATGATTTTATTCTCTTTTATTGCTGAGTAAAATTCCATTGTGTATATGTACCACATTATTTTTATCCATTCATCTACTGAAGGGCATCTAGGTTGGTTCCTCAGTTTAGTTATTGTGAATTAGAGATTTCAGTATACCAACTCACCTTAATAAGAAAGTCTTCTCTGCTTTAAATCCTTACAAAAAAGTAACACAAAGAAATCTCATGTTAGGCAATTCAATTTGTTTTCTATCGTTCTGTTTCCTTTGTTCCACCTTACAAAATCCACTATTTCCTTGGTTCTAACTGCTGTTGCCCAATAGTAGATCCCATTCAATTTTGCAAAACAGAGGTTGCCCAGAATTATGAATCTCATATAAAAGCAGATTTGATCTCTAAATAAATTTGCTGTAACATTTTCCTTTAACACCATAGTTTTGGCTTTCTCATAAACTCAAAGAGTCTTTTCAGGGTTCCATTAAACAAATTGATTTGTTCCTGGCATTTTGTCTCATTAGCCCATTTATTTTCTACATGATCTTTTAGAATCAGTAATGATTGGCTTTGGTGGGTTGGAGGAGTGGCTATTTTGTTTGTTCATTTATCTATTTTGTCACCATAAAAATGTAAGCATCAGGAGGGCAAATATATTGACTGTCTTGTTCAGCAGACTCATAGACTGCAGTCCATAGTAAGAATTCAATAAATAAATGCTGAGGAACTGAAGGAATTCCTTTTAAAATATATTTGCCAATCCAAAAAGTGAAAAAAGGGTAATTTTTATCCTGTCTAAAATAACAACATGGCTTTGCCTTCTTAAAAAGATTTCTGTACCACTTTTTTTCTGTATCACTTATCAGTATTTACCCTGAAGAATCAAAGTCAAAATATCACAGTGATACATGCATACCCATGTTTATAACAACACAACTCAAAAGAGCTAAATTATGGAATCAGCCTAGGTATCCATCAGCAAATGAATGTATAAAAAATGTGATGTATTTATTTACCCATTAAGAAAAATGAAATTATGGCATTTGCAAGAAAATGGATGGAACTAAAGACCATCATGTTAAATAAAATAACTCAAAGTCAGAACTTTAAGATTCCTGTGTTTTCTTCTCTAATAGGCAGAGGCTAGAGTGGAATAAGGAAAAAACAAGATGGGGTTGATCTCCTGAAAATCAAAGCAAGATCAGTAAAGGAAAAGGAGCAAGCAGTGGAAATCAAGAAGAAGCAGGAAATTTTGGGAAGTTATATTGGCCAAATTATTATATTATGTGCATATATGCATATATAACAAAAAATCCCATCAATATGTACAACTATAATGCACCAACAAAAAATTGGAAAAACAAACGTTCTTTAGCCTCTTAACCTGGTGTATAAGAGGCATCCCAGAAGAATGCAAGCAACAAAATGATGTACAACACCTTTTTGAGCAAAAAGCTTTTTTTCAAAAATTAGTGGAGAAAATAAGCTAAATTATTTAAAACATAGTTTTATTACATGTGAGTATGGCTAAGGAATAAAATGCAAATTCACTTGAATCGTTAATATAAATTTAGAAAACATTCTTGCAAACAGTAAAGATTTATTTAGGGGTACATGACCAAGTCCCTGGAGAGGGAGACATTTCCTTCTCACCAGAATAATAGTGGGGAGAATATTTTGTTAAATATTTTTGAGGTATTTTGTTCTGATACATCAATTAGAACTTCTTATAAGAAATAAAACTTGAATCCCTTTCAGATTCGTTAATCTTTTTTAAGACAATTCATTGTATTGCATAGGAATTTCAAGTAACACAGTAACATAGTCTATATTGTGTCTATTTTAAAAATAGAAAAATCTTAAATTGATGAATACATCCAAGGCTTTATTCATGAATGCAGTCTTAAAAGAACTAGATTTCTCTTTGTTAACCTGCACTTTAAATGGCCTTTGCTAAAAATGCAGAAATTGTCCCCAGAGTGTTACCAATATAAAAGCATCATTGTGTTTACCACTGCTGGAAATCTTTTTGTTCCTGTCTGTTTGTTGCTCTCATTTGTGCAGCTGCTTGGCCAATTTGAAATGTTTTGCTCTGAGATGATTAGGGTAAGACTTTGAATGTCTTTTTCTCAGGAGAAATCATCAAACACCACTGAAGACAAATTTTTTGCAAATAGGAAATCCTTATTAAGTCATTTTCACTTGTATTTCAGTCCTGTTTGCAGATCTTACTAATCATGCAAGATAGAAAGAGCAAAGACAGTTAAAAGAAAAAAAAAGAGAGAGAATGGTATATTGACACTACATAAAGAAGTGAGACAGGAATATGGAAAAGAGAGCAGATGAGAAGCAAAGAAAAAAAGAAAATCAGGTGATTGAAGTAGTATTTTTGAGTACAGACAGGCAATTGAATATGAAAGCCATTTTCTGTAAACTTTTTTTTAGAATTGATTGTTTTAGACAAAGAGTTTTTTCATCATTAATATTCTGATAAATGCATCAAGGTATGAAGAAATGTATTTTGAAATACATTTTTAAAAATTTTCATCATAATAGACTTTCACAAGGATAACATACATAATCTCATTAAATGTTATTTTAATGGAATAAATAAAAATGATTATCTCTGAATTAAGGACCTTGATCTTAATTTGAAATTCAGACTAGCAGAGCATGCTTGTGCTTCTAAAATAAATTCTCCCTAAAATTTACTAGAGCAGAAAAGGATTCTGCTATGTGCACCTCATAAAAAATCTTACAGCAATGTCCAACCAATACTGATTGACAATCTCTGATCCTTTACTAAGACCCATGAATCTTGGGGGGGCAGGTTTAGAACTAGAGAAATAAAGTTCAAATTCAGACTCTGACACCTATATATCTGTTTGACTTTGGACAAACAAGTGTGAATTGCTGGTGTCAAGTTTTCTTTTCTATAAAATTAATTAGGAGTATTTATCCTAAAACAATAAAGAATAAAATCGGAATCTTTGCCAAGCATGGTGGCACCTGTAATCCCAGTGGCTTGGGAGGCAGAGGCAGGAGGATTGCTAGTTCAATGCCAGCCTCAGCAAAAGCGAGGCACTAAGTAACTCAGTGGGATTCAGTCTCTTAAATAAAATACAAAACAGGGCTGGGGATGTTGCTCAGTGTTTGAATGCTCCTGAGTTCAATTCCCAGGATCCCCTGCCCCAAGATAGGAATCTTTGCTTCCTTTCATTTGAAAAATACTTATTAAGGTTCTATATATTCAAGACTCTTTTTGGGTGTGTGTGTTGGGGGGCAGTAGATGGCCTTACTTATTGCTGTTATAAAAGCTTTTCTTTGAAGATTAAGGAAAGATTCCTCTCTTATTTTAGGATGATTATGAGTACACAGGGAATTAAACATACCTGAATCACGGTGACTATTCGGTGTCACACTGTGACAGCACTGTAGATGAGAACCTCCTAGGAAAATTCACTTCTGGCAATTAAACCTGAAGGAGAGGGTTCTAATATCAAAATTTAGCTCAAGTTGTTTGGCTTTTTAGATTTTCCTGAATGTGAAATGAGCATGTATATGTATCTAAATTTTACATATGATAGATTGATACAGATCCTAAAACTTGTCAACAAAAATGACAGTTAACATATACTGATGGTTTACTATACGTCGGACACAAACTGCTATATGTATATTAGCTTATTTAACCTTCTGTAGGGCCCTATAATTTAGATATTTTTATTTCCATTACTTTTAAATGAGAAAATTTTGACCAATTATCTTTTTTAGGCTGAAGATTCAATATTTAAGTTCTTAATTTTCCTGTATCTCAAATAAAAATATAAAGGTTCTGTGAAGCCAATTTTATTTTCAAAATTTATATAGCCAATAACAAGCAGAAATGAGATTTTAATCCAGCTTAGCCACTAGGTTATCCTGTCATAATCAAACTCAAATGAACCACCCACAAAGATGGGTGTAAATAAATAAATCCAAAAAACATAGGATTTATTTTTAAGAGAATTATAGTCACATTATTAATTTAAAATGAAAGGATGTTTATTTCTAGAAATTTGGTAAACACACAGAATTAAAAGTTCTATAATAATGTGAGAAATGTTATTGTTAATAATTTTGGTGTCTTTACTCTTTATTGTTTTTATGGTTTGGCTAAATGGATATTCTGTAGAATATTTTTTAGAAGATACATAAATGCACATCCCATGTTTATGTATATAAATGTATATAATATTATATATAAGATATATAAAAGGATATATAAATATTTATTAAAATACTTAATGTAATAACTATATAAGATTCAATCATTATAATTATCTTGCCCTCTATCTTCAGTAACCAGACTGCTTTTCATATAATTGGAGCTAAATGAGCAAATTAAGTAAATTGGATATTTATGATTTATTTTATTTAACCAAGGTGAACTTTTTCAAGATTGCACATTAGTGAAATTTGAGTGTTTCCCTTACAGAAATCTGTTTCTATCTTATTTTTCAGATCAATTTAGGAAAAATAATTACTCGACCAAATAGGACTAGTCATGTGTGCTATTTTGTGTGATGTGATCTTTGCATTGTGTTCCTTTATCCTTCTTTGTGGAAAACCCATTTAAAGTAGTCTAATATCACACTTTGGACCTGGGTGGATCTTTTCAAAGGTGAAATATAGGTTGTTACTTGATACAAGATAAACTCAGAGTCAGAGGCACCATCAAGGGTATGGAATTTCCTATTTACATGATGTCTCATGGAACATTGTGAATAGGTTTAGTCATAGTGGAATCTAGCCTGCAGGTATATCACAGTAGAAGACACTGCTTCACCTGCTAATATTCTCCCTTTTTCATAGACTAAGAGTGAGAGATACCTTGCAGAGATTTGAAAGACCAAACATAATTTAACTTTAGCAGCCAGGCAGCCTGATATTTGGTTCTAGAGATTTAAAAAATTGCATCTAGAAGTCAGTTGTCCAGCTCTGCAGAATACAAAGGCCCTTGAGCCAATGGGACATTAAGTTTGGATGTGACTCTTCCCTTTGAGGGGAAGAAAAGCCTAGGGAAATTCTCTGTTAAAAGGAGGTTTTAGGGGAAAAAATTGTTCAGAACAACTACAAATTACAATGGTAAGGACTTCAGAGAACTTCACTGGATTAGGGAAACAAGCTACAAATTTCAGCTCATCCTTTTGTTCAATATCAAGAAATGCCACAATCATTTTGAGTCTCAGGCACTAGGCTCTGATAATCAGTATGCAAAACAATGCATGGATAACTCTCCCCTTGGGTTTTCTCCCATATTCTTGATTTGTATATTGTCCAAAGCCTTGCTTCTTCAGTTTGCTGTTGCTTCCAGGAGTTAATCTTGTGCTTACCTTCCTCTTGCTTCATGAATAGCTATTGCTGCTTTGAATTTTAATTTTAATGAATATCATCAAAAATAAATCCACATTCATGCATTAGAAAATAGGCTTTTGCTGGTCAGACGTAGGCATGACAGGGCTTTTCCTAAGATCATCGTTATTTTAGGATGATGGGAACACCATCATTTATCCTTGGTAGATTCACGTCTCCTAAACCTGCTCGATTCTATGAAAGAAGTTGTTTTCTGCCATTTTCCTGAAGATGCAACTGAACCAAAACATAGTGGGAATCTTGAGAGATATTAGTGTAGGGAAAGCTCTGTAGATGTTCTGATCCTTAACTTTTATCTAAGCAGCAGATCCTTGCAAAACCAGAAAAATGAATCTTCTATGATCAGTATCATTAGAAACTAACATATTATCCTGCCAGCTGACCTTGCTGATGAGATGAATTGGGTTCAAAGGAGCCAGCTGCAACATTAAACTAAGAAAACAGCGAAGAGAATAAATCATGCAATGCATGGTCATGAATTTCTCAGGCCGAGGGTGGGACTGCTCTGTGACCTCAAGGGTTGTCTTCCATGATGGAAGGCAAGAGAACTTGCACCTGGAATCTCTTTATTTTACAGGAGGGACACACAAGTTCTCCACCAAATAAGGCAGGGAATAAGGTTTCAAAAGGGAGGTTGTCCCAAGTACAGGGCTATACCACATTTCTTTGCCAAGTGAAGGTGGAGGCCACTTGCTTCACTCAGCGCATGGTGTGCAATGTCAGACCAAACACTCCCCTTACTCAAGGCTGAGAGAGGATGCTCAGCATATGGGAAGGGCAGCCTCCCACAGTATTACACATAAGAATTCTCATTATTATCATGATCTGAATGTTGCATTAACATAGTGATATCAGAAAATCATTTCTAACATCATTCATTTTATCTTTATATCTTTGCTTTATATGACATCAGAATTGAGTTGTGATATCATCTAGTTTATATCTATATCTATATCTATAACTATATCTATATCTATATCATATCTATAGGCATACAGAGAGAGAGAGAGAGAGAGAGAGAGAGAGAGAAGGCTTGTAGTTCTAATTTTGAAGGTGCAAATCCTTTAAAGGGAAATCCTTTATTTGTTAAAAGAGTGAAAACGCCTTCAGCTTTTTCATCCTGTTTTGCAGTACTTTGGGAGAGTGGCCAAAATTCTTATTTTCCCTGCTTTCGCACTTCTATAAACTAACCATCACCATGGCAATATTCTCATGTTTCCTATAAAAGGTTCAAAATCACTTGTCAATTAAATATATTTGTGTGTTTAATCTGAGCCAACAGTTGAATTCTGACACTAGTTGAATCTGAGACACTAGTTGAATTTATAAAATTACTTCTCTAGTCTGGTCTTTAAATATTAGGACAAATATAAGCCCTCACTGAATCACTAGGAGTTGACATCTTTTCTTCACTAATCTAATTAAGACTTTAGTAGAATTTTAGTAGAAGTAAAACATGTTCCTTTTATGAAGGTTATTGAATTACATGTAAAACTTTAAAATGTGGAGAAGGGAGTAGGCTAATGAATCATGAAAAAAAAAAAAAGAAATAAGATGCTAATTTAAAAGACAACATCCTTCAATTGGAAATTATTATATTAGGCCAAATGTGATGTTCCATGTCTTTAGTCCTAGCTGTCAGATCAGGCGTTGGAGGCTTTATTGAGATATCACTCCTGGGTGGAACTCAACCAGACCCACAGAGGGGACAGGGGAAGGGTCTGAGGAGAAACCGCGTGGAAGCTCGACCAGACTGGACTTTTATGGGGCTTACAGCAGGAAGGGAAGGGCTTGGGACAGGAAAAGGTGTTTCTAGGGTCCCTTGCCCCCTTAGAGTTGGTCAGGGGAGTTGGCTGAACTCCAGGATTGGCCAGGGGGTCCTGCTGATTGACAGGCGTTAGTCAGGAAATCTGGCTGATTGACAGGCATTTCCGCCGGCATTTGATTGATGTTCTTTTCTGGCGCGGGCTGCTTTGTTCTCTAAGTTGCCACTAAGTTGCCACCAAGTCGCCACCACTGACCTAACACTAGCAACTTGGAAGAATGAGGTAAGAAGATCACAAGATTCAGGCCAGCCTTGGCAACTTAGTGAAACCCTATCTCAAAATAAAAAGAACAATATCATTGAAGATGTAGTTCAGTAGTAGAGTACCCTTGGCTTTAATCCACATTACAAAAAAAAAAAAAAAAAAAATACCGTAGGAGATATAATTCAGCAAAATTTCCTTGGAAATTTTTTCTTCCTCAGTTTTATGTGTACATTTCTAGATGTGCTACATAAAAATATTTATTATAAGGTTGTTGGTACTAACATTTCTGGAAAAGGCTCATGTTGTGTGACTTCTGCTATCTCAATCAAGGATAAACTGTATGAATGATCAATCTTCTAAAAGGCAGGGTAGCATTTCTTATGAAATACCTACCTTTTAGCCCCATCCCTAGAATCTGCTGAACCAAGTAGGAAGGAAAGCTGACCTGCTGTACTTACTGTGGCAAAATCTCTAAATTCAACTGGTGACTTTATGGAATTGATATTTACCTCATGATGACCAAGATCTCCAGGTACCCAAGAATGGCAACAAGCCAGTAGTAATCTTGAGAGTTTAAATCTGATTGGTGGGTAAAATGTGAGACATTGGACGTTGTACCTCAATTTGGCCAAGTTATTTCTTTGAAAGAAGTGATGCCACATATTGTAAAACTACGAACTTAAAAAGAAAAGAGTAAGAAATGCACTAAAATATTGCTTTTTTACCATTTCAAAAGTTGTAGCTATTATCATTTCCCTTTCAGTACCAAAAAATGTATTTTATTTTTTCTACATCATTGTGCTTTTGAAAGATCATAAAATTGACAACTTCTGATAAGAAAATGTTCTTATTCATCGAGAAAACAATTGTATGAACAGCAGCAATTTCTGCTTTGCTTCTACAGCTCTCAGTGAATATTGCTTAAACTTGTCCAAGAAAAGAACTATAAGACATTAAATGAAGAAGCAGACATGAACTTTAATACATTTCCTATTCACCATGAAGTACTGCAATCCCCGGATAGCAGGGACTTTAGAGACCTTGGATGAATGATTCATGCTAGACCAGTGACCTAATATCTGTTGAGAGGTGGTACATTTTGATTGCTATTTACTAAGGCCGTCTCCCACAAAAAGACCTTGACTAGGGTGACTTCTTTCTCATCAAAACTCTCCCACTAAATTCCCCCTGACATTAAAAATGCTGTGTCCTGTCTTTGGTGAGGGTTTCAAACTGCAGACCTGACATCTCATAGAGAATAACTATACCCCTATTTGCAGTTAAAAAAAAAAATCCAAGAATATTTCACAAAGTATGAAGTTTGGATTTTTTTTTTCTGAGTTTGGTGTATAAATCATGTTTTATAAATACAGTTGACACAGTCTTGCTGATCTCTTCCTTGCCATTGAGTACCTTAAACTACTGTAATAGCCCTTGAAATGTTTTGCTTCTTAGCAGAAAATGATTTATTCAGTAATGTTACAGTTATTCCTGGTTTAAGGGAGGGTGGTATTGAAGTGACTTACATGAGAGTCTCAATTTTGCAGCACCAGTGTCCTTATTAGAGTTTTTCATGGACAGATCTAAAAATAATCTGCTTTCATAGGTTAAAAAAATTTTTCCCCTTGATGATACTTCTGTGACTATACTTCTGTGAAGATGGCACAACTTTTCTCCCCCAAAGAAATGGATTTGGATAATACAGCAACCACCTAAGCCAAGCATGTCCTTCTTGAAATGATATTCTGACACTCGGAGAAAAGCCCAGTTTACTAATCCCCCCCATTCTCACAAGCCACTGCTGTATACACCATACTGTGATATCAGCAGTCTTATATTTTAGATGCTGTTGCTATTTTTCTTATTCTTCTTTGCATCCAGGCAACCCATCTCTATTCTTAACTTGCATTCTGGAAGGCTTATCTCAAGTAAATAGGACACAGAAGAACACTGTGCAAAGCAATTTTTATAAAACTCCTACATCAATTCAAAAGCTTTCTCTGTTCTTGCTAAGGATTTAATTGACATGCACATTTAGAAATTCAAATTATTGATTTTCAGCAGTCTTCACTTAAAAATGGCTGCCCACTAAGCCAGACTCAAAATTAAAATTCAAAAAGAAGCTTTTTAATTTATTTTACAAATATGCCACTGTGCATATTACTGATAATATTAGTTGTCTAAGCATGACTGTAACTGCATGTTTTCATTGGGTATGCTTATAGAGGAGATAGAGTTTCTTGCTAACCATAGAAACTCTGTAAATAGAATCCTTCTGGAACAACTGTTATGTGTAAAATTAGCTTTGTTTAAAATTCACATCCAAATACAATGTGAGTCTATTTATCACATTATCTTCTTTTTTCTACATCTAAAAATCATAAAACACTATAAAACAGTCATTCTCTTTATCTTCATTTTACAAGTAACTGCTTAATTTGCATTAGTGATCTAAACAATAGCCATTTTATAGAAATGGAAGCGTTCACAATGAAAATGTCTCCAGGCTGATTATTCACAACTAGAGTCTTTAAGAAGATAGCTAAAGGGTATAAAAGCCAAAAAAATAAAAAATAAAAATAAAATAAAGAAAGAAAGAAAAGAAAAAAGAAGAAGAATGAAGAAAGTTCCACTCTCTGAAACTAATTCTTAATTTTATTTACCAACAATTTTGTTAATTATCGCTATTTAAAAAACTACCTTAATTCTTAGTGACTCTAAGTAATCACTTTAATATTTTTATTTCTGCATAGTTTTTAGGGTAAGAAATTCCAAAAGAACTCTGCTAGGTCATTTGTTTCTGACTTGCTGGAATGCCATGTGCCCCTGGAGCTCTTAGTGAAGGAAGATTCACTTTGAAGGTGGCTCCTCTGCTTTATTTCATATCTGAGTTTTTGACCTTCTGCTCTGTCCCCCCACTTCACAAGGCATGTCATTCTCCAGAACATCTCCATGTGGCATAATTATCTCTTCTCTCAATATGGATGTCTCAGAGCAGGTTTACTTCTTACCTGGTGGCTCTCTTCCAAGAGAAAGTGTTCCAAAAAGCAGAAAGTGGACACTGCCAAATCTTTATGGCTCATAACTGGAAACTGTCATGGCTTCATTTTAACTTATTCTATTTGTCAAAGTCATGGAAAGCCTTTTTATAGATCAGAAGAAAGAGACTGTACCCCATCTATCAATGGTACAGATTTTAAAACTGTGGGGATATCATCAGACTTCCACAGCAACAGACTTCTCAGACTCCTCTTTTGTGCCCCATAAAATGATTCTCAGTGAAACCTGATGAACTGTAATGAGACCATGTCTGAGGACTTCCTTTCCAATTGTTAGTCTTAGGAGAAGACTCCATTAGAAGCTCCCAGTGCTCAAAATGACAAAGACTATGGCAAAATTATATCAAGACTAAGAAAAAGACATTTCTGTAGTTATCTGTAAGTCTTGAAAATCCTTAAGAGAAACTTCTGCCTAGACCATCTTCTTATTTAAACATTTTTAGGATTACAGTTTATAATAAATATAGCTCTGAGCATTTTGGGATATGGCCATTTTACCTATTCATTGACTATTTTAAGAAATTTCCAAAGCCGTTACTTAAAAATTAGTTTAAGAAGGACAGGGCAAGAGTTGAAAATTCTCCATATAAAATATTGCTAGATAGACATATATCTCATACAAAAGTTATACTGTGTAGATAAAGAGATAATTGCTGAATTGATTAAAAATATGCTTGTTACAGTTCCTCATTTAAATATATATTGAGTACATATTAATTAATATTTATTATGAGGCAGTCACTGAATTGGATTATTGGATACTGATGAATATCTTCCTAGAGCTTAAAATCTAATGCATAAGTCATGGGATAGAGAATAAGTTAAGTAAATACATAATATCAAACTCTTGTGAGGGAAAAATACTATGATACTGAATAAAGAGATAAAATCACTGAAATGGCTTTTATTTGAGTTGATAACCCTGAAATCATGATGTTAGGATTGGACAAGATTCAACCAGGTAAAAAATGACGAACATGTGCTAACTCTCTTGGCTTGGCAGGTGTGAGATATAATCTAAGGCTAAAATAGGAGTATGGTGTATGAAAGGAAGAAAATTTTTGGTTGATATTGGAGAGGTAAGGGTCAAGAAATATTTTAGATTATAGTAAGGTGAATGGATTAATTTTTGAAGAGCCCTATATAGGATAATAATACAATTTAGCCTATGTATATCAGAAAATGTTGCCTTCCATGTAAGACAGGAATAGAAGCCAAGATTATGTCCAGGTTGATGGTAGCTTCTGTTAGACAGGTTTTCTCAACCTCAGCACTATTGACAGCTAAATAGCACTTTGTTGGGGCAGGGGGGAGTCCTGAATGTTGTAGAATGACTAATAGCTTCTGTGGAACCTACCCTGTTGATTCCAGTAGTAGTCCTTCTAGCAACATAAGCAAAAATGTCCCCAGACAATGTCCGAGCATAGGAGAAAAGGACTTGAAGGAATCAGACAATAGATAATAGATATGGATATAATAGACATGATATACCTTTAGATTGTAAAACATGTGATTAACTGTTTCATTTAATAAGCAAAAGGCAGGGAAACATATTTCTAATTTGAAAATGTGAATTCAGTTTATTTATTAATTTGGAATAAAAAATGAAGAGAAAATATTAGAGAAAAAAAAACAAGTATTCAGTTTTCAATATAAATTTCACTTTTCTACTAGAAATCCACCTATAAATGTTATGTAGAACTTGGACATATAAATGCAATTAGTCTACTGAGAGCAATACGTATGTTCCTATAATCAAGAGGTATATTTAATTAGCCCCCAATTCCTGCCTACAAACAAATCTGTTTTATTTACACTTTTTGTGGTACTCAAGGTTGAACCCAGAGCCACTCTACTTCTGAGCTGCACTTTCTTTCATTCTTTCTTTTTTCTTTTTAAAATTTTCTTATTTTGAGATAAGACCTTGCTAAATTGCCAAGGAAGGACTTGAATTTTCCATTCTCCTGCCTCAGCCTCTGAGTTATTATGATTGAATATCCTTGTAAGATAATTTTTTCTTTACTTTGATCTTGGAACATATTGGAAAATCCCACACTTTTCCCATCTCTTTTCAGTTATAAAAATAATGTGATTTTATACCAATATTGTATATTTTGTACTAAAAATGGATTTATATTTATAGTATATATAACTCTCTCTCTCTGTATATATATATATATATATATATATATATATATATATATATAATATTGATAGAATATTTTTTAAACATCTTGGATATATTAATATCCTTTTCATAATAAGTATGATTTTAAAGCCTATTAATTATAATTGGCCATTTAACTATACATGAATTATAATTAAATACAAATTAAACTATAATTATATGAAATTTTTTGTATACATTTATGTGAAAAATATAATTTTACGTATTATAAATTAAATATAATTTACTGATTTTGAAAATTTTGCCAACTCTAAATCAAAGCTTTATTTATTCCATTCAAAGCTTGTCCTTTTCTTCTCCCAATACAGGAAAGGAAAGTCTGGGATCTCCCTCTCCCTTTATTTCCTACTCTATTTGTGTAGGGTCATATACAACCCATCAAGGAGAGATACTACTAGAAAGAAAAGCCTCTGAGTTGTACTCTCCTGTGCTGTTATAATCTGGTTATCAGCACCCTCTTTTACAGGCAATCAACTGCTGTTTTTCCAACAACAGCTTTGTGAAGGGACTTGAGGTGGATATCTGGCACAGAATCTCATGTGCTCTATATTTTCTTGGTGACACAGATACTCTGTAGTTCCTCTCATGGAAGATTCAAACCACAGCCTCTGTTTATAAGAAGGGTCCTTTGTCACCCACGGGCCACTTTCCAGCACAAGGCCGTTTAAATAAAGTTGGAATCTGCACTTTCATGCATTTGACTCATGAGAAATTCACCCACCCCTGTTCTTCTAAGGAATAGACAAGCAGCTTGCCAACTGTTGACCTCTCTGTCTTTGTCCTGCCCGTTGGTTCTCATGTATTTTTCCATTGTTAAAAAGTAATTGTGCAATGCTTTCTTCACTTGTATACACAGACTCCACAGGATACATATGTTGCACTCTCATAAGCTCCCTAAGACTGTGAGGACAAGAATTTCCCACAATTCCATAGTCAACACCTCAATTATTCCATCAGGTTATTTTTTATTATTATAAATTAAATGTGTAATATAATATAATAATATATCTAATGTATTATTAAATACAGAGGAAAATTCCATCTCCATTGGACAAATACTTGTTCTAAGGAGGAAGAATCCCTTACTTTTTCTCTTCATCGTGGAGGGGGAAAACTTTTTCATTGTTCCCTTGCTTACAGTTAGTACAGTAACTGTAAACCCTCTTTAGTAAATCCCTCTTAAATAGGATCTGATTAGTAGGGAGTAAACTTCTAGTTGCAGAATTTTACCTAGGATATCTTTAGAATACAGAGAGAAATATTGCTTTTTTTTTACATTTATGTAAATATACTTATTAAAAAGAAATTCAGGAGATGTGGCATGATGAAAACACCAATAATTAGGACTCTCAGCTGAAAATAAGCCAACATTCTCTAACAGGTTTAAGCAAAAAGAGAATTCTTTAAAATATGATTTGGTTTACTCTATATATGTGTTACGGTTTGAATATTAGATGTCCCTTAAAAGCTCATGAGTAAGACAATGCAAGAAGGTTCAGAGGAGAAATGATTGGGTTGTGAGAGTCTTAACTCACTCATTGAATTAATCCCTGATGGGGATTAACTAAGTGTTAACTGAAGTGAGAGGGTGTGGTTGGAGGAGGTGAGAACTGGAGTATAGCTGCCAGGGTATATTTATTTTTTATTTGGAGAGTGGAGACCTCTCTCTGCTTCCTGATCATCATGTGAACTGGTTCCCTCTGCCACACTTTTCTGTCATGATTTCTGCCTCATCTGAAGCCCTGAGGAATGGAACCAACCTCCTGTGGACTAAAACCTCTAAAACTGTGAGCCCTGAAATAAACTTTTCCACCTCTAAAATTGTTCTTGTGGGTTCCTTAATTACAGCAGTGAAAAAGCTGACTGAAAGACTATGGGAAGTTAACAAAATTGAACTTGAAACTTTAGTAATTTTACAGTGCTTTGGCCAGAGAAAATAATCAAACTCATCTTGACACAATGTGGCCATCACCTCACATTGCTTCAAGTGTCATTGAGGTGCTAAACCAACATCTTCACTGCATATACCCTGAAGAATGAAATGTGTCTGCTATTATACTTGTCTGTATACCCAATATTCCCATCTGGTTATCAGCCTAGATATGTAGGTAAAATTAAGAGACATATCATCCTATTGGTTGGGACAGAAGCTACCTTGTAGCTTGTCAAGAAGTTACTGGGATGTGTGATTGTACATAGAGTATGTATGAATGTAAGCCCATTTTGTGCTACTGTAACAAAACATTATGGACTGGATAATTTGTAACAAATAGGAGTTTCATTGGTTCCTGGTCTGGAAGCTAAGAGGTGAAAAACAAAGAACTAGAATGACAAGGGTCTTGGTGCTGCATCATCTTATCAGGGAAAGATAAAGAGGGTAAGAGAGAGAGTAAGAGATCAAACTTGGAAGCTCAAGCCCTTTACAAGTGGCATTAAAATATTCATGAGGGGCTGGGCTTATAACCCCATGGTAGAACACTTGTTTAATGTGCAAAATACATGGTTTTACCCTCAGCACAACCAACCAAAACAATGAAACACTGCTGTTTTGTGAACTCATGTTTTTTGGGGGACACATTCAAAACACCACAGTATGAAACTTTTGTTTGAAGGAGAGTCAACCTATAAGCATATAACTACCAAATAATGATTTTTTTTCCACTTGCTTTTCTGTTATGGTGAAAGACATTAGCTTACATTTAAAATCTTTATAAGAATAGACTTATAAACATAGGTTAATTTAATATTCAAACGTTTTAAAATGGCAAGAGGGAATGGGATAAAGGTAATACATTATGCAAACAGTCTTTATTTGAAGAAATACTTCTTTGCACATGAAAATGTAAGTAAAGGTAAAGATGGGCATAATTAAGTTTTTAATTAGGGTTAGAAAGATAATGTTGACCCACTATATTATTAATCTTGTCAAAGTATGAGCATATACCATCATCAGATGGAATGATGGGTGTTGGCAGCCATGGATGAATCATTGCTTTGAACTGCCCGAGATGGAAGCCAACACCTCCCTTATTAATTTCTCAGTGCAAAGGAGCCCATAAGTCGGCCTGGTTTTCTGGTGATGATCTGTTTAAAAGGAAATTCCATGGTTGCCATGGAGTTCATGACCTAAGGAGGGTGGAGAATTGTGGGTACAAGCTGTAATTGAACTGTTCAAACTTTTGATCTCATTTCTGTTTTAAAGTGACTTTCTCAGAATTAATCCCTTGGTGTAAAAACCCTATAAAAGAAACGCTCAGAGCCTGATGATTGTCAGTCCTCCTGCATTAGAGGTTAGCTGAGCCACTGGGTCCTACTTTCTGTATTTCTGTTTGTTCATCTTTTTTCTAATCTCCTCGTCCACCTGGTTTGGGAAAACTGAGTTGATGCACTGGAAGCAATAGATGGGAAGTAGAAAGTGGGATAATTTGGAAGTCTGGAAGAAAGTGTGAAGTTTCTTGAAATCACTAAAATGATAGCACTGTGTTGAGAGTTAGAATTTGGTTTTAAAGTGAATCCAGTCTGGCAGGTCATGTGATTGGGCATGGTAAACATGATGGATCAGAGACTAACAAATTAAATGGGAAATGAAGTCAGGAATTTATTGACCAATAGAATCAGTGAAATGAATTAAGAAGAAGTCATTATATGCTAAGTATTTAAGTGGAAGTGCAAGCATAGAGAGGAGGGACAGGAATCATGGTGATGGAATAGAAAGCGACCATGCAAAAATTTGACATTATTTGGAACTTGGTGATGATAAATTCTGAAAAGTGCCCTTGGAATTAAGTGTGTGAAATGTGATGTGTTAGGGAGACAGAGGGAAGGTCATCATGATCGATGATAAAGAGGTGAATAAACTGAGAAGAGAGGACTGGTCAAAGTATTGACCAGGCTATTCATTAAGATATTTATGACTCCAGAAAAAAAATTCTGGAGTTCACAAGGAAAGGAACTATGAACCAGTTTGATAATTAAAATTTTCATTGAAATCAATCAGGAGAGGAATGTAGCATCCCTGGTTGTTCTAAATATTAGGGAAACAGGTTTTCTTCTTCTTTTTTCTTTTCTTTCTCTCTTTTTTTAAAAGTAAGATTGCCATCTTATTAAAGCTAGTATTTTGGAATATAAAATAATGTACAATATATATAATATTCATCCTATTTGTATTAAAAAATATATATATGTATATGGCCAGCGCTTTGGGTGTTGTAGGAAAAAAAAAAAACATGCTTTCTCAGAGCAGCTTTTATTTTGGTTAAAGTCCAGAGATGGTGGGAATGTTTTGACCATTACTTTTAGAGGCCACAATGGAAAGGCTTGGAAGAAAGAGGATATAAATGGGAGTTCATAACCCACTTGAATCAAATATATGAAATATGATATGTCAAGAGCTTTGTAATGTTTTGAACAACCAATAAAGAAAAGGAAAAAAAAAAGAAAGAGGATATAACTTATAAATGATGCATAAGTTATTTGGTCATATTAAGAGGAAAGAATGGGAAAGGTGTCTGAAAGACAATTGATTACAGGTTAGGCTTAACCCATCTAGCAGTGATTGGGGTAAGAATTTCTGGGAGGTATGGTTGTTTAGATCCTGATAGTCTTTCAGAAGATATTCATATCAAACTGAGTCCTCTGAGGAACACACACCAGGATGGAATTAGATGTGAAAGATGCTTCTTCAAGGAAGTTGCCATGAAGGATATAAAGGGAAGAAAGCAATGACTAGGCAGAGAGAAGCTTCAGACCTCAGTCTGATCCCTGTGAAACAAATGATGGGAAGAGGAAAGTTTACATTAAAAAAAAAAAAAAAAAAAAACAACTGAGACCGCATGGCATCATTCTGGGAATCTTTTGAGCATAATGATAAGGAGTTTTGAAGTGAATAAGACCCATGTGAGGAGTCTGTCTTGAGTGTAAATAGTAGAATTCTAGATCTTGCTCTGATCAGCTAATCACTGAGGAATATGGCTTTGTGCATGGAAGACACAGTACTATATTCTCATCCTCCAGTTTAAATTCCTGAAGAGTCATCTTCTGAAGGGACTGGGATATCATGCCTCCATAAACATCACCAGTTACATTCAGTTCTTCCGCTATCAGCTGGAATAACACTGGCTGAGGGAAACTGCCAAGGGAGATGTTCCCTGAGATAGCACATTTTACTCTCAAACAGAATAAGTCATATCAATCATAAACTTTTAAAACCTTATTATCCATTTTATTAGCATTTAGTCATAAGCTTTCTAAAGTTTCTATTAGACTCAAATTTTAATGGTGGAGGGAGAATAAAGTAATCAAAAAATATAATTATGCAATATGATAAATTCTGTAAAGGTTACTTATAACTTATTTGAGAAAGAGATGAAGCAGAGTAATTTTTTTTTAGTGTAAATTGATCGATTACTAATTTTGAATGTCCTTTCTCCCAAACTCTTGAATTATTGATTAGTGTTAGCACAGACTCTTATGGAATGTTGACAAAACTTTTTATTTCCTATATCCCATTTTATATATATATATATATATATATATATATATATATTTTAAATCAATGACTTAAACTGTCAATGAAAGACATGAGCAGGTGGTGGGAAACTGGATAACTGTTTTGGTTTTGAGAGATAAAAGAATCAGAATCCAAAATTATCTCAAGTGTCTGGTGAGGCAAACCAGAAGAAATTAAATAAAAAAAGATTTATGTCACAGTTCTAACATTGTAAGTGCAAGATGATGAGAATCACATTCTGTGCTGCTATGTCCAGAAAAAGCCTGGAAGTGCTACATTCAGAATCGGATGTCACGTTTTTGAAAAGATCGTTGACAACTGAAGAGATTTTGTAGGACACAAACAGGACAGGTAGATGCCTTAAAACAGCGTCTCATACTTACCTCTTGCTAACAGAAGCTAGCTTCTCACAGGTCTCAGAATGAAATGCTGAATCATGAACATGTACCATGAGTTCTTCTACTAGTTCTTAAGCACATGGAGTCCATTCCTGAATTAGGGACTTTAAACTTGCTCCTCTTTGACCTTGAACCTTCCTACCACTATCATCAGTACAACCAGAAGCTCTGTTCTGAAAAGATGCAAAATACTTTTCACATGCTTGCACATGCTCATACACATATGTATAAGCACTTGTGTCAAGACTCGCATTGCCGGGCGCGGTGGCCCATGCCTGTAATCCCAGGGAGGCTGAGGCAGGAGGATTGCAAGTTCAAAGCCAGCCTCAGCCATGGTGAGGCACAAAGCAATTCAGTGAGACCCTGTCTTTAAATAACATCCAAAATAGGGCTGGGGATGTGGCTCAGTGGTTGAGTGCCCCTGAGTTCAATCCCTAGTATTCCTCCCCGCAAAGACTTGCAACTGTAATGTTTAAAATACTTGTCAAGCATTATTTATGCCATAAATGCTTGCTCAGTAACTGAACTGAGGAATGCTTTTTAAAGAAATCATCATGCTTAATCAGAGAAAAGACTTCAGAAGGAGGAGTGTAGAAATTTAACAATTGTTTAAAACATTAAGAAGGACTTCTTGTAGAAGATCTATTAAGTTGTTTTGGTGAGGTAGCAAGTGACAGATTTAAAAAAATAAGTTTTAAGTTACTGGGTCAGAGTTTAACTCAACAATTGGGAAAGCTTTCTAAGTGAAATAATTATCTAAAGAATAGAGTACTTTTTGAAATGCTGGATTTTTCTGTCACTAAAAATGTTCAGAAACTTTATTTCTTAAGAACATTTTCTTTTCACATTACAATGTCTCTGGAATTGGAATGTCTCTGTTATGTGATGTAGTCTTTAAATCACTCTCACAATTATTATTCCACAAACATTCTTTATTATTAGATGTCAGCTTTGAACTTGAAGAATGATTGTCACTGGACTAAAAGATAATACTGGGTATTAACCCCCAGAAATAAAACAGTTGTGAGAAAAGGGCAGTAGGTAATGATCAGATGTTTAGTAACATTCTTGTAGGAATGTTACAAGTATTGATTAGCAGTATTATTGATTGGACAATTTTGAATGGAAAAACAGTATTGGAGTCTTGAGTTGCCGCAAAGAATAAGGTCTTGGAACTAGAGGGGTTTCCGAATTCTTTAACCAAATTATCTTCTCTTTTACTTTTTTTCATGTTTACACAAAATTAATACATGAAAAAGAATCATATTCAATTTAGTACAAAAGTAAGACTTTAATAAGTTTATGACTTAAATGCTAGGATAAACACCAGATTAAAGCTTAATTAGCAGTGTCTTTCTTCTTTCAAGTAGCAAAAGAACAAATGTAAATCTAGTAAGCAATTTATTTTATATCCTATGATCTAGATTCTACATTTATGCTGCCCTTTAAAGGGATATTGGAAAGCATACTTTGGAATTAGGTTGAACATTGGAAAACAACATATTTACATTTTAATCTTAACTTGCTTTACTTTAAAAGATAAATTGAAATCCTACCACCAGTATCTGTCCATGAGACTTATGTTGAAATAGTTGTTGCACATGTGATTAAATTAAGATGATGTTATACTGAGCTAGGGTGGGTGTTAATCCAATAGGATTGGTGTTCTTATTAGATGAGAATACAGACACACAGATGCAGAAACACAGAGGACAGACAGCCATGTGAGGAGGAGACAGAGATTAGAATTCAAATACCAAAATCCAAGAAATGCCTGGAACCATGAGGAACTAAAAGGGACAGAGGGACTCTTCCCTTGAGTCTAGAAGAAGCACAACCTTCCAAGGCTTTGATTTGTGGCTGCTTGCTTCAAGAGCTGTGAAAGAATATTTTTTTTTTTTTTTGCTTTAAAATCTGTAATAGTTTCCTAGGGCAACCATAACAAAATATGACAAGTGTGACTTGGAACAACAGGAACTTTTCTCAAGTTATTGAGAATGGGAAGTCTAAACTCCATGGTGGTAGGACCACAGTCTCTTGGCAGCCCTAGGGAAGAATCTGTCCCATGCCTTTTCCTGAGCTCTAGTGCAGTCACAGACCTTGGAGTTCTTCCGCCTGCAGAGGCACAGCTGCAGTTTCTGCCTCTGTCCTTATTCTCCCTGTGTCTTCACATATTCTTCTTCTTAGGACCCTCGCCATATTGAATTAAGAGCTAACTCTACTACAGTGTGTCTGCACCCAAAGGAATTGTATTTATAACCATGCCCTTTCCAAATAAGATCACATTCTCAGATACTGTATGTGAGGGATTTGGCACATCTTGTTGAAAGACGCAATTCATCATTTAACAGTAAATTAACAAATATATTTATTTTCAATATTTAAAATCTCAGCAGTGCACTTTTAGTTTCATGATAATAAAAACTTTTTTTAATAAAAGCATTGTAATCCATCCTATTGAACAAAAGGCTACTTTCTAGTTACAAACTATTCAAGTTGCTTATTTTGAGACTTAAGCATCCAGGAATATAAAGAATGCTACTTCCTTAGGCATTGTGATAAGTTTGTTTCATTATGATATATATTTCACTCTTTTTATCACAAGAGACTTTTTAGAGTATTGAAATTCTAATATTTGACTTAATTATAAATGGAAAATATATTTATATCATCTTATATTTTTTTATAAAACAATGTTTTAAAATAATTTACACAAAAGACACATGACAGCTATAAGACTTTCTTTTCAATAATTGTAATATAGTCTAATACTAAAAAATCTGCCAACTTCTTGCATTTGAAACACTCTGGGTTGAACTAATTGTTTAATGGTTAAATTCTTTAGCTGGCATCTGTTCATATTTCCAATAATGATAGTTTAAATACCTAGAACCCATGTTTGTAATGTTTATCTCTTTCTTAAAAAAATTATTGATTTACTTTTTAACATTATTCTCAGTAAGTACCATGACTGGTAATATAGTGAAATATATGACTCTTTCCTACTATGCATTGGTAATGTTATTGGTGTGTGTGTGTGTGTGTGTGTGTGTGTGTGTGTGTGTGTACATGTATGTGTGTGGATGTGGATGTGAAAATACACAAGTATATCTATTCTAGGCTGTTTTCAATCACTGATTCCACCCAAATCAGGAATGAAAAAGAGAATATCATTCAAAAACATTTTTAGTTTTATTTTTATGGTTGAGTTTCCACAAATTTCCTTTCTACTAGACCTATCACAATTCATAATGCACTAACATCTAATTGGGATATACCATCTGTTAACTAGAAAGGAAATGCTTTGTGACACATTTATCAATTCATTTGTCAGTTTGGGGAGGAATAAAAAGCACAAATGTAATCCTAAATACTCTCCTATGGTTTCTATCTGGTGTAATTCATAGCAACTCTTTAAGATGCCTCCTGAGTTTTAGCTCTTTTCTTGCTTGCTTTGAGGCATGCTATCTCTCTTCTCACAAAAGAGGTATATAGGAGCTGGAGAGGGGAAGGCAGAGCCCTCTAAGAGAATGATTGAACTTTGATAAGGGAATCTTAAGAGATTAACCCAGAAGGAGTGCCATTTTGTGGTCTTGGAAGGAGGCAAGGCTCTGGTGAGGTCTAAAAGCTCCTTCAGAGTGGCCAGGCCTGTCAGTTACCTGCAAAGGACTGACAGCACTTTCTCAACTTTCTATCGTGAAAAATCCAGGGCCTAGCATGTCTGCACTCAAGGTCAAGGGATTTCAGCTGCTGTCATGCGCCTCTATTAACCTGGCATTAAGCAAGTTTAAGTCTACTTTTCCCAATCTGAAAATAATGAGGCTAGTCACATTCACTGTAATCTATCTTGTAAGCTGGAGAATACTGAATGCATTTTGATTACTACTTATGTAAGAAACACTTTTCCTCTATGAAATGTCAAGATAGGACCTCATAAATCTCTAAATTTCTTTGGAAATCAACAGATAAATTGAATAGTTATATAGCCTTTATTTGTTTTCCTGAGATATCCTTATTTACCTTTTTGTATTTTTTTCATATTTTTAGCTTTGAGAGTGAGGATTCTTAGATCACACATAGGAAGTCACTCTGTTTTCATCTAACAGATACACAAAAAATGTAAAATTGTACATATTTATGGGGTACCACATAAAGTTTTTGATTCATATACACATTGTGAAATGTTGATATCAGTTTAAAAAACCTATCTATCTCCTCAAAAAATTCTGTTCCATTATGATGAAAACTTTTAAAAATCCTTTCTTCTCACTTTATGAAATACAAAGGACATTATCATTATGTCTAGTTATCCAACAATATAGTAACACACCAGAACTTCTTGCTCCTATCTAACTGTAACTGAGTACCCATTGATCAACCTGTCCTCCAGAGATATCCTTATTTAAATGCATCAAAATAATGGAAGTTACAGTTTTACTGTTCAAGATAGGTTTATTGAGAAATTCAACTATGAAATTTAAATACCCTTTTGATAAATACCTATGCTGTGGTCTGTATGTATCCCTCCAAATGCATATGATAATGGTATTAGAAAATGGAGAATCTGAGGATATGATAAATTCTTGAGTATGGGTCCCTCATAATTGACTTCAATACTCTATAAAAGAGACCACAGAGAACTAGCTACTCTTTGAACCATGTAAGAGCACAGCAGAAAATCCCTTGTAGGAGGAATGGGCCCTCACCAAATACCTAATTTGCTGGAATCTTGACTTGTACATTGAGCCTCCATGTCTAGAAGAAATATATTTATTTCTTTTATAAGTTAAATGCTCCATAGCATCTTTTATAGTATCCAGATGGACTAAGTTATCAATAATAGAGATTATACAGCAAGGGTATAATTTGTTTTGTAGTTCTATAAAAACAGGGCACAAATATGGGGGAATTTATGAGTAAACAATTAGATTTCAGAAACAGAAGGACATGAGGCTAGGTAAAAGAGTAAAGAAGTCTTTCCAAAAGAGTTAGATTTCAAGAGTAAATTTTGGGGTTATATTTCTCATATTGGCTTTATTTTCTCTTTTCAGACAGCATCTAATTTTTGAAAGGGATCTATAAGGTTTTGGAAACACTGACTGATTTCCTGTTCCTAGTGTAAAACATGAGATTAAGATCGAGCTAATCAGTGCCTTCCGTTCTTGGTCATAACAACTGGCAAACATTTGGCACTCAGTGTAAACCTATCCAAGCAGAGTGGGTCTCAGGATCTTTTCTGGGAATTTTGGGACAAATGAGTCCTCCTTTCTAACTGATGAGTGTGCTAATAGAAATAAGCTAGTGCAAAAATTACTACATACTGTCTACATCATGGAAAGAGGAGGAAATATGAGGATCAAAAAGTTACAGGAAAAAAAAAAACAAAAAAGAATAGCATAGAAAAGATCTTGGGAACTTGATGTGATGAAGCAACTCCTTCTGTATCAAATGATATTAATGACTGGATGAGTAAACAAGTTTCCAATTTGTATTTATATGACTTAATTTTAATATCAAAAAACTTAAAACTTGCAATCATAAAGCAAAGTGACATAACCTACTGCTTTAACTTGCAAAAATATGGGGTAGAAATCAAATTCTTAACATCAGCATCAGGGTGGCCTCCTGTATTGGAGAATATTTGCTATTTATCATAGTCTATTAAAATTTGGAAGAGTTTTCTTTTTAAAATAAATAAAACTATAGGGCTTTTTATAATGACACTGCCATCACTTAATTAGGAGCATAGGGACTATTATAATCTATCTCATAAAAAGAATAGCATATAATTCATTATTATTATTATTTGCCAGTGTCTCTGATCTTGAACTCCCATGCAGTTATCATGCCCATGACCATCATTCATCATGGATTGTGGAGAGAAACAAACCACAAAATGAGTCATCTAGAATTTTTCGAAGGGATTGGATCTATGAGTTGATCATACAAGGCACTGGGCATGTAACTTCCACAGATCTTACAACCCCTAAGAGTTGTGATTTTATGATATACGTGTTTGTAAAATAAATCCCTGAACTGGAGATCCCTTATTTTGTTTGCAGGTTCTATGTAAAAGTTATTTTCATTACTATTTTCTCTTTCTATAGTAACAAAACATGCTATTTTTTAAAATTTTTGGATGTAAAGTAATGATTCCCTCACTGAAAGAATCACGTCCTTTTCCCTGCTTGGCTTATTAAAAGATTTTAGCATCATTGCCTAGTTTTAAAAACAAACAAACAAACATGGCTCAACTCATTTAAAGTCTGGTTCAACATTTAGGTGAATTACTTAAATTTGCTGTGACTTAGCTTTCTTTATTGAAATGGACACATATAATAAGTTCCTTAAAGGTTATTAATAATTAGTGAATAAGATCATACAGATAAAGTGTTTAACATAGTCTTACACATATTGGGCACTCAGTGCTACCATCTGATAGAAGTCAATCTGATAGAATGTTTTAGTCAGCCTTTTCACTGTTGTAACCAAAGGACCTGACAAGAACAACTAGAGAAGGAAGAGTTTATTTGGGGGAATCTCAGTTTCAAAGAAAGAGGGAAGAGAGAGGGAGAAAGATAATACTCCACTCACAGACAAAATACGTACTCCACAGGAATGCCCCCAGTATGCTCTTATTCACAAATCATTAATAAGTGTTAAGGAAATTATTATTATGTGTCCATCTCAAACAAGAAAATTAAGTCACAGCAAATTTAAGTCCTTCACCCACACCTTACCTGCCTATAGTTACTGTCCAGTTAATGTCTATCAGGGGGTAATTTCATTGATTAAGTTAATGCTTTCATAACTCAATCATTTCACCTGTAAATTTTCTTGCATTGTCTCACTCATATGCTTTTGGAGGACACGTACTATCTAAACCATAACAGAACATATAACAGATGATTTTGGTTTATCCTATTTCAAACATATACTGAGACTGCAGAATAAAATAAGTATAATAATGCCCAATTGTTAAATAATATTATGTTACATATTATAATCATTATAACATATTATATAATTATATATTACAAAACCATAGCATTTGGGCATAGAGGATCAATTCTTTTCCTGCATTAAAATGAGTAAGAGGACCAATATTATTTTCAAATTACACACAAAGAAACTCCATCTCCATCGAGTAAAATGAAGGTCATACAAACAAAAATGAACATGTGAGGACACAAATTCAGGCGTTCTGGCCCCCTGAAAAATATGCATTGACCTCCCTTTATTTGTTAATCATAACTCTTATCTAAAAGAGCTTAGAATGGATCTGCACAATATTACACACATGCTGGCAAAGAAAAGGAGCACTGGATAGTCTTGGAATTCAGTAGGACATCCATGTCCAATCAATCATCAAGGGTAAATATGAATGTATACAAGCAGTCTCCAAAGAATTTTACATATTTACTTTAAAAGTCTTGGAAATATGGTGCTTTAAAGAATTGAGCTAGTCTTAGCTGGGCATAGGATTAGATTAAAGAATATGTAGAGTTTAAAGATAATCACAATTACAATGGTTATATTTTGTAGCAGAAATACACTTGAACATTTTCATGACTGTTTCATGTTTTCTTCTCATTTTTTTTAAATTAGAACATTGCTTTATAGTATGTTCATAGAAAGTCTCCAAGTATAAAAATGTCATTTAAAACAATATGAGCAGTTTTATTTAACATTTCTTGTAAATGATTTGGTTTTTACTGAGAAATACTCAGGCTTAGAGCAGAATGTATGTTGGTGTGAGGAAATGTCGAGCAACTAAGAATAACATAGAGTTGTATTTTGGGTCCATGTGGATTTGGTGTGTAGGAATGGGTATGTTTTAGTGAGTACAAGTATACTAGAAGGTAAAATATTTGTAAAAGGTAATCCAACTATATCATGATGAGAAACTTTTAACAAAAGTGAAGGCAAATATGTAGACATCATTGTAAATAGGATCGATATAATGCTTTTAAGCAAAATTATAAACTCAATACCTTGTATGACTGGAAAGGGGAAGACACTTAAATTAGTGTGGAAATTTTATGAACATGCTGGATAAATTATTAATAGTGTATAAAATTTGGAATATATATATTCCATATATATATATATATATATATATATTTGCAACTGTGAATGCAAAACTTTAAGAGAACTTTAATGGTTTACTATCTACACACTCACTTGCTTATTCACACAACTCTCTTGTGATAACAAGGAAAGGCATATGGCTCAAGTATAGTCATCTGGTTTGCGTAGTTGGTCAGTGGCATTCTCTTGTTGGCACTGGGCACCATGTACAAGGTTGTATGCAGCCTGACTCTATGACTAAGGGATTAGCACAGGAAGTAGCTAGGGAGCTGGAGCCTCAGTAAGAAAGAGAGGGAAGTTCATAGATCCATATTGGTGAACAAACTGAGGGTGAAAGCCGTCTAGAATTCAGAGTTCACTTTATCATATGAAAGAGTTTAGGATTTTTCTGAAGTGACACAGGAAACAATTGAGCTATTCATGCTTTGAGAATGTGATCAATTAAGACTGGTAACAACCATTCCAGACTGGGTAAATTGATCCATGGACGTGATTTAATTCTAATCCACTTGGCCAAGTCCTATGATTCAATAGCTCAGCCTACAGCCACTAATAGAAGTATCTTGGTGCGTCTAAGACTGTTTACTAAACCTAATTCAAGGTGCTATAAACTGATATTAAAAATCATTATACAATAAATGCCTCTTTTCTTGTTTTTCTTAAATTCCTGCTTACTTTGTTACATTTACCCAGACTATCTCCCAAGCCTCCCAAAGGCCTACTAAGCAGACATCAGTAGGAAACTCTAATTTAATCCTTCAAATATCTGAAAGCTCTTTCTTCACTTACTGAGAGCTGCTGTGCTCTGCATTGGCAGCACAGATGTTTCCCTCGCCATGTTGTCAAAGTTAGAAAACCTCAACCCTGTTGTAAGGAAGTGGGAGTGATAAGGAATCCTTTAGTCAGTAAATTGCTTTAGGTGGTATAAGTGTGTCCGTATAATGGGGAATTATGCCAATGAGAGTGCCATTAAAAACAAAGGATTTCAAAAAAAGAAAGAAATTACTAAGTTTGTAGTTAAATACTAAACTTAGTGATGCTTTACACTGAAGGAATAAAATTCAATTTTTTTCCAAGTACAAAAGATTTTTTAATGTTAGTTCCTGCTTCTGAATATATTCAGAGATTCATATGGGTTATTGCACAAACTGTTGCAAAGTGCCTTAAGGTAACTTGACCCTGAACTTCTCTGAAGTTCTTTTTGAGAGATAAATAGAAACCACCAAAAATACTTGAAATGATTGAGGTTTAGCTATGCTCCCCATATCCCCAGGTTAAAAAGCAAGTGTTAAATTTTCTTCTTCAAAGAAACATTTATTAAAGAAACCTTTCTAACAAGCTTTTGGATAATTTTCCAAACTTTGTTCAAGAGCTGCACAACAGACAGAACAAATTTCCATATGCAATATTCTCTGCCTTATAGGTATTATCTAGCATCCAGAATCCCCCGCAGCAGGACCATCAGGACTCTGTCAGGATCAACTTGGAGTACATCCAGGAGAGTTATATATGGAGGGTTCAATGGATTCTTTTAACTTTTTTTGTTATGAATCCATTTGAGGTATGCCTTCAAAATATTTTCTGTGAATCTAAAATAATCTGTATGTCTCTAATCTAACATGCATATCCCATTTCTAACACTCATCGCACCAAACAACAGAAGGTTGTTTTATTGATAAAATTCTTTTTTGAGCACTCATCATACTGATTGGCAGAACATTGGATCCTAATTGGTAAATGGATGGCAGAATGTTTGTAGACTGCGCTTATTTTATACTATGTTATCTGACCTGGATAATCTCTTAAATTAAACTTCATGCATGAAACTTTAGTAAGTTTTAAGACATATGTTTCCAAATAAATTTTACACACTACAAAACATCCCCATTTTTAAGCTGAGAAAGTATTTCATTGAATGAACCAACACAAAAAGGTTAGGGGAGCAGTAAGGTTCATCAGTTAGGTAAAAAAATGTGACAAAGAGATTTGAATTCTACATGATAAAACTCTGTGTTAATTGATGATCTCATGGCATTCTTGTTGAAAGCATCAGAATGCTAAAATCAAATGTGACCATGGAATGGATTCCAAGCTAAATCATCTTGGGAAATGCACTAAATCCCAAACTCAGTTTCCTTATTAGGTAAATGGGTTGAGATCCTCACCATGAAATATTGTTGTATGAATGAGAAATCAACAGGTTGAAGTTTTAGCACAGTCATTAGTCCACAACGCCCAGCAAACGCATTTCCCTTCTTTTGAATATATGCAATGGAAATAGCACCTGATAATTCAGAACACATAAAAAAGCATTGTTAAGTACAAACAGAATAAGTGGTTCCTAGGAACTTTGCAGGAGAACATAAGAGAACGTAACCTTAGAAATTCTGTTCAGTTGAATAAAAATCATAACATTTTCTCTTTTAGGTTATCACAAGAATTAGAACAATCCAGACATGAAGGTTATGTGTTTCAGTGAAGTCTAATGGGATAAATCATGTATTTGAGTCAGAAAGGCTTTAAGACATAAAGAATCAGGGCAGTCCTCCATTTTAAAATGGCTTAAATTTTTCTCATTGAGACATTATTAATAATTGGATTTTATTATTATCCTAGAATTACATGCATAATATAAGACAAATGTAATTTCTCCTTTGTTTTTTTCTTTTCCTTTCCATTTTTTTTTTCTCAAACTCTTTAAGGGAAAGGTGCTTGAGGAACCACTCACTGATTGTTAATAATTGACAAGCAAATGTTTTTGCACCTGTGTCTTTGAATTGATGCATATAAAATGGAAACGATCCTGCTGAAAATAACAGTCATTAAAATACCTGCATAATTCTTACTCTAATGACATTTCTTCAACCGCATGCGAAAAACAACTCAAACAGTACTAGTCATATCAAGAAATACTTTCTTAGAATGAAATTTATTTCACTTCCCTTGACAAAATTTTCAACATTCTAGAAGGAATTTGCATTAGCAGTATGTAGGGATCCATTTAGGTCTGTTCAGAGATTTTTGTAATTTATTTCTCCAAATTGGAACATTGCAGTTTTAGAGTAATGTCATACTTTAAAAGCATATGCTTATTTAAGGATAGTCATCCACATAATAGAATTGTTGAATGAATTAATTTATAGATAAATATAATTTAAGACTCTTAATTCCTGTTTTGTGAAAGATGTAGAAAGTTAAATTGTATGTCACAATGTAGAGGAGTGTGAAAAGCATTGTTTGACTTGTATATTATTGCCTAAGACTAAACACGGTATGCCTTAGTTTCACACAGTCTGGCAAATCTCTACAATAGATCATAAAATTATATTCAACAATTATTGAGCATTTTCTAGGTGTAAGTCACTCTCCTCAGAGTTTTGCTTCAATTATCTCATTTGATTTCACCAAGGAATATCATGAGTAGTTGAAATATTTTTACTCTACTTCATTATTTTTAATTGACTATGAATTGAAAACCGACAACTTGAACTTCTTTACATTGTCTTTCAGGGTCTTCAGTCTTAGAAGGGTTGTATCCCACAGCTTTAAAAGCAAATTCTCTAATCTGAGTTCTCATAGCATCCTACAAACTCTATTTCTATCTTATGCTTATTTCATAGTCTGGGCATTTCTTGCTTCCATTTTGCTTCTCCCCTCCCTATATTCTCTGTCCCTTCTTCCTTCTTTTTCCTTTTGTGTTCTCTTTCCAACTTTCTCCTTTTTTTCCTTTTTAAAACCTATATTCCTAAAAATTGTGCTTTCCTTTTTCACCCTTATTTCCCTCCCCAACTATCTTGACTCTCTACATGTGCCTCATCCACTGGTGTTTGTAAGTCATATTTAGATATGTGTTTTGGGTCACATTTATATGTTCTCTGTTTCCAGGAACATCTCCTCTAAATCAAGGTAGGTGGTAACACCCCTAATCCTGCGCTGTTTAGGAAGTACTTGTTCAAGGAAAACAAAATACAATTGCAGAGTTGGGAACATCTGTTAAAAATGACTCTGCCTTTGATTCTCAGAATCTCAATGTCAGTAACTAAGACAGACTGAGAAATATAATTACCTTCAAACTTCAATGAACCCGGACCATGACACATCAATGCTACTATAACAACAGGATTTCTTTTGGTCGTACTGATTATATCAAATTTGAGAAGAAAAAAAACATAGATAACAAGGAAATTAGCCAAGATGTTATTTTACTTTATATGTGCCTAGTTAGCTATTTGATTCCTTGCTGCCATGAATTGAGAAATCTGTTTGAGTAACCTGATCACTGTAGTCAGGGACACTATGGAGATTCAAGTCCCATGTGCTGAAAGATTTGAGCCCATTAATCTTTCTAAGCCTCCTTGCCTCAATATAAAGTGGAAAGATTAATATCATACCTGTTTGAAGGCCATTGGCTGACTCTTGATGGATGGTATACACACCATCTACTTTATTCAATAAAAACCTGATAAAGAGATGTTTAAAGCCTGGCATAATTCAATAATGTAGCTTGCTAGATTTCTACACCTGATAATTTAATAAAACCAATGATTTGTGATATGTTTTAACTGAAATGTTTATTATTAGATCAATATTAAGACTGTAGTAGAAGTGTGTGTGAATCAAAGGTAGAGTTCAACTAAGTCTCATTGGAAAACAATTTTTATAACATATTATTTTTCATTTTTTAGAAATTACTTTCCCATCACCAAGTTCTTACATCAGTTTATATTGATGAAATGCCCTTTCATGTATGTCACTTAATTGGCATGGTCCCTAGAAAACAACAAAAATGTGGTTTCAATGAAAATGTTTTATTGCATAAACCCTTTCCCTGATTAAATTTGTATAAAAGTCATAATATCAATTCTCACCTTGTTATTAATATCTTGTAATTTTATTCTAAAGAAAATGCAACTTCCTTAGATATAAGTGGCTAATTCTAAAAAGATTTAGAATTTCTTGAATAGTGCTATATTTTTACTTAAGTATGTAAAGTTAAAAGAAATAATTATGGCAATTTTTAATAAATTAAAACATGATTCTTGTAATTAATTATGTAATTATCTCAATTATATGTTTCCTATTATTTCTTTTCCCTTCTTGCTGCAGGAATGGTCTTCATACCATTTAGCCAAACTCACATAGCCTACTTATTACTAACACCATATCAAGTAAACAAAACTGCGTATAAATTTATGCTTCATCACATAAAGATCACAGAGATAACATATATTTTCTCAATTAGCAGAAAGTCTTTTTCTTGCATTAATATTCATAGCTGTAATACGAGATCTTATGTCACTCATGATGATATCATGAGATATCTAGAATCTTATACCACTATTTTTCTTTACCCTTCTTCATTCTGGTTTACATTCCTTGATTATGGCATGATATTTGTCTTATTTCTTGCTGGTTTGCCTGCCTTCTTTTATGCCTACTCAGTTACTTGGAGAATATTAACTTAGACATCGTCTTCTTTTATTCTTAAGCATGATATTTAATCTATTCTTAAATAAATAGTTGTACAAATAAATTGCAATGATTCTGCTCTCATATCATTTCATCTAAATGCTAGGCTTTATCCACTTGTTCTTAAGGTCTAGACCTAAAGCTATTCACTGCCTTGAAGTCTGCAGAAATTAAATGATAGTAATTATTTCACATCACTTTAGGAAAAACAGAAGTATCATTATTAAAATTAGCTTGATTCTTACTCTTTCATAAATCAAATAAATATATTGTGTTATACTATCCATTAATATAAAAAGAATGTTTTCCTTTTCTTGTTCCATAGTTCTTTGCTATATAATTTTAAGAAAGGAAAAATACCAGTACTATTGAATGTTGGTATCAGGATATTTTTATCACTGTTTCATAGTGGCATATTCTTGTATTCATATAACATACTTTGATCATGTCCACCCTTTATTTTCCCTTATTCTGCTACACCCAAGACCCTTCCTCTTCTCTAAATCTCCCTTAGACAATCATGTCTTTTTTTAATTTTTTGCTAAATATTTCTAAATTTCTAAATCATCTCATTCTTGTTTTCCTAGGTCTGACTTTATCTCCCTTAACATGATGATCTTTAGTTGAGTGCATTTTCCTGCAAATGATTCCATTCTTTGTGGCTGAATAATACTTTATTGTGCATATTTAACACATTCATCTATTCATCCATTGACAGGCAGCTAGGCTAATCCTGTGACTTGGCTTTTGTGAACTATGCAATGGTAAATGTGGATACAAAGGTATCTCTAACAACCCTGCATCCAACTGCCTATCCAGACATCATGTCATTAGAGGGGTTCTTGGAACCCACTGTCTCCTCTGTCAACCCCTCCAACCCTGCTTCTCCAGCAGCATTTTCTCCTTCCCAGATGCACCATCTTCCACCTGAGCATCTAAGCTGGAAACCAAGTAACTCTACTGAGGCCTTTCTGTCTCACCCTCTCCATGGTCCAAAAAGTTCCTAAGTCCTTTTGCTTCTGCCTCCTAAATATCTCTCATGTTTACCCATTTCTCATCATTCCCACTGCCTACCACTACCCTGGTGGAGTTCCCAGCATCATTCACTGGATCCTGCACAGACTCTTCATGGGACCCCGCCTCCTCATTCTCCTCCATCTGTTTCTTACACATGGAGATGGGGATCTTTCCAAAAAGCAGATCAAATCTTGTCACCTTCCTGCTTAAGGTCCTTCAATGGCTCCAGACAGGCAATAAAGATCAAACAAGGCTTACAAAGTTAAAAAAAAAAAAAAGTATCTCTACATTATGCTGCTTTAATTCCTCCAGGTATTTATCAAGTGGTATAGTTGCATCATATGCAGTTTTATTTTTAGTTTTTTTTTTTTTAAGAATTCTATTCTTATTTCCATAAGAAGTGCATTTATTTAACTTAGCAGGAACAGTGTATAATGGTTTCTTTTCCCTACCTTCTCACCGACATTGATTGTTTTTTGTAGTCTTCATGAGAGCCATTCTGACTGTGGTGAGATAGACTCTCACTGTGGCTTTGCCTTGCTTTTCCTTATAACTAAATCTGTTGAGCATATTTTTTTTTTCATGTGGTTGTTGGTAATTTGTTCTTCTTTAAGAAGTGTCTGTTCAGTTCTTGGCCCATATATTGATTGGGGATTTTAAGTCTTTTGAGATTTTTATGTATTTTGTATACCCATCTGCAAGAGCAGTTCATGATTTTTCCTTGGACATATCTACCATAAGGCAGTCTACTGGTAGAGTGGTAGGACATTGACTGTTTTGAAAACTAAAGGCACATGATTATCAGTGAGCCTTTTCCCATGAGCATCTGAACTACGTGATCTTTAGTCAAGAATGTGAATCAACTGAGGTAGGCAAGAGACAGGTTAACAACTTGTTCTCATGAATTTTCAGTGAAGGTAATACAGGGAAGTACCTCAGATGACGTCCAGATGTAACCACTGATCACACCTACAAAAGAATCTCAGGCAGGTCTGCCATGGGGAGACTAGTGTCCTTAGCTGATATCAACCAGGTGCTTCCTGTACAACGTGCTGACACTTTTACATGGCTTCTATTCTTCAATTCCACCAACTTTATGAAGCAGTGACTCTATTTGCATTTGCATATCATAAACTTAATGCTTAAACAAGTTAGATTACTAGCCCTAGAACTCTCAGGTTATAAATGGTAAGGCCTGGATTTCACTCATGTGTTCCTGACACCAAGATGTATACTCTAGTTTTGATGTCAGGAGCATATGAGTTTGTCTTTATGGCTATCATGTAATTTTGGACCTCCATGAATTACTGTTCACAATCTCATATATGGATAATTATTTATATGTTCATTATCTATATAATTTCAATGTAGATTCCTTATAAGTGACATTGACACGAGAGTGAAGAAAGTAAAGGCTGGGAATGTTAAAAACCTAATGTGAGGGCTGGGAATGTGGCTCAAGCAGTAGCGCGCTCGCCTGGCATGTGTGCAGCCCGGGTTCAATCCTCAGCACCACATACAAAACAAAGATGTTGTGTCTGCCGAAAACTACAAAATAAATATTAAAATTCTCTCTCTCTCTCTCTCTCTCTCTCTCTCTCTCTCTCTCTCTCTCTCTCTCTCCCTTAAAAAAAAAAACAAACCTAGTGTGAATTCATAGGGTTAGAAAGTAGATGGTTGGAGAATGCAATGTCTACCCTGGAATGCATCAGAGAATCTGTATTGGCTGGGATATAAATATAGTAGTATATAATTTTTGTGATATTGCTTTCTGTAATTCAAAGTGAAAATTGAAAATACTAGGATTTTTGTTGCTGGAGTACATGAACAGATATAGATTTATAAACTTATCAAATATTGTGTGGCAGTCAATTGTATTTGTAAAGCATGGAATTAAAAGTCATAGGTAAAAATTAATAATGTGCTAAACTTTAGTTTATCAATAGCAAATTTTGGTAACCCTTAATCACTCACTTAGTATGTTCAGGATTTAATATTTACAGTTGAGGAGCTGGTAGTTAGCAATAGTAAAAACTTGGGGGTACAACTAAACTAATATCCCACTTCATTAACCCCTCACACACCTCTACATAGACCACAGGTCACATTTGATGCACTATTAAAAAAAAAAAAACAGAATTTTTCTCTAAACTTGCATTCCCCACCATTCTGCCATGACTTGATCCTTATCTAATTGGTTAAAATTCACTTTGTTGACTCACATCTCAGAATATTGTAGCTAAGGATATACACAATAACTTGAGCTAGGAAAAGCTTCTAATAACCCACACAGTTTATATATGTAAGACAGAAATTTTCCATGCTAGATCAAAATATTTCCCAAGTTCTCTTTGATATGCTGGGCTATCCAGTCAAGCCAGAACTGAATGGAATCAAGCAGAACACTGGCTTACAAGTGTCCACATTCTCCACTTTCCTAATCTCCAGTAAGGCTCTGATATACAATCCTAGGGAATTTGGGGTATCTTTCTCTGCATCTTAATAGCAAAGCAAAACTATGTGCACCTATGTTCTATATTGCCCCTCTCTCTCTCTCTCTTCAATTAAATTATACAAAGAGTTGACCTTAATTAGTAGCCGCCAAGGTATGTGAACATGGGCAATGACTCAAGTTCTTCGGTGTTGATTGTCTCTTTATAAAATAATAACACCCTCAGGATTATAGACACAGGTTTGCACAAAATGTTTCTTTCAAAACAATAATCTCAAAAACTGTTCTGTTTTTTTTCATCTTTCATACATTTGATTCAAGTGAGTTATGCATTTCCATTTTTACCCCAAATACAAATTGCAGAATCACATCAGTTACACATTCACAATGTTTACATAATGCCATATTAGTGACTGTTGTATTCTGCTGTCTTTCCTATCCCCTACTATCCCCCCTCCCCTCCCCTCCCATCTTCCCTCTCTACCTCATCTGTTGTTGTTCCATTCTCTCCCTTCCCCCCCCTTTCCCCTCACAACCTCATATATGTGATTTCGTATAACGATGAGGGTTTCCTTCCGTTTCCATGCAATTTCCCTTCTCTCTCCCTTTCCCTCCCATCACTCGTCTCAGTTTAATGTTAATCTTTTCCTCATGCTCTTTCCCCCTGTTCAGTTCTTAGTTGCTCTCCTTAAATCAAAGAAGACATTTGGCATTTGTTTTTTAAGGATTGGCTAGCTTCACTTAGCATAATCTGCTCTAATGCCATCCATTTCCCTGCAAATTCCATGATTTTGTCATTTTTTAGTGCTGCATAATACTCCATTGTGTATAGATGCCACATTTTTTTTATCCAATCATCTATTGAAGGGCATCTAGGTTGGTTCCACAGTCTAGCTATTGTGAATTGTGCTGCTATGATCATTGATGTGGCAGTATCCCTATAGTATGCTCTTTTAAGGTCCTCAGGGAATAGTCCGAGGAGGGTGATAGCTGGGTCAAATGGTGGTTCCATTCCCAGATTTCCCAGGAATCTCCATACTGCTTTCCATATTGGCCGCACCAATTTGCAGTCCCTCCAGCAATGTACAAGTGTACCCTTTTCCCCACATCCTCGCCAGCACTTATTGTTGTTTGACTTCCTAATGGCTGCCAATCTTACTGGAGTGAGATGGTATTTTAGGGTAGTTTTGATTTGCATTTCTCTGACTGCTAGAGATGGTGAGCATTTAAAAAAAAACTGTTCTGTAAAACACTGATATTATATAGAACAAATTTGTAAAGCTCTAAATACTACATCTTAACCTTTAGGTATCAAAATTTTATTACTATATTAGTGATTCTGAGATGTAGTAAAACAACTCATATTTTAAATACATAAGCTGAGTTTTCAATACCCATTAACCTGCAGAAGAAATGGAGACCTCAGGGATGAACTTAGAAAATGCTCTTTTAAGGATTAAAAGATATTTATTTAGTCTAGAACACTTTGCTCATTTACAGTCTACCACTGTATATTTGATAACTCTCCTTGGAGGTCTGTCAGACAGGTAACTTTTCAGAAATAAAATGCTGATCTTCTCCCCCAAACATGTGTCTTCTGCCGTTATTTGGAGCTGTCAAATCTGCTCCCAGACTGTGGTGATGGGCAAAAGTGTGACATATGCAGTATAGGGGAGAAATAAAGAATGTCCATGCACTTCTGCCCTTTCCAATGTTTTATTCTCTCAAATTACTTACTATAATTTCACTCTCTAGATTCTTAATCAAGGAATGACAATTCTTAATGCTGGGCATTGCAATAGACATAATCAATTCAAAACAAACAATTATAAGTTAAGTCTAAGCACCACAAACACACTTAACCATGTCAGACCTATTACAGATATTCCCTCTGCATGCTGAGCTTAAGTGCTAGATTTAAAGTCGTAAGTCATACGTCTCCAGTTCAGCAGATGCACACTCACTCAGACCACAGTGATCTGGTCAGGAAACAATGGAGGCTTCTCCTTGTATGGATTTGATGGCTGGCTGAGAAGACAAGTCATAAGGAGAAGTCACTTTTCTCATCATGGTCAAGAGGAGGCTGTAGAGTTTGAGAGCCCTAAGGACAATGCAGAGGATCAGGCAGAATAGTTGGGATGTCAGACCGGGTTCTCATCAGGCTTTCAGGCATGTGTGCATGAGTATCAGCTGGCTGAATGTTCATTTGTTCCATTATTTATACTAAATTGTGGGAGCTTCTGCCTGCCTTTGGGTCCCTATCAGCTGTTAACATGTTTCTTAGTGACATCTTACATCTTAGAGAGGACATATGGTCTGGTGTTTTCCACCCTGATACCCTTCTGGCTCTTATCAGGGTTGTGGAAAGTGACTTGCTTTTTTCAGGCTATGCCTGATTGACATATCAGAGGGCTCTGTGGCTTTCCTGGTGAGACTGCAGATTTTATTTTAAAATGGAGTTTTAAAATGGAGTTGCTCAGGCTAAGACCTAAGGCCATCCTTACACTGACTCAGTTCAACAATATTGAGGTATTCTTGATTCTTCTTATCTTCTCCTCTCCATGGTATAAGAAAGAATCTTATTAAAAGTGTATATAAAACTGGTTAGTTCTCAGCAACTCCAACATAATTATTCTTGTCCAGGTCACTGTCTCTTACTAAAATAGTGATTTTTGTACTGATTTCCATGCTATTTCCTGGCCTTCCACTTTTTTTTTTTCCCTCAACATGGTAGTTGGAAGGTTTGTTATATAATGTACAGGTCATCTGTGTCCCTGTCCCACTCAAATTTTTCCACTGTAGTTTTACTCACTTGAGTAAAAGTCAACATGAGTAATAACTCATGCAGAAATTTTTCAAGATCTGCCTGTCTTCTTCTTAGACTTTATTTCTGAACACAATCTTCCTTGAGCTTTTTGAGCCACACTTGCTTTTTGGTGATTTGTCAAACACATGAGGCATATGTTTAACTTAAGATGAATATATATATATATATATTTTTTTTTTACCACAACACTCTACTTTGTTCATCAAAAAAATTATTTGATTTTTATTGCTCCAATAACACATTGCAACCAACATAAGAGCTTAAAAATATACATATATTATTTTTCAGCTTTGGGGGTCAGAAATCCAAAATAAGACTAAAAAGCTAAAATTAGGGTATTGGCAAGGCTGGCTCCATATGGAGACTCCGGGGTATGCTTGATTCCTTCCTTTTTTCATCTGCTACTGTGAGACGGCTGGCATTCATTGGCTCATGGCCACATTGCTCCATGTCTTGCTTCTGTTGTCCAATATCCTACTATTTTGAACCATTCCATAATTGAGAATATTGTGATTACATGACATGTACCCAGATAATATCTACAATCCACATAATCACATTGAAAGTCCTCTGTCATATAAGGTAAAACAATAAAAAATTCCAGGGATTAAACATGGCTGTGTTTTGAAGATAAATTTAAAATTTCTGTGTGAGTTTCTGTGTGTGTGTTTATACATATTCATTTTGGAGAACATAAAAAATATTAGCCTCTATATATTAATCTTCCTTAATTCTATACATGCATTTCCACTTAAAGAGTTATAAAAATTAAGCAAGTTTCTAATAAAGATGAAAAATTCCAACCCTATGTGATAAAGGAATATTAAATACAGTAGCTATATAACTCTTTAAAAATGTAATGCCTGGTACCATTTACCTTGAAAAATACACTGAGCCAATAATATTTTCTTCAAAGTTAAAATAATACTTGAGAAGTAATTATTATAAACTTACAAAGACTATAGTAATAAGACAACAAGAAGAGTAAAATTCTCCTTTATTAGATTATTTTAGTTTGGATATCAAAGTTAGATAATAACAGTACCAAAATGAAATTGTACATAAAACTTACACATAGAATATGTGGAAATATACTAAATAAATATTAAAAATACTATCCAATTATGTATATGAAATGAGTACATCATAATTATGCTCTATTTAGCGATAAATTTTATTATAATTTTTCATAAACATAAGAATAAAAAGGAGGAAGTAATGATAATTTATTAGATGAAATATTTAATAAAATTCAACATACATAATAAATTTAAAAATTTGATATGTTAGCAAACTCAATAGAAAGGAATATTCCCATTCTGATATAGATTTTCAAAATCTACATGATATGCTAAATATAAGTGCTAAAGGAGTCTTTTTCAAAATCAGGAACATGGCAAAGATCTCCACCATTTCAGCTTCTGTTTAAAAATTTCCTGAAGATGTAGTCAGCAAAATAAGACAAATAACATGAGAAAAAGACAGGAAAATTAGAACGTAAGAGACACAGCTGTAATTTTTCACAAACATTATGACTTTCAAAATAGAAAATTTGAAGAAATATGTTAGCATCTTTAACATTAACAAGAATATTGAAGAAGTATGCTAAGTGTCACATAAACACTAACATATGAAATAAATGACTCTGCTCTAGAAGAAAATACTTTGAGTATGTACTTTTTAAATGTGCAACCATCAAAAGCATCAAAATATAAAATACTACTTAATAAATCAAAAATTACATAGTCTGTAGAAAATTATATAATTTTAATTATTGTAGTAACAGAATATAAATAATTAACAAAATGACAAGAATGGAAGACAGCAAGTGTGTTTGTGAACAGGACTCAATAAAAAACAAAAAAAGTAAATAGAAGGAAGATTAGTAGAGAGAAGGAAACAGGGGGAGAGTGAAGGGGAGGAAAAGGGGAAGCACTGGGGACTGAAATAGAACAAATTATAGTCCATGCTTTTCTAATTATGACAAAATGTGTCCTAATGCTAAATATAACTGAAAAGAACCAAAAATAAAAGGTATCAAATTGCAAGATAAAAAATAAAAAGCATTCATTCTCTGCAGTTTATCTGTAAATCAAACAGATTTATCAGCTCTTTTTAATAATGAGCTACATGAGCAAACTACCAAGTATAACCAAGGTAATTCTGTTGAAGCACAATATGGGGAACTTACTCCACAAAATAGGAAAACTTATTCTAAAATAGTATTCACTGACATATTATGTCATAATGCAGGAGGTTTATTAGATTTGTCCAGTGGAGCAGAACTGAAATTTTGGAAAGAAATACTCATGTGTCTATGGAAATTTCACATATGGGGAAAATATATTTGCAAATTTTAAGTTATAGGAAAATTGATAACCTCTTTTGAAAATCTGGGGAGTGCTCCTTCCATCAGTTATGACTGTTAATTCCAGGTAGTTTTTTTTTTTTTCTTTTAATTATTTTTACTTATAAACAACACCATGATACATCCTGACATCATCACAAAAGCAGGAAACACAAACCCACTCCAATTCACTCTATGGCCCTTGACCCCAACTCCTCTTTCCCATTCTACCCATCCCTCTTTGATTCTGTAGTGGCATATCCTCCTCCACAAAAAAATCTTAACTAAGCTTCTTCAGAAATCTTCACCATATTTGATTTTAAGACTATAAGCAAAAGAGTCTCTACAAAAAAAGTTCAATATAGTTAAACTTTCTATTTTCCTGTTGCTCTATTTTACTTGGCCACTGGATGGGAAGAAATCAGCACTGCAGGTACTGAATGCCCCTTTACTTGTTTTCCACAAACGTGTACCTAGTATATCAGTTTGTAGAAATGTGTAAACAAGGCCTCTGGCCTTGAGCTGGAGCTTCGCAGGGATGTCTACATTTCTAAGAGAAGTTACCAATTGGGCTCCATGGTAACAGCTGGCAGGGGGAGGAAAGAAAAGGGAGAAGAAATTCTCCCCTTCTCAGGTGTTGTCCTTGAAGGGTTATCTTGCCCAGAACAGTTAAAGAAAAAGCTGCCTTTGTGTGAACTTCTGCAGACTGTGAATTTCTGAGCCCCTCTCCTTACATGCTGGGTATAAAACTCTGAAAGTACTTGAACTTGGCGTTCAGGGGATTGATTGACTACAGCAAAAGCTGTGCCCTCTGAACCTGGCTGCAGCCAAATAAAATTGTTTCCTGCTATCTTTAATGCCCCCTCATCTGTCACTACAACAATTTATTTACAGTTTACTTTATTTTTTATTTTTCTAATTAGCATCGCCTGGATACACCCTGTACTTGATGCTGGGAGCTACCGTGCCACATCCATGCATACACATATAAAAGTTTGGTCAGATTCGTTCCAAAGTTCTTCCCTTTTTCCATCCCCTCTCCCTCCTCAATTTCCTGTCTAATCAACAGATCTTTCTACTATTTTGATGAAATTATCTCCTTTTTTAATTTCCTTTGTTTATCCCCACCCCTTATTTTATATTAGCTTATACAAATCAGAGACAACATTCAACTTTTGATGTTATGATGGAGTAATACTCTACTGTGTATATATGCCACATTTCCTTTATCCTTTCATCTGTTGAAGGGCACCTAGTTTGGCTCCATAGATTGAGTATTGTGAATAGTGTTGCTATAAACATTGATATGTCTGCATTACTGTAGTATACTGCTTTTAAACATTTTGGATAAATACCAAGGAGTGGAATAGCTGAGTCATTGTTTCCATTTCTAGTTTTTTGAGGAATCTCCAGACTGCTTTCCAGAGTGGTTGCACTAATTTTCAGTTTCATCAACAAGTTACGAGTGTACTTTTCCCCCCACATTCTCCCCAACATTTATTATTGTTTGTGTTCTTCATAATTGCTATTCTGGCTGGAGTGAGATGAATTGTTTTGATATTCTTTTCCCTAATTGCTAGAGATGTTAAATGATTTTTCATATATTGGTTAATCATTTGTATTTCTTCTCTTGAGAAGTATCTACGTAGTTCTTTTCCCCATTTAATGATTCTGGGTTTTTTTTTTCTTTTTTGGTATTAAGTGTTTTGAATTCTTTGTATGTTGTAGATATTAATGGCCTATCTGAGGAGCAGGTGGCAAAGGTTCTTCCCCACACTGTAGGCTCTCTCTTCCTGCTCTTAATTGTTTCCTTTGCACACATGTTGTAAACAAAACTAGGTTAGTATTTTATTATAACAGTGTAGACAACATTTCTAAAATAATACAAAGTAGAAATTAAACAGGATGATGATTACTGAAGTATAGAGAATGGAAAAGTAACATCATGACTTTGAAGACATGCAATTTAGCAAATTCCACTTTAAGCAAAGGATCAAACCTTCTAAGTTACATAGATATCATCTGTGTCCTATGTGACACAGTAAGAGTACTTTTCTCCAAACCCAACTATTCAATCAAATCACACATACACACACACACACACACAAAACAAACAAACAAACAAACAAAAAAACCTCAGGGAAGCCAAATTTGAGCTCTTTCATTCCATAAAATGTTGACACTTAATAATTATAAATCTATATAGTACAAAGTAAAGTATAGATACATGAATATCTGATGCTGATTAAATCAGGATAATTAGTATATCCATAAGTTCAAATGTTCATTGTTTCTTTTGGTAAAATCTTCACAATCCTCTCTTCAAGCTATTCTGAAATATACAGTGCATTTTTGATGATTAGCCATTCTACTGTGCAGTATAACACTAGAACTCACTTTCTGTCTAATTGCAACCTTGTATCTTGATCAACTTCTCCTTTTGAAACTTCCTGCTTCTGGTAATCATTATTCTTTCTCCTATGAAATCACACATTCCATATGTAAATGAGATCATGTGGTATTTGTGTGCCTGACTTATTTGACTTAAGTTCATGCAGTTTCATTAATGTTTTCACAAATAATAATATTTCATCCTTTCTTATATCCAATACTATTACATATGATGTACATACAGCATAAACATATGCAAATATACACAATAATTATACAATACAAATAGATGTATATAAATATATATAATGTTATTTATATATGATATTATTGATAAACATATTATTATTATTGTTAAAAATATAATATGATATATAAAAATAATGACATTATCCAATTGATGAACACTTAGGTTAATTCCATATCTTGCTTATTGTGAATAGTACTAGAATAAAATAAACATGGTAATGAAGACATCTTCTTGAAATACTGACTTAATTTCTTTTGGGCATATACTCAACAGAGAGATTTTTGTTTCTAGTTGTTTGAAGAAACTCATATTGTTCTCCACAAATTGATTTTCTAATTTATATTCTCACCAACAGTGTGTAACAGTTCTTTTTCCTCTAAAAACCCTTGAATATTACTGCTCACAAGCATTAAGGTTATGAAAACAAGGAAAGACTGAACAACTGTTGCAGACTGCAATAGGCATAACACAATGGGTTACTATAACACAGGATCCTGGGGAAGAAAATAAACTGGTGGAAAATTTGGTGAAATCCAAATTAATTTAGTTCATGATGTTTGACCAATATTAGTTTGTTAATTGGAAAAATGTACTCTGGTTAATTAAGATAGATACAGTATGAAAGCTCCAGTGAAGTTACATAGGAAATCTGCAATATCTTTATAACTCTTAAGAAAATCTAAAATTGTTTCAAAATAAAATAAAAGTAAGAAAGAAAAAAAATCTTTTCTCATAGAAGCTTGTGAAGTAGGTTTTTTAAAATTCTTTAATTTTTTTTTTTTTTGTACCAGGGATTGAACCCAGGGCCCCTTAACATCTGAGCAACATCTCCAGCCCTTTTTTAAAAAAAAAAAAAATTGTTTTGAGACAAGGTCTTGCTAACTTGCTTAGGGCCTCATTTGATTGCTAAGGCTATATTTGGACTTGTGATTCTCCTGCCTCAGCCTCCAGAGCAGTGGGAATATAGGCCTATATGGCACTGTACCTCGTTTATAAAGTAGTTTCAAAGTTAAATTTGGAAAAAAATATTTAAAATGCTTATATTTAACTCAGAACATATCAAAAGCTCATCAAAAGAAGATAAATAACATGTAAGTAATATACAAACTACACAATTTGTGCTAATGACATGTTAAAGAAATCAAATAGACTCATTTATTTACTTGGGCTAAGTAAGTTGGTCTATATACATGGAGAAAATACATGGCAGCACCTAGTCATTTGGAACATTCATATAATCTTCAATTTAGGAAATTTCACTTTGTTTGTTCATTAAGTTTCCACCTATATAAACTAGGAGACATGTAGTAGAATGATGTTTGCGTGATCAAAAAAAAAAAAAAAAAACAAACAAACTTTGAAACTTGTAATGCACATTAAGTGCAGTTATATAAAAACAAGAATATTCTTGCAATGGTACACTATGGAGCAATTAAAATAAGTAAATTTAGCTGTATACTTTTGAAAATGGTTCAAAATTACTTGCAAAAATAGCTTAGTTTATATACATGTGGATACATGAATTTATACAGTAATACAATACTTAAATACGGTTAACATATTCAAAAGAATAACCACGAAGGAAAATTACAAAGATTTTGAGGTAATGATAAAAAACAAATTGAAGGTCATGAATTTCTTGTGAGCAGGAAGTGACCAGGAAAGAGCAAGCTCATGGAGACTTCAGCTGAATTGGGGAAGTTATACAGATGCATATTGCATAAGCTATGTTTAAAATTCATAGGTGTTAGCTAGATAAAGGGGAGCAGGATTGCATGAAAGGGAATTTTATAGGTTTATTTCACTTTGAAGAAAAAAATTCAAGGCTCTAACTGGAGAGGAACATATTAAAAAATATTAGAGACCTCATAACTCTAAATATCCCCCAGATTCAAGGATTACAGTGCATGGGAAGTGGCTGGGTTGCTATCAGGCTGCTCCTCAAAAACTGTTCTGTAAGGGCTTAGTTATAAAATTTTTAAAAATGCTTCTATCATTTTATTGACATTGATTCTTTCTTTTGAGCATCTTGTAAAACACTTATTTACATGTTGCACTTATACTCTAGGGGCTAATTTCTGAGCTTCAGAAGAAAATTAAATATGTTGGAAGATTATGTAAGCTCAAATGTTTTATTTAAATGATTGAGAGTCACTAAGGCAAAATGTCAGCAGGATTCACAATACTTAGCTAAGAAACCAGTTCCACATAATAGAAAATATAGCCCCAGAATCATATCCCATTAAAATGTAAATAGACAGACATCCCAATATGTTTCTTCTAAACTTTTCATAAAAATCGAGCTATACTTTATGCATGAAGCTATAGCTAAAATTGTCTGGTTGCACATCTGCATTGTGATTATTGGAGGGTTCAGTATTTGATGCCAAAAAAGATGAAACTCATATCCAGTGATCCATCTGGAGAAAAGTGAGGCTAAGCTTTGATTCCCATATTGTGCCTCATGGATTACTGAATCAGATCCAGAAAGTTTACATTGATTGGAATCAACTTGGAAAATCTATAAAAAATAGGGATAGATTATTTAATTAGAGGAGGTATTTTAGAGTAGGCAATACTTTCATAGTTTAAATGTATTTATTCCTGATAAGCGCTTCATTGTCATTGAGTATTTTCATATATTTGCAGTTTTAAAGCAATTTATGATTACACTTTCTGAAAGTAGGAGAATTTAATAGGTTAAGACAACAGCCTAAGAGTAATATTTTCTGTGAACAACTCTGTGTTCAAATTCATTCAGAAGTTACATGCATGACCATGAGGTAAATTTCCCCCAATTTTAGGGGTCATTTTCCCTTTGAGACTGACAAGATAAGGAAACCTATCTTATGTTGCTTTTCTGTGGTTCAAATAACTCCAAGTGTCCAGGATATTATGGATATAAGAGGGAGTGAAAAACAGTAGTGACTTATAGTATTGACCTTATTATTTCAGAGTGGACCTAAAATTTAAAACAACAAAAAGGTGAAAAAACACAAATATTCATTCCATATACATTTTTAGTAATAATAAAGTTTACGGAAAGAACATTTTTTGCAGAGGATTTAGAATGTGATCCATTCCCTCTTCATCAAAACAATTTTCCTGCCTCTCTCCTTTAATTTGCTAAGGAAATGTTTTTTTTTTTCTTTCTGTTATAAAAACCTATCAACATTATTTAAATAATCATCATTTTTTATCAGCTGAAGTTATCTCTTCAAATCTCTGAACCCTTTCATGTTTGCATTCACTTATTTTTCCCCACAACTAAAACCTTCAAACTATTACACTGGAACTTAAATAAAGTTCATAGGTTGAGCCAGAGTATACATTCTTCTTCCAATCATTATCATTCAGATAATGCTTTTATTCTATTGCATTCACATTGTTAGCAGTGTTTTATTCTATGTTGTCCTATCAGTTCTCTTCTAATTTTATACCATTAAACTAGTTCTATACTGTATTCTTATCCTAACTCAATCCTTTCATTGTCATTTCCTTCACCTTTTTTAAAATCTAGTGTTCTAATTATTCTATCTTACTCTATTTCATACCTTAAAATGCTTGACTGAAACTCTACCTTGGCTATATGACCTCCAAAAGGCATGATCACTTTCTATAAGTCATTTCCCTGCTTTCTTTAGGTTAGTATTGATGCCAGATGTTTCCTGCATCCCCAGTATGGATGAGGGTGAACTCTGAGGGTTGAGAGTTCTACGGTATAGATGTTTGCAAATGTTTATTAAAACCCACTAATTAATAACTAATCTGTAATCAATAAAATATCTGATTGGCTTGACTCAAATTATCAAGCTCATAGACATGTTTGGACCACCGATCTAAATACAAGGACAATTAACAAATCCAAATTTATATATAAGCAGGAAATTAAGGAAATACAGTTAAATGTATAGTCTTAAAATATAATTACTAATTATCAGGAAAGGTTCCTACTTTCCACTTGTGTCTATTATTTGTAATGGCTGAGTCTGAATCATCAATATATTTTAAATATTGTTTTTCTTATAAAATAGTCATTAAACAATAGAAAGATTTTTATTTTTTCACTGATTTTAATTTATCTAAATATAGATTGTAAGAATGTTGAGCCACTTAAGACAAATTCCTTTACTATCTTCTACAGAATGTATGGTTGAAAGGGGAAAGCAAAATATTCACAAAATACTTTGATAACACAGGAAAATATTTTCATAAACAACATTATTAAGTCCTTGTTCTAGAACTATAGAGAACACAAACTTAGACACAAAACTTTAAACAAAAAAACTGAATTTCATTGGAATTTAAAGATGAAGTAATTTTTGAAATGAGAATATGTTCTATTGTTATATTACTGAGAGTAATCGGCAGCATCATTGGGCTGGAAAATGACATACCATGAAGGACCTCACTCCATGAGTTTTGTAACCAGGGAAAGGCTACTTGTACCCTTGGTATGAGCAGTGATTGATATTCAAAATCAGGAGAGCATAACACTTGTCTTGGTCTCTATTCTATGAATCTGTTTTTCAGCATTCTCAAGAGCACAGACAGGTTCTTGCCTTGATTTAATAGATGGGAATCCAAGCCTTATTGCTATATCCAACCCTGATATGTAATATCAGAACTCTACAGAATTAATTGAACACCTTATAGAATCTGTATGGTGTTTTGTCAAAGCCTACCTCCCTCTTAGAATCAAACCTATGTGGAATGGCTTGAAACAAATTTACGCGTTGAATCACAGCTTTGAGCAAAAGCATTATTCCTTCTTGGAGGCTATGTTGGATGGAATGTGTTTCCAATAGTTTTTGTGTTGAAAATTTGATCTCCAATGTGATAGTGATGTAAGGTTGAGCCTAATAGAAGGTGATAGGGTTGTGAGGACAAAATCTTCACAAATACATACATATTGCTATCACAGAAGTGTAGACCTTATAAAAGGACAAATCCGATCCCCTCTTCCATGCACTTGAATTTCCCCTCATCCTTTTTAACTTCTGTTCTCCACCACTGGATGAGGCAGCAAGAACAAGTTAACAAGATGCCACTCTCTTGGCTTTGGACTTTTCAGTTTTCAAACTAAGAGGAAATGATTTTTATTCTTTGTAAGTCACCTTGTCTATGTCATTATATTATAAAAACAGAAAACAGGCTAAGATAAAAATATTACTATGGCGCTTTATACATTTTTTTCTTATTGAAAATTAACCATAAATGCATAGAACTGGTAGTGGTAATCCATTTGAGAAGGATCATGGAGCTAAGTTATTATTCATTGTTATTTTTATGCCATTTGAATTCAGTGAAAGAAAATTTTCTGATCATGAAATGAGATATATTTCCATTTATTAGCCAAGATTTTATATATCTCTCCATTTTCCAGACTTGGAAAATATGAAGGTGGAAATTGGGAAGAACAGAATGAAAATATAAGAGAAAGAACAATGTATTTATTAATAATAGACTCCCAAATTACATTAGCAAAGAGTTTTCCTTTGACTTCTTGTGCTGATATTTGCAAAAGTCCTAATCACATTTACAGTTTTAAAAACTTGAAACAAGGAAAAATTCATAGTTATCCAAACGGTTGAAGAAATGAATTCACTGTTCATTTGCAGAAGAATGTTATGCAAAAATAATCCAAAAGTCCAATTACACTTTAAAACTCAACTATCCACAGATGACTTTATAAAGGAATGAATATAAAAGCAAAATAAAATTATTTTGAGTTTTTCCCTAAGATTCTATTCAAAGGAAAATGGAGGATAATGATGCTAGATCAACTGGGACAATTTTCTAGAATCCATGTAAGTATATTTTTTGCCAGAATTTGCTCAAAAATTTCTATAGTAAGGACTACTTCAAATATAATGAAATGTTTTTGAAAAACCTCACTTTTTTGTCAAATAACAACCATGAAAGTTAAAATCATGTACCATGAATCATGTAATTACTAATATTATGATGGAGTTATTTAGGAGCTGAGTTCTAAGGGAATGAAAAAAAAAAGAAAAATAATCTTATATTAAACACTTTTATTTCCTGAATATTATTTAAAAGTTTTATATGGGTGAATGCATACTTGCTAAATATTAGAGATTGGTCTGAATTTTCCTTCCCTGCCAAACATCTGGTCAAAGCTGTGGCCTATGAGGGATGATATTTAATGAAAGATGAGCTATGGATTTTGTACTAATTTTGGCTTTACCAATGCCAAGGTCGACTCCTTTGAGTAACACTGCTGGACTATTCATCATGCTTTGTCTTCACAGGTGGCCTTGTTCTCTGATGAGAATCTGTAGTTCAGTGGACATTGATTATGACTGAAGGGCTCAAGCTGAATCAAATGACAGCAATCATTTAGCTTCATATGTAGGTTCCAAAAAAACAAAATAAAACTAAAACAACAACAACAGCAACAACAAACATTTCCTTGGAGAAAGAATACCAATGAACTGAATAAATTCGTACATTTCACTTGGACACTTTTTAATTCCAGAACAATCCAAACATGATATAATATTAATTCACAAAATTTACTCTCAATAAAATGAACATGTAAATGCTACAGTGTATGTTCTCAGACTTCCTTTTGATTTACTTATCCATTACTCTCTGTTCTTTAATAAGTAGCATTTCTCATGGAAAAATGTATTTAATATGATGCTCTCTAAAGAAAGTTTTGGTTCACTGTAGACACTCTATTCTAATTTAGAATACACTCAAATGTGAATGTAGTTCTAAAATTTATTCCTGATGCAAAAGGAAGAAAATTAGAAACTATTCCCAAACATGTACCTTTAAAATATTCTATTTTAAGAATATGGGAAAAATTGAAAACATGAGATTTTAACAAAATTTTTATTACAAATGTGTTTGCATTTGTCACATTTATTACTTTATAGCAAAACCTTGAATAATCCATAATTTCATGTCCAGTTACCATTAATAAAATGTCAAAATACAGCTCTAATAAATTTATAATAAACTGATTTCTTTCAAAGATATAAACTGATTACCCCACAGCCATTTAGTTTTCAATATGGCATTCCATTATTTGACATTTCAGTTTACTAAGCTCTGAAAGGAACACAATGGTTTCTCATTCACAAGGAGATTGTCATTATCAGTTTTTCCAACCCTGCCCTGGCCTACAGCAATAATAAGTCACTGTTTAAGGTTACAACATCCCACTTAATAAGACAATATGAAATAAGGCTGGTGGTTCCATACTCAGAACCAACTTCCCAGTAGAGTCTGAAATTATTTTGAGCCTTGCCGCAGTCTGGCTGGGCACAAATCACCAGCCAGTGAAGCAGGAACAAACTTTATTTCTGAACTCCACCAGCACACTCCACACACGCTCCTGGGAACTCCCCTGAACACCATGTGGCTCCTCAGGAACCACCAACCCGAACTCCCTCCTCCGGCACTTCCCCAACCAATGCGAACTCTTCAGGAATCCCCATGAGAGAGCTCAACCCAAACTCAACGGGAACTTTGCAAGAACTCAAAAGTAGCAGGAGAACTCCAAAGTAGCACGACCAAGGTGGACAGTAATGGCTCCCCTCTCAACCAATACTGTTGGCAAAATGCCAGGGGCCACTCTCACTCAGCTGTGGCTCTCAGCAGAACCAGAGTTTGGTTATATGAGATATTACAAAACCAGTATTCCTTTTCTTATTATGACGAATGAACTATTCATATTTAAGACTTGTGTAAAATCAATTAAAATTATATACAAATTATATATAATATATATAATGTATATTTATATAATTTTATATAAGATTGTGTATATAAAATTTTTATTTTTTCAATAAATCTGTAAATCAGGACTTTAGTAGAATTTACCCTTGAATATCATAAAAAATGCTTGATAGAACTGGAGTTCAGCACAATGGTATAGCACTTGCACAAGGCCCTGGGTTCAATTCCCAGAATCACAAAAAGGAAAAAAAATATAAATTGATGAACTTTAAATCTATGAAAAATTCTACTTTATTTATATTACTTTTCATGAATGGAATAATTTTTGTATATTTCTCAAAATTACAGAAATAACATATAGTGTTAATTTTTTCAACTTTTTGGCACAAAACCTCCATATGTGATAACAGCACAAATTAGCATTATTGACTTTTACTCCAAGCCTGATTCATTGACTTAATTTCAGTTCTGAATTACTCCAGTGTGATTGCAGAATTGTGACATGTAATACATCCACTCTCAAGAATGAGAGGCAAAGAAAGTGTTCCCTCTGCACCCTCATATTTTCTCTATTGAATTTAGGCAAAGTCCTTTTTTATTTTCAAGTGGATAATTTATAACAATAACTAAAATAGATACTTAAAATCATCTTCCAAATTATAGTTAACATCTAGGTTGAGTTCCAAGGCTATATTCCTGAGAAAGGCTTTTGAATTCTGAGCACAAGTTCTGAGTCTATATGTGTCAACAGATTTTATTTTTAAAGATATGCCTATAATTGATGGATGAACCCTTAGTTCTGCTGTATAGCTTTGGTAATTTCATAGTATGTTTCAATTCCCTTAGGCCCTATCTTCTGATTTATTAGATATAGCATACTAGAAAACTATTGAAATGTTAAGCTTGCTCAAACATTTCTATCTCAGTTAATTCTTTGAATCTTTGATTTATAGAAGGTGTTTTCAGGGCCTACCCTCTCTATTGTATTTCTAATCTCTTCTGACAACTTGAGAATTAATTTCCCAATAATACCATTGCATGGCATTCTTCTCTTGAAGGGACTCTTTATTTTAGTTGATTTTAGAAGCACAGGGGAAGTAGATATTAACTTTCAACCCAAACAGCCTTAGGATTGTGCTGTCAATGTCCTTACTTACTTGGTGTCTGGGAAATTTGGTGAACTCATCATGGCAGGATTACCCTGAATGTTAAATGGGATAATGCATATGGCAGACACCCAGTGATTGATGATGTTTTTTATCTGCATTAGTTTGCTTCTTTCCTCTGGTTAAAAGAAAACGAAAAGACCATCTTTTCACTAAACAAGAGCTGAGAGACACTGATTCAACATGTGCCATATTTCAACATGGTTATTCCCTATACAATGCTCTCAGTAGGACACTAACTTTTGAAAAGTTTCAGAGATATTCCATAATTTTAGCTGCCCTTATAGTTTCTGGCATAGAATAACCACATCTACTCCATTTGGGAACTTGCACTGGAGTTGTGTTCACTTTAAAACATGCTTCCACTCAGAATAGTTGGAATAAGAATTTTTAATTAATTTGAAATTCTTCATGATTATATTATTTTATTATGTTTTAAAATAAAGTAATAAAGGAACTTGTATGCTCTTATTTAAAATAACTTTGATTTTTTTCTATTTTGTGACATCATAGAAAAAATACTTAAAATGAAATAAATTGCTAAATTACATGCAAGAAGCATTAGCTTTAAGAAAATGGGATTTAAAGGGAAGAATTTATATAAATAAATATTTTTAGGCAGAATCCATCCAAGATCTTTGTGCAAATCATAAATCTCATTAGATCGAAGGCATGAAAGACTAAATAATCTAGAAAATAAATCATAAACAACAAACAAAACCTGGAAGGAAGTATATTGAGATTTAAAAAAAAAAATGGATAATGCTCAAAAGTACCTGAGAGAAATTGGATACATGTTGAAGTGATCTAACACATGTGGATTTGGAAACCCAGCAACATAAGATAAAGAGAATGGCAAAGCAGTATTTGAAATGGTAATGGCTGACACATTCTGAAAACATGGGATGAACACAAAATAATGAAGCAGAAGAAACTAAATATAAGAAAAAGTACAGGGAAGCATATCATTGTAAATTGTAAATTCCAATGCAGAAGGCTAAAAATAGAGAAAAAAATTACATATTATGTGCCAAGGAGAAGCAGAACCACTGAAACTGAAAACTCATTATGGACAGAATCAATGGATTTCACAAAGAAGAGAGCTGACATAATCAAAATGGTAAATAAATATATCAACCAATCTAGCATCTTATTAGCAAAAATAGTCTTCAAATTTGAAAGCATAACAGAAGGAGTAGCTCCTTGAGCCCTTTGCCCACCAATGCTGTCCTAATTTGCAAATATGGGAAGAATAAAAATAAACACTCTGGAAAATGTCCTGAGGTTATACAGTAAGTAAAGTAACATCTATTAAAGAAAACCTATCAACTCTGGGTAGAATAGTGAAAAATATTCTTGGTTTGCAAGCCATACCTGTCCTCTTGCCCAGTACAGCATGGCAGAAGCTCTGGGCAGGTGTGTCTAAGAAGCAAAGGCCTCCTCTTTGCCAGCTGTCAGTGAAAGACTGTGATACCCCATGAAAGCAGCAGGCCTGAATCACTTCTCATTCACACACTCGCACTAGCATATGGTATAGGTTAAGTTCCAGTAAAATAGAAGGATTCCCTTATTCTACCCAGCACCCACTCATTGGGCAGAGGCTCTGCTCCAGGCAACAGAGGCCACGAGTACTAGATTGTCCTTTTTCTGCTTTCAGAAAGGGTGGAAATTCCATGTGGAAAGAGGCCAACTGAGATCAACAGTCTATCTTATTCACCCAGTGACCATGAGGTAGGGATGTCAGTCCAAGACAAGTGGGCCACATCATCCATCACAGTTCTAACACAGTGGCCCAGATATTATTACCAGGCTGCAGAGGCAGTTCATAACAATACGCAAGATCCTCCAAAGGAACAGACTGTTTAGAACAAAATTTGAGAAATTCAAACCTAAGAGATTCAAATGACAAAGTTTTGGTGGTAAGCAATTAAGGGGAGCCATGTTTCTCTACTCGAGCTGTAGATTAGTCCTTAGGCCAGCCAGGATACTCTAAGAAAAACAAAAGTTAGGGAAGCAGATTAAAAGAACCCTCCTGAGGTCAAAACAAGCTGCAGACTATCCTAAAAATCTAAACTCTGCTGCAGAGGAGTCTGGGGTTAATTGGATCCAAGGTAGAGGAATATATGCCCTAAAACAATGAAAAGCCCAGATCCAGATGGCTTAATTAGTGAATTATAACACAGATTTAAAAGTCATAATATCATTTTTTCATATGCTTTTCCAAAAATATGAATGAGCAAAAGTACCCAACTTTTCTAAGAGATCAGTACACTGATAACAAGTACAAATAAGCACAACATGAGAAAAAAAAAATCACTATTGCTCAATATCTCATAGCTCAAAAACATACTGGCAGGTTGAAGCAATTTCAATATCTAAAAGAGTGGACACCTATAATCCAGCAGGATTTATTAGAGAAATACAAGGTTGGATGACATGTGAAAATCAATTAATGTATTATAGCACTTAATGTATTATAAAATCAGTAGAATGAATGTTAAAAAACACATGATTATCATAATTGTTGCAGAAATGTCATTTGATAAAATTTAAAATCTTGTTGACTAAAATAATACCCAAATTAATATTCTTTTTCATAATAAAGGACATCTACAATCCCTCACTCCCCCAATGCCAGCTAACTTCACACTTAAAGGTAAATGACTAAATATTTTCTACCTTAAAATAAGGAACAAGATAAGATTTTTATTCTTGCCACTTAGTCTGTGTTGTACCTAAGGTTTTATCCAGAGTAATTAGATATCCAAATTGGAAAGGAAGAAAGAAAATTTGTCTGTTAGCAGATGCATGATATTGTGCATTGAAAATCCTAAGAAATCCATTAACAGAGTATTAGTACTAGTTGAACAAGATTGCAGAATACAAGAATAATATCATAAAAAATCAATTGTATTTCTATGCACTAGAAATAAACAATTCTAAAATGAAATTAAGAACACTTTCGTGTATAATAGCATAAAGAAGAATAAAATACTTAAGGATAACCTGAACAAAATAAGTGTAAGATATACACAGACAACTACAAGGCATTCTTTTTTTTTAATTGATTGTTCAAAACATTATAGAGCTCATGATATATCATCTTTCATACATTTGACTCGATTGGGTTATGAATTCCCATTTTTTCCCCAAATACAAATTGCAGAATCACATCAGTTACACACTCACATTTTTACATAATGGCATATTAGTGACTGTTGTGTTCTGCTACCATTCCTATCCCCTACTATCCCCCCTCCCCTCCCCTCCCCTCCCATCTTCCCTCTCTACCTCCTCTGCTGTTGTTTAATTCTCTCCCTTTTTTCCCTCCTCCTTTCCTCTCACAACCTCTTATAATTTTGTGTAACATTGAAGGTCTCCTACTTTTTCCATATGCTTTCCCTTCTCTCTCCCTTTCTCTCCCCCCTCTTGTCTTTGTTTAATGTTAGTCTTTTCCTCATGCTCATCCTTCTACAAGGCATTCTTGATACTTAGAAAATCCAAATAAACAAAAATATATCCCATGCTCACATTTGGAAGATATAATAATGTAAAAACAATATCACTTTCAAAACTGACCTTCAGATTAGGCACCATACAACTCAAAATACACCATTGATATGAGTGTAATTGTTATTACAATAAATATCTTATAAGAAAATGTATGAGCAAATATTCATGACATCACATCAAGATCAGTAAAAACTAATACATGATTTTTTTTTTTTTATTTTGAAGGTAAAGAAACAAGTTTCTAAGTAATTACACTATTGGCTGAAATCATTACCCCTGTTTGTATAAATAACATTTGCCAGGTGATTTTGCAATTTCTTTCACAAAAGATTTTCCATATTTCAAAAGCCCCATTTATTGGTAAAAGCTACAAATCTTAGAATAATGATGATAAAATTGAAGAAGAAAGTCTTCCTTTGTTATGTATATAAAATAAGCAGATGAGTTTTTGAAAATAATCAAATGCAAAAAAAAGTAGCATGTAATTGTATGTCACCTTTAATTTGGTCATGGAGACAATTTACAACTAGGATTGGGGAGAGATATCTAATTTACATTTTAAAAAATAACCCTCAGAGCTCTGTGGGTAATATTATAATTGAGTGCACAGAGCAAACTTAAAAGAAGAAATCTCCTATGGAGGTTACTTCAGTTCTTCAATCAAGCAGTGATTGTGACTTGGACAATCAGCAATAGTTAAGAATGAGATGGGCAGATCCAAAGTGTTTTGAAAATTGAGTTGCAGGCCTGGCATGGTGGTGCATGTCTGTAATCCCAGTAGCTCAATAATCTGAGACAGGAGGATCATGAGTTTAAAACCAGCCTCAGCAACTTGAAATTGGTAAGACCCTGTCTCTAAATAAAATATTAAAAAAGGGCTTAGGTAGTGGATCAATGGTTAGACACCCCTGCATTCACTCTCCAGCGCCAATCAATCAATCAATCAAAAAATAAATAAATTTAGTCACAGGGTCATACTGGGATTTGGATATGAGGTAGATAAAGGGAGTGGAGAAAATGGTGATTTTTAAAATATTTAAATTGATCACACATATACAGGGAGCTGTTATTTAGTGAAAAACTGAATTCAGAGAGGATGGGAATTTGAGGGAAAACTTAAGAACATTCTTTTTTTTAGTATTTGAGAAATATGCTAGGCATCTATAATAAGATAACAGGTAATATGCAGGCTGCGTGAATCCAGAATTACATGGAAATATTGAGATAGTAGAGATTTAGAATATACCAGCATAAAGTCAATAGAGAGTAACAAATACAAATATCACTTAGTAATATACTAATATATATATATATATATATATATATATATATATATATATATAGTGTGTGTGTTTGTGTGTATTATACTGACACAATAGCATTTTTTGAAAAAAATAAGGGAAAAGTAGAAGAGCTAGAGTGAGAGATGCATGAAAGTGACTCTGTTTCTTTAAGACAAGAATGGAGAACATAACATGATTATTCAATGTAATTAAGGAAAAAATATAACACAGAGGAAAGGGTTAATTATTGAGCTAATTCCTTTATAAAAAGTGAAAATTAATTTTTTTCAGGACTGAACAGGGGAATCTTTTGACAGTTTGCTAGGAAGAAAAAAATTGTAAGGAATGAATAGAGAAAAACAATGTGTTTATATGGCTTCTGTACATGGGAGGAAGTGAAAAGAAAACAGTATACATAGAATTTCTATCAAGAAGATCATGGCTTTGTAGGAGAATAACCTAATAAGTTCTTGGGTTAAAGATACAGTGTGTTGTCCTGATCCCATGCTTGGAGTATGAAAGTAGCCATTTCGAGTAATCAGACATTTAGAGGTGTTTAGAAAACACTAAGGGGTATAAAAGAGCCAGACCTTGAGATACTGTGTGAGATATGGGTCATATGTACTAATTTTCAAAGTAAGAGGCACTACACAAATTTTGAATCAAGGGACATACCTGAGACAATGTTTGCAAACCTTTGCTTACCCGATATCATTTAATAAACACATTTCCTTAGGCCATTATGTGAAATGAGTGATTATATACACATGCTCACTAACGTTAAGTTCTACCCAGGTGGTAGAAGACTAATTTAAAATATGCCATTTTAATGTCTGGGAATCCTATGAGGCATTCAGATAGCATGTAAATACAGAGGTTTTCCCAGAGAGAGAATGAATTTTGGAGACCATTGCCTATAACTGCTTCTATTGGGATTCCTTCTGCACAAGCCTTTCTACAATCAAGCTGGATACGTGTGTCTCTTTGAACCTGTCCTGGAGCTCTTGCAAAGTAAATTCCATCCCTGTCAACAATGATAAGTAATGCTCTCTTCAGCAGATGTCTGCAGTAGATCTCCAGATTTCCATTTGTGGAGCATCTACTTAGAGATGGTTAGCGTGGTAGAGCAAAAAGCCATACTGATATTCATTCCCCACATAGATGTGTGGGCACTGCTAAGGACTGAAGACATATCTCAGATACTGAGAGTCTAGCTGATAGCTGTGATAAAAACTGAAGTGGGTGAATCTATAAGGAATTCGAGAAATGATATTAGAAAATGTATTTAACTTTTAATGTGATAAATGAAAAGGAAAATTCAAGTCAAAGTTCAAGAAAAGAATGCTAAACATTCTTAATTTTAACAATTCGACAGCTATTGCATTTTGAAAGGGAGGGGGGATGGAGATAGAAAGAGGGAGAGAGAGGAAGGGAGGGAGGGAGAGAGAGAGAGCAAGCGCACAAGAGCAAGCTGTAGAAGAAGAAAAAGTAAACACAAAGAAACTTTTAGAGTAGAAGGCATGTAGAGAGAAGAATAGTAGAGTGGGAACTTGTTTTAGACAAAAAGGTTTTAAAAAATGATTACAGCACAATTATTATAAATAAATTCTAAGCAGAAGTTCGGTTATAGAATATTGATTATTTTTTTTCTCTAATATTCACCACTTTTGTGATTACAAGAACTTATGAACAGCAAAATAATTTATTTTAAAATATCACCAAATCTGTAGTGAGCTGTCAAAGACAATAAAATCAGCTATTAGAATACTGTGATATAGTTTTACATGAAAGCATTATGAGGCAGAACTGTTAGTAGACTTGATGTTACCTAAGACTATAAGTATGAATAATCAAACGAGCAGAATACAGCTAAAGATTTGATGTATGCATTAACCAAAATGGAAAAAAAATGTTATCTCAATTATTGGGGACTCATCACTCTCTGGAAGGCATTGCCAGGTTACCAAGGATGCAATTCAACCTGTGCACTTTCCTTAATCCTTTAGGAGAACTCCCAGCCACTAGCTTCCCTTTGATAAATAGAAAGCATCTGGTATCTCAAGGATGGCCATTAATCTCCACACAAGATTAAAGTAAGAGGGGAAACATGTACAAAAGTTTGTAATTAGTGATTCATGTGCTAACTTCCCATGAATTAAAGATCTTCATGATAGTTTCTGTTTGGAAATGGATATATTTGAATTGATACATGGTCACTATAAGAAATCAAGATATACCAAATTCAATGTAAGCTTTAATCAATGCTTTTTATTTTAAGTATCTGTAATCTAAAGATGGATTTAAATATAAGAATACCTTTTTATTATTATAATATGTGATATAATAACATATATATTTTTGATATCCATAGTTTGATAGGTAAAATAAAGATCCAAAAGTTTTGATAAATTGCAATTAAAAGAATTTGTAGCTTATTAACCAAAATGGCAATTTCATTTAATTGAAAATCATGTATTGTTGCATAGCGTATACTAAATGGTAAGTAAATATTATTTTTTATGATAATTGAAAAATAGTAATTAATGTAAAATAATCTTCAGTCCAGAGCTTTTTAGTATGAGTACAATAAAAAATTAATAATTTGGTACCTCCATCATCAAAGAATAATCAGAAAAACAAGAATTTATATAGCAGAAATTATAGACAACATGGATACTGTTTTTGTTGCTCAGTTGGAATTTAAAATCCAAAGGTGATAGACAAAGATGTGGAAGACACTGATAGAAATGCAACTGGTAGTCATTACATGATGAATAAATACAAAATTCACTGAGAATGGAACAAAATAAAGGTACCTTGACAAGAAGTGGTATGTGGTCTTTAGTTTTCTGTGATTTCTCAGTGATCAATAAATAAGTGATTGCTCATTTCATAGATTTGCTTAAATAAAGGCGATTTGATAGATATAAGGCCCAAGAACTTTTACACAAAAAACTGAAACAAGAAAAGACCTTAGTAGGTACAACAAAACTCTCAGAAATTTGAGAGAGTTTTACCTGATTATAAATATTGATAAAGTTCTATGGGATCAATTCCAAAAATAACTGTATTTCTTTTTTAAAAAGTATAGGTTAGCTTATCATTTGGGGAAATTCTTTTACTTAGAGAAATATTTCTTTCTAGAACAGATTAAATGCAAAATTACCAACAATTGTGGAAAGATATATAAATGTTACTGATTTTTTTAAAACCCTAAAAGCTTCTCTACCCAGAATTTTGTATTTTATATACATAAGTATACATATAGTTCAATATTTTCTCATTGAGGATTTGACTTATTCTCCTTAATCTTCTGACTGGTTGATACAAATTAACAATATTCATGATCCTAATATTTACATATACAAAAAAATTAAGGCATTAACATTTCTAACTTCTCTCTAGAACTATTTAGGGAAAAAAAGATGGTCAGAGAATATGTTTAATACTTTGTGGTACTAAGTATCAATTAATTAAGTAAACATATCTTTGGATTTAAGAACCTGTTGTTCCTGACATAAATGCTCTAAAATTTCATGTATCTTAATTCTGTGATGATTATGAGATTACAAGTTCACCTGTAAGTTGCTATGATATAAATGTAGTTAATTGTCCCCAAAAAATATGTATATTGGAATTTAATATCCAGTATGATATTGTTACAACGTGAAGCCTTGTGGGAAGTGATTAATCATGATGGCTCCATCCTGATGAGTGGAATTAGTGACTTATAATTACTGAGGATGCAACAAGAATTGCCATCTGTGAAGCAGAGGGAAAGCCTTTGCCCAACATAAAATTCACTGTCAACTTTATCTTGGCTTCCCCAGACTTCAGAGCTGTAAATTCCTGATGTTTATAAATATAATGAGTTTGAGATTTTTTTCTACCAGTCCAAAGGGACCAAGAAAAAAAGTAATTGTAAATATATAGTAGTTTGGGTTGTTTTGAAATTTCTTTTAAAAAAGTACTGAGATGCCTGTGTACTCATTTTAAAAGCTTGGAATGTTTTATTTAAACAAATCCTTAACTATGAAACCCATGGGAGAATTGTCCTGTTTTCATTCTTACTAATGTTATTTCCCAGTGCTTTTGTGCAATGTTTGTTTATGGAGGAAAAGAAAGAACCTCATTCTCCACTCAGTAGAATAGATCCATCAAATCTTAAACTGCCAAGATTGACACATAAATTAAATCTTTCCTTTGGGCAATAGCCATCTATTTAATATGAAGGTAGAGAACTTCAGTCACAGACTTCTTAGTATTTTCTATCTTCCTGCCAGTAAAATATACAATATTATATTGTGTTTCTGGAGGTCATGGAAGATGAATCCTACATCTTCTATCAGGGCAAATATCAATTTTATGGTATGCAGTTTTGCAACATATATATACATCCTAAATGCTTTATGTGAGTTTGAGGATTGCAGTAATTAAAGTGCTAGTGTGGTAAGAGTACGCAATGGCAACTGTTACTCAGTTCTTATTATCTTGAAGCTTAGTTGCACAGATTGAATTAATCATAAATTAACAATCACATTTTGATCATTCATAACTGTTTCATTTGATTTTCATCAATTCATTTATATGAAGATCAATTTTGATTGCACACCCAGAGACTTAGATGATTCCAGAAAAAAAACCCTTATATTTAACTACTGAAACTTTCATTTATCCCATCCTACTACCTCCACTATAATAAGTTGCTGCTTTGACTTCTGTAATTTTATTTATGTGTTCTTGTTTTGAGTTTTCTGAAGTAAGTAGTCTTCTAGGATTATTCCCTGCTCGCTAAACAGTCCCTTATTTTGCCAATGACGAGCCATGCCACCTTTACCCCATAGCAAGTTTCCATATGGCACAAGTCTATTTGAGCCACTTTTATTCTGCTCCATTAGTCAATTACTTTATCCTTCCACAAATATACATTGTCTTAATAAATTAAACAGGGATTTTTACTTGAATTTATTACAGGACATACTATAATCCCTTAATCCAATTTATTCAACAAGGAAAAATATAGAGTTGCAAATTGTTTCCAAGAAAAAAATGTATCATTATAAAAAATTTGTAGAAGTCACTTTAAGGTACTTCACAACTGGCTAGAATTTGATAGAATATCAAGGGAAAAGGTATTTTGTTTATACAATAATGTTAAAGTCTGAGTACTTGAACTGATTTTTGCAAAATTGTATATGGATAAGTGTGTTCAATTTAATAGAGAGTCTCAAAATTTCTTGTTTAGCTATGCTAATGTACATTTTTATCTGGCTAATGCTTTGGTACTATGTATGAACAGTTGGAAATGTGCATAATACAACAGGAAATGAACATGCATATAAAGATATCAAAGATCCTGAAGTATTCAAGAGAGTACATGCCACAACCCTTGAAAGAAGAAAAAATTTATTGAGTTTAGTTCACCAATGTATACCTCAATTTTCTCTTTTCCAAATCTTAAGTGACACAGAGAAGAGGCTATATAGTTTGTCAGAGGACAGTCAATATAGTGCAGAAAAGCCAGCAGTTTCATAAAAATAGGGAGAAAGAAAACAGACTTTGAGCCTAGCTTTCTTAACAAACAAAACTTGTTGAACCAGGATCCTAGATGTTAGAGATGAGGTTGAATATGACACTCTGCCTGGATTTTCCCTCAAGTTATTTTCCAGTTCTTCAATGCATGCATTGAAGCAAATACTAAGAATCTTAGTAGAAAATAGCTGAAATGCTTAATGGATGCTTAGACACTTTACAATGCTGAATATTGAACAAATCTGATAGAAATTGGAGTTTAGAATCTGGCAAATTGGAAAGGAGTGGACCTAAAATAGAGCAGGATTTCATATGTGAAAAGTGACTTGCCTTTCGATTAATCTAGCATGTATTAAGGTGATCCTTCTTTATTGCGTCTTGCAGAAAATTGGGTATGTATCTCTCCACCTCATGATGTCATTCCTTCAGGAGTCTTTGACACATTCATATGCATGTTCATTTCCTGTTTTATTTTACATTGGTCATATTTATAACCAAAGCATTATCCAGATATAAGCTACATTAACATATCTAAAAGATTTTTTTGAGAGTCTTTGTTTTAAATTGAATATTCCCTATATAAAGAGTTTTACAAAAATCAGTACAGGTACTGAGACCTTAGCATTATTTCATAAAGGAAATATCTATCAAATTGGCTTTCTATCAAACCTTGCCAATTATGTAGTTCCTTAAAATGACTTTTTTAAAAAAGAGGCTTGTGTAGATGTTGTGTGGATAAAAATAACAGCCTCCAAGTCATCTACAATCATTCACAACACAGTTTCTGATATAGTGAAATATTATTAGGACCAAGAGGAAAAAAAATGACATCAGAATTTGTTTTGAAATAGCCCAGTTATTGATATATTTAGACTTTAAATTAAAGAATATAATTGTGATTGATATGTCAGGAATATGAATGATAAGATGGAGGGATTCATAAATATAATTTAAAACAAAATAGATTAGTAGTATAAAACTAAGACATAGCAGGTATATTTGGGACTATATTAGAAAAAATTGAAAAGATAACTGGTGAACTTGGGTAAGTTAGTAGCAACTCTCCTGGCCGAAGCACATTAACAAAAATGACAAGAAATACAGACAGATATGAAAGATACATAAGGGATATTGTTAAAATGCATAATGAAAGAATTTCATAAGATTTGGAAAGGTTAAAAATAATTGATAATCGAAAAGATAATGACTGAGAATTTTCAAAAATTTACAACACATTAATCTGAATAGTCACGTATGCAAAGTTCCAATAGTATAAATGCAAAATCGCTACATTTTTGATATTATAGTAAAAAATCCTAAATCTCAAAGATTTTTTCACTCTGTGTGTGTGTGTGTGTGTATCTTAAATTCAAGAGTGTGGAAAAACATGAATCGCCTTCAAATGAGCAATAGCACATGGTCAATCTTACTACCCATTAATGTAGAAGAAAATATTTTTAGAACTGATATGAAATAGCTACCAACTAAGAAATCTATACCCAATGAAACCTTATTCACAAGTGAAGGCAGAAATATTAGTAGCACACACACACACACAAAAAAAAACAACCCATTATCACCAATAATTCCATACTTAAAGCAATACCAATATTCTTCACACAGAAAAAAAAATTTATCAAAGGCAGTCTCATGAAAATGTAAAAAGGAAGAGAAAGTAACTATAGCAACTGTATGAGTAAATAAATCTAAATTAATATTTTTGTAGATAACAATAATATGATAAATTAAACAGATTTAAATAAATATAGAAATAAAATTTATGAACCCAGTCACATAGAAAATTGCCAAAAGAAAAATCAAGGTATAAACAACATATACTGATGTCATGAAATTATCTGGGAAGTGATGATTTATTTGTTTATATTAGATGCTAATAATTCAAGGGCATATTTGTATATGAAATCATTAAAAAATAATAATTTTAATAATAAAAGCTTAATAATGACAGATGTCATGTTAATCAAAAGGAAAGAAAATAGCATATCACATGTGGAAAAGTCAAACCACAAGTAAGATGTTAATTGTAAGTACAAATAAATTAATTTATATTAGAATGAAATTTTTCTTACAAAATCAAAGGTTCAAATAAAATATAAGGAAAAATTATATTCTTTGTGGAAGGAAGATATTTTAAATGGTAAAAGGAACAGTGAATAAAAACATAGAAGAAGATGTGTAAAACAAAGATTTAAAAAATTTAGAGAAACTATACAAATATCCAATCAAATATTACCCAGTGCACAAGCTTTTTTGGAGATATAAAAGACATCTCAAAATAATACAGAAATAACAAATTAAAAAACAGCAACAACACAACCATCAGTATAATGCTTTTATAAACATACTAGCATAATTGTAAAGCAAATATTAATGGAAGTAACATACCCACAAGTCTCTCATCAAATTGGAGACTACAACTCTCCCTTTAGTGACTTACCCAATGAGGAGGAAAGTATTAAAAATGACAAAAAATCTGGGGCTTGGGATATAGTTCAGTTGTAGAGTGCTTGCTTTTCATGCAAAAGGTCCTGGGTTCAATCCCCAGCACCACATACATACATAAATAAATAAAATAAATAAATAATGAATAAATAAATAAATCTGAACAATTTAATTTCTAAATTGGCATCCATAGCATACATGGAATATAGCACAAGAATTACAGGATCACCTAATTAAAAAAATAAAATAATAATAAAATAAAAAAAGACAGAAAAAGAAGTACAGATTTCATTTATTTTAACAGGTAAAGAAATATTTACCCAAAAAGCACATCAACTCTGAAGGATTTAGCAATAAATAATCTAAATATGTCAACTCATTGCCTTAAATATATACAACTGAGTTATTTATTGCTCTAAAATATACTAACCCAAAATTTACATAATAATAAGTCAGAATTATTTTACTTATATTCAAGAATTTAATTTGGGCAGAGTGACTCACATCTGTGATCTCAGCCATTTGGAAAGTTGAGACAGTAGGATAGCAAGTTACAGGTCACCCTTAGTAACATTGTAGGCCCTAAGCAACTTAAGGAGACCTTGTCCCAAAATAAAAAATAAAAAAGAAAGGGCTGAAGTTATAGCTCAGTGATAAAGTGTCCCCATTAAAAAAAGAAATGTATATAAAAAATATCTACTGAAACCAAAAGAACCAATTTTTCTATGCTGGAATGGCTAGTGTGAGCAAGGTGACAGTTTTACTTGGGTTCCAGAAGAGAAGGTTCAATAATAGCCATCAGTGTGGACAGTTGTCTGGGAACTCACCTGGACTGTAGAACAGAACATTTGGTTCTCTTACACATTATCTTTCCACCTGCCTTGAACTTCTTGCAGCAACATAGCTGGATTTCAAATTTTCAAAAATAATTCAGATAATTTCAAAAATAATTTAAGGTAATGTTTTCTACCTTCTGTATGAAAAATAATGCAATCCTCATTTAAGAATTTAGTAATCTCAACAAATCCTTTTTTTTTTCATTTTTACTCCATGAAATTTTGAATCAAGAAATATCATGGTATTGGGCACGGTGGTGCACACCTGTAATCACAGCTGCTTAGGAGGCAGTCAAAGCAAGGTGCTAATCAACTCAGTGAGACCCTGTCTCTAAAAAAGGCTGGGGCTGGGTCTCAGTGACTGAGTGACCCAGAGTTCAATCCCCAGTACCCCTACCCCCCAAAAAAGAAACATAATGGCATAGATAAACACCAGAACTATGTGGTCAATGACATTACATAAAGAAAACAATATCAGAAAATTCATGATTTTTTATGTTCAAGTGTGAATATTAAAACCTTTTTTTTTTCTTCCTCAAAGAGGAAAGAGAAAAAAGCATCCAAGATAGAATGGGCTTTCTTGAGCTCCAGAATGAATTGTGCATATAAATCTGTATGATTAATCTCTCCTTTGCCCTAATGCATCTACATTCTTCACTCTTCTCCGTAGTGACAGCAAGATTTTAAGGATGCTCGGAAAATATAATTACATTGATTGACTTGAAGCTTGATACTTCTTAAAAGCAGAATACATTTTATTGTGTGGGTGTTTAAAGGTGTGAGGCAAGTTGTAGTGAATGGGAAAAGAGAAAGCAGTATAGGAATGCCAAGTTTTATTCACTTTTTAATGTGAGTACTTTAAAAATGACATTCCATCTGCTCTACAAATTTAGATCAAGGTAGTTAAGTTATACAGCATTGTTAGGAGAAATTTTTTCCCTTTAATAAATATGGCTAATGTAGTTCTTGAAGCCATGTGAAATCTCAGATTGCTCTATTCTGAGTTCCTTTTCTATCCCCATTATTAACAAGCTGCCTCAATTTATTTTTCCTAGGAGAAAATTGCAGAGAATCTGGGGTAATCATACCAAGGTAATAATAATGCAGTTGTTTGGAAGTTATTACTTTTTAAACTAAAAGTTAAGGTAAAAACTGGTGTGCCTCTAAGTTTTGCTATCCAACAATCACTTATAATTTGAAGTTTTAACTATTAGGTTTTATTTTATTTTATTTTTTTCAGTCACTGCCCAGCACATAACTAAAGTCCTTCTAGACTATCATCAAAAAACATTTAACTTCTAGTGACACTGGATTTTATTCAATATGATGTATATTCTAAATAAAACATAAGACTCAAAGAACAGTATTTTCTTCCCTTGAAATCAGATTTCCCCTGTAAAGTTGACCTTTAAACGTCTCATTTTGTTAAGTAAACAACATTATTTGAAATTAGTCACAGGTTTCTTGTTTTGTGCAAGCAAAGCTTGATTGCAAACCTTTCTATAAAGCTTTTACTCAGTTTAATAATTCATACTTCTCTGCTTATCAGCTTTAGAAGTCTAAAGGAGGCATTTGCCTATAAATCTTTCCCACTGCTGTATTTTATTTTAATGTACAGCAAGAGAACACTAACATAATTGGTGCAATCTGTTATTTACAGATATGCGGTGAGACGCAGGTGGCAAAGTCTTTTTTAGTGTTGTAAGGAAAAGTAAGACCTTCCTCACAACTTGAGTTATGGGAATAAAAATTGTTGCTGGGTTAGGATAGCAGCCATTGTCACTAGGGGCATTCTCTGCTTCTGCAGTAAATCTTTTCCATATGGAATCCTTTCTCAATTCCAATCGACACCAGAATGTATATTTTGTGTTAAGACCATTTATTCTTTAAAAAGTGGTCCCATAAAGGAATAGTCTTGAGTTTTATGGGTATTATCCTCAACAAATCTCCAAAATAAATTGGCTTATTGTTTTATTCTAACAAAAACTTTTATAACTGCTTTCTGAAATTTGAAAACACAAGATGCTTTTCTTGACTCTAATAATAAATTCTAGATTTAAAAACTTCAAAATTAAAGGTTGGATATTTGTTCCTTTTACCCACATTTTTGAGACATTTCCCTAGATTGCTTAAATTAGCATGCTGATAAAGCATTTTAAAAAATAATAGCTGAGTAATAACCAAACTCAATAAAGATACACAATGTAACCCTTAGGGCCAGATATAATTTGAACTTCAGAGTTTCATAAATTTTATAAAGATATTACAGTCATATATTACATGTGACGTATATCTCTAGCACTTTGTAATTGTGAAACAATAAACATGTGGAAACTCATTTTAATTTTATCAGAGTTTGAACTAATCTTCTATTTTTTTGAATTTTTTTACATTTGGAAATTGTGGATGTGTTTACACTCTTTTAATAAGTTGTTGATGCTCTACTAAAATACATTTAATATCCAGTGACACTCTTATTTCACACTGTATTTCAAGGGAAGAAAATACTGTTATTTGAGTTTTATGTTTTATTTAGAATATACATCATATTGAATAAAATACAGTGTCACTGGAAGTTAAATTTTTTTGCTTTTTGGGTCAGTTTTGTTGTTATTGTTATTTGATATATATCAAAAGTCTATAGCAATGAATGGAAGATAGAGATTCCAAAAATAACTTTCTGAAAAAGTAGTTTGAATGAGTATGTGGGCAAATTACATTGATTCCTTTACCTATGATTTATTATCAAGGATTTGGGGAACGAAGAACATGTAATAATATAATAATAAAAATATAAAAATAAAGTTTAATGTTAAAATTTTCATTGTGTCAATATGCTTCACATATTGTCTTGTGATATTCTTAAAATAAGTTTAAGACATGTTTACCATTATCTTTATTACTCTGGATATCTAAAAATTGAGATTGCACAAATTACAATAAAAGATTTGCTAAAGATATCATAAGTGGTACTATCAGAACCTGGATTTGAACATAGGCAACTTGACTTGGATAAGATCAAGGGTCCAGATTCAGTGAACAAGTCTGCAAGCAGTTGATAATATGATGTAGTTATGTGCTAAGACATATGAAAACTACAAAAATTGTTTTCACATAAAAGAGTGATTACAATGGCTTGAATGATGAAAGAGGGCTTCCCTGGGTTGGCAGGGAAAGACCATCCTTAGTGATATGTGTAGGATTTAGAAGGAAAATGATAATGGAAGAAATTAATTCTGCAAGGTCCAGAGTGAGCAATTTCTGAAACTGTTAACATTTGTAAAACAGAAAGGAAATCCTGTATGCATGGTGCTGAAGAAATAAAATTCAATTTTCAACAAGTCTCAAATTTAGAAAAATAGCATAATCACTGGAAACACAACAAAACACAAAACACCTTCCGTTTCAATTTTCGTAGGCACATCACATTTTCTTATTTTATTCATCCATTGATGAACTTTAATTTAATTTCTAATATTGTCCATTATGCACAATTCTGCCATGAACATGAGAGTGAAGACATGTCTGCAACATATTGACTTTATTTCCTTTGGGCAGTTCATGTCTCTTTTAAACCAGTTTTATTTGTATATTTCCTTTACATAAACTTATGCACAAGACATTTAATACTTCATGCATCAACTTGCTGTCTTCATACTTGATTCTAGTCCAAATGCATTGTCACCATCACTCACCATTCAAAGTCATCAATAATGACCATGTGTCAAATCCAATGTTCTGTTTTCATTTTCCATCCCATGGCTTTCCTCAGTAGCATTTTGATAAATTTGATGGCATTCTTATTGGATTATTGTATGCATCATTCTGATATATTGTCCCTTTCTCCTTATTTATTTATTTATTTGTTGTTGTTTTTTGGAGTCTTGTTTTATTCCTAAGTGTTGGAGTAGACCAGGCTCACTCAAACCTCCAAGTAACTCACTCACTCACTCTTTCTTCCTTCCTTCCTTCCTTCCTTCCTTCCTTCCTTCCTTCCTTCCTTCCTATTTTCTGATTTCATCCAGTTTTATTTATATATAGTGGAGTTTTAAATTTGAAGCTCCACTATATGTAAATAAAACTGCATGCATAATTTCACCAAGCTCATGAGACTTACAAACTAAGATATCCATTGTCATTTCCACTAAATTGTCTTAACTTTTTCAAAACACAAATCCCCTTTCTTATGTAAATGAACTACTCCTGTCTTTTTCTTATCATTCGCTGTTCTTCCAGATGCTCAAAACTACAAGTCATCCTTGATTCTTTTTACTCTCATTCTCATTTTTAAAACATCCAAAGGTTTCAACAGATCAGATCATTTTTATTTTAATTTGTTTAATTAACAATTACAACTAAATATTCATGGCATATAGGTTGGTATTTTGAAATATGTATACAATATGGGGTGACTAAATCAAACTAATGCATAAGTCACCTCACATATTTTCTTTGATGAGAGTACAAATTCTACTCTCAGTGATTTTCAAGTATGCGATACATTATATTAATTATACTCACCATATACAACAGATCTCTTTAATTTATTCATTCTAACAGAAATTTTGTGTCCTTTGATCAACATTTCCCATCCCCTAACCCTAGTGCCTGGTAATTACCACTCTGCATTCTGCTTCTGTAATTTGAACATTTTTAGATTCTATATGTAAATGAGATCATGGTGTATTTGTCTTTACATTTTATATTTTATTTCACTGAATATAATGTCCTTCAGGGTCATCCATGTTATCACAAATGGGAGGATTTCCTTTTCTTAACAATGAATAGTGTTCCATTTTTTGTATGCACATCATTTTCTTATTTTGTTCCTTCATGGATGAACTCTAGTTTAATTCCATATATTGACCACTATGCATAATTCTGCCATAAAGATGGGAGTGAAGACATGTCTGCAGCATACTGATTTCATTGCCTTTGGACTTACAGATTTCAATGGATAACTTGAATCTAGCCACCACCCTAGTTCGAACTCCCATCATCTGTGACATGTTCCATTTTATTGGTAACCTTTGTTGTCTGGTTTCTTTCAATCTAGTTCAATCTCTGTCTAGCCATCAGTGTAGCCTATTAAAATCTTGGTAAGATTGTATTGTAACCGAAAGCTCGGTCCTTGTCCCCAATGTCAATTAATGCCAATTTAATAATGAGGACATGGTTTTGAGAAAAAGGAATAAGTAGTTTTTATTACTTTGCTAGCAAAGGAGAAACACAGGGAATTCCTGTCCCTGAGACTTGATTCTGTCCATTGGGGAAAATGTAGGGATTATAAAGGAGCTATTCAAAGGCCATATTTCAAGTGTGCTCTGGTAGGGGGTTCCATGGGGCCCTGATGATGTGTTAGGATTCACTTGTTAATTTGGGAGATATTCCCTTTCTAGATCTCCTGGCAGACATCTTCTTCTAGTGGAGCACAGACAACTCAAGGTAATCTTGTTCTTCACTCCAGGTTAGCGAAGGGTAGAGGGAAAAGAGGAAATAGAAAACATGGCCCTTTTAAAATTAAGCCTTAGAACTATATTCAAAAGGTGAAGTGGACAACTGATACAATATCACTCCAACACACAGAATCTTCTAGTGGTTTTATTACACTTAGAACAAAGCTCAACTTCCTAACTCAGGCGCAAGTCCTCTCATGATTTAACTTCCAAATTAAACTCCTTCTTGCTTTAGCTCTTAACCCTGTCTTGCTCACTTTGACCTCTCTGGGATTTGCTAGACACTCAAACTTATTTCCTTACTCAGAGACTTGTGTTTCCTACAAAGTTCTTCTGCCTCTCATGGTAGATTTTCCTTCCTCTCTCTTCACTTAAGTCTATATTGAAATATAGAGGTCTTTCATGATAACCCTACTCAAAATAAAAACCCACTACAATTTCACCCACCCCTATTCCCTGTCTTCTTTTCATTCTTTCTTCATAGCAATTATTACTACTTTAAATTAACTACATATGTCTCCTTATATATTGTTACACAACAGTATCAGGTACTCATAAAGGAAGATTTTCATATCACAAAAGATAAACTGTTTTGGACTGTACTTTCTAATATTTATCATTGAAACTTTCAAATCAGTGACATGACAAACCAGCTGTACCTTAACCAAGATAGAAAATGAAGTAAGTTTCCAGAACATACCTACTTTTATTACAAATTAAAGTGCTGATTACAAAATACATATGCAGTAATATCATGAATAACATTCAATATTTTTAAATAAGTAATTCAAATTTTTCTTCACACTCATATAATTGCATTTTCCATAAATTAACTAATTGCAACATTATCAAATTTATTTCAATAGATATTGCATACTTTATATATGACAAATTAGGGAAGAGATCTTAGAAGCATAGGCAAAAATCCTTTCCCTGTGTTGTTCTTAGGAGAAACAAAATATTTGAATACATCTTACAAATAATGATATAAATGGAGGGTTAAGGCAATATACATATTAATATACAAATCTAAAAAGATAGTGATTGTGGAGGTCCATGATTAGGTATAATGGGAATTCTTAATTGCAGGCTTAAATGGACTTGAAGTTTTTACCAATGAAGTCTCAATGCATAATTTAGATTTAAATTAGAACATACATTTATATAAAAGTTGATCAGCTAAGTGTATATGAACTCATGTTTCAAAAATCTATCAATTATTTCATAAAAGTAACTAAGGGATAATTATAATAATTTCTCTGTCACGAAAAGATTGCTTATTTTTAGCAGGCAACATGCAGATTATCTTGGAACAATTGCCTCTCTGCTCTAAACAAGCGTCTTGAACTATTTGCTGTGGCTTGTTGCATCTTTGCTGATGTCTATACTCTATGAAGGAAAATGATCAAAGATGTAATGGTGGAGAAACAAATATTGCATTTTGTGCAACAAACAGTAAAATGTATTATTTCTATTTTAAGCCAATTTATATAAAAAAATGTTATTTAAAGTGCCACTGTAGCAATAGCCAGGATCATAACAAATGAAAGCCTAAGGATTTGCTATTATTCTCCCACAGAGAATGCTCAGAAAAACCTGATTTATATTTTCTATCTCTTTAAAAAGTAAGTAGAAGAAGTAAACTAAAAAATATAATAGTGTATTTATCTTTTTGTAACATTTATGTGCACAAGAGTTAAATAGAACCATATTTCTCTAAAATAGCTAGGTAAAAAACTGTTTCATGTAAGTTAATATTCCAAAGAATTAAAGTCTACATTTTTAACCATCAAACTATAGTATAAATTATTTCTAAATATTTTAAACAGGTAACACTTAAAATAAATATATACCATGAATGCAATATATTTTTATGTGAACAAAATATTAGGATAAGAAATATGAATACAAGTAAAAGCAAAAACAAATACAATACTGGAAATTGCAGCTCTTTATGAAGCACTTATATACCAGGCGCAGGCACCACAAAAATACATTCCTTCTTTTTTCTCCGCTTAATTTCATAACGCCCTGTGACCTATTTGCTTGTCTCCTTCTTCTAGGGAAGGAAACTGAGAAACTGTGAAATTACGTAATTTACCACAGTCATTTAACTAAAAAAGAAATTTGTGTGAAATTCAAGCAAGTTGATATATGAGTTTGTCTTTTTTTTTTTAAGTTTTTGTAGTTGTGGTTGGATAACATGTTGTTATTTTATCTGCTTATTTTTGTGGTGCTAAGGATTAAACCCAGTGCCTCTCATATGCCAGGTAAGTGCTCTGCCACTGAGCAACAGTCTAAACCCCATGAGTTTGTCTTAAAACACATACCTTTTCAAAATCCTCATTCAGTCATTTACTTTGTCCTTCTCATAAATAGGTAAGGCCATGCCCTTAAATCTAAATTTACAATGCACAATATCTGATTCTGCCTTATCTTTGATGTATTATTCTAGGCAGATTATATTTCTCTTAGGTTTTTTTTTTTTTAGATCTCAAAGATGGGAATAGGAAAAATAAAAGAATGTCACATCGGAGAGGTAAGTGAGATAACACATGTTGAACAGTGCATGCCATGGGGTACTATTCAATAAGTGTTAGAATTTATTGTTTATTTAAGAAAAAGATTTAAATGCATAACGACATGCCACACAATTTGCATTTCATTAAGAAGGCAATAGGTCTGTCTTTCTGGGACTAAATCATTTCTATGTGTTGGGGACATATACTCTTTGTACACATTATTATGTTTTTGATCTATCTGTAAGTGTCATTTAGTCAGCACACAGCTTCTGAACACTTATTATGTGCTAGCTGCTAGGTATTGCAAGCTTATGGAATATGTGTCTAAGTCTACTATTAAGACGTATCTGGGCATGTCTGGGAAACTGATAGGATAAATTTAATTCACATCAATTTGCATGAGGTGATCAAAAGGAAAATGAATAACTAAAACCCAATGAGAGTTTAATAATGCCTCTTTGATTTAAATGCTGCTCATGACCAGAGAACAAAACAGTGGCTATAGGGGTGGGGTTAGGGGAAGCAATTCTGAGATAGAGGTCAGGGGACACAAGATAGCAAATATGTAAGGTGAATAAATCAAGATATCTAATATATAACATCAGCATTGTAGGGAATGAGATTGTACTGTGAATGGGATTCATGCTACATGAGTAGATTTTATCTGCTCTTGCAAAAAAAATTTTATAATATAATGTTTTATATTATAAAAAGAATTATATTTCATATTTTAAATATGAACAATAAAACTTATTTCTAAATAAACAGTACTCTTGTACACAGGCTAGCCAGTTTGAACCCACAGACCTCTGCAGGTGCTATCTATTATTTTTTAATTTGAGTTCACATTTTACATGTTTGAATTTTTTAACAGCTTTATAGAAATACAATTGATACACCAAGAACTGTGCATATTTAATACATGAAATTTGATGACTTTAGTACCATTGTTACATTGATTTTACATATATGGAACATGATGCCGGAGAGATTAACTGATATCCAAGAGGTCACTTAACAGTGATGCTGTGTAAGTAATGTTCAAACACAGTCAATGAGGCTTAGAACTTACATCTTTCTGACCATAATACCATGCAATCAATTCTGGATATTAAACAAGTTGTCATAATTAAGAGTTGTAAAAAGTTTCATTTCTAGGATGGTGATGTACAATTAGTTTAGTTCATTGCTTGGTTCTCATAGATTTCTGCTAAGTTCTCTTTTGAGAGGGATATTTGAGTAAATAGAGATTTTTTTCACTGTAAATTTTATAAACTTGGGGTTCAGGAAGCAAATTTATGTTACCGTTTTTATTGAACTTAAAAAAGAAACAAAAAGAGCAGTCTACTCTCACATAGCCATAGACTATCATACAACTTTAACACCTAGAAAGCTTTCATTGGTACAGTGTCTGGCTGGAGACAATAATACTTGCAAAAAAAGAGCAATCATGTTCCACATGGAGAGTAGCAGAATCATCTGTCCAATTCATCAAGGGTACCAGGAGTGAGGATGATATTTCTCAGACAAAGCTGTGTCAGTGTCGGTAACCAATAGAATCAGTAGTGATGTGTGAACATGTTACAATGTCGATAGACATGGTGATTCATACAGAAAGAAAATCAAAGCCAAAGGAGCATACAATCAACAAATTAGGTCTCAGGGTAACTGTAATGAGCCAGAGTGCTAATGAGCTCATGTACCACCTGTACCAGGATTCTCAGGAGCACTTGTGGAATTATTTTAGTAGGCAGTACAAAAGCTATTGAAATATGGATAATGACCCTGATTCTGATGCTGATTTTATTTATATCTTTGTATAGCCTTGCAAAACTTAAGTACTGCCACAAGTCAGGTCAGATCTCTGCCCTAAAAAAACCCAAGTCTGCTAGGTGAGACAGACGCAAATGTTTACTTGAACCTTGGCTCTATAATTGAGCTGTATTCCAGCACATATTGTAGCACAATCGGTCAGGAAGATGATTCACTCCCTGTTCTCAACAATCCACCTCCTTCTGCAGCACCTCTCTCAAAAGTTTCCTTTTATTCTGGTTGACTGTTTATGTTGCTTGAATTATGTCAATATCTTTGTTCATGAGGTCAAATTTCTTGTACATTTTATCAATTTTCTTCCTTTATCATTCTGGGCCATGAACGAACACAAAACTGTGCAAAAGAAATGAATATTCTTGATATTGATTTGTTTTATTTCTGGCAACTGTATTCTATAAAGTGCCAAAAACACTGATCAAGCAAGTACTGAAACATTGCTACTAGGAGAAATACTGGGTTAGGTTCCTGCAAACCTCACAACATTGTTATGATAATAACAACAAAGTTATGATAATGCATAACTTTGCTTTTATGTATTTCTGTTAAAGGATCCTTATCAAATATATATTGCTGATTCATTCTTTGAACCTATAGCCAACAGCACATAACTCATGCCTGAATGAAGTACATGAAACACATTAGTGTCTCCACAGCCTTTATCAGTTTAGGATCCCTTAGACAACATTTCTCTACTATGCTGAGGGGACCACTTTATAGAAGGAATCTAACAAAAAATGTAAATATGTGAATGATGTGACACTGGGTAACAAATAGGACACTTGTTCACAGTAGGAGAGCGAAGAAGGCAGGATGCCCAAATGTCTTCTTATTTGTCTTCAGTGTGGAACAGATGTTTTAATCACTGCAAGTCTGCAAATGACCTCAAAAGCATGCCGTGTATTGGTCATATTGTTCGAAGTAAGTAAAAAATTGGTGAATGGGCAAGAGTGAAATCCACAAGTAGTAAAGACTTGCACAAATGACACAATTTATTTTCATGAAATCTTTTCCCTGGAAAACAAAATATTTTTGAAACACTAATAAAAATCAAGATGCAATATGTTTTAATCAGTTAAAAGGGATTTGTTTCTCATTGCTAATAATAAGCAAAATTATTTAAAATGTCTTACCAGTTACCATACAATAATCATTCACAGTTCTACTATTTACAATTAGTAAATATTTATACATTCATTTCACATGTATTTTAATATCCATGGAAAATTTCTGAGTTTGGTACTTTGATCTCTATGGGTTAAGAGGAAACATATACAGTTCACATCTGAATAAATTGCCTTCAAGTACTTTTTTGCTAAACAAATCATGATTACATATCCTGCTCATCAAATGAATTTGAAGTTCTCATTCTGGTCAAACTGGTGATGGTAAGAATTTCTTCGTGAGTAAAGCATCTTATTTAGATAGCTAAAAAAAGAAAAGAAAACAACAGGTACTTTTGAGATAGTTTGAAACAAAAATATTTCTAATTGGAGTGATATATTGAATGTAATTCACTTACCTAGTTATGTGAGACATCTTGACAATACTAAGTTCCCAAGGAAAGTTTAAAATATTATATTTCTGCTTTTACATTACATGCTATTCAATTATTTTTCTATTTCTCTTTCATTACATAATAACAGATTTAGATACTCTAGATACTAAGGCATTATATAATGATGATACTTTCCACATACCCTTATGATAATCACCCATTTTCATTGATAAATTGTATCTGTTATTGGTCACGGAAAAACAATAGAAGATGATTCAGGAATCCGATGATCAAAGTGTCTGCATGGAATGTCTATGGTTACATAGCCAGAGATGTCACTACTCACAAACTCCATATGCAGGCTTCAGGACCTCTGCTCATGCATATCCAACAAGAGGCTGATTTGTTCTGTTTATGCTGTCACTATACAAGAGGATAATATCAGTAGGTTCTGCACATGGCTTCATTGAAAGATTAAAATGTATTGCATGTTCAAAAACCCACTTCAAGAGAAGAAGTGAATTTTATACCTGTATATTGATACTTACTTAAGATTATTTTATCTTTGGCTATTATTTTATTATGTTTATTCCCTTTTCTTAAATATTTGTTAAAAATTTTTAACGGGATGAAATTCACTTATGAGGAAAAGGACTACCCTGTGTAAACAGTGTTAAACTATTCACAGATAGAAGAAAAACTCATCTGTAATCTCAGGCTTACTAAGTTAAATCTCACAAGGACAAAACACTTGACTTGATATTAATCAAGAACCAGCCTCTTTAGGCAGGAGAGACTTGAACAGGTTGGACTCATGATGAGAAGCTTGTGAAGTGCCTGGAAATATTGTCACCCCTGCTGAGGCTCCTGATGCTGCCGCTTCTAATGCCAATCCTGCTGTCTCTCCTTGTCACCCTCTTGTTCACACCACTTCATGCTCCTATGCAATGAGCCAAGGAACACACTTCAAATCTTTCTGTTCCAAGTAAAATAAAAGGAATTTTAGTAACCAAATTATGAACTGCTGGGCTAAAGATAAGTAACCATGATTGATTATATTCTAGATCTTGGATCTAGAAAGATCTCGGTTCTATCTGTTGATACAATACCAACAGAAAGTTTCGAATAAGTAATTAAAGAAAAGTCATTCTCTAAATGTTTAAGATAAAAAAAGAAAAAATATATATAATCTATTAATATGATATTAAATATTGGCACAATATTTTAATGGTGGTCATATTATTATTACCTAAGTAAAGCACAAATTAATAAGATTAAAATAGTTTAAATTAAAATAATATAGTTATAAACTAGAATTGATGAGATATAAGTACTTTTTATCTGAGGTGAGGTTATTCAGGTGATCATATGTTTAATTACTTTTTACAATTCATTTGTTTATACAGATAGAGATTGTTTGGGATTATAATGGATTGCTTAATCATTTTACACTTTGCTTCCTTGCTGTATAATTAATATAATAAAAGAAGTTATGTCATGAATTTGCTGCAGGGTAAAAGAATTTTTCCCTTTTAATATTCTACATTAACTCAGAATAGTTCAAAACTAGTTAGCAAACCATGTAACTGATTAGTTTTAAAATTGTTAAAGGGATGGGTCTAAGAATAAAGACTCAAATCCTTAGCATTGATGCAAAATCTTTCCTAACTAATTTTTTATGCCCCAACACTTTTACTTGTTGCTCTGTTTCGGCACCCCCACCAATGCAGATTTTTTTTTATTATTATTAATATAATGTAATTCCTACTGCTTCTTATTCTTAAGCACTTTACTGGAATTCTTATATTCTTCTTTTTTTTTAAACTTTTTTCTCCCTTTCTATTCCTCAACATTTCTATTAAAAATTATTGAATGCTGTGTGGTGGTGCATGTCTGTAATCTCAGTAACTCGCGAGAAAGGAGGATCGCAAGTTCAAAGCCAGCCTCAGAAACAGTAAGGCTCTAAGCAAATCAGTGAAACCCTTTCTTTAAATAAAATTTTAAAAATGGGGCTGAGAATGAGGCTCAGTGGTTGAATGCCTTGAGCTCAATCCCCAGTACCAAAAAAAAAAAAAAAGGAAGAAAAAAATTGAATGCTTATATATATATATGCTATTTTAAAATCTTTATTCTTACTTAATATCTGTGATATTCTATATCACACAAATAATTGTTATCTTCATTTTTAAGGATGCACAGATAAAGGGACAGGATAGAGATTTTGAGGCCTTAATGTTTACTAACATGGTATCCTGCTCAGAGAAATTTTACTAGTGGATTACATCTTTCTAGTATCTTCATATATTGTTTCCTCTCAGCACTTAGCATAGCTTGTAATCATACACTCATTCAAGAGTTTCTCCACCAATCATAGTTCACCAAGTGGTCCCTTGTGTCTAACAACCTGGGTTTGAAATCTATACCCACTGGCAACTAATTCAATGAGTTGGTTAAGACATTCCACCATCAGATTTTCAACTTTATTTAAAGTATTGATATTAATATTACCCAAAGCATAGTTTTTGTAGTGGTAGTTATTGTGGGGATGAAAGGGAACACATGTGTTTCTGGAATCATAACCATGTGGTATGGCATTACAAGCAAACAGAACACCTTTGTCCAGCTACTGATAAAATGTAGAAACAAGAAAATAGCATATTATAGTTTGAGGTAAAACAGCTATTTTATAGTAGCAAACTATTTGCATAGTTTGATGACAATTTTCTCCAGGATATTGTTATTAATAAGGGGACAATGAAAGTTTGACAGGGGTGTAAATTACAAGACTGCCTGCTTCCAGGATTGCAATTGAGTGCAGCTGAATCTGGATTGTACAGCTGTTGCTAAATTTATGGTCGAGTTTGAAGTTAGCAGTGCCTTAGCAGGTTTGATAACTGACCCGGGTGAACTGGACTGCCTCAAGCACTTAGTCCACAGAGCTATAATTGAGGCACACATCCCTTCAAAGTCTGCAGTTGAATCCACATAAGGCAGGCCTGTTCCCAGGAGCTTGAATGAGCATGTCGCTCATAGGTTTATAGGCAAGGATTGATTCCAAACCAAAGAAGAGAAGGATGGGAAACAATTTAAAGAACCACCTTATGATCTTCAGTTGGATCAAGATTGAGGGGTCTGCACTCAGAGACACCTGTCTTCCTCAACTTCCTTTGGGAAGCATTTTTCTTTCCTGGACTTCTAGCTGAGAGAACCTAGAGCTGAGATACAGATTTTCTATGAGGATGTATTTGGTGAGACTATTTCCAGAGGAACAGCCTGGCATGTATCTGAGTTAGTTTCAACAGTTCAGCTGGTGCTATGTCACAGGCCACCCAAGGTTTAGAGCCAGTACTGATATATGAGATATTTGGCACATTTACATTCCTTGGTTCATGGTGCTGTTGGCAGGATCAAGGTCAAATGGGGATAAAACCATTTCACAGTCAGACCTCAGACCACAGTCAGTGAACATACTTCCTGGGCTTGGGTCTACCATCTTATAATGGTCTGCCTCAGTCTTGGGCTACTCCAGGTTTTTGTAAACTTTTACCTGTATCATAAAGCTCCCTAAAAACCTTTTTATCCCCATAAACAGCCATCATATTATTGTTGCTGTGGGGGAATATTATCAGAGACTCTTTAATTCTCCACCTTGCTGACATTTTCCCTAAATTAACTTGGTCTTTCTGTTATTTTTTTATCATCTTTCTTTGGCAGAGTTATCAATGTTCATTTCATTTAAAAAAAATAGTTATTTTCACATTACCCAAAACAAAAAACGAACATTCAAGAATTTAGCAAGTGACTGAGTAAATGAAGGAATTGATTAATTAATTGAGGCTTCTAATATTTCATGGACAGTAAAAATAATATGAAGTAAGTTAATGTTCATTGAGACATTGAAAGATATTTGTAATTACGCTCTTCAAATAGCTTTCGTGCTTACTTCTGGATGCTAAATTTTAATTTATCTCAGAAAATCAACTTTATTTGATGAGAAATCACTGTGATATCAAGCACCTACATTGTTATGGTTTGGTTGTGAGGTCCCCCAAAAGCTCATGTGTGAGACAATGCAAGAAGGTTTACAGGAGAAATCATTGAGTTATGAGAGCCTTCATCCAATCAGTTTATTAACTCCCAGATATGCATTAACAGAAAGTAGGTAGGGTGTGGCTGGAGGAGGTGGGGCAGTGGGTGTGGCTTTAGGGTATATATTTGTATTTGGAAAATGGAGCACTCCCTCCCCACTCTCTGTTTCCTGATCATTATATGAGCTGCTTCCCTCCACCACACCCATCCACCATGATATTCAGCCTCACTTCAAGTCCTGAGGAATGGAGCCTGCTGTCTATGGACTGGGACCTCTGAAATTGTGAGCCTCTAAATAAACTTTTTCTTCCCTACAATTGTGCTGGCTGGATCCTTTAGTCGCAGCAGCGAAAAAGATGTTTAAAAAACATACATTAAAATTTAAATTGAATTTCTACATTACATAAAAGATAAAAGTTCTATCATTTAATTGTAATTATTATATCCTTGAACGTTCATTCTTAATTTCTAAAATTCTCAATCAAAATCAACTAATTTGATTACCTATACATTTATACTTTATGCTACAAAATGTAATAATGTTTAATTATTTCTCTCATTCATAGATGTAAATTCAGAAAATAGCAGACCACATCAATAGATTCACTGAAAGTAATTTCATGGGTGTTTTTCATTATATTTGATACTCTTTTTTAAATATAAAATTGATAATTAGACTAATGGTTTATTATAGGACTCTGATCTTACACTTGCTTTGTCCTAAGTTTGCAGCTCATCTGCTATCCCAAATCAAAATCCTTATCTCATTGAGCAGAGTGTACCAACATTTTCCAGGAACATAATCAGTCAATTTTAAAGGGGTAGCAAAGGGAGCAGTTAGGAAGAAGACTAAACCCTAAGCAGCTTATCCTCTCTGCCTTATCTCCACTTATCTCAAGTATTTCACTTTTTCCCCCCTTTGTTACTGGGGGATGAACCCAGAGGCTCTTTACCACTGAGGTACACCCCCCAGCTCTACTTATTTATTTATTTTTGTTTAGTCATTTATTTATTTTTTGAGACAGGGTCTTGCAGGTTGCTCAGGCTGGCCTGTTACTTCTGATCCTCTTTCCTCAGCTTGCCAAGTCATTGGGAGTAAAGGCATGAGCTAACAAATACTAGCTCTGTTAGTTCACTTAAAATTACCTCAGCATTTTCTATATCTTAACTACTTTGTGTAGAGTTCCAAGGACTTGAAAATGGATTGCTTGTATACATCACGCCTCTCTGAAGTGTTGGCACACTTTCAGTTTTTCTGGGCAGAGGTCTCACTGATTGTGGTGATTTTCATTTTTTAGAATGAAACACTGAAATCTAATACTCTGTATTTATATATTTTATTTTGTTAATTTAACTCTTCTTTTTTAGTTTTTTGCTATCTTATTGTTTTGGAGCTTTGCTTTTTCCAAATAAATATTAGATGTCTGTTGCATTATATGCAAACAGTTTTTATTTTGTTGAAAAACTATTGCTTTAGTCTGGCTTACCAAGGGGACCGTTTTATGGCTGTTTCTACAATTTAACATTTGGATTAACAGATGGGGTAGAAAAAACTGCTTGGGGCAGGCTAGTATAATATATTGATCCCTTAAACTCCCAAAGCAAAACAGTAAAACAGAAAAATAAAGAGATGATATATATAGTGCTTGTCAGTTCAAATCTTCATTATTGTTCCTTAATAATATTTTTAATCATATTTAAAACTCTATCCAAGCCTATGCAGTATTGCTTATATCTTAATAGGCTGTGTGATGCTTATGGTGGGCAAAAGAGTTGAGGATGTTATCTTTTCCCCTAAGCCATTAGAGCAAAGTAACTGAGAAAGTCCTAGATTAATGTTTTTATGGTACCATCCTATTATCATAAGACCACCCACCACAAATCTCTAAGGATGAATGAAGTAGAGTGTAGAAGAAATTAACTGAGTCATTGGAACCAACACCTACCTCAGGACTTTTCAAAAGCTGATGGATGACCTTTCTAAAATGCAAATGTGTCTGTTATTCTCTGCTTATTACTAGTCAATGTTTCCTATATCTCAGTCAGGAAATCAGCTAAAATGTATACACGTAGTCATTCTTTTTAGTCTTTTAGACTCAATTCCCAAGTCTGTGACTTCTACTTCTGAGCTTACTAGTCCATAGGAAAAAATAATCTGCACTACATGTAATTGCTGTGATGTTTCCTTCTCTCTCAGTTCACCTGTACAAAAACGTTTTTTCTCTGTATTTTCTGGTGAAGTCCAACAGCCTTCAGACCAACTACAATTGTTTCTTTGAAACTTTCATTGATTAATATCTACAAAGTTCTTTACACTCAAATCTGTCTTACCTGCTTTTATATCTATTTTTATCATTTTACTGACTATGCTGCATTGAAAATATAAAATGTTTAAATTTTCAATGTATGTTTTCTGATTTAAATGTTTTCTCCTATTAAATAAAAGTCTATTTTTTCCCACAAGATTATGTCTTAGTTCTCATCTAATTTCTAAAACCAATCACAAATCTCAGTGCATGTGGGTAGTTTAATGAAATAGTATGATTTTACTGTACATTAAGATAGCAATTAGCAAGAAGATACTGATAAAATTAATTAAGCACTTATTTTTGTGATGTCTTTCAGACTTATTTTTGATATGCATATTTATGTTTATATATTGCATTTCTTACTTTAATTGATCATTTTTATTTTAGTAGTAATAATATTGTAATTTGTAAAAATGTGCTTCTTTTCTTCTTAGTGCTTCCCCAGCTACTACTCTCTATTGCAATCATTTTAACAGTTTACATACTTGAATTTCTCATATTTTGTGAGAAACTCAGTCTATTCCAAATTGAACTCATCATTCTAAATATTGTCTGGGTTACTAATAGATAACATTTCATTAAATTTAAGATAATTAAAAATCTCTTATTTGACATTTTGGGTAATATCATTTTAGTACAAGTCTGAGATTTTTTCTTATATCTCTGGCTATTCTTTCTTTTTTAATTGGTGCATAATACTTGCACATGATGATGAGATTCATCATTATATATTCACAAATTCACACAATATAAGAATATAATCTGGTCAATATGGTTCCCCAGTATTTTACCTTTACCTCCCTTCTTCCCTCCCCATGGTCCCTTTTAGCAACTTTAGCGTTCTCCCTTCTCTTTTCATGAATTCCCTCACTTCACCTTTCTTTTTCTTTTTCCTCTTTAGCTTCTACATTTCTGAGTGTGGCTTATTTTACTTAACATATGTTCTTCATTTCCATCCATTTTCTTGCAAGTAACATAATTTTATTCTTCTTTATGGAAAATAAAATTTCATTGTGTATATATACCACATTTTCTTTATCATTAATCCATTGATGGATATCTAGGCTGGTTCCATAGTTTGGTTGTTGTGAATTTTGCTACTATAAACATGGGTATGCATGCACCTTTGTAATTGATGACTTTAATTTTTCAGGATAAATGCCAAAGTGAGAGCTGGGTATATGGTGGTTTTGTTCTAGACTTTTGAGGAGTCTCTATATTCATTTCCATAGTGGTTGTACTAACTGACAATTCCACTGACAGTTTAAACTGGTCAATTTTCTCCAAATCCTCTCCTCCTGAATTTATTAATGTTAGTATTCTCAAAGGCTGTTATACTAATGTAAGTCAGATGAAATCTCGGCATACATTTGATTTTAATTTTCTTTTTTTTAAACATCATAATCTTTTTTAATTTTGTTTTTAGTTGTTGAGGGACCTTTATTTTATTTATTTCCATGTGGTGCTGAGAATTTAACCCAGTGCCTTATATATATATAAGGCAAGCACTTTACCACTGAGCTACAACTCAAGTCCTTTAATTTTCTTTTTCATTGTTTCTTTTTAATCATGCATAACATTATGATTCAATTCAACATGATTATTAAAGCATAGAATATAATTTGCTCTAATAAAGTCCCCAGTATTTCCCCTTTCCTTCCCCTCATCCTTCTCTTGTTCCCTTCACTCTGCTCTACTGATATTTCTGCCATTTATTTTTAGTTTGGTTTAGTGTAGTTTTGTTTTGGTTAGTGTCTTGTGGATGCACATTGTGGTGAGATTCATAATATATACACATAGGGATCTTAGATCAGATTTATTCCACACTATTCTTCCCTAATCCTGTCCCTTCTCCCACCCACCCCAAATCTCTTTAATCTATTCCACCCATCTTTCTTCTATTTTGATGGAATCCACTGTATTTCCACCCTCCTTCTCCTCCTCCTCCTCCTTCTTCTCCTCTCTCCCTTTCTCTTTCTCTGCACCTCTCCTTTCCTCCCTTCCCCTGAAAAATAAATAGCTTCCACATATCAGAGAAAAGATATCAATTCTTCTGGAAATGTCTGGTAGAACTAAGCTGATAATCCATTAGGCCCTGGACTTTTCTTCCTTAGAAGACCTTCTTAACTGCTTCAATTTCATTACTTGACATTGATCTGTTTATCTTTTCTATATCCTCATGGTTTAATTTAGATAGGGAGTATTTCATTAGAAATATGTCAACATCTTCAAGATTTTTCTAGCTTATTAGAGAATACATTTTCAAAATAGTTTCTGATGATCTTCTGGATTTCATTGATGTATGTGGTGATATTTTCCTTTTTCATTTCTGATTTTATTTGTTTGAGTCTTCTCTATTTTAGTCATTATTGCTTATCCTTTGTTTCATTTGTCCCTTGCCTTTTTTTAAACATTTTTTTCATTGATTTCTACTCTGATTTAATAATTTCCTGTCTTCTACTGGCTTTAGTGTTAGTTTGATTTTTGTTTTATCTTGTTTTGTTTTCTAGGACCTTTAAGTGTAATGTTAGGTTATTTATTTGCTTTATTTCTAATTTTTTAGTGTATGAACTCAGTGTTATCAACTTTCTTTTACTCCTTTTACAAATAAAAATTTTGTTATTTCTCCCTGATTTTTTTGCTATCTATTCATCACTCAAAAGTATATTATTTAGTTTCCAAGTGTTAGAGTGGTTTCTGGTTTTTATCTTGTTATTGATATCTAATTTCACTCCATTATCTCTATTATTTTGTATTTGCTAAGATTTGTTCTCTGACTGTTTTTGTCAGCTTTTTCTCTGCTGTAACTAAAGGATCTGAAAAGAACAATTTTAGAGGAGGAAATTTAACTCTGAGGTTTCAGAAATCTCTATCCCTAGAAGGCCAGCTCCATTCCTCAGGCCTTGAGTTGAGGCAGAACATCATGGAAGAAGTGTGTAGTGGAGGAAAGTGGCTCACATCATGATCAAGAAGCAGAAAGAGACTCCATTCTCCAGATAAAAAATAGATAACCAATAGCAAGATTTTTATTTTCTAAAAAATGGATAACCAATAGCGAGATTTTTATTTTCAACCATTTTAATATATCTATGATGTTAAATTCAGTCTTTTTTAACTATTCTAGTATCATGTATCCCTATGCAGATTTTCACTGTTATTTCTCATTTCTTCTTCATGAGATGTTTTGTTGAGTATGTATTGTAGTCAAAGCGCTATGGTTATGAATGTCTTGAATGTCTTAGTTTCTCTTTGTCATTGAAAGATTTATTTCATTTTCAAATCTGAATCTTAATTTTGCTGCATAATCTTGGTTAACACCCATTAACTTTCAGAGCTTGTATATATTATTCCAAACCCTTCTTATTTTGTGGCTTAAAATATTGTCTATTCAGGGGAAGATCATGAGCTTCTAAGAAGAGAATTTCTTTGGCTATATAAACCAAATAGTTTTAAAAGATGATAAAAATACAGTGACCTAAGAAAAAGACAATCTTATAGGAAGGTAAAAAAATTTTGAGAGTTTTCAAAACGTTATCAGAGAGAAAGCAGGACAGACCTATAAAGTGGTGGATATAAAAAAAAAAAGAGGAGGAAAAAATGTGTACAAAAGGATTAAGAGAGAGAATATGCTTTGGACACACACACACACAAAAATAATTTTCAATATCTATTTATGCTCAATACAGCATTTCCAAAAGAAAACTATATCAGGAGAAGACAAAATATTACAGAAAGTTTAAAAAGTTCAATGCTGAAAAAAAAAAAAAACACAAGCTAAAAGTCTATATTTTACAAAACTAACATGAAAAATGTAGCTAATACAAGATTATGTGGTCAACAAAATCAAATAATAATCATTATTCAATAAGTACAAGGATATGTGAATCATACTACATACTCTTATTTTTGTTGTTCATTTTGAATAACTGCTTTTCTCTCTAATTGTAGTTTATGTTCATATATTTTACTCTATTCCAATAATTATGTCATTTCCATTAATTTAATATTTTTTAACTTGAATGATTTTACTATAATATTAAGCTTTTTCAAAAAGAGTGGGGGGAGTCTCTTAGAGGGAGAAGAGAGAAAAAGCAACAAGAGAAAGAATCAAACAAAAACAAAACAAAGCATTTTATATGATGTACTGTATCTTTTATTTCCAAGATTTCTGTGTTGTTCTTTTCCAATGTCTATATCATCGTATTGCTGTTTTCATCCTGTAGTGACTTCCTAAGTTCATTTAGTTGTTTTTCTGTGTTCTCTTGTAATTCATTAGTCATGTTTATAATTTTTCTTTTGAATGCTTCATTTGATATTTCATTCAGTTTAATAGCTTTGAAGTCATTTGCTGGTGAATTATGAATTTTTTTTCATATTTATCTTGTTTGTCATATATACCTCATTTTGCCATATTTTCTGTGTTCCTGTTTTGGGCTTTATGTATCTGTGGGCATGGATTTCTCTTCCATTCTTATGTGTGGGTCTTTTTATGGCACTGTATTCTCTTGCCAGAGTGTTCTAGAGTAATATAAATTGAGATTTTACCCAAGTGACTTAAGTCAGACATATGGAGGGGAGCACAACTCACTTTACCTTTGTCTAATGGTTCATATAACTGGCTAAATAGCGTCAGAAACCTGAACAGCAGGTATGCTTATACTCAGTGACTAAGCCTGAGAAACCCATATTCATGGACAGCACAGTGAGTGAGATGTGCAAGTACTTGGTTCACCTGCATCATGAGTAGAACATATAGGAAACTTGATATCCAGACTCCCCGTCTCCCCCAAATTGGAATCTGCAATTTTGTGTTGATATAATTTTTTCTAGTCCAGTTTCATTTATGTTCTGTTTTACACCTTAGGCTACAGGGTAGGTGCTTGATAGAAATAACCATATTGGCTATAGATCATAGCCAATAGTTGCTATGATCTCCTCAGTCATTGGTGCCCGTAGTGGCAAGCTGCAGGGTGGCCTCATCAAGATGGCTCCCAGCCTCAACTATTTCTTTTGTAAGTTGAAAAAACAGAGTATTTAAAAAAAAAAAAAAAAGCAGAAGTTTGCTGTGTTGATTCTATCAGCTTAGTTTAGGTTGCTTTTCTGTCCCACAGGTTTTCTGCACCAATTCTTTTATTGTATTTCTCTGTGTATTGATATTTTCCTTCTCCTCTGCAGGGAATGAGTACCACTGCCATTTCTGCTGCCGCAACTAGCTTGACTCCAATATATTCTTTCTTATTCTTTGTCAAATGCACCCAAATTTCTGAGACTCTAAGAGATTCAGATTGTCTGATATTGAATTTCAGTGAATTTTCTCTTTCACTCACCTCATGAAAAGTAGTACTGAGGTGTTTGAGTCAGAAGCAATGAAGCAACTAGAAATGCAGCCTTCCTTTAATCCAGCCTGTCCCTTTTTGTGGCTTCTTTTCTTGTGCTCAACTTTCAAGTATTGTAGTGTCTCAAAAAAATATTTTCTGGACCCTTACTCATCCACTACAAATTCTCAAATAATATCTGTAACCATCTTTTCTCCTTCAAGTGAATTTTGAATATCCTAGTGTTGAAACATGACCTTCTTTTTATATATCACAATGATAAAGTAAAATACTTTAGATTTTATTTTGTGAGCCCTAAATCAGACTGCTGCTCATTAGTTGTGTGAACTTGAATAAGTTGCATAACCATTCTCTTCAAAATGGTTTTTAACGTATAAAATTGAGGTAATCAAAATAATACCTGTTATTTGGATTGTTGTGAGGATTCAATGATAATATAAATGTGTAGTATTTAGAAAAGTGTTTCACACAGAGGAGAAGTTCAGTCAATGTTAGTTATAATTATTCTCAAGGCACTCTCCCCATAGTGCTTTTGTGGTACTCTATTCTCTTTGGAAAACAAAACACACCTAGAATTTCATTTTTAACTCATGTGATTTTATGAGTCATTTCTGCCTCTCATTAGTGAGAGCAGCATTTATATCTACTTTACTCCATGTTAAATTCTGTAGCACCAGACAGAACAAACGAGACCTTTAGAAAATATATCCATGCAGTGAAAAAGCATTACTGCTGTCTTAGAGCTTCCATTGGGACAGGGAAGAAAGAGAATTCCCTTATTTTTATTCCTAAACTCTATCACTTTACGCCAATAATCCTTTTTTTTTCTACTCTCAGAAATTTAATTTCTTGCCATGAAACACTAACATTTTACAAATTTGCCATATAGGTTTGTTTTGAGAGTATTTGGATTTGGGAGAAAAGTCTCAAAATAAAACAACTCTCAGAGCTACTGATTACTATTACTGTTAGCATGTGTTTATTTAACTTAGCCAGATATTTATCTGCTATGGTGATCTGTTTTATTCTAGGAAAATTACTAGTTGGGTGTGATGGTGCATGCCTGTAGTCCCAGCTACCCCGCAGTTTGACACAGGAGGTTCAGATCACTTGATTTTAGGAATTCAAGGCCAGTAAGGACAACATAGTGAGATTCTGCATAAATAAATAAATAGATGAGAAAAGATAATGACCTGTTACATCTTAATCTTGAAAACTGATGCCACTAAATCATCATACATTTAGATGATAAGATGATAAGCAGACTTCCAATTTTGCTACAAATTAGCCTAAAATAAATGTTTATAAACTCATGATTTTTTTTGTGTGTGATCTTTTTCTTGTTTCCACCCCATTGACCTCATAGGCGGATAAAAAAGATTTTTTGAGACAATGACAATGAATGATGGATTGAATGGTAGTGTCTTCAAACTATGCAATTTCATTGATTCAGACCACTACTTCAGTACCTTTGTATGCTACAGTATAGTTCTGTATGCATTTTCTAGAGGATAAAGTAGACACCAACATATTCATGTATCTACTAAAAAAATCACTAGTTTTATATATTTTCTAGAGGATACAGTGAACACCAAAATATTCTTTTATCTACTAAAAAATCACTAGTTATTTTATTATTTAATACTAAAAAAGAGCTTATCTCCATAGACCTCTTTATTCTGATCAATAAAATAGAATGTCTCCATTTTCTCCTACTTTAAGACAATTCAGTTAAATTCTATTTTTTAAACCAGTGTCCAAAATGGTATCTATGTATGTTAAAATGTACTAATTATAACATTATGGGATAAATTCACTTTATTATAGCCACTTATCCTTAATTTAAGTCAAAAGAGATTTGTCATATTCATAAGTTAGTGAGATTTTCTTTTATGTTCTAAGTCCAGTCTTCAAAGATGATTTAGAAAGTGACATAAAAGAAAGTTTCAATGTTTATATATAATTTTTAGTTTCTTTGCCTTCTACATAGCAAAGAATTCTCATTTTAGTTGCAAACATTTCTAATATTGTTTATTCAAAATGTGTAAAGATGATTGTTAAATATCTTTTCAGGACAGCTTGTTAAAGTTGGCAAATTTTAGACTCACCCATATCTTTTCCAATATAAAATCCATATTGGATATAAGCAAAGAGGTATACCTGAAGCTTTTGGAGGTACTGCTGAGGCTTACTACAGATTTACTTCTGGGGGACATCATCATTTTCATTATTAATTTCACTGTGTAGAAACTCAAGAATAATGCTGCACTTCTCAAAGTTCTTAATTAGTTTTATTCATTCATATTCTCTCTCTCTCTCTCTCTCTCTCTCTCTCTCTCTCTGTGTGTGTGGGGGGGGTTGTAGACTTCAAACTTATAATAACATCATAACATTTTCCTTTCACTTTTCATTGCTCTTAATTGAAACTTCAACTTAAGATGCATTATACTGTAAATTGCTAAATAATGTTGGAAAAAATAGAAAGAGATTATGTTACAGAATTTGCATTATGTTTGTACTATCTAAGAAAATACCGATTCGAAACTATAGTTGGTCATGTCTTCACAAAGAAAAACTCAATCAAGCATTAGTTCAGCAGGAAAATAAATTGGTTTCTGAGGAAGAGTAGATTTTATGTAATAAAAAATTAATAACTCTAAGGTTAGTGAAGTGACAAGCTAGATGAGCTTCTGAACAGTGTTGAGGAACATTATCTTCTCTATGGGACATTAGCTCTACAGGTAGGCTCCCCAAAGGCATAAAAGTACCAATGTTTGCCATCACTCATAGTATACAAGACACCTCTCTCAACAACCACTCCATAAGAGAGGGAGAGAAAAGTTCGATCAATTTTCATTTCTGGTTTAATTTCATGAGTACAGAAAGTAAAAAAGTCCAAAATTTCACATCAAAGTCATTGAAAATCTGATGTTCACAGGTAATACTTCATATTGTTATTTAATGCCCTTCTGAGAATATTGCTCCAGTTTACAATGTATGAGGTTAAATTGTTGCCAGAATCTCTTTTAGTGTGCATAGTATTTGGGTGAGGATTGAAAAGTGGAATACGTAGTTGCTATTAATGAATAATTTTTGTTTGTTGCCTTCATTTACTATTTCCATTTGCACTCTCACTTTCCCAGTCTATTTGTTCACAAGCTTTCAGTATTTAGAGTTGGGGTATCTTTTACCATCAAATGTAATATTGCTATCTTTACAGGAACGTGAATTCAAGCAGTGTGTTAAAAGGAAAAAGCAGCTTGTTGCAGGAATGTCACAACTGTGAAAACATCACATTACTGATGTCACTTCACTCTTCATTAGGCTGATCTAATCAGTTAGCTTGATTTTTTTTTCCCTGCCACCTGATACTCTTGTGTGAATCTGTAGTGTCTCTGAAGTATAGCTTGTGAATAAACAAAGATCAATTAGTTCATCTCCCTCAGATTTCAGATAGGAAAATTCTCTTCCAAAGAGATAAAATTAAAGTTTTTGCCCAAAACTCACAGTGTCATATATATTGTGTGCGTGTCTTTGAAACAAACAAACAAACAAAAAAATCAAAACCAGATATCCTGATTCCCATCTGCCAACACTCATTTAATAGTTTAACATAGTTTGTGTTTTAAAGTCTCTATACCACAAATTTGTTGTAAAATGAAAAATTCATTTCAAAAATGAGATCATTTTAAACTGACTTTCTGTTTTGAATTGTGTCCAATAGACATATATATCTTAATTTCTCACTCATCTTGGGAGAAAAATAATTCAAATATCAATAATAAGAGAAATACACATGAATTATTTCACAGGTGTTATTATCAAACATGAGCGCATATATTTAAGTGAAAAATACAATATAAGCATAAAATAGAGTACTAATTTTGGTCAATTAATATACACATGGATGTGTAGTGGAATGCACATCATGTAAGACACACAAAAAAGAATCATAGATACTTACTTGAGAATTCCACATTAAGAACATGATATTTTAGCAAGCATTAACCTGATAGTTCTTCAAGGAGTGGATCTTTTTAATAATGGAATTATGATACATTGCCAGTGCTTTAGTCAGTTTTTTCATTGCTGTGATGAAAAGACCTGGCCAGAACTACCTGGATGAGGAAAAGTTTATTTTGGCTCTCATTTTCAGAGGTTTAGTTGGTAAATGCTAACTTCATCGCTCTGGGCCTCAGGTGAGGAAGACCATCATGGCAGAAGGGTGTGGTGGAGTAAAGAACCTCAGAATATTATAACTTAAGAAGCAGAGGGAGAGCTCTGATCACCAGGGACAAAAATATGTACCCCAAATCATTGAGTTGTGATCTACCTCCCCTAGTCACATCCTACTTGCCTACAGTCACCTCCAAGTTAATCCATTTCAATAGATTAATGTACTGATTAGGTGAAGCCTATCACAAACTAATCATTTAACTTCTAAACTTTTTTTTTTTATTTCCTCACACATGAGATTTTGGGGAACACCACATGCCCAAACCATATCAAATAGGAAGAACAGAAAAGATGTATTTTTATTTATTGATTTGGGCTTATCAGAAGGGTGTTTGATGTTCTCCTCTGGGCCATTACATCACATTTTTTTTCCTCCATATAATTTATGTAAAACTGCACTGAGAATTCTGAAGAGTTTATTAAATAAAAGGCAGATACTATGTCTGCTACATTGTTTTAGTCAGCTTTTTCTGCTGCTGTAACTGAAAGACCTGACCAGCACAACTATAGTGGACAAAAGGCTTATTTGGAGGCTCAAGGTTTCAGAGGTTTATGTCAACATACAGAAGCCCCATTTCTTGGGGCTCAAGGTTAAGCAGGACCTCAAGGCAGAAGAGAGTGGCAGAGGGAAGTAGCTCACATGGTGATCAGCAAGCAGTGAGAGAGTTCTCCACTTACAAGACACCTCCAAAAACCATGCCCCAATTTCAGCCTCCTCCAGCCATACCCTACCATTTCAGTTATCAGTTAATCCCTATTAGAGGATTAATTCACTGATTAGACTGAGGTTCTTGTAACCCAATCATTTCTTCTGTGAACCTTATTGCCTTGTCTCACAAATGAAGTTTTGAGGGACACCACCTCTAAACCATAATATCTATCAATGTTGCTGGAGATATATTCTAGACGTCTGCCTAATTCTAAAGAATTTTTTCTCTATATTTATTGTAGTGTCATGACTTTTGACTATAGTCCTTTCAATTAAAAACAAAGATATGGAAATTAATCACACTGAAAGTAAACTAAACCTAAAGTATTGCATTCATTTAATTTATTTTTAAACTCTTAAATAGATCATAAGACAATGGGGAAAATGAGCTGAATAACTATAGCCGTATTTATAACGGTTGCATTTGATTCCATCCTTTCTCTATGTTCTTTCAAATACAGTCCTGTCTCTTATCCAGCTTTGTCTTTGGTACCTTGTTCTGCTACCTGAATCAAAATTGATAATCAGGGTGATATTTTCAGTTTGTGAATTTATGGATTTACTCCTCAATTTCATCCAACCCCTGATTATTCCCATTAATTTTAACACTTGGTTAACCATTCTGTGTAACTCACATCCAGAATCTCAGAGCTCATATTCCTGTCTATGTTTGTGACCCAGCCTCTCTTTCAAAGGAAACATTGCTTTAATTGTGCCATCTTATGACAACTATACATGGGATTGGTAAAATAAGACTAGGTAGAATATTCCTGTATTATTAAAAGGAATATTGATATCTATCATTGCATAAATATAATAAAATATTCCTGAATTTTCATCCACATAATTAAGAAAGTTCATTGAGGAAATTATGTCTGATTAGTTCCTACCTGTAAAAGATGCATAGCCTTCTTGAATTCATTTGTTTTTATATACCTAAAGATACACTCTTCAAAAAACTCTTTATTTCCTTTGCTAGTAACCTTCTTATATGATCTCCCTCATTAAGTTTTTATGCTGTTCCATGCAAAATAGAGCTAGATTCATCTCCATTCTCTTTTCTGATACTGGAAGCATCTGTACCCTAACCTAACCCCATGTCATTTGGCTGTCTTAGGTCTTTCACCAGTGTTCCAACATTACCCTTCAGCATTAGTAAACTCAGATAGAGTGAAGGAGGAAACTCTCCTTCCTTCTATTTTTCCAAAATGTACTAATTGTCTTTTGTGTTTTCCTCTGGATATTGCCTCTATGTGTATTTTTTTTTTTTAATAAAACAGCATTATCTAACACATCTGAGTTCTTTTTAAAATTTTTTAAAGTTTTTTAATTAATTTTTTTATAGTTGTAAGTAGAAAGCATGCCTTCATTTTTTTAGTTTTTTATGCAGTACTAAGGATTGAATCCAGTGCCTCACATATGCTAGGTAAGCGCTATGCCACTGAGCTACAGACCCAGCCCAACATCTGAGTTCTTAATGGATAAATTTAGGAAAATTTTAAGTGAAGATTTCATTTTCCTGTTCTCCTCTATATTATATATTTGTTAGAGTCTGTAAACAAGTCTGGATGGCGCCTGGCAAAATGCCAGAGGGAGTGGTTTGTGAAGTAACCCCAGGGAGCCATTAAGTGTGGAGATTACTTATTGGTTGACTGCTGTATCTATTTTATGCTAATTAAGATAAGCTGTGTGGAATGTATAAATACCACTCCTGTCCTACAATAAACGGCTTCCATTCCTGCTGTATCAATCTACACAAGTTGTTCGTCCCCCCACCCCTTAGTTTGCTGCAGCCGGACTGTGGCACATATTTGTATATTTCATGACTCTATGAGATATACAAATATGTAATTAACAAAAATACATAGGCATTTATCTTTCTGGAAACAAAAATGAAATTCTAAATAAAAATAATGACTGACAAATTGTTTAGTTTACACAATTTGTTTCCCATTTTTATCTTTTAACCAAGACTCCACTTCAATGGAGAAAGAATAACTCAGTGAAGTTAAATGTCTTGTAGTCATTCTCTGGAGTTGTATAATATGAGAGAGTTAAGGTGGCCATTTTGCTATGGAATTGAGAAACTGGCAAATCTTTGAAATTGGGAAGCCATGAAAAAGTCTCAATTTTACTAATGACATCTGAGCACACAGTTTATTACTCTACCATGATTATCAGAAAGAGTTGCTACATTTCTTATGCCAAGATTTGACATTTAGAGAACAAGGGAAAACATTTTCCTAAACAGCATCTCATAATGAATTACAACACATTGCTAAGGAACTGTGTTCACATTTGAAGAGCACAGAATTTTTATTTTTATTTTGCCATTTAAAAAAATAAAATAAAAATAAGAAAGGCAATATAGATAATTACCAAACACCAAAACATAAGATTAAAACATTTTTTGTAGACAATCATAATCTGAGAAGAGAATTTAACAATTTTATAGTCTACCTTAGGAAATAACTGTAGTTGTCTAAATATCATTGCATTTAAATATCAAAACCCTAATTATAGATGTTCCTTATTTCTTTTATTTGAATGAGTGTCTCTTGTTAATCAAAATGAAAGCAAAACATAGCAGAAACCTCATTTTATCTTTTTGAACTTTAATGAAGCTTAGTGAAAAAAAAATATTGCTAGTTACCCAGATAGAAGAGTTGTTATTGATGCAAAATTAAAATTATTTCCATTAAAGGTATTCATGCAATAACTTTCCACCAACACTAAGAATTTATATTTTGTTATATATTTTAATAAAATTTTATTTGAATTGAAATTATGTAGGTTTGATAGTGTTGTAATAATATTTGATTTGAAGTGTTGGTATGTTTTACAATATGCCTTAATGATTGCTTAAATACATTTTTAAACAGTTTGGATACATAGTAAATATTGTCCAAAATGTTCACCATGGTAACATCGAAAACAAAAGTAGCAAAGTTTGTAGGATATCATTTGAAATGGACAAGTATGGACCTAAACAGAAGTTATAAGTGTTTTCTTTTTCTTTTTTTATTTTTTTGGTTTTTTCGTTTTGTGGTGCTGGGTTGCTGGGGATTGAATCCACGGCCTTGTGTAAGCAAGACAAGCACTCTACCATCCGAGCTATATCCCCAGCCCAGGAAGTTATAAGTTTTTGATCCAAGCTTTGAGCAAATAATTTCCCAACTCTTACTTCCCTATGCTGTGAAAATGAGGTCTCCAAAAGAATAATAGTATATGTTATATGTAATTCTAAAAATAATTTTGATTTCTTTTTGCCATTAGTGTTCTAACTTTTAATTCGTATTTGAATTCATTTATCTGTCTACACCCTACCTAATTTTATTTTTAAATTTTAAATTGTCAATGCTTACTGAGAGATCAAGTTTTGCTAAAGTGTTAAACACTCTCACAAATATATGTTTCATTTTTAAAATTAATTAATGCAGTGTGTCAACTTATACTTCAAAATAAACCATCCTAATATTTAGTAAAAACGACCTTCTTTGAGGTCACATTCTGTGGGGTAGCCAGTTGGGTCGGCCTCAACACGGTGACTCTTGTGCTAATTTCTTGGATAGGCTCACTAATTATTCTGGGATGAGCTCCCAGGTCAGTGGGGGCTGATTGGTCTAGGATGTGCTCTTCTGGGATGGCTTTTCCTGCTCCACATGATCTCCTTGACATTGACCAGCAGGCTAGTCCATGCACATTTATTTGACATCTGGGTTCCCACGAACATCAAGAGTAGAAACTGTGAAATGACACACAAAACCCCATGAATATGTACAACTAGTACTTATTGACAAAAATATAATCAGATAAATAAATATAATAGATAAGGAAATACAACAAAATGTGTCAGAAATGACATTGTGCAAACTTAGAACTTGTCAAAGCAAGTCATAGACCAATCAGATATAATGAAAGGGGCAAACAAAAACTCCTCTTAACTGGAGTAGATACATTGAAGCCAATTTGAAAATTTCCCCAACAGTTATTAAGGTATTGTTATGCATGTTAAATGTCACCATGTTCAGTGTTGGTATGTGGGTTGTTAAGTTTTGATTCTTTTGTATATCTGTGTTTTGCAAAATTTAGAGGGTGAATCTAGTTCCAGCTGAAGTAGCCTTGCTTAAATAAGTGATTGCTACTTTGAAAGCCTGTCATACCTTTGTTAGCTACGCCAAACAATAGCAAGCGTCACCTTCCTTTGTATATCCTTTGTAATTTAAGTTCATTTTTTTGTTCATCATTGTTCAGAAGCCTTCAAAAATGCCTATTTTAATTTAATCACTTGCAATAAAGGGCAATAAAAAGTCACAGAGAAGTTGGAAAATTATAATCAATGAAAAGAAAATTAAAGTTTTAGAAAAGTACAAGTGTTATGTTCAACTCAGTGGAAGTGGCTATCTCCAATTTATAAAGTAAATTTAGGACTAACAGGTCAAACCCAACAGTGCAATATCACTCCAATTTTCTCTTGCTGCATAGAAAATTATCCAAAACTTGTGTCACTATAAACAAAAGTTTCAGTATAACTTTTCACATGTTTGTAGATTGACTGGAGTTATATGACAACACATAGAAGATATTATTGTAGCCATATCTTAAAACTAAATCATGCCATAGTCATCAACACCATTCCTCCAATAAAGAAAATAATTCTCAGAGAGTTCACATAAACTATTCAGTATATCATAGGCACTGGATAGCAAATGTTGTGACCTTAACCAAGGTCTATCCAGTTCTAGGGCCCAAAGTTAAAACAAAACAAAACAAAAAACAAAAACAAAAAAACCAAGAAGATTGATAGCTGCTATTTGAAACATTCACTCACATACATAAACACACACACACTACTATACACACATGTAATAGGTTAAAAACCATTCTGGAAATCTTATCTTTATCAATCTACTGCACAAATTTAAATAACTTTGGGTGCAAAATATTCAGAATACAAATTTCCAATATTATTTTGGTCATAATTGTGCCTTGATGACATAGAAAAATTAGTCACAACCAATCTTTAAAAAAACAAGAAAGAACAAGGATATAAAGGTGAAGTGTTTTAATCCATTATAATATATTCAATTTTATGACATTTACCAAAACAATATTTTGGACATCTTAATTGGCTTAAGTAAGACACATAGAGACATACACAATCAGAAAAATGCTTTGTTAAAGTAGATAATTTGATTAAATATTTTATGTATAGTTTGAAGATAATCTGGCTATTTTTATTAGCAAAAATTATAATTTTAATCTTTTGATCAAATGATAATATTTCCTTCAGCTTGACTAAACTTTTTACAGGCTTCTACCTGAGTAGACGTTCTTATTCTCCCTTTACATAGAGTTTTAACCTTAGAAAACTTGCTGTTGTAAATTCTTTTTCTTCCCCTTAGAGTCAAAGAATCATGTACAACTCAATAATATCTTTCTAAAAGGCCTGGGAACCGTCCTTTTAACTCTAATCAAGAAATGCATATATACATTGGATACCACTCCATCACACAAAAGAAGAAAATTCTGTCATCTGCAACAACATATATAGAACCGAACATTGTTATTTAAATGAAATAAGCCAGGTATAGGAAGACAACTACCGCATGATCTCACTCTAAAAATGTAGATCTCATAGAAGTTGAAAGTAGAATGGTGCTTATCTGAGACCAAGGAAAGTGAGGGGGATGGTGCCCAAAAAGATTGGCTAGTGGGGCTAAAATATAGTTAGGACTAAAAAGTTACGTTGTGTTAGCACACGGTATGGTAAGTATATGTCACAAAAATGTACTGCACTTTCCAAAAGCTGCAAAGAAAGAATTTTGAAAGTTTTCACCATGAAGTAATGACAAATGTTTAAGAGGTAAATAAACTTAACTTGAATTAAACATTACACAATATATACATGTATTGAAACACTCCATGGTTAAATAAGTAAATAACAGTAAAGAAAGAAAATAAAATGAACGTTGAAGAAGTTAAGCTATTTTTTTTTCAATGTTCAAATGAGGAAGAGATACGTTCAGTAAAACTGGATTTGAATTATGAAGTGAGTCACCTGTATAGGTCTTTCAAGGAGGAAAAACTTCTCTGTAAGACTCGGAACTTTGGCAAGGCCTGTCTTAGACACTTTTGTGTTGTCCCTGAGAGTGGTCTGGAGTGGTAATGTACTAAATTAAGAAACCTTTGAGAAGAAGAGAATTTGAGGATGATTAAAAATACTTCACTTAACTGTTGATACATGGAATTATAAGGATATTTCTTAAAGTACTTATAAAACCACAATATAAACACAGAAATATATAATGTTTAAGATCCATATGCCCAATAACTTTAGTTATATATGCTACTATTTCAGAGAGGTAACAAAATGGCTTATATATTATAAGTAAGGCTTGAAGTCTTGGTGAATAGTCCTATACCAATGTATTAATTATGAGAAGATCACAGTTGTTCAACTTATCAAAAGTATTTTTATTCATCACAAAGCTTAGCAAAATTTGTACTATTAAACAAAACTCAAGAAAAATATTATATTTAAAAGATTTATATATTTTGAAGGGGACCAAAGAGAGGACGTGATTGACAAATGAACTTTTTTTTTTTCATTTAGTTTAATAAAAATTGATTGGGCTTGTTAGAGCTTCATGCATCACTCTAATGCAGGGGCTTGGGAGGAATTTCTTGATAAATCCTATATTCAGCCACTTACAGCCTTCAAAAATGCATTAGCTTGAAATTCATCATCATTTTTCTCTTCATTCCTAAATGAGGATTTTTCAATGAATATTTGGTCAAATTCCATTCTCCATTTTTGAGTTACTGAAGCAATAAAATTAGATATTTTTCACCTGCATGTGTTTCAGGTGCAATTTAGAATATTTTTCCGGTGAAGGTCAATGATGACACTCTAGAAAAAGTGTAATTCCAAAGCAGAAAGTTTTATTTGTTTGGTGACACTTTTAATATATACTATACTTTGGATTGCATAGTAAACACTAAATTAAAACACAAAACATTATCATATCTGTTAATTCTGACATCAGTTGTGTTTCTCAGTTCTTATTTTTTGATGTATATCTGTATTTTATTCACATCTGTAGAACTGTATTTTATTCACATCTCTTTCTTTTAGGACACTAACATCTTTTTTTTTCTCATGGCAGGTCTTTAGCAAGAAATTGAATTCATGTACTTCATTATAATCTAAAAAGAATTGTTTCAATACTGTATTGGTTGTCATTTAAACTGTCTTAAAGATGATATTCTATGTTAAAATAAATGTTTTTGTAATTTTTGTAACTTTTTTATATGAGTTAAAGTACTATAAAAAATTACATGATTTCCTCTGTAATCCAGTCTTCTTCTCTAGTAGATTTGAATCATGAAAACATTTTTTACTATCCAGCATAATTTTTATTTTCATGATTCAAAAAGTGTTATTTTTAAGGTAAATAAATGGCAATTATCTATGAAATTGGTGAAATGATAAAGTAAAATACAATGAAAAAATAAAGATCCTCTAAAGTTCCATCAATTCACTTACTGTTTTTTTTAATCAGTTTATGATTCAAAATTATATGAAGTGATCACTTTGTCATTGAGTTTTGAACCCAGTCTTCATACTAATGGTTTAAAAAACAAATTGCCATAAAAGAAAACAGAATTATTCCAGGAATAAATCAGCTTTGAATCTTATGGAAACAGCTTTAAGTCATTCATCATAAATAATTACTTCTGTAACAATCCTGTTTCCAAAGAAGCTTACTTACTGAGATCCTAAGGTTAGCTCATCAAGAAATGCATTATGGGGGCTGGGGATGTGGCTCAAGCGGTAGCGCTTGCCTGGCATGCGCAGGGCACTGGATTTGATCCTCAGCACCACATAAAAAATAAATAAATAAATATGTTGTGTCCACCAAAAACTGAAAAATAAATATTACAAAATTCTCTCTCTCTCTCTCTCTCTCTCTCTCTCTCTCTCTCTCTTTAAAAAAAGAAGGAAGGAAGGAAGGAAGGAAGGAAGGAAAGAAAGAAAGAAAGAAAGAAAGAAAGAAAGAAAGAAAGAAAGGCATTATGTGGAAACACAATTCAGTTTTTACCAGAGACTCTCTCCCTAGTTTTAGACTTCTTATTTTTGAAGTTTAAGTATGAGTGGATTTCACTGAGATAAAAGAATGAAAAATACTGTGCTATAATAAGAGATGATCATGGGAAGTGTTAATTAATGATAATTTATATTTTAGAAAAAAATGGTTGTCCAGACATTGGACTACAGTACAAAGTATGGTGTCCAAGCAGGTGATATGCCCATAATACTTGATTATCTTGCAATTATTCTATAATTTTTTTTTTTACAAAGATTCTGTGGAGAAAGTCATTGTTAACATATGCTAATTTAGTAAAAGACAAAAAGAGCTATTTGATTTCTTTTGATCATTTTTTAAAAAACAGTTTTTGAATAGACACTGACTTATAAAAGTTTTGGGGTCACCTTGGGTTTTAGTTTGTTAATTGACTTATACTGATGGAAAATATATCTGTTTTATTTCATTGGAGTGTTGTTTGATGAATGCTATTGTAACTAATCCGATTTAAATAGAAGTGGAAGGTAGAGAATAGGTAATACACAATTTAAAATGGAATTTAAAAAATTGTAAAATGTAAACAAACAAAATGGGGAGGAAAAACATGAAAAAAAGAAAGAAAGAAAAGAAATCACCAGACCTGAACATTTTCTTTTTCTGTTAAGTATCATGTGATTCATGTATTATGATCAGATATGATTCCCTTATAAAGAACTTCATTGTCATCTTTTTTTTCCATTCAGAGCTACCATACCTACAAAAGTGAGTAGATGTTATAATTGCTCTCATTATGAAATGATATCAACATACATTTTATATTTCGTCAGCCTCAAAATCTTTCTGTAGTTATGTGGGAGTGAAAATAAGAGCTATTTTGCTAGCTGTAATTTCCATGTCTATGCATTCTGCACTCATTTCCCCAGGTAATTAGTACCATGGAATGTCGCCGAGTTGGCATATTATTCTCCCTGAGCACAAAGGTAATAATTGAAATTCAGGATGGGTACTCTATTACAAAGCTCATTGATAAAGTTAATTAATATAAGCCAAGTTAATTCAGGGCTTGTATATGAAACAGGAAGTTCTCTTATTTCCATTTTAATATCCCTTATTGTGCTTGTGTGAATGACTTTTGATGGCTGAATTATTTTCTTCATCCTTATATTACATTACTTATAGTATACTTTACTAAGCTGTTGTTACACCTTTTATCTTTATTTCTGAGTCCGATCACCAAATCACACATCTTGCTTCTTCTGAAATACTGGACACTGTCATTTAGGGAAGCCCCCATAGAAACAAGTACATCCTTTTATTTTATGGATAGTTACTATATTTGAAAGATGCTTTCTGAATTTCTGACTGAAATCCTTTTTCACTAATTTCGTGTAATAATTCTCAAAGTTTTTAAATCCTCTGAGTGCTTTGAAACCCCTAAATTTTTGTAGTAAGCTTGAAAAGACACTAGTCATTCAATAGCTCTTAATAATTTTTTTCTTTCTTTGTCATGGAAGTCTGCATTTTCATGGCTTAAGATCTCAGGAATGGAGGCTTTCCATTTTCCTCCAACACATTTTTTTTCTTTGTGCCCCCTTGTTTTACTTACCTCATGGTCTGACTTAGCCAATTTATCTCAATGTTCCATAATATGATATTAGCATAACAATAAATTATCTCACAATAAAAAATAGCATCAGATAAAATTTAATTGTTTTCATGTGAAGTATTTCCTCTAAGCAATCCTCAAACTCCTTTCTCTGAGGTATTTTCTGCATATAGGAGCATAGATTTTTTTTGGTTACTTTCTATAAATTTATAATAAGTTTCCTTTACTATATAACTGAAAACCATCCTGCTATATGCCACAGTCTACCACCATGAATTTCATAACATAAGGTTCTGAACAACTCAGTATAAAACATTCAACCAGAAAAGAGAGAGAGGGAGAAACATAAGCAAAGTTTGGAAATATATATGTTCTCCAAAATTTATCTCCTTTACTTGTGCACATATCACTGTATTCCTGAAGAAACATAATAGTAATTGTAGAAGAGTCAAACTGAGATCTAAGGACAGCTGTATAGTACAGCAGCCTGACGTCTTCCATCATTATCTGTATTAGTTGTCATTTAAACTATCTTAAAGGTGATATCCTATTTAAAATAAATGTTTTTGTAATTTGTATAACTTTTTTATGTGAATTAAAGTATTGTAAAAAAAAATACATGATTTCATCTGGAAACTTTCAGAAACTCTGAGATGTAAGGAGTAATTGTGAGGTTTATCTCCACATACAGATGGTTCCTGATTATCATGGTTCAACTAATGCGAGTTTAGACTTTGTAATACCCCCCAATTTACATTGCTCACTGGCTTTGGGAGTTTATTAATGGTTGAGTTCTAGAAATATGCAGGTGAGTAACAGGCAATAATAGTGCTAATATGCCTCCATCTTATTTAACCTCAAGAGATATCCTCTTATTTTTTTTTAATTACCCTAGCTCTTATTCTAGTGTTTTCACTTTAAATGAAGATGGTAGTATACTTGTTTTGAGGTTTCTTTTCTTTATATATGTTTAAGATTTTTATTTTTTCCTCAAATAAAAACTAGTTACTATTATGATCAAGTCAAATTGTTATTTATCAAAACTTCAGTCCAATTCCATTTTATATCTCTACCTGGTCTGTAAAATTATTACTTGTGACACCACTTATATTTCCAAACTGTTTCTACAGACATAAAAGTGAGCAACCCAGAGAATGATTTAGATGTTTTATTTGGATTAGCAAGGTGGTGGGTAGTCAACTCAGAGATACAAACCCCATCATATTCCTAGAGGTGTGTATATCAGTAATTTAAGCTTTAAAATGCAACTTCTTTGTATTAAAAATATAAAATACAATTATGCCTTGCATAATTTTAAAGTTTCATTTTCATAACAGAATTGATCATATCTCTACTGAATGTGAATTTAAAAATATAACTCAATATTATTTAGATAAATATATTTTATGTCTGTAATATGAGCTATGATTATATCCACTTCCCCTTTTCTAAATAACCCTTGCTTGTATCTTCTATAACAACAACAAAAAAAATCACTCCATTCATTTCTTGTAGTCTCTCTCTGACCTTTAATTATTTTTTCATGGTGCAAATTAGTTACACAGAACAATGTGTATTATAGCAGCACGTTTATACATGCTTATAACATCATTGGATCAATTTTACCTCCAATACCTTTGCTTACAATCCCTTTGTCTCTCCTTCTTATTCTCTTCCCTGATCCAAATGATCTCCCTCCCTTCTAATTTTATTCTATCTTTTTATTTTTCTATTTTTCCCTTGAGCTTCATATATGAGAGACAACTTATGACACTGTCTTTAAATTTTCAGTTCTTCTATATCAACTACTATGGTTCTAAGACCTGGGGAAAAGGTTTTTTTCTCCCTTTCTGATTTTTATAATATGGTATCTCAAAGGAAACTTTCACAAACTCTGAGATGTAGGGAGTAATTATGAGGTTTGTCTCCACATACAGATGCTTCTTGATTATCCAGGTTCAACTAATGAGATTTTAGACTTCATAATAGACACCAAAGGATATAATTTTAGTAGAAACATACTTTTAATTTTGAATTATTTCTGGGTTAAAAATATGATGTAAGAATTACTCTTCCCATGCTGGGAAGCAGCAGCCAAGGTGCTCCACCCAGGCTCATAATGATGTGAGAAAACGATGGTCTTCCACAAAACTTTGTGCTGCTAAAAGATGCTCTTTCATAGTAGAGGTATATTAAATTCAGTTTTTATTTAAATATTTCCAAATTATGTTGGGTTCATCTGGACTTAAACCTGTGGTACTTCATGAAGCATATGTTTCCTATGAGATAATCTATAGAAAGCAGAGAATTTTATCATTGGTGTTGTATATAATATATATCTCTTTTCATCTCTTTCCAACAATGGTGACTGTTAGGGTAAAAGTCAGCCCTTTAATACAAAAAAAAAAAAAATGATCAAACAAAGCTAAGTCTGTCCTGAATAAGATAGTCACAAGTTAATGCATATATCATGTTAAGTACTTTTCTAATTGAGTTCAACAATTCTCTCTCTCTCTCTCTCTCTCTCTCTCTCTCTCTCTCTAAAGAAAGAAAAATATCTAAATCCAAGTGACAAGAACATTAGTCAGAAACAAATGTGAAGTAGTTTCTATTGGCAGGGATTCAGGAAATAGATGCCAATGTTTCTTAACCTTGATTGTAATGAAAGAGATAAATAGTCACACAAAAATCTTAACAGAAGGAGTAGCATATTGTATGCATCCAATCCGTATGGCGTAAGATACAATTATTTGCCAAAATCAAAAACTTTGAAGATCAGGTCTTTTGATATGAGATATTATTAATGAACTTCCTATAACACATTTGTGGTAGAACCTTCTCAATATATAATTTTATACTATGCTTACAAAAATGTAAAGTTGTCCCTAGGGATAAAACATAAGAATAAATGTTCACTTAGAAATTACCTAAAGAATAAAATACTTTTTTTCTAATTAGTTGTTCCCATAATTCACCTGAAAAGCACAAGCAAGAAAAAGAAAATAAATATCGTGCTTCCATACTCCACAGGAATCAATGCTAACACTTTTATACAATTCTATAGTTTATTTAATTATATGTAATGTAAAATGTTTTTCAACAGACTCTGTAAAATTATAAGTACTATTTATTTTTTAAAACATTATAAACATACTTATTCCTTAACAATAGTGATTCTGGATCAATTATGTTTCAATGGGTTTATGTGTTATAATTTATTAATCTGTTTTTCTATTATTAGGTAATTATGGTTTCCTTTTAATTCTTTTTTTTATTCTTTAAATTGATTTATTTAGTTATTTACTTTTGCATTACAATTCTTGATACACCAATATACAATAATTTATCATATCTCTGATTATATATAAGGTATGTTGACACTAAATTCACATCTTCATACATATATATTTTATAATGATGAGGGTCTCCTTTCACCATGCATGCTATTCCCCTTCTCCCTTCCTTTTCCTCCCACCCCTATTCCCTATGTAGAGGTAATCTTCCTCCCTTGCTCTCCCTCCCAACCCCATTTTGAGTCAAGCCCCTTATATCAGAGAAGACATTCGGCATTTGTTTTTTTCGGGTTGACTAACTTCACTTAGCATAATCTTCTCTAATGCCATCCATTTCCCTGCAAATGCCATGATCTTATTCTTTTTTATTGCTGAGTAATATTCCATTGTGTATAAATGCCACATTTTTTTTTTTTTTATCCATTCATCCACTGAAAGACATCTAGGTTGGCTCCACAGTTTAGCTATTGTGAATTGTGCTGCTATAAACATTGTTGTGGCTGTGTCCCTATAAAATGCTGTTTTTAGGTCCTTTGGATATAGTCCGAGAAGAGGAATAACTGGGTCCAATGGTGGCTCTGTTGCCAGTTTTCCAAGGAATCTCCATACTGCTTTCCAAATTGGCTGCACCAATTTGCAGTCCCACCAGCAGTATATGAGTGTACCTTTTTCCCTGCATCCTCGCCAGCACTTGTTGTTGTTTGTCTTCATAATGGCTGCCATTCTGACAGGAGTGAGATGAAATCTTAGAATAGTTTTAATTTGCATTTCTCTTATTGCTAGAGATGGTGAGCATTTTTTTCATATATTTGTCAATTGATTGTATATCCTCTTCTGAGAAGTGTCTGTTCAGGTCCTTGGCCCATTTATTGATTGGATTATTACTTTTTCAGCTCTTTATATACCCTAGAGATTAGGAGATTAGAGCTCTTTCTGATGTGTGAGGGGTAAAAAACCAAGAATCAACAAATGGGATGTATTCAAACTAAAAAGTTTTTTTCTCAGCAAAAGAAATAATATGTGAGGTGAATAGGGAGCCTACATCCTTTTAATTCTTATGTTATCTCCAGAAAATGCAGTTTGCACAGAAAGATAGTTCTTTTTAGATAGAGTAATAGATTATTTTTTTTGTAACAAGTTTTATAGGTCAAAATTTTAGTTATGTGCTACCAAAACATTATCCCCATTATTATACTGATTTGTCTTCCCATCTTTATTCTTTAAATAACATATCAGTATTTATTTATTTATTTGCTAATTTATTATCAAAAAATTGTATATAGAAGTTTAATTTTAATGTGTTTTAATATTGATATGTTTTTCATATTAAAATTTATAAAACTTTTTTATTCAATAATAGTCACTTCATTTTTCACATTATCTTAAACTTTTTCCCATAGTTTATTCCACTTTAAAAATTTAGTACCGCTTTTTCAGAGATATCATAATCACTCAGCTCTATATCCATAAGATTTGATTTTTGTGCTGTACTTAATTTATCTACCTAGAGTATATTTTCAATATAAAATAAAGTTTGCTGTCTTAAACAATCACTTGTCAAATACCTGTCTTCATCATATATTTGAAAGGTATAACATATACCACATTAAATTGTTTTATGTAACGTGATGCGTTCATAGCTTATTCATGTAGTTCTATTTTCTCCATTTTTCCTTTTATACTAACACCAATCTTCTTGTATTATTCTAGCTTTTAAATTTTTTAATAATTTTTGACAAACTTTATTGCCTTACTTATAGTCAAAATAATATTTTTTCCTTCATGTCTTTTTCCCCCAACTATTATATCACATTCATGTTATTAATATTGATGAATTATATAATTAATATTTGTGTTTTTTCACAACAATCTCCCAAGCATTGTAGGAATTTTTAAAATTAAAATTATTTCAAAATTTCATAATTAGCTGACTGTACCTTCTCATTTTTAATCCTTCATATTCTTGAACATTATATTTTCATTTTTTTTACTCATTATGAAGAAAAAACAAGAGATAATAAAAATGGGATTCTTTAATGCACTTTGTCATTTAAGCCTACATTATGGTCTATGTAACTTATTTGATTGTGAGACATTTAATTATATAATTTATCTACACTTATTTAAATTTTCAAATTTCACAACCATAAATATACATTTTAGTATAGCATACAGAGTTTTAACATGTAGTTACAAATTTTTATCTTATTACTCCAGAAACATGCTTAAAAAAATAAAAATTGGTCATAGCTCTTGGATATCCAAGACATTCTAATTTGTACTTTCCAATTGTTTTATAGCTATTTAACCAACCTGCTTCTCCAGCAAGGAATTAGGTTTTCTGTTTTTCTTGCACTAGCATACCTTGAATATCATCAGTTTAAATAAAGTTTTCTAAGACATTGCATGAAAATTCATCATTCAGTTTCTCACTTTCTTTTTATTATTAACTAATTAATATTATTAATTTCTTTTTATCATCATTTAATTAATAAATAAATCCTTTCTTATTATTCATTGATTAAATTGTTATTGAGTACATGTTATTTGCTAGTCATTGATAATAGAGATGTGAACAGTGAACTAAGAGAAGTGATTGTCTTAGAGCTTACAGTCAGTTGAGGAAGACAAATAGGTAAACATAAAAGTTTCAGTTAATACATGATTTCAGTGAGAAATTTTATGAAGGAGCCAAATTTGACAAAACTGATGGAGGGTGCCATCTCGGGGCCCTTTCAGAAAATGAGACTAAAGAGATAACTTAATTCCAGTGGTTCAGTGAACCAACTATGCAGTCTTTCTCAAGCCAAGGGAAGAACATGTGACAGATGCTATTAAAATTGCATGTTCATAGGAAAGCGGCCCTCAAATCCAATTCAGATACTTACTTTACTTATTGAAGATTTTTATTAATGATTATTATCTTGGTCTTTGCAATCAGTAGGCCTGGGTTTAATTTTTAATTTCTCTGATCCTCAGGTCTCTTATCTTGAATACGTGGATAGCATATATCTTCACAAGTCATGAAATAAATTCCACATAAAATGTAGAAAATGTCTAGTAAAGCATTTAAGTAAGTAACTTAACGTTTTTATTATTATTGTTTTCATAATTTTTGAGTAGAGACAGCTGATCTAAAATATTCTTAACTGTGAGTTAGAGTTTGAAGACATGGATAGACATCTATACTCTGATATAATAGCTGTAGAGCCAATGTAACTTACTAAGCTTTAGTTTATTTACAAAACAGAAAAAAGTCCTTATTTTATATTTTATGCTTGGTATACAATTTCTTTCTATACTAAGGTCTTCCATTTCTATATTCTGGCGCATTAATTAATTGATAAAATTACTTATTACTTCTATCCTTGGTAAGAAGATCTCAATATCAAAAGTGTATGCTAGACATCTCAAATACTTTTGTATCCTTTACTAGTGATGTATTCCCCTTCTTCTCTCTGATAGTGTCCTATACACCAACCAAAATTTCTTCCTGCTAGTAATTTATAATACTCCATATTTCTGAAAACCTGTCATTTTTCTAAATTGTAGCTATAGCTAGACTAGTCTATTTGCCCCAAGTTAAGACAAAATATTTTGAATCAATATTTTACCCATTGCAACTACTGAGTAAATGAGACAAATTGTTTATTTTTTGCTAGTACCTCCAGATGTTGTATAATAAAGTTGTAACATAGTATGCTTTCTGGATTCCCTGCTTCCTGGAAATAGATTTTTTGAAAAAAGATATTTTAAAAATGACAATCACAATGAAGTTCTCACAGAAGACCCAACTAAAAGAATTTTAGTTGAAATTAGATATTTGCAAGATTAGATTATAAAATTAGATGCCATCATTATTCCACTTATCTCTTAGATGAAAGATTGGATAAAGCAAAGATGCATTTTTTTTCAGGAAAAAATCATTAATTACCTAAAGCAATTTAATAATAATATGATATGATTGTAATAAGTCATATATTGATTGGTAAAAGGAATCTTTTTTCCAGTAAATATGAAGTAGAAGATGATATAAGCTTATCAATTGAGATATCATCCAGAGAGAAAATGAAGCTAATTGCCACAGCTGGCTTCATTTCAAGTGACAATATAGTAATCAACAAGGGACTGACAAGAGAAACTTGTGACACTAGAATATTAAAGCATTTCAATAAATGATAAAACAGCATTTGACTGACAGCTATTTTTAATTTGAACATAATATTACCTTTTATCCCAAGTGAAATTAGTTACATTGGTATGAAAATATCTTTGGGTGTAGTTGTCAGTTTATTGTTTAGAGTAAATGACTTCTGCAAAGTGTAATTACTAGAAGTTAAACTAGAAGAATCTTAGTAAAATTGTATTAAATATCAAAAGACAGGAAGGAAGAAAGAGAAACAGAGAAAGAGATGATGATTACAAATTTGCCTATATTTCCAAAGTCTTCAGTGATTCCTAATTGTTTTAAACAGATAAAGTTTTACATAATTTTAAAGACACCTGACCAATTTATCCCTGAGCCACATAATATCCAGCCCTTTTTATATTTTATATAGAGAAAGCATCTGGCTAAGTTGCTTAGGCCCTCCCTAAATTGCTGAGTCTGGCTTCTGAGCCACTTGGATTATAGATATGTGTCACCATGCCCATCTTTGACCAACCTTCTTTATATTCACAATATAATTATAACTTCTCACACATGCTTATTTTAACTTAATTCCCATTTGGATGTGAAATTTTGGATTTCCATTCATTTCTTTCTTCACTTACATTTTCACCACATTTTATCACAGTTTCCCCTGAGTTCTGACCTTTTCCAAACTCAGCAGCTGGCCATAAACTGCTTCTCCTGAAAAATGAAAACATATTTGTGTCCTCATCATATTCTTGAAATATAAAACACCTTTAGATCTAGAGTGGATGAGATTCAGTAAAATGGTCCAATTCATATTCTTGATTGTCTAACACTGAAGCCAAGTTTGAAAATAGTACAGTGCTCTCTGGATCACTGTGTATCAACAAAGAAAATCTATAGATCTTTATGAAAAAAAGTAAAAACAGGACAAAAAGGAGATAGACTGTAGTCAAACACTGTTTAAGTTTTTTTTTTTTCCCTGTTAGGGAAAGGAAACCTCAGGTGACTATCTAATAAAACTGATGAAACACACAAGAACATGCACACACTGAAATTGGAGCAAGGAGAGAGACCCTGTCCCAGTGTCCCCAGTGTATCTGAGGCAGTATGCAAGGACACATCAAGTACATATGTTTTATTGCCAAGTTTCGCTCCAGACCCTTTAGTTCAAACTCTTGTGGTGGAGTTTCAGACATTTAGAAATCCACAGCTGGACCATTTGCTAGCAAAGAAGAGATATATAGATTATTTAGAAAGGAAGAAAAGAGTTGAGAAAACATTAGTAGAACACCAGCTGGCAGATGAGATAGAGGGGGGAAGAAAAGGGAAAAGACAGGTGATGGAGACAGATGGCCAACCCAGGATGGATAAAAGGTATTCATACAAGTGTGTCAGGTGCACAAATCCTATAACTTACGAGCAAGTCCTACAAGTTGGGCGTGAAATTATTACAATGCAATAAAGACTGCAGTGCTGAATAACTGACAGTGAAAAGGAAAGCAGGGAAATATTCTCAAATATATGAAACAAAGATAGATACATTGTAGACAAAACTGGATAAAAAGAGAAAAAATGATGCAGACGCTCTGTTTCCTTACTATGAAGGCCCTATCTAAAACAGGATAAATAAAATCTGATGTGTGGAGACTGGGTTTCATGTAATGGCATCTAAATAGATAGCTCTATCCACTTTAGATAGGCCTGTGTATTTTTCATTGCTTAGAAAGGAATTGATATCAGTTTTAAACCTGCAAAGAAACAATTCAGTTCTGCTTAAAGTTACCCAAGTTTTCAGACATTGTGATGCTCTAATTATTAAAATCTATTTGTGAGTTCCTACATTTGAGTGCAATACTAGAGGATAACATTTTCTAGATCCATGGAAAACAGACCATTCAGCAAAAATTTATAAACAAATTTTCTCATTTATTTATTTTTCGTGATATGACGTGGCTAAAATTAAATTAGAAAAATGAAAAAAAAAAATGTTTTTTTAAATTTTTTTGTAGCTCCAGGTTAGTTAGGAAGAAATTATTTAAAATAAGAATTCTTTAAATTCAATCAATCCATACAACTTTAGTAAAATCTACCAAGGAATATCCCAAAGTACCATGTGAGTCTATAGAGAGGGGAGAATTTCCAATCAGGGGTCAGTTTGCGGGGGAAAAAAGGCTTCCCTGAAAAATAAGATTTATAAAAGGTTTTAAGGAGCAGTAGAAAACCTCACATTAGTGGCATAAGTAAGGACAGAGAGTGGTATTTGGCAAAATACAATCAAAGCAAAGGTCAATGTGAGAGTGTAAGATCTGGAGGTAAAAGACAATTCCTGAAGGGTTGTCAATAAAACAAAATGTTGGTACTCCTAGTAAAAGACAGTAAAATGACCTTCCTGCAAGCTCAGGAAGGCTTCAGTTTGTTTAATACATGACAGAAGTGTTTTTTTATTTTGAAATTTATTTATTTTTTTCTGGGTACCAGGGATTGAAATGAGGAGCACTCGACCGCTGAACCACACCCCCTAGACCTATTTTGTATTTTATTTAGAGACAGAGTCTCACTGGTTTCTTAGCACCTTGCTTTTTCTGAGGCTGGCTTTGAACTTGCAATTCTCCTGCCTCAGTCTCCTGAGCCACTGGGATTACAGGAGAGCACCTGCCAGTGGCGGGATTTTAACTAAAGAGTTGAGGTGAGATGAACAGGTGGCAAAAGGAGGCCAGTACAGCATGGACTGTGAATAGTTTTTCTGAAAGAACAAAGTTGGATATACGAAATAAAGGGGCCAGGTCACAGAGAATTGTGAATATCCAGAAATGCTTCCCTCAAAAAAATCATTTTACTTTATTATGAAGGCAGGAGGAAATGGACTTTTAAAACATGAGCATAAGTCTGAGTTACAGCTTTTTACTTCTCAACTGGGTAAATTTGACAATTTACCTAATATTTTTTGCCCATTTTCTTCACTTTTAAATATATAAATTAAGGATATTATCAAGGAATAAATAATTATTAAGTAAGGCAAGGATGAAAATAGTTCTGAGAATAACAGAAAAGTTTAATGAATAGTGAGTATTAATAATGACGTATTAATAATTCAGGTCAGCATGTAGGATATTTATGTATTTGTACTATAGAGTTTAGGGTCAAGGATTGAGGCCTGTTTAGAAAATAAGATATTAGTAATGAGAACTTGAGCAATGGGAATGAAAAGAAAGGCATATTAATGGACATTACAAAAACAAAACATGTGTTGTCTAATTAAAAACATAAGGGCAGCCAGGTATGGTGGTACAGTGCTGTAATCCCGGTCACTTGGAAGATGAGGCAGGTAGATTACAAATTGAAAGACAGTCTCAGCAATTTAGCAAGGCCCTAAGCAACTTAGTGAGACCCTTCCTCTAAATAAAATATAAAAGGGAATCAACCACCGCCCGCACCACCATGGCCTTTTCTGCTCCCTCTGATTCTGCTGCTGCCAGCCTGAGATCACCTGGAGGTCTATTTTCTGGGGCTACCTCCACTGAAAAAAACACTGCCTACTGCCTTAAATGCATCTGAAGCCCACACTGCTGCTGACCCCTGGAAATCGCCTAGAGACAATGCTGCCACAGCTGCAGCTGTATCTGCCGCTGCAGCCACAACTTTTGCTGACCCACTGCCCGCTGCCAACAACCATCACCACTACTGCTGCTCCCACAGCATAGAGGAATACTTTGGGGAAGACTCCAAGATTGGTTGCATGTGACTGCACCCATTTTGTGACATCAGCCAGGGGCAGGGGCCTGGGTGCCAGCAGGTTTACCACCACAAGAGCCTCTGTCTGGGAACTCCATCTGGGACCTGCAGGTCCAGTATGGGGGTGCCTGCATGTTTGGAGGAGCTTGGGGTCTTCCTGCTGAGAGTGCTGGTGGCCCTTGTCTTGCTGCTGCATCTCAGGGTTGCTCCTCTGCATGAGTGTATCTCTGGTCATCTCTCTGCAAGTAGAAGCAGTATTGAGATCTTGGGACTGCAGTGTGGCAGATTCTGAGGCATCCAAGCCTAGATCAGTGGGATAGAGACTGGGTTTGCAAGGGCTGATCTGGGTTTGGTGAATCCAAGAGATGTCAAAGACAGGGCTGAGAAACTGTTGAACACTGACAGAAATAGTTCAACTTTCCACCAAGACTTATTTTATTTTATGCTATTTTTTGATTCACTAATCTTTCTACCATATTTGGAACAGATGTTTTTTATGCATCAGTGTGTGGAGGACAATGATATATGATTGGTGTTTTGCATTTTTGTTGTATTCTTATGTCTTTAATTTTTATTCTTTGTTCATATTCTTCCTCTTCCTTGTCTATTTTCTTTCCAACTTTTCTCCAACCAATAGCCAATCTCTGTTGGCTGCTCTTCTACTCTTCCTGTGAATTTTTATTTCTAGTTTCTATCATCCTCCCTTGCAAATATTGCAATCTATAGTACCTCTGTTCTCTCATTCACCATTTCAAATTGTAAATCATTTTAACAAACATGCTATTTAAACTCATCAATCAAAAGACATAGAGTGGCAGATTGGATTAAGAAGCAAGATCCAACAATATGTTTTCTTCAAGAGACTTACCTCATGGGCAAATACATTCACTGACTGAATGTGAAAGAATGGGAAAAAATTCATCACTAATATAAATTGTATAAACAAGCAGGGGTTTCCATTCATTTCAGATAAAGTAGACTTCAAACCAAAGTTAATAAGAAGAGACAAAGAAGGACATTTCATACTTCTTAAGGGAAGTATATATAAGCAAAACATGACAATTATAAATATTTATGCTCCCCAAAATGGAGCATCTATGAGCAAACAAACCCTTCTCAATTTCAAGAGTCAAATTGACCACAATATAATAATACTAGGTAACTTTAACACACCTCTCTCATTACAGGACAGATATTCCAAACAAAAACTAAATAAAGAAACTATAGAACTAAATAATACAATCAATAATTTAGACTTAACAAACATATATAGAATATTTCATCCATCAACAAGCAAATATACTTTCTTCTCAGCAACACATGGCTCCTTCTCTAAAACAGACCATATCTTATGCCACAAAGCAACTCTTAGTAAATACAAAAAAGTAGAGATGATATCTTGCATTCTATCAGACTACAAAGAAATAAAAGTAGAAATCAAAAATAAAATAAAAAATAGAAGTTTCTGTAACAAATGGAGCCTAAATAATACACAATTGAATGGTGAATGGATAGTTTAAGAAATCAAAGATGATATAAAAAAATTCTTAGAGGTAAATGAGAACATTGATACACCATATCAAAATCTCTGGGACACTATAAAGGCAGTACTAAGAAGAAAGTTTATTGCATTGAGTGCATTCATTAAAAGAATAAAAGTCAACAAATAAATGAACTAACACTACATCTTAAAGTCCTAGAAAAAGAAGAATAAATCAACACCAAAAGCAGTAGAAGACTGGAAATAATTAAAATCAGAGCTGAAATCAATGAAATTGAAACAAAAGAAATAATTGAAAAAATTGAAACAATAAAAAGTTTGTTCTTTGAAAAAAATAAATAAAATAGATAAACCCCTGGCCATGCTAATAAAAAAAAAAAGAGAGAAAACTCAAATTAATAAATACAAGATGAAGAAGGAAATATCACAATAAACATGTCTGAAATACTGAAGATAATTACAAACTATTTTGAAAATGTATACTGTAATAAAACATAAAATATCAAAGACATTGACAAATTTTTAGAGACATGTGACCTACCCAAACTAAATTAGGAGGTCATATATGATTTATATAGATCAACTTTAAGTAATGAAATAGAAAATGCCATCAAAAGCCTACCAACAAAGAAACACACAGGATCAGATGAATTCTCAGCTGACTTCTACAAGACTTTCAAAGAAGAATTAACACCAATACCCCTCAAAGTATTTCTGAAATAGAAAAGAAGGGGACACATCCAAACTCATTCTATGATGCTAATGTCACCCTGATACCAAAACCAAACAAATACCCACCAAGGAAAGAAAACTTTAGACAAATATCCCTGATGATTACAGATGCAAAAATTTTCAATAAAATTCTGACAAATCGCATACAAAAACATATTAAAAAGATAGTACATCCCAATCAAATGGGATTCATCCCAGGGGTATAGAGTTGGTTCAACATACAGAACTCAATAAATGTAATATATCATATTAATAGACTTAAAAACAAGAATCATGTGATTATCTCAAAAGATGCATAAAAAGCATTTGACAAAATACAGCACACCTTCATGTACAAAACACTAGAAAAAATTAGGGTTAGTAGGAACATACTTCAACATTGTAAAAGCTATATATGTGAAACCAAAGGCCAGCATCATTCTAAATGGAGAAAAATTGAAAGCATTCTGCTAAAAACTGGAAAAATACAAGGATGTCCTCTTTCATCACTTTTATTTAACATCATCCTTGAAACTCTAGCCAGAGCAACTAAACAGAAGAAAGAAATTAAAGGAATACAAGTAGGTAAAGAAGAACTCAAAATATCACTAATTACTGATGAAATGATTCTATATCTAGAAGATTCAAAAAATTTCACCAGAAAACTTCTATAACTAATAAATGAATTCAGCAAAGTAGCAGGAAATAAAATCAACACCCATAAATCTAACACATTTGTGTACATCAGTAATGAATCCACTGAAAGAGAAATTAGGAAAACTACTCCATTCACAATAGCCTCAGAAAAAAATAAAATACCTGGGGATCAATCTAACAAAAGATGTGAAAGACCACTATAATGAAAACTACAGAAGACCAAAGAAAGAAATTGAAGAAAACCTCAGAAGATGGAAAGATCTCCCATCCTCCTAGATAGGCAGAATTAATATTGTCAAAATGGCCATAATACCAAATGCGTTATACAGATTTAGTGCAATTCCTATTAAAATCTCAATGATATTCTTCACAGAATTAGAAAAATCAATCATAAAATTTATTTGGAAAAATAAGAGACCCAGAATATCTAATGCAATCCTTAGCAAGAAAAGTGAAGCAGGAGGCATCACAATACCAGTTGTATACTAAACTACAGATTTATAGTAATAAACTATAAACTATAATTAAACTATACTACAGAGTTATAATAATAAAATGGCATGGTATTGGCACCAAAACAGACATGTAGACCAATGGTACAAAATAGAGGAAACAGAGAAAAACCCACATAAATATGGTTATGTCATGTTAGACAAAGGTGCCAAAAACATTCATTGGAGAAAAAATAGTCTGTTCAATAAACAGTGATGGCAAAACTGGAAATACATATGTAACAAAATGAAATTAAACCTCTATCTCTCATCCTGCACAAAAATCAACTCAACGTGGAGCAAAGACATAGGCACGAGAACAGAGATCCTGCACTTAATAAAAGAAAAAATGGGCCCAAATCTTCACCATGTCAGCCTACGATCTGACTTTCTTTAAAAACTCCTAAAGTTTAAGAAGTAAAATCAAGAATCAATAAATGGGGGGACTGGGGATGTGGCTCAAGCGGTAGCGCGCTCGCCTGGTGTGTGTGCGCCCCGGGTTCGATCCTCGGCACCACATACAAACAAAGATGTTGTGTCCGCCGAGAACTAAAAAATAAATATTAAAAAAAAAATTCTCTCTCTCTCTCTCTCTCCCACTCTCTCTTTAAAAAATAATAAAAAAAATAAAAAAAAGAATCAATAAATGGGATGAATTCAAATTAATAAGCTTTTTTCTCAACAAGGGAAACAATAAAGTGAGCAGAGAACCTAAAGATTGGGAGAAAATCTTTATTACATCCACCTCCAATAAAGCATTAATCTCTAGGATATATAAGAACTCAAAAACTTTACAATAACAACAACAACAACAACAACAACAACAACAAAACAAATAACCCAATCAATAAATGAGCTAAGGAACTGAAGACACTTAAGGGAAGAAAAAATACAATTCATCAACAAATATTTTAAAAAGTGTTCAACCTCTCTAGCAATTAGAGAAATGCAAATCAAAACTACTCTAAGGTTTCATTTCACTCCTGTAAGAATGGCAATCATCGAGCATACAGGCAACAATAAATGTTGGCAAGTATGTGGTGAAAAAGGTACTCATACATTGCTGGTGGGACTGCAAATTGGTGCAACCACTATGGAAAGCAGTATGGAGCCTCCTCAGAAAATTGGGAATGGAACCACCATTTAACCCAGCTATCCCACTCCTTACTTTATACTCAAAGGACTTAAAATTAGCATACTATAGTGACACAGCCATATCAATGTTCATAGCAGCTCAATTCACAATAGCTAGACTATGGAACCAACCTAGGTGTCCCTCAATAGATGAATGGATAATGAAAATGTGGTATATATACCAATGGAATACTACTCACCTTTAAAGAAGAATAAAATTATGGCATTTGCCAGTAAATGGTTGGAATCAGAGAATATCATACTAAGTTAA